>NC_079492.1:116799647-118039770 GCF_020520425.1 Spinacia oleracea
TAAATGGGCCTAGTGTAGGTGGTCTAATTTGTAAGGGCAGAGTTTAATATTTAATCACTCTAAGCAAAGAATGGTAGCCTAATTTGTTCTGTCTATTTGACCAATCTAGATTTTCCAGGTTTACGTACTAATCTTCTTTTGTGATATAAAAGTACAATCTCTGCATCTGTTTCCAGATTCTTTACTTGTAGATTTCCAATATGTAGTTCAAAATCCCCATATATATATATTGCAGGCCATTTTGGTAATTCCAGCTGTTATCTTACCTAAATATTGTATTGTTATCTGCTACAGGAACACTAATGTCCCTGTCTTCCCTGAAGAAGTATGTGTCACCTAGTTGGGGGCAGCCATTGGTAGGAGCTAGCATTTTGGCAGTTTCAGGGAATGGAGCTAGCATTTGGAGAGAGGCTGAACTTGAATCTTGGGACGACAAACTCAATAAAGGCCTGGTTGTATTTCGTGACGATGGAAGCTCAGAGACGGTGGGGGTAGAAGCAATGTCATTATCATTCGAGTGACAGATCGAAGGAGACTGATCATAAGGTTAGAAGTTGTTCACTCTTCTCTTTTCATGCTATTTGACATCTTGTAGCTTCATTTTTGTAACATCTTTAAAGATTTATTATTATAGACTCTACGAAGGCTTGCTCAGAACCGTGAGGCAGCAAGGAAAAGTCGGTTGAGGAAAAAAGTAAGACATCTAATTTTGTTTCTTGCATGTACTTTGGTGTTGGTTAATTATTTAATTTGTTTTCTCATTTAATTAATTAATGGAATTAGCTGAAGAAGGATTCCATGTGGGGAAAAAATAAGTCATAAAGCTAATATGAAAATCGGCTAAGTTTCTACTTGTTTTTATTTTTTGGTCTTTAACATGCTCTTGTATTATCTTTCTTTTTCTTTCCCTCCCTTTTTCTTTTTTGAAAATAGGCATAGGTTGTTCTTGGATTTGGGTGGAAATAGGCATATGATTAGTTGTAACTTTCCAAGACTCAATCCAATCTATTTATGTACATTTGAGACTTGTTTGGCTATATAGGTCATATTTAGGCTAAAATGACATTTTCGCTCCCAACTTTGAACTAATGAACCTAAGAACTCATTTCAAACTTACTACATGATTTATATGATTAGCTTTAACTTTCCAAGACTCAATCCAATCTATTTATGCACATTTGAGACTTGTTTGGCCATTATAGGTCATAATTAGGCTAAAATGACAATTTTCGCTCCCAACTTTGAACTAACGAACCTAATGACTCATTTTATTCTTATTACATGATTAATATGCATAGTATTAACTTTATAAAACTCATTCTAATCTATGTATGCACATTTGAGACTTTGGTCGTTATAGGTCATAGTTAGGCTAAAATAAGTCATTTTCGCTCCCAATTCATAACTAGATAACCTAAGGATTCATTTCAAACTTATTACATGATTAATATGATTAGTTTTAAATTTCCAACACTCGTTCCAATCTATCTCTGCACATTCGAGACTTCTTTTGCCGTTATAGGTCATATATAGGCTAAAATGTCACTTTTGTTCCCAACTTTGAACTAACGAACCTAAAAACTCATGTCAAACTTAAATACATGATTCATATGATTAGTTTCAACTTTCCAAGACTTAATCCAATCTATTTGGTTTAGGCTAAAATGAGGCATTTGCGCTCCTAACTTTGAACTAAAGAACCTAAGGACTCATTTTAAACTTTGAAATAAAGAACCTAAGGACTCATTTTAAACTTATTACATGATTAATCTACTTATACCCATTTAATGCTTGTTTGATCGTTATAGGTCATATCTAGGCTAAAATAAGTCATTTTCGCTCCCAACTTTAAAATAAAGAACCTAAGCACTCATTTTAAACTTAATACATGTTTAATATGCATAATTTTAACTTTATAAGACTCGTTCCAATCTATTTATGCACCTTTAAGGCTCATTAGGTCGTTGTAGGTCATATTTAGGCTAAAATGACATTTTCGCTCCCAACTATGAACTAAAGAACCTAAGGACTCATTTTAAACCTACTAAATGTTTTATATTCTAGTTTTAACTTTCTAGGACTCATTCCAATCCATTTATGCCCATTTAAGGCTCATTGTGTCGTTTTAGGTCATATTTAGGCTAAAATGACATTTTCGCTCCCAACTTTGAACTTAAGAACCTAAGGACTCATTTTTTAATTATTATATGATTAATAAGCTTAGTTTTGAGTTTCTAGGACTTATTCTAATCTACTTATACCCATTTAATGCTTGTTTGATCGTTATAGGTCATATCTAGGCTAAAATAAGGCATTTTCGCTCCCAACTTTAAAATAAAGAACCTAAGGACTCATTTAAAACTTATTACATGTTTAATATGCATAATTTTAACGATCTAAGACTCGTTCCAATCTATTTATGTACCTATAGGCTCATTGGGTCATTATAGGTCATATTTAGGCTAAAATGACATTTTCGCTCCTAACTTTGAACTAAAGAACCTAAGGACTCATTTTAGACTATTAGGACATTGTCATTAGTTTCTTGAATGTTAAAATGTGATATTTAATTTGTATTTAATCTAATGTTTAATTTAAATTTCTGTTTTTGTAAAGGTCTACACTCCGAGGATTGCGCCTTATGCGAGGAATTTGATGTGGTTCGTGAGCAATGGGCTAAGTTTTTTACCAGCAAGTATTTATTATTGGCTTTAGCGCGCTTGATCGAGTTGGTTTAGTTGTTATAGAATAAATTTTATATTAAAATGTATGTTTATGTTGAAATTGGAACGTATATTTAAATGTAATATGTGCACTTAATTTGGTTTTGGGATATATAGTATACAAAACTCCAGTTGTTGTTTTTATATTTGTTATACAGGTTGCGTTATTCTATTATTGTTTTGACAGGTTTCTATATTTGGTGCAAGGCACTCTAGGTATCCCTAAACAAAATTAGAATTTTCCCGCCAAAAGTGCTTTGTTGCAGCGTACATATATATTGTACGCTGCAACAAGGGAAAAAAATTTCGCAAAAATTCAGACTTGTTGCAGCGTACAAATAAATGTACGCTGCAAAAAGTTGAGTCTTTTGCAGCGTACATATATATGTACGCTGCAACAAGTCCAAATTTTTGCCAATTTTTTGGCACTTGTTGCAGCGTACATACATATGTACGCTGCAAAAAACACCTTTTAGCAGCGAACATTGTACGCTGCAACAAGTTCAGACTTGTTGCAGGCCCCCCAGTTGCAGCATACGATGTACGCTGCAACAGGGGTCTAAAAGCCCGCTGCAATAAGGGTTTTTTCTACTAGTGGCATGAGATTGTGGCTTGATTATGTTGCATGATTAAGGTTTTTAGTTCACTTAAAATCTAACCAACATAGTAAGAGCCTTAAGTTCCAAACTTAAAAATTGAGTTAAAAGGTGCCATGCCAAAATAACACTTACTTGGATATCCTTTTTTCATCGATCTTAGTAATAGTTTTCCGCCATAGCGAGGTGTTACTTATCGATACTAAAGGGGTAAGGTACACAAATAATTGTGAGTACATGTTAGTTTTGGTGAAACTCAACGATATAAGTAAGGAGTCCTTTATGTCGTGGCAAAATCGATAGGTTTACCTACTAAGTTCTTAGACGTACCTATCAACCAAGAGTAGTTTCTAGACTATTAGCAAAAGACTTTCGCTTACCTAAAATATTTTAGAATTGAGTCAAAATACATAATGTGCTTAATTTCCTCAATGGATTTTAGGATCTTGGAATCATTTTATTCACACCTGCCGGAACACATAACTCGAATAAAATGCTAATGACTTGTTTAAATTGCATGATTGCTTTAATTTTCAAGTTATTACTCATGATAAATGTTTAGACTTTGCATGCTTCAATGTATGTTTTAATTATTGTTTATAATTAAATATCTTGCACTGCAGTAAATCCTTTTATAAAGGTAACAATAAATTTCCTCGATTGGTAGTGAATCCAAGAACGATTCACGGAAATGAGAGAAAATGAGCAATTTAAAATGTACGTTTCTTTTAGCGACTTTTATGGTTGTTTTCGAGTATCAAAGTCGAATGGCGAACCGATTGGTGCTTGTGAATTCAAAATACAATGTAGTTTTGAGATCATAAAGCATTGAGTTTAAACGCTCAGCTTTACCAATGGTTAACAACCTAAAATCCTTTTTCCATTTAATTATCAAATGAGTCTAGTCCCTAGACATTCGAATAGATCGATGCTTAGAGAACTTTAGAAGCTTCTGGTAAGATCATCTAAGTTGAAACAGAATATTCAACATAAATGGTAAGAACTTTGTTGGAGTGACATTGGACATGTCTAAACAAAGTACAAAAGTCAACACTAGAGAATTCAATTCTTAAGGCTATTAGAAAGGGTACAAGAAATAGGAAAACAAAGGAACAAATGAAAGGAATTTACAATTCTGTTTCTACCTATAAGTTTATGTTTAAAGAGCAGTGACCTAGCAATCAAACTTCCTTGGTATCATATACTGCTTGAGGTTCTTACTTCAGTAATAACTCAAACAATGGAAGCTAGGATACACTAATGACCTACAAGCTAGGAATGAAGCATGGCAATGCTACATTAATTGTAGGGTCATCTGGTTTGTTTTAAGTTCTTTCAGAGGCTGGAACTTAATGGCTATTTTGTTCCACAATCAGCATACCTATATTTCTATTTTCAAACACAGAAAGACTCACATTCAAGGAAGACAAAAACAATGTTTGTTTGTTATTTGAATGAAATGGTCATTTATGAGTTGAGTCAATATGCTTGATTAAAACAAACAACTCTTTAACAATAAGAACTTTACTATGTTCAAATCAACCCCTTGATTTGAGTTCCACTAATCTTTGGCATTGTTGCTTAGACCATATCAACAAGTTAACATTCAAAATCTCTATTTTGATGGACTTTTGAAAGTTCATTGATTTCTAGATCAATTTAAGACAACTAGCTAGTCTTACTTGTTGAAAGTAACAAAAAATATGAACTATTGTTAGAACGCCTAGACGATAGAGTTCAAAGCTAAAGAAAGGTTTTATGACTTTATTATTTCACACAGATTTGAGTGAATATAGGTTTATATACTCAATGTGATATAAGTTTGAATCTTTTTGGCTAGTTCAAAGATTCAGAAGTATAAATCCCACTTAGCAAGAAATCACAAAGATCTAGGTTAGATCATGTTGATGATTACTTGAAGACCAAAAATGATCATCAATGATTGTGTGTAGTAAATTCACAATCTAGCTCCATAAGATATGGCATATCTAAGTTGAATGATCGAAGTCAATTGGTACTTGATTCGATCAATGATGAATCATAAAGACTTTTCCTATAATTTCTAAAACAAAATGCTCAACTAACACCAAACTAAACCAAATTCGTTAAAGCTATTGAAAAGTAATTTCAGGATATGTCCAAGTTGTAGATAGTAAAGAAACCTACAACTTGCAGTCAAACTATTATCATGTAGATTAATGAGTTTGTGACCTGTAAGAAAGCTATGACGAAACCCAGATTCCCTAAAATGGTTAGAGGCCATATATAGACTCAAATGTTTTAAATGGTTAGAGGCCATAAAACATACTCAATATTTTGATGACAAAATTGAAATTTTGTTGATTTGCAAGAATAGTTTCACACCTATTGGTTGCAAGTTTATTTTAAGGATAAAAACCATCAAACATGGAATTGTGTTCACACACAAAGCTAGATTAGTTGCTAAAGGTTACAAGCAAATTCACGGTGTGGATTGTGTTGAAACCTCATGCAAAATCGTAATGCTTAAGTCTATAATTCAAGCAATGATTGCATATTGGTACATATGGCAATTGGATGACAAAACGTATTCCTCAATCAAATGTTGGAAGAAAACTATGTACATGGCATGTCATAGGATTTGTGGATCCAAATAATGCTTGAAATGAATGCTAGCTTATGAAATCTAAGTACAGATTTAAGCAAGCAATTGGGAATTGGAATTGTATTTTAGTGAAGCTAATAAGTATTTTAGTTTCATAAAATATACATGATTCTTATAGATATATAATAAGTTTAGTGGGAGTAGATAAAACTTAATTGGTCCTATGTGTGTCATACACATATCTCTCTATTATGAAATAACATTCAAATGCTAAAATGACTTAGATTTAAAAATTATTCATCAATGACGACGGACCAAGGCGAAACTTAGTGCATACTGGGTATTAAGATCCATTCACAAAGATCTTATGATATTGTTTTAGATTAAGTAATGGCATTTACTAAATCAAACACGAAAGACTCCATTGGAGATATTCGACCCATATGAATAAATCTAAGTAATGAGTGTTTGAACTATGTATAAGCATTTACTAAGTTAAACATCAAAGGATCCAAGTGAGATTCTTAAACCTATATTATATGTCAAAGAATTTAGCTGGATTCAGTATCTACTGAAATTGAATGAGCTAAAGTTACATGAATAGAATTCAATTGGGAATTATTCTGCAAAAGAATTTATCATGTATAATATAATATGAGGATCGCCAAAAACGTATCGTATGACTTTAGGCATGACGAACATATACCAATCTCTATTGGTCTAAGTAAAGATCAACTAGATTGAGATCAAGAAAAACTTATGGTACTTGAAAAGGTACATAAGATTAGTTCTTGATTCAAGGAAATAAAGATATGCTAAATATTGATGCTACACGTATAAACACTGGCAAAGGATCAAGCAAGACCCTTTGGAGTTAACCATTGATAAGGACGAGCTATAGAGCATCGTGTTTTGAAATGGCAACATGGATTGGAGACCATGAGTTGTTGCGTGGGATATTAAAATATTAATGTTCTAAGATACAGCTGGAAAGTATTCCACATATCTGTGAACTGCTTGGATAAGTAATTCCAAACAAAGCATCACTAGCAACCTATAAAGTTGAAGTAAAAGTACTTATTGCCTAAGAAGCAATAAAACAGGGTTGTTTATGTTAAAGAGTTCTTCACTGAACTTGGGTAGATCACATGTCTGCTGCCTTGATGGTTCTTCATTGAAAAATGCGTAGAACCACTCTTGAAGCAAGAAAAGACTAGATCACAAAATAAACATACTCAAAAGATCTTATCATCTATCTCGAAGAACATTCGATGAAAAGGATATTAAGATTGGCAAAGCATGATAACTAAACCTATGCAACAAGTGAGAAACAACACTCACATTGTGGCACTGGAAATCAAGCATAGCTTTGAATTCCATGAACTTTTTCAAAGATGGGTTTGAGGCCCATGGTTGTAAAACATTGGGGTTGAACATTTATCATATATGAAATGTATTTTCATATTCCATTTAATCTTGATTTAGTATTAAATGATGAGTCCCTTCAATTTGACGAAATATTCAAGATAGACTGTCAGGACCAGTCCTGTGACTAAGAAATGTCTATCAAGTGAACTTGAATGTCAAAAGTTGAAAATGGTCCCTGGTCGGAGTTTTCTATAAAAAAAATGGGACGCATAGAAAACGTTAGACGACTAGAATGCAAGATGACTAGTAGTTCTGTTTCTTGAACTATGTGGACATGGCAATATCATAATCATTTGCATAGATACTTACTTTGGGAAGACTAGTATCGGACAGACCTATGAAACTTTACTGTAAGAGATGAAAATCTGTCATAAGTAAATTTCATTAAAATTATTAGACACTAAATCCTCAATACCTGAGTGATTTGAGATTACTTGTTTGAGAACTGGTTGCTTTGACGTTGACCAACCGTCGCACCGTAAAAGGAGGCTATAAAGGCAACGCTCAGGTAATCACCCATCAAACGAAGTCTAATCTCAAGATCGCAAGATTGGGATTGTCCTCCCATAAATCGGGATGAGATGCTTAAAAGTTGTACAAGGCCACTCGGAGAGCTAGAAACTGTAAAATGCATGGCCGTGCTCGGATGAATCATAGGCTATGATTATCTGTTTATTTGATCAGTTGAACTCTGAAACCGAGAAACACCTCTGGACATAATAAGGATGACAACTCTTACCTTATGTTCAAGACCAAGCATCGAGCGATAAAGGAATTAGGTAATGCACACTTGTCCCTAAGGACAAGTGGGAGACTGAAGGAAATAGTGCCCTTGGTCCAAGTATGCATATAATATTAAGTCTAATAAATGCGTTTCAGTATTAATTAACAAGTTAATAATTTAGTAAGATCAAGTGAGCTGAATGCCTAGCTAGAGGCCGCTTCAGTTCAAGTGGAATTAATTATATTAATCCACAACTTACTTTTGACTGAACCCGTAGGGTCACACAAATAGTACGTAAACGGATCAAGTATTTAATGGCATTAAATACTCCATCTTTGGATATTCGGAATCGACGGATCTTGGTTTCAGTGGGAGCCGAGATCTGTCATAAGCAAGAAATGAATACTCCGGAAACGATGATATTACCGGAAACGGAAATATGGATCGTATCGGAAATATAAATATTATCCAAGTCGTAAATGTTGCCGGAAACGGAAACATGGTACGTATCGGAAAATATTAATGGAAATGGAAATATTGCCGGAATCGGAAATATTGCCGGAAACGGAAATATTGTCAGAATCGGAAATATTATCGGAATCGGAAAATAATTCCGGAAACGGAAATATTAAATATTTGTTCGAAACGGAAATTAATTCCGGAATCGAAAATATTAAATATTGTTCGTATCGGAAATGATTTCCGGAATCGGAAGCGTATCGTACGAATTAGCATCGGACGAGGCTCGCTAGACGAAGGCCCAGCACGAAGCCAGGCCATCGCCCAGCAAGCCACACGCATCACTAGCACACGCCAAGCCTCGACCAGGCCCAGTGCAAGGCCAGGCCCAGCCAAGGCCTAGGGGGCGCGCGCGGACACAGGCAGCAGCATGGGCCGAGCGCTGTGCGCTCAGCGTGGGCCGCAAGGCCTGCGCGAGTGTGCGGTGCTCGTGCGATGCTCGTGTACGTTCTATACGAATCCTAAAGCTATCAGGATTCGATATATGATTAAATTCCTAATCCTAAAAGGATAAATTAATTAAATAAGAGTTCTACTGTGATTCTAGTTTAATTAATTCGTATCCTAGTAGGATTCCAGTTCCTTTTCCATACCTCTATAAATAGGTGCCTAGGGTCATAATTTATAGACACAATTGAAGTATTCTAAAGTTAAGATTTTGAAGAAAAATCAGCCATACACTTGCACCTAAATAGCCAAAATTCCTAAGCAACCTTAAGGGCGATTCTAGTTGGTCAAGCTTAAGGCGGATCCGGACGTGCTGTGGACTATCTACGGAGGGACGACACTTGGAGTCCTAAAGACTTGTTCTTGTTCGGTTCGGGCGCAGCTAGGGAGGGCACGCAACAAAGTGTATGCATCTAAACTATGCTAAATGATTATGTGTAAATAATATGCTTTCCTGGCTTTATGGTTTTTCCGCATGATTTATGTTTTGTCATATGAAAAATAACCTAACAAAGAGGGTGTGGGAGGGGCAATGGCAACAATACTAGCCCATCCTCCAATCCCACAAATCATCATCCCCAACAAGTGTGGGCCGGCCCAAATCCACAAACATGGGCCACTGCTCCTTTAATTATGCCCTCCCACAAGTGCGGGCAATGCCACAATATTATGGCCCATTCCAGGGGGCACATCAGCATGCAAACAGGCCACAACAAGAGGCCACCTTCAATTCACAGGCCCAACTCCATGCCCAATGTTCTACGCCCAGCAGCAGGACCCACTGCCACAACAAGCTTATTTGTCCGAGCACGTTATCCCAAAGGAATTAGCTAACTCCTTTGCAACTATGACGTTACCACAAGACCAGTCATGGTACATGGATTCCGGAGCTTCATCTCATATGACCAATAATGGAGGTACACTCATGCCCCTTTTTAATTTAAGCACTAATAATCATTAGTTGGTAATGGTCATCGCATTCCGGTTACAGGCTATGGTCGTCATACAACCCTTCCCCATCTCAAACCACCCTTAAACCTCCGTGATGTCCTTCTTTATCCCCAAATTATTAAAAATTTAATTTCAGTACGTAAATTCACCACAGACAGTAAAGTTTCAATAGAATTTGACCCTATTGGTTTTTCTGTGAAGGATCTTCGTATGGGGAATATAATAATGAGTTGTAATAGTTCGGGGGACCTGTATCCTATCACCACCAACACTCCATCCACATGTTTGGCGACCGCACTCACCACCTTGTCCCCAACCACATGGCATAGTAGACTAGGACACCCGGGATCGCAAATTTTAAGCTTTCTTAGGTCTAAAATTTTTATTTCTTGTAATACGGAACATAATTCCAAATTTTTCCATTCTTGTCAATTAGGAAAACACTCTAGATTACCGTTTCATAATTCAACAAGTACTACCTCTTATGCTTTTGATATAATTCATGATGATTTGTGGACCTCGCCTATTCCTAGCACCTAGGGTCACAAATATTATTTAGTCTTGTTGGATGATTATACTCATTTTGTGTGGACTATACCATTACAATATAAGTCAAAAGCCATTCAGTCTTTCCTACATTTTAGACAATATGTCCTAGCTCAGTTTGAACGACCTGTTAAATCTTTCCAATGTGACCATGTGAGGGAATTTGGACGATCCGTTTAAATTATTTTGTGTCAAGAATGGTGTGATTTTTCGTTTTTCATGTCCCCACACATCATCCCAAAATGGTAAAGCGGAACACATGATTAAAACTATGAATAATATGTCACGCACATTACTTTTTCATGCATCCCTTCCACCATCTTATTGGGTTGACTCTCTTGAAACGGCCACTTATTTTATAAATATATTACCTACAAAAACCCTTAATAACACTACTCCGACAGAGGTGTTGTTTCGAAGAATCTCGTCATATGACCATATTCGAGTTTTTGGGTGTCTATGTTTTCTTAATCTAACAGCTACGACCCTGCATAAATTAGCTCCGCATTCCACTCGTGTGTTTTCTTGGGTTAAACCATAGAGGTTACAAGTATTTAGATATATCGTCAATGAAAATTATTATCTCCCGTCATGTCACTTTTGTTGAAATTACATTTTCGTTCCGGAATTTAGGACATTTTCGAGCAGATGATTATAATTTTCTTGAGTCTACGGAGCCAAGCCCCTTACTCTCACTTCCCTGGCTGCAGCATGCCTATTCTGTCCCAATCCACCGTAACGGCCCACAGACCTCTCATAAGATCTGGGAAGTCAGCTCCGCGGGTGGACTGTGGGACTGGGAAATCCGCGACACACACACAGCGGCCTAATTTTTTGCAGCCACCCCTTATTACTCCTCCTTTAATTTCGTTACATCCTAGAGCCCACCGAAACTCACGTGCTCCTTATACATTCACACCAAAACCAAACCCCCACCCCTTCTCGCATGGCTCACCAAATAAATAGCAACCCAATACCTTTCCAACTCACCAATTACTCCCCCAATTAAGCCTAGCTAAGGTATACACCTCCCCCTTTACGAGGAATGCAACCAATTTGCCCAACTAGGACTGCTCCCCCCCCCCCATCCCCACGCATCACGAGAAGCCAACATGGGATTGTTAAACCAAATCCAAAATATGGTCTCACCGTTCAACCCATACATAGGCCCAACCCTAACTCGTTCACCAATTCCAAAAAATCACAAACTAGCTTTAAGTGACCAAAATTGGAATGCGGCAATGCAAGATGAATATGATGCTTTAATTAATATTGGGATATGGGAATTGGTACCTAAAACTATGGGGGTGAATATTGTTAATTGCATGTGGATTTTTTCTCATAAAGAAAACGATAAAGGTTACCTTCTAAGGCACAAAGCTAAACTTGTTTGTAATGACAGGTCCCAAGAAAAGGGAGAGATTGTGATGAAATATTTAGCTCGGTGGTCAAACCGGAAACTATTCGTACCGTTTTGGGCCTTGTTATGGAAAGGCGTTGGTCTATTCACCAACTTGATGTTAAAAATGCTTTCTTACACGGTGATCTCCAGGAGACAGTTTATATGCATCAACCACCAGGTTTTGTTGACAGACGGGCTCCGAATTATGTTTTCTTGCTCCGTAAGGAACTTTATGGTCTGAAACAGGCTCCCCGTGCATGGTACCAACTATTTACAAATTTTCTATTGCTAATGGGTTTCGTCATTGCAAAAAGTGACACATCTTTGTTCACTTTTAAGCATGGTAATGATATGGCTTACCAATTATTTTATGTTGATGATATTATTTTATGCACTTCATCTGATGCTTTGCGTGACCGATTGATTTCCCATTTGAAAACAGAATTCCCGATGTCTGATTTGGGACCTCTTATTTCTTGGGAATTTCTGTCTTCCGTACTCCCACTTATATGATTCTTTCTCAGCAAAAATATGCACAGGAAATTTTGGAACGTGCAGGCATGGGGACTTGTAAGCCTTCCCCCACTCCTGTTGACACTAATGCAAAGCTTAGTGCAGATTCAGGTCCTCATGTGGCTGACCCAACTCAGTACTGTAGTCTGGCAGGTGCTCTACAGCACCTTACATTTACTCGCCCTGACATTGCCTATGCGGTTCAACATGTGTGTATTTTTATGCATGATCCACGGGAGCCTCAGTTGTATGCATTAAAGCGCATCCTACGCTATATTCAGGGCACCATTGATCACAGATTACATTTATATCCTACATCTACTTTGCGCTTGATTACATATAATGATGCAGATTGGGGTGGGTGTCCTGACACTCGCTGTTCGACTTCAGGATATTGTTGTTTCTTAGGTGACAATATTATTTCTTGGTTTTTTAAGTCTCAGCCTACTCTTTCTAGATCAAGTGCAGAGGCAGAATATAGAGGCGTAGAAAACGTCGTTGCAGAGGTGTGTTGGCTGCGTAACCTTCTTCTGGAGTTACATTGCCCTCTACGTCAGGCCACCATTGTTTATTGCGATAATGTCAGTGCTATTTATTTATCCAGCAACCCCATCCAACATTAGCGCACCAAACATGTGGAGATGGACATCCATTTTGTTCGCGAGAAAGTAGCGGGTCAGGTATGGGTGTTACTCGTTCCTTCGCGGTTTCAGTTTGCAGACATTTTCACTAAAGGCCTTCCTCGACAATTGTTTTTGGATTTCAGATCCAGTCTTAGCGTACGACCTCCTCGCACTATGACTGCGGGGGTGTGATAGAGATAGAGATATACTAGGATTTAATCTCTTAGGATATTCGATGTATATTAGACTTCTAGTCATATTAGTATTCCTAATTCTATTAGGACTAATATTGTAATCCCTATATATTTGATCAATGTAATACACTCTAATTAAAGGAGTTTCACACAATCTAGCAGATTCAAACCAAACTTCTTATAAGTTGTGAAAATAGGTTGATCCTAGATGATCTGCCTCGAATACCTGCAAATTATTAGGTATACCCATGGGTAATCCCTCTAACATTTTCTCATCACCATGTAAAGGAAAAATATGAGAGGGTACACTGTACACATGGATGCACCTAAGATGTTCTAATTAAGATAGGTTATATTTTCAAATCTTCCTCCGTCATTTACATAGTCCGTATGACTCATTCGCCCCAAATTTTTGGCTGCATAGCTATGCATGCAATTTTGCATGCATATGAGCTTCAACTGCTTCGTTTTAGCAGTTTCAGCCTTCCTTTTTTAGTGTATTATTCTGTTTCCTTTTCTTTCTTTTTTTTCAAATTTTTAATTTTAATTTTTTTTTTCTAAAAATTTTATAACGCTTTTTTTCCCCCAAAAAATCTCATTATTTGAGTAAGATGCAAGCACACATACGGAACAAACAAATGGACATTTAAAGTAACTTAATGAACATTCATGTTCAAAAAATTGAACATATCATCTATTTTTCTATATGCTTCTTCTATTTTAGTTCTATTTCTATATGCTTCTAAATTTTCTGCTTCTTTCCTTCCGGCTTCCACTTTTTCGCTAGACCGGTCGTTTTTCTCTTTCAATCTGCTTCCTTATTTGCAGATTCTTTTCTTGTTGTTTTTGCGTTCAATTCTTGCAGCCTATCTTAACACCACATCTTTCATTTCTGAATCGGCTTTTTTTCTTTTGTTGGCGCATTCATATTAACCTTTTCCTTCCTGCATGAAAATCATAATGTTGTTAGTTGAACATTGTTCTGTATAAATTGAACATAAGACTTGAGAAACTGAACATCCCACAGCTTGTTCTTATTCATGAACATATGATAGTTTATAAGTTGAATTTAGTTGAATATGATTCGTTATAAGTTGAACAGGAGACTTGAGAAACTGAACTTCACAAAAATTGTTCTTATTTGTGAACATCATCTTTTATAAATTGAACATCATCTTTTATAAGTTGAACATGATGAGTTATAAACTGAACATGACAATATTTAGAAAGTGCCAATTTTGATATTTTAGTAAAGAATAATGAACAACTGCTTATTACTGTTGCTACTTGCCTTTTTAGTTGAACATGATTTTGTACATAATTCTTTATAAGTTGAACATGATACTGAGAAATTGAACATCACACAAAAATATTGAACATATATTAGTTTTTTAAGTTGAATGTAGTTGAACATGATTTTGTATAAGTTGAACATAAGATTTGAAAATTTGAATATCACCCAAAAGTGTTTTTATTTGTGAACATCATCTTTTATAAATTAAACATCATCTTTTATAAGTTGAACATAATGAGTTATAAACTGAACATGACAATATTTAGAAGGTGTCAATTTTGATATTTTAGTAAAGAATAATGAACACCTACTTATAAAATCTGAACATGATCTTTTAGTAAAGAATAATGAACATTAATTAGTTTTAAATTAAGAATGCTTTTGGCTCGTTGTTTGATGGTATACTGATTTTTTTTATTTATTAATGTTGATGCTTGCCTTTTAGTTGAACATGATTCTGTATAAGTTGAACATAAGACTAGAGAAACTGGACATCACACAAAGTGTTGAAGATGTCATAGTTTTATAGGTTAAATTTAGTTGTACATAATTCTTTATAAGTTGAACATGAGATTTGAGAAAGTGAACATCACACAAAAGTATTAAACATATATTAGTTTTATAAGTTAAATTTTGTTGAACAACATCACAATAAAGTGTTGAACATATCAGTTTTATAAGTTGAATTTAGTTGAACATGATTCTTTATAAGTTTAACACGAGAGTTGAAAAACTGAACATCACACAAAAGTGTTATTTTTTGTGAACATCATCTTTTATAAGTTAAACATGATAAATTATAAACTGAACATAACAAATTCAGAATTAATATTCAGCAATAACTACCACAACCACCACGAACAACAATCCCAACAACAACAACAACAACACAATATGAAGTTACCAAATGTAGTTCATTCTACAATTCTGAACATCGAACTTTATAAATCAAACATGAACGGTGATAGATCTAAAATCGCAGCATAAAATTGTTGTTTAAAAAAAATGAACACCTACATATGTTATTTTGAACATCTACATATATTTATTTGAACATCTCCAACCACGAAATCAATTAACGACAATATGTAAATTAAAATCACAATCAAATTTGGGGACGAAACTAACAAATTATTAAACACGAATTCGCAGCAAAAACCTTGAATAAACGCAAATTAAAGATCAATTTACAAAGAAAACTCACGAATTTCATACAAACATGGATTGGTGTAAAGAGAGGAGAGAGATATGCGACGGATCTGATCAAAAATTCGCCGGAATCGATCAGAAATTCGACATATTCGACCAGAAAATTGACAGATCTGACTAAAATTTGACATATCCGACCAAAAATTCGATAGATCTGACCATAGATTCGACGAACCCGACTAGAAATTCGTCGGAATCGCATGAGTAACCGTCACTGTGGAATCCATCGGAGTCAAATTTGAGGTGTAAAGAGAGATAAATATGTAATTTGATGAGAGAAAATAGTAGTTTGATGAGAGAGAATGTGGAGGTTTTGATGAAAGAGAAAATGGTGAGAGAAAAATAAAATGGGGTTTGATGAGAGAAAAAATGGGAAAAGGTTAGAGGAGAGAGAATAATGGGTATGTATAATGTAGTGTGTCTTAGCTCATATGCATCTAGAGATAGATGCATAGCTATGCAGCCATTAATTATTAACTCATTCACATCCAAACAGAAAAAAAACGCAAGAGTTTGAGAGTTTAAAAGGTTTAGTGGATAAGCTAATCCCATAAAGAAGCCCAATAGTAAACCCAGAGCCCAAAACGTGCGAAAAAAAGTATCCAAACTCCAAAGGAAAGGACAATTCCAAACTTAATCTTCTCTCTTTCCCCCAAATCCTTCCATTTGTAAAGCAATTAAGCAAACTCGATATTCTCTGACACTTCCACGAAACCGCGCTTTAATAACTTCCGCCATAAATATAGCTTGTTGTACAAGAGAACCTCAGAATCCCGTGTTTAGGAGTGAGAAAATCTTCCAAAGCTGTACGAAGCGACTAAAGAAAAAGGATGAAATTGTTTTGGGTTTTCCTGCTGCTTTTTCTGCAAATTAATCTCCTGCTAATTGCTACGAATTCCTTCATTTTAGGTATGATTCTAACCTTTTTGTACGTCTTTCTCTCTCTTTATTTTCACGATTTTTGTCGTTTATTCTGTTATAGTGCCATTATTATGATGTATTTCGTCGTTTTAGTTACTTATTTTGCAAATTTGTACCTACTGAAGATGAAATTGATTGAAATTTTCTTTCATTTTGGTAAGATTGCGAGTTAAGAGAGTGTTTGTTTAATTTCAAAGGATTTTTTTAAAGAAATTGGTGAGTTTAACATGAACAAATGTGAACCGTTGGCGGTATAATATTTATCTAATTAGACCGACAAACGAGTAGTTCTTGAATCTTGATTAAGATGTTCAATAATGTGATTAAAATAATTAATTTGTTTTGGATTGTAGTAGTACTATTCATTTGCTTCTGTAGTGTGATGAAATTAATTTAAAATTATTGTATCCAAACTCAATATGGTGAGCTACGAGTGTTAGTGGCTAAGTTTGCCGCAATAAATTTCTAACTAAGATTTATTTAAGCTATGATTGATTTAAGCTACAAGTTTTCACATTGGTGGGCTACAATACATTGTAGCTCTTACAATATTTAATTTAAACAACTTATTTATTTGAGCTACTTTTTTTTTAGCTACCTGCCCAAAATAGCTATAATATTTTAACATTGTTATACCAATGGTGGGCTACCTACTCACATGTTCTTTTATTTTGTGAGTAAATACATTTTTTAACCATTGGAGTTGCTCTTAACAATTAAGTGTTTGATCCGTAGTCCGGCCATACTCTTGCTTATTTGGTTGCTTATTTGGTTAACAAAGAAACGCACGGGTGGTAGAAATTTGGAGAAAGTAGAAACACACATTCTTATTTAAGCATTTGTATACAATCAATATTGTAAGGCGGAGTTAAAGTTAGCATAGAATGTTTAAAAGTTATTCTCGGGTTCTTTGGTTAACAAAAATGTACGAAATACATATTTCGGGGAAGTGGAAAATTGTGAAGTTATTTGGTTGACAAAACTATACAAAGTTGAACCGTATATGCAATTTCTTTCGCACAGAAATGGAACTTGTTTGAGATTGCATTGTTGGAATTTTTCTATGAATTATTATGTTGAACAAAACGACCATCCTTATTCCGGCCCTATTTTTTAGAGCTTAACTGAACTGAACTGAATTGAATGCTCCTGAATTGAATTGAATTGAATTGAAGTGAACTAAACTGCGAAATAAGTATTGAAACTGAAATTAAGCCAAAAAGAACAGGGCCTTAGTTATTGTCAAAATGTCAATCAAAAGCAATAACTGATTAAGAACATGAAAATGTTTTGTCTTGCACATGCATTCGAGTTCAACCACCCATGTAAGAGATTGAAGAACAATGTAGGTTAATTAGGTTTACGTTCTTGTACCTTTTGATTGAATGGAAGTAGCCCATGTAGGGCATCCACAGTCGTTATAAATTGTTATAGTACTAGTGGCTAGACATCCATAGTTGAATCTTTTGATCTAATACTCCGTAAAACTTATTGACTACGCATTCCCATTAGGAGATTCAAGGAACGATAAACTTTTGTTTGCCAGTTTAACTTCAAAGTTTGAACAAGGCAATAAAATACATAGACCAAACAAACTGATGAACATCCACAGTCCTCACATGTTGTTATAGTAGTCGGTAGACGGTAGACGGAGACTGTAGACATCCACATGCCTAGTTGAAATATTTGACAAACAAACTAAGTATTTATTGCTCGAAAGAATTTTATACTTTTGCCTGCCTGGTTAAAGTTGAAAGTTGAATAAGCCAATAAAATGCCATACACCAAACAAACTGATGGTACTTCCATTACAGGCAATGAGAGGAAGGGCCCTATTTCATTGATAAAATGTGAGGCCATGAATTTATTATGGCATGCGGACTTAAAACTTTGATGCTATCCAATGTGGTTGGTACTTGGTACCATATATATGTTATGGACCACTGTTTAGTCATTTCTGTGACTATTGTGATGAGATGGTATCCCAATTCAGTTTTTCAGTAGGACATATTTCTCGATCATGAAGAGTGTGTGAGGCGGACTTACACAAGATCGTAAAAAGTACGGAGTACTTAAGTTAACTATCTTAAAATCTGAACTAAACTGGATTTTGATTTAAAAATGTTAAACACAATATATTGATCAAGTAATAGGTATTGTAGGTTCCACCCTTCCACTGGAGGCCGAGGAACGCCCCACAAGCATACTTAAATTGTTTGTTTTCTGAGTTTAGAGTGTTAAACACTTCATATGTCCTTCATTGGGCTCCAGTATGAAACTTTATCCAACTCTATCTTATCATCCTAAAAAGTACATTAAAGTGGTGTAACGTTCTTTTGTTTGCCACTTTGCCAACTATGGAATTATTTATGCCTCTATGGTCACTATCTTATACACTCTTCTCCCACCTGGGTGGAAAAGGCGCGCAATATCATTGTGAATTTGTGATGGAAGAGTGCATAAAAGAGTTAACTGTAAAATGCAGATCTCTTTCTGTCATTTTGTTAGTACTTAAGGCTACCTATTAGTTATTTTATGTTTTGATGTTGGTGTAACCGTGTTACTTCATCATAATAAATTGAAGTGATTTGGGTTTTTGAGCTCTTTGGTTGGGAGCATAGAAATGGGCAAATTTAACTATTTTGTTTACGGTTACTTGTTTAATTTGTTAACGATATTATTGTCACACCAGGTTTGCAAGAACGTGATAACATTAAGGAGATTGAGGATTTGTCAGATGACAGTCGATTGCATATTACAGTAGTCAGTAAGAAAGGTGGAAGTGGAGGTGGAGGTGGAGGGGGACGTGGTGGTGGTAGTGGTGGTGGTGGTCGTGGAGGATCAGGACGTGGTAGTAGTGGAGGGCGGGGTGGTGGACGTGGACGTGGTGGTGTTCCATTTTATGGTGCAGCTGGAGCAGCGGGAGTTGCAGGAGCAGCTGCTGCTGGAAGTAGGGGCCATCACCACCGGAATGGATCAAATTATGCAACTCCACAGCTTGGGTTAACTCTGTCTGCAGTTGTATTAGGACTTGGAATCTATCTTGTTAAATTGTGAGGTTGCTAGAAGATGAATATTAGGGTGAGACTTTAGTGTTTAATGGTTACGTACAGGAACTCTGACTAGAGTCATGGAGTGTGTGTGCGCGTGTGTGTGTTATATTGCCAGAGGAATGTCTGGACTCTGGAAGCGTGATAAGTATTGCGTTTGTCTTGGTCTCTACTCTATGGTTTTGCATATAACTTGTACAGATTATTACTCCGTACTACGATGCTCTGAGCTTAGAATTAAAATTCACGGCGTTTCGTCAACTTTTTGTGTGCTGTTCAAATTTATGTTACACTGCTATAGTGCTATTATATTCGAATTTAATTGTTGATATTAGCTCTTTGGTACAACGGATGTACAACAAAAGATTTTACGTTCTGTTGGGTGCCAAAATAGACCTACCTATTTTGGCCCAAAGTAACCACATCCACATAGGTTCAATATAATGATAAGACCATAAAAGAGCCTCATATGCCCAAAACAGTCCACTTACATTTCTTGGGCGCAAATACTACTACTATAAATACCTTCCGTGGAGGTAAGAGAAAGGGAGATCAAAACTCTAACAAAAGACCCATTCTTCATAGATACTCTCTCCCCTAAAATACTCTCAAATACACATTGTTTATACACTAACTTGGGCGTCGGAGGCTCCGCCTCGGGTTCAACCCCGAGGGCCCGGAGTTTATCTTGCAGGACCGTACACGACCTGGAGCCCAGACTCGGAGCAAGGCCGAGACGCTCTCGTCACCATCGAAGTAACCATAAATACCCGAAACACGTTCGATAATGGCTTTACACATTCAGACATGAAAAGACCGTGTATAGTTTAATACCCTCATCTTGTTGCTTTACCTGTTCTGAATTCACTGAGCCTCAAAATTTTCAACACTATAACCTAGTTTACAGGTATCACTTTCCTCTAACGTTAAAAAGACCTTTGAGCTCACATAGATGAATATTCTATATAAAATATTTTATGTTCTTTTTTTCTTTTTTCTTTTTTTTTCTTTGAAGGTAAAAATTTTATGTTCTTTATAAAAACCAAAGCTATATGTCACGAGCGGGCCTTTTGACCGCCCGCGCGGCGCCTGAATCCCCGAGGCTTGATCCAGGCCAACCTACCACATATGCGCAACAAACATCGAACACAACAATAGTAGAGGAAACAACACGTAATGATACTAACCTGCATCAAGATACATGCATCAATAAGACATACAGGCTCATGGGAGTTGCCTCATATGGGACACGCTGGGCCTTAGCATCGGAAAAATGTCAACACGTGACATATAGCTTCCCATTTTCCATCTGTACCTGTTTAGGCTTTCGATCTACTTCCCATTTTCCTTTTGCATATACCTTCCGTGTTATTGCATTACTGGAATTATTGCGTGCGAAAATAAATTAAAATGTCAATTATGTTATAACATTTAATAACTTTAAATAATAAGGTGAGAAAAATTGTTCACAAAGTTCCTCTAAAATTAAAAAAAAATTCCCACCATTGATCTCTCTATAAAAAACTTTTAAATTTTGCAAAAATGTAATACTCCGCCAAAGTTAAGAAAATAATTAAACATATAAAATAGTGTGTCTGGCTTGATTTTTGCACTACTATATGATCATGTCCTTAATCCTTAATTTTGCATATGTGGAATCAATCATATGGTCGTAGAAGTGACATATAGCAATACCGTCAATTAGTGAATTGTTTATTAATTATATAGAAGATTAGACATTACCTACAATTACGTAATTAGCTTTTTATATAATTTGACGGTGGTCAAACTCTTGAATTCAAGGAAATAATACTTTTCCTTATCCTCCTTCATGCATTAACATTTTCCATAAAAAAGCTAATTACGTAATTTCCTTTTCAATGGCTACCATAAAATGGTAGCCACCATAATAAAATGAATCTCAGCCATTTATCTTTGTTGACTCATTAGAACCGTCGATTACATTGACTTTTTATTAATAAAAAAATAAAAAATTTAAACAAAAAATTAGGATTCCTCCCCAGTTTTATAAATAAATAATTGAAATATATATACAAATGAAATAAAATATACAGTGTGCAGGTCGCTAATTTGGATTGGAATGTTAACTATGTAGTATGAGATAGAGCATTTAATAGATAAAATAAATAATGGGATTATATATACAGATAAAGAAAAATATGGGTTCGCCCACATCACTAATTTGCCCCATCTTCAAACCAAAACAATAAATTTCAAGTATGAACAAGCAACGAAAACATTATTCAAAAACTTCCCCTCAAAAAGCTACTTGTAATTTGTAAATATGTACTCCGTATTATTTAAAGATTAAAATTGTAGCAGAGTTCAACTGAGTGGAATTTTAGGCAGTCGGATTGACGTTTCAGAAATTTTACCAAGCCCCCTGATTATGAAGATCAACAAGAACATTAATTTTGAATTGAAGTTTCAGAAATTTTGTTCATCCGTTTTTTTTCACAGAGAAACTGCTTCCTCATAACGTGGATGATTGAATAATTATGAAAGTGGGGTATTTTTAATGCTTTTATTTTTATTAAAAAACTAATTTTAATTAAAAAATAAAAACTAAAAAGTCAGCATAATCAACGGTTCTGACGAGTCAATAAAAATAGAAGGCTGAGATTTATTTTATTATGGTGGCTACCGTTTTATTGTAGCTATTGCAGAATCTTCCTTTCCTTTTTCATGCATTAGCACTTTCCGTTTTTATTTTGTTAATTTTTTTGATTGATTCTGCAAATTTTGGGTCATTCTATAATTAGTTCTTCCGAATTTTGGTAAATTTTTGTAATATTACTGGAATATATTTTTAATATTCTTTTGATTTTTTCTGTGTTATCTCCTTAGTTAGTGAGATTTTACCGTTATTCCATATTTTATTGGATATGTAATTGACTTCTTTTTTTCCCCTTCTTTCTCTGATAATAAGTAATTAATTATGCAATTGGAATTGGAATGTTTTTGGTGTGAAATTACTTGACTGAATTTGTAATCTTTTTTTACAGTAGAATAATTTTGGTAATTGTAATGATTTTTTATATGATTGAATTTTCTTTTTAATAGTTTGATTGTCAGTAATGTAAGACGATTAATTGTTATGTGTGTTTCAACTTTCACCTCAATCCACAAGCATGGACCTTATTTTTTGGAAATAGAATCCTAGTGATCCTCCTGGTTTTTACCTGGTTCAACTTGGAAGCAACAAGGATTTTTTTTGCTATCGCTGTTTTGCAGGTGGATGGCTCGTGGGAAAAGAAAACAAGGAAAGCAGGTTGGGGGTGGGCTTACAAGGAAGGGAATACTGGCAACAATGACTATCAAGATGGGGGAGGAAACTATGGATACACCTCTACAGCGCTTCAAGCGGAAAACGAAGCCTTGCATGCATGATTTAAAATGGGCAAAAGAGCAGAACATCATCGACATCATGGTCTTTAGACTCGATGAATTTAGTAACCAATTTGAAGGAGTCTGGAATCACAATCCAAATTGTTTGGAACATTCAGGAAATCAGGAAGTTAGCTGCGACTTTCAATGTTTGCACAATACTTAAAACAGACAGGATCAAAGTGGAACAAGCACACGTCATTGCAAACAAATGTCGGAAAGGAGGGAATCATGTTTAGTAATATAATTTAATCTGTGTTTTGCTAGTGTCAAAAAAAAATGTAAGACGATTACGGGTGGCTTTCCCTAATTTTCACTTCTTTCCCGATTTAAATATTCTCAATCAAAATTATTTTATTCTCAGTCAAAGATTTTCTGACTGTCAGTTACCTAGTTTAGGCGTTTATTTTCCGTGTTTATTGATTTGTTACTGCATGCGATAAATAATTAGGTTTGCAATTGAATTAAATAATAAAATAGTAGATGGGCATTTAAGTCTATTCCATAAGGACACCAAAAGTACGTGCAATTACTAAATTGACCTTATGTGTTGATGCTTACAATTAAGGTACATCATGCAAGTTTCACGATAAATGAATCATAAGTCGTACCCAAACCAAAAGAAGATTTAAGATTGGACTTTTTTTACCATCTAAAAAAATCAAAAAATTATTTTTTACCACCTGAAAAAGAAATTAAAACTTGTAATTTACCACCTGAAAATGGAAAAATAAATTAAACCATTATGTGGGGGCCATAATAACGGTAATATTTCTGATGTTTTCTCTTATTCCACGATTTCATGTATTTAACTCCCTTCTCTTTCCCTGCTTCCTTCTCTTTCATGAATTTACATAATTTTTTCTCCCATTAATTAACAAATGACAAATTTGTCAAAAACTACCTTATAAAATTGAACTTTTACGAAAAATTACTTTATAAAAATAGTTGTAATTAATTACCTTATAAATTTTTTACGTTGCAATATATTACCTTTAGCCGGATTACCTGCTCACATGCAATGTTTTTGTAATTGTTGTACCAATAGTGGACTACCTGCTCACATGTATGTTTGTTATATTTTTTTTTTTTTTTTTTTTTTGTGTGTATGCAAGTCCTTTTTTAACCATTTGAATTTGCTGTGAGACCATCTCTGTTTCTTTAACTAATTGCTAACCAAAGAAGAAAACTGGGAATTTCAAAACGCATGACCTAGACCTTAAGTCAATTACGGAGCATAATTAGCGTTTATTCTTATCTCGAAATAACCAAAAAATTATAAATACAAATATTTCATCACCTTCGTAGAATTAAACTACCACGCATGGTTTCGCTATAAGAATAATTCGTTTTTCGTTATAATTTTAGAATTCCGTGTTTAAGAGCGACAAACTGCAAAACCCTAATTTGTAAATAAAGAGAAGAAGATCGATACCATGAGAATGTTTCTGGTTTTATTGTTGTTCTTACTTCACATTATCGCTTCCAATGCCTCCAATTTGGGTATAGTTTCTCTCCCTTCAACTTCATTCACTCGTTTTTCGCAAATGAAATAATTTTTATCGAGTTCTTCCTAAATAAAAACTTGATTGAAATAATTTTCTTTGGTTTTTTTTAAGTGTATTTTGGTAGCAAATGTTTATATGGACAAGATTTTTTCCAAATTATAGTGAAAGTGACATTGATGTGGTATATTGATCATGTACATGTGATTTTAGACGGTACGAATTGGTACGATATTATTTGAATTTGATTGATAGTTCGTATGTATGAAAGATATGCGGCTCGAATGTGATAAACAAGATTTTTAGTTAAAGATTTTAGGAGTAATTAGTTAGTTGTGCATTGGATTTTGTTCATTATGATTTATGAGGTGTTGTTAATAATAATTAGGCATTATTTTTTTTAAGGAATAATTAGGCAAATTTTTCAGAGACTAAAATCGATTTTTTGTGAAAAACTAATTTAAGATGAAGTATATTTTTTAAGGTAATTAATTACAACATATTTTTTATAAGTATATTTTTAGCGGGAATAATATTATAGGGTAGTTTTTGACAAATTTTTCCAATAATTATTGTTGCACAGGTTTGCAAGAAGTTAGTAATAAGGATTTTTTGCCAAAAAGGACCTTTTATAAACGGTTTTTTGCGAGAAAGGACCTTTTATGACGAAATTGGCGAAATGGGACCTAAAACATAAATTTTTTTTGTTGATTGGGATCTTTTACCGGTTTTTTGGAGTTGACCCAAGATTCAGGCAACGACTTTGACACGTGGCAACCGGAGAGTGCCACGTGTCCATTTAATGATTAAAAAAAAATTGGCCAAAAAAAAAATGCCTAAAAAAAAAAAATCTATTTTTTTTTTTTTGGCCCCAAATCGAATTTCTTTTTTTATGCCCCAATTTTGCGAAGAACCCTAATTTTTTCGACGCAAAATTAGAACAATTGAGGGGGAAAACTAGCAAACCTCATTCGTGTGGCTATGAATAACAATTCGTGGTAGACAATTTCAGTGACGAACTTTAAGGCAATTGGGATTTTGGAGGGAGAATTGGAGCAAAAAAAATCGATTTGGGGCAAAAAAAAAATCGATTTGGGGCAAAAAAATCAATTTCGATTTGGGGCAAAAAAAAAAATCGATTTGGGGCAAAAAAATAAAAATCGATAATTTTTTTTTTGGGGGGGATTTTTTTTTTTAATCATTAAATGGACACGTGGCCTTCTCCGGTTGCCACGTGTCAAAGTCGTTGCCGGAATCTTGGGTCAACTCCAAGAAACCGGTAAAAGGTCCCAATCAACAAAAAAAATTATGTATTAGGTCCCATTTCACCAATTTCGTCATAAAAGGTCCTTTCTCGCAAAAAAACGTTTATAAAAGGTCCTTTTTGGCAAAAAAACCTAGTAATAATAACATAAAGAAGAATGATGAATTGTCAGAAGAGGAACAATTGCACTTTACAACCGTGAGTAAGATATTTGGAGGTGATTCCCGTAGCAGCAGCGGCGGCAGTAGTCGTGGTTCTAGTAGCGGCGGCAGCAGTCGTGGCTCTAGTAGCGGCGGCAGCAGTCGTGGCTCTAGTAGCGGCAGCAGTCGTGGGTCTGGTAGCAGCAGAAGTGGTGGTTCTGGTAGTAGCAGCAGAAGTCGTGGTTCTGGTAGTAGTAGCAGAAGTGGTGGTCGGGGTATTGGATGGCCATGGGGTAGCCGCAACAGAAGAGGATATTATGGAGATGAGGTTACAAATAGCACAAGGCACCACCGCCATCACCACGGATCGGCCTGTGCAACTTCACAGCTTGGGATAACTCTACCTACAGTTTTATTAGGGCTTGGAATCTTTCTTAATCAATTTTGACAAAAAATAGCTTATTAGCAACTGTAGGCACGAAAAATTTGTTAACGTGCCACGTCGAATATTATTTGGGTCAAAAGTCAAAGTATTGACAGTCGATAAATTTAATTAATTTTGGTCCATAAGTTAATTTGGCCCATTTTAGTTATTTCGATTAAACTCATTTTATTTTAGTGGTTAAAACCCAACAAAACGGGTAAACTATTATAAATGGGTCATGACTACCAAGTCCAAACAAAAGGCCCAGTGTACATTAAAACCCTAAAGCTCTCTCCAACTTATAAATAGAGATATCTACTTCATTTGTAAAGGGGAGAGAAACAGACGGCAAAACCTAAAGCTCTCAAATCTCTCCCTGTCAGTCCAGTCGTATCAAACTCTCTCCCTAGAAGAAGGACAACAAATTTTCAAATCGACTTACCGTTCCATTCTAGAAGATCAACCTTGGACGAGATCAAGCCCGAAGGCCCTTATTCAAGAAGATCAATCCCGTTCGCGAGTGACATCAAATCGACATCAAATTATCCCGGTGGAAGAAGAACAACAAGCATACAAAACTGACGTGCCGTTCTATTCTACATCAACATTCTTGAACGAGATCAAGCCCGAAGGCCCTTATTCAAGAATCAAACCAAATCAATTCGCGAGGCAAATCAAACAAGTCCATGAGCCAAGTCAAATTCAAAGTGGAGATCGAATCAGAGGAGCAAATATTTAGAGATTGTACCAAAAATACATAAATCAATAAAATATATTTTGTTCACGTTATTTCGAGTTTCTTATTTTTGCAGACTCTGAAATTTGTGTTTAAAAATTTGGCACGCTCGGTGGGACGATTTCTACCTCTCATCACTTTCTCCACAAATCAAAATACTAAAGACCGTCAAGGTGCAAATCAAATAATGATGAAGTCAAGCAATGGAGCAGTCCAAAGTCCGTCACAAGAGGCTAGAAATGATGCGGTCCAAGATCCGTCAAAGGAGCTAATCAATGGAGAGGTTCAAGATCCGTCAAAGGAGTCCATCAATAGGGTGGTCCACGGTCTGTCACAAGAGCCAACCAATGTAGCAATAGACGTCATCGTTGTAAATGTCATGGCGATTGAAGCAAACACCATTGAGGAAGAATTGGCGAATATGAAGAAGCTCCTTGAAAAACTTGTCCAGGACGACGTAGAACAGAAAGCTCAAATCAAACGTCAAGACGAAAAAATTTCCAATTTGACGAAGAAGCTTGAAAAACATCCAATTGGTGAATCATATGAAAATGGTGAAACGGGAAGTGAAGGAAAAAGCGACGAATCTAAATCGACTTTAAAGTCCAAGCCAAGAAGGAGCAGAAAGCACCATGGTGATTCGTTCAACTTCGAAAAAATTCAAGATATGATAGCCAAAACTATCAAACACCAACTTGGCGTAGATCCTGATGAAAGTGGCCATTACATCAAGCCTTACAAGGAAAGGATTGATGCCCTGGAGATGCCTAACGCTTATCAACCTCCCAAATTCATGTTCTTCGATGGCAAAGGAAATCCCAAACAACATCTTGCACATTTCATTGAAACGTGTAACAATGCTGGCACCGAAGGGGACTTGCTGGTGAAGCAGTTTGTTCGATCGCTAAAAGAAGTTGCCTTCGATTGGTACATAGACGAATTAGCTCCTGGATCAATCGATAGTTGGGATCAAATGGAGAAAATATTCTTGAATCGCTTCTTCAACACTCTTCGTATTGTTAGCATGCTGGAGTTGACACAAACAAACCAGATGGAAGGTGAACCGGTCGTGGAATACATCGATCGCTGGCGGACGCTAAGTCTTCAATGCAAGGATCATTTGCACGAAACTTCTGCAATTGACATGTGCATCCAAGGCATGCATTGGGACTTGGTCTACATCTTGCAAGGAATCAGGCCTAGAACATTCCAGGATTTGGCAACTCAAGCTCATGAAATGGAGAATTCGTTAGCCAATCATGAAGAAAAGTCCGATTAGTCGGGCATTTGTTGAGACTTCGACGATTTGGGGCTACAGGTCTGCAAAAAGTTTCAACAATGATCCTGGGGGGCAAAGGTGAAAAAGATTGTCCTCAAAGCTCCTAAGCACGAGCCTAAACTGTATAACAAAAAAAAAACAAAAAAAAAACATTTGGAACTACGTTTGGCTTGATCCAAAAAAGTGAAAAGGTAATCATTTTATTTGGTACGTAGGCATCTTGGTTAATCAAAAAATTCAAGGGCAGCCACATCAAAAAAATGAAAATCATTTTTGGAGTACAGTTTGAATTTTGAAATTGTATTCCATAAAAAAAATTAAAGGAGTACGTATGTTTTGAAAAACACAAAATGTTTTTAAAAATGAAGTACAACATTGGGGGCATTAGTAAAAAAAAATTAAATTTTGTTACTTTGTCTTCAAAAGTTATTTTGTTACTTTGTCTTCAAAAATTAAATTTTGTTACTTTGTCTTCAAAAATTATTTTTCGAATGATGATTATGAAAGTTCATCATTATTTACTCAAAGTTTGGAGAAAGCTCAAAAGCACCAAACACCTCGAACCAAAGACCTGGAGAAAGCTTCCAAGCACCAGGGGTTCGCAGGCACTACATTGAGACCTGGAGAAAGCTTCCAAGTACCAGGGGTTCCCGAAAACCACATTGAGATCTGGAGAAAGCTTCCAAGCACCACAAATCTGAAGGAAATAATGCCCTTGGTCCAAGTATGCATTCTATATTAAGTCTAATAAATGCGGTTCAGTATTAATTAACAAGTTAATAATTCAATGAGATCAAGTGAGCTGAATGCCTAGCTAGAGGCCGCTTCAGTTCAAGTGGAATTAATGATATTAATCCACAGCTTACTCTTGACTGAACCCGTAGGGTCACACAAATAGTACGTAAACGGATCAAGTATTTAATGTCATTAAATACTCTATCTATGGATATTCGGAATCGACGGATCTTGGCTTCAGTGGGAGCTGAGATCGTCACAAGCAAGAAATGAATACTCCGGAAACGATGATATTGCCGGAAACGGAAATATGGATCGTATCGGAAATATAAATATTATCCAAGTCGTAGATGTTACCGGAAACGGAAACATGGTACGTATCGGAAAATATTATCGGAAATGGAAATATTGCCGGAATCGGAAATATTGCCGGAAACGGAAATATTGTCAGAATCAGAAATATTATCGGAAACGGAAAATAATTCCGGAAACGGAAATATTAAATATTTGTTCGAAACGGAAATTAATTCCGGAATCGGAAATATTAAATATTGTTCGTATCGGAAATGAATTCCGGAATCGGGAATTTAATCGGAAGCGTATCGTATGAATTAGCATCGGACGAGGCCCGCTAGACGAAGGCCCAGCACGAAGCCAGGCCATCGCCCAGCGAGACGCACGCACCAACGCACGCCTCGACCAGGCCCAGCGCAAGGCCAGGCCCAGCCAAGGGCGCGTGCGCGCGACAGCAAAGCAGCGTGGGCTGTGCGCCTGACGTGGGCCGCAAGGCTTGCGCGGGTGCACGGCTTGTGCGATGCTTGTGCGGGAAATCCTAATCCTATTAAGATTTGTGCAAAGATTAAAATCCTAATCCTATTAGATTTGTTTTGTTATTTAGAGTCCTAATAAAGTTCTAACTAGCAAATCCACATCCTAGTAGGATTACAATTCCTTTTCCATACTCCTATAAATAGGTGCCTAGGGTCACAATTTATGAGAACGATTGAAGTATTCAAAGGGTAAGTTTTTGAAATAAAAATCAGCCATACACTTGCAAACACTAGCCGAAATTCCTAAGCACCTTAAGGGCGATTCTAGTTGGTCTAACTTGAGGCGGATCCGGACGTACTGTGGACTATCTACGGAGGGACGACATTTGGAGTCCTAAAGACTTGTTCTTGTTCGGTTCGGGTGCAGCTAAGGAAGGCACGCTACAACATGTATGCATCTATTCTATGCTAAATGATTATGTGTAAATAATATGCTTTCCTGGCTTTATGGTTTTTCCGCATGATTTATGAATTGTCATATGTATCATAACCTAACAGTGGTATCAGAGCCTCTTATTATTTTCATAATCTATATTGCATGAACATGGTTAAATATTACAAATTTGCAAGAATTGAAAGGGGTGATTAATTTTCGTAATTGTTAATTAATTGCAAATTTCGTTTATTTAATTATACGTACGCAGTTTTTCGGCAGTTTCTTCGTTACTCATCCAAATCGAGTGATTTTTGTGTCAATTCCGCATGTAAAAGGCATTCTAAAATTTTGACAAAATTAGTATTTTTCGGCCGAACCCAGAATTCTCAAATTCGAAGCCTAACTATGACTTTTCGGAGGTTTTAGTTTTTCGAATGCAAAATTTCGTAAATTTAAGATGTTAAATTAAATATTTGCGATTCTTGTTGATAAATCTTGAATTTTTGATTGACCTACTGTATATGTTTAACAAGTTTGAATGCCTAGCCTTGTTAATTATGCAATCTAATTTGTAATTATGATTAATTTGTTGAAAATTGGAATAATTTAGAATGAATTTGATTTTCATAATTAGTTATAATTTAATTAGATACCTATGATTAAAAACCACCATAAAATTTGTAAATTTATGTTAAATTTTAAATTTTTATGACCTAGACTTGAATCCATGTTAATCGGAAATCAATAAATTAATAAATTTTCGATTTTTCGCCCTAAAATTATGAGATTAATATGATTTATTAATTTGTCATTAATTTTGAAAATAAATTTTTAATTTTTATGCGATTCGCTCATATAACTTGCACGCACAAAGCAATGGACGCTACGTGTTACCCTTAAGGGGTGTTGTATAGTGCGGGCATGCGACGACGAGCAAGGGAGTTCGTCGCCCATGCGGTACGAATGCAGCGAGCAAGGGCATGGTGCACCAGCACAAGGCAGCAGCCCTGCCTTGTGTCGTGGGCTGTGTGCAATGGGCGCATGGGCAAGGGCGAGAGCAAGGCATGAGCAGTCGCGTGTGGGCAGCAAGCGAGCTGCGCCACAGCGCGCACTGCCTCGCGCAAGCGTGCGACTAGCGCTGCGCCCAACGATGGTGAGCAGCGAACGCGTGCGACGAGTGCTGCGCCCAGCGATGGTGAGCAGCGTGCGCGTGCGACGAGCGCTGCGCCCAGCGATGGTGAGCAGCGTGCTTGTTGCGACAAGCGCTGGCGCGCGCCTTGCGATGGTGAGCAGCAGCAATGTGACGCAGCGCATGGGCTGCGCGCACATGGCCAACAATGGCTGTGTGCGTGTGGCCCATGGCTGTGCGTTGCGTGGGGTTGTTGCGTTACGATTGGATCGTTTTAAAATTTTAATTTGAAATTTTCAGTTTTCGTAATTTTAATTAATTTTAAAATTAATAATTTAAATTATTTTCTTGGATTTTAATTTTGAATATTGTAATTATAATAAATTTTATTTATTCTAATTATTTTACTAAAATTAAAATCATGAATTGATTTAAATACGACTGAAAAATAAATTAAATCAGCGGATTCAATTATAAATTTATATGAGCTTTAAATTATTAATAAATTTGTATGTTTCCGGTTAGACTAGAAATACATTTTTATGTTTAAAATTAGTAAAGCATATGAATTTATTGGTTTAAGTGGGAGCCCTTTTAGTCATAAACTCTTGATTAGGTCTACAAATCCTTAAGGTTAAAACAACTTGATTAGAATTAATAAGGACTGAATAATTTGTAGATTAATGGTGCCCTTGATTAATTGCTGCAAATGTTTATGTGATGCATAATGTGTTTTACTAACCAGCTATGTGGGCCATTCATGATAATGAATGGGTGAATGGTATATATTGTATATGTACTGTTTTGCAGGTTATGAAGTGAAGTATGGCCCAAATAGGATAGAAAATATGGTATGCGTGCCATTAATTTGAATGTAGTTGGTCTAAAGTACCAAAATTGTTTTTCAATTCAAATATGGTCTGCGTACCATCAAATAGTTGTAATTAGTTTTAATTATAGCTTATCCTATTTGAAGAAAATGGTGCCTCCCACGGAGATTTTCAAGACGGACTTTGAAGTTGAAGCTTCAAGATGAAGTCGGGCCATACTAGATCACAATTATCTTATGCATGTTTTAAGTTATTTATTGCTTTTAAATATGTCTTAAATATGCATGAGATCAAAGCTTGATTATGTTGCATGATTAAGGATTTTAGTTCACTTAAAATCTAACCAACATAGTAAGAGCCTTAAGTTCCAAACTTAAAAATTGAGTTAAAAGGTGCCATGCCAAAATATACACTTGCTTGGATATCCTTTACATCAATCTAGTAATAGTTTTCGCTCAACGAGGTGTTACTTATTGGTCCTAAAGGGGCAAGGTACACACATAATTGTGAGTACATGTTAGTTTTGGTGAAACTCAACGATATAAGTAAGGAGTCCTTTTATGTCGTGGCAAAATCGATAGGTTTACCTAATAAGTTCTTAGACGTGCCTATCAACCAAGAATAGTTTCTAGACTATTAGCAAAAGGCTTTTGCTTACCTAAGATGTTTTAGAATTAAGTCGACAAACTATGCTTAATTCTTCAATGATTTTAGGATCTTGGAATCATTTTATTCACACCTGCCGGAACACATAACTTGAATAAAATGCTTAATGAACATTGAATTATGCATGTATGCTAGAATTTAAGTTTATTAAGAGAAACTGTGAATGGTTATTTATTTGTTTATTCTTTTCAATTGTAGTTTTAACTATGGCAAACAACAATCAAAACATCATCATGGGTTCTGAGCTTATGGTCAAGCTGAACCTAGCAAATTTTCTTGAATGGGAAGCTAAGCTAGTTGAAATAGTCAGACTCAATGGACTTGAGTATGTACTGTTACATCCCATGCCAAGCTACTATGCCAGAGACATGACCCCTGAAAGATTTTTCGCCTGGGATGCGGATCTCAAAAAGGTTATGAGTCTCATGCTGAACAATATCCCTGATGAATGGGCTAGAAGGTTTGTAGCTTATGAACCTTTTACGCTCATCAAAAATCTGAGGGATATCTGTCGTGGAGGCACGAAGGACAGGGACCTGAACGTCCATGAGTTGATTGAATCAATGTCTGGTCTAAAGGTTAGTTCTCCCAACAGGTGTTATAGGATGGAAGTCCAAGAAACACATGTTCAGCTCCTTCGCACTAAACAGAGGGTAGGCGTCCCACTGAGGTTCCATGTAGATCTTATGCGTTCATACTTTGATCGCCTAAGTCTACTAGGAACACCAATAAGCGAAAGGATGGCAGTCTCTATCTTGCTCAATTCACTACACAGTGGGTTTGGTCGCTTCAAGCAACTATACCTAAGTGAACCAAGAGAAGAAACAGTTGCAGAATTTGTTCACCTTGTCAGAAAGGCTGAGATAATACTGGACTGTGAAGCCAAAGGTTTACTCAAGGCTAGAGGGAGACCATTCAAGAAAGGTGGAAAGTCCAAGGGCAATGCTAAATCAAAGCAGGTCAAGTCCACATCAAGCTGTCTTTATTGTGATGGAATAGGCCATTACAAAAGAGAACGTTCAAAGCTAAAGGAAGATCAGAAGAACGGAACAGTCGTTCCATCTTCAGGTATTTTCGTTATAGACTGTATACTTGCTAATTCAACTTCTTGGGTATTAGATACAGGTTGTGGCTCACACTTATGTTCCAATCCACAGGGACTAAGAAGAAGTAGAAAGTTAAGCAAGGGTGAAGTCAACCTACGAGTGGGAAATGGAGCACGGATTGCTGCATTAGCTGTAGGAACTTATTATTTGTCGTTGCCCTCCGGGCTAGTTTTGGAACTGGAAGAATGTTTCCATGTTCCAAGTCTTACTAAAAACATCATTTCAGTTTCTTGCTTAGATGCTAAGGGATTTTCCTTTTTAATAAAAGACAATAGTTGTTCGTTTTATTTTAAAGAGATGTTTTATGGATCTGCTAGATTAGTCAATGGACTTTATTTATTAGATCACGACAAACAAGTTTATAACATAAATACCAAAAAGGCCAAAAAGGATGATTCAGATCTCACCTATCTGTGGCATTGTCGATTAGGCCATATAAACTTGAAACGCTTAGAAAGACTTCAAAGGGAAGGAATTCTAGAACCATTTGACTTAGAGGATTATGGTAAATGCGAATCATGTTTACTTGGCAAAATGACAAAGCAACCTTTCTCTAAAGTTGGAGAAAGAGCAAATGAACTATTGGGTTTAATCCATACAGATGTATGTGGACCAATGAGTACAAATGCTAGAGGTGGTTTCAGCTACTTTATCACTTTCACTGATGACTTCAGTAGATATGGTTATGTCTACCTAATGAAGCATAAGTACGTCTGAATCCTTTGAAAAATTCAAGGATTCAGAGTGAAGTAGATAATCAATTAGGCAAGAAGATTAAGGCACTGCGGTCTGATAGAGGCGGTGAATATCTGAGCTATGAATTTGATGACCATCTGAAAGAATGTGGAATTCTATCAGAATTGACTCCTCCTGGAACACCACAATGGAACGGTGTGTCGGAACGGAGGAACATAACCTTGCTAGACATGGTCAGGTCAATGATGGGTCAGGCCGAACTTCCATTAGAATTTTGGGGACATGCACTAAATACAGCTGCACTCACTATAAATAGAGCTCCGTCTAAAGCTGTCGAAAAGACTCCATATGAGTTATGGTTTGGAAAGCCTCCAAATATGTCTTTTCTTAAGATTTGGGGATGTGAAGTATACGTCAAGCGATTAATTTTAGACAAACTTCATCCGAAATCTGACAAATGTATCCTTGTGGGCTATCCAAAGGAAACAAAGGGGTATTACTTCTACAATACATCTGAGAACAAGGTGTTTGTTGCTCGAGATGGTGTCTTTTTGGAGAAAGATCACATTTCCAAAATGACAAGTGGGAGAAAAGTAGACCTCGAAGAAATTCGAGTCGAACAACAAACTCTAGAGAATGCTCAAGATGACATTCAGGATGAAACTCAGAGATCTTTAGAAGTATCTGGTGAGAATCATGGTCAATCTAGAAATGTTACCCCACGTAGATCGCAAAGATATAGATCTCAACCGGAAAGGTACTTAGGTATTTTGACGAACGAGAGCTATGATGTTCTATTACTTGAAAGTGATGAACCTGCGACTTACAAACAAGCTATGACGAGCCCTAGCTCCAAGCAATGGCAAGAAGCCATGCAATCTGAATTAGAGTCCATGTCTGAAAACCAAGTATGGGATTTGGTCGATTTTCCAGATGGCTACCAAGCCATTGGAAGCAAATGGGTTTTCAAACTGAAAAAGGACAAGGATGGGAAACTTGAAGTTTTCAAAGCTAGATTGGTTGCAAAAGGTTACAGACAAGTCCACGGTGTGGATTACGATGAAACCTTTTCACCAGTTGCAATGCTAAAGTCTATTCAGATAATGTTAGCAATCGCTGCATATTACGATTACGAAATATGGCAGATGGATGTCAAAACTTCTTTCTTAAACGACGTTTTACAGAAACTGTGTTTATGACACAGCCTGAAGGTTTTGAGGATCCAAAAAATGCTAAAAAGGTATGCAAGCTAAAGAAATCAATCTATGGATTGAAGCAGGCATCAAGGAGCTGGAATATACATTTTGATGAAGCAGTCAGTGACTTTGGTTTCATCAAGAACGCAGACGAATCTTGTGTATACAAGAAGGTCAGTGGGAGCAAAATTGCTTTCCTAGTATTATATGTCGACGACATATTACTTATCGGAAATGACATTCCTATGATGAACTCTGTCAAGATTTGGCTTGGGAAATGTTTTTCGATGAAGGATCTAGGAGAAGCACAGTACATATTGGGCATCAAGATTTACAGAGATAGATCTAAAAAGATAATTGGACTTAGTCAAAGCACTTATATCAATAAGGTGCTTGATAGGTTCAAGATAGCAGACTCCAAGCGAGGCTACCTACCCATGTCTCATGGAATAACTCTAAGCAAGACTCAGTGCCCAAAAACACTTGACGAGCGTAGACGAATGAATGGGATTCCATATGCATCATTGATTGGTTCAATAATGTATGCTATGATATGTACACGCCCGGATGTTGCATACGCACTCAGTGCTACGAGCAGATACCAGTCAGACCCAGGAGAGGCGCATTGGACTGTTGCCAAGAATATTCTGAAGTACCTGAAAAGGCACAAAGATGACTTCCTGGTCTATGGTGGAGATGATGAATTAATTGTTAAAGGCTATACGGACGCAAGTTTCCAAACCGACAAAGATGATTTCAGATCACAGTTTGGGTTTGTCTTCTGCCTCAACGGAGGTGCAGTAAGCTGGAAAAGTGCTAAGCAAAGCACCATTGCGGATTCTACAACTGAAGCGGAGTACATTGCTGCACATGAAGCAGCAAAGGAAGCTATATGGCTAAGGAAGTTCATAGGCGAACTTGGTGTAGTCCCCTCCATTAAAGGACCAATAGCCATGTATTGTGATAATAACGGAGCTATTGCACAGGCAAAGGAGCCTAGACACCACCAGAGAGTCAAGCATGTACTTCGTAGATTTCACCTTCTACGAGAGTTCGTTGAAAGAAAAGAAGTCGAGATAAGCAAGATTGGAACTGATGACAACATATCAGATCCATTGACTAAACCTCTGCCGCAGGCGAAGCACAACTCGCACACTGCAGCTATGGGAATCAAGCATATTGGAGAATGGCTTTGATGTCCTTATTTAATGTTTTAAAGTTTTAGAGTTTAAATCTTTGTAAAACATTATTGGTTAATCATTCACAATAAATAAATAGAATTCATTTTTCCATTTAATTTGTGGTTTATTAAATGATGAGTCCCTTCAATTTGAAGATATATTCAAGATAGACTGTCAGGACCAGTCCTGTGACTAAGAAATGTCTATCAAGTGAACTTGAATGTCAAAGGTTGAAAATGGTCCCTAGTCGGAGTTTTCTATAAAATTGGACGAATAGAAAACGTTAGACGACTAGAATGCAAGATGACTAGTAGTTCTGTTTCTTGAACTATGTGGACATGGCATTCTCATAATCATTTGCATAGATACTTACTTTGGGAAGACTAGTATCGGACAAGACCTATGAAACTTTACTGTAAGAGATGAAAATCTGTCAAAAGTAAATTTCATTAAAATTATTAGACACTAAATCCTCAATACCTGAGTGATTTGAGATTACTTGTTTGAGAACTGGTTGCTTTGACGTTGACCAACCGTCGCACCGTAAAAGGAGGCTATAAAGGCAACGCTCAGGTAATCACCTATCAAACGAAGTCTAATCTCAAGATCGCAAGATTGGGATTGTCCTCCCATAAATAGGGATGAGATGCTTAAAAGTTGTACAAGGCCACTCGGAGAGCTAGAAACTGTGAAATGCATGGCCGTGCTCGGATAAATCATAGGCTATGATTATCTGTTTATTTGATCAGTTGACCTCTCAAACCGAGAAACACCTCTGGACATAATAAGGATGACAACTCTTACCTTATGTTCAAGAGCAAGCATCGAGCGACAAAGGAATTAGGAAATGCACACTTGTCCCTAAGGACAAGTGGGAGACTAAAGGAAATAATGCCCTTGGTCCAAGTATGCATTCTATGTTAAGTCTAATAAATGCGGTTCAGTATTAATTAACAAGTTAATAATTCAGTGAGATCAAGTGAGCTGAATGCCTAGCTAGAGGCCGCTTCAGTTCAAGTGGAATTAATGATATTAATCCACAGCTTACTCTTGACTGAACCCGTAGGGTCACACAAATAGTACGTAAACGGATCAAGTATTTAATGGCATTAAATACTCTATCTATGGATATTCGGAATCGACGGATCTTGGTTTCAGTGGGAGCTGAGATCGTCACAAGCAAGAAATGAATACTCCGGAAACGATGATATTGCCGGAAACGAAAATATGGATCGTATCGGAAATATAAATATTATCCAAGTCGTAGATGTTGCCGGAAACGGAAACATGGTACGTATTGGAAAATATTATCGGAAATGGAAATATTGCCGGAAACGGAAATATTGTCAGAATCGGAAATATTATCGGAATCGGAAAACAATTCCGGAAACGGAAATATTAAATATTTGTTCGAAACGGAAATTAATTCCGGAATCGGAAATATTAAATATTGTTCGTATCGGAAATGAATTCCGGAATCGGGAATTTAATCGGAAGCGTATCGTACGAATTAGCATCGGACGAGGCCCGTTAGACGAAGGCCCAACACGAAGCCAGGCCATCGCCCAGCGAGCCGCACGCACCAACGCACGCCTCGACCAGGCCCAGCGCAAGGCCAGGCCCAGCCAAGGGCGCGCGCGCGCGACAGCACAACAGCGTGGGCTGTGCGCCTGACGTGGGCCGCAAGGCTTGCGCGGGTGCATGGCTTGTGCGATGCTTGTGCGGGAAATCCTAATCCTATTAGGATTTGTGCAAAGATTAAAATCCTAATCCTATTAGATTTGTTTTGTTATTTAGAGTCCTAATAAAGTTCTAACTAGCAAATCCACATCCTAGTAGGATTACAATTCTTTTTCCATACTCCTATAAATAGGTGCCTAGGGTCACAATTTATGGGAACGATTGAAGTATTCAAAGGGTAAGTTTTTGAAATAAAAATCAGCCATACACTTGCAAACACTAGCCGAAATTCCTAAGCACCTTAAGGGCGATTCTAGTTGGTCTAACTTGAGGCAGATCCGGACGTACTGTGGACTGGGACGACATTTGGAGTCCTAAAAACTTGTTCTTGTTCGGTTTTATGTGTAAATAATATGCTTTCCTGGCTTTATGGTTTTTCCGCATGATTTATGAATTGTCATATGTATCATAACCTAACAAAATCTGTAAAAGAGATACATTGAAAGATGGAGAAAGCTTCTAAGCACCATCATATATCAAAGCTCAAAATCACCAAAACTTCACCAACACAACTCATTACTTGGACATTTGGAGGAAGCGATCTAACTGAAGACACCATATATACATGCATTATGATTTGGAGAAAGCTTCAAGCACCAAATCACCATTGTCAAATATTCCAACGGAAACTCAAGGGGAATGTCCAAAATGAAAAAAATGGATAGTAAAATCGGACAAAGATAACTGGGAATAGAGCACGGACATCTACAATCTTCTTCAGGGAAGCATAATGAAATATGATGTATTTTATCACGTCATGGGTTCTAAGCGATCACGGCGTCATGACAACGACTATGATGACATTTTCCTCTCTCGGGGCGGGAAACATGGCCCGGTTTCTCTGAAATTTAATTTGTCAGGGTGTTGGGGACACATATATCTTCAATTTGTATGGTATGATCGTGTTTATAATTATATGCTCTGTGACGTCGGGGGATGGTGTCTAGACAGAACCTGCGTGGCTCTTTAGTGCATGGCATCAAGATAGTATAGCCCTTCATCTACACTGCAACATGGGTCGATTAGATGGCACAATTTTCCCTCCATGGCTCAAGGTGACCGAAGCAATTGGCCAGCAAAATCAATAATGTAGTTCATGGCAGGATCTTCAAGTGCTTGACTAGGGGCACCAAATTTACGTTATGCATCGGCTTCATTGGAATCGACATCACCGCGTCGTCTCCCACATGACATGAAGTCCTCATGGTTTGTAGATGTCACGAGTTGGGCGCCAACTGAACAACTCCCGAGTCAAGTTTGCTGGTGAAGAAGACAGCTCCCCATCGTTTACGCTCCTCCTAGTATCCATGATAGCTCTTTCACGGCAGTCACAAAAACGACGAGAATGGCATCATTTCCTTCATGGAGTCAAGTGCACGGTTTGGTGACATCTTCAACTACGGCATCGGGTCAAGTTATTAAACATTGTTGGCTCTATCGGTGGAAACAAAGGGCATCTTCTTCCTTGTGTATTGTTGACGGCCAGCGATATGTGTTCCTCCATGGTCGGCTCTCCGCAGCATCAAGGTTTGGCCTGTACATGTGGGCTTCTTCTTTGAGCAAGCTCCTAGAGTATCGATCTGATGATGCAAATAAAATAAAAAATATCATCTCAAATGATGGAGGGGTACGTTGTATTTATAATAGCAGGTAATGATTGTCTCATAAGAGTTCTATGGGGATTACAACTCTTAAGAGTTAAGAAGATAGAGTTTATTATTCAATAATATCGTGGGAATTTGAGAGTTCTTTCGTTTACTGCCAGTTAGGAAATAAAAAAACAAAAAAAAAAAAAGAGAGAGAGAAAGATAAGTGTTATCTTCATAATAGAAGATAGGCATTGAGCATTGTTTTAGATATGGTGTACTTGCAAGAGTCTTTTGGCCTAATATCCGAGTCATGGATATTATTATTAACTGAAATGATAAGTAAACAAGGGGAAAAGAAAATGGCTTAACTCCACAAATTTTGGGTTGTATGAAATTCCAAGCAAAAAAATGAGTTGTCAAGACTTAATCACCAACAAACACTTAAAAATTGTGTACGTGACTTAGTCTTGAGGGGCAATTTGTAGGCACGAAAAATTTGTTAACGTGCCACATCGAATATTATTTGGGTCAAAAGTCAAAGTATTGACAGTCGATAAATTTAATTAATTTTGGTCCATAAGTTAATTTGGCCCATTTTAGTTATTTCGATTAAACTCATTTTATTTTAGTGGTTAAAACCCAACAAAACGGGTAAACTATTATAAATGGGTCATGACTACCAAGTCCAAACAAAAGGCCCAGTGTACATTAAAACCCTAAAGCTCTCTCCAACTTATAAATAGAGATATCTACTTCATTTGTAAAGGGGGGAGAAACAGACGGCAAAACCTAAAGCCCTTATTCAAGAATCAACCAAATCAAACAAGTCCGCAAACAAGTCCGTGAGCCAAGTCAAATTCAAAGTGGAGATCGAATCAGATGAGCAAATATTTAGAGATTGTACCAGACTCTAAAATTTGTGTTACAACAACTAGCAAGTAGTAGTAGTTTATAGGCTGGGTACGTTTGTTGCATAAATTTTAAGTATGCCACAATTGCCACTAGCCTCACTAGACAGTAGACACGGCTGAAGAACTCGAGCATATTTCCGGAGGCTTGGAGTGTCTGTTATTGCAATTACCTTAGTTTCGTTTTCGCGCTCTCTAGTTTAATTTTCCATAGAATTTGAACAGAATATTTCATTATGTACCCGGTTAATTAAGAATTGCTGTGTGATTATACATTTATACGGTCCAAGTACATATTCAAATCATTGGATGCCAATAACAAGTTTTTTTTTATCATTTCAATAAACAAGGAATTCGCCTTGACTTATTATTTCAGTTCAAGTCTTCTAAGCTAAAAATTCGAGTGAATAAACCGATCACCCGATACATTTCTATAGTCTAAAACCCATCCTACATGTGATGTTTGAAATACAGTTACTCAACACGAAGATACGGATCGGAGTAGTTTTGAAATTAAAGAATTTCTTAATTTCATCAGTATATTATTAACGAAAAATATAATTACTCATATTCGGTCAAATTAAAATATTAGGCCTATTGAATACTTTGGTCAAATTAGCGTATTAAGCATATAAAATATACATTATGTAATACATATTACCTCCATTCGTGAAAATGTTGATCGAAAATTCTCATTATAAATATCCTGTTAGATTGGTCTTAATATGTATTTTCAGAGTATCAACTTTTTATACGGAGTAATTTTATCATATACGCATGCAATTTGATATATTAGTGGTTAAATAATGCATTAGAGTCCGTGTAAATAATAAACGTAAAGAACTTTGAACGGAGGTAGTAGTAGAGAAGAAATAGCACATTATATTATACGAAAATGATAAAGGTCGCAACATGCGACCTTTAAGCCGTGTCACAATGATGACATGTTATGCTTATGTGTCGTGATTTAAATTGGAAACTAAAATATTTAAATTATATAACCTATTATATATATTTCAAAAAAAAGTAGGAAAATCTTAATATTATAATTTGTTTCCTTCTTTATATCGATTTTCTTATTTGCATATTTTCATAGTAAAAATATTGCATTGATAGTAAAAATATTGTGATGACGCAAACCTACGTGGCGCCTATATGTACCAATTAGATTCCAACACGTAAGATTGCGACAAGTAAAAGTTGTCGCAACTTGCGACCTTTATCATCACCCTATATTATATGGTTAAATATGTAAATGAGTTTGTAGATTTATTAATTACTAGTTGTTGGACCGCATGCGTTCCGCCAACATATTGAAATTAGTCCGTAAAATTAAATCTGCAAATAAGCAAAATGATTAGGGGAAAATAACCGAAGAAAATAAGTTAGCCCAAAAAATATAAAATTAGACAAGTATTACTTGATGCATCAATAGGTACGAGAAATGTTATGGTTAAACCAATCTACATAAATAACTATTTCGGCGAATGTGCCACAAGTCACTCGCTCTCTTTCTTCTTTATTGAGCTGCTACACCCTGTTTTACAGGGTTTGCATGACTACCAAAACTTCATTGCGTACATCTGCAAAGAGTACAAAGGGTCATCAGTTCCTGCAGCCTGTAGTTCAACTCATCTAGGAACGACGCAACAAATGCATTTCAACAGATGTGCTACGTAGGAGGCCAGTAGAACTTGACATCTTTTGTGCCAACTGAAATTCTACAGCAGAATAGTGAAGTGTTCGGTTATCCAAGAAGCGATGGATACCCCCCTTAAGAGTCATGGCATGCAATCTTTCCTTCCTTCCTTGTAAACTGTACTTGGATTTGATGGATAATTCCTAATGGGCTAATGGTTTTTGCCTACACATGATATAGGAATGTCAATGTCCTATTCTGATATGTTTCTGTTTATATGTCTTCTTAGCAAACTGTGTGCCAACATGATATGATTGCTCTATAACTACAATTCCTTAATAATTGGTGCGAATTACAACAAAATAAGGAGCTCGGCATAGTACTCGAGTCATAATATGTACAGGAGTAGTTATGTTCAGGTTACAAAATATTTAAAGAGTATTTGTAATGAACACCGTACTACGTGCTTGTGCCCTTCAAAAATCTCTAGGTAATGAGCCTACATTCCCACCTTCTATATTGTCGAAACAGAAACTATTTCTGTTGGCAAAAAGTGTAGGGGCCATCAACATATTAAGTGAATATACTAAGAGGTTTGATCTAGGTTAAGAAAAAGGTTACCTATATCTTACAAGTTCCCAAGGTAGACTAACCACAATACTAACTATTTTACAAGCGATTAAGTTTAGCTAAGCAAAAGGGTGGATGAATGATTTACTTGAATTACTGACCAGAGGAGTCATCCTCTTCATCCTAAGCAAAAGGAAGGAGGAATTATTCACTCGAATTACTGAATAGAGGATTCATCCTCTTCTGTATTTTCTTGTCATGCAATGTTTCCCTGTTCAACATGCAGTCCAGCTATCACTCCCTAATCAGGCTTATGTCCAACAATCACTCCTTACTTAGGCTTCTATCCAGCAATTATTCCCTGCTCAGACTTCTGTCCAGCTATCACTGGCTGCTCAGGATTCTTTCTAGGAAACACTATCTGTGTAGGTTGCACTTCCTGTTCAAGCTGCCGTCTAGTAACTGTTGCTTGTGCAGGCAGCTATCTAGCAATCGGTCCCTATTCAGCCTGCTCATAGCACTTACATCCTAAGAATTCTCTTCTAGGGCATCCTCCAGTTCCAAGCAACTGATTTCAAGCACCATTCAAGAATGTCGTTCATTGAAAGGCCAGCGGTCGGACCAATTTCCAGCAAAAAAAAATGGGTGGACGTGAGCATTTCCTTGACCTTTTCAAAGGTCACTTCATCATCCTGGAAGTAGAGCCGTTTGTTAGCTTAGATGATTCCAGCAAATTGGTGTGTGAGAGTTAAAAGTGAACACCCAGGTTAATTTTATCTACTGAGAAGCAGAAGGTTCATTTGAGATCTAGCTTAGGTAAAGTAGTGTCTTATCGTCGTTTTGGTAAGCCTAGAAACATAGGAATAATCACGGCAATGGAACTCGTGAAGCTAGTCAATAAAGGGAATCCAGTTTTCTTATGCAATGTGAGAGACCTAGTGGAATTAAGGATAAACCTGAGGACATTGCAGTTGGGAATGAATTTTTATATGTGTTTCTGGAAGAGATCCCAAGAATGCCTACCAGTCGACCTATTGACTTTACTATAAATTTAGTACCTAGAACTGCACCTATTTCGAAAGCTCCATATCGAATGGCTCCAGCAGAAATGAGTGAGTTGAAGGGTCAATTGGAGGAATTGCGAGAAAAGGGTTATGTTAGACCAAGTGCATCTCCATGGGGAGCACCAGTTCTGTTTGTGAAGAAGAATGATGGAAGTATGAGACTCTGTAGACTACAGGGAGCTCCGTAAAATCACAATGAAGAAAAAAATATACTTTGCCTAGGATAGTTGACATGTTTGACTAGTTGAAAGGAGTAGGAATCTTCTCGAAAATCGATCTACGTTCGGGTTATCATCAATTAAGAATCGCGGATAACGATATACCAAAGACTGCATGTAGGAAAAGATACGGTCATTACGAGTTCACATTTATGCCTTTTGGGTTGCCCAATGCACCTGCGATATTTATGGACTTGATGAACCGTGTATTCTATGCATTTTTGGACAAGTTTGTAGTGGTTTTCATAGATGACATCTTAGTATATTCGAGGAACGAAGAAGATCATGATGAACACTTAAGGTCTGTGTTGAATACATTTAGACACAACCAATTGTATGCCAAATTCTCGAAGTGTGGATTTTGGTTAGAGAAGGTTGCATTTTAGGACATTTTGTGTCAAAAGAAGGAGTTGAAGTGGACCCTGGAAAGATTAGAGATGTTAGTGAATGTCCTACACCTAAGAGTGTCACCGATATTCGAAGTTTTCTTGGTTTAGCTGGATATTATAGGAGCTTTGTTCAGGATTTATCTAGAATAGCCAAGCCAATGACTAATTTGATGAAAAGGGAAGCAAAGTTTGAGTGGAATGAGCGTGTGAGGAAGCATTCCAAGCTCTGAAGACGCGATTGACAACCGCGCCAGTGTTAACTTTACCAAATGGAGGTGATACCTATGATGTGTATAATGATGCATCGAAGAAGGGTTTAGGGTGTGTATTGATGCAGAACGGAAAGGTTATTGCGTATGCATCAAGGCAGTTGAAACCGTATGAAGCTAATTACCCTACCCATGACTTAGAGCTAGCAGCCAAAGTGTTTGCATTGAAAATATGGAGACATTACCTATATGGTGTGAAATGTAAGATATTCACGGGTCATAAGAGTTTGAAGTACATTTTCACACAGAAGGATTTGAATATGCATCAAAGGAGATGGTTGGAATTGATTAAAGACTATGATCTAGACATCCAGTATCACGAGGGAAAAGGTTAATGTAATTGCAGATGCCTTGAGTATGAAATCAAGCAATAATGTGATTGCGTTAGTAGTTCTAACGAGTTGTGCAAGGATATGCAACGTCTGGAGGGAATTATGAATGCGTTAACTATTCAACCATCAATATTTGATGAGATTAAGGAAAATCTAGCCGAAGACATAAAGTTGGATTGGAGCAAATCAAGGAAAAGATTTCGCAAGGAAAGGATACGGATTTTAAGATCTATGATGATGGAATTTTAAGGTACCAAGGAAGGTGGTGTGTGCCTCAAAAGTGTGAAGAGTTAAAGGAAAATCTTATGAAAGAAGGTCACAATACACCATATTTTGTTAACCTAGGTGGTGACAAGTTGTATAAGGATCTGAAGAAGGACTATTGGTGGCCAAGAATGAAGAATGAAGTAGTTGAGTTTGTAGCAAAATGCCTGACTTGTCAGAAAGTCAAAATACATCATAGGAGACCTCAAGGAAAGGTTCAACCATTAGAAATTCCAAGCTGGAAGTGGGACTACATTTCAATGGACTTTGTCACTTATTTTCCCAAGTCGAAGGATTGAAATGATACCATATGGGTTATGGTAGATAGACTGACCAAGTCAGCAGTGTGTATACCAATGAAGGAGAGCTGGAAGATGGAGCAACTTGCTAAGGTTTACATTAAGTATGTTGTGAGACTACGTGGAGTTCCTAAGGATATCGTATCAGATAGGGATTCAAGGTTTCTTTCAAACTTCTGGAAAAGTGTGCAGAAGAACTTTGGTATGACATTGAAAATGAGTATTGCGTTCCATCCAACCATAGATGGACAAACTGAGAGAACCATTCAGACACTTGAGGATATGCTTCCTGCGTGTGTGATTGATTTCCAATGAAGTTGGGAAGATAGCTTAGTTTTGATTGAATTTTCCTATAACAATAGTTATCATGCCAGTATAGGAATGACACCATTTGAGGCCTTGTATGGAATGAAATGTAGAAGTCCACTATGTTGGAATGACATTAGTGAGGCAGTTGTGCTAGGACCTCAAATGATAGAGGACACAATGAACTAGATTATAACTATTCAGTCCAAAATTCAAGCAGCTTAAGATCCCCAAAAGATCTATTCGGACTTGAATCGTAGGGATGATGAATTCCAAGTGGGTGAAAAGGGGGATTACTCAAAGTTTCACCAATGAAAGGTGTGATATGATTTGGCAAGAAGCGAAAGTCAATCCCAAAGTATTTAGGTCCTTATGAGATCCTAGAACGGATACGAAAGGTAGCTTATAGACTAGCCTTACCTATGGACTTGCATATAGTGCATAATGTGTTCCATATCTCTCAATTGAGAGAGTAAGTTCCGGATAAGTCGCATGTGTTCCAACCGGAAATCATTGAATTAGACCAAAGTTTATCTTTCGAGGAAAAACCAGTTAAAATCCTGGATAGTAAAGTGCGTAGTACACGAACCAAGGATGTTAAGATTATTAAAGTGTTATGGTCTAATCAAGAATCAGAAGAAGAAACATAGGAAGCCGAGGACGAAATGAGAAAGAAATATCCTGAGCTTTTTCCCGAGGTTAGTTGAGTTATGGGGTCGTAACTCTTGTCTTTTAAGGGGGGTAGAGTGCGGTAGAATTTCGCGTTTTTTACCTTATTTCCCTTATTTTATGCTTAATTTAATGATATATTAAATTTTCACTCCAAGTTTATCATCTTTAATCATTTAAAGAGTACAACAACTTAAAATTTTATTAGATGAGCAATAAAGTCTCAAGTTTTGAGCTTCAAGTTTTAGTTATCACGCCCATCACCCTTCCCTCCTCGCGCATGCTTCTGCCCGCAAAAGCAGGCGCCCAACCTTGCTCATCGTTGTTGTCCGCGCACCATCTCACCCCAATGTGTCCATTTTTGCACCCGGTTACATCAACTAAGTAACAGTGTCGTGCTATAGATCGGCTTGGTATAATTTCTCTTCTTCCTAACCTTCTCTATTTTAAAGTTTGGATTTTTATTATGTTTGATGTTGGATTTTGATTTATTATTGTACTTGGGATTGGTTATGACCACCAAAGTTGAGGATTTTGATGATTAGAATGTTGAGGAATATTGTTGGTTGAAGGACATTAATTTTCAGATTTGGTTTATTGAATAAAGTTTCAATTTTTGAGGGTTTTAATTATTTAAATGATGATTTAGGGTTAGGGTTTTGGCTTAAACCTTATGGCTAATTGATAAACACAATTAGATGACAATTTTAATTATGGTAATCAATTATAATTTTGAGATTTGTTTCAATACCTGAAGTGTTAATTTTTAATGGTTTTAGCATGAAAATAGTTGAAATTCATGCTAGGGTTTTAAGCGATTAATTGGAATTATTATTTTAACGATTAACGATTAATTTCTAATTAATTCAAGAGTTTTGAAACTAAATAAAGTTGCTGGAAATTTAAGGAACATGGATAATAATTAAGTTTCATTATTTTAATGATAGGAGGAGATCTCTAATTTAGAGGATTTTATTACAAAGTGGCTCCCATACTTAGGAACTCAAGGTACGTACAAGTCTAGGGTGACCACCTTATTTTTATGGGAATTCATGTGGTGATTTTATATTTTGATTCATGTATTGAAATATTTATGGATTCATGTTTAAGCGTGTGAGAAAACATGTTATGGATATGGTTTATGTTTGAAGTGAACAAGCACGTTATGGATATGGTTTATGTTTATTGAATTGAAGTGAACAAGCATGTTATGATTGGTTATATTTGTTGAAATTAAATAACAATCATGTTGTCCAAGTATGGTTATACATGTATGGTTTATTCGCATGCAAGAAATGATTTATGCTATTGTACGTAATGTCTAGCATGTTATGAGCCAAGTATATCGTGCCTATTTGCACTATTCTTATTTACCACATATGAAGGGTATTCTCATGTAAGCCACAACATATGTAGGGTAGACTTTCGAGTCATGTTTATTAAGTACATATGAAGGGTATGCTCACGTAATCCACCGCATATGTAGAATGAGTGAAGGTGAATAGAACTAAGGATTATTCGTGCCTGGTGCACAACCCGCATGTTAACAGGCATGTCGTGGACTCAACGGTATGTTGAGAAGGAACAATGTGAGTAATTCCACTGAATCTTGAATATTTGATCACAAGTCCTAAATATTTAAAAAGGAGCATTGTTAGGTTGTTCGTTTAATAATTGCCTTGCTTGGTTATGTCTCGAGTCAGCTTCGTGAATAAAATATTAATGAACGTATAGTGCAACCAGAACAAGCTTCAAAACTCTTGTAACGTATATACCTTGAGTATTAACAATGGAGGGAGTCCTTGCCAAGGGGTTTGTACTCCTATGAATGATACAAGACGTTATTTCATTTCTTTTATGCGTTGGAATTCCGTCTGTATGGTCTGGCAACTGGGTTATTATTATTATTGTAGTGTTTGGTGGGCTCCCAACACTCTTCCGTAATGTTGGAGATTTCTTTTAGGCCCGTTCGGAGCTTATTCTGATTAATCTATGAGTCAAGAGTTGCTTCGAGATTCGAGTCTTGTCTTCATGATTAATTATTTACCTAATTGTCTTTTGCATGTGATTTAACTCATTATCGGAATGAAGCATAATAGATATAGGATTTCATTCTAGCTTGATTGTACTCAGCTTTCGCTGATTACCTTCTTCGTGTTTTGGTCATGGCTTTCGTCTTATTGACCTATGATGATACATCAATTGCATTTGCATTGTTGGGGAGTAGAATCTTCATAACATGTTTGTAGAGATGACTTGCAAGAGAAATTATCTAACATTGGATTAGTTGAGCGAGTTTATTTTCACTTGCATGGTTTTAAACTCTATTTAACTATTTAGTCTAGACTATAATGTTTTCAATTAGTTAATGGATTATGTTTTAAAGTATGTGGTTTGGGTCGTTATGGTTCCAACTTGTATGGAGGTCGTTAAATACTTCCTCCGATTCTTTATTGGTGCAACATACCACTCTATACAGTATTTAAGAAAGTGGTACTTGAGTGGGGCCACAACCACTTTATTCCCATTTTTTATTTTTTTATTTTTTTTTGGCAATTAATAATTGTATTAATAACCAAAGCCTTGAGCAAAACACCCAAGGGAACAGGGAAACCAGGCCACCAAAACTACTCTACACAAAATAAAATGTGTAGTAATCTATTCCTAAGTTCCTCAGAACCTCTACAACAAACTTTAAACAAAATTTCCCTAACAATATTGTCTATGCTCTTAGTAGGCCTTTTAAAGATTACAACATTTCTAGCAAGCCACACACTATAAATGGCTTCAGTGAAGCACATAACATACAACTGATCAGCCACACCAACTTTCCTGCTTCTCTTCATAGCTTGCTGCAGCTCAGAAGCAAAACCAGTAGCTCCTCTATGAACACCAATCTGCAACAACAGTTTAGACCAGACTGCAGAGGAAAACTTGCACTCAAAAAACAGATGTTCAACTGTCTCTTTCCCATCTGTGCACAACACACATTGATCAGAACACTGAATCCCCCAAGCTTGAAGTCTATCAGTAGTATAAAGCCTATTAAGGATAGCCAACCAAGTGATAAACAAGCTTTTTGGACTAGCTTTGTTATAGCACATTACTCTCCACCAAGTAACCTTAGGAGCAACACCCTGCAAGCATTTATATACCTTGCTAATACAATATTTTCCATTTGCAGTAGCTTTGTCCCAACCATCAATTTGCAGAATAACCTCTCTACTATTAAAAATCTTTTTAAGAGCCCAAGAACAAGACCCAGGGGTGGACATATGAAGAGGATTTTGGCCTTTCATATAGAAGCTATCAACCCACTGCACCCACAGTTTATCTTTTTTAAAAGCCAAAGCCCACAGCAATTTCCCAATGGCTACTTTGTTCCAAGCAGCAATGTTCTTCACATTCCAACCACCAGAGTTTCTAGGTTGATACAGTTTATCCCATGCTACTAAAGCTTTCTTTGATGCTGCAGTGTCACCAGTCCATAGGAAACATCTGCAATAAGCTTCTACCTCCTTAATGATTCTTTTAGGTAAAATGAAGATTTGGCACCAGAAGGTCTGCATGCCAAACAAGATGGTTTTGATAAGTAACAACCTGCCAGCATAAGACAAAAACTTAGCTGACCACACCTTAGTTCTAGCCAGAATCTTGTCCACTAAAGGCTTGCATTGTGGATAGGATAATTTCTTGGAGGAAAGTGGCACCCCTAGATATCTGAAAGGAAGGCAAGCTTCTGAGATTTTCTGATGAGATAAAATATCTGTTTTGTCACACATTGAAACACCAGCAAAGTAAATATTACTTTTATCCATATTAGCTTCAAGGCCTGAAGCAGAAGAGAACTTGGAAAAAGCTTCAAGAAGTAACTGTACAGAGACCTTGTCAGCTCTTGCAAACAATAATAGTTCATCTGCAAACATCAGATGAGTAATATTGAGCTTCTCACACCTAGGGTGGAAGTTAAAATCAGGATTTAGCTTCAGCTGGTTCATACATCTTGTCAAGTATTCCATTCCAATAGCAAACAGGAAAGGGGAAAGGGGATCCCCCTGTCTCAGCCCTTTTTTGCTTGAAATGGTTTGCTAGGAAAGCCATTGATGAGAATAGAGTAGGAAACAGTTGTAAGACAAGTCATGATCCATTTCACAAACACTTGAGGGAACCCTAGCTCTTGCAGAACAGTCTGAAGAAAGCTCCAGTCAACTGACTCATAAGCTTTTTTTAGGTCAACCTTTAGAACACATCTAGGGGATATATGAGCCCTGCCATAACCCTTGATTAATTCAGTTGCCATCAAAATGTTGTCAGCAATGAACCTCCCAGGAATAAACCCTGGTTGGCATTCACTAACCACTTCAGTAATAACTTTTTGCAACCTTGCAGTAAGAATCTTAGAGATGATTTTGTAAAGAGTGGAACAGCATGCAATAGGACGAAAATCTTTAACACAGGATGCATTAGGCACCTTAGGTACTAAAGTAACAGATGTGCAGTTCATACCAGGATACATTTCCCCTTTCTGGAAGAAGAACTTGACAGCTTCATACACATCTTCTTTAATCCAAGGCCATGCTTTCTTAAAAAACACAGCATTGTATCCATCCAACCCTGGAGCTTTACTGTCATCAATAGACTTGAGAGCCAAGTCAATCTCATCAGTGGTAACTGGAACACAAAGAGATAGAGCTGCAGTTCTAGACAATCTTGGGCCTGACCTAAGAGTGGGGAGATCAGGCAAATTGTAACTTTTGGTTAAAAAAATGTTTCCATTTTAGGTGTGCTGCAACTATTGTGACATTTCCATTTTAGGGAAGTGATACAACTATATAGAAATGGAGGAAGTATTATTTATTGTTTTAAAAGTTAAGTAATTCCGCTGCGTAATTCTGGTAATAGCCTTAGCCGTTATCACGGTGGCTGTAATACTTTAGTAATTTCTTATTTGGAGTTGGAAAATGGTTTTATTATAGGAAGGAATTATTAGGGTGTTACACAAATCATATTTAAATACAATATAAGCTCTAAAGCTACATCAATGTTTCTGACTCCGCCTGAAAGTTTATATCCCTAAAGTATGAATAATATTTTACGAATAAATTGTTTAAATTTAGAGATATCTGGTCGCTCTTACGTTTCTAAGGAACATACAATTTTTCTTAAACATATTTTCTCTTTAATTTTTCACCGAAAAAAGTGAAAAAACATTTAAAATAACAAAGTCAAAATTTTTATTGTACGTGCATAATCTAACATATATGATTCTTAATCGGCCAATTTGAAGTAATTAAGTTTTACATAATTTAAAATTTTACTACGTCGATACTTTTAATTTATATTTCATATTTTCTCAATCACAAATTAATACATAACATAACAAATCAAAATAAATTTTATTTCATTAAAAATATTTCTTAGTTATAATGACTGTTTACGAGTAATTAATAATCTCCATGCATAAATAAATTTAATACAATCCATACGTTATTCGAGTCCTAAGATAGTATGTGTATAAATTTAATAACACCAACAAAAATATTTATTTGATATTTACTCAAATGAGAAAGGAAGCTTCAAGGAAATTGCACCGACAAAAATTTTTATTTTTTTATTTTTGATTCAAATGAGAAAGGAAATTTCAAGGAAATTGCACCAACAAATTTTCTATGTGTAAGGGTAATTAGGCCTAATATATAGAGTAATTGGAGAAAAGAATGAAAAAATGGAAGAAGGCGAGATCGGATCAAGTTACCACTTATTTAATCTAAAATAAAAAAGGAAGAAGAATGCGTTTGTTGGTGATTCTTTTGGTGATTCTTCTACAACTTCAGTTTTCTTTCATTGCTCCCAAGTGCTTCAGTTTAGGTATAGATTGTTCCTTCTGTTCATATTTTCTATTTATCTTTAATTATTTTATTTTCTCGGTTTTGAAAAATATTATGATAATGTACATATGTTTTTTTTATTCCATGAGCCAAAAAGATAATATAAATTATGAATGGAGGAAGGGGGATTCGAACCTGTGACATATTGTATACAAACCATCAATCTTAGTCGGTATGTCAAGGCATCATTAGTATTGTGATAACATATGCAATTGATCATGTCCAAATCACCTATGTAGTAATACGGAGTATGTTACAAACAACAAACTATTGCATTATAACACATTCGATATCCCGACTATATTAACTACCGTGCATTCCAGCCTTTGTACACGTGTTACGGATGTCGTGTGAGACAACGACATCGCAAATTGTCATGTACCGCGATGCAAAACGAACCATGTTGCAGAACTAGAGCAATAAAATTGATTGATCATATTCATAGATTTATAGTTGTATAATATTATTGCTTAGTGTTGCATGGTATCAATCACATTAAAAGTAGATCACATGCAAAATATTAATCCGTTTACTACTCACTAGTGAACATTAGATCCTAATTTATTTCCTATAAAATTTCATAGTCAAAATATGTGAACCATATTAATTACTTAACATTGTGGGTAACAGAAATGCAGGAATTTATAAATTATAATGTGAAATTAACAGACAATCATCGATTGCTAACAACAATAAATAAGCGAGGTGGTCTTGGTGGACATGGTGGTAAAGGAGGAAGAGCAGTAGGAGGATATTACGCCAGCAGTGACGGGCGAGGGCATGGTGGAAAAGGATACGGCCGCGGAAAGGGAGGAAGGTTGCCATATGCACGAGCAACGGAAAATGCCGCAAGTAGGACTAGAAACAACCAACATGGATCAACTTGTCATAATGCACATTTTAAGTTAACTCTACATTTGTTTTTATTAGGTCTTGGAATTTGTCTCATTTAGGTCAAGTCCACTTTTTTGTAGCTAGATGTTAGATTGTTACAATTTTCCCTAAAAATAGTTACATTACTGTATAGTGAAAAAATAAAATGTTGCATAGTGATTTTGTGATTTCAAACATGCACGTAGATTTTAATTGATCGCTCATATCAAAATCTGGTAAGCTTAATCTTATATGAACCAAGTAATTGAAGACCATGTGTCCATGCATACAATTCACAATGTCAATAGATCTTCTAACTTTTTTTATTGAAAATGCGACAAGACCTTCTAATCTCTCCTACCTTATCAGTGAGAACTCCAATTGTTCTTTAACCATGGCTTGACCAAATTTAACAAGAAAAGCATGATTTTCTTTCGCTAGCTCCATGACAAGGCCATGCACTTGTCCTGGAAACAAGTGTTATTTCTTAGTAGATTTGAAGTATACCTCTACCTTCCAATACTTGCTTATAAAATTAGTATTCCATGAGATAAACATTTTTCGTATTAGATTTTCAAGCGATTGATGCTTGGCCAACTTTTTCCTCATAACATCTCCTTTTCCCAAATTGGGGTAGAGTTTAATTTGGTTTGATCAATCCGTTTTTCCAGTGTTTTGGAAGTTGTAAAAACAAAGTTACAGTGTGTCGTTCCCACACCGTGGTCACCTACATCATAATAGAATGAATACTTGAATTTTAATAGAGAATGTTATACTTCCTCTGTTTCAAAATATTTGCAACACCTTGTAATTTGCTCTATTCACATAATCTACTTTGTTTATTTTTGATGATCTATATTTTAGGAAAAACAAATTTATGTGGGGTCTTGTTAGATTCGTCTTAATGTATATTTTGCAAAAATAAATTTTTTTATTGTTACTTATCGGTAACTAAATATATTAATGGTTCAAGATATGCATTGGAAAATGTGAAAATCAAAGTGTTGCAACAGAAAAAGAATCGGAGGAAATATTACATGCACTATATATCGAGTTTTTAAATTCTTGTTTTTTTGGACCGCTCCCATTTTATTATATTATGTACAAGACAAGCACTTATAATGCGTTATCAGGCCCGATCCTGATGGGTGAATTGAGGGGTGACCGCCCAAGGCCCTCGAAGAAAAGGGTCCCAAAATATACAATCCAATTTATGAGTTATATAAATTAAAAATTGAACATTACCCATAAATGCTGGTAGCTTAGTTGGTTGAATCCCATTTAATGCTTGGGAAGCAGAAGGGTTTGAATCCCCAATGGTGAAACTTGAACATTTTCATATTTAACTTGCGTTACTTCCTTTCTTTTGCAATTGTGATATTTTGCGTGGTAGATTTATAGTTTGATTTTCTTTGTTTGATTTTTTTTGTTTCTCTTGATATCAATCCACTTCCTTTTTAAGTGGACTTCCTTTTTATGGGTTCTTTGAACATATATTTATGTATATATTTTTAAATATTGTGACTTTAAGAAATACTCCGTAAGTATTATTTGAACATTTTTTCTTGCATAACTAATTGTTTTATGATATTAAATTGTATATTTATATATGTTATTAAATGTGGTTCAAATATATAAAGGATAAATAAATATATCCCAAGCCCGATATGTAATATGGACATCCAGTGCATTTTAAGAGCTCCCACTATGCATAAGTCATAAGCACCCCCTTTATCGATATTTCACCCCAAACACCCCAGGCCCCTAATCGCCTACCCCAAGCCTAATATTATATGGATTTATGGTGCATTTTAAGATATCCCACTATGCCACAAGGGCCCTTTTATCGGTATAATTCCTGAATCGCCCTGATCCCCTAAAATGCCAAGACCGGGCCTATATGTTATATGCAGCGTGTAACATCCTGCATTGCGCGGGCACAAGCATTTTAGCAACAACATGTCAACTGGATATTCCGTATGTTAGATATCGCTTCCAATTTAACAAAAAAGGGAGTCATGAAACTAGCTTGTCACATATATATACTACATATTTATACATGAAATTGTGAAAAATATCACTACAACAAAAAATGCCTCTAGCGGCATTTATTTTAGGCTTAGGCGGCATATTTATGCCGCTACAAGCTGTAGCGGAATTTATTTAAATGTGGCTAGAACCAATGTCGCCCAAACATCTAGCGGCATTTTATTGAAATCCTGGTAAAGCACCAAAGAACTGCCGCCTAAAGTCATTTCTTCAATTCTAGCTTTTACCTTCCTTTGCTAATATATGTACCCCTTTGATTCGAAACTTACAACAAATAATAAAACTGGATAACACACAATTAAATACAATTTGGAAAATACATATATCAACCAAATAAATAACTTTTCTATTGATGAACAAGTATTACAACACAACATCCTAAATTAATTTACATAATATTTCCATGTACACTCTAAAGTAACTAACATCTACTTCTTTTCATATACAAAGGAGATAACAATGTATAACTTTTCACACAACCTAGTAACCGTGAATAGAGTAGTTGAAACTGTCGGTATAATGATGTCAAATACCTTATGATCATAGCAATGTATCCTTGTTAATGGAATCCTCGACACCTGAAAAGAAAATATAGATTCAGAACTTGTAAGGTATACAAATAAAATTAAACCCTTGAGGAAAGACAAAGAGAAAAAAGGAATTACATGTCTCGTGACTCCTTGCAATAATCCACTCAATGAGGCTCAACGGAGACATAAAAATAGATTGTTAAATAACCACAACTCTATTGTCGTTTATGAGCACAAATAAATTTATTGATGAAAATAAGAAACATCCTCTAAAAGAAATAACATGATCAACATAATGGATAACCTAGAAAACAAAAAGAAGAGAGTATCTGGACTAACACCTACCACACACGAGAAGAAGAAAAAAAGCTAGCACTACATATTGTCTATTTCAACTTCGCAACATATAGAGTACAGTAAGTTCACCAAAATGATGAAACAATATAAGGAATAGGAACTAGAAACACTGATTAAATATTTGATAAAATACTGACTTAAACAGTATAAGAAATATGATGTTTGATATAAGGAACGATGTAAGAAACATTCTCTAAACACGTTATTGTACAACTAAATGTTTTATAAAATACTAACTTAAACAATGAAATTATTTACTCTATATCTCCTCATTGTGTAGAGGTGCAGTTGTTAAATATATCTTAGCATCAAATATTCTTTTTCCATAGGCCACAAGCAAAGCTACAAAATTTTAAGTAACATATTGAACCACATACCTCTATTTGTACACAAATCTAACATTTAGTCTTCTATATCTCTCTTATCAGATCCATAATTATGCCCCTGGTCTTGCAAGAAGCATCTCTAGTCTGAGTATGTCTTCATATGATCTTAATTTTCAAAGTCAATGTTTCATTCTCCTTGGTATGCACATAGGTAATGTTGAAGGACTCATAGAGAAGTGCATAAAATGCAAAATTATCTCTACAATAGACATGAATGACATGAAGCATTCGGGCTTGAGATGCAGAGAAGCTATTCCATTTCTTTTCGGGGATGATCATTTCCAACAACTGTTGGACTTTAAAGATGGAAAAGTGCGCTAAAAACCTGTCTGCCAGGTATTCCAAAACCAGCAGGTTTCGAGCGAAGTGGAAAATCGGAGTTAAAAAAGCCTTTCTGGAATTGCACCGTAAACCGGCCGGTTTTGGAAAATCGGCCGGTTTTGAGAACATAGTAGTTTATGAAGATTTTTTGTTTGAACTCGGAACCGACCAGGTTTGAGAAACTGGCCTGACCGATTTTGAGATTCTTCTTTGGTTTTGTCCGATTTTTTATCTTCTCTTTGGATTCCTCTTTTAGGACAGCTTTTTAAGTATGGTTTATGGACAATTATCATTCGGATTATGGTGATTAAGTTGGTCCTTTATTTCTCTTGATTATGGGGGTTATAAACCCTTCATTATCATTGGTTTAATTGGTTGTTCAATGTCATTGGATTCCTTTGAGTCCTTTGATTTCTTTGGGTTGTTTGGTATCCTCCTCTAATCCTATAAATACATGCTTCATTTCTTGAGTTTTTTTTACAGAAAAATCATTCTCTTATCTTCTCCTTTTCTTCCTCTCTTTTGGGCATAAGTTCTATTAACTCCATCTCACACCCAAGAGTGTCATTGTGTGTTGAGAGTTGTGTAAACCTTAGGGAGCAAATTGGTGAATACAATTGTGCAACCGGTTGCACCGAATCTCGTTTTCAAGGCAGTGGTTTGGTTACCACGGCACAACAAGTTCCGTAAGTCCTACTTTCTTGTTCTTCATATTAGCCTTGTTAAAACTTAAAATACAAGAATTTAAAAAAGAGATATTATGTCTACTGTCATGGCTAACTTTATGCTGAACAAGACTCTTCCAGACCTCTCTAAGTTGGAGCCTCTTGATGGCAAGGACTACAAGAGATGGTAACAAAAATTGTTAATCTTCTTTGAACAACTTGAAATATATTATGTGCTATATGAGGATGTGATTGAAGCAATTGAAGTAAGCAAGGCGCTAGCACCGAATCCCTCCATTTAGGCGAAAGATGTCAAGAAGGTGGCCGAAGCATTGACCAAGAAGGAGAAAGACAACAAGCTTGCTCGGGCTCACATTCTCCATCATGTGAATGGAATCTTGTTTGACCTTCTCATCACCAATCGGTCAAGCAAGTCCATTTGGGACACCTTGCAAAAGAAGTATGGAGCCAATGATGCCGGTAAGAAAAAGTATGTTGTTGGTAAGTGGATCAATTTCAAGATGACGGATGACAAGTCCATCATGGATCAAGTCCATGATTATGAGAACATCATCAACGACATCTTGGGTGAAGGTATGAAGATGTGTGAAACTCTCCAAGCCAATATACTCTTGGAGAAATTTCCACCATCATGGAATGACTACCAGAATTCTTTGAAGCACAAGAAGAAGGACATGAACCTTCAAGAACTCATTGGTCATATGAGGACCGAAGAGGCTAACCGCCTCAAGTATAAGTTTGAATCTATTTCTTTAAATTCTTATAAAGCTAACTTGGTTGAATCTAGTGCTCCTATGGTTAAAAACGGGTTCAGAGGAAAGAAGAAGAATCATTCAACCAAAGGAAACTTCACTAACAACCACAAGATTCAAAAGACCAACTGAGCTTGCTATCTCGGTGGAAAGATAGGACACAAAGTCTATTAATGTGACCACCGCCACAAGAGAAAATCCAATGGTGACTTCCAAGCCGACCTTGTTGAAAAGAATGAGGTGATAGCCGCGGTAGTGGTTGAAGCCAACTTGGTGGAAAACAAGGTAGAATGGATCTTGGATACGGGAGTATCAAGACACTTTTGTGCTAACAAGGCTATCATGAGAGATTTTGAGGATGCTACCAATGGAGACCATGTTTACATGATAAATAGTAGCACCGCCGGAGTTCTTGGCAAAGGGAAGGTCCACCTTAAACTCACTTACGGTAAAACTTTGTTTTTGAATAATGTCTTGTATGTTCCCTCCCTTAGGAGGAATTTTTTTCGGGTGCCCTTCTCAACAAAGCCGGCCTAAAACTTGTCTTTGAGGCGGACAAGATTGTTATCTCCAAGAATTGAGACTTTGTTGGGAAAGGCTACCATAGTGAAGGTTTGTTTGTGATGAATGTTTTGAACAATAATGGCAGTACTTCTTCTTTTGCTTATATCGTTGATTCTATGGATGCTTGGCACAATCGATTAGGACATTTAAATGTTTCTTACATGAAAAATTTAAAAGACATGAACTTGATTTCTTTTGATAAAATTGACAAATCCTCTAAATGTCCTATTTGTGTTGAGGCCAAACATAATAATAAACCATTTAAGCAAGTGACAACGAGAAGTACTAAATTGTTAGAGTTGATTCACTCGGATTTAGCGGACTTTAAAAATTACACTACTAGTAGAGGTGGGAAAAATTAATTACTATATAACTTTTGTTGATGATTTTTCAAGGTTTACTAAAGTTTATCTGTTGAAAACTAAGGATGAGGCCGAAAGTGCAATTTTTAAGTATAAAGCCGAGGTTGAAAATCAACTTGACCTTAAAACTAAAAGAGTTAGAACCGGTAGAGGTGGTGAATATGGAAAATGGTCTTTAAAAGAATTTTGTGAAACCAATGAAATTATCCATGAGCTAAGTTCTCCCTACACCCCACAACAAAATGGAATTGGCGAAAGGAAAAACAAATCTTTAAAATAGACTATAAATTCCATGCTTCTAAGTTCCGTATTATCCAACAATATGTGGGGGGAGGCGGTTTTATCCGCTTGTTATGTACTCAATAGAGTGCCCCATGAGAAGTTTATAAGACACTCTATGAGCTTTGGCAGGGTTATAGTCCTAACATGAGTATTTTGAAAGTGTGGGGGTGCTTAGCCAAGGTTGCTTTTCCAGATTTTAAGAAAACCACTATTGGGTCTAAATTTTTTGATTGTGTGTTTATTAGTTATGCTCATAATAGGGCCTCGTATAGATTCATTCTCTTGAGTAATCATTCTATTTGTGAATCTATGGATGCAGTTTTCTTTGAACATACTTTCCCTTTGAAATCCTCTTTGTCTTCACATGTGCATGAGTCATGTTGATTTACCCTTGGATGTTTCTTTGCGTAGTCCTAGTGTTACTCCTCCTCCCACTCTAGTGGAAGAAGTACAACTTAGGAAGAGTAAGAGGGTTAGAGTAGAGACTACCTATGGACCGAATTTCTTGACCGTTTTCCTTGTTGAAGACTTTGATGTGAATTGTTTGAGTGAAATTGTTGTTTCCTTGTTTCTCTTAGAAGAACACCCAAAGACTTATAGTGAAACTATGAAATCCATATATGTTAGTTTTTGGAAAGAGGCCATTAAGAGTGAATTAAATTCAATCATGTGTAATCATACTTGGGACTTATGTGATTTTCCTAGGGGGTCTAAACCCATAAGTTGTAAATGATCTTTACCAAGAAGAAAAAACCCGATGGCTCTATTGATAAGTTTAAGGCTAGACTTGTTATTAGGGGCTTCACTCAAAAAGAGGGAATTGACTTTTTTTTATACCTACTTACCCATGACTAAGATTGCCACTATTAGAACCTTGGTTTCTTTAGCAGAAATTCATGACTTAGTGGTCCATCAAATAGATGTTAAAACAGCTTTTTTTAATGGTGATCTTGATGAAGAAATTTACATTACTCAACCAGAAGGGTTTGTGGTTAAGGGTCAAGAGCATAAGGTGTGTATTCTTAAGAAGTCTTTGTATGGTTTTAAACAAGCTTTTACGCAATGGTATGAAAAGTTTGATGGTACTCTTATGAGTGATGGCTTTGTGACTAATTCTTCAAATTATTGTGTGTATTCTAAAGTGTTTGATTCCTCTTGTGTTATTATTTGTCTCTATGTTGATGACATGCTTATTATGGGCACTAACCTTGAGGTTGTGAATTACACTAAAGATTTTCTGTCTACTAAGTTTGAAATGAAGGAATTAGGTGAAGCCGATGTGATCCTTGGTATCTGGTTGACCAAATCCAAGGATGGGTTCTCAATGAGTCAATATCATTATGTGGAGAAAATCTTTAAGAAGTTCGATTGCTATGATTTGGAGCCATGTAAGACTCCTTATGATACAAGTGTAAAGCTTACAAAGAATAAGGGTCCAAGCGTGTGTCTAGAGCAATATGCCAAGGTAATAGGAAGTGTGATATTTTTGATGAATTGCACACGTCCCGACATTGTCTATGTGGTAAGTAGATTAAGTCAATATACTCATAATCCTTGTAGTGAACATTGGAATGCACTTCATCGTTTGCTTAGGTACCTAAGGGGTACCATGGAGGTATGTTTGCATTTTAATTGCTTTCCTAATGTTTTGGAAGGTTATTGTGATGCTAATTGGGTGTCCAATAATGATGAAGTTGTTTCTACTAGTGGCTATGTGTTTATGTTGGGTGGAGGTGATATTTTATGGAAGTCCGCAAAACAACCATATCTAGCTCGCTCCACCATGGAATTTGAATTCATTGCTCTTGAGTTGGCAGGTCAAGAAGCGGATTGGTTAAGGAGTCTCCTAACCTATATCCCGTTGTAGGGGGGGGGGGAGAACTTCCCCGGTATCCTTGCATTATGACTCTCAAGCGGAAATTGGTGTGGCTAATAATAGCAACTATAATGGTAAGAAGAGGCACATACGCGTTAAACATATTTTGGTGAGGCAACTACTCAAAAATAGAGTGATTTCATTGAATTATGTAAGGTCGGAAAGAAATTTGACGGATCTTTTGACTAAGGGGTTGGCAAGGAATTGAACCAAGTTCTTGAGTTGTCGAGGGGGATGGGGCTTAAGCCCATGAAGTGAATATGATAAGCATTACAAATATTCCATCCCTATGGCAGTTTGCGTTTGTAATGCTTGGTGCAGGTTGAATTAGTTGGAATTCTTAATTGATTTATACTTAGGTAGTAGGTGCTCTAGCTAAGAATTTGAGAAATCCACCGTTGTAATTTACGTGGAGGTTGAGTTGGTTTAAACTCTTAATGAACCCTAAGAGATGTTTTGTGCTATTGAGAAGCACAAAGGATTCACCTACGTGCTTCTGAAGACTCGCCATCTTCTATGGAAACTTGGACGGTTTCCTAGAGCTTCCATGAGAACTAAGGTAAACGCATGGCTTAAAACGCGTTCACTTTGCGGAGTTTACTAGATCTTTGGGGTGATGTATGTGTTGTGGGAGGGCTTGACTTCAATCTTAGAGTTTCAAGGTTAGTCCAATCTTTGATCAAAAGTTTGGGTTAGTCCACCCTTGGGCTTGTAAGTCATTGTTCCACTTCACTAAGCATTTTGTTTTAATTTACTTAAATATAACAGCGGATGCTATGTATTGATCTCCTCTTATGCCTAATATTTTTCTCTTTCATTTGGTATCTTTTTTCATCTTTAGTGGAGGATTTTCAGAATTTAAGTATGGAAAAGTGCGCCGAAAACTTGCTCGGGTTTCGAGCGCAAGTGGAAAATCAGAGTTAAAAAAGACTTTCTGGAATTGCACCGAAAACCACTCGGTTCTCCGGTTTTGAGAACAGAGTAGTTTATGAAGGTTTTTCGTTTGAACTCGGAACCGACCGGTTTTGAGAAACCGTTCTGACCGGTTTTGAGATTCTTCTTTGGGGTTGTCCGGTTTTTTATCTTCTCTTTGGATTACTCTTTTAGGAAAGCCTTTTAAGTATGGTTTATGGACAATTATCATTCTGATTATGGTGATTAAGTTGGTCCATTATTGCTCTTGATTATGGGGGTTATAAACCCTTCATTATCATGGGTTTAATTGGTTGTTCAATGTCATTGGATTCCTTTGAGTCCTTTGATTTCTTTGGGTTGTTTTGTATCCTCCTCTAATCCTATAAATACATGCTTCATTTCTTGAGTTTTTTTATAGAAAAATCACTCTCTTATGTTCTCCTTTTCTTCCTCTCTTTTGGGCATAAGTTCTAGTAACTCCATCTCACACCCAAGAGTGTCATTGTGTGTTGAGAGTTGTGTAAACCTTAGGGAACGAATCGGTGAATACAATTGTGCATCCCGGTTGCACCGAATCTCGTTTTCAAGGCAGTGGTTTGGTTACCACGGCACAACAAGTTCTGTAAGTCCTACTTTCTTGTTCTTCATATTAGCCATGTAAACACTTAAAATAAAAGAAGAACTAGAATGCATGGATGATTATGATGACGGTGAGGAAGATAGTAGTAATTTGATGGATTTCTAATAATGTATATCTATTTTATTATTACATTAATCTATTTTATTATTACATTCAAATATAAATTTTTCGGAACTCTCGGTTAGTACATACATTGTGCAACATACTTATTTGAGTCTTTCCTCTATCCTACAAGTTTAGTTTAACCTCAAGAGTTTAATCTAAGGAATGCTGCTAGAAAACTCCTCTCTGACAATGGCCTCGTGCAGCTACAACAAGAAATAAAAGTGCAAGTTTCTCCAATCAAACACTAATAATGGATATCACTAATATCATATCCAAGACACAAAATAAAATACAAACTTCCATAGAATTATAAATATCCATGTAAACAAGAAAATCATTTACTCAACAGTCGTGAAAGTCCCAACCTCTCTAGCTAGCTGCCATAAAACTAGAAAATCATGCCTTGTTTTTTCAATAGAACACCAATTGAATGTGATTATTCTGTCCAATGCACCAGGAAAACTTAAAATTCTACACAAAGAAAACGGTGATTTTAGATCACTAAAGATCAAGGCACCGGAAAAATATTAACTTCAGCAACTCTTTTAAGTTTTTTATACCTACTCAATTGTTTTTAACCCTTGATACGGACCTATGTGAATTGGTGAGGCAACATGGATTCTAGACAACTTTAACTACAGTTCTGCAACTGACTAATTCACTCGTCAAGATAGTAAGATACAATTTCACCTAATTCAGCTTTGTATCACCCATAACATAAAAAACAAATTGTAGGGACAATAAAAGGATGATATGCAAATCTTTAGTCTCTAGAAAAAACTAATGCAAAGAAAAGGAAAGCCTAAAAAAAAATAAGTCCTAAAAAAAGAATTACATCCATGTAATCAACACAACTGTTGAGCATAAATCCCCCAAACCTCGCAAAAATTGGAAAACAACTCCAATTTCATTATATCCCAAATTGCAACAAAAATAACTCAACTAACAAAATTTGAAATGGTCTATGATATTTAAAAAATAATTAGAACTCCAAATTAAGTTTTTATCTTAAACCCCAAAATTGTATTGAATTGCAAATGAATAGGAAAGAGAACTCTAAGTTCATCTAAAACCCTAAAATAGAAACACAATACTTGAGTTAGATGGCCAGATGGGGGTATTTAATCGAGGAAGTGAGAAACTAGATAATTACCACTGAGCAGCAAGAAACCACCGAGCAATAAGTATGAGAATTTTCCAGAGGGAAGTGAGTGAGAGAAAGTGACGACAAAAAAACTAAATAAATAAGTGAAACCTTAATGAATAATATGGAGTAATTAAAATAAAAAATTTGGGCTTAGTTCCAATTTCAAATGAAATTGAGAAAAAGAAATTGGCAAATACAGATATTATTACCAAGAATAAGGATTACAACAAGCGAGGTAGTTACAGAGAAAACAGGTCAAGATACCAAACAACAAAACACCAGCAACACAAAAACACAAAAACACAAAGACTACAGCTAGCCTAGAACATCAAAAACTATTTTTGTTTGTCAGTTGCTTTGCAGGGAACCTTGAACTTAATGTCATGTAGTACATCCAAGGGGCTTCTGCAGGTCTAAGTGAAAACTTTGGCATAACGTTGGAGCCATATCCCATAGACACACTTTGAAAAAAAAAACATCAACAAAAGCTTACATCAGTCACCGGTTCTCTTGCAAGATTTGAGAATCCCCAACAGTTCATTGTCAAAGGTGGCAGAACATCTATTAAACTGCAGGCCAAGAAGTAATTTAATTAGACCATATAGATGCTGAACAACCACAATCAAAGAACAGGTGTTGAGTTGATTTAGGGAAAATCTAGCACACAGGGGGCACAAGTTAGTATTCACAACTTTCCATACAAGCAATCTGTCAAGAGTAGGTAGTCTTCCCCAAATAGCAAGCCAAATGATGAACAAGATCTTTGGGGTGGCCTTGTTATTACGAACCACTCTTCTCCATCTAACTTTCTCATGAGTGCCACAAAACTTCTGATACATGCATTTAATTGAAATTTCCCTCCTTTGCACATAGAATCCCATCCACCAATATCCTCTACTAACTGTTGTGAATCCAGGATCTTCCTCAAAGACCAAGACATAGAAGCAGGCGAATGAGTAGCAACAATATTCCTACCCTTAATATAGTAAATGTCCACCCATTTACACCATATAAATTGAGAAATTAAAACGCCATAAATAAAATGTTGGGCAAAGGGCAACGCCAAAAGGGTAGGCTATGGGGCGATAGTGAAATTTTTGGATTAGGCAGACAGCATTTAAGGGAATGTCCTATAAACCTTTTTTTTACTATACCGACATATGGGTTTAGGCGGAATTCATGTAAATTCCACTAGATAAATGCCGCTATATCATAATTTTGTTGTAGTGAATGTTTATGTTTGTTTAATTACCTAGCAGAAGAACCATGTCCTCGATGCTTAAGTCCCTTTTTAGAAAATGCTTGAATTGCTTCAGATACTATTAGAAAAGGTGAAGGGAGATCAACATTTCTTTCTCGTGAAATGAGACTGTCTTTGTCCTGTTTGGACACGATGTCATTTTCCTCCATCCTACATAAGATTGAATACACAAGTTAGTACGTACTCTATAGTTAGTACCAATTTAAACATAGAAATTATTACACTCTTTTGTTTATGTGGCCATTATAGATATGATATCAGCACAAGATACAACTCCAAAACATAAGTTCTCCAAAGAGGATTTTGCATCATCTCGTCAACCACGTACGTACTATAAAACCTTTGACACTCCCATTAGGAGGTGCATCCTTTTCAGTACTATTTCCTACTTCAAAATCTTTGACACTCCCATTAGGAGGTGCATCCTTTTCAGTACTGTTTCCATCAATTAAGATAGAAGCATCGATCACATCCCCTTTCCATCAACAATGGCATTGCAGATTAATCATCACATATACGCCAATAAAAAAATAAAATCGGTTATCGTAATTTAATTAATATATATAGGCCACTTATGTGAACAAAACAATCATGAAATTGCATGTGAATCAATGAGAGTTGCAGTGCTAAACCAATCATTAACGAAAGGCTTTTTAACATCCCTAGAAACCATTTATTCAACATTTGTGATATTACATTAATTGATGAAGTCATAGAAACCTAGATTGTTGATATAGTAATTAGGGAAGTTGGAGTATTTCTGTAACTGCCAAAGTATTCATGGCAGTAATTAGGAATGTTGAAGTAATTTTGTAACTGTAAAAATATTGATAATAGGAAGCTTAGTGGTACAAGGAGTTTAGCATTTATTTCCTAAAATCAATGAGTTATGCGTAGGTTACTGAGTGCTTGGTTGCCTAGGATATTTCTTGTATAAATACTCTTGAGAATAATAATAATGTTCAAGATTTGATCCTTCACAAATATTTTATTTAGTGTCGGGGCGCAAAACTACCCCAATATAATAGCATGGCCGGCGTTGAGCGAGTGTCATTGCCATTAGCGAATAAAGTTGAAATTAACTCACTCTTCCTTCATGCACCAATGTTGTCGGTGGTAGCAGTGGTGGCAGCATACCTCCTTCTCAAATTTTCTCTTATTGAACAATGGAAAGCTCTTGTCGGATTATTTGGTAATACAACAATATCGGAAAATCGTTTGAACGATAAGTTTAACACTAATTTATGGATCATTGACACCGGAGCAACTCATCATTTGACCGGTGAAAAGTCTTGGTTATTTGATAAGAAAAATATTTTCTAGTGCCCGGTTGGACTTTCTAATAGAGAAATGGTCCTTACCACACAAGAAGGCTTAGTTCGATTATCGGACAACATTACACTTAAACGTGTTCTTTATGTCCCTGAAATAAATTGCAATTTGCTTTCGGTTGCTCAACTTAATGATGTTTTACATTGTATTTTCACTAGTAGAAAAAACCCCTGTTGCGGCCCCCTTGTTGCAGCGTACATGTATTAATACGCTTCAACAAGCAATAGGTCAATGCGGGTCAAACCCTTTAAAGGGTTATTGCAGCGTACAAATTAATTGCCCCCTGCAAAAGAGCTTTTTGCAGCGTACATATTAAAAGCCCCCTGCAATAGCTAGATACTGTTGCAGCGTACATGATATTGTACCCTGCAACAAATCCGTGTAACAAAATTTGTTTGCTGGAATAATATTATTGTTGAATAATTAATTCATTTAACTAAAATATCTATCTCAAAATTTTAGAGTTCCCCGCGCTCAACTCCAAGCTTCTTCCCTCAGTTTTCAATTCCTTGCGTCGCCGACGAACTCAGAGCTTGCTCGGTCTTGCGTCGCCGTCGAACTCATCTTGCTCGGATCCGCCGTCACTCTCCTCGCCGGTGAGTGTCTTTTCTCGCCTCCTCCCCCCGTCGCGTCCTGTACCTTCTCCGCGCTGAACCACGACTGACATAGTCGCTGAAAACTCAGCTAGCTCGGCCGGTGGTTCTAAGAAAGAGCGGTCTGTTCTCCGGTGCTTGCTCGGCCGTCACTCCTCGCCACAACGAGTAATTATCTTCCTGTCCCCTTTTGATTTTCGTTTTTAGAATTAGGGTTTGTACAATTCTGTTTTGTTTTTTTGTTTTTTTTGGCTAGTTCTTCAATTCGTTCTTTGCACTTAATTTGTGAAGATCGTACTGCCTGCAGGAATCTATCATCGTGCTTGTTTAGATTTAACAACTGCATTAAGGTATTGATTTATCTAATTATCTTCATGAAGTTTCTCTTTTTCCTCTTTTGAAAGTCTGAGGCCTGCTCATAGGAAGTCATAATTTCTGTATCTTTGGTAATTGAGAAGTTCAATTTTTGGCATTATTTAGGAATTATAGATAAATTACAAGTTGGTATGTAATTTGAATGCAATTTGAAGTAAATTTGAAGCTTTGATTCTGGAACTCTTCTTTTCTAATCACCTTTTTGGTTTTTCTTTTGTTTGTATTATCTGATAATTTAATTGTAAAGTCAATGAAAATGCTTGCTGGAATATCTATAACCCTTTTGGATTAAATTGATTGACTTCATGGCAATACGCTGACACTTAACTGACGTTTTATAATTTTGATACCAACGTTTTTTTCTTTTACTCTGTGGTAAGTAGAAGATGGTTGTCCCGCAACCTCTCTGCAATGTCCGGGGTAAGGCTGTGTAGGTCTGACCCCCCTTACCCCGCTTGTTGCGGGAGCCTCTTTTAAGGCATTGGGGTAATTATAATGACTCTGTTTGTTAGTATTTCTAAAACAAGCGAAAGATGCCAAATCAAATCTTAATCCATCAGGTTGAGGGGCAACATTGATTTTCTATCATAATTTTTGTAAATCTATAACCTACAATTCAAACCTTGCAGTTAGTTTTTGTTTACTGCGTCATGTGCTGAAATTATGCCAAGTTGTAGTCTTTTAGAACAATCTATTGTTGCATGTCGTTCTTATTTTTTAATAGAAAGGGTATTCTAAATGCAAGAGCACCATTTCCTAATAAGAGTAATAACACTTCAAAAGTGTGCAAGTAAAAGCTAATGAATCTTGTTTTAAGAAGATATACAATTAGAGTACATGACCACAAATTTATGTCCTTTATTGCAAATGAGTTGAGCTAACTCGAGTTTTGTGCTGTTAGAGCATTGCTTTTTTGTGCAATGTTGTTTTGAGCTAAACCCAGTTTTTCTCACTTGGTTTGAACATGCTTCTGAAGGAAATAATGCCCTTGGTCCAAGTATGCATTCTATGATAAGTCTAATAAATGCGGTTCAGTATTAATTAACAAGTTAATAATTCAGTGAGATCAAGTGAGCTGAATGCCTAGCTAGAGGCCGCTTTAGTTCAAGTGGAATTAATGATATTAATCCACAGCTTACTCTTGACTGAACCCGTAGGGTCACACAAATAGTACGTAAACGGATCAAGTATTTAATAGCATTAAATACTCCATCTATGAATATTCGGAACCGACGGATCTTGGTTTCAGTGGGAGCTAAGATCGTCACAGGCAAGGAATGAATACTCCGGAAACGATGATATTGCCGGAAACGGAAATATGGATCGTATCGGAAATATAAATATTATCCAAGTCGTAGATGTTGCCGGAAACGGAAACATGGTACGTGTCGGAAAATATTATCGGAAATGGAAATATTGCCAGAATCGGAAATATTGCCGGAAACGGAAATATTGTCAGAATCGGAAATATTACCGGAATCGGAAAATAATTCCGGAAACGGAAATATTAAATATTTGTTCGAAACGGAAATTAATTCCGGAATCGGAAATATTAAATATTGTTCGTATCGAAAATAAATTCCGGAATCGGAAAATTTAATCGGAAGCGCATCGTACGAATAAGCATCGGACGAGGCCTGCCGGACGAGGCCCAGCACGAAGCCAGGCCATCGCCCAGCAAGCCAAGCGCGCCGCACAAACAGCAACGCCAGGCCCAGCGCAAGGCCAGGCCCAGCAGGCTGCGCGCAGCGCGCACAGCACGCGCAGCGCGCAGCGCGCACAGCACGCGCAGCGCGCAGCGCGCGCGGGCGCTGAGTGGGCTGCTGCTCGCGCGCACGCATGGGGCCCATCGTGGCTGCCGTGCGTGTGTGTGCAAGTGTTTGTGTTCGTGCACGTTTCCTAAAACATGCAGAGTTCGGTTAATGATTAAATTCCTAATTCTATTTGATAAAATTAATTAAATTAGAGTTCTTGTAGGATTCTAGGTTTAATTAATTTGTATCTGAATAGGATTTCGATTCCCTTTCCATACCGCTATAAATATGAGGCTAGGGCTCACAATTTATAACACAAGTTTCAAAGTATTCAAAGTGAGTTTTTTGAGAGAAAAATTCAGTCACACATTTGCCTATAAAGTGCCGAAAATAATAGTACCTTAAGGGCGATTCTAGTTGGTCAATCTTAAGGCGGATCCGGACGTGCTGTGGACTATCTACGGAGGGACGACACTTGGAGTCCTAAAGACTTGTTCTTGTTCGGTTCGGGCGCAGCTAGGGAAGGCATGCAACAAAGAGTATGCATCTAATCTATGCTAAATGATTATGTGTAAATAATATGTTTTCCTGGGTTTATGGTTTTTCCGCATGATTTATGAATTGTCATATGTATCATAACCTAACAGTGGTATCACGAGCCCCTTATTATTTTCATAATCTAAATTGCATGAACATGGTTAAATATTACAAATTTGCAAGAATTAAAAGGGGTGATTAATTTTCGTAATTGTTAATTAATTGCAAATTGCGTTTATTTAATTATACGTACGCAGTTTTTCGGCAGTTTCTTCGTTACTCATCCGAATTGAGTGATTTTTGTGTCAATTCCGCATGTAAAAGGCATTCTAAAATTTTGACAAAAATAGTATTTTTCTGCCGAACCCAGAATTCTCAAATTCGAAGCCTAACTATGACTTTTCGAAGGTTTTAGTTTTTTCGAATGCAAAATTTCGTAAATTTAAGATGTTAAATTAAATATTTGCGATTCTTGTTGATAAATCTTGAATTTTTGATTGACCTACTGCATATGTTTAACAAGTTTGAATGCCTAGTCTTGTTAATTATGCAATCTAATTTGTAATTATGATTAATTTGTTGAAAATTAGAATAATTTAGAATTAATTTGATTTTCATAATTAATTGTAATTTAATTAGAAACCTATGATTAAAAACCACCATAAAAATTGTAAATTTACGATAAATTTTAAATTTTTATGACCTAGACTTGAATCCATAACAATCGGAAATCAATTGGATAATAAATTTTCGATTTTTCGCCCTAAAATTATGAAATTAATATTATTTATTAATTTGTCATTAATTTTAAATATAAATTTTAAATTTTTATGCGATTCGTTCATATAACTTGCACGCACGAAGCAATGGACGCTTCGTGTTACCCTTAAGGGGTGTTGTATAATGCGGGCATGCGACGACGAGCAAGGGAGCTCGTCGCCCATGCGGCACGAATGCAATGAGCAAGGGCGTAGTGCACGAGCACAAGGCAGCAGCCCTGCCTTGTGTCGTGTGCCACGACCAATGGACGAATGGGCATGGGCGTAGGGCGAGCCAAGGCAGTCGCGTGTGGGCAGCAAGCGAGCTGCGCCACAACGCGCGCTGCCTCGCACAAGAGCGCGCAGCCTCGCGCGCAGCGAGCGCAAGCTCGCGTGCCACGAGCGCTGCGCCTAGCATTGCTCGCGCGCACAGCGAGCGATGTCGCCCGCCCAGCGAGCGATGTCGCGCGCCCAGCGAGCGATGGCTCGCGCGCCCAGCGAGCGATGTCGCGCGCCCAGCGAGCGATGTCGCGCGCCCAGCGAGCGATGTCGCGCGCCCAGCGAGCGATGTCGCGCGCCCAGCGAGCGATGTCGCGCGCCCAGCGAGCGATGTCGCGCGCGCACTGCGAGCGATAGCTCGCGTGCGATGAGCGCTGGCGCGCGCAGCGAGCACCAATGCGTGCGGAGGCTTGCGATAGGGATGCAACAGCTATGCGACGAGCGCATGGGCTGCGCGCACATGGCCAGCAATGGCTGTGTGCGTGCGGCCCATGGGCGTGCAACGCGTAGGGTGTTTGCGTTACGATTAGATCGTTTTGAATGTTTAATTTGAAAATTTCAGTTCACGTAATTTTAATTAATTTTAAAATTAATAATTTAAATTATTTTCTTGGATTTTAATTTTGAATATTATAATTATAATAAATGTTATTTATTCTAATTATTTTACTAAAATTAAAATCATGAATTAATTTAAATACGACTGAAATTAAATTAAACTTTTTGGATTCAATTATAAATTTATATGAGCTTTAAATTTTAATTAAATTTGTATGTTTCCGGTTAGACTAGAAATACATTTTTATGTTTAAAATTGGTAAAGCATATGAATTTATTGGTTTAAGTGGGAGCGCTTTTTAGTCATAAACTCTTGATTAGGTCTACAAATCCTTAAGGTTAAAACAACTTGATTAGAATTAATAAGGACTGAATAATTGGTAGATTATTGGTGCCCTTGATTAATTGCTGCAAATGTTTACGTGATGCATAATGTGTTTTACTAACCAGCTATGTGGGCCATTCATGATAATGAATGGGTGAATGGTATATATTGTATATGTACTGTTTTGCAGGTTATGAAGTGACCAGTATGGCCCAAATAGGATAGAAAATATGGTCTGCGTACCATTAATTTGAATGTAATTGGTCTAAAGTACCAAAGTTGTTTTTCAATTCAAATATGGTCTGCGAACCATCAAATAGTTGTAATTAGTTATAGCTTATCCTATTTGAAGAAAATGGTGCCTCCCACGGAGATTTTCAAGACGGAATTTGAAGTCAAAGCTTCAAGATGAAGTCGGGCCATACTAGATCACATTTATCTTATGCATGTTTTAAGTTATTTATTGTTTTAAATATGTCTTAAAATGCATGAGATCAAAAGCTTGATTATGTTGCATGATTAAGGATTTTAGTTCACTTAAAATCTAACCAACATAGTAAGAGCCTTAAGTTCCAAACTTAAAAATTGAGTTAAAAGGTGCCATGCCAAAATATACACTTGCTTGGATATCCTTTACATCAATCTAGTAATAGTTTTCGCTCAGCGAGGTGTTACTTATTGGTCCTAAAGGGGCAAAGTACACAAATAATTGTGAGTACATATTAGTTTTGGTGAAACTCAACGATATAAGTAAGGAGTCCTTTTATGTCGTGGCAAATTCGATAGGTTTACCTAATAAGTTCTTAGACGTACCTATCAACCAAGAATAGTTTCTAGACTATTAGCAAAAGGCTTTTGCTTACCTAAGATGTTCTAGGATTAAGTCGACAAACTGTGCTTAGTTCTTCAATGATTTTAGGATCTTGGAATCATTTTATTCACACCTGCCAGAACACATAATTTGAATAAAATGCTTAATAAACATTGAATTATGCATGTATGCTAGAATTTAAGTTTATTAAGAGAAACTGTGAATGGTTATTTATTTGTTTATTCTTTTCAATTGTAGTTTTAATATGGCAAACAACAATCAAAACATCATCATGGGTTCTGAGCTTATGGTCAAGCTGAACCTGACAAATTTTCTTGAATGGGAAGCTAAGCTAGTTGAAATAGTCAAACTCAATGGACTTGAGTATGTACTGTCACATCCCATGCCAAGCTACTATGCCAGAGACATGACACCTGAGAGATTTTACGCCTGGGATGCGGATCTCAAAAAGGTTATGAGTCTCATGCTGAACAATATCCCTGATGATTGGGCTAAAAGGTTTGTAGCCTATGAACCTTTTACGCTCATCAAGAATCTGAGGGATATCTGTCGTGGAAGTACGGAGGACAGGGACCTGAACGTCCATGAGTTGATTGAATCAATGTCTGGTCTAAAGGTTAGTTCTCCCAACAGGTGTTATAGGATGGAGGTCCAAGAAACACATGTTCAGCTCCTTCGCACTAAACAGAGGGTAGGCGTCCCACTGAGGTTCCATGTGGATCTTATGTGTTCATATTTTGATCGCCTAAGTCTACTAGGAACACCAATAAGCGAAAGGATGGCAGTCTCTGTCTTGCTCAATTCACTACACAGTGGGTTTGGTCGCTTCAAGCAACTATACCTAAGTGAACCAAGAGAAGAAACAGTTGCAGAATTTATTCACCTTGTCAGAAAGGCTGAAATAGTACTGGACTGTGAAGCCAAAGATTTACTCAAGGCTAGAAAGAGACCATTCAAGAAAGGTGGAAAGTCCAAGGGCAATGCTAAATCAAAGCAGGACAAGTCCACATCAAGCTGTCTTTATTGTGATGGGATAGGCCATTACAAAAGAGAATGTCCAAAGCTAAAGGAAGATCAGAAGAACGGAACAGTCGTTCCATCTTCAGGTATTTTCGTTATAGACTGTATACTTGCTAATTCAACTTCTTGGGTATTAGATACAGGTTGTGGCTCACACTTATGTTCCAATCCACAGGGACTAAGAAGAAGTAGAAAGTTAAGCAAGGGTGAAGTCGACCTACGAGTGGGAAATGGAGCACGGATTGCTGCATTAGCCGTAGGAACTTACTATTTGTCGTTGCCCTCTGGGCTAGTTTTGGAACTGGAAGAATGTTTCCATGTTCCAAGTCTTACTAAAAACATCATTTCAGTTTCTTGCTTAGATGCTAAGGGATTTTCCTTTATAATAAAAGACAATAGTTGTTCGTTTTATTTTAAAGAGATGTTTTATGGATCTGCTAGATTAGTCAATGGACTTTATTTATTAGATCACGACAAACAAGTATATAACATAAATACCAAAAAGGCCAAAAAGCATGATTCAGATCTCACCTATCTGTGGCATTGTCGATTAGGCCATATAAACTTGAAACGCTTAGAAAGACTTCAAAAGGAAGGATTTCTAGAACCATTTGACTTAGAGGATTATGGTAAATGCGAATCATGTTTACTTGGCAAAATGACAAAGCAACCTTTCTCTAAAGTTGGAGAAAGAGCAAATGAACTATTGGGTTTAATCCATACAGATGTATGTGGACCAATGAGTACAAATGCTAGAGGTGGTTTCAGCTACTTTATCACTTTCACTGATGACTTCAGTAGGTATGGTTATGTCTACCTAATGAAGCATAAGTCTGAATCCTTTGACAAATTCAAGGAATTTCAGAGTGAAATAGAGAATCAATTAGGCAAGAAGATTAAGGCACTGCGGTCTGATAGAGGCGGTGAATATCTGAGCTATGAATTTGATGACCATCTGAAAGAATGTGGAATTCTATCAGAATTGACTCCTCCTGGAACACCACAATGGAACGGTGTGTCAGAACGGAGGAACAGAACCTTGCTAGACATGGTCAGGTCAATGATGGGTCAGGCCGAACTTCCATTAGAATTTTGGGGACATGCACTAAATACAGCTGCACTCACTATAAATAGAGCTCCGTCTAAAGCTGTCGAAAAGACTCCATACGAATTATGGTTTGGAAAGCCTCCAAATGTGTCTTTTCTTAAGATTTGGGGATGTGAAGTATACGTCAAACGATTAATTTCAGACAAACTTCATCCAAAATCTGACAAATGTATCCTTGTGGGCTATCCAAAGGAAACAAAGGGGTATTACTTCTACAATACATCTGAGAACAAAGTGTTTGTTGCTCGAGATGGTGTCTTTTTGGAGAAGGATCACATTTCCAAAATGACAAGTGGGAGAAAAGTAGACCTCGAAGAAATTCGAGTCGAACAACAAACTCTAGAGAATGCTCAAGATGACATTCAGGATGAAACTCAGAGATCTTTAGAAGAATCTGGTGAGAATCATGGTCAATCTAGAAATGTTACCCCGCGTAGATCGCAAAGATATAGATCTCAACCGGAAAGGTACTTAGGTATTTTGACGAACGAGAGCTATGACGTTCTATTACTTGAAAGTGATGAACCTGCGACTTACAAGCAAGCTATGACGAGCCCTAGCTCCAAGCAATGGCAAGAAGCCATGCAATCTGAATTAGACTCCATGTCTGAAAACCAAGTATGGGATTTGATCGATTTGCCAGATGGCTACCAAGCCATTGGAAGCAAATGGGTTTTCAAACTGAAAAAGGACAAGGATGGGAAACTTGAAGTTTTCAAAGCTAGATTGGTTGCAAAAGGTTACAGGCAAGTCCACGGTGTGGATTACGATGAAACCTTTTCACCAGTTGCAATGCTAAAGTCTATTCGAATAATGTTAGCAATCGCTGCATATTACGATTACGAAATATGGCAGATGGATGTCAAAACTGCTTTCTTAAACGGCGTTTTAACAGAAACTGTGTTTATGACACAGCCTGAAGGTTTTGAGGATCCAAAGAATGCTAAAAAGGTATGCAAGCTAAAGAAGTCAATCTACGGATTGAAGCAGGCATCCAGGAGCTGGAATATACGTTTTGATGAAGCAGTCAGTGACTTTGGTTTCATCAAAAACGCGGACGAATCTTGTGTATACAAGAAGGTCAGTGGGAGCAAAATTGCTTTCCTAGTATTATATGTCGACGACATATTGCTTATCGGAAATGACATTCCTATGTTGAACTCTGTCAAGATTTGGCTTGGGAAATGTTTTTCGATGAAGGATCTAGGAGAAGCACAGTACATATTGGGCATCAAGATTTACAGAGATAGATCTAAAAGGATGATTGGACTTAGTCAAAGCACTTATATCAATAAGGTGCTTGATAGGTTCAAGATGGCGGACTCCAAGCGAGGCTACCTACCCATGTCTCATGGAATGACTCTAAGCAAGACTCAGTGCCCAAAAACACTTGATGAGCGTAGACGAATGAATGGGATTCCATATGCATCATTGATTGGTTCAATAATGTATGCTATGATATGTACACGCCCGGATGTTGCGTACGCACTCAGTGCTACGAGCAGATACCAGTCAGACCCAGGAGAGGCGCATTGGACTGCTGCCAAGAATATTCTGAAGTACCTGAAAAGGCGCAAAGATGACTTCCTGGTCTATGGTGGAGATGATGAATTAATTGTTAAAGGCTATACGGACGCAAGTTTCCAAACCGACAAAGATGATTTCAGATCACAGTCTGGGTTTGTCTTCTGCCTCAACGGAGGAGCAGTAAGCTGGAAAAGTGCTAAGCAAAGCACCATTGCGGATTCTACAACTGAAGCGGAGTACATTGCTGCACATGAAGCAGCAAAGGAAGCTATATGGCTAAGGAAGTTCATAGGAGAACTTGGTGTAGTCCTCTCCATTAAAGGACCAATAGCCCTGTATTGTGATAATAACGGAGCTATTGCACAGGCAAAAGAGCCTAGACACCACCAGAGAGTCAAGCATGTACTTCGTAGATTTCACCTTCTACGAGAGTTCGTTGAAAGAAAAGAAGTCGAGATAAGCAAAATTGGAACTGATGACAACATATCAGATCCATTAACTAAACCTCTGCCGCAGGCGAAGCACAACTCGCACACTGCAGCTATGGGAATCAAGCATATTGGAGAATGGCTTTGATGTCTCTGTTTAATGTTTTAAAGTTTTAGAGTTTAAATCTTTGTAAAACATTATTGGTTAATCATTCACAATAAATGAAAAGAATTCATTTTTCCATTTAATTTGTGGTTTATTAAATGATGAGTCCCTTCAATTTGACGATATATTCAAGATAGACTGTCAGGACCAGTCCTGTGACTAAGAAATGTCTATCAAGTGAACTTGAATGTCAAAGGTTGAAAATGGTCCCTAATCGGAGCTTTCTATAAAATTGGACGCATAGAAAACGTTAGACGATTAGAATGCAAGATGACTAGTAGTTCTGTTTCTTGAACTATGTGGACATGGCAATGTCATAATCATTTGCATAGATACTTACTTTGGGAAGACTAGTATCGGACGAGACCTATGAAACTTTACTGTAAGAGATGAAAGTCTGTCATAAGTAAATTTCATTAAATTATTAGACACTAAATCCTCAATACCTGAGTGATTTGAAGATTACTTGTTTGAGAACTGGTTGCTTTGACGTTGACCAACCGTCGCACCGTAAAAGGAGGCTATAAAGGCAACGCTCAGGTAATCACCTATCAAACGAAGTCTAATCTCAAGATCGCAAGATTGGGATTGTCCTCCCATAAATCGGGATGAGATGCTTAAAAGTTGTACAAGGCCACTCGGAGAGCTAGAAACTGTGAAATGCATGGCCGTGCTCGGATGAATCATAGGCTATGATTATCTGTTTATTTGATCATTTGAACTCTGAAACCGAGGAACACCTCTGGACATAATAAGGATGACAACTCTTACCTTATGTTCAAGAGCAAGCATCGAGCGACAAAGGAATTAGGAAATGCACACTTGTCCCTAAGGACAAGTGGGAGACTGAAGGAAATAATGCCCTTGGTCCAAGTATGCATTCTATGATAAGTCTAATAAATGCGGTTCAGTATTAATTAACAAGTTAATAATTCAGTGAGATCAAGTGAGCTGAATGCCTAGCTAGAGGCCGCTTTAGTTCAAGTGGAATTAATGATATTAATCCACAGCTTACTCTTGACTGAACCCGTAGGGTCACACAAATAGTACGTAAACGGATCAAGTATTTAATAGCATTAAATACTCCATCTATGAATATTCGGAACCGACGGATCTTGGTTTCAGTGGGAGCTAAGATCGTCACAGGCAAGGAATGAATACTCCGGAAACGATGATATTGCCGGAAACGATGATATGGATCGTATCGGAAATATAAATATTATCCAAGTCGTAGATGTTGCCGGAAACGGAAACATGTTACGTGTCGGAAAATATTATCGGAAATGGAAATATTGCCAGAATCGGAAATATTGCCGGAAACGGAAATATTGTCAGAATCGGAAATATTACCGGAATCGGAAAATAATTCCGGAAACGGAAATATTAAATATTTGTTCGAAACGGAAATTAATTCCGGAATCGGAAATATTAAATATTGTTCGTATCGAAAATAAATTCCGGAATCGGAAAATTTAATCGGAAGCGCATCGTACGAATAAGCATCGGACGAGGCCTGCCGGACGAGGCCCAGCACGAAGCCAGGCCATCGCCCATCAAGCCAAGCGCGCCGCACAAACAGCAACGCCAGGCCCAGCGCAAGGCCAGGCCCAGCAGGCTGCGCGCAGCGCGCAGCGCGCACAGCGCGCACAGCACGCGCAGCGCGCAGCGCGCGCGGGCGCTGAGTGGGCTGCTGCTCGCGCGCACGCATGGGGCCCATCATGGCTGCCGTGCGTGTGTGTGAAAGTGTTTGTGTTCGTGCACGTTTCCTAAAACATGCAGAGTTCGGTTAATGATTAAATTCCTAATTCTATTTGATAAAATTAATTAAATTAGAGTTCTTGTAGGATTCTAGGTTTAATTAATTTGTATCTGAATAGGATTTCGATTCCCTTTCCATACCGCTATAAATATGAGGCTAGGGCTCACAATTTATAACACAAGTTTCAAAGTATTCAAAGTGAGTTTTTTGAGAGAAAAATTCAGTCACACATTTGCCTATAAAGTGCCGAAAATAATAGTACCTTAAGGGCGATTCTAGTTGGTCAATCTTAAGGCGGATCCGGACGTGCTGTGGACTATCTACGGAGGGACGACACTTGGAGTCCTAAAGACTTGTTCTTGTTCGGTTCGGGCGCATCTAGGGAAGGCACGCAACAAAGAGTATGCATCTAATCTATGCTAAATGATTATGTGTAAATAATATGTTTTCCTGGGTTTATGGTTTTTCCGCATGATTTATGAATTGTCATATGTATCATAACCTAACAGCTTCATGTTCCAATGAGTTTGCATATGAGCAACTCTAACAATTAGTTTGTCTACTGTTGAGGGCCGTGTCATTTTGGTATTTTATATTAACGCAGTATCTATGTGTGCTGCTAGGGAGGGTGGCAGTAGGGGTTGACTTCTGTGTACTTGTGCAGGCATGTATGTCTATATATTCCTTTGTGATGGTGTTAATAGAATTGTCTGTGTAGCAGATGTAAGGAAATTTTGGAATTAGTCTGTTATTGCTTAGTTTTTCCTCATGTTGACAAGATCACCTTTGGTCTGCAGTGATAAGGCTTTCTTTGTTGACCTATTTGTGCGGGCATCAAATGTACCAGCTATAAAGATGTATGAAAAGGTAAGGCTCTTTTGACTTTTTTATGTTCTTTTTTCTTATGCTTTCTCTATATTAGACTGAAATACAGTTCATGGAGATTCTAAACAATTTGATTTCTCTGTATAATGTATAAGGACAATAGTTAGTTCTACTGGTCTTCTTTCTATAGCTTACACTCACAATTACATTTATGAGATGCCTCGGCCTACTCAAGCTACGGATGATTTATTCTTGTTTTTCAATGATTCGTTAAGGATATATGGCCTGAATATATCTTTGGCTTTGAAATAAAGTTTTATATAGTATACACAAAAGGTCTTGGAGTCAAAGGTAAATTGTTGAAAATGGTTGTGCTAATCATGTTGTGAATCAGTCAACAATAGTTATGGCTGTGATGTCTCAAGCCATCGATTATGACATACACCGCAAACCATAGTTATGTACTATGAAGGTTCATGCATACAACTCTAGTTTGAAAGTAAGATAATATTTGTTATGATGGTGTTTGTCAGAATGAGCTGATATGGAATAGCTTTGGTTATTACTGTTTTGTTTGATTTTATCTGTCATTTATGTTACTGTATTAGTCTATTCTCATTTGTTTTCTTAGAATAAGTTGCAAAAACAATCCAAACTAATTCATTATTGGTTAAGAAAGCTGCGCTCCTTTTTATTATTCCCCCAAAAGGCTGTGGACAATCATATGCCTCTTGCTGTCAAGAATCGTACCATTGAGCAGATTCGTGGACTGGGACTTGTGTAAATGATCTGAAGTCTGAACTATTGCTTTAGTGTTAGATGACTTATATCATTTATGATCTGCTTGAGATCACCAGCAGTATGGTTTAGTGTTAGATCCGACTTCAAGATTGCTTTTTTGGTGGCATGCAACTATTTAGAAGCCAGGAGAGGAAATTCAAGGGAGGTGAAAACGAGAGTGAGGGGTAGATCATATTGGAGGAGACAGAAGAAAGAGGAGGGCTAATTAAGAGATAGCATAACAGGGGAGGTGCACATAGGGAAGGTGGCATTAGGTTTCTATAATATAAGGTAGGAGTGTTTTTGTCCCTTTCTTTTAATATTTGGGAGTAGCAAAATAGTCATGTACGAATGCGTCGTAGCACATTTCGATCAGAGATACTAGCAACCGACTTGCATTCGTCACCAAGGCGATGCGCTTGCTAAAACTTCCGACTTGAACTTTGACACAGATCTAAATTCTACGACTGTGAGACCAGTTGATTAATATGCTTAGTTTTAAGTTTCTAAGACTTATTCTAACAACTTATACACATTTAAGGCTTGTTTGGTCGTTATAGGACATATTTAGGCTAAAATGACATTTTCGCTCCAAACTATGAACTAAAGAATCTAAGGACTGATTTTAAACTTACTAAATGTTTTATATGCTTAGTTTTGACTTTCTAGAACTCATTCCAATCCATTTATGCATATTTAAGGCTCATTGTGTCGTTATAGGTCATATTTAGGCTAAAGTGCCATTTTCGCTCCCAACTTTGAACTTAAGAACCTAATGACTCATTTTAAACTTATTATACGATAAATATGCTTAGTTTTAAGTTTCTAAGACTTATTCTAATCTATTTATGCACATTTAATGCTTGTTTTATCGTTATAGGTCATATTTAGGATAAAATAAGGCATTTTCGATCCCAACTTTAAAATAAAGAACCTAAGGACTTATTTTAAACTTATTACATGTTTAATATGCTTAGTTTTAAGTTTCTAAGACTTATTCTAACTACTTATACACATTTAAGGCTTGTTTGGTCGTTATAGGACATATTTAGGCTAAAATGACATTTTCGCTCCCAACTATGAACCAAAGAACCTAATGACTCATTTTAAACTTACTAAATGTTTTATATGCTTATTTTTAACTTTCTATGACTCATTCCAATCCATTTATGCACATTTAAGGCTCATTGTGTCGTTTTAGGTCATATTTAGGCTAAAATGACATTTTCGCTCCCAACTTTGAACTTAAGAACCTAAGGACTCATTTTTAAATTATTATATGATTAATAAGCTTAGTTTTGAGTTTCTAGGACTTATTCTAATCTACTTATACCCATTTAATGCTTGTTTGATCGTTATAGGTCATATCTAGGCTAAAATAAGGCATTTTCGCTCCTAACTTTAAAATAAAGAACCTAAGGACTCATTTAAAACTTATTACATGTTTAATATGCATAATTTTAACGATCTAAGACTCGTTCCAATCTATTTATGCACCTATAGGCTCATTGGGTCGTTATAGGTCATATTTAGGCTAAAATGACATTTTCGCTCCAAACTATGAACTAAAGAACCTAAGGACTCATTTTAGACTATTAGGACATTGTCATTAGTTTCTTGAATGTTAAAATGTGATATTTAATTTGTATTTAATCTAATGTTTAATTTAAATTTCTGTTTTTGTAAAGGTCTACACTCCGAGGATTGCGCCTTATGCGAGGAATTTGATGTGGTTCGTGAGCAATGGGCTAAGTTTTTTACCAGCAAGTATTTATTATTGGCTTTAGCGCGCTTGATCGAGTTGGTTTAGTTTTTATAGAATAAATTTTATATTAAAATGTATGTTTATGTTGAAATTGGAACATATATTTAAATGTAATATGTGCACTTTGGTTTTGGGATATATAGTATACAAAACTCCAGTTGTTGTTTTTATATTTGTTATACAGGTTGCGTTATTCTATTATTGTTTTGACAGGTTTCTATATTTGGTGCAAGGCACTCTAGGTATCCCTAAACAAAATTAGAATTTTCCCGCCAAAAGTGCTTTGTTGCAGCGTACATATATATTGTACGCTGCAACAAGGGAAAAAAATTTCGCAAAATTTCAGACTTGTTGCAGCGTACAAATAAATGTACGCTGCAAAAAGTTGAGTCTTTTGCAGCGTACATATATATGTACGCTGCAACAAGTCCAAAATTTTGCCAATTTTTTGGCACTTGTTGCAGCGTACATACATATGTACGCTGCAAAAAACCCCTTTTAGCAGCGAACATTGTACGCTGCAACAAGTTCAGACTTGTTGCAGGCCCCCCAGTTGCAGCATACGATGTACGCTGCAACAGGGGTCTAAAAGCCCGCTGCAATAAGGGTTTTTTCTACTAGTGTTTCCAACTTAACTCTTATATGTGTGTTATACAGGACCAAACGAGGAAGCTTATTGGAACGGGACTTAGATGAGATGGACTTTACTACTTCTCAGAAGCCAATTCGGTGCAACATGTCTCGGTGAGTAGCACAACGTCATAACTAGAGTTGTGACACAAACAGATGGGGCACCCCTCAGAAAAATTAGTGAAGTTACTCCCTCATGTAGGTAACCACAAGAGTTGTTTAAATAAAGAGTGTGAAGTTTGTTTTCGTGCTAAGCTTCACAGAGACAAAATTTCTTTAAGTGAAAGTAGGGCAACTAGATTTCGAAAAGATACATTGTGACTTGTGGCGGTCGTATAGACATGCTTCGTCTTGTGGAGCTCGTTATTTCCTCACTTTTGTTGATGATTTTTCCCGAGCTGTGTGGATTTATTTGTTAGATGACAAAATAGATCTTTTTCGTATATTTATGAATTTTGTTGTTAGGGTTGAAAGGAAATTCTCTTTGTCTATTAAGATTATACAAAGCAATAATGGGACAGAATTTAAATGCTTGCTTGATTAATTTTTCCTCCACGGGCATTCTTTTCCAAACCTCTTGTATAGGGACTCCACAACAAAATGGGACGGTTAAGAGAAAACACAAACACACCTTAAACGTAGCTCGTGCTTTGAGATTTCAAGCTAAATTACCTATCTATTTTTAGGGGGAGTGTGTACTTGGTGCCGCCCATCACATTTTTATCGAACTACAACTTCCCTAACCCAAAATTTGAATGGCATCATAGGATGGTGGTTAGCCAAATGGTATTTTGTATGGAGTTTTATAGTGAAGGAGGGAAGAAGTACTGCAAGATTATTTTTATGTCAACGCATTGATATTGTTTCCAAAGCAGGGTTGTTAGAAGCAAAGCCGTGTGAATTTCCTATTTAACAAAATCATCATCTTGGTCCGACAGATGGACCACTCATGACCGAACCTGAGGCATACCGTCGTCTTGTAGGCCGTCTTGTCTATTTCGTTGTCACTCGTCCAGATCTTGCATATTTGGTGCATGTTTTATCAGAATTCTTATAGGAGTCTCACGTAGATCATTGGGATGCAGTGTTACGGGTGGTCTTTTACTTAAAAGGGACACCAGAACAAGGTATTCTATTATGGGTTGACAATAATTTAACTCTCCATGGATGGTGTGACTCAGACTGGGCAGCTTGTCCCATCACTCGTCATTCATTAACATTTTGGCTTGTGTTTTTAGGCCAATCACCTATTTCTTGGAAGACCAAGAAGCAACACACAGTTTCTCTCTCTTCTGTCGAGACATCTATGACCGCAATTACATGTGAGTTGAAATGGTTAAAGGGATTGTTGTTAAGTTTAGGAGTTCATCATCCTAAAGAGGTTTCATTGTTTTGTGACAGTCAGTTTTGTCATTGTTGCACATGGCTAAGAATCCGGTTTTTCATTAGCGCACAAAGCACATTGAGTTGGATTGTCATTTTGTACGAGATGCTATAACAGAAGGTTTGATTGTGCCGCCATATGTTCTTGCATCGACACAGTTGGCGGATATTTTCACAAAGGCACCTTGGAAGCACAATTTGATCTACTTATTTCCAAGTTGGGCATTTTTGAACCCTATGCTCCAACTTGAGGGGGGTGTTGAGATAAGTAATTAGGGAAGTTGGAGTATTTCTGTAACTGCCAAAGTATTCATTACAGTAATTAAGAACGCTAAAGTAATTTTGTAATTGTCAAAATATTGATGATAGGAAGCTTAGTGGTACTAGGAGTTCACTAGTAGAAAAAACCCTTATTGCAGCGGGCTTTTAGACCCCTGTTGCAGCGTACATCGTATGCTGCAACTGGGGGGCCTGCAACAAGTCTGAACTTGTTGCAGCGTACAATGTTCGCTGCTAAAAGGGGTTTTTTGCAGCGTACATATGTATGTACGCTGCAACAAGTGCCAAAAAATTGGCAAAAATTTGGACTTGTTGCAGCGTACATATATATGTACGCTGCAAAAGACTCAACTTTTTGCAGCGTACATTTATTTGTACGCTGCAACAAGTCTGAAATTTTGCGAAAATTTTTTCCCTTGTTGCAGCGTACAATATATATGTACGCTGCAACAAAGCACTTTTGGCGGGAAAATTCTAATTTTGTTTAGGGATACCTAGAGTGCCTTGCACCAAATATAGAAACCTTTCAAAACAATAATAGAATAACGCAACCTGTATAACAAATATAAAAACAACAACTGGAGTTTTGTATACTATATATCCCAAAACCAAAGTGCACATATTATATTTAAATATATGTTCCAATTTCAACATAAACATACATTTTAATATAAAATTTATTCTATAAAAACTAAACCAACTCGATCAAGCGCGCTAAAGGTTATGCGTAGGTTACTGAGTGCTTGGTTCCCTAGGATATTTCTTGTAGAAGTACTCTTGATAATAATAATAATAATAATAATATGTTCAAGATTTGAGCCTCCGCAAAAATTTTACATAGTAGGTGTCCAAACTTTAATTCAGTAAGTTACATGCATTAGATGCATATACGTAGTTTGAGAACTTGAGTTGATGATGTTGGTGTTCGTCGGCCTGTCCGGAGGGCTTACTTGTTTCCGGTACATTTTCTACTCTTTTGTAAAGGTTAGGACTAAAAAAAGATCTTGCACGCACAAGGTGTACAATAAATTTATTGTACACCAGGATAATTTTTACATCAACATTAAAGAATCCCGTGAATAAAGAAGAGGTGTTGGCGGCAGCCAATGTCCAAGGATCCCGGCGACTCATTCTGACTGAAACAGGGGGTGGGTCTTTACCAACTTAAAAATTATCTCTTTTAGGAACGAAGTGTTCTACTCAGGTCTCCGTTTGCGACCAGGCCCTGGGAGACTGCTTGAGCCACCCAGATTTTTTGTAATTTTTACATAATTTTTTGTAACTTAAAAAAAACAAAAAAATTTATAGATAAACATTTTAAAAAGGTTAAATGATTAATTTTATACTTAATAGTGATTTTGAAGAAATAAATTTTATTAGAATGAAAAAATTTATCATTGAAAAATAGATAACTTTTACATATATAAGGGTAACTTTTAAGCATTTTGAGTTAACCTTTACTCCAATGTACAATATTTATTGTACACCACTGTAAATAAGATTTTGTGTATGCCTAAAAAGATTTCTTTTGTGGAGAAACTGAAATGTTTGTTGTAGAATTCCAGCCACACTATCATCGAACGCAATTTTAAATGGATATCCAGTAATCCACTCGACCCGCTTTAGATAAATGGATGAAAATCCGACGTAATTAATGGAAGGCGGGTGACGGATCTCACCAGTTCTTATGTTAACCCTCCATCCACATGTATGGTATATTTCTCATGCAAAAAAATATTCAACAAAATAACTTAATTCTTGTGTCATTTTGCTGTGTTCATGTTTGCGCTCGTGTTGAATATAAAGGGGTCGGAAATCTTAACACTAACTCGACTTGCTTAATTAAATATGTTGTGTCATGTCGTGTTGTGTTGATTCACTTGTTTAATTAAACGGGTCGGAAAGCCTTGACACTAAGGGCTAGTTTGGTTGCACTTGGGAAGTTATTTTCCCTTCTATTTGTAATTCCCATGTGTTTTAACTTCCTACACATTCAGTATTCTTGTTTGGTTGAGCATAGGAAGTTAGAATTCCTAAGGGAAAATCTACTTACTTAGGGGAGACTAGGTAAGAAACTTCCCCCATTTTAGGCAAGTAGACCTTCATATTCTCATGGCAACCAAACAACCTCTTTGCTCTTCACTTGCTAGGAAATGAAACATCCCATGTAATAGAATGTCAACCAAACTAGACTCTTTCATGTTTGGATCATATCCTGTTTGGTCAATAAAGTTGTCCCCTTTCTAAAAGTTTGGTCACCAAATACATTAAATTATTAGTTATTTTATTAGTCGGTTGAGTCATGCCAATTGCGTGTTGTCGTGTTAACTCTTTTAATTAAATACTAGTTAGATTTTAGCCCATGCGATGCACGGATTCTATTAAATTGTTAAGTTAAAATAAAACTCCTATACCAATCACTATAGATTAGATTAGATTAGATTAGATTACATTAGTGTTTGATTTTGGATGGAGCTAGTTGTATTATTAGTAATTAGTTAATTAAAATATCTATGTGGCACCTAATTATTTATCTACGTGACACTCGAACTTTTAATTCAACAATAATTCAGCAATCATATTTTTCATTGGCCGAAACCATTAGATTCTATTAGAATTCATCATCTAGGATGAATTCATTGCTTGAAGCTGAACATCAGCAAGCATTGAGAGAGAAAGAAACTAACGAATTTAGAGAGAATTTTATCTTATTACTGAATTAATGAATTAAAATGATTACAACAGCTATGAACACAATAAATACCAACTGATTGGTGACGCGTTTCAAGCAATAGGAGAGCTACAATCGTACTACTCAGCAACTACAACATTCAGTGAGGCTTTATTACAACTCAACTAACAGACTGACTTCTAAATGATTCCCTAGATTTTAGGATGGTTTGTTAGAGCGGATGTCATAGCTTATAGAAGGTATTTGCTGCTGTTGATGAGTAGATTTTGGTTTGCTTCCCTTATTGGTCTGATGTACTGAAGGACAGACAAAATGATGAGGTAATTGTAGAACTAGGACAGTGTACACCCCCCCCCCCCTTCAAACTTGGTGTGGGTAAGACATTGACCATGCCAAGTTTGGAAGATAAAGTCTTATGTTGACAGCTAGGTAGAATCTTGGTAAAGATGTCAGCTAACTGGTTCCGAGTAGGGAGATAACTTAGTTGTAGGAGACCTTCAAGCACTTTATCCCTGGTGAAATGGCAATCCACCTCAATGTGCTTTGTTCATTCATGAAAAATGGGATTTCTAGCAATGTGAAGGGAAAATTGATTGTCACAATTCAGTTGAACTAGTTTCAAACCTTGAATGCCCAATTCCTCCAATAACCTAACTATCCATGAGACTTCACTAGCATCTTGAGACATTACCCTGTATTCTTCTTCATAAGAGCTTTTAGAGACCGTAGATTTCTTTTTAGATTTCCGGTTGATAGGTGAATTACCAAGAAGAAGAATGTAGCATGTGATTGATCTTCTGGTGGAAGAGCAAGATGCCCAATCAGAGTCAGAAAAAGCATGTAGAGTGAGTTGATCTGTATCTATTAAAAGGATGCCTTTCCCTGATGTATGGTTAACATATCTTATAGTGTGAGTAACAGCAGCAATGTGAGCAAGCTTAGGGGAATGCATAAACTGACTGAGTGATTGAACAGCAAAGGCAAGGTCTCGTCTGGTATGTGTAAGAAAGTTAAGCTTCCCAACATAACGTTTGTATAGGTCAACATTAGGGTATATTTGACCTTTTGGGGAAAGCTTTAGATTTAATGGAAAAGGGGTGAGTGCAGGTTTAGAAATATCAAGCTCACAGCCAGATAACATTTCCTTAGTGTATTTCCTTTGAGTAAGAACATAACCATCAGAAGTGTGGCTGACTTCCATACCAAGAAAATAATTGAGTAAGCCCAAATCCTTGATGCTAAAAGTGTGGTGAAGATGAGCTTTCAAAGCAGAGATTTCAGCCTCATCAGAACATGTGATGATAATGTCATCCACATACACAGTCACAATAGTAGTCATATGAGAGGATTCATGTTTGATAAAGAGAGAGTAATCATTCTTTTATTGTCTGTAACCTTGAGACTTTAGTTCATCAAGTAGTCGAGCAAACCATTGTCTGGAATCTTGCTTGAGACCATAGGTGACTTAGTGAGCTTACAAACATGGCCAGCAGGACCATTAGCACCTTCATGTAAACTTATTCATCTAGATTACCATGAAGGAAAGCATTATTGATATCCAACTGGAACAATTTCCAGTCTTTGCTAGCAATAAGTGAGATTAAACACCTTATAGTAGACATTTTCACAACTGGGAGAAATTTTCATGGTAGTCAATACCATAATTTTGTATAAAACCCTTGGAAACCAATCTATCTTTATACCTTTCAATAGAACCATCTACATTCTTCTTGATTCTATACACCCACTTACAGCCAATGGATTTCTTTCCCTTTGGAAGTAAGACAAAATCCCATGTGTGGTTTGTGTCTAAAGCAAGGATTTCCTTCTCCATAGAATCTAACCAGTGAGTATCTGTAGCAGCTTCTTTATAAGAAGTTGGTTCAATATAATGAGCAGCAATCAATACCTTTTGTTTATCAAGAAGACTATCATAAGCAATAAGGTTGCACCAATGTTTCACAGGCTTAAAGAAAACAAAATCCTTAAGATGAGTTGGAGTTTTGGAGGTTCTTGTTGATCTTCTGTGAGGTTGATCACCAGGGGCAGAAGATTCGGTAGAAGTAGGTAAAATTGTTGTAGAAACTGGAGATGATGGATATAAGAGAATGGATGTGGTGTTTCTGTTGTATTCACAAGAGAATTGGAAAGGGTATCTGTATGAATTTCAAAAGGAGGATCTGAATGAATAGGTTGGAGTGGTGTGGAGATAGGGATAGATCTGAAAAAGATGTGAAAAGTGGTAAGAAAAATTGATTGGAATAGGCTGCTTTGGGAGTGGAGGAATAATGAAAAGGAAAGTGATGTTCATGAAAAATGACATCTCTTGTTGTAACAAGTTTTTTATTAAAGAGATTTAAGACCTTATAAGCCTTTTGAGTTGAAGGGTAGCCAATGAAAACACAGGGATCTGCTCTTGGATCAAACTTTGATCTTTGAACCTTAGATATAGTAATGTAGCACAGGCAACCAAAAACTCTCAAGTGAGATAAATTGTGTTTGGTTTTGAACATATTTTCATTCATAAGGAGTAGATAAATTGATGCTTTTCGAAGGCATTCTATTGATTAAGAAAGTGCCAGTAAGAATACAAGCACTCCAGTACTTGTCAAGAACTTCAGATTGAAAAGATAGAGCTCTAAATGTCTCAAGTAGGTGTTTATGTTTCCTTCCCACAACACCATTTTGCTGAGGTGTGTGACTGCAACTTTTCTGGCCTAAAATACCTTTAATCAGGAATAAGTCCTTCATTCCTCCCTCAGTTAGATCATGAGCATTATCTGATCTAACTTGCTTAACAGTCAAACTAAATTGATTCTCAATATAAAGTAAAAATTGAGTCATGATCTGAACTGAATCTGTTTTATTCCTCATAAGATGTGTCCAAGTCATTCTAGTGTAATCATCAACAATTGTAAGAAACTGATTACACCTAGATGAATCAAAACCAGAATATGGCCCTCATACTTCAATATCCAACCATTCAAAGGGCTTGATTATCTTGATACAACTACTTGGAAAAGGAAACCTAGTTTGTTTGGCTAGAGGACAGATCTGACAAAATGATTCAGCTAAACAACCATGTACATTAACACCTTTCAGAATTTTTATTTTGCCAAAAGACATATGTCCTAGTCTAAGATTCCATAACTTGGCTTCCTGTATTGCGACTGTAGACACCTACTTTTGTCCCCATTCCCGAAAGGGAAGGTTCGATGATGAGAAAATAAATCTCCCCTTGACAACGCATCTCCTATAAAATAACGAATCTCAATTCCCCTTTTCATTTCACCCGAAACTTGCTATTTATAGAAACCTGCTATTTATGGAAACCTGCTAAAAATAGTAACTGCCGTAAAGGGTAGTTGTTAAAAGTGGCAAGTCATAAAAGATAGAAACCTGTCAGAATTAGTGTTGCACTCCAACATAAATCCTAAATGAGATAGAAATTGTGAGAGAATCCTATTCCTAATACGATTCGAAAATAAGAGTTACGTATTAATTAAAATCCTAACGAGCCTAGAGTTCGTAACGGGCCCAGATGCATTCCATCATAAAATTAATACGCGCTAAAAGACTCGATTAAAGTCTCATACACTCCGGATTCTAAGAATCCTAATCTGACAAAGAAACGGCCCAGACCCTATTTTCAACGCCTGGCTCTGGGCGCCGAAGATTTCGGCGCCCAGCCCTGGGCGTTGAAATTACCTGGGGGACGTGTTCTTTCCTAATTCCTCGTGGATTAGAGTTCTACAATTCTATCTTTCCACGAACTCTTTTCTATAAATAGGGCCCTAAGTTCGACGTGAAAAAGACACAACACACAATTATTATTCTGAGTATTGACTCTAAACCCTAAGCCTAAGCCTCACGCTGCAAAACTTATCACGCGTTCTGTCGCAATCGATCCAAAAATCGAACAGAACGTATCCTGTCCCGTAATTTGAGATTCGTTAAATAAAAGGAGAAATAGCAAAGTCAAAGTGGTTAGTTTTCTGAGAACCGTGACGCACCTCTCAAGGGTGCGTCGTGATGTGTCCCTTTTCCATGGTTTAATTGCTTTCCTCGCCCTTTTATGAACTGTTAAACTAATTAAATCTGATTGTTCTATCACGCCTAATAAAGATAATATGTTGGGAAATTGGACTATCATGCTAGGTCCCTTAAAACAATCTAAATCAGATAATCGCGCTCGATCTAGTACTATATGTTGCATATTGTTAAAATCAATTCAGATTAGTTTAATAGTTAACGCATGTCCTTTCAATTATTTATGCTGAGCTAGTAAGGATATCCTGCCTCTGGAGTTATCGAAGAGCGAGTACTCCTCTCGGTAGTTACAGTCCCCCGAACCCTCAATCTCTACCTTCCAGGTGTATGTTCAGAGATCCCCACATCAGGGATCATAAGGGAACCTACGGCCGTCGTGGTCAAACATAATTGCACTCCCTTTATGTCACGATAACCGGGTTTTGTCAGTTTTTCTCATTGTCGTTAAAAACTGAATGGCGACTCCTATATTACTAGTCAATTGGGTGTAAACTCACAGGAAATCCAATTACACTTGATTTGACAAAAAGAAACGTCACACCCACGAGGGACAAGGTCACGCATTACCCTCGTGCTTTTTCGACCCCCTCACAGTGGCGACTCCACTGGGGATATTGAAGGAAATACTCGTGCTTGTAGGTAATCAAAATAGCCGAAGGGTGAAACGATCCTACCCCGCGTTTATTTCCCCATCAAGTTGGGACGACCTGAAAATCAACATATTAATGTGAACGGACAGAACCGCATAACGAATCTTGGCTCCCTTGATGTTTCATCTCGGGAGTTGGGACTAAGGATACCCATCGCCTACCGGGGGGTGCATACGCTTCGAATATTATCCACTTGGCACTTTCGCTAGTAGTACACCCGTCCCAAACCCAATCGCTCGCCCATTAGGTCCCTCTCATTGGTGCATGCCCCCTTGGCTTACATCGTGATTGGCCTCTTGGGCGAAATTCGTCTGTTGAAGGCACTACCTCGACCGGGGCATGTGTTGGATCTGCGATAGAAGCGGTACCAAGCCAGGCGCAAAAACTACCCATAGAAGCCTATCATAAACTACATGACATATTATTATTGCCTCATGATGTAATGTTAGTTATGTGTAGCGAAATATGTGATTGTGTGTGACAAACAATGTTAGAAAACCAACGACCTTAAAAAATTGCCCAAACATTCATAAACCAATTGGCCAAAGAGTTATACCGAAATACGTGTTTCGCAAACCCGAACGATCGCCACAAAAATAAGCGACGATCGGGATGGCCTGTAACGAATCCCACAAACGCTGCACAACGCGTAAAGGACGTTATAAGGCAAGCACGTAAAATTAAAGTCGCAAAAACAAAAGCTGGCGTAAACAGAAAACGAGAACCAGCCAGGGACGCATTTTCAACGCCCCTGGCTGGGCGCCAAACTTTCTCACGCCCTACGCTGGGCGCTGAAGTTGCTGCCTGGCCATTTGGTCAGGCGCAGCAGCCTCGGCGCCCGCGCAAAAATATGTAGCAAAAATAAACCGTTCGTAAAAATTGCTGCAAGGGCGTGTGAAAAGCACTCTATTCTTAAAGCGACTAAAAAAATATATATAAATAACTCTTTGTGTCGTTGTTAGGCCCCCTACGACGGCAAGGCTCGGCACCAAAGCAGAACATGCTAATAATTATGAATGTCACACGGGCAAAGATTTTCGAAAATATAAAGAGTTCAAAGTGCACATATAGTAGTCCAAGTATACTAGTCCGACTTAAGGGTAGTCATAAAATGTCTAAAAACCGACTCATGAAACAAACTAATGTGTCTCCTACTCCACAACAAAATGCAGGGCCCCCGAGTACCTACCCGTGGTAGCCATCAAGGATCGTAATGGAAGAAGCATATCCCGAACATCTATTCCTAGAGGTCACACAAACCCAAGAGATGCATGCTCTGGGACACGACCCTCTACGTTCTCAAAGGCCACTCGCCTCAAAGAACCATGCTATGCCAAAAACGCTCCCCAACTCACATGCTTTCGGGCTATTGTTTGGGTTAGAAAGGAAAAAAGCAAGGAACGAAACCGAAATTATGGCATTAGCCCTTCAAGACGAATTGTTCGATCCTACTAAATTGATCGCTCCGTCACCCTCAAAAGATGACCAAATCCAACGAGGGTGGCGCAAGACCTTCAAATGGACTAATGCTCGTGGGATGAAGTTCAAGATATCTGCGGGAGAGGGTCCAATGTATGAAGAATTAGAGTCTGAATCCGAGTCTGACTCCGAGTCCGAACCTAGAAAAATTGTAACCCCTCCCAAAAATAGTTTAGACCCGGAAATATCTACTCCGGGAGATCTTTTTGATGTAATGCTTCATGACTTTAATAAGATAAACAAAACTTTCGAGTATATGCCGCTTAAAAATCCGAGTAATAATGAAGAATGTCTCGCCACTAATGAGCACGAAAAAGAGCCAGAAGAGGAATATACCGAATTAATAAAAGCTATAAATGAACAAGAATTCAAAACTCCTATAATTGAGGACACAGAATCAGTAAATATCGGAACAGAGGAAAATCCTAAAATCATTAAAATTGGCCTCACCTTAACTCCCACTGAAAAAACCGATCTAATCTCCACTTTGCAGGAATTCGAGGGTGTCTTTGCTTGGTCCTACAAAGACATGCCAGGAATAGATCGAGAAATTGCTGAGCATAAAATCCCGCTAGATCCCAAAATGACGCCAGTAAAACAAAAGCTACGACGCCTCAAACCAGAGATAGCCTTGAAAATAAAAGAAGAAGTCACTAAACAATTAGACGCCGGCTTCATAAAAGTCTCCAACTATCCAGAATGGGTGGCCAATATTGTCCCCGTAGCTAAAACAGATGGACGAGTGCGAATGTGCGTAGACTTTCGAGACCTCAACAAAGCCAGTCCCAAAGATGACTTCCCCCTACCTCACATTGACATATTGGTAGACAACACCGCAGAACACGCGCTTCTCACCTTTATGGATGGGTACGCAGGATATAACCAAATACTTATGGCAGAATAAGACATGGAAAAAACAACCTTCATTACCCCTTGGGGTACATATTGCTACACTGTAATGCCTTTTGGTTCGAAAAACGCGGGGGCCACCTATCAAAGAACAGCCACCACGTTACTCCATGACATGATACACAAAGAAATCGAGGTCTATGTAGACGACATATGTAGACACCTACTTTTGTCCCCATTCCCGAAAGGGAAGGTTCGATGATGAAAACGTAAATCTCCACTTGACAACGCATCTCCTATAAAATAACGAATCTCGATCCCCCCTTTTCATTTCACCCGAAACCTGCTATTTATAGAAACCTGTTATTTATGAAAACCTGCTAAAAATAGTAACTGCCGTAATGGGTAGTTGTTAAAAGTGGCAAGTCATAAAAGATAGAAACCTGTCAGAATTAGGTGTTGCACTCCAACATAAATCCTAAATGAGATAGAAATTGCGAGAGAATCCTATTCCTAATATGATTCGAAAGTAAGAGTTACGTATTAATTAAAATCCTAACGAGCCTAGAGTTCGTAACGGGCCCAAACGCATTCCGTCATAAGGTTTATACGCACTAAAAGACTCAATTAAGTCTCATACACTCCGGATTCTAAGAGTCCGAATCTGACAAAGAAACGGCCCAAACATCAATTTCAACGCCCAGCCCTGGGCACTGAAATTGCCTGGATCCTACTTTCAACGCCCAGAGCTGGGCGCCGATATCTTTGACGCCCAGGCCTGGGCGCTGAAAATACCTGGTACGTGTTTTTTCCTAATTCCTCGTGGATTAGAGTGCTACAATTCTATCTTTCCACGAACTCTTTTCTATAAATAGGGCCTTAAGTTCGACGTGAAAAGGACACAACATACAATTATTATTCTGAGTATTGACTCTAAACCCCTAAGCCTAAGCCTCACGCTGCAAAACTGATCACGCGTTCTATCGCAATCGATCCATAAATCGAACAGAACGGATCCTGTCCCATAATTTGAGATTCGTTAAATAAAAGGAGAAATAGCAAAGTCAAAGTGGTTAGTTTTCTGAGAACCGTGAGGCACCTCTCAAGGGTGCGTCGTAATGTGTCCCTTTTCCATGGTTTAATTGCTTTCCTCGCCCTTTTATGAACTGTTAAACTAACTAAATCTGATTGTTCGATCACGCCTGATAAATATGATATTTTTGGGAAATTGGATTATCATGCTAGGTCCCTTAAAACAATCTAAATCAGATAATCGCGCTCGATCTAGTACTATATGTTGCATATTGTTAAAATCAACTCAGATTAGTTTAATAGTTAACGCATGTCCCTTCAATTATTTATGCTGAGCTAGTAAGGATATCCTGTCTCTGGAGTTATCGAAGAGCAAGTACTCCTCTCGGTAGTTACAGTCCCCCGAACCCTCAATCCCTACCATGCGGTGTACGTTGAGCGATCCCCACCACCAGGTATCACAAGGGAACCTACGGCCGTCGTGGTCAAACATAATTGCACTCCCTTTATGTCACGATAACCGGGTTTTGTCAGTTTTTCTCATTGTCGTTACAAACTGAATGGCGACTCCTATATTACTAGTCAATTGGGTGTAAACTCAAAGGAAATCCAATTACACTTGAGTTGACAAAAAGAAGCGTCACACCCACGAGGGACGAGGTCACGCATTAGCCTCGTGCTTTTTCGACCCCCTCACAGTGGCGACTCCACTGGGGAAAGTAAAGGAAATACTCGTGCTTGTAGGTAATCAAAATAGCCGAAGGGTGAAACGATCCTACCCCGCGTTTGTTTCCCCATCAAGTTGGGACGACCTGAAAATCAGCATATTAATGTGAACGGACAGAACCGCATAACGAATCTTGGCTCCCTTAGTGTTTCATCTCGGGAGTTGGGACTAAGGATACCCATCGCCAACCGGGGGGTGCATAGGCTTCGAATGTTGTCCACTCGGCACTTTCGCTAGTAGGACACCCGTCCCAAACCCAATCGCTCGCCCACTAGGTCCCTCTCGCCTGCATGCCCCCTTGGCTTGCACTTGCGGGTTGGCCTTCTGGGACGAAATTCGTCTGTTGAAAGCACTACCCCGACCGGGGCATGTGGTGGATCTGCGATAGAAGCGGTACCAAGCCAGGCGCAAATAACTACCCATAGAAGCCTATCATAAACTACATGACATATTATTATTGCCTCATGATGGAATGTTAGTTATGTGTAGCGAAATATATGATTGCGTGTGACAAACTATCCTAGAAAAACCAACGACCTTAAAAATTGCCCAAACATTCGTAAACCAATTTGCCAAAGAGTTATACCGAAATACGTGTTCCGCAAACCCGAACGATCGCCACAAAAAATAAGCGACGCTCGGGATGGCCTGTAACGAATCCCACAAACGCTGCACGACGCGTAAAGGACGTTATTAGGCAAGCACGCAAAATCGAAGTCGCATAAACAAAAGTAGACGCAAGCAGAAAACGAGAACCAGCCAAGGACGCATTTTCAACGCCCCGGGCTGGCGCCAGAATTTCTCACGCCCTACGCTGGGCGCTGAAGTTGCTGCTTGGCCTTCTGGTCAGGCGCAGCAGCCTTGGTGCCCGCGCAAAAGAAAAATATACGTAGCAAAAAAAAACTTTTCGAAAAAAATTGCTGCAAGGGCGTATGAAGAGGCACTTGATTCTAAAAGCGACTTGTAAAAAATAAAATAACTCTTTGTGTCGTTGTTAGGCCTCCTATGACGACAATGTTCGGCACCAAAACCGAGCATGCTAATGAAATAACCTTGAATGTCACATGGGCAAAGTATTCAAAAAAAATGATGTTCGAATAAAGTCTTCAAGAAAAAAAAATGTTCAAATAAAAAAGTAAGTAAATCCGAGTCTAGACTAGGCTATGCCAAAGTACAATCCAAATCCTAAAGTCGTAGTTGTCTTATCCATAGAATCGGTCCTAATGCTTGGTGTCGTTCTGCAAGTTAAAAGGTTAAACCATATTGAGTCTCCCTTTCTAACATTTAAATCAACAAGCACCCATATGTAATTGTCATCCCTTGCTAAGAGTCTACGGCCTCAATACTCTCTCACCCATAAAAAGAATATGTTATGTATTTGCAAAATGGAAACAGTCACATTCTGAAAATCATTCCTCCATAGTCGCACAACCCCCAAAGTGAGCCTGAGGTATCAATACCATTGTCAAAGAAAAAATTAATGGCCTCAAGGCTTATGATCACATTGGGTCACAACTATCATAGCCCTCTCGAGCCACTCGCTCCTTGAAGTATTCCTAAGTACGGACTGAAAGATTTTCCATGAATGCAACATGACAAACCATGAAAATACCCAAATCGGCATACCATAAGGCTACCATTGGGGTAAAGCAATACGCACTGAGAGATAAGCCGCACTAATGATTCTAGTCTTGCAAAAATCAAAATTCGATCTCCCCAATTAACTACCTTGCCAACATTAAGCAAAATGGCGCATGACAAATGAACACCCAAGGGTTAAAATCTAAAGTGTCAACCAACGAAAGTTATGGTCCAATTAGCCTAAGTCTGAGAGTTGCTTGGTCAAGTATTATAGGCTTACGCCGCGTCATTATTTTGAGTCTAGGCCACCTCCTTATATTCATGCCCGGGTTATAATCAGAAAGATTAATGAAAGTTCGAGTCTAAATCACAACTTCCAATTAAATCCCAGAAACTGGAATCTGAAAAGAAGCAAAAAAATTATTTTCGATGTAATTCTTTCGTTAAATTTCAATAAGGAAACAAATAACATTTTGAATCTACGCTATTTGCACATTTTAACGACTAAATACGCTTGCAAAGTAAGACAATTTAAAGGTCCACCCTAGGCCCGCTAAAATTAAAGGTCCACTATAGGCCTACCAAACGAGGCTCACTCAGTCTCGCCTCGTGACTCAAAGACCGCAACCATCTACCTCTTAGTCCAAATAAAAAAAATTGAAGGATTTATGTTGGGGAGAAATCCCAAGCAAAAGAGAAAATAGAAAGAGAAAAGGGAGCGCGAAAAGAGCGAGCCATGAAATACTTAGCCCGTACCTCCCAAAGTGCGAAATTTACCCAAGTAAACGAAGGAAAAGAATTGAGTCAACCAATCCAAATCATGCCACAAAAACTACATAAGGTTCTAGGATGCCTACCCTATCCAATCCTTATGTTCTTAAACACCTTCGCTCTGGGCCCCTGTTCAGCTCATTTAACCCATCCATGTTCTCATTGCCATAACCCAAGAAACCATTACCTCGACTCTTGTTCTTAAACTTGTTGTCAACTGCAAACCACGTACGGCCATTGACATGTGCGTCATACCCGTTATTTCCAAAACCTGCTCTTACATCACCACTAGTATAATGACCATATAACTTGTTTGAATACATCCTTTTGATATACCCTTGAGCCGTCCCCATGCTACTCATAGGCCTTGGTTGATGTAAACTAATGACACTAGCTTGAGGCTGCAAATTGTGAGTCCTAGCAGATATAATCCTCATGTTTGACCAATACCTATACAAATTATCCTATCTCATTCAACCCATCTTTCAAACAGTCTTGAGTGACGAATAAAAAAGAAGACCAATGAAAAGTACAAAAAATAATAAATAATAAAAAAGTAAACTTTGCAAAGCGCCTCTAAAAGTTCGTCTAAAAAAGGAAAAAGACGCATTTAGCGCACCAAAAAAGATCCGCCCAGAAAACATTTCCAGCGCCCACACCTGGTCGCCGAAAACTTTGACGCCCCAGCCTGGGCGCCGAATCTCTCTGCCTGCCAATTTTTTGTCCAGAAGTGCTCGTCATTTTGTCCGCACATACACGGAAAAACAACGAACACTTGGAGGGGTACAGCACGTATTCAGATATACGTACCACCAAAAAATACATGGACTCAAAAAAAATATAAAACAAATTTTTGGCTTACGGCAAGGCAGCGGATTAAAATAATAATAAACTTCACTTATTCTACCGTTTCAAATAATTTGTTTCCATCTCATAACATACTTATCGAATTCGGCATTCTAAGAAACCATTTTCTGGCTAAGAACTACGCAAGACCTGATTCCAAATTAAATCTATTTGAGGCGGATACGTAGGCAATCCATGATTCGGTCCAACCAATTTGCAAAAATATTAAAGCCTATAGAAAAACAAGAATAAAAAATAGAAGTCCCTTATTGAAATTTAATTACTTGCAATCCAAGTCGAAAGAAAAATTTAAGTCAAAGAAAGAATCCAAGTCGCCAAGATGCCAAAATTAATGAGCACACATCGAAAAATAATAAGGGCACGTACCCTTGCCAGAAGGAGCACTCACACTCCTAGACACTTAGCCAAGACTCAAAAGATCGCTCTGCCTCAATTGAATGGGGGCTAGCGCAAGTGTCCATGACCTCTAAAGTACTCGACTTGACCCTCCCTAAAGCGAACTAACTCACTTAAAAACTTTCTTTCACCACTAGACATAGTCGTTCGCTTAAAGACCTTCTTTCACCACTAGACACAGTCACGATCGCCAACAAGAAGTAGAGGCAGTAAGCTTGCAATGAAGAAGATTGTTCTACGACATCGCCCCATCGTTCCTTCGAACTCAGGGCACCCGTTCATGGTAATTCGAATGCTTGCTAATCTCCTTTAAAAAAATCAGAAATTGTCAATAGAACTTGGCATTTAACCAAGGCTCACCCTACTCAGACATATGACACGGGCATCTAAAATCGAAATCTGAAAGCATCATTAATGGGAAGACATAACAGCAACTGGGGGCTAAAAATTGAAATGAAAGAGCTAGGGAAAGAACTAAGTATACCTTGACCTTTTTTGCAGACATACACCAAGTAAATCTAAGTCAATTTGAAAACGGTTTATATTCCCGCAATTCTGGAAAAGATGGCCCTAAAAGCCTAAAAGCATATGCCAAACGGGCACAAGTAATATCTTGACGCCTGCACCCTGGCTTCCAGCAAATCCTTAGACAGCATTCCAAAAATCGTAACAGTATTTTGATTCACTCATGTAATCCTGTACGAACCCTTCTATAAGTCAACCTACTTAGGACACCTCGGATTGTACACAGTAGGACTCGGATTTCAAATAATTTTCAAAGACTTCTTCGAACATAATAAAGTGTCGTTGGTTTAGTCTCATGTTGGTTTTCGATGTTGCGAGTGAGTCAAAAAGATTTCTAAATATGATTATGGGTAAAAAAAAAAAAGGCACCTAGCTTTTGGTCAAGGCACACTTCAACATGTGACTACCTTGACCATGGAAATGTCGCACAATACGACATTTACAAGAGAAGTAGCAAATCACTACTCGAATGTACCTCGCACTAAACGAGTCTGTTTCAAACTATTCATGATCCATGTCACCATGAATGCATAAAGACGTATGCCAAGCATTATAGGACCAAGCCAATCCCGTAGCTACAATTGGGGGCTTGAGAAAAACACTCTAAAAATGCTCGAAACGACGATTTTATCGCAAATTCTCGACGCTAATGCTATGCACACGTCATAGGGGCACAATCCTAAGGTCAATCGTGTAAAACGAACCTTAGAATGGCTACAACCCCTCCCAAATTCTAAGCGTTACTTAGAATATATAAAGTCACCCCACTAACAAGGGTAACTGAAAATCGCGAGTCACTAAAACTCCGATCAAACTACTGCACATAACGCTCGCCCTACAAGCGCCCGTTACACAGTCTACCTCGTTCCAAAGCAAAAGCGAAAAAAAATCAAGGATAAGAACTGTCAAAATATACTCAGAAATCATTTTCAACGCCCAGAGCTGGGCGCCGATATCTTTAACGCCCCAGCCTGGGCGTTGAATCTTTCTGCTAGCCAAGTTTTGCCCAGATATAAAAACAAGAAATAAACGACTATGAATCCTCGCATCGAACGAAGTAATAAGCCGTGCAAACCCACACAGAAGGTGCTACACTTGTTCGAGCACCTGAACGAGGCGTGATGAAGTACTCCAATGCAATCCCAACACCTGGAGAAATGTTCTAATACATGTTGTTAGGCCACACAAGCCTACGTCGCATCATAAGTTCAGCCATCCCACGGTGCAAGTCTAAAAAACGAGAGTAAGGCATATTGCACTAATGTAGGCACGACCCAGAGCACGTGTAAAAGAGGCAAAGACTACTTATCGCCCAAATTCAAAATGCAAGCCACACGACTTCTACATTAAGGATTAAAAGTAGCAAAATATTACCTACCACGGAAGGGATAGCTCGCACCTACACGAGCGGAACTCCAAGGCATCTTTCTCGAAAGAACCTACAAAAATCGTACGCCAAAAGGAAAGCATCCCAACATGCATACTTTGGGGCTCCAAGCTACGAAACAACCATAGCAAAATAAAAAAAAATCTCGAAGCAAATGTTTGAGCAATAGAAAGGGCACGATGTTTGAGCCCACTTCATGAATGGGCCTGAACCCTATCAAGCTTCTAAGCAAACTATTCAAAATCAGTCGTTGCTCAAAAAGAAAATGAAACAATTCAAGCAAACTGATTAATGGACCGCACACCACGGCCATTCTATGAACGCTCGTTCGCACACACATATCATCTTTTCTAAGTATCGAACATTTACGAACCCGTTCAAAAGAAGAAAAAAAAAGGAAAACGGACGAACAAGAGGCCGGCTGTGTCATCAAGAAACCTCGCCAGAAATTATTTTTAGCGCCCAGCGCTGGGCGCCGAAATCATTAACGCCCAGCGCTGGGCGCCGAAATCATTAACACCCAGGCATGGGAGCCGAAAATGATTCCAGACCCAAAAAAAAAAAACAGCTCTGACTTCTATAGGGCCCTGCCATATTTATTCGACTTGAAAATTGCCGATTCCTTTACTGAAAGTCGCACCTCACGGCTTTGTTAAGAGTAGCACACCACTACAAAGATCGCTCGCACTTACGAGCACAATCCCAAACACGATCAAGGACATTACAGAATGCGTATCCCCAAGGAACCTCTTTAACAAGAAATGACCGTCAAGCACGAATGCTTGGGGGCTCGAAAGAAAATATATATTATGCAAAGTTAAAACAATATTCCCATACTACGCTGTACGAAGTCCCGTGTTTGGATGTCTAAAAAAATAAAACCGGTTTACGACCTCAAGACAAAGGTCGCCATTGACACTTATACATAGTCCCCAAATCAAGGACCCAGGTAGTGGCAAGATTGAGCCATAAAGACTAGCTCAAAACCATGAAAGATGATGACCACAAGACAATGGTCCGTCTAAGCACGTTGTCAACCCACATTCAGGTTACAACTAAATCTGAGCATCCCTCGAAAGAATTCGCTCTTGCAAGAATGAATAAAAGAAATTCTCAAAAGAAATCACGACTTGCCCACCTCAATCGGGAAAGATCGCGCCACGAACCACGCGAGTTCCAAATCGAAAAGACGAATTCAGGGGCGTCCACCCTTAGCGGACAGGGCTCGCCCACCTTCAGCGGGTGGGGTCTGCGTCACTAGCCGCGCAGGTCCTCAGTTTTCGAAAAATAAAGTCTTCAAATTCAAAATAGGTTTGCCATCTTCAGCCGGCGGGGTCTACGTCACAAACCACGTAGGTCCTTATTTTCAAAAAGCACAAACAAATTTCAAAATAGATTCGTCCACTTCTATCGGACGGGGTGTCCACCCTTAGCGGACAGGTTCGCCATCTTTAGCCGGCGGGGTCTACGTCACAAGCCGCGTAGGTCCTTATTTTCAAATTTCAAAACAGATTCGTCCACTTCTATCGGACGGGGTTTCCACCCTTAGCGGACAGGCTCGCCATCTTTAGCCGGCGGGGTCTACTTCACAAGCCGCGTAGGTCCTTATTTTTCAAAAAAAAAAGCAAACAAATTTCAAAAACAGATTCGTCCACTTCTATCGGACGGGGTGTCCACCCTTAGCGGACAGGCTCGCCATCTTTAGCCGGCGGGGTCTACGTCACTAACCGCGCAGGTCCTTAGTTGCTGCAGCAATAACTTTTTCTGGTTTTCTGGTTTTCCGTTTTTCCAAAAAAAGCGATGTGAATAGCTTTCCCTTTTTCAAAAATTAAAGGATTGGTTTTCCGTTTTTCCCAAAAACGATGTGAGTAGCTTTTGGTTTCCCGTTTTTTCCAAAAAAGAACGAGGTGAGTAGCTTTTGGTTTTCCGTTTTTTCCAAAAAAAGCGATGTGAGTAGTTCCCCTTTTTTCCAAAATTTAAAGATTGGTTTTCCGTTTTTCCAAAAAAAAGAACGATGTGCTGGATTTTCCTTCATTTTACGTCCCATAAAAACAAGGGGGTTTTCTCGTTTAATTAACCCTGAAAATGAGAATCTTTTGTCCCCATTCCCGAAAGGGAAGGTTCGATGATGAAAACGTAAATCTCCAATTGACAACGCATCTCCTATAAATTAACGAATCTCGATCCCCCCTTTTCATTTCACCCGAAACCTTCTATTTATAGAAACCTGTTATTTATGGAAACCTGCTAAAAATAGTAACTGCCGTAATGGGTAGTGGTTAAAAGTGGCAAGTCATAAAAGATAGAAACCTGTCAGAATTAGGTGTTGCACTCCAACATAAATCCTAAATGAGATAGAAATTGCGAGAGAATCCTATTCCTAATATGATTCGAAAGTAAGAGTTACGTATTAATTAAAATCCTAACGAGCCTAGAGTTCGTAACGGGCCCAGACGCTTTCCGTCATAAGGTTAATACGCACTAAAAGACTCAATTAAGTCTCATACACTCCGGATTCTAAGAGTCCGAATCTGACAAAGAAACGGCCCAAACATCAATTTCAACGCCAAGCCCTGGGCGCTGAAATTGCCTGGATCCTATTTTCAACGCCCAGAGCTGGGCGCTGAAAATACCTGGTACGTATTTTTTCCTAATTCCTCGTGGATTAGAGTTCTACAATTCTATCTTTCCACGAACTCTTTTCTATAAATAGGGCCTTAAGTTCGACGTGAAAAGGGCACAACATACAATTATTATTCTGAGTATTGACTCTAAACCCCTAAGCCTAAGCCTCACGCTACAAAACTAATCACGCGTTCTGTCGCAATCGATCCATAAATCGAACAGAACGTATCCTGTCCCATAATTTGAGATTCGTTAAATAAAAGGAGAAATAGCAAAGTCAAAGTGGTTAGTTTTCTGAGAACCGTGACGCACCTCTCAAGGGTGCGTCGTAATGTGTCCCTTTTCCATGGTTTAATTGCTTTCCTCGCCCTTTTATGAACTGTTAAACTTACTAAATTTAATTGTTCGATCACGCCTAATAAATATGATATTTTTGGGAAATTGGATTATCATGCTAGGTCCCTTAAAACAATCTAAATCAGATAATCGCGCTCGATCTAGTACTATATGTTGCATATTGTTAAAATCAACTCAGGTTAGTTTAATAGTTAACGCATGTCCCTTCAGTTATTTATGCTGAGCTAGTAAGGATATCCTGTCTCTGGAGTTATCGAAGAGCGAGTACTCCTCTCGGTAGTTACAGTCCCCCGAACCCTCAATCTCTACCCTGCGGGTGTACGTTGAGCGATCCCCACCACCAGGGATCACAAGGGAACCTACGGCCGTCGTAGTCAAACATAATTGCACTCCCTTTATGTCACGATAACCGGGTTTTGTCAGTTTTTCTCATTGTCGTTAAAAACTGAATGGCGACTCCTATATTACTAGTCAATTGGGTGTAAACTCACAGGAAATCCAATTACACTTGATTTGACAAAAAGAAGCGTCACACCCACGAGGGACGAGGTCACGCATTAGCCTCGTGCTTTTTCGACCCCCTCACAACATGATCGTCAAATCTAAAGACCGGCACGGTCACCTCCCGGCACTTAGAAAGTTCTTCACCCGAATCTTAAAATATAACATGAGACTAAATCAACAAAAATGTGTGTTCGGGGTAACCTCTGGAAAATTACTAGGATATGTTGTTAGTACGCGGGGAATCGAGATAGACCCATCCAAGATTAAAGCCATTACCGAAATGCCCCCACCAAAAACTGAAAAACAGATAAGGGGCTTCCTAGGAAAGCTGCAATACATTAGTAGGTTCATTTCCAAGCTTACTATGACTTGCGAGCCAATATTCAAAAAATTAAGAAAAGAAGAGAAAGTCGAATGGGATGAACAATGCCAAATTGCCTTCGATAAAATCAAAGAATATCTAAGCAAACCACCCATCCTTTCCCCGCCTTTGCCTGGAATCCCTTTGCGCCTATACCTAACCGTCACGGATACTGCAGCGGGAGCTATGCTCTCACAGTGTGTACATGGGTCCGAGCGAGCCATTTACTACTTGAGCAAGAAGTTCATACAGTACGAGACGAGATATACAGAGCTTGAGAAAACCTGCCTCGCCCTCGTCTGGGCATCCAAAAAACTTAGACATTACCTATTGGCCCACACCGTTCATATAGTGTCACAATTAGACCCCTTAAAATATATGTTCGAAAAGCCCGCCCTAAATGGTCGCCTGTCCAGGTGGCTAGTCATGCTCTCAGAGTTTAACCTGAAATTCATGCCAGAAAAAACAATCAAAGGAAGGGCGGTAGCCGAGTTCCTGGCCGAGCATGCTACGAATGAGGAAACTACGGAAGCTTACCTCCTCCCTGACGAAGAACTTCTGATGATACGAGACGACTATTGGACACTATACTTTGATGGCGCGTCCAATTAGAAGGAATGCGGTGTCGGAGTTCTCCTAGTCAGTCCCAAAGGGGCCCATATACCAATTTCCGTCAAACTTGACTTCGAGGCCACAAACAACTCCGCCGAATATGAAGCCTGCATAGTTGGGCTAGAGGCCGCAGTTAGCCTCGGAGTCAAGCATCTACAAGTCTTCGGGGATTCTTCCCTAATAATCAACCATATATCCAAAAGATGGAAGGTCCGAAGCACTAGTCTCTCAAAATATCAAGCTCACTTAGACCAAATAGTCGAGCAATTCGAAAAAATCGAGTATACATACTTACCAAGAGATGACAACCAATTCGCGGATGCACTAGCAAAGCTAGCTTCAATGCTCAACATCCCAAACGAATGGGACGGAATGACCCTTCGGGTCGAACGAAGAAAAGAGTCGGCTTATTGCTGTGCCATAGACTCCGAGCCTGAAAACACCGAAAAAGAACCATGGTATACGGACATCCTTCGTTACAAAACAAGTGGGGAATTCCCCCCAAACACCTCCCCGCGAGCACAAAAGGCCCTACGTCTCCTCGCTTCACAATATAGCATAATCCTGGGGAAGTTGTACAAATACACGCCGAATAAAATTAAATTACTTTGTGTTCACCAAAACCAAGCCCAAAGACTAATGGAAGAATACCATAACGGCGTGTGTGGACCTCATATGAATGGTAAAATGCTATCCCGGAAAATATCCCGCTCCGGGTATTACTGGACCACCATGGAAACCGATTGCCATCACTTTGTGAAAACTTGCCCAAAATGCCAAATCTTCAGTAACCTTAACCACTTACCTCCCTCAGAACTATACACCTTCACTTCCCCATGGCCCTTTTCTACCTGGGGTATAGATATAATCGGCAAAGTAACACCCACATGCGTAGGGGGACACGAGTACGTCTTAGTCGCAATTGACTACTTCACTAAATGGGTAGAAGCAGTCTCCTATGCAAAATTAACGGCCAAACATGTCGCTCGATTCCTAGAAAAGAACATATTTTGTCGATACGGGGTCCCACATGAAATCATAAGCGACCAAGGTTCCCACTTTAGGGCCGAAGTCCAAGACGTGCTCGAAAAATATCATGTCAAACATCATAAATCCTCTCCCTACAGGCCGCAAATGAACGGCGCCTTAGAGGCGGCCAACAAAAACATTAAAGTTATAATCGAAAAAATGGCCAAAAATTATAAGGATTGGCCTAACAAATTACACTTTGCATTATGGGGTTACCGAACCTCAATCCGCAACTCCATTGGAGTAACACCCTACTCCTTGGTATACGGAATGGAAGCAGTCCAACCGATCGAGTTGGAAATTCCCCCCCTCCGGATCGTCCTAGAAAGCAAGCTGCCCGAGGCCGATTGGGTTGAAGCTAGGTACGACGAGCTCGTCCTTTTAGACGAACGGAGGTTGAGAGCTTTACATCACGTGCAAGTGTATCAAAAACGCATCGCAAGGCAATTCAACAAAAGAGTCAAACCTCGAAATATCAAAGAAGGCGATTTTGTGTTAAAAGAAGTCTGCGCACCTACTACGGACCCTCGAGGAAAATTCCGGCCTAATTAGACCGGACCATATTTTGTAAAGACCATCCTACCTGGAAGATTAGTCCAACTAGCCGACATAGATGGAGCGGAATTCGCTAACCTCACGAATTTAGACCAATTGAAAAAGTACTATATTTAATAAAATTCAGTCCGGAGTTAAGGCATTTAATAATACACATTAAAAACTCATAAGCAAACATTCTGCGCATTACTCTAAACAAAACGGCATAAAACTCGCTAAAGTAGAAAGGGCGAAGACCGCAGTTTCAACGCCCAGGTCTGGGCGCTGTTATTTTTCACGCCCAGGCCTAGGCGCCTAAATTTCCAACGCCCAAGTTTGGGCGTCATTCCCTCTTGCCACCAACTCTCCCGCTTATGCAAGTGTTCGTACTCCTTTGATGGATCATCAAAAGAACCACGAACACTTGGGGGGGTAGCAGATGTGTAATGAACACCCCTTTCAAAAAAATATATAGCTAGAACTACGCGCGACCTGATTCTGACAAGATACGTAGGCAATCCTTATGGATTCGGTCCAATAAAAAAATTAAATAATAATAAAGTCATGGAACACATCAAGAGGAAAGGATATTATAAAGGGCACTATACCCTAACCCATGCACGGGCAAGGCCAAATAGAACGAAAAACGAAGCCACAAGAGTTCTCAGGAGTAAGCCCAACAAAGGAGTATGGCACGAGTCGGCAAAAAAACGAAAACCCCAAATACAGACATAAGGAAAACATGCATATGTAATACCCCAAGTAGTCGGCTAGTCTAAAAACATGTGTGCACTCTTGTATGAACTCATTTTTATATATGGAATTCTTTTTTTTCAAAATTCGCCGTTGGTTTAGAAAGCTAGTACTGCTATAATATGTCGAGGCCTCATAGCAAAGCCCATGGAAGGCTCAAAACATTCTTGCACCATGAATTCGCAAAAATAAATAAAATATATATGCACGCGAAATACAAGAATGAATAAATACAAAAGAGGAGACAAGCCTAAGACTCGTCATCGGCTTCATGTCTCCAAGCCTCGCCGGTCCATCCGCTCCACTCCCCGTGGTATAAGAACCCCCAGCCAGAATCGCCCCAAAAATGAGGCTGTGGCTGCAACTCGGGGCTAGGTTCTCGATCCACCGACACGGAACGTCGCATACGCTCCGACTCGGACCTCTCCCCGGAAGGACTCACCCCCACATCAGAACGGCGATGCCGTAGGGGCGAGTGTCGTGCCCTCTCTCTCTCCCCAGGACCGCGTCCCCCGACCGATGGTACTGCGTCGTCGGCCCCGGCTCGTCCGGTCCCCGTCTGCAAAAGAAGAACGAAAGTGAGTGACGGAAAGCCAAATAAAAGGTACAGATCAAAAGGAAAAACGGCACATTACCCGAGTGGAGTGGGGGCTCCTGCAAGAAAGTGCAGATCGGGCCCGAACCAACGCGGACTTAAACCGGTTGATCACCCCCACCATCACATTGACCGTGCGGGCCGGAACCTGAAACGGGAATATTAGTAAAAAAAGGAAAAACAAAGGATATAAGAAGGATGCATAAATGAAAGGTGCATACCGCCTGTACTCCCTCAGGTAGCGGAGCATGGAAAACCCGGACTTCCAGGACAGTCTCCACAATCTCGGATCCACTCTCCCCGATATACGAGATCCGAGCATCGGGAAGCACCCATTGTAGACACCTACTTTTGTCCCCATTCCCGAAAGGGAAGGTTCGATGATGAAAACATAAATCTCCACTTGACAACGCATCTCCTATAAAATAATGAATCTCAAATCACCCTTCTCGTTTCATCCGAAACCTGCTATTTATAGAAACCTGCTATTTATAGAAACCTGCTATTTATGGAAACCTGTTAAAAATAGTAACTGTCGTAAAGGGTAGCTTCTAAAAGTGGCAAGTCATAAAAGATAAAAACTTGTCAGAATTAGGTGTTGCACTCCAACATAAATCCTAAATGAGATAGAAAACTGCGAGAATCCTATTCCTAATATGATTCGGAAATAAGAGTTACGTATTAATTAAAATCCTAACGAGCCTAGAGTTCGTAACGGGCCCAGACGCATTCCGTCATGAAATTGATACGCACTAAAAGACTCGATTAAGTCTCAAACACTACGGATTTCAGGAATCCGAATCTAACTAAGAAAACAGCCCAGACCCTATTATCAACGCCTGGCTCTGGGCGCCGAAATCTTCGGCGCCCAGGCCTGGGCGCTGAAAATACCTGGGTACGTGTTTTTTCCTAATTCTTTGTGGATTAGAACTCTGCAATTCTATCTTTCCACAAACTCTTTTCTATAAATATAGCCCAAGTTCGACGTGAAAAAGAAAACACACAATTCATATTCTGAGTATTGACTCCAACCCCTAGCCTAAGCCTCACGCTGCGAAATTGTTCACGAGTTCTGTCGCAATCGATCCATAAATCGAACAGAACGTATCCTGTCCCATAATTTGAGATTCGTTAAATAAAAAGGAGAAATAACAAAGTCAAAGTGGTTAGTTTTCTGAGAACCGTGACGCACCTCTCAAGGGTGCGTCGTAATGTGTCCCTTTTCGATGATTTAATTGCTTTCCTCGCCCTTTTTATGAACTGTTAAACTAACTAAATCTGATTGTTCTACCACGCCTAACAAATATAATATTTTTGGGAAATTAGATTATCATGCTAGGTCCCTTAATGCTATTTAAATCAGATAATCGCGATCGATCTAGTATTATATGTTGCATATTGCTAAAATCAACTCTGATTAGTTTAATAGTTAACGCATGTCCCTTCAATTATTTATGCTGAGCTAGTAAGGATATCCTGCCTCTGGAGTTATCGACGAGCGAGTACTCCTCTCGGTAGTTACAGTCCCCCGAACCCTCAATCTCTACCCTGCGGGTGTACGTTGAGCGATCCCCACCACCAGGGATCACAAGGGAACCTACGGCCGTCGTGGTCAAACATAATTGCACTCCCTTTATGTCACGATAACCGGGGTTTGTCAGTTTTTCTCATTGTTGTTAAAAATTGAATGGCGACTCCTATATTACTAGTCAATTGGGTGTAAACTCACAGGAAATCCAATTACACTTGATTGAATAAAAAGAATCGTCACACCCACGAGGGACGAGGTCACGCATTAGCCTCGTGCTTTTTCGACCCCCTCACAGTGGCGACTCCACTGGGGATAGTGAAGGAAATACTCGTGCTTGTAGGTAATCAAAATAGCCGAAGGGTGAAACGATCCTACCCCGCGTTTATTTCCCCATCAAGTTGGGACGACCTGAAAATCAGCATATTAATGTGAACGGGCAGAACAGCATAACGAATCTCGGCTCTCTCGGGAGTTGGGACTAAGGATACCTTTTTTCGCCAATAGGGGGGTGCATACGCCGCGCATGTCGCCCACTCGGTACTTGTGCAGGTAGTACACCTATCCCGAACCCAATCGCTCGCTCATTAGGTCCCTCTCGCCTGCATGCCCCCTTGGCTTGCACTTGCGGGTTGGCCTCTTGGGCGAAATTCGTCTGTTGAAGACACTACCTCGACCGGGGCATGTGTTGGATCTACGATAGAAGCGGTACCAAACCAGGCGCAAATAACTACCTATAGAAGCCTATCATAAACTATATGACATGTTATTATCGCCTCATGATGAATGTTAGTTATGTGTAGCGAAATATGTGATTATGTGTGACAAACTATCCTAGAAAACCAACGACCTTAAAAATTGCCCAAACATTCATAGACTAATTTGCCAAAGTGTTATACCGAAATACGTGTTTCGCAAACCCGAATGATCGCCACAAAAATAAGCGACGCTCGGGATGGCCTGTAACGAATCCCACAAACGCTGCACAACGCGTAAAGGACGTTATTAGGCAAGCACGCAAATCGAAGTCGCATAAACAAATGTAGACGCAAACAGAAAACGAGAATCAGCCAGGGACGCATTTTCAACGCCCCTGGCTGGGCGCCAGAATTTCTCACGCCCGACGCTGGGCGCTGAAGTTGCTGCTTGGCCTTCCGGTCAGGCGCAGCAGCCTCGGTTCCCGCGCAAAAGAAAAAACACGTAGCACCAAAAAAGAAACGTTCGTAAAAAAGAATTGCTACGAAGGCGTAAGAAAAAGCACTCGATTCTAGAGGCGACTCAAAAAAAACAAACAAATAATAAATAACTCTTTGTGTCGTTGATAGGCCTCCTACGACGACAATGTTCGGCCCCGAAACCGAACACGCTAATAACTATGAATGTCACACGGGCAAGTGTTTCGAAAATTCAAAGAATGACCAAAAAAAAACAAAAAGTGTACCAATAAAAGAAAGAGCAAAAAACCAATGGAGAGAGTCGAAGTCTAGACTAAGTAATGCTTGAAACTTTGGGAACCTAAACTTTAGCTTATCTTATGCCTAGCACTGGTCCTGCCACTTGGTGTCGATCAGGGAATCAACGGTTAGTGCGTCTCGAAGATACATCGCCAACATCAAGTTTAGTGACTCCAAGCTCCGTCCGTCATCCCTCTTTTCAAGGATCTCCACTTCCTCAACCTCGATTCGCACCTTCAAACATTTCCATCGAAGATTTGCGAGACCAGATGGTCCAAATGACCCAACTTATGGGCCAATTGAAAATGGAAAATGAAGCTTTAGCGGTTGCACAAGCCAAAAATGACCTCGATAACGAGAAGAGGATTGAAAAAATGGTCCTACAGCAAACCATGGGGAGCAAATACTTCTCCCTCGATCCTGAACCTTTTCCTGGCAAACTACCAGAAAAGTTCAGTTCATCTGACTTACCAAAGTTCAAGGCCACGGACAATCCCCGTGATCATCTACTGAGCTTTGTGAATGCCATGAACTTGAAAGGCGTGGACAAGTCCATGTATTTACCTGCCTTTCCTTTGTCCTTGGAACCTGTGCCGCTCAAATGGTACTATCACCAGGACCCTAAGCTCTTCCCCACTTGGGAAGACTTTGACAATGTCTTCATCAAGCAATACTCGTCGAACATGGATTTCCAAGTCACCATGCACGAGCTGGAAGTTCTCTTCCAAAAGAAACATGAGGGTTTCACAACCTACTTTGCGAGATGGAGGGACCAGGCGGCCCAGCTAATCAATAGGCCTCCTGAAACAGAATTGGTCCAAAAATTCATTGACAACCTGGACCCGGCTTACAGATAACACCTTAGGTACATGGGACTCGACACTTTCAAAAGAGTTTATGATGTGGGAATAAAGATCGAGGACGACCTCGCCAAAACCATACAAAGCAAACCCACATATAAAAACAACACCTATAATCGGGGTAACACATCCCAAGCCCAAGAAGTCCATGCTGTAGAAGAGACTCCCGCCCGAAGAAGCCCTGGAAGATGGGTCCGAGACCGAAAGTTTTCCCCACTCGGGTCGACTTTGGTACAAGCCTTTGAAAGATTAACCAATCAAGGAAAGTTGAGACCTATAGGCCCCACCCGTGACCCTCCTGTCAAAAGCAAATATTGGATCGAAGGTACTTACTGCTAATTCCATCAAGGAAATGGGCATGACACTGAAAACTGCTGGAAGCTAAAGAATACCATCCAGGACATGATAGAGGATGAAGTGATACCTCTCCCTAACGCTGGCAAACCCAACAACAACAAGAGCCCACTCGGCTCTTCTCACATCTCTCTCGACCAACCAGAAAATGAGAACTTTGACCCTACGGTGTACATTACACCTCAAGGTGCACCACTCGCTGTGGTCCCTATGGATCGAATCGAGAGAGAAGTGTGCGGTGTGTGGGATGATGATGCCGAAGATATCTACCTATCTCAAGTGTCGGGCCAGGACCTCTTTATTGAAACTTGGCCCGGGTATGCTCTCATCGACACCACCACTCAAGAACCCGAAGTCGACAACCTCACCAGATCAGGAAGAATATACCAGCCTGACATTCGCCCACCTCCTATGGACGATATCCCAGTCAGACAAGCTCCTGAGAATGGACGGCACACCACCGTCGCAGAAGTCATTGAAAATCCTCTTTTGAAACAATTGAAAAGAACCAAGGCCGAAATTACCATCTGGGATCTCATGTGTACCTCAAAAGAACATCGCGAAAAGCTTATTCGCTCACTTGACCTCATCTCAGTGCCTACAGATATCACACCTGACTCATTGGTTAACCACGTCACGAGAGATGCTGGAGAAAAGGCCATAGTTTTCACTGACAAAGATTTACCCAGGGAGGGGGGTGCCCATAACAAAGCCCTCTATCTAGTAGTTGGATGCAAAGGGCAAAACATCCCCCTAGCGCTCGTAGATAACGGTTCGGCGGTTAACGTTTGCCCGTTGCGAACCGCCCATTTCTTGGGACTAGGAAGCGATGACTTCCAAACCTCCACACAAGGGGTACGAGCCTATGATAACTCCCGAAGGCCTGTGTTGGGAAAAATCAACCTTACCATACAAACCGGGCATGTGGCACGCACCACGGAGTTTCAAATAATCGACATCAAACCCACTTTCAACCTCCTATTGGGGCGACCTTGGCTCCATGACTTAGGAGGTGTGGCTTCTACCCTGCACCAAATGGTCAAACTTAACCATAACGGGGTAATACTAGAAATCCGCGCCCCTCCTCTCGACATCAGTTGTACTATGGTTGGAACGGCCGAAACTGCAGACGACCTTTATGGGTTTCAGATGGAAGAAGCAATCCAGTTCATTGAAAACTATGATCCAGCATTCCTAGACCCGCATGCATCCCGGGTCATCCCTAGAATGCTGCTAGCTCAAGGTTATTTCCCAGGAACCCCATTGGGCATAAGGAAGAAGGAATGCACATTACATCCTTTACCCAACAAATCTACTCCCTTTGCCTTAGGCTATGAACCAACGGAGGAAGATATTGATGACCGCCTGTCTGGGCTACGCCTTAACAAAGCCAAACAAACCACCCTCCTTCCCCCGTATCAAAGAACCCTTAACGGGATGTTCGTTCGGGAAGGAGAAGAACACCCATGCTGCGATTTCCCTGAACCCTTCGATCAGGATGGCTTGCTAAAACCCGGATTTAAAATTTTCCATGACTGCCACACCTTGGATGAGGCACCCCACCTCACCAACACTAAAACAGCTGAAATATTGGACAACCAAGCTCTAGGGACATTGTTTAACGAATCGAGGCCTATGGAGAACGAGACTGTGATGACTACCCTAGCTTTACAAGATGAAGGTTTCGATCCAACCCGGTTAATCTCTCCTGCATCAACACTAGAAGAGACCGAGAACGGGTGGGTGAAGACATATCAGTGGGTCAATGCAAAAGGAATAGAATTCAAGATGAGTACCGGTGAAGGACCGAAGTTTTATGAGACTAAACCCCAGGCTTGAGCCACATAGAGCACCATTAGTAAAAAGCGCCTAGTAGTTCTTTAGATTGATAGAAAAAAAAATAGAGACTTTAGATGGTCCTAAGGCCCCTTAGAATATAGGTCAGTTTTATTTCAGTGTGTTTTCCTTACTTTCCGAATCAATAAAGGCGTAATATTTCTCCTAAAAATTTTATTCTAACACTAAATAAGCACCAAATGTACTTGCAAAATACAAAAATAAAGAGGCGGCCCACTCTAGGCCCAACAAACAAAGCCCACTCGGTTTTGAAATAATGCCATGGGAACCAATTCCCGAAACCCACAAAATGAACCGCACCATCCCATTCATATCCCCAAAACATAAAAGTCAACCAGTGTAACCATAAAAATCAACCCATACAACCCAAAGAAGTCAAAGGAAATCAAAATCCAAAACGAAAGCAAATGTTGCTTAAAAGGGGAATTAATAAAAAAAATAACCCCCACCAATCCTTCAAAAACGACACGCACCTCAACCCACCTCAAAAGCCTACACAAAGATCTTCATAACTTCCGCACCCTAACTCCATTTTCAAAACTGTTTCGAGTCACGAATAGAAAGAATTGATCCGGACAAAAATGCATTTCACGCTAACAGTCAAAAAAGCCTCCAAAATAGCCTCAAAATTGACTTTAAATACGAGCAAAAATCAAGGCACAAAAAAGAAATAAATACAAGAACATCTGAAGCAAAGCGTCAAAAACGACCGCCATAAATCATTTTCAGCGCCCGGGGCTGGGCGCCGAAATTTCTGACGTCCCAGCCTGGGCGTTGAAACTCTCTGCCTGCCAAAAAATTTCTTTTCAGAAGTGCTCGTCATTTTATCCGCACACAACGGAAAAATAACGAACACTTGGGGGGTACAGTACGTATCCAAATAGGCTTACCAAAAATATAACCATACAAATTAGTCGAATTTCATTTTTACGCGACTTATGGCAAAAAACGGCAGATGAAAATAATGATAATACTTCACTCATTTGACCGATTAAGTAATATGCTTCCACCTCAGGGCATATCTACCGAAATCCGGCATACTAGAACTTATTCTAAGCTAGAACTACGCGCGACCAGATTCTGACAAGATACGTAGGCAATCCTTACCAAGGATTCGGTCCAATAAAAAAAACACATCTTTTTTGTGCAAAAAGTGTTAGACATATAAAAACATAAAAAAGAGGAGAAACAAAAATAAATAAAAATGAAAAATAAAAATACGCCTTTATTGAAAAAATAATAAGAAGGAAAACAAAGTGCTAAGAATAAAAACAAACACAACTGAAATAAATAAAAGGCACCTACACCCTAGCAAGAACTACACTACTCTAGTTCTTCCGGATCATCAAATAAAGTCTTGTAGAGGGCAATGTTCGCAGGATCCACCCCCACAGTCTTCTGCGCTGCCCCAATATCAATCTCCATAAGAACCGGCTCCTGGACACTAACTTCCAAAGATGCCAAGGCTTCAGAAACATTCTCAGTTATAGCCCGCTCAGCCTCAAGGGCACAGACAATGGTGGGAGAAGGATTATTATCATCAACTAGACTAGCCATTGTTTCTACAGGCGGCTGAGCCTTCCTAACCCATACATTGTTGCGGCGACGATCTCCGCGAGAGCTTGCATTTCTTTTAACAACAGCAGGCCCCTTCATGTTAGGCATCTTTTTAGGCCTGAAACTGGAACGGGGAGGAACTTCCTTTCGCTTTCAATCAGGACGAGCTTTCACAGTCTTAATACTATAGGTACGAGGTTTGGCAGAATCAGGACCCTCATACTTAACACGAATACGAGGTATCAAAAGCTCAGCCGGCTCCCCATTTCGAGCCTCGGTCCTCACATCTTTATCATCGGAGCTCATCCACAACTTGTAGTTTTCAGAAAGACCCACAAAGCCATTTGTATCTACGGCCCAACGCAGGAGACCATCATAATACTTAGCCCCTGCTAGAACCCGTGCTTGTGAAAAGGCCGCTACCTTAGGTGGTACCGTATCAGAAAAGGGGATAGTCTGCCTTAAACCATATTGACGCATGACTCGGTAAGGGAAAATATAAATGGGACGAGATAGCCCCAACAAAGAAACATAAACCGATACATCAGAACCCCCTGTCATAGTAGTCAAACCCCACCATGGTACCACCCACTTAATAGAACAAATGCCATAAGTAAAAAAGGAGGTCCATTCGGCCTCGTCCTGGCCTTGGTGCAAGTATTTTCGGTTACCCAAGGCTATAGGGCGATAATGTTTAGGATCAGCAGGAGCTTCCAAAAGTCTAAGCCGTTCCACGAGCCAAATCTGCAAAAAGCGGGCACGATCAAAAAATAATAAAAGAAAACGGTTCCTGGTGCGCAGTTTCAACGCCCAGGACCAGGCGCCGAAAATTCCAGCGCCCAGCCCTGGGCGCTGAAACTCATTGTGTACGCAAAAAAAAAAAACGTGTATACGTGCGCAAGGAAAAATCGATTACCTGCAGTAATAGGGGGCTTCCCTTAAAATGTTCAGATTTGGCATCCTTCTTCAGCTCATCCGCACTCAGCAAAGTCTCGGCAACAACCAACGGCATAATAGAATAGCAACTTTCCATCTGGCTAATCAAGGGGATCAACCTTATGTCACCGAACGCGCCATTGTTATTCGACAGCAAATAGTGATTCAACAGGCAAAACACAAGGGCTCGAATATTCAATTTCTGTTCGGTCATATTCTTACTAGGCCTGAAGTGATGTTTTACAAGTTTTGCCAAGTTAACCGCGTCACCTACAACAATTTCAGCAAACATGTTATCATCTAGTCCTAGGAAAGCCCCTATGGTTGTTTTACCCTCTTCAATAGTGCCAGGGGTAGCAGGAGTAGCATTAGTAGGATAACCAAGGATCGCAGCAAATTCATCTAGCAAAGGACATATTTCGTTGCCCCGAAAGGCAAAAACATGATGATCGGAGTCCCAAAAGCTTAGGGCAGCATGCAGAAAGTTATGATCAATATTAATTTGTTGTAAGCCTAAAAGTGCCTCTAAGTGGTATTCTTTTAACAAAGCCTTTTCTGTGGGAGTAAGGGCCCGTAGCCAACGCCTAACAGTCCGTTGGAGTGAGAAAGTAGGGATCGACATGGCAAAAGCAATGAGTAATTAAAACACAGCAAAAAGAGAGAAAGAAATTGAGAGTGGTGGAAAATAGGGACGTATCTAGCCCCTATATATAGCTGAACGCACCCAGTGACATCCTGATCCCATTCAGAAACGTGTTAGGAAATCCGAAAGTCAAATATCACCAGGAAAAGACTTCCAGCGCCCATGGCTGGGCGCCGAAATGTTTAACGCCTTGCCTTGGGCGCCGGAAATGCAGCCCAAGGCCCAGATTTCACAAAACGCGGAACAGGAAAGGACTTAAAACCGTGTTGCTAAACACGAGGCCCTATTGCAAGTAGGATCAAGCCCAAAAGCACCTTTAGCTCCCAAATAAGCAAAAAAAAAAAACAAACATTAAAACTTGGTCGAAACTTAGACTTGTCTCAGAAAATGCTTATGTACACTTTTCAAATCAAAATACATATCATGGTCATTCTTCGAAACACCAAAAATGTGTGTCGTTAAGTCGTTGGTTTTCCAAATAAAAAATGTTTGTCTGTCAAAGGATTAATCCGGGCCAAGCTAAAACCGGATGTCGCCTGAAAACTGAAGTCGCACTCCACGGCTTCGCTAAAAGTAGCACACTACTATAAAAGGTCGCTCGCACATACGAGCATGACCCCAAACATAATTACAAGATGCGAAAAACGACCGACGAGCCCCAGTGCTTGGGGGCTCGCGAAAAAATATACTCCAACAAGGAGCGCACAATCAAAATCACATTCCCAGACTACGCCATACACCATCTCGTGTTTGGATATCTCAAAAAAAGGCAGGTTCGACCTCGATGAAAGGTCGTCATTGACACTTGTGCATGGTCCTCTGATCAAAGACCAAGTAGTGGCAAAAATCGAGCCGTAAAGACTAGCTCAAAACCACGAAAGCAGACGGTCGCAAGACAAAGGTCCGTCTAAACCCGTTGTCAACCCACGTTCAGGTTACAACTAAATCCGAGCATGCCTCGAAAGAATTCGCTCTTGCAAGAATGAATAAAAGAAATTCTCAAAAAAAAAGAAATCACGAAGAAAAAAGTAGGAAACTTGCCCATCTTAGTGGGCAGGATCGCGTCACGAACCACGCGAGTCCCAAATTGAAAAACGAATTCAGAGGCGTCCACCCTCAGCGGACAGGGCTCGCCCACCCGCAGCGGGCGGGGTCTGCGTCACTAGCCGCGCAGGTCCTCAGTTTTCGAAAAATAAAATCTTCAAAAACAAAACGAAATAGGCTCGCCATCTTCAGCCGGCGGGGTCTACGGCGCAAACCACGTAGGTCCTTATTTTCAAAAAATAAACACAAACAAATTTCAAAACAGATTCGTCCACTTCTATCGGACGGGGTGTCCACCCTTAGCGGACAGGCTCGCCATCTTTAGCCGGCGGGGTATGCGTCACTAACCGCGCAGGTCCTTAGTCGCTGCAGCGATAACTTTTTTGGTTTTCCGTTTTTCCAAAAAACGATGTGAGTAGCCTTTGGTTTTCCGTTTTTCCCAAAAACGATGTGAGTAGCCTTTGGTTTTCCGTTTTTCCCAAAAAACGATGTGAGTAGCCTTTGGTTTTCCGTTTTTCCCAAAAACGATGTGAGTAGCTTTTGGTTTTCCGTTTTTCCCAAAAACGATGTGAGTAGCTTTTGGTTTTCCGTTTTTCCAAAAAAGAACGATGTAAGTAGCTTTCCATTTTCCAAAAAAAAATTCAAAATTTGGTTTTCCGTTTTTTCCAAAAAAGAACGATGTGCTGGATTTTCCTTCATTTTACGTCCCATAAAAACAAGGGGGTTTTCTCGTTTAGCTAACCCTAAAAATGAGAATCTTTAAAAAAACATTTTTACCTCGTGATTGGGCTTGGCCAGGCCCAATTACACTTTATAGCTTTGATTTCGAAAACATCTGTAGCTACTCCCAATGACAAAGTGAGTGAGTTTCTACGCACCTTTAGATCCTTCCAATGACAAAGTGAGGAAGTTTCTATACTATTAGTTGACAAATCTCAATGACACGTGAGGGATATGTCGACACTTCAAAGTGATGACCCTTAAGTCAAATGTTATCACTCGGGGGCTCGTGAGACCCTCGCAAAAAACAGGTCATCCTGGCTTGTGTGACGCACTCCGTCTAATACTTTGACCATCGTCTTACACCAAGACTCAGTCAAAGTGGGGGCTAACTGTAAACACCTACTTTTGTCCCCATTCCCGAAAGGGAAGGTTCGATGATGAAAACATAAATCTCCACTTGACAACGCATCTCCTATAAAATAACGAATCTCAATTCCCCTTTTCATTTCACCCGAAACCTGCTATTTATAGAAATCTGCTATTTATAGAAACCTGCTATTTATAGAAACCTGCTAAAAATAGTAACTGCCGTAAAGGGTAGCTTCTAAAAGTGGCAAGTCATAAAAGATATAAACCTGTCAGAATTAGGTGTTGCACTCCAACATAAATCCTAAATGAGATAGAAAACTGCGAGAATCCTATTCCTAATATGATTCGGAAATAAGAGTTACGTATTAATTAAAATCCTAACGAGCCTAGAGTTCGTAACGGGCCCAGATGCATTCCGTCATGAAATTGATACGCACTAAAAGACTCGATTAAGTCTCAAACACTACGGATTTCAGGAATCCGAATCTGACTAAGAAAACAGCCCAGACCCTATTTTCAACGCCTGGCTCTGGGCGCCGAAATCTTCGGCGCCCAGGCCTGGGCGCTGAAAATATCTGGGTACGTGTTTTTTCCTAATTCTTTGTGGATTAGAACTCTGCAATTCTATCTTTCCACAAACTCTTTTCTATAAATATAGCCCAAGTTCGACGTGAAAAAGACAACACACAATTCATATTCTGAGTATTGACTCCAACCCCTAGCCTAAGCCTCACGCTGCGAAATTGTTCACGCGTTCTGTCGCAATCGATCCATAAATCGAACAGAACGTATCCTGTCCCATAATTTGAGATTCGTTAAATAAAAAGGAGAAATAACAAAGTCAAAGTGGTTAGTTTTCTGAGAACCGTGACGCACCTCTCAAGGGTGCGTCGTAATGTGTCCCTTTTCGATGATTTAATTGCTTTCCTCGCCCTTTTTATGAACTGTTAAACTAACTAAATCTGATTGTTCTACCACGCCTAACAAATATAATATTTTTGGGAAATTGGATTATCATGCTAGGTCCCTTAATGCTATTTAAATCAGATAATCGCGATCGATCTAGTATTATATGTTGCATATTGCTAAAATCAACTCAGATTAGTTTAATAGTTAACGCATGTCCCTTCAATTATTTATGCTGAGCTAGTAAGGATATCCTGCCTCTGGAGTTATCGACGAGCGAGTACTCCTCTCGGTAGTTACAGTCCCCCGAACCCTCAATCTCTACCCTGCGGGTGTACGTTGAGCGATCCCCACCACCAGGGATCACAAGGGAACCTACGGCCGTCGTGGTCAAACATAATTGCACTCCCTTTATGTCACGATAACCGGTTTTGTTAGTTTTTCTCATTGTCGTTAAAAACTGAATGGCGACTCCTATATTACTAGTCAATTGGGTGTAAACTCACAGGAAATCCAATTACACTTGATTGAATAAAAAGAATCGTCACACCCACGAGGGACGAGGTCACGCATTAGCCTCGTGCTTTTTCGACCCCCTCACACCCATCCCCCTAACGAAGGGTCAGGAACATCCTGCACAAAACACAGTAAACATAAACACATGGGCACGAACATGAAGACACTGAGAGAAATCAATAAGGAAAAAGAGTAACTTACAGCGCCGGGCACCGGGAGACGAAGAGAATCCTGGATGAACTGATGATAGCTAGCTCCCGCTATCACCAACTCCGTCGCCGGCACGCCAGTCCTCGAATGGGCCCTCCACGCCTCACCTATCGAACGAGTAGACAGCATGGTCGCAGGTGGAGGCTGAGGCACCGAAAAAACCTGACAGTCTGCATACGTACCCGCTCTCCCAGGTACCAGACAGGGTCGCGACGGCCAACGAACAAAACCCGCATCTGGCTCAGGGCATAGATATCCCTGACCGAAGCATAAGCACCCCTAAAGGAGAGCCATGGGGTCCAGACCACCTGTTTTGTGAATACAGACACGATCAGATCTCGCACATAGAAACAAAAATGACCAAATACGAGATAAAGGATAAGGTGTTGCACATGCTCAGGATTCCCGTCCCGGATGAGATCCCACACGGTACCGGGCGGTGGACCGTCAGCTTCTTCTTCCAACCCCAACGACGACCGGCAGGGTACTCCAAAGGCCTCTGCCCCTTTCGGGGAGCCAGCCAAGGCAAGTGCTCAAAGGCCCACAACTGTAAAAGAAAAAATAATAATAAATACATCAGAAAAAGGCCCAGTAAAGGCGAGAAAACAAAAGAAGGGATAGGCACACACCTCGATCAAACGCGGCACTCCCACCAATGCAATGACAAAGTGATGTCTACGCGGCTCCGAGTCTCGCACCGCCAAACTCATCTGGCCTACGAGCGTCGCATAACCCAAATCACCCCAACAATAGTCGCCCAGCGTAGACACGTCCTCCACCAGGCCTATCCACCTCGGGTCAAAAGTGTCAGTAGGACCCGACAGAAAAGTGGAAGTGATGAAGTGGAGGTAGAACAGCCGGGCCTGTCTCAAAGACGACTCCTCCACCCCACGCTCCAAGGCCCACATCAGGTCAGCAAAAGGTATCCCACGGGGCTGGTACGAAGGCAATCTCGTACCCAGCCACGAGCCCAGGAGCCTGGTACCCTCAGCAACAGTCGGCGGTGGGCCATCCGACCTCAGGCGAACGGGGTTCCCTGTAAAGGTCAAGCCCGTCAAAGCCGTGTAGTCCTCGGGAGTGACCGTCATCTCACCCCAAGGAAAGTGGAAAGTGTTGGTGGTATCCCTCCTCGCGTGAAGGCGGGTAGTCACGTGATGCTCCAGGTCGTAGTGCAGGTCCCGACCGTCGTAGTACTCAGGACCCGCACATAGGGGTCCCGCGCCAATGGACTGACGCGTCATGCCATGCTCCTCGTGGCCGCCGGAGGGAGGTGACAACTCGTCAGACATGCTGATCAACAATACAACAAGGCATTATACCTTTGAAAAAATCGGCACTCACACCGATCCCTAAAAAGAGTGCATTCCACTCATGAAATGGAGTCATACAATTTTTGTTCCCTAAAAACATGATACTAAGTTCATACTTAGCAAAAATTCCCTAAGTAAAAGTTAACTCCAGCAAAATCAAAATTCTTCCATAATTTGTCACTCATGAATTATGAGGAACGCAAGCAATATACCAACACCTACATTGCAAGAAAATACTAGAATCGTAGGTATACTTGGGAGCTAGTATAAACATGCCCAAGATCAACAAAAACCAAATATACTTGCGAAAATCAACATGCACAAACTGATTAACATGTCATATAGAACATTTCCAACTATCTAATTGAAGGAAAGGGGCACAAAATCAAAAACCCCCAAATCAATTTCATGCACAAAAATACTTGACAAAAATACTGAAATTGAAAAGAAAAGCTCAAAATTACTGAAAATTACTTACATTGGGAAGATTAGGAAGTGATTTGGAGTGGAATTCGTGAAGAAAAGTGAAGAAAACGAGCAAAAATCAGTAGAATGAAGTGAAGAAGCGAGGACGAAAATGGTGGAAATGGGAAAGGAGGGAGACGGTCTGCGTCTTTTAAAGACGAGTTTCCCCTTTGTATTTTCAACGCCCAGTCCTGGGCGTTAGAAATTCTCGCGCCCAGAGCTCGGCGCTGACAATGCTTCCCAGAAAGCAAATATTCGCTGTCAGGCACGCGCGATTCCCCTATTTGTGTAAGATATCCGTTATCTTGATATTTCTTTCCCAAAGTAAAAAACGGTATTTTAAAAATATCGTTAACAAAAATATACACATTGTGGGCCCACTTATAGGACACACCTAATCAGGAAATATTGCGACCCACCAACAGGTTGTAATCACAAAAGCCCTTCTACATAGGCAAAATGAAAAGAAAGTAAGAAATTCAAAATAGGCTCGACCACCTTCAACGGGCGGGGTCTGCGTCACTAGCCGCGCAGGTCCTTAGTTTTCGAAAAATAAAGTCTTCAAATTCAAAATAGGCTCGCCATCTTCAGCCGGCGGGGTCTACGTCACAAACCGCGTAGGTCCTTATTTTCAAAAAGCACAAACAAATTTCAAAATAGATTCGTCCACTTCAATCGGACGGGGTGTCCACCCTTAGCGGACAGGTTCGCCATCTTCAGCCGGCGGGGTCTACGTCACAAACCGCATAGGTCCTTATTTTCAAAACATCAAAACAGATTCGTCCACTTCTATCGGGCGGGGCGTCCACCCTCAGCGGATTGGTTTCGTTTTTCCAAAAAAGAACGATGTGCTGGATTTTCCTTCGTTTTACGTCCCATAAAAACAAGGGGGTTTTCTCGTTTAGCTAGCCCTGAAAATGAGAATCTTTAAAAAAATATTTTTACCTCGTGGTTGGGCTTGGCAAGGCCCAATTACACTTTATAGCTTCAATTTCGAAAACATCTGTAGCTACTCCCAATGACAAAGTGAGGGAGTTTCTACGCCTCTTTAGATACTTCCAATGACAAAGTGAGGGAGTTTCTATACTATCCGTTGACAAATCCCAATGACACGTGAGGGATATGTCGACACTTCAAGTGATGACCCTTAAGTCAAAATGTTATCACTCGGGGGCTCGTGAGACCCTCGCAAAAGCAGGTCACCATGACTTGTGTGGCGCACTTTGTCTAATACTTTGACCATCGTCTTACTCCAAGACTCAGTCAAAGTGGGGGCTAACAGTAGACACCTACTTTTGTCCCCATTCCCGAAAGGGAAGGTTCGATGATGAGAACATAAATCTCCACTTGACAACGCATCTCCTATAAAATAACGAATCTCAATTCCCCTTTTCATTTCACCCGAAACCTGCTATTTATAGAAACCTGCTATTTATGGAAACCTGCTAAAAATAGTAACTGCCGTAAAGGGTAGTTGTTAAAAGTGGCAAGTCATAAAAGATAGAAACCTGTAAGAATTAGGTGTTGCACTCCAACATAAATCCTAAATGAGATAGAAATTGTGAAAGAATCCTATTCCTAATACGATTCAAAAATAAGAGTTACGTATTAATTAAAATCCTAACGAGCCTAGAGTTCGTAACGGGCCCAGATGCATTCCATCATAAAATTAATACGCGCTAAAAGACTCGATTAAAGTCTCATACACTCCGGATTCTAAGAATCCTAATCTGACAAAGAAACGGCCCAGACCCTATTTTCAACGCCTGGCTCTGGGCGCCGAAATCTTCGGCGCCCAGCCCTGGGCGCTGAAATTACCTGGGGGACTTGTTCTTTCCTAATTCCTCGTGGATTAGAGTTCTACAATTCTATCTTTCCACGAACTCTTTTCTATAAATAGGGCCCTAAGTTCGACGTGAAAAAGACACAACACACAATTATTATTCTGAGTATTGACTCTAAACCCTAAGCCTAAGCCTCACGCTACAAAACTGATCACGCGTTCTGTCGCAATCGATCCAAAAATCGAACATAACGTATCTTGTCCCGTAATTTGAGATTCGTTAAATAAAAGGAGAAATGGCAAAGTCAAAGTGGTTAGTTTTCTGAGAACCGTGACGCACCTCTCAAGGGTGCGTCGTGATGTGTCCCTTTTCCATGGTTTAATTTCTTTCCTCGCCCTTTTATGAACTGTTAAACTAATTAAATCTGATTGTTCTATCACGCCTAATAAAGATAATATGTTGGGAAACTGGACTATCATGCTAGGTCCTTAAAACAATCTAAATCAGATAATCGCGCTCGATCTAGTACTATATGTTGCATATTGTTAAAATCAACTCAGATTAGTTTAATAGTTAACGCATGTCCCTTCAATTATTTATGCTGAGCTAGTAAGGATATCCTGCCTTTGGAGTTATCAAAGAGCGAGTACTCCTTTCGGTAGTTACAGTCCCCCGAACCCTCCATCTCTAACTTGCGGGTGTATGTTGAGAGATCCCCACACCAGGGATCATAAGGGAACCTACGGCCGTCGTGGTCATGTTAGGTTATGATACATATGACAATTCATAAATCATGCGGAAAAACCATAAAGCCAGGAAAGCATATTATTTACACATAATCATTTAGCATAGTTTAGATGCATACACTTTGTTGCGTGCCTTCCCTAGCTGCGCCCGAACCGAACAAGAACAAGTCTTTAGGACTCCAAGTGTCGTCCCTCCGTAGATAGTCCACAGCACGTCCGGATCCGCCTTAAACTTGACCAACTAGGATGGCCCTTAAGGTACTTAGAATTTTTGGCTAATGTAGGCAATTATATGACTGAATTTTTGCTCTCAAAAATCACTTTGAATACTTGAATACTCTATACAAAATAATGTACCTATGCCTTTATTTATAGAGGTATGGAAAGGGAATTGGAATCCTATTAGGATACGAATTAATTAAACTAGAATCCTAATAGAATTCTTATTTAATTAATTCATCCTTTTAGGTTTAGGAATTTAATCATATGTCGAAACCTGATAGCTTTAGGATTCATATAGCACACAAACACACACACGCACGCACAGCAGCCCACGAGGGGCGCCATGCGCGCGCGCGCAGCTCGCGAGCTCGCAGCCCATTGCCACAAGGCCCACACGCTGCCGCAGCCTTGGCGCGCGCTGGGCCTGCCTTGCGGTGGGCCTGGCGCAGCCTTGGCTGGTGCGTTGTGGCGCGCTGGCTTGCTGGGCGATGGCCCGGCTTCGTGCTGGGCCTTCGTCTGGCAGGCCTCGTCCGATGCTAATTCGTACGATACGCTTCCGATTGAATTCCCGGTTCCGGAATTCATTTCCGATACGAACAATATTTAATATTTCCGATTCCGGAATTATTTTCCGTTTCGAACAAATATTTAATATTTCCTTTTCCGGAATTATTTTCCGATTCCGATAATATTTCCGATTCTGACAATATTTCCGTTTCCGGCAATATTTCCGATTTCGGCAATATTTCCATTTCCGATAATATTTTCCGATACGTACCATGTTTCCGTTTCCGGCAACATCTACGACTTGGATAATATTTATATTTCCGATACGATCCATATTTCCGTTTCCGGCAATATCATCGTTTCCGGAGTATTCATTTCTTGCCTGTGACGATCTCAGCTCCCACTGAAACCAAGATTCGTCGATTCCGAATATCCATAGATGGAGTATTTAATGCCATTAAATACTTGATCCATTTACGTACTATTTGTGTGACCCTACGGGTTCAGTCAAGAGTAAGCTGTGGATTAATATCATTAATTCCACTTGAACTGAAGCGGCCTCTAGCTAGGCATTCAGCTCACTTGATCTCACTGAATTATTAACTTGTTAATTAATACTGAACCGCACTTATTAGACTTAACATAGAATGCATACTTGGACCAAGGGCATTATTTCCTTCAGTCTCCCACTTGTCCTTAGGGACAAGTGTGCATTTCCTAATTCCTTTGTGGCTCGATGCTTGCTCTTGAACATAAGGTAAGAGTTGTCATCCTTATTATGTCCAGAGGTGTTTCTCGGTTTCAGAGTTCAACTGATCAAATAAACAGATAATCATAGCCTATGATTCATCCGAGCACGGCCATGCATTTCACAGTTTCTAGCTCTCCGAGTGGCCTTGTACAACTTTTAAGCATCTCATCCCGATTTATGGGAGGACAATCCCAATCTTGCGATCTTGAGATTAGACTTCGTTTGATAGGTGATTACCTGAGCGTTGCCTTTATAGCCTCCTTTTACGGTGCGACGGTTGGTCAACGTCAAAGCAACCAGTTCTCAAACAAGTAATCTCAAATTACTCAGGTATTGAGGATTTAGTGTCTAATAAAATTAATGAAATTTACTTATGACAGATTCTCATCTCTTACAGTAAAGTTTCATAGGTCTTGTCTAATACTAGTCTTCCCAAAGTAAGTATCTATGCAAATGATTATGACATTGCCATGTCCACATAGTTCAAGAAACAGAACTACTAGTCATCTTGCATTCTAGTCGTCTAACGTTTTCTATGCGTCCAATTTTATAGAAAACTCCGACTAGGGACCATTTTCAACCTTTGACATTCAAGTTCACTTGATAGACATTTCTTAGTCACAGAACTGGTCCTGACAGTCTATCTTGAATATATCGTCAATTTGAAGGGACTCATCATTTAATACTAAACCAAGATTAAATGGAATATGAAAATTCATTTCATATATGATAAATGTTCAACCCCATTGTTTTACAACCATGGGCCTCAAACCCATCTTTAAAACAGTTCATGGAATTCAAAGCTATGCTTGATTTCCAGTGCTACAACGTGAGTGTTGCTTCTCACTTGTTGCATAGGTTTAGTTATCACGCTTTGCCAATCTTAACATCCTTTTCATCGAATGTTCTTCGAGATATGATGATAAGAACTTTTGAGTATGTTTATTTTGTGATCTAGTCTTTCTTGCTACATTAGTGGTTCTACGCATTTTGCAATGAAGAACCATTAAGTCAACAGACATGTGATCTTCCCAAGTTCAATGAAGAACTCATATAAACAACTCTATTTTATTGCTTCTTAGGCAATAATTACTTTTACTTCAACTGTATAGGTTGCTAGTGATGCTTTGTTTGGATCTACTTATCCAAGCAGTTCATAGATATGTGGAAGACTCTCCAACTATATCTTAGAACATAGAAATTATTATTTTAATTTCCCACGCAACAACTCATGGTCTTCAATCCATGTTTCCATTTCAAAACACGATGCTCTTTAGCTCGTCCTTGTCAATGGTTAACTCCAAAGGGTCTTGCTTGATCCTTTGCCAGTGTTTATGCGTGTAGCATCAATATTTAGCATATCTTTATTTCCTTGAATCAAGAACTATTCCTATGTACCTTTTCAAGTACCATAAGTGTTCTTGATCTCAATCTAGTTGATCTTCACTTAGATCAATAGAGATTGGTATATGTTCGCCATGCCTAAAGTCATACGATACGTTTTTGGCGATCCTCATATTATATTATATACATGATAAATTCTTTTGCAGAATAATTCCCAATTGAATTCTATTCATGTAACTTTAGCTTATTCAGTTACAGTAGATACTGAATCCAACTAAATTCTTTGACATATAATATAGGTTTAAGAATCTCATTTAGACTCTTTGATGTTTAACTTAGTAAATGCTTATACATAGTTCAAACATCCTTTACTTAGATTTATGCATATGGGTCGAATATCTCCAATGGAGTCTTTCGTGTTTGATTTAGTAAATTCCATTACTTAATCTAAAACAATATCATAAGATCTTTGTAAATAGATCTTAATACCCAGTATGTACTAAGTTTCGCCTTGGTCCATCATTGATGAATAATTTCAAACCTAAGTCATTAGCATTTGAATGTTATTTCACAATAGAGAGATATGTGTGATACACATAGGACCAAATAAGTTTTACGTACTCCCACTAAACTTCTTATATATCTATAAGAATCATGTACGTTTTATGAAACTAAAATACTTATTAGCTTCACTAAAATACATTTCTAATTCCCAATTGCTTGCCTAAATCTGTACTTAGATTTTATAAACTAGCTTTTCTTTTCAAGCATTTATTTGGATCCACAAATCCTATGACATACCATGTACATAGTTTCTTCCAACATTGGACTGAGGAAGATGTTTTGTCATCTAATTGCCATATGTACCAATATGCAATCATTGCTTGAATTATAGACTTAAGCATTACGATTTTGCATGAGGTTTCAACACAATCCAGATCGTGAATTTGCTTGTAACCTTTAGCAACTAATCTAGCTTTGTGTGTGAACACAATTTCATGTTTGATGGTTTTTATCCTTAAAACAAACTTTGCAACCAATAGGTGTGAAACTATTCTTGCAAATCAACAAAATTTCAATTTTGTCATCAAAACATTGAGTATGTTTTATGGCCTCTAACCATTTAAAACATTTGAGTCTATATATGGCCTCTAACCATTTTAGGGAATCTGGGTTTCGTCATAGCTTTCTTACAAGTCATAAACTCATTAACCTACATGATAATAGTTTGACTGCAAGTTGTAGGTTTCTTCACTATCTAATAGAAGAATTGCATAGTTTCAGTGACCTGAACTCCATGTTTCTTCACTATCTAATAGAAGAATCTCATAGTTTTAGTGACTTGAACTCTATGCCTACAAGGGTATAGAACATCAAACAATAGAATATCAACAGGCACTTTGAGAGTCCTTTGAATATTCTATTCTCTTTGAAGCACTTGTAAAGTCTTCTAAGAGATGTCTATTCTTTAAATCCACTTCTAAAGTCCTTAAAGAATAAGTTCGGTTTTTCTGAAGCACTTCGAAAAGCCTCCGGAATGTCCGTTTATGTTTGTTGTTCGCCTCGAAGACTTTCGAGGTCTATTTTCTCCCACTTGTCATTTTGGAAACGAATCTCCAAAAGGACATTATTTCGAGCAAACAAACATTATGTTCTCAAAAATTCGTGGTAGAAACAATACCCTTGTGTCTCATTTGAATAAATCACAATGAAACATATATCTATACTTGGGCCTTAGTTTGTCGAATGACAAACACTAAGCTCCCACTGAGTTTTGCAACTCTCTAGATATATTTTATGAAAAGTTATTCTGAAATTACTTTTCAATAGCTTTGACGAATTTGGTTTAGTTTGGTGGTAGTTGAGCATTTTATTTTAGAAATTATAGGAAAAGTCTTTATGATTCATCATTAATCGAATCAAGTACTAATTGACTTCGATTTTTCCAACTAAGATATGCCATATCTTATGGACCTAGATTGTGAAATTACAACACACAGCCATTGATGATCATATTTGGTCTCAAGTAATCATCAACATGATCTAACCTAGATCTTTATGATTTCTTGCCAAGTGAATTTTATACTTCTGAATCTTTGAACTAGCCAAACAGATTCAACTTATATCACATTTAAGTAAATAAACCTATATTCACTCAAATCCATGTGAAATAATAAAGTCATAAAATCTTTCTTTAGCCTTGAACTCTATTGTCTAGGCGTTCTAACAAAAGTTCATATCTTTTGTTACTTTCAACAAGTAAGACTAGTTGTCTTAAAATGATCTAGAAATCAATCAACTTTCAAAAGTCCATCAAAATAGAGCTTTTGAATGTTAACTTGTTGATATGGTCTAAGCAACAATGCCAAAGATTAGTGGAACTCAAATCAAGGGGTTGATTTGAACCTAGTAAAGTTCTTTAAAGAGTTGTTTGTTTTAATCAAGCATATTGACTTAACCTGTAATTGACCATTTCATTCAAATAAACAAACAAACATTGTTTTTGTTTTTCTTGAATGTGAGTCTTTCTGTGTTTGAAAACAGAAATTTAGGTATGTTGATTATGGAACAAAATAGCCATTAAGTTCCAGCCTTTGAAAGAACTTAAAACAAACTAGATGACCCTACAACTAATGTAGCATTGCCATGCTTCATTTCCCACTTGTAGGTCATTAGTGTATCCTAGCTTCCATTATTTGAGTTATTACCGAAGTAAGAACCTCAAGCGGTATATGATACCAAGGAAGTTTGATTGCTAGGTCACTTCTCTTTAAACATAAACTTATAGGTAGAAACGGAATCGTAAATTCCTTTCATTTGTTCCTCGTTTTCCTATTTCTTGTACCCTTTCTTATAGTCTTAAGAATTGAATTCTTTAGTGTTGACTTTTATACTTTGTTAGACATGTCCAATGTCACCCCAACAAGGTTCTTTAATTTATGTTGAATATTAAGTTTCAACTAGATGATCTTACCAGAAGCTTCTAAAGTTCTCTAAGCATCGATCTATTCGAATGTCTAGGGACTAGACTCATTCGAGAATTAAATGGACAAAGATATTAGGTTGTTAACCATTGGTAAAGCTGAGCGTATTAAACTCAATGCTTTATGATCTCAAAACTACAGTGTATTTTGAATTCACAAGTACCAGGGATCATAAGGGAACCTACGGCCGTCGTGGTCATGTTAGGTTATGATACATATGACAATTCATAAATCATGCGGAAAAACCATAAAGCCAGGAAAGCATATTATTTACACATAATCATTTAGCATAGTTTAGATGCATACACTTTGTTGCGTGCCTTCCCTTGCTGCGCCCGAACCGAACAAGAACAAGTCTTTAGGACTCCAAGTGTCGTCCCTCCGTAGATAGTCCACAGCACGTCTGGATCCGCCTTAAACTTGACCAACTAGGATCGCCCTTAAGGTACTTAGAATTTTCGGCTAATGTAGGCAATTATATGACTGAATTTTTGCTCTCGAAAATCACTTTGAATACTTGAATACCCTATACAAAATAATGACCCTAGGCCTTTATTTATAGAGGTATGGAAAGGGAATTGGAATCCTATTAGGATACGAATTAATTAAACTAGAATCCTAATAGAATTCTTATTTAATTAATTCATCCTTTTAGGTTTAGGAATTTAATCATATGTCGAAACCTGATAGCTTTAGGATTCATATAGCACACAAACACACACACGCACGCACAGTAGCCCACGAGGGGCGCCATGCGCGCGCGCGCAGCCCGCGAGCTCGCAGCCCATTGCCACAAGGCCCACACGCTGCCGCAGCCTTGGCGCGCGCTGGGCCTGCCTTGCGGTGGGCCTGGCGCAGCCTTGGCTGGTGCGTTGTGGCGCGCTGGCTTGCTGGGCGATGGCCCGGCTTCGTGCTGGGCCTTCGTCTGGCAGGCCTCGTCCGATGCTAATTCGTACGATACGCTTCCGATTAAATTCCCGGTTCCGGAATTCATTTCCGATACGAACAATATTTAATATTTCCGATTCCGGAATTATTTTCCGTTTCGAACAAATATTTAATATTTCCGTTTCCGGAATTATTTTCCGATTCCGATAATATTTCCGATTCTGACAATATTTCCGTTTCCGGCAATATTTCCGATTCCGGCAATATTTCCATTTCCGATAATATTTTCCGATACGTACCATGTTTCCGTTTCCGGCAACATCTACGACTTGGATAATATTTATATTTCCGATACGATCCATATTTCCGTTTCCGGCAATATCATCGTTTCCGGAGTATTCATTTGTTGCCTGTGACGATCTCAGCTCCCACTGAAACCAAGATCCGTCGATTTCGAATATCCATAGATGGAGTATTTAATGCCATTAAATACTTGATCCGTTTACGTACTATTTGTGTGACCCTACGGGTTCAGTCAAGAGTAAGCTGTGGATTAATATCATTAATTCCACTTGAACTGAAGCGGCCTCTAGCTAGGCATTCGGCTCACTTGATCTCACTGAATTATTAACTTGTTAATTAATACTGAACCGCACTTATTAGACTTAACATAGAATGCATACTTGGACCAAGGGCATTATTTCCTTCAGGTCAAACATAATTGCACTCCCTTTATGTCACGATAACCGGGTTTTGTCAGTTTTTCTCATTGTCTTTAAAAACTGAATGGCGACTCCTATATTACTAGTCAATTGGGTGTAAACTCACAGGAAATCCAATTACACTTGATTTGACAAAAAGAAACGTCACACCCACGAGGGACAAGGTCACGCATTAGCCTCGTGCTTTTTCGACCCCCTCACAGCGGCTGACTTAGAAGATGAAAGAGCATACTTATTTGAAGCTAGATTGTTGTCTAGTACATACATATCTTCACTGAAGCCATACAGGCCTTTCTCCAACTTACCAAGTAAAATATTCTTGCTCTTGGAAAGGTCCTGAACATAGCATTCACCATTTGTAAATGAGATTGAATACTTAGTATCGCAATATAGCTTAGAAACAGATATCAGATTAAACTAGAATCCTGGAACATGCAAGACATCTCTGAGAACAATTCCTCCACCTAAGTGTACTGAACCTTTGTGTTTTAGTTGTAATTTGGTTCCATCGGGTATAGTAATTATTGGTTGTCCATTATGCATAGGCTCAAAGGATGTGAAAAGAGATAAATTTGAACACATGTGGTCACTAGCACCACTGTCTAATATCCATTTTCTTTTAAAATTAGACAAAAGACAGAATGTACCTTTAGGTTGATAACTAGTTGCTAATCTAAGAGAGTGAGATCCAAAATTCTCATCTTGGTTAGCAACTTGCTGACTTTGCAGACATGTCATCAGTTGACAGTATTGCTCCTCGGTAAATGTGAACAACACATGATTTTGCATCTTCTTGAGTCTCTTTAGGAGTATGCTCATCCATTTGAGTTGTTGTTATTCTTTTTCCTTTGCCCTTGAAATCTTTCGGATAACCATGGAGTTTCCAGCATTTCTCATTTTGCAGTGATCACAAAATAAATTGTTCTTGGTGTTGACTTCCAGATCCTGCATACTGAGAACTAGAACCAACATTATATTGACTCTTAAAAGGCTTGTCATCAAATCTTCTAGCATTGAATTAATGTTGTGGATCCTGAATGTGTCTGAACGCTATAATTGTGTACCTCTTTTTGTTGTTCCTCCTAAAGTAATAGACCATAGCATTTAGAAATTGTAGGCAAGGGATTCATCATGAGAATAGTGCTTTTAGGATGCCCATATTTCTAATTCAGTTTCATCAGAAATTGAATTAATCTTTGATTTTGCTGTTTTTGAAGCAATTTATGTGTGAGTGTACAACTACAACCAGTTTAAACACAAAAAGGTGATGGCTCCAATCATCAAGTTGGTCCCATAGAAGTTTGATTTTAGTAAAGAAGCTAGCAACTGCTTCATCATCACCTTGAGTCAACTCACTTAATTTTTGTTGAACAGAAAATAGTTGAGGTCCAAATTCTCTGCAATACCTTTCTTCCAATTCGAGCCATGTTGCTCTTGGTGTTTTGAGATATAGAACACTTCTTGCAATCGAAGGTTCAAGAGAGGCCAGCATCCATGAAATGACTAGATTATTGCATCTAATCCATATCATGTAGTTTGCATAATTCACTGCTGGTTGATTCAAACTGCCATCAACAAAGCATAGCTTGTTTCTGGCTGATAATGTTATCATCATTGAACGTCTCCAATCACTGAAACATTTTCCTTCACCTTCAATTTCAATGCTCACTAATTTCATGGCATTCAAATCACTGTTACTTAGATAGTAAGCAAAATTAGGATTTTGTGATGGATCTTGTTTTTCTGTAGGCATTTTGCTATTGAAAAATTATAGTTTCTTTGAGGAATTAATCGAAAACTTAACAGGAAGAAAAGAAATGGCAGGATCAAATGATCATTTGCTCTGGTACCATGTTAGAATTCATCATCTTGGATGAATTCATTGCTTGAAGCTGAATATCAGCAAGCATTGAGAGAGAGAGAAACTAACGAATTTAGAGAGAATGTTATCTTATTATTGAATTAATGAATTAAAAATGATTACAGCAGCCATGAACACTATAAATACCAGCTGATTGGTGAGGTGTTTCAACCAATAGGAGAGCTACAATCGTACTACTCATCAACTACAACATCCAGTGAGGCTTTATTACAACTCATCTAACAGAATGACTTTTAACTGATTCTCTAGATTTTAGGATTGTTTGTTAGAGCGGATGTCATAGGTTATAGAAGGTCTTTGTTGTTGTTGATGAGTAGATTTTGGTTTGCTTCCCTTGTTGGTCTGATGTACTGAAGGACAGACGAAATGATGAGGCTAGCTGTAGAACTAGGACAGTGTACACCAACAGATTCCTACACGACGCTCTAATGTTAGATTGGTGTATGATTTTGAATTGAATTTTATTTTAGATTAGTGTTTGATTTTGGATTGAATTTTATTTTAGATTTATTTTTTAATTATTAGATTGTTTAATTTTGGATGGGGTTGTATATATTAGTAATTAATTAAGTTATCTATGTGGCACCTAATTATTTATGTATGTGGCACCTAATTATTTATCTACGTGGCACTCAATTTTTTTTAATTCAAAAACAAATTAGAAATCTTATTTTTCATTGGCTGAAACCATTAGATTTCCTACGTAATGCTCTAATAGTTCGACAAATATGTTCGCTTTAATTATATATATACTTCCTCCGTTCCTTATATATTGCACCATGGTTGACTTTACCATTTCCAACACATACTTTGACTCTTAATATCTTGAATTAGGTATAGTTAAAAATTATAAAAAGTTGGTATTTAGAAAATATTTATCGATAGGAATCTAACAAGATTACAAATGACTCAATTTTTCTTAGGTATGAATCACAAAAGATGACCAAATGTCTAATATGCATAGTGTAAAAAACAAGATGGTGCAATATTTATGTAACAGAGGAAGTATTAGATTTCATAAACTCGACACCAATCCATTATTTTTGTGTTCGGGTGGTGTCAAATTTCAACTCTGTGTACCTTGTGAGCTGTGAGCATGTTGAAAAAGAATAACCTTGATTATGAGTGTAACTTTTTATTTATTTTTCTTAATTTATTTTATGGAGATTATAGGTTGTACTAACAACGAGGAAGTATAAATCAATATCTGGTATGTATTTCAAGATACATATCACCCACTAAAAGACAAAATAGGCTAAAGACAAACGCTAAAGGACAAAATCAATTATTTTTTTGAAAATGGCATACGTTTTTTGAAAAAATGACATCCATTTTTCCTAAATGGCATCCATTTTTCTAAAAATGGCACCTATTTTAATGTTTGTCTTATCTCTATTTTGTCGTTTAGTGAGGTGATATGTATCTTAAAATACATATCAGATATTGGCCTCTCCGTCCTCACAATGTACCGCGGGTTGAATGGTAAATGTTTTCATTTCTCAACTATCCAACCACAAAAGAAAAAGGCCCAAAAAAGTTTACAAACAAGGCAAAGTAGTCAATTTCAAGTTTTTAACCTCACAGGTCACAAGTCACACCCTAAAAAGTAAAACCCTTCGTTCATTCCTCTGACTAGCGTAATCAGAAAATTGAGAAGTGAGAATAAACAGAGTGCTATACCCGATCCAACATGAACACCACTCAGCCACAAAAATGGAAGTGGTCTTCCGCCATAGTCGGGGCCACAACAGCAGCGGCTACGGCGGCGCTACTTACCGCGAGGCCACGGGACCCAGCTTTCGAGGTTATCTCCATCGACTTAACAGCCTTCAAGCTGAGCTTCCCCGCCTTAGACGCCGAGCTCATCCTCACCGTTCACGTGAACAACCCCAATATCGCCGCCATCCATTACGACTCCACCACAATGTCAATCTTCTACGACGGCGCACTCCTGGGGTCGGCTATAATGGAAGCAGGTTCTCAGCCGGCTCGGTCATGTCGGCTTATCAAACTCCCGGCTCGGCTGAGTGGGTTGGAGCTGATGGCTAACCACAAGAGCCAATTTATGTCTGACGTGGCGAAGAGAGAAATGGTTATAGATGCTGTTGTGGATGTGAACGGTGCAGCGAAGGTGTTGTGGTGGGAGCATAAGTTTAGGATACACGTGGAAAGCCGGGTGTCCGTTGATCCTGTTTTTCTTGATGTCATTGATCAAGATAATAAATCTCAGATGGATCTTTTTGTTTCTTGAAATTTGTTGCTTTAATTCATTTTTAGTGCTCCAAATTTATACTTTGAGAGCACTTTGTTTTATTTCTCCTATATTTTTTTAATGAAAATGTGTGGGCATTGCCCGCATTGGGCGTAGTGTTTGAATGGCCCCCAAAAATTGGTAAGACCCCTTCACTACCGCGATGGTGAATCCGTTTATTTTTAGATACAACAATTTTATTTTCATTTCTTAATCAAATTCCAATCCAACGTTTTCCTTAATCTAGTGACAATGACTTAATACGAGTAGTGAATTGTTTTACGGAATATTAACTACGCCGTTAACCTTTTTCTGTAAGTAACATTCGCATATTGCTTTGGGGAGTGACATAAAAGTTTGCCACATCTCCCGTAATAGAATAACACCAAAATTGTAGTCTTATTTCCTAAAAGAATTGAGTTGATTGAGTGAACTTAAAATCTATTAGTACCTCTTATGGTCAAATACAAGATCGTCTTCCTATGATCGATTCTATCAAGTTTTAGGACTTGCTCTTCCAAATTCATTTTATTCATGTTATACTTAACTCCTTACATCCATGTTATATTTGATATCCCTCGACCTCATTTGAAATCTATATATTCCATTTATCTCTCTCTTTTTTACCAAATAAAAAGATTTGTTAAGTTTTAAATACATACCTTTGAAAGAGAAAAATAAGAAAGATGATATAAATTTAGGTCACTATATGAATATGATAATTATAGAGGGTTCAAACACAATGCAACAATAGACTCTCCTTTGACTAATTGCCTAATTGGTGCAACACTAATATAAAAGTGGACGGTTGATCTAACACATGGGGACTATAGGAGTAACAAAATCACACATGTTTTATTTGCAATAACAATAAGAGCTTTCACATTACATGAGCAATCTATACTATATATTAAAAGGCGTCTACAAGAAATAATACGTGACATGTGACGCTCTGCTTATGGACCGTTCACTCTATGTAATTTTTGTACTCCCTCCGTATTTATTTAAGGGATACACTTGGCCGGACACGAGTATTAAGAAGAAAAATTGAATGAAATAAAATAATAAAGCAAGTGGGGTTTGGTAGATATTTTAATAAGGAAACAAGTGGGGACCATGTCATTTTTGGGGTGGGAGGTGGGGTGGGGTTATAAAATTATTTGTTTAATAGGATGGTGGGTCATAGGGTAAATTAAATGTATTATTTAATTAGAGGGTGATGTTGATAAGTTACTAAAAATGACAAGTGTATCTCTTAAATAAATACGGCCGGAAATAGCAAGTGTATCCCTTAAATAAATACGGAGGGAGTATACATTAAAAAAATGTCTAACAATAAAGCTTTTACCACTAAGCTATTAAATCTCTTATGTTATCATTGCAATATATATATATATATATATATATATATATATATATATATATATATATATATATATATATATATATATATATATATAAGCATCCGTCAAAAAAAATAAAAATTAAGTAAATGAGAATGTTATTAATGTGTTAACATGGGGCATCGCCCGGGCCCAATAACTAATTACTCCCTCCGTCCCGGAATACTTGACCTGTTTTCCTTATCGGGCCGTCCCTTAATACTTGACCTGTTTCTAAAAATTGAAATATTCTAACAATATTATATTATTTCTCACTCCACCCCTATTAACCCACCTACCCTCTACTCCATACAAAAAGTAATTAAAAATTCAACCTCTACTCTCCCCCAACCCCACCTCTTAACCCACCTCCCACTAACTACATTAAAATAATACCCCACTATCAACTACTACCTATTAAATTAAATAAGTCAATTCAAATTCCTTAAACTCTGTGCCGATCAAACCGGGTCGAGTATTCCGGGACGGAGGGAGTATGGACTAAAAAAAAAAAAAGTTGACCTTCCACTTCATCTTTTCACTACTCCTATTATAGTGGTCACACACAAAGCATATGGATTATGGACCAAAGTACCAATGCATCTCATAAACCAATTACGTTTTCCAAAGACAAATTCAAAATCGACAAATGACAATATCACCCAACAACCACTTTCTATCTCTTTGTTTGGCATTTATATAAACTCCACTAAATAAAAATAATTCTTCAACAATTAATCCAAATTTATCCCGAATTCTCCTCCTCCACACAATGCCTAACCTTATTCCATGGTAGTGACCTTTTTCACAAAACAATGGGTAAAAAAGTAAAATGGAGTTGGCCTTCGGCTCTCATTGGAGCCACGGCCGCCACCGCGGCCACCACGTTTTTCTTTGTTCGGCCAAAAGTACCCAATTTCCGATTAGTTAGCCTCACGGCGTTACAACTAAAATTCAAAAACTCGAATAATGAGGAGCAGTCTCAACTACTCTCTCAAGAGGAGCTTAATAAAAAGTTCCCGCGGCTTAATGCGGATCTCATCCTCACTATACATGTCAGCAACCCGAATATCCTCCCTGTCCGTTACTCCGCCACCTCACTCTCAATCTACTACGACGGGTCGTTTTTGGGTTCGGCCCATGTCCCAGCTGGATCCCAGCCCCCCAACTCCTGCCAGTTGCTCCGCCTTCAGGCCCGCCTTAACGGCCAAGAGCTTGCCCAACATGCAAAACGGTTCATTGGAGATGTGACTAAAAGGGAGATGGTCATTGATGCTGAGGTGGACATCTCTGGTTGGGCAAAGGTACTAATTTGGGGTCCCAGTTTCAAAGTCCACGTGGATAGTCGCATAGTTATTGATCCTGTCATGCTTGACGTCATTGATCAGGAAAATGAGTCTCGTTTGCAATTCTTTGTATAGTACAGTTACTACTGTAGATTTTATCATTTTATTTGTAGACTTATTTGGGCTGGACTAAAAAGTAATGATGTTCTTCTTGGGTCATAGTGAATTACCCAAATTTTTGGCTGCATATGACTATATAGTTTCAGCCTTCTTTTTTTAGTGCATTATTATGTTTTCTTTTTTTAAAAAATAAAATATAATAAAAAAAATAACAAATTTAAATTTTTTATTACACATGTTTTCCAAAAAAAAAATATCTCATTATTTTAGTAAGCTGGAAGCACACATAAGGAACAAACAAATGGACATTTAAAGTAATTAATGAACATTCATGTTCAGAAAATGAACATGACATTTATTTTCTATCTCCATCCTCTATTTTAGTGGTTGTTGCCTCTTCTCTTTCTAGGATTCTAATTTTTCAGCTTCCTTCCTTTCGGCTTCCACTTTTTTCGCTACAACGATCTCTTTTCTCTTTCTTTTTCTTACTTATTTGTAGATTCTTTTTTGGTTGCTTCTACCTTCAATTCTTCTTCAATTCTTCTTCAATTCTTACAGCCTCTCTTAATACCATATCTTCCATTTCTAAATCAGCCTTCTTCTTTTGTTATCGCATTCTTATTAAACTTTTTCTTCCTGCAGGAAAATCATAATGTTTTTAATTGAACATTATTCTATATAAGTTGAACATAAGACTTGAGAAACTGAACATCACACAAAAGTGTTCTTATTTATGAAAAATCATAGTTTAATTAATAAGTTGAATTTAATTGAACATGAGACTTGAGAAACTAAACATCACACAAAAGTGTTCTTATTTCTGAATATCATCTTTCATAAATTGAATTTTATATTTTATAAGTTGAACATGAAAAATTATAAACTGAACATGAAATTTCATAACTCCTGAAATTTCAATTCCAATACAAATCACACTAATTTCTTTAATAAGTTGAATTTAGTTGAACACGATTCTTTATAAGTTGAACATGAGACTTGAAAAACTGAACATCATGCAAAAGTGTTCTTATTTATAAACATATCATAGTTTAATAAGTCGAATTTAGTAGAATAAAATTCTTTACAAGTTGAACATGAGACTTAAGAAATTGAACATCACACAAAATTATTGAACATATATATAGTTTTAATAAGTTGAATTTAGTTGAACATCATTTTATATAAGTTGAACATAAGACTTTAGAAACTGAACATCACACAAAGGTATTGAACATATATTAGTTTTATAAGTTAAATTTAGTTGAACATGATTTTGTATAAGTTGAACATAAGACTTGAGAAACCGAACATTACAGAAAAGTATTGAACATATATTAGTTTAATAAGTTAAATTTAGTTGAACGTGATTTTTTTTAAGTTGAACATAAGACTTGAGAAACTGAATATCACACAAAAGTATTGTACATATCATAGTTTTATAAGTTGAACATGATTCTTTATAGGTTGAACAAGAGAGTTGAAAAACTGAACATTACTCAAAATAAAGACTAACGGAGTAGAAAATTAATCATTTCTAAAAGAAGAAAATATATGTTCAACGATAGTATCAGCGTAAAATAGATGAAGCTAATACTAATTATATACTATGATTAATGAAATTAATCCATATCACAACCAAAAGTAGAAATGCAACTTGAGTTAACATTTCACAATTACAAAAGTTACATAATTAGATAGATGTTTTTGGTGCAAAACATAATTGATAGATAATCACATCATATGTTGTTCTAGTAAACTGATTTCAATTAACAAAATCTATAACAAAATCAAATCTCTCTCAATCGCAAACAAATATCGTTCAAAAAATAAAAATAATTAACATCACACAAAAATGTTAAATTTAGTTGAACATGATTTTGTGTACATTGAACATGATTCTTTATAAGTTGAACACGAGAGTTGAGAAACTGAACATCATACAAAAGTATTGAACATATTTTGCGTAAAATTGAACATAATTCTTTATAAGTTGAACACGAGAGTTGAAAAACTGAACATCACACAAAAATGTTATGATGTGTGAACATCACTTTTATAAGTTGAATTTAGTTGAACGCGATTCTTTATAAGTTGAACACGAGAATTGAGAAAAATGAACATATATTAATTTTATAATTTAAATTTATTTGAACATGATTTTGTGTAAAATTGAACACGATTCTTTATAAGTTGAACACGAGAGTTGAAAACTAAACATCGCACAAAAATGTTATTATTTGTGAATATCATACATAACAAATTCAGAATTAATATTCAGCAATAACTACCACGTACAAGTACAACCACCAAGATCAACAATCCTAACCACAATACCAACAACAACAACAAAAATATCAAAAATTAACAAATGTAATTCATTCTAATCACACTTTAGCTTATAATTCTTTATCAAATAATATGTCAACAAATCATTATTAATAATGAATAAATTGCAATTTCTCTATCAAATTCAAATTCATAAAATTGACACTTAAGTGAACTATTAACAAACAAAATTGAATATGTAAACTTGCAATTTCTCAGTCAGATTCACACAAAAGCTAGGGTTAACAACTAATTACTTCACAAAATTTCGTCCAATATTAATAAGTCAAATTTATTAAGTTATACAAATGAAGGAGATAGAATTTACCAGATTAAGAGATGGAAGGATTCACAACTCTTAGTTGAACATGAGTCGGACAATGCCGAGTCAACTCTTCTCCGCCGAGTCACGACCAACTGCAATCGGCTCTCTTTACTAGCGATCCCCCTTCTCTCTCCCGGAGAGAGACTTCGATGTCGGCGGTGAAAGAGCAGCGTCGAGAGAGCAAAGTGCCGCGGAGAACGTCGACCGCCAGGGCACGAGATCAGAGCGGAAGCGTCGCAAGGGAGGAGACGTCTTTGGGGCAGTGTCGCGTGGATCTAACACGGTTAAGTAGTTGCGCGCCGTTGAGGAAGTGGCGGTTGTTAGATCGAAGGGAGGCGGCGGCGAAAGGCAGAGGGAAGGAGGTCGTCGGATTGTTTGGGAGGAGAGAGAAGGAGTGACATCAATGGAGGGAAGACGGTGAGAGGTTTTGATGAGAGAGAAAATGGTGAGCGATTAGAGGAGAGAGAAAAATGGGTATAGAATAGCTGCGTGCTTTTGTTAACGATGAAACGCAACCGTTTAATTGAGTATGCATGTATAGATAGGTGCATACCTATCTATACATTAATAATTATATTGCATTACACATCTGAAGTACAAATACAAGTATTTATAAAGCGTAAGGGCCCAAAGTTTGAGATACAACAACTTCCCTGTTTTTACTACCTCCATTTTTTACTAGCACCATTTTCTTTTTATGAAAATTACATATTAGTTGCATCATTTTCTTTTAAAGTATATTTTTATACTTCTTTCGTTCGGGAAATATCGCACCATGGTTGAATTTTACTCCTTTAACTATTACTTTGACTCTTAATATCTCAAACCGTGTGCAGGTGAAAACTATAAAAAATGTATATTTAGAAAATTTATATCGATACGAATCTAACATGACCTCACATGACTAAAAATTTCTTACGTACGAATCACAATAAATGGTCAAAGTCGTAGTGTGAATAGTGTAAAAAAAATGGTACGATATTTCCGGAACGGAGAAAGTATGTTTTTTTGGTTTGTTCACATCCACTTTACCCTTATTTACATGTTATATTTCACATTTACCATTGTTACTAACATTCTCCCTCTCTTTTGTTTGTTATCATAGGGCAATTTGTCATAATCTTGGTGTCAACCCAAATGGTCAAATAAAAAACGGAGGAAGTACGAAATATGTTAAACTAGATTATATGTTGTGCACGCACGGATATTATAAAATAATTATTTGACCATATTTTCTACTCCCTCCCTCCCAAAATTATAGTAATGCTTGACTAAAAACACGGGTTTTAACAAAAGTGGAATATATATGAGTGTATGGAAAAGTGGAAAATGAAATATAGTGTGTAGGAAAGTGTAAAAAGTGAAATATTGTATGGGAAAGTGAAAAAGTAGAATATAGTGTATAGGAAATTGGAAAAGTAATGTCCAAATAAGAAAACAAAACTATAAATTTGGGACGCCCAAAATAAAAAACAGGACTATAATTTTGGGACGGAGAGAGTATAAAATATTTCTCTCCCTAAAGTCAATGCATGAGTAATGAATCTTGTGAAGGAAATAATGCCCTTGGTCCAAGTATGCATTCAATGTTAAGTCTAATAAATGCGGTTCAGTATTAATTAACAAGTTAATAATTCAGTGAGATCAAGTGAGCTGAATGCCTAGCTAGAGGCCGCTTCAGTTCAAGTGGAATAATGATATTAATCCACAACTTACTCTTGACTGAACCCGTAGGGTCACACAAATAGTACGTAAACGGATCAAGTATTTAATGGCATTAAATACTCTATCTATGGATATTCGGAATCGACGGATCTTGGTTTCAGTGGGAGCTGAGATCGTCACAAGCAAGAAATGAATACTCTGGAAATGATGATATTGCCGGAAACGGAAATATGGATCGTATCGGAAATATAAATATTATCCAAGTCATAGATGTTGCCGGAAACGGAAACATGGTACGTATCGGAAAATATTATCGGAAATGGAAATATTGCCGGAATCGGAAATATTGCCGGAAACGGAAATATTGTCAGAATCGGAAATATTATCGGAATCGGAAAATAGTTCCGGAAACTGAAATATTAAATATTTGTTCGAAACGGAAATTTATTCCGGAATCGGAAATATTAAATATTGTTCGTATCGGAAATGAATTCCGGAACCGGGAATTTAATCGGAAGCGTATCGTACGAATAAGCATCGGACGAGGCCTGCCGGACGAAGGCCCAGCACGAAGCCAGGCCATCGCCCAGCAAGCAAAGACGCGCGCCAACGCCCTGCCCAAGGCAGCGCCAGGCCCATCGCAAGGCAGGCCCAGCGCGCCAAGGCAAGGCTGCCCAACGTGGGCTACGTGGGCCGAGCGCACGCGTGCGGGCGCCCTCGTGGCTCCGTGCGTGTGTGTTTGTGTCCATGCACAATTCCTAAATCTATTAGGATTTGGTGTATGATTAAACTCTTGTTCCTATTAGGATTATTTAATTAATTAGAGTCCTTGTAGGATTCTAAGTTTAATTAAATCGTATCCTACTAGGATTCCAATTCCCTTTCCAAACCTCTATAAATAAGGGCCTAGGGTCATAATTTATAAACACGATTGAAGTATTCAAAGGGTAAGTTTTTGAAAGAAAATTCAGCCATACACTTGCACAACAATAGCCGAATATTCCTAGCACCTTAAGGGCGATTCTAGTTGGTCAATCTTGAGGCGGATCCGGACGTACTGTGGACTATCTACGGAGGGACGACATTTGGAGTCCTAAAGACTTGTTCTTGTTCGGTTGTATGCATCTATACTATGCTAAATGATTATGTGTAAATAATATGCTTTCTTGGCTTTATGGTTTTTCCGCATGATTTATGTATTGTCATATGTATCATAACCTAACAGTGGTATCACGAGCCTCTTATTATTTTCATAATCTAATTTGCATAAACATGGTTAAATATTACAAATTTGGAAGAATTAAAAGGGGTGATTAATTTTCGTAATTGTTAATTAATTGCTAATTGCGTTTATTTAATTATATGTACGCAGTTTTTCGGCAGTTTCTTCGTTACTCATCCAAATCGAGTGATTTTTGTGTCAATTCCGCATGTAAAAGGCATTCTAAAATTTTGAGGAAAATAGTATTTTTCGGCCGAACCCAGAATTCTCAAATTCGAAGCCTAACTATGACTTTTCGGAGGTTTTAGTTTTTCGAACGCAAAATTTTGTAAATTTAAGATGTTAAATTAAATATTTGCGATTCTTGTTGATAAATCTTGACTTTTTGATTCACCTACTGTATATGTTTAACAAGTTTGAATGCCTAGCCTTGTTAATTATGCAATCTAATTTGTAATTATGATTAATTTGTTGAAAATTGGAATAATTTAGAATTAATTTGATTTTCATAATTAGTTAATAATTTAATTAGATACCTATGATTAAAAACCACCATAAAAATTGTAAATTTGTGTTAAATTTTAAATTTTTATGACCTAGACTTGAATCCATGTTAATCGGAAATCAATTAGTTAATAAATTTTCGATTTTTCGCCCTAAAATTATGAAATTAATATGATTTATTAATTTGTCATTAATTTTGAAAATACAATTTTAATTTTTTATGCGATTCGCTCATATAACTTGCACGCACAAAGCAATGGACGCTACGTGTTACCCTTAAGGGGTGTTGTATAGTGCGGGCATGCGACGACGAGCAAGGGAGCTCGTCGCCCATGCGGTACGAATGCAATGAGCAAGGCTATGATGCACGAGCACAAGGCAGCAGCCCTGCCTTGTGTCGTGTACTGTGAGCGATGGGCGAGTGGGAAAGGGCGAGAGCAAAGCAGCGAGCAGTCGCGTGCAACGCACACTGCCTCGCGCGCAGCGAGCGCTAGCTCGCGTGCGACGAGCGCTACGCCCAGCATCGAACGACAGCGCGCAGCGAGTGATGGGTCGCGTGCCTCGAGCGCTGGGGCGCGCAGCGAGCAGTTGCCTCGTGTGCTTCGATGGAACCTTGCGATGGTCTGCAACGACGAATGCGACGCAGCACATAGGCTGCGCGCACATGGCCAGCGATGGCTGCGTGCGTGTGGCCTATGGCTGTGCGTTGCGTGATGATGTTGCGCACCTTATGTTACGATTAGATCGTTTTAAAATTTTAATTTGAAATTTTCAGTTTACGTAATCTTAATTAATTTTAAAATTAATAATTTAAGTTATTTTCTTGGATTTTAATTTTGAATATTATAATTATAATAAATTTCATTTATTCTGATTATTTTACTAAATTAAAATCATGAATTAATTTAAATACGACTGAAAATAAATTAAATTTGTGGATTCAATTATAAATTTATATGATCTTTAAATTTTAATTAAATTTGTATGTTTCCGGTTAGACTAGAAATACATTTTATGTTTAAAATTAGTAAAGCATATGAATTTTTTGGTTTAAGTGGGAGCCCTTTTAGTCATAAACTCTTGATTAGGTCTACAAATCCTTAAGGTTAAAACAACTTGATTAGAATTAATAAGGACTGAATAATTTGTAGATTATTGGTGCCCTTGATTAATTGCTGCAAATATTTATGTGATGCATAACGTGTTTTACTAACCAGCTATGTGGGCCATTCATGATAATGAATGGGTGAATGGTATATATTGTATATGTACTGTTTTGCAGGTTATGAAGTGACTAGTATGGCCCAAATAGGATAGAAAATATGGTCTGCGTACCATTAATTTGAATGTAATTGGTCTAAAGTACCAAAATTGTTTTTCAATTCAAATATGGTCTGCGTACCATCAAATAGTTGTAATTAGTTTAATTATAGCTTATCCTATTTGAAGAAAATGGTGCCTCCCACGGAGATTTTCGAGACGGACTTTGAAGTTGAAGCTTCAAGATAAGTCGGGCCATACTAGATCACATTTATCTTATGCATGCTTTAAGTTATTTATTGCTTTAAATATGTCTTAATTATGCATGAGATTGTGGCTTGATTATGTTGCATTATTAAGGATTTTAGTTCACTTAAAATCTAACCAACATAGTAAGAGCCTTAAGTTCCAAACTTAAAAATTGAGTTAAAAGGTGCCATGCCAAAATATACACTTGCTTGGATATCCTTTACATCAATCTAGTAATAGTTTTCGCTCACCGAGGTGTTACTTATTGGTCCTAAAGGGGCAAGGTACACAAATAATTGTGAGTACATGTTAGTTTTGGTGAAACTCAACGATATAAGTAAGGAGTCCTTTTATGTCGTGGAAAAATCGATAGGTTTACCTAATAAGTTCTTAGACGTACCTATCAACCAAGAATAGTTTCTAGACTATTAGCAAAAGGTTTTTGCTTACCTAAAATGTTTTAGGATTGAGTCAACAAACCGTGCTTAATTCTTCAATGGTGTTAGGATCTTGGAATCATTTTATTCACACCTGCCGGAACAATAAATTCGAATAAAATGCTAATAACTTGTTTAAATTGCATGATTGCTTTAATTTTCAAGTTATTACTCATGATAGATGTTTAGACTTGGCATGCTTCAATGTATATTTTAATTATTGTTTATAATTAAATATCTTGCACTGCAGTAAATCCTTTTAGAAAGGTAACAGTAAATTTCCTCGATTGGTAGTGAATCCAAGAACGATTCACGGAAATGAGAGAAAGTGAGCAATTTAAAATGTACGTTTCTTATATCGACTTTTATGGTTGTTTTCGAATATCAAAATCGAATGGCAAACCAATTGGTGCTTGTGAATTCAAAATACATTGTAGTTTTGAGATCATAAAGCATTGACTTTAAAACGGTCAGCTTTACCAATGGTTAACAACCTAATATCTTTGTCCATTTGATTATCGAATGAGTCTAGTCCCTAGACATTCGAATAGATCGATGCTTAGAGAACTTTAGAAGCTTCTGGTAAGATCATCTAGTTGAAACTGAATATTCAACATAAATTAAATGGTAAGAACCTTGTTGGAGTGACATTGGACATGTCTAACAAAGTATAAAAGTCAACACTAAAGAATTCAATTCTTAAGACTATAAGAAAGGGTACAAGAAATAGGAAAACGAGGAACAAATGAAAGGAATTTACGATTCCGTTTCTACCTATAAGTTTATGTTTAAAGAGAAGTGACCTAGAAATCAAACTTCCTTGGTATCATATACCTCTTGAGGTTCTTACTTCGGTAATAACTCAAACAATGGAAGCTAGGATACACTAATGACCTACAAGTGGGAAATGAAGCATGGCAATGCTACATTAGTTGTAGGGTCATCTAGTTTGTTTTAAGTCCTTTCAAAGGCTAGAACTTAATGGCAATTTTGTTCCATAATCAACATACCTAAATTTCTGTTTTCAAACACAGAAAGACTCACATTCAAGAAAAACAAAAACAATGTTTGTTTGTTTTTTTGAATGAAATGGTCAATTACAGGTTGAGTCAATATGCTTGATTAAAACAAACAAATCTTTAAAGAACTTTACTAGGTTCAAATCAACCCCTTGATTTGTGTTCCACTAATCTTTGGCATTGTTGCTTAGACCATATCAACAAGTTAACATTCAAAAGCTCTATTTTGATGGACTTTTGAAAGTTCATTGATTTCTAGATCAATTTAAGACGACTAGTCTTACTTGTTGAAAGTAACAAAAGATATGAACTATTGTTAGAACGCCTAGACAATAGAGTTCAAAGCTAAAGAAAGATTTTATGACTTTATTATTTCACATGGATTTGAGTGAATATAGGTTTATTTACTCAAATGTGATATAAGTTAAATCTATTTGGCTAGTTCAAAGATTCAGAAGTATAAAATCCACTTGGCAAGAAATCATAAAGATCTAGGTTAGATCATGTTGATGATTACTTGAGACCAAATATGATCATCAATGATTGTGTGTTGTAATTTCACAATCTAGGTCCATAAGATATGGCATATCTTAGTTGGAATAATCGAAGTCAATTAGTACTTGATTCGATTAATGATGAATCATAAAGACTTTTCCTATAATTTCTAAAATAAAATTCTCAACTACCACCAAACTAAACAAAATTCGTCAAAGCTATTGAAAAGTAATTTCAGAATAACTTTTCATAAAATATATCTAGAGAGTTGCAAAACTCATTGGGAGCTTAGTGTTTTTCATTCGACAAACTAAGGCCCAAGTATAGATATATGTATCATTGTGATTTATTCAAATGAGACACAAGGGTATTGTTTCTACCACGAATTTTTGAGAACATAATGTTTGTTTGCTCGAAATAATGTCCTTTTGGAGATTCGTTTCCAAAATGACAAGTGGGAGAAAATAGACCTCGAAAGTATTCGAGGCGAACAACAAACATAAACGGACATTCCAGAGGCTTTTCGAAGTCCTTCAGAAAATCCGAACTTATTCTTTAAGGACTTTAGAAGTAGCTTTAAAGAATAGACATCTCTTAGAAGACTTTACAAGTGCTTCAAGGAGAACAAAATATTCAAAGGACTTTCAAGTGGCTGTTAATATTCTTTTGTTTGATGGATGTTCTATACCCAAGTAGGCATAGAGTTCAAGTCACTGAAACTATGCGATTCTTCTATTAGATAGTGAAGAAACCTACAACTTGCAGTCAAACTATTATCACAAAGATTAATGAGTTTGTGACTTGTAAGAAAGCTATGACGAAATATAGATTCCCTAAAATGGTTAGAGGCCATATATAGACTATATGTTTAATTGGTTAAAGGCCATAAAATATACTCAATGTTTTGATGACAAAATTGAAATTTTGTTGATTTGCAAGAATAGTTTCACACCTATTGGTTGCAAGTTTGTTTTAAGGATAAAAACCATCAAACATGAAATTGTGTTCACACACAAAGCTGGATTAGTTGCTAAAGGTTGCAAGCAAATTCATGGCATGGATTGTGTTGAAACCTTATGCATAATCTTAATGCTCAAGTCTATAAATCAAGCAATAATTGCATATTGGTACATATGGCAATTGGATGACAAAACGTATTCCTCAATCAAATGTTGGAAGAAAACTATGTACGTGGCGGGTCATAGGATTTGTGGATCCAAATAAATGCTTGAAAAGGAAAGCTAGCTTATGAAATCTAAGTACAGATTTAAGCAAGCAATTGGGAATCGGGAATTGTATTTTAGTGAAGCTAATAAGTATTTTAGTTTCATAATATGTACATGATTCTTATAGATATATAAGAAGTTTAATGGGAGTACATAAAAACTTAATTGGTCCTATGTGTATCACACACATATCTCTCTATTGTGAAATAACATTCAAATGCTAATGACTTAGATTCGAAATTATTCATCAATGATGGACCAAGGCGAAAATTAGTACATACTGGGTATTAAGATCTATTTACAAAGATCTTATATTAATGTTTTGGATTAAGTAATGGCATTTACTAAATCAAAAACGAAAGACTCCATTGGAGATATTCGACCCATGTGAATATATCTAAGTAAAGAATGTTTGAACTATGTATAAGCATTTACTAAGTTAAACATCAAAGGATCTAAGTAAAATTCTTAACCTATATTATATGTCAAAGAATTTAGCTGGATTTAGTATCTACTGAAACTAGATGAGCTAAAGTTACATGAATAGAATTCAATTGGGAATTATTCTGCAAAAGAATTTATCATGTATGATATAATATGAGGATCGCCAAAAACGTATCGTATGACTTTAGGCATGACGAACATATACCAATCTCTATTGATCTAAGTGAAGATCAACTAGATTGAGCTCAAGAATACTTATAGTACTTGAAAAGGTACATAGGAATAGTTCTTGATTCAAGGAAATAAAGATATGCTAAATATTGATGCTACACGCATAAACACTGGCAAAGGATCAAGCAAGACCCTTTGGAGTTAACCATTGATAAGGACGAGCTATAGAGCATCGTGTTTTGAAATGGCAACATGGATTGGAGACCATGAGTTGTTGCGTGGGAAATTAAATATTAATTTCTATGTTCTAAGATACAGCTGGAAAGTCTTCCACATATCCGTAAACTGCTTGGATAAGTAAATCCAAACCAAAGCATCACTAGCAACCTATACAGTTGAAGTAGAAGTACTTATTGCCTAAGAAGCAATAAAACTAAGTTGTTTACATTAAAATGTTCTTCACTGAACTTGGCTGGATCACATGTCTGCTGACTTGATGGTTCTTCATTGCAAAATGCGTAGAACCACTATTTAAGTAAGAAAGACTAGATCACATAATAAACAAACTCAAAAGATCTTATCATCTATCTCGAAGAACATTCGATGAAAAGGATATTAAGATTAGCAAAGCATGATAACTAAACCTATGCAACAAGTGAGAAACAACACTCACATTGTGGCACTGGAAATCAAGCATAGCTTTGAAATTCCATGAACTATTTTAGAAGATGGGTTTGAGGCCCATGGTTGTAAAACATTGGGGTTGAACATTTATCATATATGAAATGTATTTTCATATTCCATTTAATCTTGGTTTAGTATTAAATGATGAGTCCCTTCAATTTGACGATATATTCAAGATAGACTGTCAGGACCAGTCCTGTGACTAAGAAGTGTCTATCAAGTGAACTTGAATGTCAAAAGTTGAAAATGGTCCCTGGTCAGAGTTTTCTATAAAGATGGACGCATAGAAAACGTTAGACGACTAGAATGCAAGATGACTAGTAGTTCTGTTTCTTGAACTATGTGGACATGGCAATGTCGTAATCATTTGCATAGATACTTACTTTTGGAAGACTAGTATCGGACAGACCTATTGAACTTTACTGTAAGAGATGAAAATCTGTCATAAGTAAATTTCATTAAAATTATTAGACACTAAATCCTCAATACCTGAGTGATTTGAGATTACTTGTTTGAGAACTGGTTACTTTGACGTTGACCAACCGTCGCACCGTAAAAGGAGGCTATAAAGGCAACGCTCAGGTAATCACCTATCAAACGAAGTCTAATCTCAAGATCGCAAGATTGGGATTGTCCTCCCATAAATCGGGATGAGATGCTTAAAAGTTGTACAAGGCCACTCGGAGAGCTAGAAACTGTGAAATGCATGGTCGTGCTCGGATGAATCATAGGCTATGATTATCTGTTTATTTGATCAGTTGAACGCTGAAACCGGGAAACACCTCTTGACATAATAAGGATGACAACTCTTACCTTATGTTCAAGAGCAAGCATCGAGCGACAAAGGAATTAGGAAATGCACACTTGTCCCTAAGGACAAGTGGGAGACTGAAGGAAATAATGCCCTTGGTCCAAGTATGCATTCAATGTTAAGTCTAATAAATGCGGTTCAGTATTAATTAACAAGTTAATAATTCAGTGAGATGAAGTGAGCTGAATGCCTAGCTAGAGGCCGCTTCAGTTCAAGTGGAATAATGATATTAATCCACAGCTTACTCTTGACTGAACCCGTAGGGTCACACAAATAGTACGTAAACGGATCAAGTATTTAATGGCATTAAATACTCTATATATGGATATTCGGAATCGACGGATCTTGGTTTCAGTGGGAGCTGAGATCGTCACAAGCAAGAAATGAATACTCTGGAAACGATGATATTGCCGGAAACGGAAATATGGATCGTATCGGAAATATAAATATTATCCAAGTCATAGATGTTGCCGGAAACGGAAACATGGTACGTATCGGAAAATATTATCGGAAATGGAAATATTGCCGGAATCGGAAATATTGCCGGAAACGGAAATATTGTCAGAATCGGAAATATTATCGGAATCGGAAAATAGTTCCGGAAACGGAAATATTACATATTTGTTCGAAACGAAAATTTATTCCGGAATCGGAAATATTAAATATTGTTCGTATCGGAAATGAATTCCGGAACCGGGAATTTAATCAGAAGCGTATCGTACGAATAAGCATCGGACGAGGCCTGCCGGACGAAGGCCCAGCACGAAGCCAGGCCATCGCCCAGCAAGCAAAGACGCGCGCCAACGCCCAGCCCAAGGCAGCGTCAGGCCCACCGCAAGGCAGGCCCAGCGCGCCAAGGCAAGGCTGCCCAACGTGGGCTGCGTGGGCCGAGCGCACGCGTGCGGGCGCCCTCGTGGCTCCGTGCGTGTGTGTTTGTGTCCATGCACAATTCCTAAATCTATTAGGATTTGGTGTATGATTAAACTCTTGTTCCTATTAGGATTATTTAATTAATTAGAGTCCTTGTAGGATTCTAAGTTTAATTAAATCGTATCCTACTAGGATTCCAATTCCCTTTCCAAACCTCTATAAATAAGGGCCTAGGATCATAATTTATAAACACGATTGAAGTATTCAAAGGGTAAGTTTTTGAAAGAAAATTCAGCCATACACTTGCACAACAATAGCCGAATATTCCTAGCACCTTAAGGGCGATTCTAGTTGGTCAATCTTGAGGCGGATCCGGACGTACTGTGGACTATCTACGGAGGGACGACATTTGGAGTCCTAAAGACTTGTTCTTGTTCGGTTCGGGCGCAGCTAGGGAAGGCACGCTACAAAGTGTATGCATCTATACTATGCTAAATGATTATGTGTAAATAATATGCTTTCTTGGCTTTATGGTTTTTCCGCATGATTTATGTATTGTCATATGTATCATAACCTAACATCTTGAACATACTCATTCAATCATCTAATATAAATTTTCATCCTAATACGTATAACATATTTTATAAGGTTAATATGCTAATTTGATCAAAATATTGAGTAAATATATTTTCCATTATTGATATACCGATTTGAGGAAAATTTTCTAAAATAATTTTGTACAAATTATTTGTGGTACTCCGTATCTATTATTTCATATTCTGTAATCCAATTTTTTTTCATACATAAACCGTTTATAAAAAAAATAGAAAATAAATTAAGTAGATACTAACTCCGTTTCATAAAGATCTTTATAGTTACTATTTACACAGACATTAAGACAAAAATGAAAAAGTTGGTTAAATATAATAAAATATGGATAAAGTAAGATAAAAGTGAGTGAAAATTGTAAATATTGTGGAGTAAGAAGGGTAAGGTAGTAAATTTCCATGTCCAAAATAGAATAAAGTAAATTAAAGTGTAAAGAACATTATGAAACAGACTAAAACAAAAAGTGTAAAGATCATTTTGAAACGGAGATAGTATATTTTAGGAAAAGGGGTTTTGGCGGGAAAAAATTGCACTATGAATTGACATGGGTCATTCCTGGTGTCTATTCTAATATAGAGTAATAGATAGATTGCATTTGCCAACTAGAGTTTGATTGTTTATTGTTTGCATTAGCAGTTAACTGATTATCTTTTGTTTTGTAAGTTTGATTAGTCGTCTGTATACATGTGTTTGATAACAAATATAGGTTTTGTTAAAAGTTGTTAACTATTACGTATATTTTATTGTGTAAATTAGACGTTTATGGACATTTGTCTTTTGTATTATTTATTTAATTTTGTCAGTTAAGAGTAGTAATTATGAACAAAATTGTCTTTTACAATATTACATTAACAATCTTCTTAACAAAAATCGGTGGAAGAAGTTTTTTCAAACTGAGGGGTCTGAGCTCCTTTTCAATAATTTTCATTGTCTGATTAAATAAAATCCTTAATAGGAGCAAACAAACATTTAATAAAACTTACTCTGTGTTTCTTAATAGAGGTTATTCTAGTGCTTGAATCACTTTTGAGCACATGGGCAAAAAATAGTTTTGGTTATACTTGTAAAGTGTAACTAGTTTTGGAGCCCGCTCAAAGAACGGACAATTATATATTGTTTCTTAATCCGTTTTAATTTTAAAGTGTTAGTTTTATTGAGGGATTGTGAATTTAGTTAGAGTATATGATTTATATAGAGGTGATCAAATTTCTAAGTAGAAAAAAATATATAAATTATGTGGTGAATTAATATTAAGTGTTAAAGAGGGAGATGAAGTAGTAGAGGTTGAATATGAATTCAATGGTGAATTGATGTTGGATGAGGAAGATGAAATGAAAGATGTGTTGAAATTGTGAAATGCTTCGTATAACAAACAACAACATGAAAAATTGAAAAAAAATATAAAAACTATTGATGAAAGAAAGAGGTGACACGTGTCATTTAACAAAAAAAAAATCCATTGATGAAAGAAGGAGGTGACACGTGTCATCTAATCATGTATACTTATCCTTTTTAAATACTAGGTATAGATAATCAATGGAAATTTTTGTCAACTTCATTCAAAATTATAAAGCTTATATCTAGGATCCTAACAAGTTGGTTATGATAATGTCCATGGTAATAAAACTCTATCCACAGATACATGAAGCATGTTTTTTCCCATCTACGTACTATTTTCACAACTATTCAATATCAACTCTAAATTAGTGATTTACTAGTTAGCTCCCGTGCAATGCACGAGTTTATTAAATTTTTGAAGGCTGGCAACAAAAAAGCTGGAAAATATTTTTTTTAGTTCCATGTTTTTGTTTTTGTTTCTAAAAAACATAAAGCACAAACATACCGAAGGGGGGCCTATAGAATTTTGATTTCCAATGCAAAAATAAATTTCATTTAGATTCAATAAAAAAGATTATGGACATTTCGTAATTTACCCACAATAAATATTTATAATCTTTATTATTTCCAAAAAGAATATATTGTACAACTCAGCTTTAAAAAAATAAATTAAAAAAACCTGTGAATTTTTGGAGGAAAATAACAATTGTGCATTAATATAATATATAGATAATGGATATATAATGAAACTGGAAAAAAAAACAAGCTATTAGATTGGATGCCTTGCAAAATTACATACTACCCGGTCCTCGTATAGTGTCAGTTTACAAAATTTCAAGGAAATTAGGGGATTTGGAGTGATTAACAATTAATGTTATTGTACTTTATTAGAAAAGTACACAATTTAATTATGGAGTACTATTTATACAAAAAGACAAAAGACAATAAATGTAGGGAGGAGAGAGGGAGGATAGTTGAATAAAAAATCAACACTATTTTTATGGTACAAATATTAAATACGGGCCCACATTTTGTAGGAAAATGTAGGACAATCGGATTATTTAAGTTGTTTAATAATAGTATATACGTTGGGGAAAAAATCAATTAATTAAATAGAAAAAAGTATGCACGACATTTAGGGAGACCCAAAATGAAAAATATACACTATATTATGAGATGGAGGCCTGGAGGGAGTATAATTGTGTTACAATAACCCCGAACTATTATCTCTTACAATTTATTCATTCGTACTCATTTAGTTTATAGTTTAAAACAATATGGACTTTGAAAAGAGCTTTCAGTTTCCCCCCTATACACAAGAGGTCCAAAAATACACCAACTATTATAGATGTCAACTAATTTAGTTGGTAAAATTTTAAGGGGTGTCCCAATTACAGTAATCAAATCTCGTCTACACTTTATTCCTTTACGGGCTCTATCTACACACAAAAAAAACACAAAATTATTGGACAAAGAAGCCAAGCCCAAATTAATTGAAATTTTCTAAATTGACTCAAAGTCTCATAAGATTTCAATCCACTACTATTTGAATACTTATACAGTTAAACATAGAGTAATTTTTATTTTGTTTTGTTTTATTTTAATAAGAAAAGTATACGAAAAGATTAGGACAGTCTTCTCGTAAGACTGCGACCTAACTTATCAAAAACGAGAAAATAACAAATAAATAAAAAACACTACTTCATATCTATGAAAGGATCTATGTTTTGATGACTATCTATCAACTATCCAATCAAGGATAAGTAGTCTGTAAATGTATTTAATTGCTTCACTAAATACATGGTGAGAGGCAGATGAATCAAATTGGAGTATTGCTAAAAGGATACATATTACTTCTTTTTTTTCGGTCGAAAAGGGAAGATACTAAATTAGGTCAAAGAGTTTACATGAAAATTTCAGAAACCAAAAATAGAAGTACGACATAAACTAAGTTACAGTTCCTTGATTAATACAACGCTTATGACGTTCATCATCATAAACATGTACAACAACAACATGGGTTCTGGTACAACACAATACAATTCATCTTCATAGCTTCTTCCTTAGCATTTTTTGCGATTGTATCTGCTAATTTTTTCCATCGCCTACCCTCGAATTAAAGGTGATTCCCTAAGCAATGTTTCTCGGTTCCCTACATTCAAATATAATATTAGCAAGGTCATTTAATGGTTGATCCTGTTGGTTAATCAGGATCACATCTTGCTGGCAAACCGGTGCTATATGGATGTTAGTCCATCCTTGATCCTTAGCTAACATCAATCCCATTCTCAGTGCATAAATCTTCGTAGTTAGGGCCGAGTTTGATAGCCTTTTCTGTTGAGAACCTAGCACCCATGTTCCTTTGTGATCTCTTACCACCATCGCTAGGCTAGCCACCCAAGATGTTCCATCCCATGAAGCGTCCACGTTCCTCTTAATTATCCCTTATGTTGGTGGTATATAGTGAGTTGTTTCCCCTTATGTCAATTGTCATGGTTGTCATGAAGTTGTTGTGGTTGATTTGTGAAGGACATCACCCAAGGTGCATTAAGTCTAATACCAAGGTTAAGATTAATTGCGAACAATTAATTCAGTAAGATCAAGTGATCGTAACAGCTAGCTGGAGCAATGCTTCCGATCAGTGAGTTCTAATCTATATATTAAGCCCACAGCTTACTCTTGACTGAACCTATAAGGTCACACCAATGACATGTAACAAATCACCGGATTAAATGAATAGGAAATTCATTTAATAGCTTTTCAGAATTAGTTTGGAAAACATAAATATACGATATGACGTTGGATCGGAATCGTATATCGTATTGCGTATATTTGTAAGCTAAGCGAAACGAGTAATCGTCTAGTTCGACATTGGATCGTCAAATACTATACGACAAATAATTGCCGTAAGGCATTGGACGCAAATACGAGAAGGCAACGCTGCCAGCCCAACCGAGCCAAGGCGCGCAAGCGCGCAAGGCCCACTAGGCGTAGCAGCAAGCCAGCGCGCACAAGGCCCATGCCTCGGCTGGGCGTGCGCGCATGCGAGGAGCAGCAGCAGCAGCTCACACAGCGCGACCCAATGCCCAGCCCCTGTGTGGCTGTGCGCGTTTGGGCTTGCGTGCTTGTTGTCCGGTTCTTGCCCTTGTGGCTTGGCCGGTTAGTATTATAACCTAAGGGTTATAATATTATCCACACAAGTTTTTTCTAACCTAATGCAATAATTCAGTTTACACATCAAACTCTAAAGGGAGAGAGAAACCCTAATTCTCTCTCAGCCTCCATGGATGTGTTCTTCCCAAAAGCACAAACTCTTGAGTGATTGTCTAAACTACGATTATCAAGACGGATCTGAACGTGTTGGTGAACCAAATAGAGGAACGACAATTGGAGTTCTTTGTTCGTGTTCGTTGATACTATACTCGGGAAAACACGCTTCAAATGTAAGTATGCTTAATTTTGTGCTTTATACATGTTTCCTGTCTTTGGTGATGTTCCGCACATGTTATGTATGTTTAACTGTATTCCCCTACAATTTGATAGCCACTCCCACGCACTGAACTTAGCCAGTTTTAGACAAGTGGTAACTGTCATGTTTTTCCTTTCAAAAACATATACATTTCGTCTCTTCCAAATCTGCCATACAAGAAAGGTAAAATATGTTTTCCACGGCATATGATATGTTATATCATCCTTGGAGAGGTTTCCATATAACCATTCATCAAAGGGGGTATTTTGGACAGTAGGTGCATATGGAACTTTATACCAAAATTGTCGGGCTCTTACACACGACAGGAGGATATGGAGAGGTGTTTTCGGAGTGTTCGGGAGGAGTGGGCATAAGGAACAGGGCAGCAGACCCCTATTAGCTAAGGTGAGATTTGATGGTATTCTCCCTCTCCAACACAACCAAATGAAAAATATGATTTTTGGCAAAGTCGTTGCCTTCCATACCATGTTCTTTGTTTTGCCAAACACCAAAGGAGAGGGGTAGATGTCAAATTATGCACTTTTGAAGCTAAATTTATTATTCTGGAGGTACATTGAAATGGACATGTCCTTTGCTTCGAGGATCCGAATTGGGGTAGCTTGAATTTGTTTTATGATGAGATGAGGAAGCTCGAAACCTAGATGTGTTATGGACCAATTAGACTCGGAAATGCAGCTTTGAATGGTGATAAGATTGACATTCTCAGGTAAGAGACCTTGATTTTTTTTATCTAAGAGGTTCAAAGTCAAACCAATTATCATTCCAGAAGGAGATATTTGCGCCGTCCTCTATAGTCGATTTGCAGTTTTTAGTGAAGTTGTCCCATACACCCCCCCCCCAACTCTTCCATATGTAGGAGCCTTTTTTTGAATGTATTAAAGCACATGATATGGGAAGTTAGGTTATCCGAAAAGGAGACTAATTTCCAGCACATCTTAAGATCCATTGTTCCATTTAAGTTCCGGATTCCCAACCCCTCGGTCCAAGTAGGTTTGCAAATATCATCCCACGGGACAAGGTGAAGGCCCTTGGATGAAGGAGAAGAATTCTAGAGGAAATTGGCAACAATGGAATTAATCTGGTTAAGGATGGATTTGTGGATAGGCAGACATGTCATATAATACGAAGGGATAGCAGATAGGGATGCTTTAATGAGGCAAACCTTTCCTTCTTTCGAAAGATAATCAGCCTTCCACTTACTCAACTTTGCTCTAACTTTGTCAACTATAAATTCCAATTAACCCTTGGAAGGACGATTGTGCACTACGGAGAAACCAAGGTAGGTGCCTAAGTTTTGGGACCTCGAACGGTTAAGCTTATACTCAAAGAGAGTTATGATATTGGGGGAAGTGTTGGGGGGGAAAATAAGCCTACTTTTTTCAAAATTTATTGTTTTCCCCGAGACATTTCCAAAGAGAACAAGAGTGTCAATCATGGATGACAGAGTTGTCTCGTTTGCCTCACCAAAGAGAATAAGGTCATCGGCAAAAAGAAGGTGAGATATGAAAAAAGCACCGCTTCCGAGCTTAAACGGGGTCCAAAGTCCTTCCTCACATTCTTGATGGATGAGCTTGGACAGCCATTCTATACAAAGAATAAAGAGCTAGGCGGAAAGGGGGTCCCCTTGCCAGATTCCTCTCGATGGAAGGAAGGTTTGGGTGGGCTTCCCGTTAACCAAAACCGACGAGCAAGTAGAGGAGATGCAATCCATAATAAACTTGATTGATGGCTCATCAAAATTCATATTCACTAGACAACTCCTAACAAAATTCCATTCAAGTTTATCGTATGCCTTTTCGAGATCTATTTTGAAAGCAAACCATCCTTTTTCCCTTTCCTTCCCTCCATAGCATGAACAGTTTCCGATGCCACTACCATGTTAGTGTCTGCCCCCCTCCCTTGAATGAAGGCATTTTAGTTTGGGGAGATGAGGAGAGATATCTTTGGTTTTATCCTTGTGACTATGATCTTAGTGACAACTTTGTTAGGGTATTACACAAGGATATAGGTCTGGATTTCTTTATGGAAGTAGGAGATTCAACCTTTGGAATTAGAGAGATGACGGAGTTATTGAGGCCCTGAGGGATCTTACCAGTAGAGAAAATATTCTTTATAAAGGAACTAGATCATCTTTCAGATTTTCCCAATGGTCTTTGTAGAAAAGTGAGTGAAAACCACCAGGTCCCGAGAGTTTGAGAGAACCTATAGAGAAAAGGGCATCTTTGACTTCTACAAAGAAGTGGGGCTGGCCAATGGAGATGAGGGGGGAATGAGGTGAAGGAGGAAGGTCTTGGTTTCGTCACACTTTGACCCTTGTGGTGGTGAAAAATGATGAGAAAAAATTCATCTATATGAGCTGAGATATCGGAGCTTGACTCGATTAGGTTTCACTATCTTGAAGTTGTAGAATTTTGTTGGTTTTTCTCCGGATCAGGGTAATTTTGTGAAAAAAAGAGGTGTTTCTATCCCCACCTAAGATCCAATTTTCTCGAGATCTAACAAGCCAAAAATACTCTTCTTGTTGAAAGATGTGGCCCAATTCGGGTTCTAATACTTTCCTCAAGACCAAACAGGTAGTTGGAGCACGGGTTTTCACATAGGCTTTTTGGACCCCTTCCAATCTGGTCGTAAGGAGATTTTTCTTTCGATGGATGCTACCAAATGTGTTTTTTGTCCATTCTGAGATAGGGTGTTTGAGGTCTAGAATCCTATGATGGAGCTGTCCGTTTACAGTGGCCCAAGAGCTAGAGATTAGGTCATTAAACGAGGGATCCAGGCACCACATTGGTTCGAATTTGAAGGAATGGGTACGCGACACTGGGATGAGGTTAGAAGTTCTTAGAAGAATTGGGCAATGGTCCGAAGATAGTTTAGGAAGGTGCTTGAGGGTAGTGTCAGGGAAAACGGCTAACCACTGGGGGATACAAAGGTTTTATTAATTCTTTCCATAATCGGGTTAACCCTCCTTCGGTTTGTCCGTGGTGAAACGTTGGCCATGGAAACCCACATCAATAAGTTGCACCTTAAATTTAAGGGGTAGGATTGTAGGAATGATATATCGTTAAGGCTCCTTATAGAAAGCTAAAATAAAAAATCATCTTATATTTAACATTAATTATACCGATTGACGTATACTTTTGACATGCATTCAATTTTTTTGTTAGAATCGTGATTTTGGATCATAAGATAGTACGATCCTACGATCAATTTTAGCTAAATGATCCATATCGCAAGCAGAATCTAAGGGTGGTAGGATCGGAAGATGATTGGTCAAGATCGTAGCAAGATCGGTAGCTTCGGAATGGGATCGGATGATCCTACTTTTTACTTAGATTGTTGCAGGATCGGTCAGGATCACACATCATGAGTGGGATCGGTCAGGATCGTGCAGGACCGATTAGGATCGAACGTTCCTACTTTTTTACCCTGTTAAAATGATCCCTAAAGTAACTAACTTTTTCTTTAAGTCCAAAATATGATAACCCAACTTGATAAACAAAATTTCTTTTCTCTAATCTATATGACTCTTACGAAGCCATATTGACTTTAAAATATCAATATTGTGTGAGAAAAACTATGTATTTAGCATCTATTATTGTTTGAAAGGTTTGTATTTATTCATTTAACAACATTTTCACTGAGGATTTGAAGACTAGATGGGCAGAGTCTTCGGGCGAGGTTGGGATGAGGAAATCAATCTCTAGCCTGGACAATATGAGGGATAGACAGTCACCAGCTACAGCTCAAGGGTGCTACTGGAAATATGGTATGGTGAGCTCTCATCATATCATCGTTCCAGTCCTGGTTGATGCGCCATGGAAGGATACTCAGTCCAGGGATGGAGGCTCCTGGTCAATAACAATGGAATGGGCTGTAGAATGTGGAAGCTTCAAACATGTGTGTGGCGTGGACCGTATCTTTGCTAGTTCTCCGATTCAGGGGGAATGCAAAGCCATTTTGTGTGGGCTTCAAGAAGGCCTCAAATGCGAAACTAACATCATCATAAAAACTGATTGCAAGAATACAATGGATAGTATCAGAAATCCGGGAGCAAGCCCACCAGATATAAAGCACATTGTTCGGGAAATCCACTCGATTGCAAACTTGGCATCCTTTGTTCTTATTCTTAAAGTTAGTAGATCTTCTGTCCGGCAAGCCCATATGATAACACATAGGGTAAGAACGGGCGCTTTCATTATTTTGTTTATCTACCTCTTTTTGCAATTTTGTAGGATCTTACAATCTTATGATCCGATCCTATCCCCATATCAATCCAAAGTGGAATCTCAACCCTAACAACTTTACATTCAGATATAAACATTAAATATTTATTTAAGAGTTGTATATATCATGACCCTTAATTTAAATTTTCGAACATGTAAAAAAGAGTGGAAATGAGCCTATTGACTTAGTTTTCGTATGGTTGGTAAGATTGCAAACTTTTTGGCATGTGAGCTGATTTTGTGTTACATTTTTTTTTGACAAATTAGATGAAAGTGACAGTAGATCGTTTGCTACTAAATTAGACATTAAAATCGTGGAAATCTTATGTTTAATTAATTTCATTGCTTAGTCAAATATGAAGGCATGTATAATGGCAACATAATAATGATGTTCCTTTCTTAGCCAAACCACGGCCATTTCAAAACCAAATATAGTACTCACTAGTGAAAGTAACTAATCTTTCTACGATGATATGATTTGTGGTTTTGAATCGATTTTTCTTAATTAAATCTTAATTAGTCGTCTAATGTAATGATAGTACATGCATGCGTGATGGTAATAACAGTGACATGTTTGGAAGTTCCATTCATGATCGATCGTACACATTTGTAACACAACATAACACATGTGATTGCTCGTGAGATGTTAAGATCATAAGAAACACCTACATGGCTACACGCCTACACGCTCATGATCTTTTCGTATCTTATCTTTTTTGTTCTTACTTTTTTTTTAAGGTAAGATAAAGTGCTCTTTCGGGTTGGAACTCTGCACAGGTTTATCCAATTCGGATTAGTGAGTTAAGACACTTTTAGAGTGGAGGGTTGGTAAAAACGTGTATATTGGTTGGTTTTTCAAAATGGCTCTTGGAGTGACTCTTCACTCTCTGTGCCACGGTGCCACCATCTCTCTACAAGATACTTTCAAGAACTCCTTCCAAAAATCACCCAACATTGGTATTAGTTGTAAATTGAACATGGCTTGCTTCTATTTTTTGTTAAATAAATGGGAATAAGAGGAATAAATTAAACACAACCAAAATCGATATTGTAAAAAAAATCAAAACAAACATTTTGTTGTATGGTTCCCAACTCGGTATTCCCACGCACTTTTCTTTGTGCTTTCCCTTCTTTTCTTCAGTGTCGTCCTTAAAACATGACTTAAATTTTCTCCTTATCCTTATTCAAATGCAAGAGTATGGTGGGTTGTAAGAGAGTACATCTCTATTAGGAAGTATATAAGTCAACTCCCGAGTTCTTAGGAGCTTAGTGTCTAGCTAAAATACCCAAATTACTCTTGTTAATTTATATACTCTTTTTCAATGTTAATATAACACGAACTATCCTACGTGTTTTTAAATGTGAAGCACTCATCATGTGCATTTAAATCTAGTAATATAGGTTGGCGTCTTTGCGTAATTCGAGTTGGAAGAAATTAGAAATGGAGAACCGTACTAAAATTATTAATTCTTGATTTCATTGATCATCAATGAAAATGTACAACAAAAAAAACAGTGTGAAAAAGCCATTTTGTAAATTGCGTTTGTTATTACCAGCTTAACGCGTAAAGAAATTATGGGATAAAAATGTTAAGATTTTGATTTCATTAGTTTCCCTAGTTGTTCCTCCACTTTAAAGGGAAGATCTAAGACAATATATAAGGAAAAATTGATAAAGGCAGTCCCAACTATAGGCGTTCCTCTTTAAAAGGGTCCAACTCCGGATTATTACTGGCAGGTCTCAACTATAGTGTGTGTTAACTTTGCGTGGGCCTTTTAACCGGTAACCGACTAAATAAGTGAAAAGCATTGAATTTTATTAATTTACATTTTTGTTGCCGAATTTTATGACTTAATTGACAAAGTCACGTGTTTTCCCTCCTCCTCACCCTCCATTACTCCCTTAACCCTTCTTCTTCCTCTTCAATTTACTCCTCTGCAAAAAAAAAAGTACCCTCACCACCACCACCAATAACCACTCGCCCTCCTCGCAGCCGCAGACCTCCTCCCCCTCACCACCTGCAACATCTCCTCTCACCCCACTCATCGCCTCCACCCACCTTCCCTCTGCAATATCCCAACCAGCGGTACTCCCCCACCCATAGTCTGCAACAGCTCGCCCACCACCAATATCGTGTCAATCTTCTAGCAACTACCCACCAACTTGGCACCGATGCTAGGGTAGAAGTTTGAATGATCTTAGAATCAAATTTGGGTTTCTCAATTTTTTTTGCTCAAATTATTCGTAGGCAATTCACACAAATTCAAGCTATTTATTCTCCAATTTCTATGGAAGCCCGCTATAATTCTCCACCTTTTAAGTTTAGTCTTGCTAATCTTAATATGATTTTGCATATTTTCCCTTTTTCTTTAAAAAAGAATTGATTTTGTGTTTTAGGAATTTTTTTCTTGAGATGTAAATTAACATGGTTGATAAATCTGATAATGATGATTCTTACAGCGTTGATGTTGCTGAGATTTTGGCTAATTAATGAAGCGTTGGGATGTTGGTAATTTTAATAGTATGGATGTAATTTCTTGAATTCCAAATTCTTAGTATTTTCCTTACAATTTGATACTAATTAAAAAAAATATTTTTAGCATCTTCCAATTATTGAGGTTAAAAGGTTGATATGATGAGATAATAGAGAACAAAAATGGAGGCTGCCTTTTTAATTTAAGGGGTGGGTGGGTTTTTAAATAAACGGGTGGGGTTTTTTAAATGGCACGTGATATGAGTAATTACCGTAATTACCTCTCCCAGCCGGTCATTTTTAGAATGGGACCACGCAAAGTTAACACTCCATATAGTTGGGACCTGCCAATAATAATCCATAGTTGGGCCCTTTTAAAGATGAACGTCTATAGTTGGGACTGCCTTTGTCAATTATTCCTATATATAATCAAAAACTTTACCCAGATGAAGGAACTGAAAAAAGGCACAAATTGCATTACATATTTTGGAGGGAAAGAAATATTTTTGAAGAACACAAACACAATAAAAATGGGAAAATGCAAAATAAAAGAAAAAGTGGTCCACCTAAACAATGTATTAATGCAAAAGTGCCCAAAAAACTGTCTCAATAAATGATTTAATTAACTCAAATTAAATACTCCAAGAACAACAAACAACCCCCAAACTTCTTCTTCATCATCATCTCTCATTTTCTCTCTCCTCTCTGCTTGTTCAACGCCCTTTAATGATTCCCACGTCCTCCATTTTAACCCATTCCTTCAATCCAACTCACCTTTTACATCCCTTTCCAAAATCATATTAAAAAAAAATTGATCTTTGAAAAATTCTGCTTTTTGATTTTTTTTTGAATTTTTCAGAGAATATTTTGGATACCCGTTTGATTAATTGACACAAATGACAGAAGTACTGCATTCTCCATCCCATTTCTCATCATCTCCAGGAAGTACCCCTTCCGATACTTTGTTTTGCAACCAAACACAGCCTTATAGTCAAAACCCTAATTCGAATTCTGTAGATAGAAGAACAGCTAGTGGGGTTGAATGTGATTGTGATTCAAATTCAAGTTTTGGAGAGAGAAGTGAAAGTTTGAAGAGGAGAGAGAAAGAAAGGGAAGAGCTTTCCTTCCTGGCTCTTCTTGTGGCCTTGTTTAGGAAATCATTGATCAGTTGCACAACTGATAGGGAAGATCATATTTCTTCCGGTATGGATATTGGTTGGCCTACCAATGTCCGACACGTGGCTCATGTCACATTTGATAGGTTTAATGGTTTCTTAGGTTTGCCTGTTGAGTTTGAACCTGAGGTTCCTAGAAGAGCTCCTAGTGCAAGGTACATTTGCTATTTTGGTTGAATTTATGCAATTTTGTTGGAATTGATGCATAAATTGATGTGGGTGTTTGTATTTGGTGTATTATGTAAGGTAGGATTTTACTAGTGCAAGGTACATTTGCTTTTTAGGTTGATTTTTGGTTTAATTTGTGTGATTTTGTTGGTATTGATGTATAATTTGATGTGGGTTTTTGTATTTGGTGTAATATGTGAGGTGGGGTTTTATAATGTTGACCCAAATTTGCTAAATTCAGGGCATAATGTGATGTGGGTGCCTGCATTTTGTGCATTTGGTACATTTTGTAAAAGTGAGTTTTTGTTGATGGTGGACAATGCGGGAGAAATTGGCATTTCTTCTGTTTCTGATAATTTAAGGCAGAAAGTTGCAAGTTTTTGGTGTAAGCATGAGCACTAGATGCATCTGGAAACTGGATTTTTGTTGTTTCATGAACAATCCAAAGCAAAATAATGCAACTTTGAAGCTAATGAACATTTTATCATAATGGCATTTCCATCTTATGTGGAACAGATGGTTTTCCTTTTAGTGGTACTGACCTTGTTCATTCTGATTGTTTAATACAAATTGCTATATAATCAACTCTAGAGGACTAGAGGGATCAAATTTCATAGAGGGTCATTGATAATGTTTTAACAGTTTTTGATGTGTATAACAGCATGGCAGACTACAAATGATGTATCCTTTGAGTTTATGACATACACTACGTACTTTGTCGAGAATCTGTGATAGAAAATAATCATTCACTGTAAAAACTATTATTGAAGGATTAGGGATGATTTAGGTTAAAATTTGATTGTCAAATATCTGATTCTTATTTCAGTATACACTCCTCCATCTTTTCTGTGCTTATAGCTTAATCAGCACTGGGGTAAATTGAAAGCTATGAACTTATGGTCTTAGAAGTCTAGCATATTTGTAGGTTATATCCTAGGGTAAAGGCTCCTTAGATCCATGCGTTCTTACCAATTGAGAAAAGTAGACATCATCTTAAGAGTGGTTAGTGTAGTAGTTAGATAATCTTCTCCTTGAACATAATACATGCAAGTCATACATAAAACTTAGTGACTGCTGATTGAAGATTCGCTTTGTCAATCATTAGGGTGAAAGTTTTGGTCCTTCCCTTGGAGAATATTAATTTCTGTACTTCTACTTGGATCCGAGTTTCAAGTGTGGACTTCGGTAAATAAAATTCATCTGGATGAGATAACATATGTGATTCCCTGATTTGTTAAGGAGATGTACTCCTTATCTTTATGTTGTTTCACGATACTGTTCGTTTAATTCCCCACCGATCCCATTTGACTTTGTCATCCTTGTTTAACAATTTGTTGGCTACTTCGCTCCATTTGACATTGTCATCCTTGTTTAAGGATTTGTGGGCTACTTCCTTCCCTTTGACATTGTCATCCTTGTTTAAAGATTTGTTAGCTACTCTTCCCTCTAATTTGTTTTTGTAGGTTATGTTAATTTGTTTAGAGTTAAGAGAAAGGTGCGTTCTATTCACTTGATTTTCACTTATTTTTTCTGAACTTATATTATCTGAATTTGTTAGAACCTAAAACTTATTTCAGTTATAAATTATACTTGGGTAACCCTTATTTTTCCTGAACTTAACTAAACTTATCAGAACTTATTTTTCCTGAAATAAGTAGAAATAAGGTGAACGGAACAGGGCCTAAGATATAACTCAGTTCCATGCCATTGGTGTTACTGCTGCGTCGTAGTTTTGGCTTCTTCTTATCCTGGACTCCTTTCCATGTGCAGTACATCTGTTTTTGGTGTTTCCACGGAATCCATGCAGCTCTCATATGACTCTAGAGGCAACTGTGTGCCAACAATACTTATATTGATGCAAAGGCGTCTTTGTGATCAAGGAGGCTTGCAGGTACATGTTATCTCTAGAATTAGTCCTAATGATTTCATGGGATAAACCCGCAAGTTTTTGTTCATTGGAGTCTTGGAAATGGAGATTATCCATTGGTGGGTGATCCACTCCTTTCAAATGTGCTTTCTTGTATACGTTTTTGCATTCCGGGGCTAACAGACTTGTAACTCATATTTGCAGGAGGAGGGAATCTTTAGAATTACTGCAGATAACAGTCAGGAGGAATTTGTTAGGGACCAATTAAATGGGGGTATTATACCAGATAACATAGATGTTCATTGTCTAGCTGGCCTTATCAAGGTATGACTATAAGTTTCTTGCATGCATATCTTTTGCAGAAAACTGTTTGGAACTCATTAGATGTTAAAGTCATAGACCATTGGAGTAACTTGCCGATATTAAAAAAGTGCCCCATAGAGGGCTCACCTGACTTGTGTCATTGTTCGAGTTGACGTAAAATGCTTAGAGAAGTCTGTAACTCTTACTCTCAAAACAGAAATGTCCAATTATCTTGAACTGCCTCGTTCCCATCAAGCTCTCTTGCTGACTTCATTTCCACTCCGTTTTCTAGGCGTGGTTTAGAGAACTCCCAACTGGGGTTTTGGATCCCTTGGAACCTGATGATGTGATGCAGTGCCAGGCTGAAGAAGATTGTGTTGAGCTTGTGAGGCTGCTTCCTCCAACTGAGAGTTCTCTGCTTGATTGGGCCATCAACTTGATGGCTGATGTTGTTCAAGAAGAACAGTACAATAAGATGAATGCTCACAACATTGCTATGGTGTTTGCTCCAAATATGACACAGGTAGTTTAATTGCTACCTGCTCCTTTAGCCTTAAATTAGTAGTAAGATTTCTTGATCTTGATGCTCATTTTCTCAGAAAAACAGAGTTTTGCTGCCATTTCTGACTCTGACATTTAAATTCTAAATTGCTTTTTATAATTTTTGGTTTAATTGAGGCACTTTGATATGCTTATATTCTGGAACACACTCAAGTCAATAATTCTTCAGGCCTAACATTCAGAGACCATCAGGTGTTTTAACGATCAGCAATAGTTTCTGGTAGTATAGATGTATAGAAATGAACAATGTACATAACGACCTTGGTGAATGAAAATGTGAAGTACTTGATATACATGCCTTTAAACCACTTGAAAATTTTATGGCTAAGGTCATCTGTTTCACTGCATGTATTGGAAATTTTCCTTTTTGTTGTGGAAGCTTTTAGGGAGTCAAATGGCGTTTCATTAATGAACGGCTTGTGTCTGAGAGCCATGTTTGGGGCTTGGGTTAGTAGACTTCAAAATGTCTTTACATCTCATTATTTTCTTAATTTTTCTACATTATTACATGAGTTCCTTCCTTTTATATGTAGATGGCAGATCCTTTGACTGCATTGATGTACGCTGTCCAAGTGATGAACTTCCTGAAAACCCTTATTACAAAAAAACTGCAAGACAGAGAAGATGCAGGAATGGACCCTCCTTTTGCTTCCTGTGCAGGACCTTCTGACGGGAGCGGACATCAAAGCCCGTCAGAGCCTTGTTTGGGAGATTATCTTGGTGAAGAGTCTGAGGGATCAGAGGCCGAACACTATTCATCTGATGATGAACCCGTTTTTGATAGTCCCCATGATACTAAGCAGTCTGAAGATGGAGATGAGTCTGATGATTCTCCGTTTCATTGGCAGTCTTTTAAGGGATTACAAGCGAGTCTAAAGATCCGTACAGGACCTCTGTTTCAATCAAATACCTCCATTGTCAGGAAGGACCCCGTGAGTTTAAACGGACGGCCACCTGTGCGACCAATAGTAGAGAAACCGAAGACTATGAGCAACCTGAGTTGTGTGAGTTCAAGGATAGAGCGTATTGAAGCATGGCGGTAATAACAGCGGGCTGCTTAGACTGCTTGTCTAAGCATCATTTGGCCTTTGATTCAAAATTGTACTCGTAAATCCTAGTGCACATGCATGTTATGGACAAGGTATTGAGACAAAACTCAAGACTCTTAATTGCTTTCAATTTCTTTTACCTTTCTCTATTTTTTCACCCAGTTTCGTTGTTGGGTGTTTTGGCTTGTTTTCTGATATCTTGTGACATAAGCATGGATAATTAACAGAACTCTCTGGTGTCCGTAGACTAGTGCTAGTCACTGTACTGTATCCGTAAGAGAAATGGCAGTTTGTATATCTGATTATTGGACTAGTAGTTTCTCTCTTCATCTCTTTCTCACCCTCCATCCTTTTCATGTTTTTTTTTTTTTTTTTGACATAGGCTTAACTTACGTAAAACAAAGTGTTTACAAATTACAGCCTAAAACTCCTTAGAGCATCTGCAATGGTTGTAGCTAGGGACTAGCTTGAAATTTATAAAAGTTTCAAGCTAATAGCTAGACCATTGGAGTGAAGATAATAAATTAGCTTGGCCAAGCAAATTAGCTTAAACAAGCTAATTTGCTTGACAACTAGCTCCCAAATTTTCCAAATAAATAATTGACAAGTGGAACAAGTATGACCAATTTAAATAACAAGCTATTTGCTAGCCATTAGAGCATAAATTAGCTAGACAATAAAATAGCTTAAAATCTTATGTGGCATAACAAGCTAATTGTCAAACTAGCTTGCCATTAGAGATGCTCTAAGCTTTGGGGCCAAAGAAGACCCATATACATTCTTTTTTTTTCTTTTTTTTAACATAGGACCCATATACAGTCAAAGCTTCTTTATATCCTTTTCATAATTCAGCAGTGAAGAATTACTGTATTTTCGTAAGAATTTGAATCATTTGTCTAATATGGGTCTCTCGACAATAATTTTAAAAAAAAATACTTGTAATAAATAATACTCCGTAGTAATTATTAAAAGAACAAAATGACCCTTGTTACCCTTTATGATGACTAAATTCATAAATACAAATCTAGAATGTAAACATCAATTTTACCATTCTAAAAGTGACTAGAATCGTACTCTGTACTCTGTATACAAATAGTCAAACAGAGTCATAAAATATCGGAGCACTTTTAAATTTCAAATAATTGTGAAAGTAAATCAAAGGAGATTTTTTCTATTGAAATTCCTCCCATAGTCGTATTTGTTTATTTTATTTTAATACAAAGTACTTACATTTTATCAAAATATGAAAAATAATTAGGTAAAAGATTTGTCACGCTTTCAGTAGTGGTTAACATCACAATTTTTTTCTGTTTGAATATCTTAGTTTGTCAATAAAGACGATGAATAGCCAGTGATTTCCTCTCCAAAAAGGAAAAACACTTGTTAGGGATTTTGGTGGGGGATATTAATTCTCACGTTGACGAAAATCATAATCAAACGAGATAAAAAGGCAAAGATATGGAACCTCCCTTTTTTATTCCTTAGGGGAGTGACTTTCTTTCATACCCAAAGGACAAATGATCTATGCTGAGATTTGGATTTTCTAAGACCATCTATCTTACATCCGGATACACATAAAGTTATGTGTATTTAATTAAATGAGATTATGAGAGGGAAAAAAATTCTTAAGCGCACCATGAGATACACGTGATGTAAGATATGTTGTGTATTTGTGTAGGACAAAAAAATCATATCAAAGTTCGTGATAATTGATTTATTTCAGCATGTATGAAAATTGAAGTTAGCATTTCTCGTTTAAGGAAAAAAAAATAGTTGAGGAGAAAATAATAAGATGCACCAAATATAGAGTTAAGTGTAACAAAAAAGAAATTACTAGATGATGGAATTCATGGCATTGGTCCGAGGCTTGGAGTTGGCGAGGGACTTGTAAATCGAAAAGTTGTTAAGCCTGATAACATATCATGTGTTCAAACCAGAGCTGTCAAAATATGTCACCAGGTTGAATTAGCTCGCTAACCAAGACGTGCATTAAGAGAATTTTGACTCAAATTTTAGAAAGTATCCCTTTAAAGTTTGAGTGGCATTTTAAATGAGGATTTCAATAATGGTGGCCTTTTCATGTCTAATTCTTGTGTGTTTTTGTTTTTGTTAATTCTTGTTTTTTCTCTTATAATTGGAATGTTTTCCTCGTTTGAATAATTTTTTTTTTAAAAGAAAAACAAAGGTGGTTAAATAAGACTAGGAGAGAAAATTTTGTACTATGTAGAAAATAGAAAATGCTTACTCACATTTATCGGATAGACGTCTGATGAATACTTCCTCTATTTTTAACTTGCATTATTTGCGATTTACACAAATATTAAGAAAAATTGTAAATGTTAAAATTGTCCATATAAAATGTTAGGTAACAATGGTAAATATGAAATGCGATTAAGGCTAAAGTGGATAGGGTGAATACATTAAAAAGCATGTAAACATACCATAAAAGAAGTGGTACTACTAATATGGATCTATCATAAATGGACAACGGTGTAAGTAAAGAAAAACGGAGGAAGTATTTATTTTATTTTTTCAAGGGAACGAACATAAAATTAGCATTTGATTCATTTTCTCTACGAAGTATAAAAAGAGTTGTTTCCTACGGAGTATAATGTTTAAATGAATTCTTTTTATTTATTAAAAGAACATTAACACAATGAGAAACTTTAAGAAAAAGGGTAAATATTGAGACAGTTAAAACATTGGTTTTTCAAAGAAACTATATTATATAGATATATTTGACCTTATGATTAATAGTTGTCATCCCTATTATGGAGTACTACGTAGTATGGATGATGATAACAACGAATTGATTTATATAATTAATTGAGTAGAGTACAACATCAATTAATGTGAGTTGTATCAAATTAGTTACAATATGATATCAAACATTGAATGATTATAGCTTCATGGGTTCAAAACTAAAAATGAATATGTAGTAAGAAATACATTATATAGTATGTCGGCTGTGAACATAGTTAAGTTATTGCAGATATAGCTACATCGCCTTGAGAAAAAACTCCATACGTATATGTGTGAAAATATCATTGCCTTTGAATTTAAAAATAATATAGACAAATTGAGAATCTAGACTTGACATCACATGACCCAAATCATGCAAATCACATCAATTTTCTATGGAGGTGAAAACAAATGGCTTAAATTAATTGGGAGGAAAAAAAACCCTCCTTTCTTTATTCTCTCCCTTTTGGCCCCCTTTTTCTACTAACTTCACCTATAAATAGTGAGCTCATGCAACTACCTAAAGGGTAAATAAGTTTATTTGATACAATCACATAAATCCCCCATTCTCTTCCCCTTCTCCCGAGTTCCAACCCAACGCCCAACACAAGGGTCGTTTTTGCACAAACCTTCCCTCGTATAAATTTTCAACAAATTCAACGACAATACTTGAAAAAATGACCTGAATGTGCAAAAAATTTCCCCAAAATTTAAAACTCAAACAAAATTTTCAAAAACTCAAAACAATAAATTTCATCGCTAAATAACGATATTTAGCAACATTTTGGTGACATTGTCTCATATAAGTGTTTCTCCACCGCCTCCCCTGTAGAACACACAACAAAGTCCAACCTTGCAACCCAACAATTCTTTTGCATTTGTGATATTTCCTATCCCCAAAAACCCAAATAAAAAAATAATAAAAGAATAAATTATTGCCTTGTTATCAGCTCACCGGCTTCTTTAAGTTTGAACAGATCAACTCCTCCCCATATAACATCTTCACATCTATCCCGTGAGACGTGATCTTCTCTTCTACTTCCCTCCTTTGACACCTTACAATTTCCTCCATCTTTAATCCTATTTTTTTTTTTAAAAAAAATAAAAAAGAAAACTCGAAAATAGGACATCTCTCAAATTTATAGCCATAAAAAAATATATAGAGTTTCCACAAAAATAGCAATGGCAACCTGTGGAAGCTTAAGACACATCTTTGAGAACACAATTGTACCAGAAAACAACCACTCCTCTTCCTCTACCTCTACCTCTTCCTTGATAGACTCTCTCTCTCCTTGGAATCATATCAAAACTATCAAACCACATCCTGATCACTCTTTCACTGAGATTTTCGGCGAGCTTCATTTCAAAGAAACCCATCCCAACCCCACATCGTCATCACTGTCGTCGTTTTTCCCACCACCGTCGTTGTCCTCATCATCATCAGTACCAGCAGCATTTCCTATTGACTTAGTTAATTCAGGTAGTTCTGTTATAGACAAACAGCAGGATGAGAAGAGTTATTCGTCTAATGATGGGTATTCGCGAGCACCATACCATCGGAAGAGCGAAAGTTTCTCGTCTCTGAACTCTGACAGCCTGCAGTTGTGCACTGAAGGGCTCGGTTCTGAGAGCTTGGGTGATGTGGAAGATTTGTTAATGGAGGTTCAGAACACAAAGAGTCATGATGATGAAAAAGTGCTTGTCAGAAGACATTCAAGTGATTGTTACTGCAGGAAGATGAGAGTTAACGAAAAGACCATGTTCCCTCCGCCTATACCTTACATTGGACAGGCAGGAAAACCCTCTGTTTCTTTTCAGTCTTACAGACAAGATGGGAGATTTGTGTTGAAGGAGGTTAGGATACCCACACATGAGTGTCTTCAAGCTAGTAGGGAAGATGGACGGCTTCGTTTAAGCATTGTCCAACCAGGCAATGATGAAGAAGAAGAAGAAGAAGAAGAAGAAGATGATGAAGATGATGATGACATCGCTGCTGATGACGATGATATTGTTGTTGAGGGTGATGATGGCGGAGAAGGAGAGATGGATGATATTGAAAGGATAGAAGATGGTGTAGAAGAAGAGACACAGATAAGAGATGGTGTTAAAGGAGGAAGATGAAGTTATTACAGTTAGGGATGATTTTGTGAGAAATTCGTAAGGTCTTGCTTGCAGCCTGCCGGAGTCAATAGGTTTCAAAATTTGTGTTCTTTCCCTCTGTTCAGATTTACTAAACAAGAGGATAGCAGCAACAATAATTGATCCTCTTCATTAGTACTGTAGTTTTTGTACACTAACCCTTATTACTACAATTCTATAATGCTAACCTAGATGAAACTGAAAGTATTAAAATAAAGCTGAAAGACAGATGATATTTCAGACACTATTAAATTATGCCAATATTGCCGCTAAATCCCTTAATCCTCATTCGTCATTGAGTCGCGATAAAAGTATCAGACTCATCAGAAGCATCAATCTGATTCAAGTTTCAGGTTATCACTGCAGGTGAATTAGGAACAATAGTCTCAATTCAGAACCAGGATTCAACTGACTAGCATCAACAAAGCCTAAATGGTACATTAAGATTTAAGAACAAGACAGCAACATATGTGCACGAATTTGTACATTAAGACTAGTTAAGTAGTTAGGAATTCATGTACAGTCGCCAAAAGAACAGCAGTACTTTTTTCATTATAAGCATTACAAATTTTCAACCAATAGAGATCAGAAAGTTACTTCTACTTTCTAAAGTCACATTTATCCTCACTCTTGTGTTTTAAAGAATTTGTGATAAAGCCAATTACATGATACTTCCAAGTGGCATTTGGCACAAAAACTTTCTCATCTCTGACTCTGCACCTTTCTTAATAATCAATCAGTAATTGACTGAAAGTTTGTGTGCATGTGTACAAATTGACATAATTAAAAAAAAATCACAATAATAAAGAAAAAAGAAATTCCGAGTGACAAGAATAGAATCAGTGACACACATGCTGACGATTATATTATATGCATTCCTATAGTAGACAGCTGACAATAGAAAGTTCATTTTTAAACAAAGGACGATGTAGGTAACATCCTATGTTTTTAGGACTCTCTTCATTATTTGCCATGTAAGTGAAGACTTTTTGTACAGGATACAACAGCGAAGTCCAACAATTGGACACATACTCATGTCGGACATGAGCACCCATATCAAAGTTACACGGGTAATATTTTGACAGAGTCCGACAACAGTTCACTCAAGGAACAAATACGTCCTGCTCCTCCAATCACAGCTGAAAGGAGGAAAAACAAGGATCTCAGGACTCCAACAAGATGTGTTAGGCAAAGTAGTATCAAGGTTCCACGGCTCGAGTCTTGAGAATTGAGATAGGATATGACTCTCATGGCTATTAAAATCACAAGTCCAATCGAATGGGACGGGTGACAGATAGCATGAAAACAGTACTTACAATTTGACGAATAATGTACGACGGAGAACATAATTACATAAAATGGAACAGTGGAAACCTTTTTTCTTTATTTTCTGGATAAGAAAATCTTGTTCTACCTATGAAATCAGAATTTGCAACACTTAGGTAATCCTACAAGCTAAAGAATAACAAACATGGACATAAAGTTACGGTCCGAAAGAATTCAAATGCATAAATGATCATCCTAAAAGAGCAAAAGCATCCGATTTTGTAACCACAGGTCGGAGGAGAGTTGATTCCAGACTTCCAGCAAAAGCAGAAAATATGTATGTTTAAAGTAAGTGGAATTGGAGGCTGAATTGCCATCACAAAGCGATTTAGCAATAACTAGCAAACAAAAGAAAAAGGTTGACATCACTTGGCACCTCAACAATTGAAGCATTGGTAGACCACAATACCACATACTATATCACGTTTCGATTCTTTGTAAAGAAAAGTTTAAAGTGAAATTGATGAGATGCTTTGAGATATTGCTTTGAATCCTCCCATCTCATTCAACACAAACCCACAAATTTAAAATGTATAAGAAAATCTTTTAGCTAGAGAAATATCGCATCTTTCGTATAGGGGTCCAGGATAATCGAAAATTTTGGAGTAATGCAGAGTGTGTGTGTAATGTTTTGCATATATACTCTCTTATCTACAACCTATAGGATGATTATGGATTACGTCGAATGACATAAGTGGATAAACCACACAAATATAACACTCTCCATCCATACGTAATCGTCACATATCTTAGTTTAGTATGTTCGGAAAGTTATCACCTTCCCAAACCATAATAGTTTATTACAAGGATGTCCCTAATTATTAAGTCTGTGGTGCAAACTAATAAAAGATCATACCAATGATCTGTTGGTTAAGTGGTGATTGGGGCTGAACTTGGTAGAGATGACTGCATGTTCAATCCCCCACAACAGCAATTGAGAGGGGATTGGAACATATCCATCCAAAACTCGTTCCGAATCTGGATTAACCCTAAGGTGAACTAGGTGGTAACACTAAAAAAAATGAACTTAATTACGAAGGGTTGGGATATAATGACGGGAGTCAAAAATTCTAATTGTAAAACTATCTAAGTCTTCTTTTAGACTCGTGAACATGAAGGAATACCTAGGCCCTAGGGGAACTATCCGCTCAGGGAGGAGGCATGTTTCTATTTTGACATGAAGCCATGAAGGAAGACCTACGGGAAGTCGGGAACTATCCTAGTTTAACAGGATCTTACTACCTTTTAGAAAAGCAAGGTTGTAAATACAGAGTAACTACATATAGAAATATGACACTTGAGAGTAGAGAGTCACAAGACTAGAGTCCAGAGTGACTCTTTCTAGTTTATAAATGATTTCTTATGTTAGAGTAACTTTCGAGCATGTTTGGTATAGTGTTTTTAATTGAATCAATTAACTATTTTTATTACTTCATGTTTGTTATAAGAAGTGGCTAACACAATCCTTTCCTAAGGGTAGCCACTACCATCATTTGTTACATCTCCCAACTCTATGGTAACAAAATTGGTCCCCTCATCAAACAACTTATAATGGTAATAGTTAACAATACCCTTTCCCTTCTTATTTATTTATTTTCTTTCCATTTCTTTTCCTAAATTTATACCAAACATTTCTGTAGGAGAACTGAGACGTCCTCTTCCGGTACTTGCTCCTTAAAAGTTTATACCACATAATGACATTATTGCGTGACAAAGTTTCAATCATCACCGTTAACCCGCACCTCTAAGTGATCGGGTCAGAGCTTGACATGCTCAGCAATAATGTTAACAAAATGAAGCTAAAATAAACAAACAGAAACATGTAGCAGTATCAATCATCTCGGGAATTGTGCATAGAATAAGTCGGTCAGATATCTAAATTCAGCAGTCACAGCAGAATTGAGCAATTCTAGACAGCCCATTGGGACTCACTCCAAAATAATTGGGCCAATTGAAAAATAATTAAACACTTGACGTAAAAAAAGCACAGAACAGATATTAAATGAATGGAATAGCAAATCATGAATTTCAATCAAATATTTGAAAGTGCATCAACATGAGGAAACCCCTGAAAGTATCATCTATAAGTTTATCCATGACGTCACTTACGGATCGTTTAAAAATTTGTTAATACTACCCGCCTATTGTAAGTCGGCATAAGGGATTTATTCATTTTTTAGAAGGAAACTTATTTTATTATATAAAAAAAGAAGGAAATTCATGAATAGGTATTGCCACCATCCAATGTAAGGAGCACCTTGTACAACTCTGGACGACGATCTCGAAATACTCCCCAGCTACATCTCTTGTACTTTAATTTCTCCAAATCAAATTGAGCAACAAGGACTGCTTCCTCTTTGTCATCAGCAGTAGCAATAATTTCTCCAGTGGGGCCTATTTAGAAGATTTCCAACTTCATAAGTTATTTGAATACATTAAAAGCTTTGAATTCAAATAAAATGAAAGAAGCTTCTAAAAATGTATTAGTACCTGCTATGAAGGAGTTCCCATAAAAGGTGATCTCACTTTTACCATGCTCAGTCTCAATTGTCTCCTTTCCAATGCGATTAGAAGCCACTAATGGTACCTGAAGTTATAAAATATGTAAGTTAATCAATTCTGATCAATTTTAGGCTGGCAGTAATCTCAACACTGTTTCCTAGAGAAATGTCCAAATCCATAAACGGCGTATTTCAGAAAGGACATATTTGTACACAAAATTTCACCACCGACTGAAATCCTGAATCAGTAAAAAGAATTTTCTACATTTATCAACCCTGAATGGACAGCAATGATAGAAAAAAATATAGAACCAGAGTACGACTATCATTAATAAACCGAGATCATCAATAGGATGAGGAAACACACAAGAACTGGGTTACACTAGCTTAGAAATTAAGAATTGGCAGAAACTGAATTGCACAAGCTCACGTACCAAATTAGCGCCTGCATGTCCCTGCATCACTCGCTTCCAGTGTTCACGAGAATCAAGTCCTTCATCTTGGGGTTCAGAACCAATTGCTGTGGGGTAGAACAATATCTCTGCACCTTGAAGTACCATTGCTCGGGCTGTCTCCGGGAACCACTGATCCCAACAGATTCCTACATACACCAGTACATTGGATTATTGGGAAGGCTGCAAAAAGTTTCACTTGCATTTATGAAACCTTGGATTCCCTTAGGGAAAATCCAAATACGGATCGAATCAGGAGGCTAGAAAAGCCCATTTATGCATGCACACGTCTAAATTCGAGAAAATACAGAATATGCGAAAAAATTGACTTACCAACTCCAATTTTGGCAAATTTCGTTTGGAAGACCTGTACCCCACATTTACAAAAGAAGTTTGTAAGTGTTATTACAGATTACAGATTAGAAATCCAAGCATTGAACGGAACTCAGAAGATAAAAAGCCAAATGCATACACTCAAATGGGTGCAAAATATATTTCCAACCATTTTATATCCCCCAGTAACTACTCACTAAATATTAACATAGAAAAGTGCGGAGGTTGTGCTTATAGCAAATTGGAACTGTTTTAGCGTAACAACTATTTTACCAGTTTGAGAAATGTAATATTTCCCCTTCTAACTTTACACATTCATCATCTTACCTTCGGATCTTTACTTAATGTGAATAAGTAACGTCTTTTTTTCTTACCATTCAGAAAATTATAACACAAAAACATAAACATTCAATGATGACGTTGGACATATCAAACTGACAAATCAATTTCAAGAGCAAAACCAAGAGATAAGAATACAGCTGAACTTCAATATGACTATTTAAAAGTAGCCTGGGATCTAGTGATCTCAAATTTGAGCATGTAAGCCCTAAACTAGGCATTAATATCCAACATGAGAATAGGAGCCCACCTTGAAGCCAGTGTCACCGGGATTGAAATAGAATTTCTCCTCATAACCTACAGTGTGAAATAGGGTGTTAACAAAATTGGCAAAAATAAAGAAAAAGGATAATACATAATACCATGGAAACCTTCCTAAAACACCGTGAAAAGTAGTACAAAAGGGAAAAGAGGTGGCAAAGTGGGAACAAGGGGAAAAAAGAGAGAGGGTTGAACATTCTATATACCTGGCCCATCTGGTATATGAGACTTGCGATAAAGTCCAAGATCAGTTCCATCAGCATCAACAACCGCAACTGAATTATAATGAGCATTGTTCGCCTCTTCAAAGAAGCTAACCGGTATCACTACCCCCAGCTCTTTTGCCAGTTTCTGCATCCTGTCAGTAACCGTAAGCAGCACCATTTAATTTCAATAATCCAAGTGAAGGTCCACACAGCACCACCTAAGATGTAAAAAACTTATACAATGCTCTCAAAAGTTTCTGAGATTACACGACACTAAATTCATGACCGATTAGTACCATGAAGAGAAAATCACTCAAGGCTTGCCTAAGAGATCCAGTGACATGACGATTAAAGAAAATATATTAAGGCTCAACCAAATAGGAAAAAAAATCTGCTTTTTTATGTAGATGGTGACTTCATACAAATTTATTCATTCAGGGAAATGATTTTAAATCAAAATGGCTCTTAAAACCTCTTCGCTTCCTTTCCATGAAGTAGAAGATGTTCTTCCCTTTGTCGTCCCGTTATCGCTTTTGGGTCAATTGGAAACAACCTCTCTGCAATTGCAGGGGTAAGGTTGCGTGCACCCGATCCCCCCTTACCCCGCTTCTTGCAGGAGCCTCTTTGAGGCAATGGGGTAATGATAATGATGATGAGGGAAATGATTTTACCTAACAATTGTTGGATGGCCCTTGTACGGTTTGGCTCTCTGGAAAAAATCTTCCCTTTGGGCTTGACAAAAGTAATAACCTTCAAAGAGTTCCTGAAATATGAACAAAAATTAAAGCACACCACACGGATGAGGATGCGACAGGGTGTACCTCACAAGGATAAACCCGGGGGAGGGGGTTAAATAGCAGAAGACAATGGTAGATAAGTGCCAATATCTACTTAACGACTAGAGATCCACACAGAACTCAAGATGGCCGCCAGTTCAGCAAAATTTATCACATGCTAAGTTAAACACACCTGGATAAGGATAATATTTGCACCCTTTTTATGAGCAGCTCTCACAAGCCTGCATAGAGAAGTAAAACAATATACAAGGTAAACAGCAATCCAAAACCATAAATAACATCACAATACTAGTAATAATGATGGCACTCTAGTTCTTATCTCCCGTTACAGTTGAAAAGCTCAGAGGGGAGAAGGAGATTAACCAACAAAAGAGAGCTCAAACTTATATTCTGCATCAGTTCATCACAGTTGAAAAGATCAAAAGAGCAACAGATGGATGAAACTCACAGGAAGAATACGATCGCAGCTTTACTATGTTTTCGGTTCACCATGCAATAAGGATGCAAGAGAGGAAAAATGAGAAAACTCTTCAGTATCTGATTTGTCAAGTAAATCAACGTCTGGAGATGCTCTAATTAAAAACTGCAAGGTATCACTACCAACCTAAAAGTCTCCTACTTCCAACTACTTATCATTCTATCTATAAGTTATGCTTGTCGAATCCCTTATGGTCTTATACTCTTATGACTTAGGGTTTAGTAATTAGTAACTACGGGAGCACTCTTGTTGAAAACTGCAGGGTATCACTATACAACCCTCAAAAGTCACCGACCTTCAGCTAGTTATCTTCTCTTCTACTGAGTTCTAACAGTATGCTGCTCAAAGACGTGCAATCCTCAACTTTAGATACTCATACGAAGTATTTCTTATACTAATCAAGAGAGCACTCCTTTTCTATATTCGTTGATTCATTTTTGGTTTACACGTCTTCAGGAAGATAAGCAGCCATAATAAGTTATGCTTGTCAATTGAGTCTGTGATTTTGGATTAGCTCTTGGGGTTTCAGGTTGTTTTACTCTCTTTCAAACAGTAGACTTTTTACTGACTCCAGGATATCACATACAACCTCAAAAGTCACCTATATAAAGCTCCTTATCATCTTTTTATGAGTGAAACAGCATGAACATAAAGTGGGCATTTATTATGATATAGATAATTCAACGATTCAGATTAACCAATAATATATAGTTATGCACATTAATTGTTCCTTTTGACAAAACCTATAATGCTAAAGTTTTCACTTTTGAAAAACAAATTCGCATAGGTCCAATCTAAGTCCAATTTAGTTCAAATAAGTTCCACTTAAGATACATAAATGCATTTTAAGTATTGTTTGGTAAATGGGTATTTAAAAAAGGGTCCTGCAGGGTTTAGGAGAGAGAATGGAGAAAGAAGCAGGAAACCATGGAAACCCAACCAAATCAAGCAAGGAAAGAGACCTACTGTCTAGATCCAATAAAAAACATAAGAGGAAAATCACTCATCTAATCTTCGAAAGAAATGCCTCAACGGACGAACAGATGATTGAAGCTGAGGAGACCAATAGAGTTGAAACTGAAATCTCAAAATCAATCTCACGAAACCCTAACCAACCCTCATTTAGAGATATGTTAAGAGGAGAGAATCTGCAGCAAACCTCTTCACAATTCGAAGGGGCAGCAAACAGCGATGATGAGGATGTTTCTGATGATGATATTGCACCGGAAGACCTCGAATTGGATGACAAATGCCCAGTAATACTGCTCACCAAGGAAGAGAAAGCAAAAAATGAGACAACCATGGAGAAACTCATTAATCATCAAGATGTTTGATGGCAATCTAGGCTACATGGGGCTAATGCGTCGCCTAAAGAAGAAATGGAGCATCAAGGGGGAGCTCTCCCTCACTGATATTGGATGCAAGTACTTCATAGCACGGTTCACGAATAAGGCAGATTACAATTATGTACTCACTCAAGGCCCTTGGATGTTGGATGATAACTATCTAACAATTAGAAAATGGGTTCCCAACTTTGTACCCGACGAAGCTCCAATCAAGGTCCTACGGCATGGGTGCGAATCCCGAACATATCCGTGGAATACTTCGATATCAGTTTCCTCAACAAAATTGGTTCGAAGATTGGGAAGGTCATGCGAGTTGATAAATCAACGGCTCAGGCAGAACGTGGACAATTTACGAGATTAAGTGTCGAAATTGATCTGTCTAAGCCTCTACTCTCGAAATTTTGGCTTAAGGGACGCATATGGAGAGTCCAATATGAAGGGATTCGAATGTTGTGTTTTAAATGCGGAAAATTGGGACATACAAGGGAAGATTGTTCAATGCACATCCAAGATATGAATTTGGAGGTCGTGGAGATCAATAAACAGTTAGAACATACATCGATCAAGGATCAAACACATCACCATAAACCAGAAGAACATGAGGAATTTGGCTCTTGGATGCTGGTCAAGAAGCCGGTGAGGAAACGTCCTACAAAGCAGGGTAACACTAATAGTGGGGCCAACACCACCGCTAATGGTGGTTCCAAGGTGTCGGGCAAAGAGGTGGTACAAGCTAACCAATCGGGCTTGAAAACAGGCCCACATCCTCACGCCAATCAAGGCGAAAATAATGGGAAAGGGTCAAGATTTGCGATTCTTGTTGAGCAAGGAGATAAGGAAGGTGAGTATAATCAGGAGTCCAGTAAGATTACAATAGAACAAGATAATCAAGAATTTGGAAATACTGAAAATTCCCCTCCAACGGTTGATTTGGGTGTTAATTCACAGAATATCTCTTTCACACTTGGAAATATTCCTAAGCATCACACAAAATCTAAACCTTCGATAATTATCACCCAAACTTACCAACAAAAGAGGACTCCAGTCAAGCAAGGATCTCTCAATGCCTTATTCGAGTTGAACAATAACATTTCGAAGGAATGTGTAGTTACCAAAATCCTAACCCGAACAACTGGTAAAGAAAACTCGTTGATATTTGGAGAAGCACACACTCAGGATCTCGAAGCTATCACACAAAGCAACAAGAACCCTTTGATCTCACACATGTCTCACCAACACCTAGACATCCTGAAGGTGAAGATCCCCCCGGAAAAAACGGTGTTTGTCAGTCAACCAATGGAGAAACCCTACTTGGGAGTAGCGACCCCCCTGACCCATGTTTTGGAGGTGAGAATAGACTCATACCTACCACCAATCTCGAACCCACCGGACTCGGTGGTTACAATGATGCTCCCCAATGAGGTCCAAAGACTCATTAGGATGATTAATCAAGCGTATACCCTTCCCTCGATTCCTATGTCTATGGAACAAAGAACCCCCAATTTGGCTCCGGACTCACTTCCAATTTCATGCATGGTTTGGAATGTTCAAGGTGCTGGAAGTCGAACATTCATGTCAGCACTCAAAGATCTAGTGAAAACCCATCAACCTAATGTCCTAGCACTAGTAGAAACCCATATGGGTGGAGCACAAGCCGTGAAAATTGCTTCAATGTTGGGTTACACAGGGCACTCAAGAGTCGATGCTATGGGCTTTAGTGGGGGTATATGGATTTATTGGAGACCTGAAGTTGTTACTGTCGAACCAATAATCAAACATCATCAACATATCACTATGGACATTAAACGAGTAGGGGCCATGCCCTGGTATTTCACTGCGATATACGCTAGCCCGGATCCCTCCAAACGTCGAGAACTATGGAAGGAACTCCAGGAATTTGCTACTACTCACAATCGACCATGGTTACTAGCGGGAGATTTTAACGATACTAGATTCCCTTCTGAGCGAAACACTTCGTGCAATGAAAGAAACAGAAGATCTGCGAGATTCAACGAGTGGATCGAGGATATGGACCTGCTAGAGCTTGAATTCTCAGGAGCCAGTCATACTTGGGCGCGAGGTCTAACACCAGAAACTCGACAAAGTGGCAGGTTAGACAGAGCTCTTTGTAACAGTTCTTGGGGGTTGAGATTTGAGAATGCAAAGGTCAAGCACTTACCAGCCTTTCAATCTGATCACTGCCCAATCTTCATATCCCCTAATAGATTTGTCCCCCTGCAAGCGATTAATCGTCCATTCAGATTTCAAGCATCGTGGCTCACTCATGAGAACTTCCAGGAATTTGTGGGGGAAAAATGGAATAGTCACTAGACCCTTATTCCAACTTTAACCCATTTATCCAAAGAGTTACAAGAGTGGAACAAACAGGTTTTTGGCAACATCTTCAAGCAAAAACGAATCCTCATGGCTCGTCTGGAAGGCCTTCAAAAAACCTTGGCTAATCGTTCAGATAGGGGTTTAATTAAACTGAAGGCCAAAATCAGAAGAGAACTTGACATGATCCTTGATAGAGAAGAGCTTCTATGGTATCAAAAATCGAGAGTAGATTCAGTAGAATGGCTAAGAGATGGCGATAGAAATACAACTTTTTTCCACTTGAGCACGATCGTTCGACGTTGGAAAAACAAAATTACAGCATTAAAAGGAGATGATGGGGAATGGATTAATGACAATGAGGGCGTCAAAAACCAAATTGTACGCTATTTCTCAACATTGTTTACAGATGAGGGGGACATGGAGGTAAACAATATCCCCAAGACGTGTTCAATGAACTGTCGAGAAGGGATTGGGATTATCTCTCCCAATCTTACACTAAATTAGAGGTGGATTTAGTGGTAAAGAATATGGGCAGTTTGAAAGCGCCAGGCTTGACGGATACCAAGCATTGCTCTTCCAAAAAAATTGGGAACTTGTCGCCTTGAAGGTGTACGACTTGGTTTTTAGAGTGTTGGAAGGGAAGGGCATTCCAGATTCACTTAACGATATTCACATTGTGCTTCTTCCGAAAGTAGATAATCCAGAGTCAGCTTCACAATTCCGCCCTATTGGCTTATGTAACGTAATATACTAAATCATTACAAAGGTAATCATCAATCGTTTAAAGCCAATTTTGCCTGTTCTGATATCAAACACACAATCGAGCTTTGTTCCAGGGAGGCAAATCACTGACAACATCGTTATAGTTCAGGAGGTTCTTCATACTATGAGAAGAAAACAAGGTGCAAAAGGTTTGATGGCTATCAAAATAGACTTCGAAAAAGCGTACGACAGGCTATGTTGGTCTTTCATTCGAGACACCCTTCTGCAAATGAATCTCCATATCCTTATGATTAATGTCATCATGGAATGCGTAACAACAACCTCCTTAAAGGTACTATGGAACGATGAGCCTTCTCAAAGCTTTAAACCGACCCGTGGCATTCGACAAGGGGATCCCCTATCACCATATCTATTCGTTATGTGCATGGAGAGATTGTACCAGACCATTGAAGAGGCGACAGTGCATAAAAAATGGAAACCGATTAGGGCAAGTCGAGATGGACCTTTACTCTCGAACTTGTTCTTTGCGGATGATATAATTCTTTTCGCAGAAGCTGACTTGGAGCAGGCAGCAGCGATTCACGATTGCTTAAATCGCTTTTGCCAAGTTTCTGGCCAGAAGGTAAGTCTAGCGAAGTCTCAAGTTTATTTCTCCAATAACCTACCTCTAGAACGTCAAGAAGAAATAAGTGCAGCACTTGGTATGGCTAGAACAGACGACCTAGGGTTATACCTAGGCATGCCAACAATAACTAGTAGGGTGACGAAGGAGACTTTCAGCTACTTGTGTGAAAAAATTGATCGCAGACTTGCGGGATGGAAGACGAAGTATCTCTCATTGGCGGGTCGAATCACGTTGGCCAAATCCACAGTGAATACTTTGGCCTTCTATTTGATGCAAACGGCGAAAATCCCTCGGTCAGTTTGTGATAATATTGACAAGAAAACTAGAAGATTTATTTGGAGAGGGAATGAAGAGAAAAAAGGGACTCATCTAATAGCATGGGAAATGTTGCAAAGGCCAAGGGAACAAGGAGGTATCGAAATTCGATCGGCACGGCAAGCTAATTCAGCTTTCTTAACAAAGCTAGGTTGGAGGGTTCTAACTGAACCCCAGGCACTTTGGTCTCGTGTCCTTCGCGCTAAACATTGCAAGGGGAGATGTGATGTGGACATGTTCAACCCCAAACCAAACATGTCTAATGTGTGGAACGGAATAACGGAAAATGCAAAGCTGTTAGGTGAGGGTACAAGGATAGCAGTAGGGAATGGGGCTCGAACGTTGTTTTGGGACCACAAATGGGCCACAAGCAAACCTCTATGAGCTGACTACTCATGAAGTTCCCATGGAGCTAAGTGGTGCGATTGTCCAAGATATGTGGGAGCAAGATTCTGGTTGGAAATGGGAAAGCTTCGCTCCTTATTTAAGTCAGGATACCTTAAAGCAAATTCAGGCCTTTGCACTCAGAATTGATGACAGTGTTGGGGACTTGGTGTATTGGCAAGGGTCTTCGCAAGGTAAATTTTCTATTAAGCCTGCCTTGACTTTAATGAGACACGAAACAGATTGTATTGATGATGAATGTTGGGAGATAATTTGGAAAACTCCTATACAACAAAGAGCATGAGCATTCTTATGGCTGGCCTGTCACGATCGTATCCTAGGCAATGCTAATAGATTCAAGCGCAAGATGACAGATAATCCAAGGTGTTACATATGTGGAGATGCGGAAGAGACAACTTTGCATATCTTAAGGGATTGCCCTGCTGCCCGCCTAATCTGGAACAAGTTAGGTGGCCCTGCCGAGCAACAAAGCTTTTACCAAGCACACATGAAACAATGGATTACAGCCAATTGCAGTGGTGGTGGTTCAGGCCATGAGGACATTTGGGCCACGTATTTTGGGACTACGCTTTGGTGGTTATGGAGGTGAAGGAACAGCTTTGTTTTTTATCCTAATTTCTCGATGCCACTAGATGTAGGAGCATTTCTTCAGATAAGATTTGATGAGGCTATGTGAGCAGCAGCTAGAGAAGAACAGACCATCAAAGTCATCAGAGTTCAGAAGTATATAAGATGGAAGTCTCCTCAAATTGGGTGGTATGCACTTAACTGTGATGGTGCAGTTAAAGGGGTACCAGGCCCAGCAGGAGGGGGAGGGGTAATTAGAGACCATCAAGGAACCCTTGTTTCAGCCTATCATGCTTACTTTGGCCACTGTGTGGCGTACAAAGCGGAAGTACTAGCACTTGTCAGGGGTGTGGAACTAGCAAAAAGCTTGGACATCAAAAAGCTGGAAATCCACATGGATAACTTGGCCTGTGTACAGTTCCTGAATGGCAAGGAGAATGGAAGAGGTTTGTGCACTCATGAACTAAACAGATGTAGACAGTTGATTGATACAGAAGGATGGGAGGTAATCATCACTCATGTGTTTCGCGAAGGAAATAGGGCGGCGGATTGGCTTGCAAATCACGGCGTCTCCAAAGCTTGCAGGCTCCATATTCTAGATAGTATTCCCGTAGACCTTAGTCGTATTTTAGAAGAGGATGTTAGGGGTGTGGCACTGCCACGCTTAGCTCCTCCATAACTGTAGTTTGTTTTTCTTTTCTTCTGTTTTTTCCTTCCTTTGGAGTTATGCTCTGCCTATGAATCAAAAAAAAAAATGCATTTTAAGTCTAATAAGCTCAACAGCAGCTACTTCACACCTAATATGCTGTATTTAAGGGATCAAATATTCAAATGTTTAACATCTAAGAAGTGATTAGTGCAACTAAAGGCTAACAAGTTCAGATAAGTTTGGTTTAAATCAATTCAATAAAGTTTTCAGGTGAAAATAACAATGTTTCCTCGACACTTTTTGAGACAATAGGAGAAAGGTGGAGTGTGCAATTGAATTCTTTTAATGATGATTGGGAGTTTTGCTTTAATCAGTTTAGACTTAAGAGTTTAGAGTAATCCAGGATTAAACCTAAATTAAGTGCAGCTTCTTTCTGACAATTAACATCCAGGATTAAGGCAGAAAACAAGGCACAACACAGATATTTACTCCCACAAACCAATATTATGTGTTCACTTATCCAACTTTTCTAATTCCATGTACTTGTCACTTTAACATATCGATGTGAAGTTACTTGTTACTTTGAAATTACCAATGATTTACTATGAAACGGTTTTGAATACCGGAGCAATACAATAACTAACAAGTTTTTTATTATGTGGTGCATAAAACTTAATAAAAGGTTTGGTAGACGGTCATCACGGGACTTTCCTCACAAGATTACACATAAAACAATTAGTATGGTCACCATACATTACGACCTACCAAACAGGCGGTAAAAGTAAGTTAAATGCTGAATAGTAAGAGTATTTCCATATTCATATCCAATCTCCCTCAGGAAGCAATAACCTACATAAAAACCAAAGCTCCCTCCACACCCTTTGACAATGATTTCAACCTGAATTCCTTGTACAGCCTAAAATTCTACCGTAAATGAGGTTACGGATACCACTGTTAATTCCAAGCCTTTTAACACATAAAATCAACTGAATTCGCAGAAGTCTTCTGAAATAAAATTTTGCCAATCAACCACAATTTCAAGTAACTGAAATGAAATTAGTTGAATTGAAGTGAACTTAAAGATAATTTGAACAGCATAACGTAAAATAACAAATTCAGCAACAAAAATTTAAACCTAGAATGAAGAATTGAAGCCTGAAAATTCTAGTGTGAACTAAAATTGGGGAAAAGAAAAACCTTTCAGCGGTGGCAACATTTAGAGAGACGTCATCAGAGCAAGCGAACTGGAGAGCAGCCACTGTGACCAATCTTCCTTCCATTTTTGCCCTCCTCAGTTTTCTCTCTCCTCAATAACGCTCACTTGGAGAATGGACAGTGACGCAGGGGTTTAAATCAGGTGAGGGGAGGTATAGGAGAATGAAGTGTAGGTCGGCTTGGTTGACGGTTTTCCGGAGAGGGTGGGGCAATTGTGATGACTGATGCGGTGAAACTAACGGCTATTGGACGACGGTGAAGGAATCGGAATCAATACAGGGAAATACAAGCTTTCTTTTAGATGATTCTTTTTCTCTTTTCCCCTATTTTGATCTTTGCATTTTAAATTAAATTTTAAAATACAAGCTTCCTTACCCTGAACACGAAGCTAGTTTGCAGTTTTGACTTTTGAGTACACCGTAGTAAATTACTAAATTGGCTAAATAGTGTTAGGTTGTTAGCTGTTACATCAAAAAAGACTTTATACAGCCAACCATTCTACTTGTGAATTGTGATCGCACGGAATTAGGACAAGAACAGGGAATAGGGCATGTTTCGAGAGTTGAGTCGTTTTGATCTGAAAATTTTGTACAATCAATTGGCTGTGTTTAGGATGATAGGGAGATCATTTTATGATTAAGTGCACGTAAAAGTTAGTATCATTCGCAAGGCACGAACAAGAATTACAGACGCAGCACCAAATATAACTATTGAGTACATCAGTACATGTAACAACAGTGAACTACCTATGGGTGCAGAAAAATCAGTAAGACTCAGCTGCTGATAGAACGAACAGTCTTATAGAGAATTTGTTTAAAGAGATGATGACAACCCCAGCTTCGTTAAACAGGGCCAACGAATGATTAAGTTGCTCAGGTGAATAGTGACCATCAAACATGTCAGGGATCAGAAATAAGAACTTGCAGTTCACTCTTCAACCTGCAGAATAAAATTTGAACCCATATCCGATTCCTGACGGCGTTAGCTGGGTAACAAATTCCCAGTTCATACGGAATACAATTAGCCAAGAAGAAACACAATCAAATAGGGATTGGCTTAGAAAAAACATGTCATATTAACAAAACAATAGATGATCTTTTTGCCAATCAACCTATTTCCATTCAACAGTATAATGTATATCACCCGCTTTTCACTGCATGTGTAAACAAGGGAATGCCTAACAAAAACCCCACTGTTATTTATCAGATGTGTCTAAGCACTACCCTTGAATAAGAAACCATAACATTCATGAAGCTTTTCAGTCATGGACTTCTTCAGTCTTCTTCGAACCAGATTTGTAGTACCACCCGGCGGCACCCAAAGCAGTGACTAGTCCAGCTATGACAGCATAGTTCCGGTGTTTGTCAGTTGATGTCTTGGGAGCTGAAGGTTCTGGACCACTTGGCTTAACTGCTTCAGTTGCTGGAGCCCCTGAGTTCGGTGCTTGTGTCTCTGCTTGTTTAGGACCCTGATCAATTCACAAAGTGGGAGGGATAAATTAAGATCGACCATTCATAATGTGGGAGAAGATAAATTAAGGTCTACTTGTATCATTCACAAGATTGGCTAACATTCTTAAGAATAAACAAGAACAATGACAAATGTAGTGGAGGTCTGGAGAAATAGTTATGCCGCTTATGCCAAAATGTTGGTTGTGACATTCTGACCAACACTGAAGGAATTGAAATCAGATGACTTCGGTATGTCAATAAAAGGGGCCAGGGGATGATCATACATTGCAAGATTCATCAATGTTACTGGTATCATACAGGTTGCTCAAATAACAAGAACTACTTCAGGTCTACAAGCCCAAACACCCCCGGCTAGTGCGGTTCCTTTATAAAGTATAACGTGGCAGTGTGGCACTCATACGGAGAGGAGAGACCAACAGTTAAAGCAGGTTAATCACATAACAGCGATATACACACTCGGTCTCCAACCCTCCCGTCTCCTCAACTACTTGACAGGACAAACATAATACCAGTTACACACACATCAGAAATGAAATCAAACAAATAAAGGGTACAGACTGAAAACCTGACGAGCAAGCTTTTCCAGCTTCTCCTTCTCCATTTTCTGCAAAGAAATACAAATTGGTATCAGACTTACAGAACCTAGAATCTCATGCCTAGACAAACAAGTACTAAATCATAATAAACGGATTTCGCAATCTCATCATAACAAACCATCTGTTCATCTCCTCCAAACCCCTCATCTCAAGAAGAATGTCCTCAATAGGCATAGTACAGAAATGAATCCATAGAGTAACAAATAATCATAGTTCTAGCGGCTGCAATACTGGCCAATATGCATGGACTCTTAAGTCTTAACTATATTAAAGTAACAAGCATATTCATCATAACAAACCATCTGTTCATCTCCTCCAAACCCCTCATCTCAAGAAAAATGTCCTGAATAGGCATAGTACAGAAATGAATCCATAGAGTAACAAATAATCATAGTTCTAGCAGCTGCAATACTGGCCAATATGCATGGACTCTTAACTACATTAAATTAACAAGCATATTCATTCTACAGAAACCACTCTGATCTTATATACTACAATAGTCTCACTTGAGTTTTGAGAACAAACTAACAAAATAACTCCAATTTTACACACAAGATGGTGAGTTCGAGGTAAGAAATACGAGTTGATCATTTATGAATAAATTAAATACTAATCAGTCTTAAAGATTATATTAGTCAAAAAAAGATGTGCGTTAAAAACTGTGAGCCATCAAGTATGACACAAGATGTACAAAAAATGTGCACAATTGCATCTAACACCTTCAGTCTACACATCAGAGAAAGATACATTATCGAATTGGAAAAACATTGATGGCAGGTTCAACCTCCCAACTTCCAAGATTCTTAAAAATAATCAACAAGGTTATCATCATAATTATATAAGTTGAAGTAAATGCAATACCTTGATGTAGACTGTCTCTGCAGCCTTTTCCTCCTCACCAAGCACCTTGCCGCCACTTGAAAACCTCCTAGATACGTATCTTGCAGCAACTCTTCCTGCCATTTTTTATCACAAGTAGAAATTCAAGAATACACCTGCATACAGACAACATCAGGCCAACATGAGCATTATTTTTATACATCAAATCGATGTAAGATCATAGACCTCATGGTACTTGTCACTGGTGTAGCAGAATGAGTTCAATATTGCATGTGTGAGAGCGTGCCTGTGTGAGAGCGTGTCTGTGTGAGAGCGTGTAAAAATCTAGTTAAATCTTTCAGACTGCAAGTTATGTAAACATTTTGAAAGTAATTGAGCATCAAACCCATAAAGCACAAACGAGCATCTTAACAATCACAAACTCCACGTAACATACAAAGAGTAGTCATATACATAAATAAGCTATGGCATCAGTGATAAGACCCACAGTAGACATCTTTTTGAACAAGGAAATAGTGCAATTGATGCACTTAATAGATTCCTGACTCTTCATAAAAAACAAGGCCTTAAGTGCTAGTTTACCACTATTACAGCTCTTTCTAAATAGGAAACTCACACAAGTGCCAAAATCCCAGCCTCCTTCCAAATTTCAAGTTTGAACAATCCAAAAAAAATAGCATGCAACCGATTGATATACTAGACAATCCATTTAGGATTATTATAGCATAGTAGCTTAAGTAGAGTATAATTCCTCAATAGTCCACATTCAATCCAACCCCGTTAATACGCACATACCTAGAACATTCTCAAGTCACCACTACAGTCCACGTAAATACCTACCTGAAGCAAGTTTTAAACAAGCTTCTATCGCCGCACTAGATAAATTTCAGTGATTAAAGCTTAAGTAAGCATGATTCTTTTCCATCTCTATGACCTTCTATTCACACACACACACACACACACACACACACACTCACACACAACAGCTGCAATTTATCAAAATCCTAAATAAAACAATAAAAAGAAGTAAAGAATAAAAGAACCCATAAGCTATGGTATTTGGCCCCCACATTTCACCTCACATACACATGTTGGATTTTCGTAACCACAACATGGGTACCAGGGTATGGACACTCATTTTAGGCCTAGAAAAGTGTTAAAACAGTTCACAAAATAACCGAGTCTGACACGAGTATCCAAATTCATTGTCCAAAAGTAACCTGAAAGAGCAATCTTCCATTCTTCCCTAGCATTAATCCAGCTAAACTAGAACAATGGCCTAGAAAAGTGTTAAAACAGTTCACAAAATAACCGAGTCTGACACGAGTATCCAAATTCATTGTCCAAAAGTAACCTGAAAGAGCAATCTTCCCTAGCATTAATCCAGCTAAACTAGAACAATCCGACAATAAATCCATTTGCATCACTACAGCACAAACAATCCACACAACATCAAAAGAATCAAACAAAACCCTCTAGCAAGAAACCCGCATTCAGTGCAAATAAACCCATTTGCACATTAGTGTAATGAAAGAAATAAAATCGGCCAGAGTATAGTCCAACAGGCAGCATACCCACACAAAAAATCTGCTCAATAACTTCAACAGCATAGGACCAAATATAAAAGGCAAACAGATTAAAATATACAGCGAAAATGATCATCTATTCCACTGACAAAACCCTAACATTACAACGAAAAACCCAGTAATTTTTACACGGAAATAAATCAAATAAAATGCAGCAACAATAGATTAATCGTTTGAACTGGCGTGAAAAAGTCGGTTATAACAAAAAAAATATTATAATAAATTTCAACAGGAGATTTTCCGAGCTTAAAATCGCACAAAATGCTAATAACAATGTTAATCAGCTGTTAAAAAAAGTCAAGATTAAACTAGCAAACGGAAACCATTAACAAGATAATCAACAAAATCAGGTCAAATGAAGTGGAAAATGCACGAGAAAGAAGAGGATTATTACCCAAGTAATTGCGGTGGAAGTTTTTGGAAGAGAGAGAAAGAGCTAGCTGGTATTCAGGCAGATGGAGAGCGAAATGGAGATGTGAGGGGGTATGTGGTACGGTCAGCAACAATAAGGCGTTTTGCAAAAATAGGGAAAGGGACCATCCAGCCGTTGGCTTCGAGCTATGGATTTGATGCCACCTGGGTTTTCGGTGTACTATTTTCGTATTGTCTACTTGTCCATTTCTATACATACTGTGCTTTTATTGTCCGGGTACGTCTAAAGATGACCGTGGGCCGGAGTGGGCCGGACTTCTGGTCGAGCCCATGGCCGTGGGCCTAATTGGGCTGGGCCCATGCCAGGTCCACGTTGTTTCGTGCCGTGCCGGGCCGAAAAGTTTTTAAAAAAAGGCACGGGCCCGGCCCAAGTCCACGGGCTTTCGTGCCGTGTCGGGCCGGCCGTCGTGCCTAAGGCTAATTTTACTAAACTTAACGTGTTTTGTCGTGTCGGATCGAGTCGTGCTTTTTCCAAAAAATCATGGTCTATGACTTCGTGCCCGTGCCGGGCCGGGCTTTTTTCGTGTCGGGCGGGTCGGGCTTCGGGTCGGGCCGGCCCAAAGCCATCTTTAGGTACGTCCCTTTTTTCATTCTCCGAAGACCGGTGGCTACTTGTCGTGCTACCGTTCCGGGTAGGTTTAGACTTGGCCAGTAGTTGGCCTAAGGCATGATGCATCTTACGATTTGCAGCCTCGTGATTGCCTTAATTGTTCGTGTTTTGTGGTGTGGAACATTTGAATATATAAGGTGTTTTGTATTGTCTATGTAAGGGTGCTCACGACAGGAAATTTCGAGTATTGAAGATTGAATAGCAGACCAAGAGTGGGCCGTTTTGGACTGGTTGTGGACTAACTTTATTTTTTTCTACCGAGTTCAAAATAGGGTAAAGAAGAAAAAATAAATATAGAAAACTAATTATTTTACATATTTTATCTATACCTATCTATTTATACCTAATAATATTTAAAAATGCAAACTATATTTAGGGTGCGTTCTGTTCAACTTATGTGACCTGAACTTATCTGAACTTATCTGAATTTGTCTGAACTTATCTGAACTTATCTGATCTGAACTTATCTGATCTGAACTTATTGGAACTTATTGGAACTTATTTGAACTTATCTGAACTTATTGGAACTTATTGAAACTTTTAATAGTAGTAATAATAATAATAATAATAATAATAGTTAAATTAATTTATTAAAATATTAATAATAATAATTATTATTATTATTATTATTATAATAATAATTAAAAATAAAAATAATAATAATGATAATGATTATTATTAATAACATAAAATAAATAAAACAAATAATAATAAAAAAAATATAATAAATAATAAATAATAATAATAATAATAATAATAATAATAATAATAATAAATTAAACAAAAAAATAATTATTAATAATAATTAATTAATAATATATACTTCCTCCATTTTTTTATTATTGCACCATTTGGGTTGGGCACAAGATTTAAGAATGGGGGTTAAAAGGTGATAAATGACAAATATACCCATGTGATCTAAGTACAAATGTGATTTAACAAATGATGATAAGGATAGAAATGTCATTTTATGTGGATAAACTTACCAAAAAAGGAAATGGTGCAATTAATATGCAACTTCCGAAAAAGGAAAACGGTGCAATTATAAAAAAATGGAGGAAGTATATATATAAAAAAAATACGGAGTAATAAATAACGTTTTCAGATTTTTACAGGTACGGGTTGAAACGGGTATGGATTTTAACGTGTTCTAGTTTTAATGGGTATATGTTGAAACGGGTTCGGATTTTAACGAGTTTAGGATTTAACGGGTATGGGTTGAAACGGGTTCGGTTTTAACAGATCCTGGATTAAACAGGAACGGGTTGAAACGGTTTCGGATATTAACGGGTACGGGTTTAAACGGGAACAAGTTGAAAAGGGGTTGGGTTTAAACGGATTTGAGAATCATATTGGTCATCTTCATGTCAGATCGGGCAAATTGGGTTTGAATGTAATGGGTCAATTTTCGTCGAATTTGGGTTTTTATCGGTTCGGGTTATTTATAATCATAATAGTAATATATCACTAATAATAATAATAAGAATAATAATAATAATAATAATAGTAATAATATTAAGAAGAAGAAGAAGAAGAAGAAGAAGAAGAAGAAGAAGAAGAAGAAGAATATAAGATTAATTATTTAATTATTATTATTATTATTATTTATTATTATTATTATTTATTATTATTATTTATTATTATTATCATTATTATTTATTATTATTTTTATTATTATTATTATTATTATTATTGTTATTATTATTATTATTATTATTATTATTATTATTATTATTATTGAATCTTATTGGAACTTATCTGAACTTATCTGAACTTATTGGAACTGAAACTTAATTTTTCAAGGTGAACAGAACGCACCCTTACATGTGTGACATGTGTCCACTTATCCATCATCTACATATTTTTTCCTTTATTTTTTTTGAATGCCTAATTCAATATTAACTAGCTTTTGAGCCTGTTCTACGAACGGGCCGCGCTAGTCGCGTTGTGGTTTATTTAGTTCAATTCCTCTTTTATGACAACAAAATACGTAATATTTTCGTGTATCAATTGACGTTTGTGTCCTTATCCCTATTTGAATAAGAAAATAAAGAAACATTACACTAAATTTGGCGTTTGTACTACAGAAGTACATAGGGAAAATCTTTTTTTTGGAGCTTAAATTATCAATATTTTTTGTGGTGAATGAGGGTCAAGCCCATAAAAGGAACCGAAATAATAAGCCTCTTTTACTTAGTTTCTTGACCAATCTTCTTTGTAATTACGTGACGGTTCGGTACTTTTATGCCTAATTATTAAAAAAAAATCTAAATTATTTACGCACTCCTATATTTTTTTTATCGTCATTGTCATTGCCATTGCCATTGTCATGAACAATTTTATCATCGGGCTTAGGAAGTAAAAAAATTGTCAAGCCAAGTGCCCAGCCAACAACAGTAAACCAATACCGAAGAAGAGACTTAATAGTTGTTTTGAGTTTGAAATGCTCGATGGCAAAAGGAATGTAGGGTGAACATGTACACTGTAGGGGATTACAGTTAAATACATAACATAATAGCGGAACAACCCCAATGTCAGGAATCATGTATAAAGTACAGATCAAGCAATACTTACGTTTGTAGCGTGTTTTCCCTAGTTCAACGTATCACGAACACGAACAATAACTCCAGGTGTCGTTCCTCTACTTGGTTCACCGACACGTTCAGATCCGTCTTGAGATCGATGACTTAGAAGTCACTCAAGATATTTTCTTTTGGGAAGAACACTTTAATGGAGGCATATAGAGAATTAGGGTTGAGTTATTGATCTAGATTTCACGCAAATATTATTGTGTTTTCCACTTTAGGTGCTTGATGCTAATATTATAGCGCTGATTTTTGAGGGGGAAGGTGATTGTAATTTCTGGTTATGCAATGATGCTTGTTCTGATGATAGTGGTGGTAAAATTTGTCTATAGTTGTGAGAGAATCATAGTTTCATATCATTTACTATGTTCTAGTTTGTCAAATTGGCTCCAATGCATTGAACGTGTATTGACCATGAAGATGTTGTTAATATGCAGTCAATCTTATAAACGTGTTTGTGTTCAAGTTTAATGCAACTCTTGTTATGTCACTTGCGTTTGTTGATTAAACTAAGTTGTTGTGAACCCTTTTTTAGTTCTATTTTTTTTTTTGGTTGGTTTTGTTTGCTCATTCGTCTTTTCACATCTCTTGTGTTTCATTCTTCTGAATATAAAATGTTGGAAAAAATGCTAACTACATGAAAAATGTTGTTTTCTGTATCATTGCAAGGAGAAATGGAGCAACTTCGTGATAACCTTATTGTGGTCGGGCATACAACAAAAGCAGAAACACACTTCAACACAAGAGAATGAAGAGGACAACACTCATCCTCCCTTTTGCTTAGCTTAGCTTATCTTAGGCACTTGGAAATTAGTTTGCATTTTGCAATACCATATCTTGAGAACTTAAAAGACAATTAGTTTTCTGGCTAGCGACTCGGTTGTTGATAAATTCATACTCCTTTTTGCTTAGTCTATGTTAGGAACTTGTAAGAAATATAGTTTTTGCAGTTTACATGTTAATGACCCCTAAATTTTTTGCCAAAAGAAATGGTTTTCTGTTGTTGCAAGCAGTATATAGGGTAGGAAAAGATTCATTAGCCAGAGGCTTTTGATAGGATTAAGCATGTAATGCGGTGTTCCTTTCAAATATTCCTTAAAACTTTTGTAATAGGAACACTACTAATATTGCACGTGTAATAACTCATGGTACGTTACGGAGCCCTTTTGTTGTAATTTGCTTTAGATGAAAATATGATTGTTGTTTTAGAAACGAATTGTTGGAACTTGGAAGACCCTTATTGTTATACTCTCCATGTATGATATTGCTCATAATATTAAGGTGCCTCATTCCCAGTGATTTTTTTTATTACTTTCCTTATGAGATTTTCATGTTTTTGGATTTTTAAAATAACTAGTATAAAAAAATTATTTTGTAAAGATACTATGTAATAAACGAGCATTACAAATTTATGATAAATGCTTGAAAAACAATGTTGATGATTTATTTGCACGTAGTTGATAATACGAACCTGATTACATGTGTACTCATGCTATTATGCCTTGTACTACTTACATTACGTTATCCAATAAAATCTTATTGTAATTCTTAAAACAAAAACACCGGATTACATTGTTTTTTTTTTGTTTTTCCCATTCTGGATAGCCAACCTAGAATTCGAATCCACATTTATAGCCATTTGAACATGCGTTTGCCAATGCTTCATTTTGTCTCCAAAAGCTTGCAGCATCTATAACTATTACTAAAAGAAATACCGCTGACATCATCCTTCCCTCCAAACTGTACACATGTCACTCTCTCCTTTAATATTTTCCTGCCTAAACTTAATATTTACCGAGTTTTTTTTTTTTTTTTTTCCTTTTTCGTGTGTTATATAGATTGTGGAGTATTTGGCTCTCACTAGACAATATTCAAGGAGTAGGACACAACTATTTCTTTCTTTCTTTTGGGAATTGAAGTGACTGCTCATTCCCCTTCTCCCTCTGTAATTCTCCATGTCCATTCTTTTCGCTTCCTTTTCCTCAAATATCTAATGAAAATTCAAGCTATAGTATAGGATCATATCTTACCACATCAAACTTTTCTAATTTTTTAATTAAATACTTTATTTTGCAAATTCAAGCACAATATCCAATTTAGGGAATGAACTGAGATTTTTTTTTCATCTGGATAGATCAGGCACAATCTCGATGCGCCGGGGACTACAGTTCCAACGATCTTATTTTGGATATTTTTTTTTCCTTTTTTCAGTTTCTTGGTATTATTTTTGCTAAATTTTGTTTAAACTTCAATTTGGTGAATATCGCAGGTCGTGGATCCTTGAAGGTCAATTATTTCTTGACTATAGTTTTTCTAGGAAAATATTGGGTTTTGTGAGAAAATTTCCTCTTTTTTTTGTTTTCTAATTTAAATGTATTAGTTTTGAAATACAGAGAAGATGTTTTGTTCCTGTAAAAAATAATGAGTTTCGTTTTAACTTTTACTTAATTTCAATTTTTACTTCTGTTTTTTTAGTTTTCTTGGGAATTATTTATAGATTTCTATCTCAAATTCTCAATTTGTTATTTTTGTCGCCTGGGCTTTTTCTTTTTAATTTTTGGTTTTGTGAGGGTGATATGGAGTTACAGGACATTAAAAATCTTGATAAGAATAGTTATAATGTTGACAGCGATAAAGAGACTAATGTCCTTTCTTCTTTTGTAATCTTTAGCTTGGACTGCCTCTAAATTTTGTGACTGAATTTTTTTTGGCTATTTTCTAATGCTTTGGTACAAATTTGGTTAATGTGAGGGTGCAACTTAACCCAGTCAAATTATAATTTTGATGTTAATTAGCCCGATGAAACAAGATAAACATTGTTTCTTATGGTCTAATTATAATGAACTAATGGTAACGATTTTAAGGAACACGATAAAATTAATGATTGTTAAGATCAATTTGTACCTATGATCTTTGTGTTAATAAGGTAATACGTTCTCTAACTACCACTCTAACAATATAACTTTTGTTACTCGCATTTTTAGACAAAAGCTTTGTTTCAAATTTGTGATCAAATAATGATCAAATACATGATATCTTAATTCAAATTTCATTTTATCATCTAAGAAGTATATGTTTTATAAATTGCTACTATTCTTCTTTAAGTTAGATTAGCATATAGGTTAAATAAATAAAATAATCACAGAGATTATGTCAAACATTTTTTTATCGAGGATTTATAACATTCGATAAATCTAACTTCAATAAGAATATTAACAACTAACAATTAACAATGCATGTAGATGATATATCTTCTTATACAAATCTTAACAAAGAATTTTGGTTAAAACCGTGCATCGCACGGGAGCTAATCTAGTATAGGAATACAAGATACAATCCTTATCCTGACAGAAGCACAATAAGTACTAAAGTCTAGTAAAGTGTCTCTACCGTGACACTCTGACATGACCGTGGCCGGCAGAAAGAGCAAAATATCTTCGAATAGCAAAAACCGTAAAAATAAAGGCACTACGGGTCTTCTTGTTCGAATACTTAGAGGAAAGAAGGTAATGTCCTTCAATCTTAAACCCGAAGAAGAGTACCTGGATGTATATGGATGTTGTTGAATCTCGTGACCAACCTACTACTAGTGGGATTTGTAGGCGCATGGCAACAACTAAGGTAGGAAGAAAACAAAAAAAAATCCTTAAATTAAATACAAAAACTCAAGCTCCCTAAAACACAAAGAAAGAAACAAACAAATCCTTAAATTGAATAAAAAAACTCCAGATCCCTAAAACACAAATCAAAATACTATTGAAGTGCACAAAAACTAATCATATATTATATACAGATAAAAGCATTCCATGATTAATTTTCAAAATAAAACAGAAAGAGTTTAATGGAAAATCAGGATTACCGTCTTTAATTGTTATAAAAAATTCCTAGGAATTAGGTGCAACCTATTTTCAGGATTATTGAAAATGGAACCTCTCCCCCCAAAAAAAATTAGCCAAAGGTTGTATTGCTAAAAAAACACCTACTACAAGGCTACAATACCAAATTCCTACCGGATTTGAACACGTTTACCCAAACGAATCAAAATAGTACATAAGAAACATACACAACCTAATCATTTGGAAATAGCTCAAATGAAGGCTCTTGATTAGTAAAGGTAATGATCAGGGAGTTCTAAAAAATGCAGGACTACAATAATAGAGCTTTACTGAATGACACCCAATAGGTGAACACCTGAACTGCAAGCATTTTTTACAAGAGAACCGGCAAATCATTAACAATTAAAAAATTGATATTACAACAATGTAATATGCAAATTTTCTATAGGACAACATGCAAATATAACAAACCAAAACGAGCACAGATCATGCACGTTCATGCCAACCTACAACCTATAAAAGAATTTTGAATATGTAAAGTTATACAAGTGATAAACACACTGAGCTGGAATATTCTAAATCAAAAAATGAGCTAAGTTTCATAAAGATTTGGAACTCAATCTCGAGCTTAAAGACTTAAAAACATAACTACGCTAGAAAAGCTTACGCATGAACATAATATACTCGACTCAACTCGCTTACACACCTAGCCCCCCCCCCCCCCCCCCCCTATAATCACTCATGATATATAAGCGAGATTTGGAGATCAATCTGAAACCCAAACTCAGGCTTAAAGCCTTGTACACACAACTAAATTGAATAGGCTTAAACATGAACATGATAATACTCGGCTCGACCCATTTACACCCCTAATCTGTAACCGAAGGCTCTCCCTTTACAATCACTAATGTTACTTCTTCCCGATCCCTATAAAATCATCACAAAAAAGTCTTCTAGTGAAAGAACAAAGCCCAAGCCAACAACTCAACAAGAGAAAACAGAAACAATGTGGATATGTATACCTCGGGCCAAATCTTCAGGAGCTCCAAAAAACTGGGTATGCATTCTGGACGAGAGCTCATTTCTACCTTTAGACAATGCATAATTCCCCCATCTCCCCAATCTTCTACGGAGTCATGAACAACCAACTCAGCCACATCAAGGCTAATCTAGAATTTCAGATGAGCAGAAAAATGGGTGTTAGAGAAAACATATTTATTTATTTATATTCCTTTGGAAATTCAAGTTGAATTGGTTGATTTTTTTTATATATTTCGACGTTTGTGGTCAAACATATTTTGTTGAAATATATATTTATTCATATTTATGGAATAACTATTTCGAGGGAAAGAAAATAATTAAATTTAGTGTACTCCTATACAAAATAAATTATTGGTCAACAGGTTATAATGACATTTACTTATAAGGATGGATTAAATTTTTTTCATCGATAGTACTGCACAAAAGTAATTATCATGGAAATAATGCAACTTCTTCACGTAAACTTTTGTAATTTTTTCTTTCTTTACAATACTATGCACTCTACAAGTCTACATACTCCATAAAGTAGTAAGTACAACGATTATAATATTATGTATTTTACGGTGTATGTAGGAGTATAAGACTACAATTATCACTACGAGAAATTGTACCATTAACGACGAGAAATTCCGTCACTAAAGTTCAATATTGTTGATTAATGACGGGATTTCTTGTCGTGAACCCGTCATAAAAGGGGGCCGTCATTAATGAAAAATTTCGCCGTTAACTCGTTGTAAAAGACATTTGCGACGGCTGTTTCCGTCTTTGTTTGGTTGTTAGCCCCGTCGCAAAAGGATGGGCAGGGACGAAGCCAGGAACCCACCTTGACGGGGGCCGAACAATTTAATTCGTTTTTGTAAATAGTAAATAATATAAGTAAAAATAATAAAGAAAATAAAAAACGGTTTTAAAATAGATACTCCGTAATTTTTATAAGTTCCCTAAAAAGAAAAGTTTATTTTTCCTCAATAATTCCACAAAGAATACTTGTAAAATAATATAGAAAAGAAAAAATGCATGACTTAGAGCTCGAACCCCTGACCTTCTGCAAAAAAAAAAGGTGAGGATAAAAGTCCATAGTTGATGAACACATGTCAATGAGAGGAGTAAGGGTAAAAATGGATGCACACTATTATTAAGAATAAGACAAAAAACGAAAATACACTAAAATTGGGGGCATATACGTAATATCACTATTGTGTGAATAGTAATGCAAGTATGAAGCTTTAGAAGTGTTAGGATTTGTACACTCTTGTTATCCCGAATAAGATTTTTACGAAAAAATAGAAATATTAGTCTTTTCATTTGCAACGTATTAGTAACAACAATCACACACTTATTTAAAATTTTATAAATCATCTAATCTGATATAATTATTCAACATATTTATGAGATTTTTTTGCTAATTGATTCCAATTTCTTGGGGGATCGCGCGTTACAACTAGTGTGTGCATAAAAGATTGTTCTATTGAAAATTTTGTTTCACGGTTTGGTCTATTGCTAGCTTAGTATAGTATTGTGGAGTTTTATTTGATTCGTCCCAAAAAGTTCGTTAGAAATGTCATTATTTTTATAACTTCTACTGATACAAAATTAAAGATGATAAAGATAAAGTAAAAACAAAAAAATCAATAAGAAATGGAGGGAGTGGTTCTACTAATAATTAAGAGTCTTGTTTTTGTATCCAAATAAATAAATAAATAAAACATACGTCTGTTACACGCATGAAATTAGAGTAGACAACAAAGTCTACGAAATATAGCCATGTAGGTAACAAAAGATAATCCATATACCAATGAAAAATGTGAAAGTTTGTTATTTAAAAACCGCAAGATAACAATTAGAGAGAAAACCAAGGCCAATCGTAATAAAATTCAAAGTGACCCGAACTAAAACCCAGCCAAGAAACAACCAAACTTGAAGTGATCCGAACTGAAATTCAAACCACATTGGATTCAACGTGAGTAAAAAAACCGACTTAACCTGACCAGACTCAATCCGAACCGATCCGATCCGCACATTGGATCGTCCACTATGAAACAAAATGGCTCAGGCCCAGCATTTGAAGTCTGAACCCACAAACCAATCTCAACTCAGCCCAAATCCTAAAACCCTAAACACCTTCACAAACCCTAAAAACAAACCCTATTTCTACACTTCCACCACTCACTGAAACCAAAAACACTTCCACCCTCTCTCTGCCGCAACAACCGCCTCCCTCACTCTCTCTCTTCCATCCCCAGATAAAAATGGTGAGTTTCCAATATATCTCCGCACCTTCTCTTGCTACAATTTCAAATCAATTTTTTTATCTAACGTCGTCGTTTTCTCCTCTCCTTATACCAGGCGCCAAAGAAGGACAAAGCTCCTCCTCCGTCGTCAAAGCCAGTTAAGTCTGGCGGTGGCAAGCAGAAGAAGAAGGTAAAAACCCATCCACCATTTTCACTAGAATGTTGTAGAACATTCCTCAGGTTCCAATCTTATTTTATTTAAAATTTGAATGAAAATTGCAGAAATGGAGCAAGGGTAAGCAAAAGGAGAAGGTGAACAACATGGTCTTGTTCGATCAAGCTACGTATGATAAGATGTTGTCTGATATTCCTAAGGCCAAGCTCATCACTCCTTCCACTATTTCCGAAAGACTCAGGGTAATTCGTTTTTTCTTCTTAATTTCAAGGGTTTTATTGGGTCTGGCCTCTAATGATGATCAAAACAATACTTTCGTTCTTCCGAGATATTTTTATGCGGAAAAAACATTGGAGACCTGAACTGAAGAGGCCTTAGTGTGTTTAAACTTTTAAATATGATTGTATTTGAATTATGTATTGCAATTTACCATAATAATGTAAGGATATGGATCTTACTGAAGTGTAGCTCGGGTCATCACTTCCGAGCTACATTGGCCTGCTTTTATGTTAAAATGAGTGTTGGAAATGGATTGGATTGTGCATAGAAATTGTTTTCTGGAGTACGAATGCTAGTTTGTTTGTATTGGAGTTTTATGCATTTATTTGGGGAATTGGTGTGTATGAATAGTGTGATTTGTGTTGAACAGTGTTAGGACAAATTAGTTTTTGTCAAGTAAGATAATTATTTGGATTATTGATGTCGTGTTTGGCCTCTAATGATGATCAAAACATTACTTTCGTTCTTCCGAGATATTCTTATGCGGAAAAAATATTGGAGACCTGAACTGAAGAGGCCTTAATGTGATTGTATTTTAAATTTCTGTATTGTAATTGATGATAGTTATGTAAGAAGATAGATAATACTCAACTGTGGCCGTGCTCTGGTCAACACTTTTAGCTATATTGGCTTGAGATTGGGTTAAAGTGAGTGCTGGCACATAGGTAGTATTATATATAGAATGGTTCTGTAGTACAAGTACTTGTATATTTGGGGAAATGGGCGTGTGTGAATAGTGTGATTTATGTTTAACAATGGAAGGACCATTTATAATACGTGAAATTGGTTTTTGTTAAGTGAGATAATTATTTTGTTGTGGTATTTGTTGGATTTTTGAGGTTGTGTTTGGCCTCTAATGATGATTAAAACAATACTTTCGTTCTTCCGAGATATTCTCATGCGGAAAAAACATTGGAGACCTGAACTGAAGAGGCCTTTATGTGATTGTATTTTTAAGTTCTGTATTGTAATTTATGATAGTTATGTAAGAAGATAGATCATACTCAACTGTGGGTGTGCTCTGGTCAACACTTTTGAGCTATATTGGCTTGAGATTAGGTTAAAATGAGTGCTGGAAGATGGATAGTATTATACATAGAATGGTTCTGTAGTAGAAGTACTTGTATATTTGGGGAAATGGGTGTGTGTGAATAGTGTGATTTATGTTTAACAATGGAAGGACCATTCATAATACGTGAAATTGGTTTTTGCTAAGTAAGATAATTATTTTGTTGGATTTTTGAGGTTGTGCTTGGCCTCTAATGATGATTAAAACAATACTTTCGTTCTTCCGAGATATTCTCATGCGGAAAAACTATTGGAGACCTGAACTGAAGAGGCCTTTGTAGGAGTTTCTAGCATTTGTTTTGTCGTAGTTTTATTTATTTATTAGGGAAATGAGCATTTGGATGGAAGGAAAAATGTAGTTTGGATTAGTTTTGTCTGAATTAAGTTTAAGAATGTCTCTGAGGATGATTTCTTTCTTCTGATATCTTCCATGTGGAAAAAAATTGGAGACCTGAACTGAGAAGGTTATATATCTTAGACTTTGGAAGTAATTTGTTTTGTTGCGGCTTCTGGTTCTGGTTTTGCTTGTTGGTCTTGTTTGTGGATTATTATGGGTTCAAAGAAGATTTCATGGGGTGTATGATGTATGTATTGTTGTTAGCCTCTGATGGTGATGAAAACCATAACTTTCATTCTTCTGAGATTTCATGCAGAATATTTTGTGGAGACCTGAACTGAAGAGGATTTTAGTAGTTTGCTGATTGTTTTTGTTAGTTTTATTTTGATCCGGATCTTGTTGTGTATAATGGCAGAAATGGTCAAGTGAAATATGATTAGAATGATATGATATGTAATGTAGTGAGCCTTGTATAAGGTGAATAGGATATCTAAAGTAAACTTCCGTTCTTAGATTTGGTGTGGAAAATTTCTGGACATCTGAACAGAAGAGGTTTAAGTTATCCGGGTTGATTGTTTTAGTTTTATGCAAAAGTGCTATCTTACAAAGTATGAAGGTGCAATTGGCAGTGGAATGTCATTTTTTAATGTGTACAAAGGATTTACGAATTGAGGTGTTATGTAGAACTAGGTATACTATTTTTTTAAGAAAGTACTTTTTAGAGGGAAGTAAATGGATTGTGTGTGTGTGTGAAGTATTTTTCGATGTAAAATCTGGTTTTTCTGAAAAGGATTAGATGAATTTTGATGTCTAAGAGTTCATAAGATTTCCGAGTAGGTACCTTTGCCTCTGATGATGTTAAAATATGACCTTTTATCACCTGATATTTTTCATGTTGAAAAGATTTTCGAAACTGAAGAGGCTTTGCTTTTATCTTAATATGATTCCTTATTGTGGTGGTTTCTAGAATCTTGCTTCCTATTATTAGACCTAAAGTGTATATTGTGCATTCTGTTGCAGGTAAATGGATCTTTAGCTCGCAGGGCAATCAGGGACTTGATGTCAAGAGATTCTGTTAAGATGGTTTCTGCACATTCAAGTCAGCCGATTTACACCAGGGCCACCCATGCCGCTGCCTAACTTCGTATAGTGGTTTACTATTAGGAGCCTGACTATTTTTTTAGAGTAATGGGAGGTTATATATATAATGTCATACAAAGTTCTCCGTATATCTGGTTTGTTTTTGTTAATAAGCACAAAGACTGATTTACAGAACTTTATGGTCCCGAGTGTCTTCTCAAATTATTGAGATTGATTTTTCACAGTTGATCTTCTTCCTTGCCAAGTTCTTTCATTTAAAACCATCTACTCCGTAGGTTTTAGCCTGATTACACGAGTAATACTAATAAAAATGATCAATTTTTACGAAATAAAGGATGGTATAAATAAAAGGATTTTTGGATAAAATTTCTTTTTAAAGTTGCAGTTTTTAACTTGTATGTTTTTCTTAAATAACATCTTAAACTTTGAAAGTTAAGGAAATCACCATCTAAATCTAAGTCTGTTCACTTTCTGTTATTGGGTCCCACAACCAATGACTATCGAGTAAATAGGTCTGGAGGTCCTTAAACTTTGCCAAAAGGAGCAGTTAGGAGAATTAATATACACGTAGATTAATGATTGAAAACAGATGATTTTGATGAAAAGAAGCCTTTTTCAATTACTTAGCCTTTTCAACATACTTTTTCAATGTGTACATGTGGAAACCCTTCCAACTTCCCTCGTTTTTTCTGGTTCCTTCCTAATAATGTTTTGGCGGTATTTTTTTTTACTGTTCCCAACCCTATTTTCCCCTTTTCACTTCCTATTTATATGGTCCCCCCATTTTCACTCTCAGTTGTCTTTTTCCCATTTACCCACTTAAACACTTGAGAGAATTTGAAGTTATTGCTCTGGTGATTCTGCAAAAATGGGTTCTTGCGTATCCAACAAACGTTCTGGTGATTCCAAGTGGGAAGTTCCCTCCCCCAGGAAGAGAACAAGAATTTCCAGATGGGACGAAGGTATTTTCATTCAATTTGTCGGTTATTTCAATAAATGTTTGCAGTTGAGCCATGATAAATTAGGGCTTTTTTGTTAAGTAGCTTTTTCCCAAAATTGGTGCATGCATTATCTTGATTGTGGTGTTTTATATGTTAATTTAAACAATCGTGGGCTGATTTCGCATAATTTATCAATTGAAGTTGGAATTAGGGTTTCGTCCGTTTTTACTTTCCAATTTTTAATTCGAATTGATGCTTGCATGTTCTTGAAAATGGTGTTTAATATGTTAAATTATACAATTGTTGCCTAATTTGGAATTAATTTAAACTAGATTTTGTAGTAATTAGGGTTTCACTTACTGTTTTTGATTCACTTAAATAAAAAACAGAGTTTGATTAATTCGAATTGATGCTTGCATGTTCTTGAAAATGGTGTTTATTTAAACTATTGTTTCTTAATTTGGAAGTATTTTAATCTAGATTCCGTTTAATAATTAGGGGTTACTTACTGTTTTATTGACTTTGGCCGTTACTTTGACTTTAGGAGACATTGTTTTAAGGGAGGCACACCCCCTTTGTCATCATCAAGACATCCTCATCACCCAGATCTTCACCAAGCTGGATTGGGAGGGGCAGGATGCTGTGCAGATGGTATGCAAGCAGTGGCGTAGGTGGGCCAAGTTGCGGTACCGCCTCCCATACCACTACCCTCAAGGATGCTACCGCGCGTGGCTGCGGGAGTGGGTGATCATGGACATCATTGACAATGATGGTCGTGACTTCCACGCCTGGATGGACAAGGACATGACCGTCTACTTTGACGGCTTCCCCCTCCTTTTCAAGTAGGAGGAGTAGCTGGTGGTGGAGGCCATGCAGGGGTGGGTGGTGGTGGCGCTGGTGGTGGTCCCTCTTTTGTCAAGCTTATGATGGTCCAGCTTGTTTATAGTTTTTTTTATTTTTAATTTTCGAGGACAATTACATTACTACTGTCATTGCAATTAGGTTTTTGTGAATGTGACAAGTGTTGGTTTTTTGGTATTTGGCACTGCTATGACAGTAGTTTATATCTAACCGTAGGCTTCTCCCTCAATAGTGGATTGAGGTTTGAAATGTAAGGGTTGAAGCCTACCCTTTTATAAATGGAAACTGGAATTATCTTGAATGAATGAATGAACTTTTTCCTTTTGTTATCTCTTGTGTTGTTATTCAAGCTTTCATTTGGTTTGATTTCTTAAAGTTTTGTTTTTTTAATTGATATTGTTTAACTTTGGTCAGATGTTGATGATTTGACTTTGAACCCTTGCATATATGTGCATCATGGTGGTGAATGAGTTGTGCAAGGTGATATGGTTTATAGTGGGGGGAGGGTGGATGTCTTTTATTACATCAATGAGAATGCAGATGGCAAATATGTTAAGGAATTAGTGGATAGTTTAGGTTATAATGATATAGAGAAAGTACCAATTGACTGTTGGTTCAGTGGTGATTGAGGCTGAACTTGGTAGGGAGGACCCGTGTTCGATCCCCCGCAACAACAATTGGGAGGGGAATGGAACCTATCCACTCAGAACTCGCCCCGAATCCGGATTAACCCTAAGGGTGAACCGGATGGTACACCAAAAAAATATATAGAGAAAGTACATTTCTGGGACACTAGAAAAGAATTCAAGAATGGGGTTAGGTTTTTAGGTTTTGATAGTAGTACTTGTGACCCTTTCTTAGCTTTACTCTTTGAATACAAAAGCATTCATATATACATTGAACATAAAATCAAACCCACCTACAACTTTAACCTAAACAGGAGTGGAGGAGGGGGAGGAGGGAGAGGTAGCTTCCTTGAGTTGTTGAATACTGATGTGGTTGACTTAAATTCTGATTATGTGGAACCACCTTTTACAGTAATCCCACCCAAACAAACTGAACTTCAACCTGAACCTCAACATGAACCTCAAATTCAACCTCAAAATGTGCCTCAACCTGAAATTGATTATGATTCAGAGGGTACAGATGAGGATGATGATGAGTTAGCCACTGCTAGGTGTAAGATATCTGATGATATGAGAAGGGAAAAGGCTTATTTTGAGGAGTTAGTAATGCTGAAAAAACTAGCAGAAAGTAAAGTAGAAGGTGGTCTGAATTTGGGGGATGACTTTGATGGATACAGTGATTTAGACAGCCCTAGTGAGTCAGAAGATGAGGATGATGTTGGTTACTTAGTTGCACCACAACACCATAAGAGGGGGAGAGGGAAACAGAAGCAAAACAACACTGAAACTGAAGAGAGGGAAGCCACTTTTTATGTTGGGCAACAGTTTGAGAATCCAAAGACATTTAGGAAAGCAATCATAGATTATTCAATTGATAAAGGAAGAAACATTCTATTTTCTAAAAATGATTCCACTAGCACTAGTAGAAAAAACCCTTATTGCAGCGGGCTTTTAGACCCCTGTTGCAGCGTACATCGTATGCTGCAACTGGGGGGCCTGCAACAAGTCTGAACTTGTTGCAGCGTACAATGTTCGCTGCAAAAAGTGATTTGTTGCAGCGGGCTTTTAGATGTACGCTGCAACAAGTGCCAAAAAATTGGCAAAATTTTGGACTTGTTGCAGCGTACATATATATGTACGCTGCAAAAGACTCAACTTTTTGCAGCGTACATTTATTTGTACGCTGCAACAAGTCTGAATTACTCAATTTTTTGCAGCGTACATTTATTTGTACGCTGCAACAAGTCTGAATTTTTGCGAAATTTTTTTCCCTTGTTGCAGCGTACAACATATATGTACGCTGCAAAAAAGCACTTTTGACGGGAAAATTCTAATTTTGTTTAGGGATACCTAGAGTGCCTTGCACCAAATATAGAAACCTGTCAAAACAATAATAGAATAACGCAACCTGTATAACAAATATAAAAACAACAACTGGAGTTTTGTATACTATATATCCCAAAACCAAAGTGCACATATTACATTTAAATATATGTTCCAATTTCAACATAAACATACATTTTAATATAAAATTTATTCTATAACAACTAAACCAACTCGATCAAGCGCGCTAAAGCCAATAATAAATACTTGTTGGTAAAAAACTTAGCCCATTGCTCACGAACCACATCAAATTCCTCGCATAAGGCGCAATCCTCGAAGTGTAGACCTTTACAAAAACAGAAATTTAAATTAAACATTAGATTAAATACAAATTAAATATCACATTTTAACATTCAAGAAACTAATGACAATGTCCTAATAGTCTAAAATGAGTCCTTAGGTTCTTTAGTTCAAAGTTGGGAGCGAAAATGTCATTTTAGCCTAAATATGACCTATAACGACCCAATGAGCCTATAGGTGCATAAATAGATTGGAACGAGTCTTAGATCATTAAAATTATGCATATTAAACATGTAATAAGTTTTAAATGAGTCCTTAGGTTCTTTATTTTAAAGTTGGGAGCGAAAATGCCTTATTTTAGCCTAGATATGACCTATAACGATCAAACAAGCATTAAATGGGTATAAGTAGATTAGAATAAGTCCTAGAAACTCAAAACTAAGCTTATTAATCATATAATAATTTAAAAATGAGTCCTTAGGTTCTTAAGTTCAAAGTTGGGAGCGAAAATGTCATTTTAGCCTAAATATGACCTAAAACGACACAATGAGCCTTAAATATGCATAAATGGATTGGAACGAGTCTTATAAAGTTAAAATTATGCATATTAAACATGTATTAAGTTTAAAATGCGTGCTTAGGTTCTTTATTTTAAAGTTAGGAGCGAAAATGCCTCATTTTAGCCTAAATATGACCTATAACTATCAAACAAGCATTAAATGTGCATAAACAGATTAGAATAAGTCTTAGAAACTTAAACTAAGCATATTTATCATATAATAAGTTTAAAATGAGTCATTAGGTTCTTAAGTTCAAAGTTGGGAGCGAAAATGTCATTTTAGCCTAAATATGACCTATAACGACACAATGAGCCTTAAATGTGCATAAATGGATTGGAATAAGTCCTAGAAAGTTAAAACTAGAATATAAAACATTTAGTAGGTTTAAAATGAGTCCTTAGGTTCTTTAGTTCATAGTTGGGAGCGAAAATGTCATTTTAGCCTAAATATGACCTACAACGACCTAATGAGCCTTAAAGGTGCATAAATAGATTGGAACGAGTCTTATAAAGTTAAAATTATGCATATTAAACATGTATTAAGTTTAAAATGAGTGCTTAGGTTCTTTATTTTAAAGTTAGGAGCGAAAATGCCTCATTTTAGCCTAAATATGACCTATAACTATCAAACAAGCATTAAATGGGTATAAGTAGATTAGAATAAGTCTTAGAAACTTAAAACTAAGCATATTTATCATATAATAATTTAAAAATGAGTCCTTAGGTTCTTAAGTTCAAAGTTGGGAGCGAAAATGTCATTTTAGCCTAAATATGACCTAAAACGACACAATGAGCCTTAAATATGCATAAATGGATTGGAACGAGTCTTATAAAGTTAAAATTATGCATATTAAACATGTATTAAGTTTAAAATGCGTGCTTAGGTTCTTTATTTTAAAGTTAGGAGCGAAAATGCCTCATTTTAGCCTAAATATGACCTATAACTATCAAACAAGCATTAAATGTGCATAAACAGATTAGAATAAGTCTTAGAAACTTAAACTAAGCATATTTATCATATAATAAGTTTAAAATGAGTCATTAGGTTCTTTATTTTAAAGTTGGGATCGAAAATGCCTTATTTTATCCTAAATATGACCTATAACGATAAAACAAGCATTAAATGTGCATAAATAGATTAGAATAAGTCTTAGAAACTTAAAACTAAGCATATTTATCATATAATAAGTTTAAAATGAGTCATTAGGTTTTTAAGTTCAAAGTTGGGAGCGAAAATGTCATTTTAGCCTAAATATGACCTATAACGACACAATGAGCCTTAAATGTGCATAAATGGATTGGAATGAGTCCTAGAAAGTTAAAAATAATCATATGAATCATGTAATAAGTTTGAAATTAGTTTTTAAGTTCGTTAGATCAAAGTTGGGAGCGAAAATGTCATTTTAGCCTAAATATGACCTATAACGGCCAAAGAAGTCATGAATGTGCATAAATAGATTGGATTAAGTCTTGTAAAGTTAAAACTAATCATATAAAACATTTAATATGTTTAAAATGAGTCCTAAGGTTCTTTATTTCATATTTGGGAGCAAAAAAGCCTCATTTTAGCCTAATATGACCTATAACGACCAAACAAGCCTTAAATTTGCATAAGTAGATTGGAATGAGTGTTAGAAAGTTAAAACTATTCATACTAAACATGTAATAAGTATAAAATGAGTCCTTAGGTTCTTTAGTTCAAAGTTGGGAGGGAAAATGCTTCATTTTAGCCTTAATATGACCTATAACGACCCAATAAGCCTTAAATGTGAATAAATAGATTGAAATGAGTATAAAGATGTCCAGTTTGTCGTTCCTGCAGTACCCAAAAGTAAACAAAATCACAAGTGTATCAGAAATGTATATCCAGTATCCAGCTTTCAAATGATACACTCAACAACAGCCAAAGGTGAAAGATTAGAACATTATTAAGTAGTTTTCGACAAGCAGAATCCAAATTTATTTCTAGGATACACGCATATAGAGATAATATGAATTACCAATATGAAAATTGTTAAATGAGAATAGGAGTGATTCTCTTTCTTTAATTTCTGAACAGCAATTAAATGTTGCACATGGATATACCAAAGTGATAATCTGCTGATTAGTATAACAAAAACTACTTACACATTCACAGATGCAATGAGATCATCATTAGTAAAGCTCAGTCCAGCATTGCATTTGGTGAAGTTTCCAGAAGCAGTGTCAAATGAGAGGTCAGTACCCAAAGCAAGAGTACTGTTTCCAAAAACACCAGAAAAGTTGACAATGGGGTTTGCTGTCAAACCAAGGCTTGTGCTGATGCCAGCATACTCATGCAAATACTGAAGCTCAACCTGTTAACATAATTTATACTCCACAAATTAGAACCATTATCCCGTAGTATCTTGAACCATGCCTCTTTAGGTAAGAAAATACTAGAAAGATAATTGTATGGTACCTTGCCAGATCTCTGATCAGGAACACGGAAACTAAAAATAGCCTTCAAGCCAGGGGCAGGTTCATCAACGTAATGGTGGTGAAAAGCTAGGAGCGGAAGACGGAAACAGCAAAGAAGTTGGAATCAGATTACAATAGATTCCAATTATGTAAAACAAGATGTTCATAGAAAGCAATGCTATCTGTCACCAAATTTTACACAATTACCAATTATAAAAACCTATAAACCAATGAAACCGTAATGTATCATAGAATCAATTCGTAGTAATACAAATAAACAAACTCACATTGGAGTTGGTATCAACTTTCACATCGGTGGTAATATTCTTGTTTGTCAACTTAGTGCTGACATCAGCCAAAAACAACTCGCCCTTCTTTGTCCTAGTAGAAGTGATAGCCTGCAAGAAAACAAGTTTACATTAACTTTAGAAAATTAATCATGCCATACATGTCTGATTGACTTATTCTCTACATATAAATTAAGAAGTCAACAACAACCTTTAATGCAAACATACATCTTAACTTAATTTCTTTAATCGTGACTCACAACCCTAAATCTTCAGGACACAATGCAGTTCCTAATCAAATTACATTGTTATCTCGACTAAACCCACGGAATACATGAAGCACACAGATTCTAATTCGTAACGCTGATGCTGGCAAATGAAAGAGGAGTTGTCCAGTTCACAAGACATTCCACAAACCCCATAAATGAGAATCACAACCCAGGAACACAAAACCTTCCCTTTTATAACAAGCGCAGGACAGCAAAACGAGTTTAATCTCCATAGCAACATACAAAGAAGTCAACAACTCACACAAACTATACTCAAACACAATCACCTTCTTATAATCTTGTAGAGCCCTCATTTGACCACTCAAAACTTCTCCATCATTTCACAAGCGTAAACAACAAAAACATCCAAAATTCCAATACTATTCTTAAACTAAACCCTAAATATCCAACATTTCGCACAAATCAAGATTTTGTATGAAGTAATGAATGATTAAAAACCCATAAACATCATTTGAACAAACCCTAAGAAACCCATAAATCATCGAACTCAAAACTATGTGATTTTGTCAATCATAAACCTAAAATTGAACCCTAATCTGAAAACGAAAATCAAAAACTAAAATTGAACCCGAATCTGAAAACGAAAATAAAAAACGAAAATAGAAATTGAACACACCATACCGAAACCACCGGAACCACGACGCCGAGCAACCACCGGAACCACGACGCGACGGGGAGATGCTGAACCCCCGGCCGACCAAGAATATATCTTTCAGTGACAGGCCGCGCGAGAATTGAACGGGATGGGGGAGATGAGGCGAGAACACCACACACCGGCGAAGACAGCGACGCAGGGCTGAGCAACGCTTGGGTTCGACGGCGACGCAGGGCTGAGTTCGACGGCGACGCAGGGCTGAGTTCGACGGCTTCTTGGATATTTGTTTAAGGGAAAAAGCTTGGAGCTAGAAGAGAAGGAACAACGTACGTTTGAGCCCGATCGTTTGAGCGCGGTTTGTTGCAACCTAGGAAAGTAAAAAAATTTGAAACGCGGACTTGTTGCAGCGGGCAATAACATGTACGCTGCAATAAAGTCGGGTTGTTGCTGCGGGCTTTTATTTTGTACGCTGCAACAAACACATTTGCTGCGAACAACTAAAATGTACGCTGCGATAACCCTTTAAAGGGTTTGACCCGCGTTGACCGACTGGTTGTTGAAGCGTATTTATACATGTACGCTGCAACAAGGGGGCTACAACAGGGGTTTTTTCTACTAGTGTAGGGTTTGTGCAGAGTGTGAGCACAAAGATAAAAGTTGTAAATGGAGAATTTGGGCTTCATGGGAGAGAGGAAGAAGGTCATTTACAGTGAAAACATTTGTCAGTGAGCACACTTGTGGAAGGACACCTATCACTAAGAAGATGACTTCACATTGGATTGCAGAACACTACAGAATCTATTTAAGGTTAACCCTTACATGAGAGTGCAAGATATTCATGAAACCATTTGGTTAGAAAAGGGTATAAGGGTGAGCAAAGACAAGGCTGCCAGGGCTAGGAGAAGGGGTCAAGCACTCATTGTTGGTGAATACAAAGAGTAGTATGCATTACTCCCAAGGTATGCAGCTGAGATACTAAGAAGCAATCCAGGGAACACAGTGAAGTTGAAGTTGGATGCAAATGTGTTTGACAGACTGTATTTGTGTTATGAGGCACTTAGGAAAGGGTTCTTGGCAGGATGCAGACCTTTCATATCACTTGATGGATGTTTCTTAAAGGGACCATTTGGGGGTCAATTGTTAGTAGCAGTAGGGAGGGATGGAAACAATCAAATGTTCCCTTTGGCTTGGGCTGTTTGTGAGGTTGAGAGCACTGACACATGGAGTTGGTTTCTAGAACTTCTAGCTACTGATTTAGGCACTAGTGAAGGAGCAGGGTACACATTCATGTCTGACCAACAAAAAGGTTTACTTGCTGCTGTGTCAAATGTGTTTCCACAAGCTGAAAGTAGGGTGTGTGCAAGGCATGTGTACTATAACTTTAGGGGAGTGTTTGGAGGTGGTTTAGAGTACAGAAAACAATTCTGGACTATTGCAAAAAGCAACACAGTAAATCACTTCAATGAAAACATTGAAGTAATGAGGGCTATTTCACATGAAGCTGCTGAAGACCTACTGAAAAGGAACTACAAGAAATGGTGTAGGGAATTCTACACTTCATTATCTTGTTGTGACAGTGTAGACAACAACATGAGTGAGGTGTTTAATGCATACATCTTGAGTGCAAGGCACAAGCCTATTATTACCATGTTGGAAGATATTAGAGAGGGTTTGATGGAAAGACTGCATAAAAAAAGAGATTTCATTGGGAAAAAGGAGATAATGTTGTGTCCTAGGATCCAAATTCAGTTAGAGAAACACAAAATTTGGGCTAGGGTTGGAATGCATACTGGGATGGTGGGTTTTGCTATGGAGTAAGAGAAGGTGCAACACAGGTTAAGTATGTGGTGGATCTGAACCAACATACTTGCAGTTGCAATGCATGGCAGGTGAGTGGGATTCCATGCAAACATGCAATTGTTGCTATATGGAATAAAGTAGACCACCCAGAACAATATGTCAATGCATATTTCTGCAAACAGACCTACATGAAGGCATATGAATTTTTGATAGAGCCTTTAAATGGTCCTCAAGAGTGGCCTACTTCTGATAGCATTGTTGTGGCTCCAAAGGTGAAAAAGGTCAATGGAAGACCTAAAACAAAGAGGAGATATGGTGTTGGAGAGGTAACTGTATCTGGTAAGCTGAAGAGAACAGGCTGTTCTATGAAATGCAGCTTATGTGGTGTGATAGGCCACAACAAAAGAGGTTGCAAGAATTCCCCTAAGCAACAACAACACAGCAACAATCATGCTACTGCAGAGCAGACCACACCACAACAACAACACCCAAGAACCAGTTTAGCTATACCAATGCACAATAGGGGTGTGGGTATTTATACCTACCCAAATGGGTATCAAAGAATAGCTACTGTAAGTCATTGAATAGACTCAAATTCTTTCTTACATGTTACTTTACTGTACTGAAGCCAACTTGTTCCTAATTTGTTTTAATTAATGCAGCCTATATCACAACATTTCCCCACACCACAGAGGCAAAGACCTCCGGCAGCTTTCTATTCTGATCATGGGGGTGAGCAAACCATCTACTCCTTCCCTGCACATGACTTCCCATTGTCACAGACTCAACCAAGTCAAGGACACACAATATCAAGCCAAGCATTGCAGGATCTTGCAATGGCTAGAAGATTAGAAAAAAGACCATGAGGTTAGATTTTATTGAATTTAAAGTCTTCATTACATTTCATTAGTGCAGATCATTACATTTTACCTACCCACTGATACGTTCATATTTTATAGTGTTTTTACCCCCGTTCCTTAGTACTTTTTGATCTCAAATGAGCTATTCGGAGCGATTTTTAGTACTAATGTGCTCCTTGTAGTGTGTTTGTAGTTTCAGGTTCATCATTATAGGAATTAGCATGTTTTTGTGCATTTTTTACTCATTTTAATCAATACAAGAGATTATGTACTTTCGAGAGCACACACATTGAGTTGGAAGAGTTTTCGAGCAAAGCGGATAGTGAAAGAACTAGAAAACCGACACTCGTCTACTCTTTTGATCATAACTTACGTTCTACAACTCCAAATGAAGTGATTCCAATTGGTTTGGATTCTAGACTTCAATAGCTTTCCAACGAGTGGTCACTCGCCTAATTCCGACGAATAACGAAGGAGATATGGCGTTTTAAAGATAGAGGATCGTGCAGTTTGTACGCGCGCCCGACGGGCGAATGGCTGCCCGACGGGCGAACGTCTGCCCGACGGGCGGGAGCTGCCCGACCGGGCGCGTGCCGATGATTTCCAGAATTTCTCCCCCCTCCCGGCGGGCAGACCTGCGCCCGACGGGCGGGTTACGAGCTGGTCGCCCGACGGGCGGAAGGCTGCCCGACCGGGCGACGACAACCCAGGGCCCTTTTTCCGCGGTTTTCTTCCGGTTTTTCCTTATGTTTATGGGCAAACTATAAATACTAGGCTTAGTTATTTTAGTTGGACATCTTATTTTCTAGTATTAGCCCCTTAGTTTATTTCTCTTAGCTTTGTTTTCTCTCTAAATTTATGCAAACACTTAGTTTTCAATTTCAATAAAAATTCAAGCTTTCTATTTCTCTTGTTCTTCAATTAAGGTATTGTTCTTTATTTCAATTCTTTATTTAGCTTTAATTATGTTTTCAATCATGCTAATTGCTTTGTTTATTGTTAATATGCTTGAGTAGTCTATTTTCTAAGATTTGGGGATCCATGAATAATATGAAGGGATATTGATTAATTGTGATTGTTGGCATTGTAATTAATTCCTATTGATTGGTTTATTTCACTATACAATTAGATTTGCGCAGGTTTAATTGTGGTAGTTATGCAATATCAAGTTAAGATTCGAGAGATGCAATTTGATGTTTAGGCTTGTGTCAATAGGTGGAATTAGAGTTAATACGTAGCGAGAGCCCGTTAATTCTAAGTCTATGATTAGGATCGAATCGAGAGAGCATGCTAGTCTAATTAATTACTTTGTTGATTATCGTGATTCTTTATTGTCCTGGATTATTATCTGTAGGTGAACCTATGCCCTAGATTCCTTAGTATATTGATTCCTAGTTGTTTAATTATCGCCGTAGTTTTAGCAAACCATCAAACCAACTCTTGTTCCCAATAGTCTAGTCTAATTGATTAATAGTAGAAAGAACGCCTGTTTCCCTGTGGATTCGACCCTGACTTCCCTTGCTACTTAGTTAGTGAATTTAGGTTATTTTTGATTAGGTGATACGACTTTAGCCTGTCAAATTTTGGCGCCGTTGCCGGGGAAACGGTTTTATTTTCTGTTATTAATTGTTTTTCTAGATTATTGTTTGTTACTTTACTTCTCAAGGGACTCTCGTTCCTTGAGATCGGATCTCACGACTGTTTTCTAGTTTTTGCTTGTTTATGCCCAGGACTGTCCATACCAGCGATCTGACTTCGTTCGATCCTGAACCTGAACGGACCTTCCGTAGACGACGTAGATTCGTTGGACAGTTGAGAGACTATTCGGACTCTGAATCCGACTATCTGATTAGCAATCTATTCCTTACAGATTCAGAGATGGGTGACCAAGCACCACCACCACCACCCTCACTTGTGCCAAGGCTTACAGACTATTCTAAACCAAGTCTGTCTATGCTTCCCAAGGCAATCATGCCTTCTATTGCGGTCGAGAATTTCAAGGTCGAACCCCAGCCGATAAACATGATCGAGAGACACCAATTCGGTGGGGAAAAGGGTGAAGATAATAATCTCCATATTCAGTCTTTCATTCAGTATTGTGCCACCATTAAGCAGAAGAATTTAACACCGGAGCAGACTATGGAGATACTCTTTCCATTTTCATTGAGTGGGAAGGCAAAGCTATGGATTAACAGTCTCAACCGCGCAGCTATGAATATCACCGATTGGAATTCCTTGGCCCTTGCGTTCTATGTTAAATATTTCCCACCTGAGAAGACAGCTCGTCTGAGGGGTCAGATACTAGGTATCTCTCAACAAGCAGATGAGAGTTTGTTCGAAGTTTGGGAGAGATTCAAGGACTTGCAAAGAGAGTGCCCGCACCATGGTTTGGATGACTGGTTCCTTGTTCAGCAGTTCTATAATGGTATGGGTAATGAGTCTAGGTGTCTTTTGGATTCAGCTGCCAGTGGGAGATTTATGCAATTGAGGTGCCTAGAGCTTTGGAGGTGATTGAGGAGATGGCCATCCATAGTGCCTAATACGGGAATCCTAGAGGTTTTGCCGACCGGGGTGTTAAGCATGAGATGAATTCTATTGAACAGTTTACTGCTCAGCTAACTGCCCTACATCACAAGCTAGATAATATACAGATCGCATCCTCCCAATCCACCCAACATGCTAGTGTCGCTGCAATGAGTGCCCAATCTGCCAATGTCTGTAATAGTTGTGGGATGCAAGGCCATTATGCACAAGAATGCCGGAGCTCTATCGAACAATGCAATGCATTCCAGTCCTACAAGCAGAACAATCCGTACTCCAACTCTTACAATGAGGGGTATAAAAACAACCCCCTACTATCATATAGGAGTAGTAATGTCCAGAACCCCCATCAGATTCAACACCCTCCACCACCACAACAACATTACCAACCACCACCACAACAGTCATACCAACCGCGGAGTAACTACAACCCGCAGCCTAGTGGACCGCCTGGTTTTCCTCCACAACCTCAACCTACACAACCTGATCCCATGCTTGTTGAGATGCGGAATATGATGTTAGAATTGCAGAAGTCTCTGAGCGAAAAGGATGCCAAAATCGATGCCCTCACTGCTCATAACAAGATCATGGATAAACAGTTGGCACAAATGGCTACTACTCTCGCACAGAGACCCAAGGGTCAACTCCCTTCACAGCCTGTGACCAGAGAGTCTGTAAATGCTGTCACTTTGCGGAGTGGATATGAGTATGATGGGCCACCTATGACTATAGAGGAAGGGGTCGAAGTATCTGTAAGTGGTGCTGTGCCAAGAGAAAGTGAGAATGTGATCAAAGAGAAGGAAGCTGACACAAGGGTTAAGAAGAAAGTTGAGATACAAGTTCCACCTATCAAACTTCCCTTCCCTCATCGTCAGCTAAAGAACAAGCTAGACAAGCAGTTTGGTAAGTTCTTAGAAGTGGTAAAGAATCTGCAGGTAACGGTCCCTTTCACTGAATTAATTACTCAAGTACCTGCATATGCTAAATACATGAAAGACATCTTGACTAGGAAGAGAGAATTTAGTGAGGTGGAGACTGTTGCATTTACTGAAGAGTGCAGTGCCTTAGTACAAAATAAGTCTCCACCCAAGTTGAAGGACCCCGGGAGTTTCTCTATCCCGTGTAATATTGGCAACCTTTTTATTGACAAAGCCTTATGTGATTTAGGTGCCAGTGTTAGTGTCATGCCCTGTCTGTATGTACTAAGTTGAACATGAGTGATTTAAAAGTTACCAACATAACTCTGCAAATGGCTGATAGATCTGTAAAATACCCCCTAGGTGTTCTAGAAGATGTGCTTGTTAGAGTAGGTAAATTTTTTATCCCTGTTGATTTTGTTGTGTTGGACATGGAAGAGGACAAGCAGATTCCTATTATTTTAGGTCGACCTTTCCTACACACTGCGGGGGCAATCATAGATGTCAAGAATGGCAAGTTGACCTTAAATGTGGGGGATGACAAGGTTACTTTCAATTTAACCCATGTTGCTAAGAGCCCTATGGTAGAGGAGTCGTGTTGTGGAGTCAATATTTCTAATGATTATTTCAATAATGAATTGACTCATACTAACTCTAACAATCCTTCGGAGAAAGCACGTGTTTCAAATTGTTTTGCAGGTGGAGGTGACCGGAATATCAACTCTTTTGCATGGGTTCGGAAGGAAGCACGATTTGATAATGATGCGACCCAAAAGGCCGAAAGTTCTGTAAACGGTGGGCACCGTCTTCATGATCGGGGTCGTGATCTGTCACTTCCCGCACCACCTAGCTCATCCAAGGCAATTGATTTGACACCAGATGGCACCATCTTTGGTGCCCCCATTCGATGAGTTGTCGTGGCTCTCATCCCCTTCCTTTCGTTGTCTGTGCATAAACTGAGATTGTGTAATGGGGACATTGCATCAATCTAATCGGGGGATGAGTACTTCACTATCCATTTATTGCTTTTCGTAGTGTACTTTTTGCTTTCGATACTATAGTTTAGTTTGTGTTTTTATAGTTTATTCTTTGCTTTAGAGAAGTGAGGAGAGGGTATTTTCACTGTTTTGGGTGTTTGATGATGTACAGGTGTTAGCTCCTAGTGCGAAAAGTTATAAAACATCGTAAGTAGCAAGTTCGCAAATGGCCCGACGGGCGAAGGCCGCCCGACCGGGCGCGTGCAAAAGAAATTCATTTTGTCGCCCTCCGCCCGGCGGGCAGACGTGCGCCCGTCGGGCGAGTTTCGAGCTGCAGGCCCGTCGGGCGGGCGTTGGCCCGGCGGGCGAGAGGAGAAAAGGCTGATTTAAACACGGGATTCACTCCCATTATTTCACTTCTCCTTTAAATCATCTCCTTTTTGAGCCAATGAGAACATTGTCTGATTTAGCTTGGGGGGGAGGGGTGTTTCTCTCACTTGTACATTTTAGGTATGTTTTCTTATTATTTTTGCATTTACTTATTTAGGTGTGTTTATTTTTATGTGTGTTTATTTTTGTGTGTTTATTGCTTTCTAGAGTAGTTTATTGCTTTGAAAAAAAAATACAAAAATACGTTCCGATGAATACAAAACCATGCTTCCCTGTGCCCCTTGATCGAAAGTTGTTTTGATTCTTGGTATTTGATGATGAGCAATGTAAATGTGTTTTCCATGATTTGATATCCGATTGCTTTGATGCCTTAACATGAGTCAACTCTGACTAACTATTTGTGGACTTGGTGCTCGGCTAGTTGATTTGGTTAGGAATGTGTGATAGCTTCCTGGTGTGTCATTGATTTTGAGTATTGATTTGCAACTATTAGTAGTGTTTTATGACTCATATACATGCACATTGTGGAGAACGAAGGCATTTTTCTATTTAGGTAGCCTTCAGATGAAATTAGATACATTTGTTCCCTCCTTTTCTACCCATGTTGTTGCTTGTGCCCTTTATTCGGTGACTAGCCACATTACAAGCCCGCGAAAACCCCATTGGTTACTAGTCCCATGCCTAGCTTGGGGGAGCTAATAGTAGTGAGGTGAGGGAGTTGTAGTATTGTTGAAAAAGGAGTTCGTCTTATCATGTTTGTTGTTGAAAAATGAGTTGAAAATGAAAGAAATGAAAGAACAAAAAAATGTGAAGGTTTCTAAAAGAAAAAGGAAAAAAAAGAGAGACTGAAAAAGAAAAGAAAGAGAAAAATCTATTACTCTCAGAAAAAGTTCAAAGCATTGTTTCAATCGAGTTTTGCAAATTCATATCCTTATAAGTGATTGGTAATAATTGTGAAAAAGACAAGAAAGTATGGTGTTGGTTATTTGTTGTTTTGTCATGTGTTGAGTGGGAGAGTTATGGTCATTATATTGGTTGATCATGGTTGTATTTAGGATTTATGCTCCCCAAAGCCAAGGCTTTAAGCTCACATTTTCCCCAAATTTACCGCACCCTTACCTAAGCCTAACATTACAAGCTTTGAAGACCTTCTGACCTTTGTGCATAGAGTCGTACTTATGTGAAAATAGTTGTTTATCAATGCAAGTTATGACATGACACATTCCGAGTCGACTACTAGGTTGAGTGTATGTTTTTCTAGACACACGAGTGTTGTGAGTTTGGGAGGGCATTGTTCACTTATATGTTGGGAGGAGAGCGAACGGGTACATCTTTTATTCGCCAAATAAATGAGTGACGAGTGTGTGAGCACTAGTCTTGAATTCCATTGTGCATTTGTGGTTCGCTTTGCGTGACGATTGTTAAGGTGGATTAGCGGTCGAATAGATTTGATCGGTTGACATTGATGCATGCTTGTTGGATTTTACCTTGAATCGTATCCATTGTTTTAAGATGTGTTTGGGGTGAAGTTGATTTATGTATTCATCGATGATTTCTTTGCTTAGGGACAAGCAAAGACCTAGCTTGGGGGAGTTTGATATGTTCATATTTTATAGTGTTTTTACCCCCGTCCCTTAGTACTTTTTGATCTCAAATGAGCTCTTCGGAGCGATTTTTAGTACTAATGTGCTCCTTGTAGTGTGTTTGTAATTTTAGGTTCATCATTATAGGAATTAGCATGTTTTGTGCATTTTCTACTCATTTTAATCAATACAAGAGATTATGTACTTTCGAGAGCACACACATTGAGTTGGAAGAGTTTTCGAGCAAAGCGGATAGTGAAAGAACTAGAAAATCGACACTCGTCTACTCTTTTGATCATAACTTACGTTCTACAACTCCAAATGAAGTGATTCTAATTGGGTTGGATTCCAGACTTCAATAGCTTTCCAACAAGTGGTCACTCGCCTAATTCCGACGAATAACGAAGGAGATATGGCGTTTTAAAGATAGAGGATCGTGCAGTTTGTACGCGCGCCCGGCGGGCGAATGGCTGCCCGACGGGCGAACGTCTGCCCGACGGGCGGGAGCTGCCGGACCGGGCGCGTGCCAATGATTTCCAGAATTTCTCCCTCCGCCCGACGGGCGGACCTGCGCCCGACGGGCGGGTTATGAGCTGGTCGCCCGACGGGCGGAAGGCTGCCCGACCGGGCGACGACAACCCTGGGCCCTTTTTCCGCGGTTTTCTTCCGGTTTTTCCTTATGTTTATGGGCAAACTATAAATACTAGGCTTAGTTATTTTAGTTGGACATCTTATTTTCTAGTATTAGCCCCTTAGTTTATTTCTCTTAGCTTTGTTTTCTCTCTAAATTTATGCAAACACTTAGTTTTCAATTTCAATAAAAATTCAAGCTTTCTATTTCTCTTGTTCTTCAATTAAGGTATTGTTCTTTATTTCAATTCTTTATTTAGCTTTAATTATGTTTTCAATCATGCTAATTGCTTTGTTTATTGTTAATATGCTTGAGTAGTCTATTTTCTAAGATTTGGGGATCCATGAATAATATGAAGGGATATTGATTAATTGTGATTGTTGGCATTGTAATTAATTCCTATTGATTGGTTTATTTCACTATACAATTAGATTTGCGCAGGTTTAATTGTGGTAGTTATGCAATATCAAGTTAAGATTCGAGAGATGCAATTTGATGTTTAGGCTTGTGTCAATAGGTGGAATTAGAGTTAATACGTAGCGAGAGCCCGTTAATTCTAAGTCTATGATTAGTATCGAATCGAGAGAGCATGCTAGTCTAATTAATTACTTTGTTGATTATCGTGATTCTTTATTGTCCTGGATTGTTATCTGTTGGTGAACCTATGCCCTAGATTCCTTAATATATTGATTCCTAGTTGTTTAATTATCGCCGTAGTTTTAGCAAACCATCAAACCAACTCTTGTTCCCAATAGTCTAGTCTAATTGATTAATAGTAGAAAGAACGCCTGTTTCCCTGTGGATTCGACTCTGATTTCCCTTGCTACTTAGTTAGTGGATTTAGGTTATTTTTGATTAGGTGAAGTTACAACCAAAACACTATAATCATCATAATAAAAACTATCATAAACAAAAACCAAACTATAAAATTACATTGAAAAAATTCAATTAACTGACTGCCGTAAAGAAAAATTGTTAGGAAGAGAACATTTTACATAAAGATAAATTTCAACAAATGGGGAAACGTAAAGATTAATGGTTCATGTTGAATTTTGTTGAAATTATCTCAGTACCCTTAGTGTGTAAGACTTTTGAAAAAAAAAACACCCCGTCTAAACCCAAAAAGATTCCGAGCTTCTATTAGTGTAAGCCCCACATAACATCTCCCCATCACCATTCACCATTCTCCCCTCTCTTCTCTAGCTCCTCTATCTTCCTCTCCTCTATTTTCTCTCTCCTCCTTCCATCGTTGCCTAGATTTTTTATAGAGAGAGAAAGCTTCATCTTTCAACCTTTTGCAGAAAAACAATGCGAAAAGAGATATTTAAAGGAAGAAGAAGCTGGCCGATGTCTCAAATCTGCTGTTTCAATGGCTTCCACTAAAGAACGTGAAAGTTTCATTTACATTGCAAGCTGAGCGCTACGATGGTGAGTATTTTTCTCGAATTTAGAGTGATGGAGTATTTGGTTTACAGTAAATTGGTTGGAAAAATTAATTAAATTTGATTAATTATGGCAACTGTAATAATTTTGTATTATTGACATATTTTACTGAGTTTATGAAGAAAATGAGAGATTACAGGCATATTTACATAACTTTTGATTTCTTTCCTTACTTATACTTTTGCTGGAGAAGTGATTAATTTCTTTGTTGACTTTCGAGAAATTCTATGCGTGATATACTCTTATTTGATTTGTAATACATTTTTACTGACTTTTTTGCTTTACTTTTGCTGAAGAAATGATTAATTTCTTTGTTGACTTTCGAGAAATTCTATGTGTGATATACTCTTAATTGTTTCTTGATTTGTGATACGTTTTTACTGACTTCTTTGTTTGGATGTTTGCTAGACTATTTTGTTCTTTTTTTTTAATTAATTACTCCGTCCGTCCCAGATTAGTTGTTACACTTTCCTTTTTTGTCCGTCCCAGATTAGTTGTTACACTTCTAAATCAGGATTGACCCTACAATTATTATATTGTCTTTCTCTTTCCACTAAATTCTTTTTTGTCCCCACACCCTCTCTCATTCAATTAAAAAAATACCTCACTAACTTCTATCACATCTACTTTTTCAATAAAATAACAATTGATAACCAAACAACCACTTATCACCTAAAATTTTGTGCAAAGGTAAATGTATCAACTAATGTGGGACGGAGGGAGTAATAAAATTGTAAAGTAGCCGAGGAAAATGTTGTCTTTTAAATATGATGACACAAAAAATGTGATTAATGAAATGCCCTCTACTCTTCCCTTAGGGAGATAAGAGCATCAATTATAGCTCCCTCTTAGCCCCCTCTTAAGGAGAGAGAATCTCTAAGAGTTAGCTCTTGAAAAAAATAGGGTAACTCTTAGCTACCTCTTATTTAGAGGTTGATTGGGACATCCTCTAAATAAGAGGTAGCTCTTAGAAATAAGAGGGGGTGATGTGGAAGAATGTGGTGTATTTTGGTATTTTTTTGTATTAAAAATAAAATTTAAAATATAAAAAAACTATATAAGAGGTAGTATTTAAGAGGTAGTCTATTTCTTGATGTTTTTGGTAGCTAACTCTTGTTAAGAGGTAGTGATGAGGTGTATCAGGAGAGAGATTAAGAGGGGGCAAATTAAGAGTTAGTCTATAATTGATGCTCTAAGAGCATCAATTGTAATGGACTCTTAGCCAACTCTTAAAGAGAGAGAAAATTTAAGAGTTAGCTCTTAATAAAAAGGAGCTAACTCTTAGCTACCTCTTATTTAGAGGTTGATTAAGACATCCTCTAAATAATAGGTAACTCTTAGAAATAAGAGTGGGGTGAGGTGGATGGTTGTGGAAATATTATATTTGTTTTTGACATTTTTGTTAAAAAATAATAAAAATAAATGTATGTAAAAGGTGTTTAAGAGGGAGTAACTAAGAGATTGTTATTTCTTGGACTTTTTGATAGGTAACTCTTATTAGGAGAGGGTGATGAGGTGGATGAAGAGAGAGATTAAGAGTGGGTAAATAAGAGTGACCCTTATAACAATCGGTCTTGCGCGCAACAGTTGTACATTAATATTAATGTACACCAAAAATTCACACGTGCGAACCAAAGCAGCAGACCAGCATCTTGCAAAATAGGAGAGAGAAACAGCATAGCAAAAGAGAAGGTGCAAAGAGAGGAGAGAGCAAGATCGATCGAAAATCTGCAATTGTGAAGGAGAAGGCGAAAAATTTCTGCGAATTGGAGCTTGAATCCCTCATGTGATTGATCTTCACTCCAATTCGCAGAGGATCATTGTGTAGGTATGTATTAAATCTCTTTGAAATTTAGTTCTTTTTTATAGATTGAGGAATTTAGGTATATATACAAAATCTTTGGATTTAGTTATTGTTTTGATAGATTGATAGTGAAAATTTCGATAATCTATTTGTATGCCTGGTTGATTTGATTTTGATTGATTTTCTAAGCAATTGTTGTCTTGATTTTGCTCTTTTGTTCTTGCCACGAGGATTTTCAATCTAGTTTCTTGAGATGAGGTTGAATTATGCTTATAATTTCAGCTATATTAATAATGAAAATGAGAATTATTTTATCTATAGTGTTTATCAGTCATCGATTATATTGAGGTTTGTGATGGATACTTCTGGTCATGTTAAGCAACTGGCATGGCTGGAGAACACCCAATAATGGAAATTGTTTTGGTCCAATCCTAAGCAACAGTGTGAAGTTTATGCTCATTGTGGTGCATTTGGGAGCTGTAGCCAAAATTCTTTGTCATTTTGTACCTGTTTGAAAGGATTTCAACCTAATTCTGATGGTGATTGGGGTTAAGTGATTACTCAAGGGGATGTGTAAGGAAGACCCCATTGCAGTGTGGAAGTTCCACTTCTCAGAAAAAGAGGGACAGATTTTATGTGTATTACAAAATGAAATTACCCCAATCTGATCGTTTTATTAGTTTTCCAACCATACGGAAATGCGAAGCAGCTTGCTTGAATTGCTATGCTTATGCGTATGATATTGGTGGGTGTTCTGTTTGGTATGAAGATCAATTCAACATTCAGCAACTTTCTTGTGGTGATACTAGTGGCAAAACTCTTCATCTTAGACTTGTAGCCTCTGATTTCCAAACAAGAGCAACAAGAAGTTGATTATTGTCATTATTGTGGGTTCAATTACTGTCACCTTATTGTGGAGGATCATGTAAGAGTTCAACATCTTAGTACCCTTTAAGTAATCAAATTGGCTATATATGTTCTACATTGTATGTTTTTATTTTGTAAGCCTATTAGCTCAAATTGGTCGAGCACCGTGCAAATTGCGTGGAGATGTAAGTTCAAATTCTACATAGGCTATTGGTTTTATTTGAAAAATAAGTTGGCATTTTGGGGTAACTTTTACCGATTTAGGGGAGACTTTATTTATATTGTTAGTCATTTCTATATCGAACCAAAAAGCAACCCAATAGTATGTAGGCTATATGGGACTTGAATCCACACCATGTACATAAATGCACATTGCTTTACCATTTGAGCTAATAGCCTTAGTGTTCAAACATTTACATATTGGGTAGACTGGTACAAAACTTTTCTTAACTTTAACAATTTCCATAACTTTAACCTATAAAATTACAACTTTAACACAGAAAAGTACAACGTGTGAAAATAAAAATAATGCACGACTCACATTAGCCGAAAAAAGGTAAAAATATAAAAGTCAAACTTTTAGCAGTTAAATTTAAGTTATTAAAAGTAAAAGTTAGGTTTGAAAAGACGGAAGACTGTCTTAACTTTTATAACAATTTCCATAACTTTAACCTACAAAACTACAACTTTAACACATAAAACTACAATGTGTGCAATAAAAAGATTGGAGGACTCGCAACAGCTGAAGAAAGGTAGAAATATAAAACTCAGACTTTTAGCTGTTAAAGTTAAGTTAATAAAAGTAAAAGTTAGGTTTAATACAACGGAAGACTGTCTTAACTTTTAGAACAATTTCCATAACTTTAACCTACAAAACTACAAGTTTAACACATAAAACAACAATGTGTGCAATAAAAAGATTGGAGGACTCACAACAACTGAAGAAAGGTAGAAATATAAAAGTCAGACTTTTAGCTGTTAAAGTTAAGTTAATAAAAGTAAAAGTTAGGTTTAATACGACGGAAGACTGTCTTAACTTTTAGAACAATTTCCTTAACTTTAACCTACAAAACTACAACTTTAACACATAAAACTACAATGTGTGCAATAAAAAGATTGGAGGACTCACATCAGCTGAAGAAAGGTAGAAATATAAAAGTCAGACTTTAGCAGTTAAAGTTAAGTTAATAAAAGTAAAAGTTAGGTTTGATACGACGGAAGACTGTCTTAACTTTTAAAACAATTTCCATAACTTTAACCTACAGAACCACAACTTTAACCCATAAAATTACAAGGTATGAAATAAAACAAATTGCATGATTCACATTAGCCGAAAAAAGGGAGAAATATAAAAGTCAGACTTTTAACGCTTAAAGTTAAGTTAATAAAAGTAAAAGTTAGGTTTGAGATGAAAAAGGCTGTCTTAACTTTTAGAACAATTTCCTTAACTTTAACCTACAAAACTACAACTTTAACACATAAAACTACAATGTGTGCAATAAAAAGATTGGATGACTCACATTAGCTGAAAAAATGTAGAAATATAAAAGTCAGACTTTTAGTCGTTAAAGTTAAGTTATTAAAAGTAAAAGTTAGGCTTGATACGACGGAAGGTTGTCTTAACTTTTAGAATAATTTCTATAACTTTAACCCATAGTACCACAACTTTAACACATAAACTTAATAGGTGTGAAATAAAACAAATTGCATGATTCACATTAGCCGAAGAAAGGGAGAAATATAAAAGTCGGACTTTTAGCGCTTAAAGTTAAGTTAAAAAGGTAAAAGTTAGGGTTGAGATGAAAAAGACTGTCTTAACTTTTAGAACAATTTCCATAACTTTAACCTACAAAACTACAACTTTAACACATAAAACTACAATGTGTGCAATAAAAAGATTGGATGACTCACATTAGCTGAAAAAAGGTAGAAATATAAAAGTCACACTTTTAGTCGTTAAAGTTAAGTTATTAAAAGTAAAAGTTAGGCTTGATACGACATAGTATATTGATATTCCTAATTTTTCACTTAAGTGACCCACGAAAGTTAAAGTTAGCATTTTTGAGTTATAAAAAAGTAAAAGTTGCCTTTTTTGCATTAAAAGTCAACGTTCATCTAGTAAAAGTTAGGCTAACTAATATAAGATTTTTCTTAACTTTTATTACACCAGAGCTAACTTTTACATTGAAATTCGTAACTTTGACATAGTATATTGATATTCCTAATTTTTCACTTAAGTGAACACCCAGAAGTTAAAGTTGGCCTTTTTGAGTTAAAAAAAAGAAGTAAAAGTTACATTTTTTGCATTAAAAGTCAACGTTTATCTAGTAAAAGTTAGGTTAACTAATATAAGATTTTTCTTAACTTTTATTACACCTGAGCTAACTTTTACATTGAAATTCGTAACTTTTACATAGTATATTGATATTCCTAATTTTTCACTTAAGTGAAACCTCATAACTTGGTTTGCAACTTGCAAGCATGTAGGCTATGCGGGATTTGAACCCACATCATGTACATAATGCACATTGCTCTGCCGTTTGAGCTAATAGCCTTTTGTAGTATCATTGGGAAAAGCAACAGAATCAGACGAGGGATCTGATTCAAGGTGTACAAGAAGAGTTGCTTCGAGAAGGTGATGACCTTTAAGGACTTGTTCTGTCGGACTAATGGCAACAACATTTGTGAAGCGCCAATGTGCATCGAGGAGACCATATACGCTTGAGAAGAACAACACAAACATCGTTGCAAACAATATTTGAGCAACCAAAGGACCTCTGCCAAGCTTCAACTGGCTTAGCCCTTTCAATATAAGTTATCTCCAAGGAGTTCTTAACAAAGGGATTAAAAGCAAACATCTACTGTAAAAGAATGATACAATAGTTCATAGTTGCCCTTTGCAGCAAACAAACATTAGTTTCTACTTCCTTGTCATCCATAATCCAAAGATATAACCAATATGCCAAAGTATCCACAAACAGAGAATCTAGATTACACAACTTAGCTTTCCAAAGAAAACACTGAGAATCTAGCTAACCTGTAAACACTCATTTAATGCATCCAACATGCTAAGAAATTTCAACATCAGCCTCCTGCAAACAATTTAGATTTAGGGATTACACAACAGTCGAGCATTAAGAAAACATAAACTACCACATCTAATAATAACTGGTACTATGAATTTGGACAATTGTTTGACATAGGATTCATCACGACCGTGAGCAAGCCCTTTCTCCACAACTAGACTTGCAAAGAGCAACAATTCAGGCATAACTGTAAATCGCAACAAAAACAAACACAGAAAAACGCAATTCCAAAAATCGCAACAATCAATAAAACCTACTAGAAAACCTAAATCAAAACATAATATTGATCTTCAACACAATTCACAGAATAAATCCTAAAAATCGAAACAATCAATAAAACCTACTAGAAAACCTAAATCAAAACATAATATTGAAAAATTATGCACAATGAAGAACCATCTCTCACAAAACCTAGTAGAAAACCTAAAACCTAAATATAAAAAAAACAAAAAAACGAAAAAATAGGAAGAAAATTAACCTTGAAAAACAATCGAAGAGAAAGCAGCTCCAATTCGCGAAGAAATCGCAAGAAAGTCGCAACATATTCGCAGGGGAGAGAGAGAGAAAGGGGAGAGGAGAGAGAAAAGAGAGAAACACGGTTGAAGAAAGAGGAATTAAGAGAAAATGAAGTGGAAGCAAAACCCCTTCGAAATTAAAAAATAAAAAGTCTAAATGAACTCACACGTGGGAGTCTATTATATTTGTGTAAAATGGGCTTGGTGTACAATAAATTACTGTACACCCTTTATAAACAAGATTTTGTGCCCTTATAATTGATGCTCTAAGTAATCTAGTTCGATTACACATCATCTCCAAGAGGCGATCAACAATTGGTTCGTCCGACATGGAGTTCGTTTAAGACAATTCAGCCCCAACAAATCGCTAACATACGCCATTCCTCTAATCCTACACCTCAACCATCATCAACCTTCAAACACGCTCCCACACTTGCATCACCCGATTCACCCCATCAAACCAAATCAAATCTTTTGCTTCCTGAATTTCTCTCTCCTGCTTAAGAATGGCGGTTCGGCCGACGGTGACCCGGTTTCCGATGGACCCAGATGAGCAAGAGTCGTCGGGTCTACCATGGGGAGTGACGGTTTCACCATTTTCCGGGAGAGACGAGAACGGAACCCCACCAGCGATGGGATCAGACGGCGAGAATTTACCGAGGTGTGAGAATTGTTGGGCTTACTTCAACTCTTATTGCGAGCTTGATCAATGGGCTTGGACTTGCTCACTTTGTGGAACTCTTAACGGGCTTTCATCCCACTCCATTGCCAAATACTCTAACCCTCAATCCTGCCCTGAGATGTCTTCGTCTTTCTTTGATCTCGAATTGCCTTGTAAGTTGCATTTTTTTTTTTTTTGATTTTTTTTCGAGGGTTAAATTTTGTGGGGAAATTATTGTTTTACATTTAATTGTCAAATTTAGATGTATTTTAATTAATTGGGTTGGAAAAATTAGAGTGCATGATTTTTATTTGATTAGTGAGAAATGCAGAATCAAGGTTACATCATTTGATGTTGGATTACTGATAAGTGTGATAATCAGCAAAAAGGGCCTTCAATTTTGATTGTTTTTGGACTTATAAGTTATAAGTACTTTGATCAAGTCATTGAAGGAAAACAGAATAAATGTACTGATATTACTGCTGTATTTGTGTGGAAACCTGACTACGTCTAGCTTAGTTGGTAAAGTCTCGAAGGTGTTGCCTGGGATTCAATCCTGTCTATATTAGTGTCATTTGAGCTCACTAATATACTCCATGCACCTTATGTTATGTACAGCTGAAGTATAGTTTTAATCTAAGAAAATTAAAGTGAAATGACCGAAAGTTTGAAAAGGCCATCAGCCTTACTTCACTATGTTTTATGTGTGGTCCAATTTATGAAGTTTTCATTCTAACTGACAATTAGCTAGTTTAATTGAACATTTTCAGCTGATTTGGATGTTTGAGGTGGTTGAAATGGCCTATGAGTTTTTAGCTTTTAACAGTGCAGTATTCTGTTTGGTTGCTTAGAAAATGGTATGAAGTGTTTCTTTTTGGGTTTGCAATTTTGTATGTTAGGTGGAACTGATGAAAAATGAGTTTGGAAGGATCTTTTAAATGTTCGGTCACATGAAATGTAATAAAAAGGAACTTGATTTTCGAACATATTGTTTGAAATCGGCACCTGAGTTTGACTTCTGTGTGTTGGGATCGTTGCATTTGTGGTTTCAGTGGAAGGATATGAAGACGAATCAATGCAAGCTTGTCCAGTCTATGTGGCGGCAGTTGACCTATCATGTAAGTTTGAGCCCCCCTCTCCCCTTCTCTCTAATTAGTGACATTCACTTTCATAATTTTTCCCTGAAAGTTTTCAATCTGTGTGTCCTCTCAAAGTTGATGAAGAGCTGTTGGCAAAACTAGAGGAGCTTCACTTGGGAAATGTTTCACTTTTGTATCATTAGCTTCTGTTTGATTCTCTTATTTGTGCACAGTAGATCTCTTCTGTTTAATACTTCTATAGTTGTGTTGGCCTCGTATATTTCTCTCATATTACCAACTTACCATATGTTGTCTATTGTTTCTCCAGTCAATTGCTATCAGATAATCTTATGAACTGGTTGGTAATATGTAACTTGGAAGAGCGGTGATAGCAATGGTTATTCAGAGGTTTAGATGAATTTGTGGATTACATGGATGTTCTTAGCCTTTTTCTAATGCTGTGCATTCTTATTTAAGTTAGTGACTCAAGCAAAGAGTTTATATTGTTACAACATTGTAACTACTAACCAGGCTATAACAGATGTATTTTAATTTTGTTTAGTTTTGATGGTGGATCAAGCAATGGGCATGTACTAGGCTGTAAAAAGAGGTTATGTTGCATTCATCATCGTCGAACATAGAGGGGGTCAGATAACTGATTATGGTCATTTATGCTCCAGTAGTCCAGTTCTGAGCAAGAAATCTGAGAATTAAATGCTGTATGAAACACTATCTTGGGTTCATTGGAGTGTTAAAGTTCTCAACTTCATTAACCATTAGTGAGTCTTGCATGTAGGATAGCCTAGTAATGGATTTGGCCTATTGGAATGGGGAGATTGACCTATCGTTTGACAACCATAACTGAAACTTTTGAAGATGGTTGATCCCGATATTTAGATGCATTTTTCTTCTGTTCTTGTTCATGGAAGTTGGCAAAAATAGCTGACTTCTCCCCCCTTTTGCAGCTTCAGAAGAGTTTCTGGACCTTATTAAAAGTGCATTACTGGCGGCTTTGGAAGGTCAGATTGCAGTTCTTATTGTTTGCTACTTTTTGCCTGCTTATTGATGATTGATATTTCAATATTTGTACAGCACTTCCTGCTGGAGCACTCTTCGGACTTGCTGTGTTCAGCGTCAAATTAGGGTTGTATGATGTGCAAGGCCCCGTTCCAGTTGTGAAGAATGTTTTCATCCCGTCTGATGCAGATGGCTCTATACAAATAGAGCTTCAAGATGTCATGCCCTTGTTTTCCTTCTTAGCCCCAGTATGTCCTCAAGTAGTTATTGGTTAGCAGTAGCTCTATTTCAAGTAGTTGCAATTTCTAATTAGCCACTTCTGTCTTCTATAACTTTGAAAATTCTACGGAGTATATGACTGTGTACCCTAAGTCTTGGACCCTCCTGTCATTACCTAGGTGGAGACCTGTAAAGAGCGGATTGCATCTGCCATCGAAACTCTTAAACCAATGACATCATGGGAAAGATCAGCAGCTGCTAGTCAATCTCTAGATGGTGTCCTACTAGGTGGCCGAGGTTTTGGATCAGCAATGGAAGCCCTTTTCAGTTACCTTGGATCAGAATATGGAACCACATTTGCATTAGGTATTGTTGCTTCAAGGCTTCAAGCTGTAGTGATGTGATGTGCCCTGGCTCTACAGTTTCTGTGCTAGATGAAGGAAAATGGATAATTTAGTAGTTGAAGCAATCTTTCTCTATGATTGAAAACTTCTGTACCTAAAATATATGTTTCTTCTGTAACAATACTGCAGCTAGGGTTTTTGCTTTCTTGTCTGGTGTTCCTGATTTTGGAGCTGGGCAACTCGATACAAGACGGTACGGGGAGCAATATGCTAGTAAAGGAGAAGATGCTGACCGTGCTTTACTTCCCGAGCAGACCTCATTTTACAAGGAACTGGTAAGTTATGTTCAATTTTAATTATTCCGTAGTTACCTACGACTAGGTAATATAAGCACTGTCATATATTTCACAGGCTGCTGTCGCTGTTCAAGCAGGTGTTTGTGTGGACTTATTTGCTGTTACAAATGAGTATACTGATTTGGCATCCCTTAAGTTCCTCAGCATTGAAAGTGGAGGGTCCCTGTTTCTGTATCCAAGTACTGACGATTCTACGCTTCCTCAGGACATGTGAGTAACAAAATATTCTCAAAAGCACAATATACTTTTCTTGTTCATAAATTTCACTAGAGTACTAAATTAGATATGTGAGATTACTTTTCTCTAGTCATGTTAGTAACTATTGCAATTGTACTGTTTCTATTGCGTTGAAGCTTGAAAACTAAGAATATTATGTTCTGATTTTTGAAAATTCTTCTTTAAGCTTAATTGATTTCTTAAACGACCTTACAGGTATCGCATGTTAAGTCGACCGTATGCCTTCAATTGTGTTTTACGATTGAGAACGTCTTCTGAATTCAAAATTGGTCGCTCTGTGAGTTGGTGCTTCCTGTTTTCTTGAGTCATTTGATAACAGTTCTTGTTATTGAGTTGCTAATTTTGTGCCAACAACTCTTTCATGTATATATTTATTTATTTATTTATTTATTTTGTGTCTTTGCAGTATGGTCACTTTTTCCCTGATCCAGAATATGAAAATGTTCAGCACATAATCTGTTGTGATTCTTATGCAACCTATGCATATGACTTCGAATTTGCCAAAGTTGAAGGCTTCTCGAGGTACTTTTTAGTTTGCTATCAACTTTATCTACTATATGGATAGTTAATCTTTGATGACTTTAATTGGATGCATGTTTGTAAAAGTGAAATCTTTGAAAAGTCCATAAGATTAAGGAAGATTTAACCAATGCAAACTCAAAGTTTCTGTAAACTTACTAGGCTAGACATAACTGTATCATGGAGAGAATTCTGATGGGTAGAGTCACAAGACTCACAACAAAGGATAAGGTGTAACATGTTTGAATCTCTATTCAAAATAAAGAAGGCGTGCCTGCAAATCTTGGTCAGAGGAAGAGTAAAGCGAGGCTTCTTGGTCAGTAAAGTAAGGATGGAGGCTTCTTTGACAGTTGTTCACTTTGTCGTGATTTCTCAGGTTGCATTTTACATTGCCGATTCTAGTATATGAGTAATGACAGAATAAGCGTCTTTGCTTAATGTTCATATGTCCAAGTTGAATCGTCGTTAACCAATCTTCCTTCGTGGCTTCAGTTTCATTGTTAATGTGTGACCTTCAGAAAATATTTGTGTCTGCATAATTCATGCGTGAAATTGTCTTTTAAGCTCTGCTTTGAATGCTTTGACAGACATGCCTCAGAACCTCCTATGCTACAAATTGCTTTCCAGTACTCTGTGGTTGTACCACCTGAGGAGCTTTCAAGTTCAGGACTGAGTTCTGCAAGTAGGTATGGTTGTGGCAGCTGTACTTCACAATGTTTTTCTTACTTCTGTTATTTTGTGCTCCAGTTTGTAGCTTGTTTGGATAAATTTGTTGTGTTTGAGGTGTCATAACTAATGGTTATTTTCTTATCTCTCTCTCTCTCTCTCTCTCTCTCTCTCTCTCTCTCTCTCTCTCTCTCTCTCTCTCTCTCTCTCTCTCTCTCTCTCTCTCTCTCTCTGTCACTCCCCTCCCCAGAGATGCATTATGGAAATTTGGCTGACCTTATCGACAACCTTGCACAGTTGCACTCATCCGACTCTCTCTCTCTGTCACTCCCCTCCCCAGTTGCACTCATCCAAGCATCCGACTCATATTTTACAGATGATAACCCAGAGATTTGACTATTTGAGTCAGATGCTTGAAATTCTCTCTGTATTTGGCCTTTCTGAAGCAGTTATTGACAGTATTGGACTTGAAATTCTCTGACAATTGTCCTAAAACCATCCTAAGTGCAAGATCTGCTTAAGACATGCTCTTCCAGTGCAGCATTTATGAGAACACTTTTAGCAGTACTAGTTTCATCACTATGGTCTATGAGCTACTCCTGTCCATTTTTCTGTCAACTGTAGCTAGTTCTTGTCAAATTGTCGTTTTGCTTAATTTATTCTGAAAAAGAATTAGTATAATCCCCTCTCTCCTCTCTCCTCTTTCTTCACCCATTAGCAAATAGCAACCCTCTCCCCCGTCCCCCCCTTCCGGCCTGCCCAATCCCCTCCCCGATGACACCACTGGCGAGCATACTCCGAGTGGGCTCATCAGCTATTGTTTCTTTAACAACTTTTTAATAGCCTCCTTTGCTCATAAGGGGTTGGAAGCAAAATCTTTTGCTGGTGAATATATCTTTTATGTTTGTATTATGGCCATGCACTTGCTTAGTCATCTAAACATTCCCCTTTTCCTCATAATGTGATATGCATATGCAGGCCCAAATTTTCAATCAAACGGCGGTTAAGAATTAGAACTTTGCAGTATGGAGCTGCTCGTAACATTAATGAGCTTTATGATAGTGTTGACTCTGAGGTGGTTCTTTCCATTCTGGTTCACAAGGTAGATTTTACTGCGTATTTTTATGTTGTACATTTTTATGCAGATCTGCCGGCCCAAATCCCCCCCCCCCTTGTTTTACTGCGTACTTAAACGTTTCCCTTTTCCTCATAATGTGGATATGCATTTGAATGCCCAAAATTTGCTCCTCGTTTTTACTACGTATTTTCATGTTGTCATTTTTGTGCAAATCGTGTTCCAGTAATTGTTATAACCTGATACATGGTAGGTCATTCAAGCTTCTCTGGAGCATGGTGTTCGAGAGGGTAGGATACTGCTACATGATTGGCTAGTTATTCTGACAGCGCAGTACAATGATGCCCTTAAACTCGTCCAGTATGGGATTGGGACCTCTAGTTCTGTTCAACAGATTGATGTTTCCTTCGCACAATGCCCTCAGTTGCAGCCTTTGCCTCGCTTGATCTTTGCTTTGCTTAGAAGTCCTCTTCTTCGTCTGCATGAGGAGGGGGTTCATCCTGATTACCGGATATCCTTGCAATGTCTCTTCAGGTATGACTCTTGTGACAATCTGATGCTTTGAATAAATAAATTATCTGCCACCAAATTATTGGGATGTTCTCAATTTAATTTGGATGTTTGGAACTTCTGTGATCTTGAGATTCCTTACATAATTTCATGATAAGATTAACACCATCTACAAGGATGTCTGGTTCTTATATGATGACAAGGGGCAGAAGAAAAAGAGTTAAATGACTGGATTGCTGGTACTAGTCCATTGTAATCAAAACTTGAATATTTATTCAGAAGCGCATAATTTAATGAAAATCTAAGCAATGGTTATATGCTTCATGCCATCAATCAAACCATAAATGAGCTCACCAAATTCAACTTATGGGTGGGTGCTTTCTTTCCTTCTATGCCCCCATCCTAGACAAGATGAGGATAAAAGAAGGCAGCAAGCAATTGGCGTTCACCTCTTGCTTCAATCAAGTAATTTGAATACTTGTGGACAGTCGTACACCACCAACTAAATACGCAATAGATTAGTTGAAAGACTGAAATAAGTAGTTCATAATATTTTTCTGGTAGTATTTTAGTCAAGTATACATGCATTACTTTAGACATATCAAGTGCAAGTGAAACTGTTATGCTGTGTAGAGTCTAAGATGGGTATATGCTCTTGTAATTATCAAGTATACAGAGGTATCAGCCTACAGAACAGATCCTGTTCAAGTAAGGTCGTAATCATCAAGTATATGGATAAGCATATCCACACAATTTCCTTTTTCTGTTCAATGGAACTTATTAATATCTCTGCCTCTGCCTTTTCTGTATCTACTAATGCAGTGCGTTGGAACCGAGTTCTCTTCATCGTGCTGTGTATCCGGTGTTGACATCATATACAACTCCAGATAAACAGGCATATCCACGCCATTCTCTAAGCCGTGCTGCGTTAATAACCAGTGGCAGTCCAATATTTCTCCTGGATGCATTCACGACTCTGATTGTGTTTTATTCCTCAACTGCCGATCCTGGATTGCCTTTCCCACCACCTCATGACTGTAAGCATTTTCTTATAAGTTTATCTCCTCTTGAATGGTAAATGGCCTTCTCATATTTCTGCAAATGCGATGAGAAATTCTTAGCGCTAGCTTTTATTTGTTTTCTCAGGCTTACTAAGGACAACTATAAACAAATTGAAACAAGAGAGAAGTATCACACCGAAACTGTCATTCATAAGGGGAGGGAAGGATGATGCTACAGCTTTTGAGAATTATCTTATTGAAGAACAAGATGTTGAGGGGACTGGTTTCACTAGCGCAATGGGATTTGTTTCCTTTTTGGAGGATATAAATCGCAGTGTGTTGGAGTATATGAAGTAGATCAGATATGAAAAATAGGCGTGCCACACTGTTTATTTATACTTGCAGAGAATAGCACATTTCTACCCTCAAGTCTGGAAAAACGGACTTCAAAGAGGGGAACACTGATACGATAAAAGTCAGTTAAGTTTGAAGCTTACTGTCCAAGTTCCATGGAACTGTTTTTATGTAGAGCTCAGTGCCTTAGCTGAAAGTTTTTTTTTTTATAAAAGATGAATGCCGCAGTTGAAAGTTCTTTTAGAGCATGAAGAAGAGTCATAGTCATTTTGTAAGGCGCCTCAACAGCTAGATCAATGAGAACAATTCGATAAATTTTGATTTTGATTCGGATAAATATGTACATTATTGTTTGTATTAGTTCCATTTCCTAGTCTTGATTGCCCAGTTTCTTGCAGGGCATCTACATACCCATCTGCTCTTTGAATACGAGACCATAAGTTGCGGAAGGGGGATCTCTAACCACCGCATCTTTAAAGTTTAAAGTAAAGCAAAGCAAATGCCTTTTCATTCTATAATGCTCATTAGGTGAGGTTCAACTATGTAATTCACGTGAAATATAGGAAATCAATTTTAAAAAGAAAAGAACCCCCAAACTTAACTTTCAACACCTAAAAAAATATACTTGCGAGTTATTATTATAGAATATCCAAATTAATTCTAGATGAGTGAAACAAAATGAATTAGCCAAGATGCCATACGTTTGAAGATTGAAGAAGCAAGTGGTTTAGATATTGACAAGAAGAAGACTAAAAAAGAGAGAATTTGATCCCATAAACATCTCTTTTGAAAACTTGCACCAAAGTTACATTTTTAGTGGATTACTTTGAAATACTTGGAACCCATCTTTCCTCTATTTTCCACACTCTATAGTTGGAAAAACAAGCCAGCATAGATTCCCTCTCAATCATAAACCTCTCAAAGTCGTGCTTTTTGATTTGTTTATACAAATTTGTTAGCCTATAATAACATCCTGAAGCACCCTGATCGAAGCAGTAAACTACTTGTGTTGTCAGTTAGTTATATGGATAACAGCGACCAGACGAGTTGCTGTGAAAAACTCTTTATTGCTATTCGAAAACCATCTCCTTTCATCCGAACCATGCGTTTCACCTCCCCCACTACCACTATGAGTGATCGCTGTGTTAGAGTCTCTAGAGCTGGTACTATTGCCATTGAAACTCCTTCGAATGTTTCTTTGACAACTACTACTACTACTAATCTTAAAGATCGTTGTCCTCGAATCTCCAAACAAACTGTAGCACCAGCAGCAACAGATAGCAGGAAACAACCTGAAAATAAGGTTGCAGTTATTCATGTTTCCCAGCCAACCATCAATCTTGCCAAGCCTAAGGCAACTACTATTCTTCCAATACACGGTCATGAAAATAGAATTCCAGCTATTCCTCATGGAAATGGGGTAAAGTCATATATAGCAGAGAGTATTAATGGTATGTCTTCTGAATATATTGAACGTGCAGGGAGAAAGATCAGAAGCCCCACCAATGTGGGTGTTCGAAAGCCAAGCATTGCACCAGATAGTTTTAATGATAGGGTTACTGACTTCATAAGTCGCACCAAGTACAAGTTCCATTCTTCACCTTCCTACATTGAGGTGTCTGAGGGTAAAGAGAATAGACTCAAGTAGCTTCTGCCAGCTTTATTTACTGAATTATGTATGCTCTGTTCTGTGGTGTTGTGTATTTCTGAATTTGTGCTGTGATTCTAGTTGGGAATATTTATCGCGATATTGATTATTGAAGCTAAATATAGAAGAAGTGGGCATATGTGGAAGATTATATGGATATGCTCAACATTATCTTCATAACTCATATCTTGGAGCTGTCATCTGATGGGGAGGATCTATGCTTGAGATGACAGCAGATAATGAAATAATTCATGTTTCTTTTTTCTGTTCTTTTTTATAGTTTTCATGTGTTACAAAGTATTTGCTACTTATGACTGTAAAATTTCAAGTATATACCATTCAATTCTATACGACTATACCCCAGTTGAATTATTATCCAGTTTCTTGAAAGAAAAATGTCATCTGCATCTCTATAGTTGCTCTCTTTCCTGTTATTACAGTTGAGGAGCACCTAAATAAAGTTGTAAAGCCAGCTGATAGATGCATCTCAGCAGCTTTCACTCTGCTCACCCTGATACTTCGCATTTTTCAGCTACAGACCATAATTACACTCAGTGTTGTTGAGAATCATCCTTTCCAATTATCATCACTGGCCAGCTCCTGATGGCTGTATTAATTTTAACATCTGTACACAACATGGGTGCTTGACTACCTGTAGATCTCACTCATTCAACAATGAAAATTGAATTTCAGCAATAACTTCCCCTTGAAAAACCATGCACTTTATATGTTCCCATTAGCCTAGTATCCGTAGTTATACAGGAAGAAACATTGAGCCATTACATGCAAGTCATCTCCACCTATATGCCCACCTTGTTTATGTTACACCATGTGTTAGCCTGAAGGTCAGCTAGATATAAAGTGCTATAGGTAACAGATTTTACACTTAGCTATCAGGAGAATCATCATCATCATCATTATCATCATTGTTTTCACTTTCTTCTTCCTCCTCATCTTCTTCATCTTCATTCTCTTCCTCCTTGCCATTTTCCGTAGCTGTATCTTCCTCTTCGCCATTTTCCGTGGCTGTCTCTTCCTCTTCGCCATTTTCCGTGGCTGTCTCTTCCTCTTCGCCATTTTCTGTACCTGTATCTTCCTCTTCGCCATTTTCCGTGGCTGTCTCTTCATCTTTGCCATTTTCTGTAGCTGTATCTTCCTCTTCGCCATTTTCTGTCGCTGTCTCTTCATCTTTGCCATTTTCTGTAGCTGTATCTTCCTCTTCGCCATTTTCCGTGGCTGTCACTTCAGCTTTGACATTTTTTGTAGCTGTCTCTTCATCTGTTTTCCTCTTCTTGCTTGCTTCTTTTGCCTTTGCTGACCCTGCTCTCTTTCCAGCAGCCTTTTTCTTAAATTCTGAAATTAAGTTGGTTAGTATATCCACATTATGCATGTTATTATATATCTAAATGCTAATAGACCCTTCTATATGACTATATCCTGTGTCCCGCATAAAAGCAGATAGAGATACAGAGTAACAATCTATAGCTTGGGACAAGAGGGGTAAATGTCGCCCTCACACTGTTAACAATTTAATCTAAGATACAGTTAATCCAGGGCTGTTACAGATCTTCATTCATATTGTTCATTCAGATCTTAGGGGCCGTTTGGTTCATTAAATTGGAATGGATTGGTACGGAACCTCATACCATAGGGGTATGGGTTCACATTCCCACACCAGTTTGAAGTTGTTTGGTTTACTCTTGGAATGGATTATATATCCCATTCATAATGTTTGGTTTACTTTGGAGTGGAATACTAAACATCCAAATTGAATCAGTTGAAGCTCATAAAAGCGCAAAGCTCGTCATACATAGGTATCAAGTAATTCAATAATAACCTAAGATAAACACTTGAGGAGCCTCAAAGCACAGAACAGCAACAGCAAAAGTACTTAATTTTAAGCACTATTCGACTCCTAAATTTCATTTCCAGAGAGATTCTGAAAAGTCTTCACAGGACCAGGACATACATGTCAGTGAATCCAGTGATAACTCTGACAAGGTCTACACATGCGGAAAACACAAGAGAATAGAGTAACACTTTAGAGCTTATCATAAATTTGACTGCTTATCATTATAGTTCTAGTTTATTTTGTCCGCCTGCAAAGATAATAAAGCATATTGGTATTTATTCCCATAATTCATATTATCTGTTAAATAACTGTCTCATACATGGACAAGCTACTTATTTTTGCCAATCTGCATCAACACTTTAGAGATTCCTTGAAAACCCGTATTTGAAGTGCAGAGCAAAGATGGAAATCATTCCAAAGTAAAAGGCATATTCAAACATGAGAAATACTCAATTGAAAAGGGGAAAAATGCATCCGAAAGCAGTAACCTGAAAGAAAAAAAAGCCACTAACCATCAAGGGCAGCCCTGAGTGGTTCAACAAACTCGGAAAACTCTACTTCCTCTAGTGCATTCAACACATCTTCAGCATTTATGATTTGTCTATTTGAGTCATTGCATATGTCATGCGCCCTACACAAATTCATATCAAATTATCTATCAGCAAAGTTATCAAATTCTTAGTCCAAGGGACATATACAGGGAAGTGTTTCAACAAGGACTGCTCTCCAATTCTCTCTAAGGACGGGTTTACAATCACAATTACATTGACGAATCCATGAGGCATGAGCTATGTACTCAAAACCCAGGGCTTACTTCTGACTAAGATAGTATATGTACTCCGTATCAAAATTACAAGAAAATAATGCTAATGGAAAAGAAAAAAAGACCCATTCACAAGTTTTGTAAGTGACTCTTTGGATTACAATTCCCACAAGGATTTGACAACTTACACTTGATTTAATAAGTAATAACAACCCAAAAAAACCACAAACGTCCAGACGACCCGACAACTAATCTACATGATTACTAAATGTAACCAAAACTAGGTGAAGCTACACCACAAAAAATCTAGGTCAATTTCATAAAATTTTTGAATTGTTTTGCATATAAAATTATTAAGCAGGATAAAAGTGCAAGTAATTCGATAACATATTATTACATAATCAAAAAGTAATTAAACAATGCATCTCCCTGAAAGCAGAAATGGAGCTAATAAGTGAAGCAATTTCCAATTTTTTTTTTTCCAGAAAATTCAAAACCCTAACATTTCAACCAGCAATACCAATAGCGAGTAATTAAACAATTAAAGCGATGAAAATGAAGGAAATCTGGTATTATAATTAATTAAAGAGAAAAAGAGAGAGAGGGAATACGTGGCGGAGAGATAGTGGATGAAGATGCGAGCGCTTTCGGAGAAGGCAATGAGAGCTTCCTTGTGAAGGGTGACATCACCGCCGTCGGTGGAAATCTGAGAAAGCTTCTCTTTGACGACTCGCCGGACGATCGTCTTTGGCAACTCCTCTGCCTCCGTCGCCACCGCCGTCGCTTTTTCCTTCCCCATTCCTTTTTTTCTTCCTCTAACTCCCTTTTTTCCACAAGTGAGTAACCATCGTGGTAAGCTATGTAGAAAAAAAAAACTATATTCCAATCTCATAAAAACATATCAGATCAAAAAAGATATTTAGAAGTTCAAAAATGGTACTCAAAAGTTCAAAAATGGTGTTCATTTATCAAATATGGTACTAAAAAATGTTCAAAATAATAGTGAAATTACCGCCTAACCCTCGGATATGTGTTTGGAAACACATCTCTGAGATGGGCCTCTCCGCCCTCAAAAAATCTATAAGTACAAAGAATAAATAATCGAAAACTTTTTTTTAGTTAGGTAAAGAGAAACAACCGTCATGAACACACATCTTTCACTGATCAATTCAATCTACATTTAAAAGTTATGATTTGCAAGAAACGGGGGCACCGATTCTTAAATGGACTTGGTTCACACTAATTTATTGTGGACCATGCCTTAAAATAAAGTCAAAACTTGGTTCTTAATTTATTTTGGCATTTTGTTAGGATTACTATAAAAAAAAATATCAAATTAGTGTCGTTGATACATGTTGTGCTTGAATAATGTGATTTTAAGTCACAATTCGCTTTTAAAAATATAGGGTTATTGTGCTTGAAAAAATGGTTACTATGTCTAAAATTTTTGGTGTTTAATTTATTATAGTTACTATATGAACAATAAAGGTCACTATGAGTATAAAAATGGTTTTAGAGAAAACTATTGATTTTGGGTCTACACTAATATTATTGTGAACCAGATCCACGCAAGAATAATCCGGGGGAACGGGAGTATGATTTGATCCAACAACCTTAAAAATAAGAAACCACAACACATCTATCATAAGTTAATATTTGTTTGATATGATAAGAGGTATTTTTTTTGTAAAGAAAGAAGTGGTTTGTTTTCTTGTAATATGACAATTGACAAAGAGTTGATTGATCAATATGTAAGATTCGTGAGATTTTCATAAAACGCTCTTTTTTTTAGAACACTTTAATGCAAGGACATAACTTCCTTGAGATAGTTGTATAAAAGAAAAACAAATACTTGTACTACTCAGAAATAGTTGTAGTCTAAGAACTGAATTTTCTCAGAAATTGTCAGACCAGAGTTTATGCAAATGCAGTAAAATTCCAAGCTTGAGAGAGAGAGAGAATGTAGAGAAAATATAGATGGAGACTGCAAATGTTTGTATATATTTCAACCATAATGTTTCTTACATTTTCTTTACCTTATATACTACACTATAAGACAGAAAACACTAAGTAATAATGAAATAATAAAGACAAAAAAAATATTGTTCATAATTCTAATGATGAGTGGTTTCATGTTCTAGAATAATCTTCCTTTGATAGCTGACATTGTAACTTGGCCAAAAAGTAGAATTTCACATTTCTCTTTTATTTCCTCATCAAACTGAGTTAACCCCATGATTGGGGTCTAACTAAGGATGGCTACGGCTCGGATTTATATCGGGTGGAGCTTCATCCGCATCCATCCGTTTATCAATCCGCTCCACCCGCATCCATCCGTGCGTTTTAACATATCACCCGCATCCACTCATCTGTCATCCGCGGATGAAACGGGTGGATCGAGTGAATAACGGATGAATATCTTATTTTTTATAAAATTACATTAACTCTAATATGTAGTATTTTTCATCAATAATTTTTTTTAATAAAAAAATAACAACAAATGCTTTTAAAAAAATAATTTTCCACAAGAATAAAATAATTTTCTTAAATTTAGGACAAATTGTTTTTTACCACCATTCATGCTTCAATCAAGACATTACAAGAGCTAATGGTCCAGGTGCAGACGGATCAGGCTCAATTCTTCAATGATATGACTGAGCGCCTAGCTGATATGATCCAGGAGGAGGTGGTCCATACTGAAGAAGTTGCTGAAGCCAGTCCTGACTCCCCTCAAGCCTGAACCTGCCAACACCCTACTACAAAACCCCCTTTTTGATTACCCATGAACAATTTTTTTTGGTTTTCGTTGTGTGACATTTTTTGAACACTTTGTTTGGTTTATGTTGCGCCGGGTTTATCATGGCTAATGTTCATTAGCGCGCTTTTCCTACGTTCTGATGATTGGCTCACACTAACATGCAGGGTTCTTACTCGTCTTGTCTTCTATGTTGCTATTATCTTGTTTTGCTTGCAGGGGTGCGGTCAAACTCGTTGACCGACTTGAGCTGCGATGAGGTTCACTGTTTGGAAGGGTAAAATGGTTCTCGTTTTCCTTTTTTGAAATCGTTTTTCAAACCACCTTTTTGATCATTCCAAAGGGGGGAGGTATTATTATTGGCAACTTGTTTCATTCTGATTATGCTCATACATGGTTCTATCTATGTTTCTGAATGACTGTTTCCATGTTCATTACTTATTTAAAACTAACCATGTCTAAACTAGTAATGTTATGTTTTATCAAGTTGAAAGGTTGTCATCATCAAAAAGGGGGAAATTGTTAGTCCATGAGTTTTGATGATGACAAGCTCAATTATGCTTACGTTTTATATTCGAGTAATGTCAGGACTAGGTTGCCGTGGTTACTCTCAACTAGCATTGATAAGAGATGAAGCAGCTGTAACACCCTAATAATTCCTTGCTTTTATAAAATCATTTTCCAACTTAAAATAAAGGAATTACTAAAGTATTACCGCCACCGTGATAACGGCTAAGGCTATTACCAGAATTACGCAGCGGAATTAAATGTCAACTAACTTTTAAAAACCATAATTAATAAAATATCGAGGCCTCCTACAATTTGGAACCATAATGGCCCAAAACCCAAAATATAAATAATCCAAACATTTCAAACATAATTAAAATATTAAAGAAATAGTTTCAAAAGACGAAAACATGCAACTCTCTCAATCATCCCAAGCCACATGATTTCGATCGTACTTGATCTACCAACCTGCTATATTATTCTACTCCCCAACAATGCAAGTGAAAATGATGGATCATCATAGGGTCATTAAGGCAAAGGCCATGACCGGAAACACACAAAGCACGTAGTCAGCAAAAGCTGAGTACTTACAAGCATAGAGTAATGAAACTAAGCATGCATCACTCACTAAATACAAATCAACATGCAAAAGCCATATAATAATTAACAAACAATCATGAGATACAAAACTCGACTCTTGACTCACAATTTAATTAGAATAAGCTTCGAACGGGCCAAAAGAATAATCCACAAAGGGAAAAGGTGATGGGAGCCAACCAAACACCAAATATAATAATAATAAAATCGGGCCATACCGAGTGTCGGGCCATACCGACGGAATTCCTGCGCATAATGTAAATGAAACAACGTCTTGTATCATTAGTAGGAGTACGAGCTTTCCGGCAAGACTACCCCCATTGTTCATACTCAAGGTATATACGTTCCAAGAGTTTTGAAGCTTGTTCCGGTTGCACTTTACGTTTATTAATATTTTAATAAAGGCGAACTCAAGACTCGACAACACGTACACATACAATTAATAAACGACAACCAAAACAATCTTATTTTAATGCCTTAAGACTTGTGATCAACCAAGCAAGACACTTGTGATATTACTACCATGTTCCTCCTCACCAAAGTGAGTCTCCACATCATGCACATTAACATGAGGGTTGTGCCCTTGCACGACAAATCCTAATTCATTTCATACATAATATTCCCAACTGAACCCTACATGTGCGGTGACTTACGTGAGCTAACCCTTCACATGTGGTAAAATAAATAGTACAACGAGGTACGAATAAATGGCTCAAAGTATGCTAGACATCCCGTACAATAGCATACAAATAATTAATCCATCCCTTGCATGTGAATTGAACCATACATGCATAAATATTGAACAACATGATTGACAATGAAATCCATACTCATAATAATTTCAACATGCTTGTTCAACTATTAATTCAATAAATCCAACATCACAAAACACATGCTCGTTCACCAAAATAAACATGATTTCACATAATGTAATTCACATCATCAACAATCATGTAATGTCATTGACAAAAAGGTGTGGTCGCCCTAGACTTGTACGTACCTTGAATACCTAAGCGTAGGGGCCACTTTGCAATAACGAGCACTCAACTAGAAATCACCTCCTATCATCAAAATAATGTGTTATTCCAGTAGGAACACGCACAAGAGGGGGGGGGGGGTGAATTGTAATTGGAACTTTGGTTAAGTTTCTTGCGGAACTGAAGAAACAATCAAGGAACTGAGAATAGAGAAGACAATAACAATAATTGTGAAAACTTCTTGACACTAATCAAGAAGAGAATTCCTTTTATTATAGTAATGCCTCGATTACAATAATCTCTCCAACACAAGTTCCTCTCAAACTTGTGTTCCTCACAGTAATCTACTCTGATTACAGCTCTTTCACTCCTCTCTCTCAGACTTAAACTCTAAGTCTCAACAAGATAACTCTATCCTTACTAATACAAAATACAATTCGTGTTTGGATAACTCTAGATATTAATGATGATTTGGTGTATATATGGCACTTAGGAACTTAGGATTAACTAGGACACAAACTGTTTTTTAGAAAAATCTTTGACAATGCGTTTTTAGGAAAGCAAGAACTCTTAGAAAGTTTGTGTATTTTTTTCAGAAAACTTCTTGGCCTTATATAGAGTTTTGTCCTTAGGGTTTGTTCCCTTCAAAAACTCAACTGCCAACAACTGACACTTTGATTTTCACGTCCCTAGACTTGAGGAACAAGGGGAGACCACTTCCCACACAACTTCCTCAACTGCTGGACGTGTTTAAGACTATGTCAATCACTGTTGTTTTCTAAAAAATGTTTATTTATTTTGTCAAAATATTTAGGAGAAGTTTTAGGAAGATAAAAACTGTTTTTATTTAAGTAACAGAATGTGATGAAAATCTTATTTTTATTAAACATGAAAAGATATTTTATTTAAAGTATTTTCCTTAAAACTGTGTTGCTTGATATTTTGACAAAAACACACGAGTAATCCAAGTTCCTCTAGTTCCTTATATACTACTTAACATATTAATATATTACATATAATCTAAGCAAGATAAACTACCTAGACATATATGTCTTTCCTTTGGTGAGGCATTCAACTCTGAAGCTTCACTTGTTCCAGCTCTGGAACAATAATGAGTTCCTCTTATGTTTGAATAGGAACTCGTTGCCATGAGTCTGTAATAGTTCTTGTGAATATTCGGAACTCTTGATATGTAACTGTGTTGCTCCTCTTGTGACTTCAAACTGGAACAAATACAACTTCCAGCTCTGGAACTCCAGTGACTGTTCCAAGTGTACATCAGGAACTTCACCATCTGATTCAAGTTCCTATCCTAATAGAAACTTGGGCATTTACCTGTTCAAAGTCATTTAGCAACCATAATCAGGAAGTTTGCAATATGTGTGTGTCATCAACCAAAACTTAGGAACAACAATATTCCCCCTTTTTGGTGATGACAACACTTGCAAACTTTTTACAAAGAGAGTAAGCACAAACAGGAACTTATACAGACTATTGTGAAACAGAACACAAAAATTGAAAAACAGAAGAGAAAGAAAAAAAAGAAGAAAGAAAAAAAATAAACTTACAGAGAGATTGATGCAGGAACTGGGATTGAGTGTACCTTGGAAGTTTGCACCCTTGACTTCCCCCTGTTGACATCAACAAAAAGCATAGCACGAAATATAGCCATTCCAAACACAGTGCCCCACGATCAACGTTTGGCAAGTTAAGCTAGCCTCAAAGTATTAAACCAACTCATACAATAAATTGAAAGTAAGCAGTAATGATCAAAACTAGAAAGCACAGATAGGTGTAACCAAGCAAGTCAAAATAAGATGGAACAAATACCCAAGTTTGAAAATTATACAAACCAAAAGCAAATTAAAAAGATTGTTCCATGGCAAAAGATAAAAGAAACATGGGATAGGGTGATTAGGCTTGGGATGGGGAACCAGAACCAGCAGTTTCTTCTATCACAGTCTCCTCAAAAGATTCCAGATTGTTGATCTTGGTGAGGATTGTGGCACGAGTTGCATTAGCTTGTTCTGAGTAATGGTGAAGAGTGGTTTGGAGAGTCTTGACACTGGTAACCAATGCACCTATATGGGCCTGCATTGAGCTGATCCTGTGATCTGTTCCCTCCTGCAGTTCCACCAGACGAGCAACTGTTGCCTTCAGCTCCAATATCTGATCATCCTTTGTGTTCCAGGCACCCCCATGATCTTGAACATGTTCCTGTTCAGATGGAACACGACGAGCTTTGGACTTTTTGGAGGATCTGGGTGTCCTTTTCCTTGGCCCAACAGTTTCAGGCAGTTCCTCTTGATTCAGTGGAACAGCATCCTCCTCTATGGGCATCTCCTTGACATCCCCTTCCTCATTTATTTCCATGAAGACAGGCCCTCTTTTCTTGTTCTCCTTCATTGCCACCCTCAAGCTCTTTCTTTTTCCTTGGGATCCTACACTCTTCCTGTTCCCTCGAGATAAAGGGACCTCTATTTGTTCGAGTTCCTCCTCCTCCTCCACTTCTTCTTTAACTACAGTTCCCTCCTGATCTTCCTCATCTTGTTTCTCTTCCTTTCCAGCCCTAATGACTTTACCCTGAACCACTTTAAGATTTAATAGATGGAGCATTTCAAGTTGAAGGATTTGGGTGGATTTTAAGGGAATCACAAAGTATGGGCTAAGGTCAACTGAGAAGCTTTTGAAGATTTCTGTGAGAAGGGAGGAGTATGGAATTTTGAATTTGGGGATACAGGTGGATAAGTGTTTGATCATGATTGCAGGAAAGTTTATGGGAATTTTCCTTTCAAGACAATACATGAGACATGCATCAAACAGACTTGCTATGTTCCTTTTCTGAGTTCGAGGAACTACACCTCTCCACACAATATTAAACAGTAATTTTTGAAGAGGTGAAAAGCAGTTGTGTGAGGTGGAGGTGGATACTTTAGAATCTCCTCCAATGGAACCAACTATATCTTTCTCATCTACATTATCTATGGTCACTGTGATTTGACCTTTGAGCCACATATCAAAACCCCTATTGGGTGTACCAAACAGCTGTTCCAGATAAGAGGCATCAAATTCGATGCGAGTTCCATTCACTTTACTTGAACATACATTATCAACACATGCAAAGTTCTTGCAGAATTCTTTCATAGCTTCAGGAATTAAGGGGGATTTGGCATAGGTACTCAACAGACTTACCCATTTTTGTTGTTCAAGGATTTCCATCAACTCTTTAAATTTCGTGGCTTCACACCATGTTGAGTTGATTGCGAACCCCTCGACCAGGTTGTTTTCCTTTGCAGTGAGTTTCTTGGACCCTTTTGCTTCCCCCTGAGTTTGAGCATTCTCCTCTGTTTCCTCGATGTTTTCACCAGAAGCTTCCACTCGTCGTTTTTTGGATTTTCTTGTGGAGGATCTAGGGTTTGAGATTGGGGATTTCATTTCGATGTCAGTGTCGGTTTGTTCCCCCTGAGTGATTGCGAGCATTGGATTGTGGGATCGAAGAGGAATTGGCGATTGAATGGGTGAGGTATCCATGGGAACTGGAGATGAAGGGTTTCTCTTTCGTTTGAGGGAAGTGAGATCAGTGTTGTTGCTTGTGAGAACCATGGTGAAGGTTTTTATAGGTGAAAGGAGAGGTGATGTCAGTGGAGAAGGCGTGTGGGAGAGAGAGAAAGGGGGTTGCATGGATTGAATGTGGAAAGGGAAGAGTTTCTCCTATTTATTGCCAATGGAACCGTTCCAAACATTCTTTGAATATGGGTATTCGGTTTTGAATTTTAAAAAAATAAATAAATAAAAAATAAAAGGAAAATGTAGAAAAAAAATTGTGTTTGACTTTGACTTGCTTAATTTCGTATCTCTGACTTAACTAGTTTGAAAGGAACTGCTTACCTTGCTCATTTGGAGTGTGAGTGAATTTGCCACGATGGTAAGCTTCAACTATGTTTGCACACAAGATTTTGTGTTTGTAATAGTCTATATGTACCATGATTTTTGCTTTTGCCTTAGAGGAACTTCAATTTAGCAATTACCTTAGCTTGATCATTCCGAGTTCCATTCTCATTTTCTCATGTTTCTCTCTGTTCAAAGGCTTAGTTAAAATATCAGCAATTTGGTGATCAGTTTGGCAAAAATCTAATTTGATCAAACCTTTCTCAACATTATCTTTAAGGAAATGGTGTCTAATGTGGATGTGTTTGACCCGGGAATGATGAACCGGATCTTTTGAAATACAAATAGCACTAGTGTTATCACAATAGATAGGAACACAATCATAGATAATACCAAAATCTCTTAGCTGTTGTTTTATCCATAGAATTTGTGAGCAACAAGCTGCAGCAGCTACATACTCAGCTTCAGCTGTGGATAGAGCAACAGTGTTCTGTTTCTTGGAACCCCAAGAAACCATGCATGGACCTAGGAACTGTACCATACCTGATGTGCTTTTTCTATTCACTAAGTCACCTGCATAATCAGCATCCGCATATCCTCTTAGCTCGAAAGATCCACTTCTTGGATAGTATAGGCATAGGTCATCAGTTCCTTTGAGATATCTTAGTATTCTTTTCACCGCAGTTAGATGGGACTCCTTTGGATTTGATTGAAATCTTGCACATAGTCCTACACTAAAAGAAATGTCAGGTCTACTGGCTATTAAATATAATAGTGATCCAATCATACCTCTGTATTTCGTTTGATTCACACTTTTCCCATTTGGATCAGTGTCTAATCTGGTAGCAGTTCCCATGGGAGTGTGATTTACTTTGGCTGATTCTAGCTCATATTTCTTTAGGAGTTCCTTCACATACTTTTGTTGGTGTATCATGATTCCTTCCTCGGTTTGCTTGATTTGTAAACCAAGGAAGAAATTGAGTTCCCCCATCATACTCATTTCAAATTCACTGCTCATCAAGCTTGCAAAATCCTTGCACAAATTTTCATTAGTTGCTCCAAATAATATATCATCAACATAAATTTGAACTACTAACAAGTCAGTTCCTCTAGATTTTAAGAATAAGGTTTTGTCTATTCTACCTCTTTTAAAATCATTTTGAAGGAGGAACTTTGATAATCTCTCGTACCAAGATCTAGGGGCTTGTTTTAGTCTATAGAGAGCCTTATCTAATTTGTAAATATGATTTGGAAATTCGGGATTTTCAAATCCAGGGGGCTGTTCCACATAAACATCTTCCTCTAAGAAACCGTTTAAGAAAGCACATTTAACATCCATTTGATAAAGTTTAAAACCCATGAAAGCAGCAAAAGCAATTAAGATTCTAATGGCTTCTAATCTAGCAACAGGTGCAAATGTTTCTTCAAAGTCAATACCTTCCTGTTGGTTATAACCTTTGACCACTAACCTTGCTTTGTTCCTTATGATTGTTGCATGTTCATCTTTCTTGTTCCGGAACACCCATTTCAGCCCTATCACCTTCTGGTGCTTTGGTTTGGGTTCCAAGTGCCATACCTTGTTTCTTTTGAATTCATTTAATTCTTCTTGCATGGCTATGATCCAGTCAGCGTCTTCCAGAGCCTCAGTGTGATTTCTTGGCTCAAATATGGAGAGGAACGCGTGGAATGCGCAAAAGTTCCTTAGTTGTGACCTTGTCTGAGTTCCTTTTCTGATGTCACTCACAATGAGTTCCATTGGGTGGGACTTTTGATGCTTCCAAGGTTTAGGTTGAAATTGAGCTACTGGTGTTGTGGCATTTTCGTCAGTTCCTTCTATGACCTGAGTTCCCTGTTGGTCATTGTGGGGTTCCTCTGGTGTTGTTTCTGGATCTTCTTGGTTTTCTGCTTGTTCCTCTAGTACGGGAACTTCTTGATTTTGTTGAGCAGTTCCTCTGGCTGTGTGTTTGCTTGGTTGGAACTCCTCATCATTTTCTGCAGCACGAGATAAACCAATCTCGAAAAATTCTTGTTCCTGTACTATGTCAGTTTTGTTAGATTCATCAAATATTATATGTACACTTTCCTCAACACACATAGATCTTTTGTTATAAACTCTATAAGCCTTGCTATTTAAGGCATATCCTAGGAACACTGCCTCATCGCTTCTTTCATCAAACTTCCCCAAGTTCCTTTTTCCATTGTTGTGGACAAAAAATTTGCTACCAAAGGCTCTAAAGTAAGAGATGTTGGGTTTTATACCTTTTAGTAGCTCATAGGGGGTTTTGTTTAGGATTGCTCGAATCATAACTCTATTTATAATATAACAAGCAGTATTGACTGCTTCAGCCCAGAAGTTCCTAGGCAGGGAACTGGCTATTAACATGGTTCTTGCCATGTCCTCTAAGGTTCTATTTTTCCTCTCAACAACTCCATTTTGTTGTGGAGTTCTGGGAGCTGAGAAATTGTGGTCCATACCTTGTTCCTTGCAGTATTCATCGAATTTGTAATTTTCAAATTCTGTTCCATGATCTGATCTTATATGGATCAGTTGATGACCTGTGGTTTTCTGAATTTTCTTTGAAAATGTAACAAACTCATCAAACGTTTCATCCTTGCTTGTTAGAAATATGACCCAAGTAAAGCGAGAGTAATCATCAACAATAACTAATACATATTTTTTCCCACTTCTGCTTTGAATTCTCATTGGTCCACATAAGTCCATATGGATGAGTTCCAATGGTTTTGTGGTGCTTACCAATTTCTTAGATTTAAAGGAACTTCGGACATGCTTGCCTTTTGCACATGCATCACATACTTTATCAGTTAGGAACTTGATTGAGGGGAGTCCTCGAACCAGTTCCTTTGATCTTAGTTTGTCAAGCAGAGAGAAACTAGCATGTCCAAACCTCCTGTGCCATAGTAGGGAACTTTCTTCAAAGGCACTGAGGCAGGTTAGATTGTTCCTGGGAACTGTATTGAGATCCACAGAATAGGTGTTCCCTTTACGAGTTCCTTCCAAAATAACCTTCCCAGTGTTATTGTTTATGATTTGACAATTTTCAGAAGTAAAACTTACAGAGTTTCCTTTGTCACAGAATTGAGAGATGCTTAGTAGACTGTGCATCAAACCCTCGACTAAAAATACATTTTCAATGGCATAGGAACTTGACCTTCCAACTTTTCCAATTCCAACAATTTCTCCTTTCATGTTGTCTCCAAAGGTCACAGTTCCTCCATTGTAGGCTTCTAGTGAGAGGAATTTAGATTTGTCTCCTGTCATGTGTTTGGAACACCCGCTGTCGAGATACCACGAGCTGTTCCCCTTCACTAGAATCTGTAAAGAGATCAAAGGTTAGTTTTCAACTATAACTTCAGACTTCTTGACCCATTTTTGCTTTACATAATTTATGTTTCTTTGATCCTGTTCCTTCATCTTGGAACACTCAGTACTTACATGACTTCCACTTCCACATGAGAAACAGACTTTTACACTAGGAAGATCCACATACTTTTTCTTATGACTAGTTTTATGGTTAAAGCCCAATCCTTCTGTTTTCTTAGATTGAGCATTCTCAATCCATTTGGGAGGAACTTTAGGTAGTTGTCTCTGTGCCCTGGCCATGGATAGTTCCCTTTCTAGTTTCTCTTTTTGTTCCTTAGTGGTGATCAGATCTTTGTTTAAATTTTCTAAGTCGATGTTAAAAACTCCCATATTGATCTCCAAGGATTTTGTAGGATCTAAACTTAGATTAAACATCTTATATTGACTGAGTTGTACTTGTAGAAGGATGTTTTCATTTCTAATTTTTTCGAATGACTCATTAATAGAGGTATTTCTATCTAGTAATTCAAAGAACCTGCCTTGAACATCAGATCTAATATTGTTCAGATAATATATATGGTCTTTACTGAGTTCCAAGGTTCTATCACTTTGTGCTTTTAATATACTTAGCTTTTTGTAATCATCTAGAGTTTCTAGCAACAGTTCAATTAGTTTTGACTTTGAGAGACACTGAAGAGTGGAGGAACTTACTTCTTCTGATGGAACTTGATCAGTTCCTTATGTTCTAGCCATAAGGCAGAGATTTGCAGTTTCTTCATTTGGTTGTTCCTCATCGTCTTCTGAGTCTGTTGCTTCGCCCCATGCAGCTATCATGGCCTTCTTGAAGTTTGGTCTGTTGAAGGTAGACTTGTTAAAGCGATCTTTGACCTGTTCCTTTCCTTTTCCTCTGGTCTTGTCGTTCTCCCACAGAGGGCATTCACGAATTTGATGATCAGTTTCTCCACATTTGAAGCAACCTTGCTCAGTTTTGGAACTAGTGATTTTCTTAGCAAAGTTCCTTCCTTTCTGGTTTCCTGGTTTGAAGTTCCTATAGAGCTTTCTCATTCTTCTAACCAGCATGGCAGCCTCTTCTTCATCTGGTTCAGATTCATCGAGTTCCTCAGCCTTTAGAGCAAGTCCTCGATTTCTAGAGCTCTCAGGAACAGCAGCTCCAAGATGCAATTCGTGTGTCATCAAGGAACCAGCAAGTTGTTCAATGTTGAACTTGGTAAAGTCCTTGGTCTCAAACAGTGCAGTGACCTTTGTTCTCCAACGATCATCTTGTGGCATGCTTCTTAGTATTTTTCTTACCTGTTCATCTGTGGGAATGATTCTACCAAGAGAAACTAATTCATTGGTTATGTTAGTAAATCTAGTGAACATTTCTTGAATAGTTTCTTTTGGAAGCATTTCAAATCTTTCATATTTAGACATCAAAAGGTCAATTTTGGAACGCTTAACTTCATTAGTTCCTTCGTGGGTTACTTGAAGTAGTTCCCAAATCTGTTTTGCGTTCTTGCACCCCATGACTCTGTTGTGTTCATGAGGTCCAAGCCCACAATGCAAGATTTTGACAGCCATGGCATTCATCTCATATTTATCAAAGTCTTCTTTAGAAAATTCAGACATTGGTTTAGGAACTACCTCGTTTTCAACATTGGTCTTTGTTACCTCGAAGTCTCCAACTTCAATTACACGCCAAACTTGGTAATTTTCAGCTTTGATGAATATCTCCATTCTATTCTTCCAGTATGAGTAGAACTTGCCATTGAACATAGGTGGCCTTTGTGTCGAGTAACCTTCTTCCAGTTTCTCTTGTGAGTTCATACTTTCAGGAACTTCACTCAAACAGGGTTTCCTGTGTTTTAGTGAGTACTGGCTCTGATACCAACTGTTATTCCAGTAGGAACACGCACAAGAGGGGGGGGGGGGGGTGAATTGTAATTGGAACTTTGGTTAAGTTTCTTGCGGAACTGAAGAAACAATCAAGGAACTGAGAATAGAGAAGACAATAACAATAATTGTGAAAACTTCTTGACACTAATCAAGAAGAGAATTCCTTTTATTATAGTAATGCCTCGATTACAATAATCTCTCCAACACAAGTTCCTCTCAAACTTGTGTTCCTCACAGTAATCTACTCTGATTACAGCTCTTTCACTCCTCTCTCTCAGACTTAAACTCTAAGTCTCAACAAGATAACTCTATCCTTACTAATACAAAATACAATTCGTGTTTGGATAACTCTAGATATTAATGATGATTTGGTGTATATATGGCACTTAGGAACTTAGGATTAACTAGGACACAAACTGTTTTTTAGAAAAATCTTTGACAATGCGTTTTTAGGAAAGCAAGAACTCTTAGAAAGTTTGTGTATTTTTTTCAGAAAACTTCTTGGCCTTATATAGAGTTTTGTCCTTAGGGTTTGTTCCCTTCAAAAACTCAACTGCCAACAACTGACACTTTGATTTTCACGTCCCTAGACTTGAGGAACAAGGGGAGACCACTTCCCACACAACTTCCTCAACTGCTGGACGTGTTTAAGACTATGTCAATCACTGTTGTTTTCTAAAAAATGTTTATTTATTTTGTCAAAATATTTAGGAGAAGTTTTAGGAAGATAAAAACTGTTTTTATTTAAGTAACAGAATGTGATGAAAATCTTATTTTTATTAAACATGAAAAGATATTTTATTTAAAGTATTTTCCTTAAAACTGTGTTGCTTGATATTTTGACAAAAACACACGAGTAATCCAAGTTCCTCTAGTTCCTTATATACTACTTAACATATTAATATATTACATATAATCTAAGCAAGATAAACTACCTAGACATATATGTCTTTCCTTTGGTGAGGCATTCAACTCTGAAGCTTCACTTGTTCCAGCTCTGGAACAATAATGAGTTCCTCTTATGTTTGAATAGGAACTCGTTGCCATGAGTCTGTAATAGTTCTTGTGAATATTCGGAACTCTTGATATGTAACTGTGTTGCTCCTCTTGTGACTTCAAACTGGAACAAATACAACTTCCAGCTCTGGAACTCCAGTGACTGTTCCAAGTGTACATCAGGAACTTCACCATCTGATTCAAGTTCCTATCCTAATAGAAACTTGGGCATTTACCTGTTCAAAGTCATTTAGCAACCATAATCAGGAAGTTTGCAATATGTGTGTGTCATCAACCAAAACTTAGGAACAACATAATGAAACTTAAATTATTTCCATGTTCATTAAATTTCCAACAACTTTATAAAAATTAAAACTTCCTTTAGACTTTAGAATTCAATCGTTTTTCATTAATAAAGTCGTCTCAATTTGCAAAATCAATCCCTAGTACAAAAACATACTTTTTCCGCCTTTAAAATCAATAAAGATCGACACTTTAAACCTTTATTCAAATCTGAAAATATAATTGATTATCATAATTAAAATCATCACCTAATTATGCTAATCAATTGACTCATTAGGTCTAGGTTAAAACCCTAATTTGAAAATCCCAATAACACTAGTTTAATATCATAAAAAATCCATGATTTATTAAATCAACAAATCTGAAAAATCATTCTTTAATAATTAAAACAACCTAATGAATCACAACACACAAATCCTCAAACCACGGTATTCATAACCGGTTCCCAGCATTTTAATTACTCAAAACAATATTAATATAATAATTTAAAATACGGAATTTAAATAGAATAGGTAAGGAAGAAGAGAATTATATCAATCCGGCCTATAGCACGGAACAACCACGAATTAATGTGATTGGGTGAAAAAGAAATCGAATACGAACACACACACACACACACACACGTCCGTGTGTGCGCGCGGGAGAGAGGGGCGACGAGCACGGCTGGCGCGCGGGACAAGGCAGCAGGGCACGCTAGGTGCGCGCGGGACAAGGCAGCAGGGCGCTAGGCGCGCGGACGAAGAGAGAGGGCGAGCGAGTGTGGGTGTGAGGCTGGGCGAGTGAGGGCAGCACACAACACAACAACAACGCAGCAAGGAGAGGAAGGGGTGTGGGCGCTGGGCGCGCGCGAAGAGGGAGCGAGCGAGGGCGAGAGGGAGTGCAGCGCGGGGCGCGACACACTCGAAGGCACAAGGCAGCGTGCGGGCGTGAGGCCGAGCACGCGAGGGCACGAGCACTGCTGTGGGGAGTGCGGTGCCGAGCAAAGAGAGGAGAGGAGAGATGGAGTGAGGGGCAAGAAAACAAAAGAGGGTTTATAAATTTTAGGGGCTCATTATATGATGGGGGAGTCCTATTTATCGGCTCCCTAATCCCTTGATGGGCTAGGCTTAGGAGATTTGAGTTGGGCTTAGGAAACAAATGATTGGGCTAGCTTAGGATTTAATTTAAACTCTTTGGATTGAGCTTGATTAATAAAACGAACTGGACTTTTTATTTTAAAAAAAACCGAAGCTTTTAAAAATCATTTGCAACTCATTTAATTTCCCGACTCAAGAATTAAATTCGTTTCATAATTAATTAAAATAATAAATATTCTAATTAATTAAAATACATTAAATACATTTAAATATTATTTAAATGCTAATAAATCGTAAAATGCTTTATAAATATAATAAAATATATTTATAAATATTATAAAAAATACGAGGTATTACAGCAGCCTCGAAGGAAAGAGAACAAGTCCAACTAGCTCTTGAAGCGCATCGAATGATGTCACAAGTCAAGGAGCATTCAATGATGATGCAAGGATTAAGCTTCTGTGAAGTCTTAGGAAGTAATTGATGAATACGCAAAGGTACAAGGCCAATGTACCAAACATACTGCTAAGTCTGGGAACAATGTCCTCAAAGAGTCAAGTTATGACCTAGATACTTAGGGTCACTAAAATGTCCTAAGTGTAGTCTAAATGATTATCGGTATTAAAGAAGTTTTAATTTGTCTAAATTAAATCAGTTATGATAAAGGATAATATTTGGAAGAGGTCGAGGAGAATTACAAGTCTTTAGGTTAATACAAGATAGAGTTTAATGTGGTATCAAATTCCCTGGAAGACTAATCATTTCCTAGCAGAAACTTATCTTTAGGAGAGTCCTAACTTGATTAGAATTGGAAATCTAGGTTTGCTAGGGTAAATCGTGGAGGTCGCCTTGTAAAAGTTATTAGACTCATTAACATTAAACCGGAGCTTTCAGGTATCGCCTTAAAGTCTTTATATTTAGAGTTTGTTCCTGTTCCCAGATAGAGCAGTATTGGTTTATTGGTCTTGTGTTTCTTGTTCATCTTAGTTGTTATTTATTCTATATTTTTAGTAGAGTTGAATTGATGTATGATAAGCCTGAGTCAGGCTTACTAGAGCAAGAGTGAAGATCTCGTGAGAGATCTGTGAGTTGAAACAGTTGAGGGACTGTTTCATTGGGAGAAAGGAACAACGAGGGGTTGTTCCTAGTCATCTGTAAATCAGAGGCAATTTACAGATTGTGGCCCGAGTAGATTAGGTTTGTAAAAACTGAGTTGTTTTGCCTAATTAGTGGATGTGTTTAAGTCCCCAAAGGGGCCGTGGTTTTTTTCTCTCTATTGGGCCTAGAGAGTTTTCCACGCTAAATCTTGCTTGCACTATTTACTGTTTCTGTTTCTAATAACTTATATTTTATAAAACTGTAAAAAATCAATTCACCCCCCTCCTGTAGAACTTCGTGAAACTAACAACATGTTCTGATGTTGAGGAACAGGGATCAACTTCACCACTTTTTTTTAAAGCTTTTTAACTTATGACCAATTTGCTTCCTCTATTTTTTTTCCTTCTTCTTTTTCACTTACTACTGTATATTTTTGGAAAATATTCCCCTTGCATAAATTTATTTTTTAAACAAAAAGTGTCTAGGAAAAGCTAATGGTTATATCTAGTATTTCAATTCTATTTGATTTCATTGTGTCATTATGTACATTAAAAGAGTATGACTACTTAAAGTCGGGTAACCCTTTATAAAATATTATAATTGTAAAAGTACAATGTTTTAATAAGTACAAGTGTATAACAAATAATTTTCAAATTAACATAAAAACATATAATTAATAGCCCTAAAAATGGGTGAAAAACATAAAAGAAGTGAATTAAAGTTGTTTTTCTATAAACCAAGCGGAAGTGGAACCTATTTTTCTTTTAAAAAAAATTTAGAGTTGTTTTGTACCCCATTTTTCAATTCTGGGACCCACCACTGTTCGTACTACCTTCGTTCATGAAAGTTATTTACTCTTTCCGTTTTAGTCATTTCATGAAGTTCTTTACACTCTACTTTATTTAATTTTTAGCATATAAGTTTTATAATTATACCTTCATTTGGCCGACTATAACATGCAACTTGTAATATTTTATCATGGGAATCCATCATAATTTACCCACTCACAAATCACAATACTTTATTATTATTTTTCATCTTTTTATAGTGATAGATAATTTATAACTACTCATTTTCCCGAGGGCGTCAAAATCGCAGCCAGGCATGTATTATGAAATACATGCTATGGGCTTGTTTGTAATTTCCCAGCCATTTTGAAATTGTTGAATAGTCAACCCCGTTTGCCAACTTGGATCCCATATAGAAAAATTGAGTACCAATTTTGTAATATAAATACCATTTTAAAATATTTAGCACCATTTTTGTGATATTAATACCACTTTATAAAATTTAGTACAAAACGAGTACCATTTAAGGAAAATGAATTTCATTTAAAAAAAGTTTAGTACCATTTTTGTAATGCCAATACCATTTTTGTAATACCAATACCAACTCAGCAATGCCAAATCACCACCCCGTTTTACAAATTTACAATTCCGTTATACATTTCCCCCAAAAATATTTAACATTTACATTTACCTTTTTATTTGGGGTTGACATGTTTTTGTAAATACATGCCAGGCATGTATTTGAACTTCCTCCATTTTCCCATTTGTTACTCCACCATCACATGTTCACCAAATTTTTTTAATTATCGTACAACTAATAAGCGTAAAGATCATTCAGAAACGGATGTTATATATATCGTATGGAACATTCCAGTCTAACCCCTAATTTTGACCAAAAATGATCCAACTCAAATTTGTCGCACTTTCTTTAAATAGAAAGTAGTTGACAAATTGACATTGTATTCTCAAATTTTTTTCCTTCCTTAATATAGTTGATAAACTTGAATTATTATTTTTAAATAATATGAAGTTGAATTAATAAGCCACAAATTATAACTAACCCCACCGCCACCAAAATTCACGCGCTACTCTTTCTTCTCTATCATCACTTATATAGTTATATCCAATCCCCCCCCCCCCCCCCCCCCCCGCTTTCTTGCCTATCTTCTTCCCCAAATTCACTGCTCAATTTTCAAAAATGTCTTCTTTCAATCCTTCTGCACCTCCCATGCCTAATTCATCATCATCTTATTCCTCTAATCCAAACAATTACAACCCTAATTACAGTAATAATTACAATCAAAATCACAATTACCCACCACCGGCCCAAATCAACCATGTGAGCCACCAATCATACTCTACTCCACCTTCTACTTCTAGTCTTCTTCCGTATGGCGGTGGAAACGGCGGCGGAGCATCAAGTTATGGGCACAATTACAACCCTTTTCCACCAGGAACTGACCCCGAAATCATTCGAAGCTTCCAGATGGTGGACCGCGATAACAGCGGTTTTATTGACGATTCTGAGCTTCAGAACGCTCTTTCTTCCGCTTACCACCGCTTCAATCTTAGCACTATTCGTCTACTCATCTTCCTATTCAAGAACCCGACTGAAAAGTCCCTCAAAATCCGTATGTATTTTACTTCCTTGCCCACCACGTGTTTGTTGTTTTGCCTCAATGAAATTTTGTGAACTGTTTGTTTTGGGTTAAAGTTTTCACCTTTTTCAAGTTCTTACTATGATTCCCTTCAAATTGTTTCATTTGGTTGTTATTTGTATTGTTTACTACTGCTGTTTGTTTTTGGCTGATTGGAAGTTCATTGACACAGGTCCAGGGGAATTTGCTGCATTGTGGAGTTGCCTGGGTCAATGGCGTGTAAGTTATTTTTAATTTCAATGCTTAATACATGTGATTTCCACCTGGGTTGCTTAAGGTGTTGGTGGACATATCCAACAAGTAACAAGTATGTAAAATATATATGGTGGCTTGGTTGAATAAGGGAAGTTGTTTCTCAATTTTTTTTTTTTTTTTTTTTTTTTTTGGAAAGAAAGCAAAGATATTGTATTACTCTATAAAAAATGTATTACAAACTAGCTATCACCTTAGCGAAGCCAAACCTTCTACGAAGGTACACAACCTCAAGGATATCCCTAACTGTACTAACAGGAAAAACTGAGCATAGTTACAAGGTCTAAACCAAGCTAAGTCAGCCTGCTTTACATTCTTCCCTATAATCTGTACAACTCTATTTTTATTAAAAATTGTATATCCTTTACTATTTTGCTGGACCGGTACACCTTAAGGTCTAGAGAGCACCGGTTCTTGTTTTCCATATGATATCACATTAGCAGCAATAGCAGCATCATACACCTTCCTCCTGAAACTGCCACCCTTCTAGTTTTTGTGGATCCAACCCATCAATTGTATAATGTCATTAGAACTCCTAGAGATGCCAAACTAACTCTTAATTTGTTGGATGCAATCCCGACTGAACCTGCAACTGAAAAATAGATGCTGGTGAATCTCTTGATGCGAGCCACAAATGCAACACATTTTGTTGTCCACAATTCCCATCTTTAGTAATCTATCACTTGTTTGCAGCCTATTCTTCATAGCAAGCCATAGGCAGAATCTATGCTTTGGGATTGAGTATCTGTTCCAAACACCTTTTCTCCACTGCATTTTCAATTCCTGACCACATAAGTCACTACACACTGTCTTAATGCTATGATTCAAGCCTAATCTAGAAAATGCAAAATGTTGTTTGGTTGAACTTCCACTTATGTACGGGGATTTCGATAAACAACTTCTTCCATTTTGTCGAGAACTAAAACTTCTAGGAAGAGCAACTTTCCATGTTTTCGCCAACCTAAAAGCCAACTCCCCACGTTCTTCTATTGTTAGGAACTTCTATTTCCCATGTTTTTCATTATGTTAACCGAACTATGTGAAAAAGCTAATGAAGTTTGGCCTATGAGCTATGCCTAGAGCAGCACGGTTTCAAGCATTTGTTTGTTGCAATTGAATTGTTGGGTCTACGATGTCTTGAATGCCATGACATTGAGGATTATTCCTGTTGGAATGCTGATTTTGTTCCTGTCCAGTGTTGTAACTGTCCATTGATATTTGGCTGTGAATTTGAAATGTATAGTTTGAATGGTTCTCTTTTCAGGCAATATTTGAGAGATTCGATAGAGATCGAAGTGGGAAAATTGATGTACAGGAACTAAGGGATGCTCTTTACAGTTTGGGATTCGCGGTCCCTCCTTCAGTCCTTCAACTTTTGATTTCCCGTTATGACAATGGGAGTGGCCAGAAAGCTCAGCTTAATTTTGATAGCTTTATTGAGTAAGACATCTTGAGACCTACTGCTGTGTGGTATACTAGTCTTTTCCCCCTCATATAGGCCTCTAACCTTGAGTTTTTTTGTTGGGTTTGCAGATGCGGCATGGTTGTAAAGGTGGGCATATAATCCGTTTGCTTGAATTTCTTATTTGTTTCCGCAACTTTCTTAGTTCAGGACACATTGACTAAAGTTCAGTGAGTTTGAAAAGATTTTTTTGCTATAAACAATGGTGATACAATTTACCACAAACATGGTTTAACATTGCTAGTTAGCCGATAATGCTCTGAGTTATTTATCATCGGGTTTCTGAGTTCTCAAGGTTTATGTTGTTTCAAATTACAGGGTTTAACGGAAAAATTCAAAGAGAAGGACACACGTTACACTGGTTCTGCAACCATCAGCTATGATGATTTCATGACAATGGTTCTTCCATATCTTGTAACGTACAATTAACTGAATGTAATTTCATGCTGTTATGATTTTTGTTGGATATGTAATTATGTATTGTTTCTATGAGCATATTTGCTGTAAATGGAGGTAGGTTATTTTTAGGCGGATTTTCCATCTGGTTTGGTGTTGCAAAAATGAATATCTGAATAAAAAGTTTTCCTTTTCAGGAGACCGTCTTAGATATATCAGTTTTTGAGTTGGATGTGTAAATCAGAATCAATGTCAGTTTATGTATTGCACAATTGGTTTTCATATGGTTGTTTCCTGCCTGAGTCCCCATTATTCATCAGAATGCAATTTCACTCTTCAAAGACTTCACCTCTTACAATGCTGGCGATGAAAATACATAGCTAAATCATCTTCATCTAGAGTATATCCTATATTTATATCTCTCATTAGATTGTTACCAAATACATTTAGATCCGGAGGTCCTCTATGAATTCCTAAACAAGTGGAATTATTCTTTCTATTTGATTTCCAAAGATTTAAAGAAAGCAGATCAATATCGGTAGCATAATTGAACTCGAAAGTGACCTTGGCAACCTCATCCAAGTTAATAGAACATAGTTCTATCAAGTCATAGCAAAGCTCAAAGTCATCAACTTGTTTAGGTTGGAATTTTATAAGAGGTCTTTTAATGGCTTCCACAACCGCGTCCATTATTTTCGGGTCAAGCATACTCGTAGTACTTCCTGTGTCGAATAACATTTCAGTTGGCAAGACATCATTTATTCCCATTGAAATAAACTTACCTGAGACATACACATTTGTTAAGCGAGCCACGTAGGATCTGGACTTAATTAAGTCAACTTTGGCACCAATGATCTTGGCCTTTTCGCCAAAGCTCAGTGATCCGGTATCGTGTTCATCGCGGGGGAAGCAATGAGAGAATTTCTTCACCGCTAGTTTTTCTAGCAAGGTTCCGTAACCACGCATGAGACCTGCAACAGAACAACCACCTCAACTTCAAAGGGTGCAATTTTGTACTACTAACTCCGTTTCAAAATGATCGTTACGCTTTCCATTTTAGTCCGTTTTCTAATGTTTTTTGCACTTTGCTTTATTCTATTTTTGGACATGAAAATTTACTACCTTACCCTTCATTCCCCACAATATTTACACTTTTCCACTCACTTTCTCTTACTTTAATCATTTTTTCTTATATTCATACACCTTAATTTTTACACATTTTTCTTACTTAATCCGTACTTTTATTATATTCAACATTTTTTCTACTTTTGTCTTAATATTTGTGCAAATAGTAACTGTAAAGATCTTTATAAAACGGATGTAGTACATTTTACAAAATATTTTGTTTTGTAAGAAAGTATTATATATGAATATGACTCGTGTCATGTCACTTGCCATCTAATGGGAGTAACATCTGACAAGATGACATGAAAAGCCATTGAGTTTTAATAATAGTATAGATTTGAGATGACTCAAGCTGGCTAACCTGTAACTCCTGGAGTACTTAATGTAAGTCTGTCAGGGATATGGTTAGATGTTCCAACCCCAAAAGGCATAGACATGACAGACTGATATCCGAGCCCATATGGGTCCTGAAAGTAAAACTTGTCAGTGCCAATAACACCACTTGTTGTAGTTCCATCACCATATAGAACACTATATGAGCAAGGCTCCTTTGAGTCCCAGGCTAAGTCGCTACATTCGGTGTGATTAGCGAGAGGGAGACCTCTACACATTACATCAATACAACGGACTGCTTCATAGGTTTCAGAAGCAAAGCGGTTATAGTAAGGGAATTGATCTCCTTGTTTATAGCAGGATTCACAAGGAAGAGATTGGACCCATGTGAGGCTGCTTCCTGTGTCAATTATGAGCTCGGTTTTGAGCATAGGTGTAATACTGTTGTTGCGACCTATTCCCACCGGCATCACTAGCAAGTGCTCGTAGGTTGAGTGCGCGCGCATCCGAGTAGATTTTCGAGGGGGAGAATGTAGAAATGTTTGATGGTTCTCGGTTGATGTATCGACGTCTATGGTGCACACGGGTGGAGAAGGAGATTGGTGAAGATGATAATGCAGGTGATGATAAAGGCGGTTTAGGAGTTTGGGAGAAGGTAATGGGAATTAGTATTAAGTGAAAGAAAATAATCGACAAATTTGGGAAAGCCATGAAATAAGTTTTGGCTTCTTTGTTCATTTAGTTACATACTTATGTTGTAGCAAGAACATACATTGGAACATTTAATACGTGCATGAGTCATGATCTTGGCTTTGCTTACCTTTAATTTCTTAAAGAATGATTTTTATGTACATACTCTTTGATTCTTTGATCAAGAATAAAAATTATACTCTACTCTGAATCATGTTATTTTACCATGTATCAAATGTCTCGTCACATAATTTATCTTCGCATTAACATTTAATTTATGATCAAATTGATTTGTGGTGTCACACTCAGCATGATTGTTTTTTGGTGCAAATGAGCCACAAGGGCGGGATGAGAATCGATCCCAGGATCACTTGGAACTCCATCACTCTCACTCAGCATGATTGTTGGTTGTTAATTTAAGTTTTTATGATACTTTTGACGTACAAACATGTTTAATTAGCTGTTCAGGTTTGCCATTCTGCCTTTTGTTGAATACGAACATTTTGCTAACTTGGATCTAGTAATTAGTACGCACGTAGTATATTGTTTTTCAAATGGAACAATGTTGATGATTAAAATACATGGCAAGATCATCTTCGTCAAGTGTATATCCTACATTCATCTCCCTCATTAGATTGTTACCAAATATATTAACATCTTTACCTGTTGTAACAAATCCTAAGCAAACCAAATTAATTTGGTCATCTCGAATCCATAGATGATAAGAGAAGAGATCAATCCTGGTATAGTAGTTAAACTCCAAAGTAACCTTGGCAACCTCATCCATATTAACAGAAGTTAAATCGATCATGTTATAGCAAAGCTCGTTACCATCCAATTTCAGAGGTTTGTACTTCCTTAAAGCACTCTTGACCGCTTCCACAACCGCGTCCAATAACTGTGGAGATAGATGAGACACAGATGAACCCGTGTCAAACACCATATTCGCAGGCAATACATCTTTATACTTGACAACCATCCGTACTCCTGATACATAAACATTCGTTAAGGAAGCCTGGTAGTTTAATGATCGCTCATTTAAGGCCAATTTAACCCCTGCAATTTTGGCTTCTTCGCCAAAACTTAATATACCGGTGTCAGCCTCATCGCGAGGGAAACAATGAGAGAATTTGTTAACTCCTAACTTATTGAGTAATGTTCCATAGCCGCGCATGAAGCCTGCCACTCCTGGAGATTCTCCCTTGAAGGATTCGGGGATTTGATTCGACGTTCCTACACCAAAGGGTACCAACTCCAGCAAAGACGACGACGACGACGACGATGAATCTTGAAAGTAAAAAGTCTCTGTACCAATGACACCTGTTGATGTACATTATATTCATCAAGATATTTGACGTAATAAGAGCAAGGTTCGCCTGATAAAATCCATGATGACATGGCAGTAGCACCACAAAGGGGAGTAGTCTTATAAGGTATTGTTTTACAGGTTTCATCTTGACAATAGATAGGGTCGAAGGTCTTTGAAGCAGCACGGTCATAATATGGGAAATCACCTTGATTGTAGCAGGAGTCACAAGGTAGTGATTGGACCCAGGTTAGGCCACTCCCTGTGTCGACTAAAAGCTCCGTCATTAGCATCGCCATCACTAGTCTGTAATGTGGGATTGGGTGTACATTTGAATGGACTTTTGAAGGGGTAAACGTTGAACTGTTTGATCTGCTCATATGTCGGCGTCTATTATACACACGGGTGGAAAAAGATATCGGTTTTTTTGAAGCTTCGCCGAGAGTATGTGACAAGGCGGTTTGAAAGAGGGTGAGGAGCATTAGGATTATGGGGAGTGTGGGCAAACTCATTCCTGTATTATTATTACTTTTGACAAATTAATGTTTGTTACTTGGATATAAAACCCATAGAAAATTTTGCAATAACATATACGTAGTACAACTAGCTAGCTTCAACATTTTCTTGGTGTGTACAAGAACAGATGATCGACTTCATCATATATATTTAACTTAATTAAGATTCATGACAATGGGGTTGCATACCTTTAATCTTTAACTGATTTTTACCATGATTTCTAATTGTTACTACGTATATGTGAACAACATAGTGTTTACTTCAACTGTGTTTTCTTCGCCACATGAACTTCTCTAAATTTATTGGGCCTGATTGACCTTATATGATCTGATTCTGACATATTTCGCCCCATTGCAAGAGGGAAGCCCTCATTTACTCTTTTTTACCTTTATTCTGGGGCATAAAGGAATGACTGAAAATTACAAATTGGTTAACCCAAGAACAACTCCAACCCAATCATCCTTTCGAAAATTCAGGTGTATATGTATAAGTCGATACGAGTAGTATGTACTTGTATTTGTTTAGTTGCCTAATAAAGGACCCTTTTCAAGTTTTGTAACTAACAAAAGAAAATACTGGTTAATGGTTATGCAAAAAATAATAACATTAGGAAACTTAAGATATGAAATTAAAATTGTCTTTAATAATAAATAAATAAATACAGCACTAATTTGTCTATTACATGTATGAAAAGATATAGAATCCTAAGCTAGAGGTAAGCTTTGTGTCATAAGATGGGTGCCAAAAGAATTAGTACTAATTATCTTATAATATCTGTTAATGACATTGTTACTATTAATTAACAAATATGCCCTGGACTACCTGCATTTTCTAAGGACCTTATTTTATTTGTTTCATTAAAATAATGTCTACTAAACTAGATTAATTAAATGAACAATGAATCTGGTGACGAATTTCATATATAAAAAAAATACTCTGTAACTGTAATTGATCTGCTTTACTCTGTAATTGATCTGCACCCTTGTATTGGAAATTGTAGCCTTCCTATAATGTTCCCTCCCTGCAGAAAAAGAACAACACAATTAACTACAGTTTTATCAAAGATTAAAATAAAAAGAGATTAGAACTTGTTAATCCACATGAAGCTAATTGTCTACACGATCTAATTAGCGATAATGACAATGTATCAGAAGCTCGAAGAAATAACAAAGTCTAACAAGGTGAATCTAAAGCGCGAAAGATCAGCATTGGCATCTATTTAGCGTCGAAAACAACTAAATATACTATCATTTTCACTTATCAGGATAATTAAGCTTTTCACTAAAAGTCTTAAAGGGGGTTACCAAAAAGAAATAGAAGGAAAATAACCAACAAACGGTAAAAGTTTGGGTTAAAACTTAAAAGGGAAAGGTAATTCAAGGCTGCCCAGAAAGGAATTGTTGCTGCTAAAAGTTTGTGGTCCGAGTCACTGTCTAGGTGGGGGGATAACAACATGCCAACATGTATAAATTCCATTGGATTTTAAGTTTGATATGCATGGCAGCTGACAAGTTAGATGTTGGCTGCTTTACAAACCCATGCTAAATGCCAATCAACATGTAAACATATAACGTGTAAAGCAATACGTACTCATATCTACAATGTCGCCTTGGTTCTTTTCCCCTTTTACAAAATGTCACAATGCGATCAGTAAGTAACACCACCATGGATTCATACTCGGAAAAATAATTAATAGAGGATACTAAGGGTATATTCGTAATTGTACTATTATACCATATTATTATATATATGAATCTCATGTACCCGTATTAGGGTAAGCCGTATCATTATATTCACAATAATACCTACTTATACAACGAAGTAAGAAACTAGATAACTTTATTAGTTATCGTGACAATTAACCAGTATATATATGAGCCGGAACCAAACGACTTGTTTCCCCTCGATCGAGGTTAAAGTTATTTCAACTTCTTTACAACAAATGCATATGATAATTGATTATCCCGTGACATCGTTCTTTTAGAATAGATTATTCTTTAAAAGTTTCCATCACTTTCAGTATTGCCTTGGATCCAGTTACATTAAAGCCATAGGTGCTAATCTTATCCAAGCTATGGGCCTGGTTAAAGCGATAGGAATTGGGAAGGAAAGGGAACTTTTTAGATGACAAAAAATACGAAAACGGGTGCCCACCCAGCCACCCTTAAACCTATGACGTTGATAGAAACCCTACTGATTAACTAGTGGATCCACCATAAATTCATGTTGTTCACTTGCCTAATTATTATGTGAAGGAAAAGAAATTAAAGAAGCAACTTTTATTTCATTACAATATATAAGAAGGATACATGAAAATTCCTATGGCTGATAATGAATTGCCTCATTCAAGATTGTCCTCATTAAGGGTTACATAAGCTTGTGGGTGGTTCTTACTAACTATTTTTACCTTTTTCACTAATCCAACGATAACATAACGACGATATCAGTGACATTTAGGGATGGCAATGGGTAGGATCTGGGTAGGGTTTAGTAATACCCGGACCCGGATCCTAACTTTTTGACATATACCCATACCCTACCCTTACCCTATAGGGTCTAAAATTATAAGACCCTTACCCGGACCCTATGGGTCCGACAGGGTATGGGTAGGGTTTAGGGTCTTATGCGGGTCCGCGTAAAACTATAACTTTTATTTCCTTTTTTGTATTCAATTATATGTAATATGCAAAAATAATACAAGAACAACGATTAATAAGACATTTAAAAACAAATAAATAGCTAGTCTTCAAAAATTATCCTTGTCTTTCCTTAAACACAATACATTTTAAAGTACGAAGCTCATAAATTACAAAATCCCACATTCTTAACTACACAACATTAATTTTAATAAATAGGTATCCATTCAGTACTTTAGTAGTAGTTATCGTCAATATCATCATATACTTCATCATCAAGATCTAACAAAAAAAGTGAAGTACATAAAAATAACAAAATTTAAGCGGGTCTAAATATAGGGTATGGGCAGGGTATGGGTCTTAAGGGTCCGCGGGTAGGGTATGGGTAGGGTACGGGTCTGAAAAATTAAGACCCTTACCCTACCCTAAAAAAAACAGCATATGCCCATACCCTACCCTTACCCTATAGGGTCTAAAAAATAAAGATCCATATCCTAATTTTAGGGTAGAGTCTGACAGGGTCCGGGTAGGGTCCTGGACACGCTGCCATCCCTAGTGACATTCATTCGTCTACTAGTATTTAAAAGCAACGGATTCTAAATGTTTGCACAGAAATATCACTATTGAAATGATTGAGTTTTAAATTATCAGAAATCAGAAGAGTTTATATAGTACACTCTAAACAGATCACTATTGAAATGATTGAGTTTTAAATTATCAGAAATCAGAAGAGTTTATATAGTACACTCTAAACAGATGCGAAAAATCTCTAACCAGAAAACCTAACCCCAGAGTAACAGATCCTTGTGTTGGGTTGATCGAAGGGCCAGGGACTTAATCGATTCAAGGTATATTCTAACAAACATATCTATCTGATTTAAAGAGGTAAGATAGAATATATCTCTATTATATAAGTGAAGAGTTAAATTTATTTTAGTAAATACACTTTTGGTGTCCCCATTGGTTTATTAAAATACCCTCCACACGTATAGAATAGAGAATATAATGACAACCTACCCAATAGGAAAAACTCAAAAAATATTTTAATCAATCTAGCCTCTTAAATAAATTCTTACCATTTTATCAATTTGTTTATATGCGTACGGTTCTATCTAACTTATATGTTTCTTATATTCGCATGCATCACATTGATATAATATTTTTTACATGTTATTTCATGTTTAAAATGTAATAGCACAAATATGTTTTTGTATATTCGCACGCATTGTGTGCGTATAAGACTAGTATATATATAAGAGTACCTTGCTAGCTTAACTAAGGTAGAATGAACCACACTATAATCAAAGGGTTTGGCAATTGGCATCCACGAAAGATTGACAAGGCAAATTTCTCTTTTAGGAAAACAGGCTAAAAAGGAATAGGCCAAAAAGGTCAGCTTTCGATAAGTAGGATTCACACAAATCATACGCCCCAAATAAGAAAAACACTCCTAACTATCACAATTTTTGTGTTCAAATTAGGCGGTTGAAAGGGAGAAAATCACGTTTATATTAGGTTGTGGTTTCGAATTCGGCTATTTCTTTGAAATATTATTACTAATATAATGAAAATAAAGCAAAGGTGACGACAGATAGATTGTGATATAATAATGTCTCTTTCCAGATATAAGCCACCTTATACTATTTGTTTTTATTTTGGTTCAACGTTGATTATTGAAGACAGGAGGAATTCAATCATAAAAGGCTTCATATTTATGCATGATTGATCAAGACATGTTTAATTATATATAGGAATATTTATGGAAATTCTTATTTTCGATACCGGATGCTTTATGGTAATGTCAAATATCCCAATAAAAAAACAGAGAAAAAGACTAGAATTTTAGCTCTTCACTCAATCATACATGAACCTTGCAAAATTTGCTATGTATTAACATAACATGCTTTCTACAAGTTAAATGTCCAATTAAGGAGTATAATTATGCGAAGGCTTAAAAAAAGTCATACCTTTCAAGTTGTCTAGCGGTCTTGGGAGGGTAATGAAAGCTGAATATAACGCCACCATGTCTCCAAGGCGCTAAGCCAGAGTATTTCTAACAATGTCATCATCTCTCCTTCCCCAATATTAGTATAAATGGAATGTACAAATTCCTCAACCAAATATGAATAATGCCGTTAATAACATTGACAAAATTGTGAATGTACACAAGTCCTGTAAATATCAGAAAATTTCTGCGTTAGAAATTGACTCCAATCAAGTATGATCAACTTATACAGTAAACAAAAAAAATGTATGATGCCAGCATGTCTAATGAATTGCATAAGAAGATAAGAAATGTTACCAAGAATGGTGTTCTTTGATATCCAGAAGAAATGTAGAATTGTGGAAGATAACTTTTCTGCAACCCAATATTATAAACAGGGGTACCACTCGGATAATAAAGTCCATAATTCCTTTCAGAAGAAGGGCCAGGCTTCAAATTCTCATTGAAAAGAGCAAACACATACACTGTAATAGGCACTGAAGGCTTCCCAGGGGTACCTTCTTTATTCTCTATCTTCTGCAGCAAATTCCCATTATAAGTTGCTGCATTTTGGACTGTTGCCCCTACCTCATTCGGGTCACCCTTCGAAGGCCAACCCGTTTCTGATATCTGGACTTCTATATCACTATGACCCATTTTCTTAATCGCAGCATAAATTGCATCCAGTTGGGCATATAACATGTTATCATAATGTAGGTTGGTAACTGGGTCAATCATACCCTGGTTAGGCCTAAAAAGGACATAATCCAATGATATTTCATTCGGGCTACCCATGTAAGCGAAAAATGGATATACATTGATGAAAAAAGGAGACTTAATTTGGGATTGGAAATCCAACATGGGTTGGAGATATTCAGCTAAATCGGGTCTAAATGACCCAGAGGATGGAGGGTAAGAAGTAGCCAAAATCGCGGTGGAATGGGCGGTTGTGACAGTAACTTGGTTAGTTAATCCAAGAGATTTAAGGGCATAATAAACACCTTTCATGGCAGGGAACAAATAAGACATTAACTGTGTATCACCCCCACCTAAAACTTCATTACCCACCACAATACAGGTAATTTTGGTTTGGCTAATATAAGGTTGGACATGGGTTTGGATCCAAGCTTGAGCTTTAGATGGGTCACTCATGTTCTGTAGATACTCACTTCCAAGCCCGATTGTAAACTGGACATTCGAGTTGGCGAAGGCCAAAAGGACATTCGGGTCAGCGTCGTAGAGCTTGACCCGGCTTACTTGGATGGATTGTAGTAGTATTGCAACTCGGCTAGGGGAAGGCAGGTTATTGGCAATCTGCCCATAGTTAATTCCCACTCCTAGGCCATCAGTTTGTAAAATTGAGCCTGCAATCATTATTACCAACCAAATTAGACTTTTATTTAAAGGCTTCCTCAATCCCTTACCATTACGCTAAATCGTAACCAATTTTACTGTTACATAAAAGTATCAACATATTTCAACATAATCCATTACTTTTTTTTCATATGCACAGGCATTTATTCTTTTGGTCAGGTAACAGTTTGCATAATTATTTTTGTGGCAACAACACATTATGCATAATTAGGTAAAGCGTACAAAATGAAGGAATAACGGTAGGTGCCAAATTTCCAAAGCAACAGTACAGCTAATCTTGAAGAAAAGTTTGCATATGATATGAAAACACATCTCAAAAATGGAAAATGGGCAAGTGCTAAATTCTATGTCACAATCAAACTTTGATGGGAGCTAGTCCTGTATCGTTATAAGTATTCCGCCTAATTTTCTTTTATCATACTTCGTAGATAATTATTTTTACTGGATTCCAAACAAAAAAAATAACAAAGGGAATAGCCATAACAAACTAAGATTGAACTATCATAAATTAATTACAAATCAATCAAGTATGCATGAAAAATGCATACTTTGTTTAAACACCAAATATATTATTATGACAAAATCTGTTTTACAAAAATTAATCTTTTAGTTTTGAGATTGAATCATGTCTACATCATTGCCACTATCCTTCGCGAATCACGAACACCCAGAAAGAAAAACAGAGATAGAAAACACTGAAAGTTTAAAGGAGAAGAAAAAGTACCTGAAAAAAGGAGGAAGAAGAGGGAAAAGGACGCAATGAGTGAAGATGAAGTCGACATAGCCATGGCGGATCTGATAACAACTAATCACCCTCTTAATTAATATAATAATTAAGAACAACTTCAACTTCAACTTCCTCTGTTAATTAGAATGAGGAAGAAATTAAAGAATAAGATTAATCTGGGTGCCACCTTCTTCTTCTTCTTCTTCTTCTTCAATTGTTGTTGTTGTTAAGCTATAGTTTAGTTTACGTCGCACATTTATTATCTGTGTCTGTTTCTCTCTCCTCCGATCTGCTTATATTGGGAGAGGAAGGAAGAAGAGAGTGGCGTGTGGGAGCAGAGAGAGGAAGTTGCGCACCCCTCTTAAATACTTTTTACGAGCGAGTACAAGTATTTTATTTTATATATGGACCACTAAATAATGGGGAAAATATAATGTGATATGGTAAGGTATGGAATTATGGATCTTGCAATTATGGGAATTGTGTAAACGTATACAAGGTTTCTTCAATTTTTACGTTTTATTTATAGACACATACCAAAACTTTGTTTCACCTTCATTAACCGACATCTCATGTTTTTATTCTTTTTTATTGCAACTAGGTCATACGGCAATTGCCAACTTGAGACTTCTACTACGTATTTTTATCAACTTTTTTTTTTCTTCTTTTTTCTTTTTGGTATGGGTAACTTTTTAATCCAGTATTTTAGTCAATCTTTTTAAAATTAAATTTGGATACATTTTTAGTTACGGCTGTAATGGTAATGGTCAATAAAGTACATCATGCTATATTTCCTATTTTCTTCATTAAAACTAAGATTTAGATTTTTCTAAATATCTTGAGATTTTTTTGTGTGTGTACACAATGAAGATTCTATATTAATGAAAATCTTATTACAAATAAAATAATATAATAAGATAATTAAAGTACACCTTGCTATATTTCCCTTTTTTTTTTTTTTTGTTAGCACCCGGTTCACCCTTAGGGCTAATCCGGATTCGGGGCGAGTTCTGGATGGATAGGTTCTATTCCCCTCCCAATTGTTATTGCGGGGGATCGAACACGAGTTCTCCCAACCAAGTTCAGCCCTAATCACCACTGAACCAACAAGCAATTGGTATATTTCCCTTTATAAATCCTCACTCTATCAACTTTTTGAGAGATTTTATCTAATGTGGCTGTCAAATACAAATAAAGTAGATATGTAAATAGTGTAAAAATCTCAAACGTTGCGTATAAAAATGAATGGAGGAAGTATGAAATATTTTATATAAGTATCTATTCTATAATTGATTGGAGTCATATTAATACCGAAGATTTTTCTTAATTTTCTTTTTTCAGATGTTTTCATATTATTGAGTGATTTGAACATCATAATCATAATCATAATCATGAATTATGATTAATATATATTGTACTACGCAATTGATAATAATATTTGAAGCGTACTATATTGCATTTATATGTGTGCAAACTGCAAAGTCTTGTGATCACTATGTCAAAAGAAAATTTGGAGTATCAAGTACCAGACTACAAATCGTGCATTAATTTAACTTTGGCCTAGTGGAAAGAAGAGGCCATTTACACTATAAGGTTAAATTAATTAGCAGTTCAATCCCCATTTGAAATAGGTTGAGGACGAAAATCATATTGCAATTTTATGTGTGCAATAGTGTGATCACTATTGTCATAAGAAATTTTGAGTATCAAGTATTACAAGGTTACGTCCAATTTGCATGCCACCTTCACTCTCACATTAGTACCCTGTGTGATATTGTCCTCTTTAATTGGAATGGGTTCGTACGAATTAGTTTTTGTGCACCCTCCCAAAAAGTCTCACTGTACTCTCTTCACCAAAAAACAAGTACTACTCCATCCGTTTTAAAATTATAGTCATGTTTTCTATTTTGGGCATCCCAAACTTTATAGTCATATTTTCATATTTGGACATTACTTTCCCTGCTTTTCCATATTCTATATTCCACTTTTTACACTTTTCAATACACTATATTCTACTTTCCCACTTTCTCATACATTATATTCCACTTTTCTTAAAACTCGTATTTTTAGTCAAACACTTAAAAATAACTATAATTTTGGGACGGAGAGAGTAATATTTAAGGCAACCCTTACATATTCTGCTGATGTGCTACATGGGTTGACATCCTAACACCAGTCGGATAGGGCATTAGTTTGGCGGAAAACGTTTTCAGTGAAAAATGATTTTCATTGAAATTCATCAGCGCGTCTCCTCTGAGACCAGTCACACCATCAACTTGATGGTGTGACGAGCGCAAAAACAATAGCGTACCTCCCCTAAAACTATATAAAAAAAAAAAGTAACAGATCTAAACTATAAAAGTAACATACCTAAATTAAAAAAGTACCTCCTCTAAAATTAAAAAAAAAAGTAACATGTCTAAACTATAGAAGTAACATACCTAAACTAAAAATGTACCTCCCCTGAAACTATTCCGTATAAAAAAAGTAACATGTCTAAACTATAGAAGTAACATACCTAAACTAAAAAAGTACCTCATCTAAATAAAAAAGTAACATGTCTAAACTATAGAAGTAACATACCTAAACTAAAAAAAATACCTCCTCTAAAATTATTAAAAAAAAGTAACATGTCTACACTAGAAGTAACATACCTAAACTAAGAAGGTATATCCCCTAAAACTACTCCATATAAAAAAAGTAACATGTATAAACTATAGAAGTAACATACCTAAACTAAAAAAAAAGTAATTCGTCTAAAATTATAAAAAAAAAAAAGTAACATGTCTAAACTATAGAAGTAACATACCTAAACTAAGAAGGTATATCCCCTAAAACTACTCCGTATAAAAAAAGTAACATGTATAAACTATAGAAGTAACATACCTAAACTAAAAAAAGTACCTCATCTAAAATTATAAAAAAAGTAACATGTCTAAACTATAGAAATAACATACCTAAATTCGCAAGTGTGAACTGGTCTCACCATCAGTTGATGGTGAGAACAGTCTCATACAAGAATTTGGGGAAATTCATTGTTTAAGCAAAAATACAATTCCAAATTGTTTTCTAAAAGAAAAATTGTAGAGAAAAAGGAAAATGAAAGTAGATGGATGAGGATCGATGGGAAGAGAGAAAAAGGAGGTAAGGATCTAGAGAAAAATTGAAAATGTGATTCCCTTCCTTTCAAATGAAAATGTTTACCACCCTTGAAAGTGTTAATGGCAGAAAAAATATTTTTCACCATTTTCCATACCAACACAATGTAAAATGATCGAAAATGAGAAAATCATTTTCATGAAAATGTTTTACGCTAAAACAAATTCCCTAACAAAAAGCACTAAATACTTATATAGGCTTTGTTTGGCACGCCATTTCAGACGTCTCAAATAATAAGGTGTTGAAATTTTAAGCCACCTTGAATGATTAGATCGGTTTGTCAAGCACCTTAGATAGAATATAAAGTCTTGAATTCAGACGTTACTTTGAGTAACGTTTCAATTTAAGTTGCATAAATTTTCATGTATTTTACCTTTAATTTTTAATTTAAAACAACTATTTTATAAATTTCAGCTCCTTAAAGCTTAAACCATTAATTTTACCAAAAAACTTATATAACCAGATACCTTATTAGTTTCAGCTTCAACCTTTCCCGTTTCAGCTAACTTATCAATTTCAACCCTATTTTAATTATTTTTGCCAAACATAGCCTTATACAATTATAATATATACAATTATACAATTATAATATATACCTCATTTTTTTTTGTTTTTTGGTCACTTACTATTCATGAAGTCAAAGTAAAATAGTTGACCGTACCAAAAGAAAGAAAGAAATTACGTGAGATATTGTTCTATATAAGTATTAATACTAGGTTAGGTTCATTGCAAACGCACGGATGAGACTAAATAAATTTTTTTTCTAATCTGTCTAATTTATTTAAAATAATTTTTTAATAAAACAAAATCAGAGAAGTATCAAATTTTACCATGGGTTGTTGGAAAATTAGATAAAATTATTATTTATTCGAATTATAAAGTGATTAGTGTTATCCTAGGTGTTTAAGGTTTCGCCAAAAATAATTAAGTTGGGAAAAAAACTTATCATACCTTTATCAGGTAACTGTTTCTTTTAAAGTTGAATGATATCCATAACTGTAACCATACCCGTACCTAGGGCTACGCAAAACTATTCGAAAAACTAAGAACCCGAAACCCCCCGATCCGAAAAATTGGGTACCCGAACCGATATGGTTATCGGTTCGGGTACCCGATCCGAAATTTGGTTATTGGATAAGGTTGCGGATATCATTTTATAAATAACAGTTACAAGATAATGATCCGATAAGCCATTTTTTAAAGTTTTTCCTAATTGAAATATTTTTTCCCAATAGCTCAAAATCCTAAATGTTAATAATCAATGTATAGTTTGAATAAATTCTAATTTCATTATAATGTAGTCAAAATCATGTGTTAATGTTGATATTTAGTGTTGAATGATATTATAATAATCTTGTTATAAATACTATATTTTCCAATTGGATCATAACGGGTACTCGATATCCGATCTGAAAGTTTGGGTACCCGGTGTACGGGTAACCGAACTTAACGGCTCGGTTCATGTATATCAATTTTAGCCTTATTGGTTATAGGTTACCTGATCCGATAATGCTATTGGTTATGTACCCGACCCATGCTCACCCCTACCCGTACCCGCTACATAAAATGGAAGAAAAATAATAAAAAATGCTTGTTTGGGTATGGGCATATACGGAGTAACATTATTTTTTAAAAACCATTGCATGTAGGCTAAGAGTATAATTAATTATTATTTTTTAAAAAGGTTTATGAAAATCAAAATACTATCTTGCTATTACGGAGTAGCAACTTACTACGTATATTATAAAAACAATAATATAAATAATAGTTGTTATTTTTCCAATCCTAACATATATTTTCAAATTAGTATTAATATATTTTGTTAGATTTTTGCCATAACACACATGAAATCGTAATTTTGGAAAAAAAATTAAGAAAAGAATTAGGAAATTAGATATTTTAAAAGATTATTTAATAAACTTTTTTTTTAAAAAAAAAAATCTAAGGGCACACCACGAGATGATTGGTTGATGTGTATTTTAGTATATAGTATTGGTTGATACTCTTAACCACTAGGCCAAGACATCATTGATTAATGTGTATTTTAGTACTCCGTATATAATATTGATTGATTGATTGATTATTATGTTTTGTCATAATATTAATTTTTTGTATTTTTTGTTATATTTGCGGTTGCAATTGACCAGGTATAGGGCTGTTTAGAGTCCGATTTAAACTACACCAAATTAAAATTACGTATTTTACCGGTTTGGTTGACGATTAAAAATTACGATTTGGTTTGAGAATTTTTTCAAATAGAAATTTACATTACAAAATTTGTATCTTTTATGACAACCTAATAACGACGGGTACAAATTTTGTCGTAAAGGGGCTTTAACGACGGGGATAACAACCCAACAAAGACGGGAACAACCGTCGCAAATATCTTTTACGACCGGGATAACAATCCAACAAAGACGGGAACAACCGTCGCAATTATCTTTTACGACGGGTTAACGACGAAATTTTCCATTAACCACGGCCCCCCTTTTATGACGGGTTCGCGACGGAAAATCCCGTCGTTAATCAACAATTATTGACCTTTAGCGACGGATTTTCCGTCGTTAATAGTGCAATTTCTTGTAGTGTTATGGTTTGGTTTGGTTTCACAAAATTTGAAACTAAACTAAACCGCAAATCTTAATCAACCGTTTTGTGTTAAAATATTTTTTAATACGGAATATTTCAAATAAATAAAACTAAATTTACAAAGGTAAAATAATAAAATTTAACATATTTGCATGATTTATTTTAGTACATTGTAATTCTCACGTAAAGTTTATTAAGGCCCTGTTCTGTTCACCTTATTTCCACTTATTTCAGGAAAAATAAGTTCAGATAAGTTCAGTTCAGTTCAGATAAGTTCAGGAAAAATAAGGGTTGACCAAGTACAATTTATAACTAAAATATGTTTTGATCATGATAAGTTCTAATAAGTTCAGATAAGTTCAGTTAAGTTCAGATAAGTTCAGATAAGATAAATTCAGGAAAAATAAGTGAAAATCAGGTGAATAGAACGCATCCTAATTGTTTAGTTAGGCATAAACTATAAACTATTTTTCTAGAAAGATAATGCCATAAATTATTAATAAAGCTAAATTGCAAATTGAACCGCACTAAACCGAGTTTAGTTTGGTCCGGTTTGACATGTAATATAACTGGATTTGGTTTTTGAAAAATATCAAACTGTTATACTACCGGACCACATGGGCGGGCCTACATAGGTCCGGAGGGGTCCAAAGGGAACCCCATTATTTTTGAAAAAAAATACTGTAAAATTGATTTTGGGATAATTAATTGCACTTGAAATGGTTAATTTATGTGTTATTAACTTACATTAAATTTACTTGTCCCCGTCAAAAAAAAATAAAAATTACTTGTTGCACAATGGTTGGTTAAATACTATGCTATACAGGAAGTCTGGGTTTGAATCGAATCATCTTCTAAATTCTTCATGTTTATTTTTTTTTCTCCTTTCTCTTTGCAAGTCATTTTTCTTCATCGCTTTTTTTTTTCCCTTTTTCTATAATGGTTCATGATTTTGCTTTTACTACACAACAAAAAATAGAAATTAGTGACTTTGTTTGCTATTTGTTAAGTAGCAATTATTGTAATAAAGTAAATTTCCTTCAAAGTATGAAAAACTCGTTTTTCAATTTAAATTGAAATCGTATCATGTTATTGTTGCAATTTGGATTAGGTGTTGAAATTTATTGTTATGAAAATCCAAAATCAAAGTTCATAAATCCTCCCTATATTTTATTATGGCATTTTTAATATTTTGAGTACTTACCTCTCAACTTTAACCCCCCTAAAAAGAGCAAATATAAGAAATTAGAAAGCAAATCATTCTAGTTGGTTGAATCTAAGGCGGATCCGAACATGCATGTTGTGGATTATCTACGGAGGGACGACATTTGGAGTCATGTACTTGTTCGGTTCGGGAGCAGCTAGGGAAGGCCCGCATCACATAGTATGTATCCTGAATTATGCTAATTGACTATGTGGCAATTAATTTGGATTTCTGGCCAGCTTTATGGTTTTTCCGCATGAATTATATTGTTTATATTGTTCATATGCAAGTCATTTTCCTTCATCGCTTTTTTTTTTCTTTTTCTATAATGGTTCATGATTTTGCTTTTACCAAAACACCAAAAAAAAAAAAAAAAATAGTGACTTTGTTTGCTATTTGTTCAGTAGCAATTATTGTAATAAAGTAAATCTCCTTCAAAGTATGAAAAAGTCGTTTTTTCCATTTTAAATTGAAATCGTGCCATATTGTTGTTGCAATTTGGATTAGTTTTTGAATTTTATTGTTATGAAAATCCAAAATCAAAGTTCATAAATCCTACACATATTTTATTATGGTGTTTTTAATATTTTGAGTACTTACCTCTCAACTTTAACCCCCTAAAAAGAGCAAATATGAGAAACTAGAAAGCAAGTCATAATTTTTTTTTTTCCAATTCCTAGATCCGCCCCTGCCGAACCACATATACGATATACTTCGTAGTTGTATACCCCAAACCCGGGTGACAAAGTTACAACTGTGGCCTGCGGTGATGTACGAGTAGCGCGTTCATACGTAGACGGCAACACGGGTACGCGACTCCATTGTCTCCTCTCCAATCTACAGGAAAAAGAATGCATGGCGCGTTAGAACACAATGATGACTCGATACGTTTCATGCCGTCTTGACACTGGATACTTAAATTAAATAAATTATAAAGTAGCGACTATTTTAGATTATTATGGAAAAGATCAAGTTTCTTGAGTTGCCTATCCGTTTAACATTTTATGGAAACGTTATCCACTCTATTCGGCGTTTTTTTTATCGGATGAAAATTGAACTTATATAAATTAACTTATTTCAATTTTTTAGAACTAATTTAACTCGATCACTTAATTTAATGGGACCTAACTGAAATTTATTACACTTGAACAAACCTAATTAGTAGATAGTAAATTTGGAAATTAAATTTATAAAACCTGGTTGAAATTTAGAATATGCTCTGTTCACGACCAGTTCAGATAAGATAAGTTTAAAAAAACTAAGAATTGTCCAAATACAATTTATAACTATAATAAGTTCAGTTAAGTTTAGAAAAATAAGTGAAAACAGGTGAATAAAACTCATCCTTATGTGGCCTGATTAGAAGTATTGATTTTATAGGACCTAAAGAACTTATAGGGTCAGATTGAAACTTATTGAAGTTAAAGGATCCAATTGTAACTTATTTGGACTTATTAGACCTAAAAGTTTTTTTTTTAATAAAGAGAACACCCTACGTCTTATTAATTTTCTTTCCTTAAAATAATAACAATAAAAATAAATCACTTTTAATTACTTAAATTTACAAAAGGTCGTGAGCGAACAAGGTGTACAATAAATTTATGGTACACCAATATAATTTTACCCAAACTTTTGGGGAAATGATAAATCCAAGGAAGAATTTCACTTCTTCCAAGGAAATCACCTTTTAAAAAATGGGATCCTACTACATGTACACCTAGTGTACAAGACATCTTGTACACCATGCTTTTCTATTGGTTGAGATGACATATTTATTACTCCCTCCGTCCCGGAATACTTGAAACCGTTTGACCGGCACGGAGTTTAATTCATTATAATTGACTTCTTATTTAATTGAAAGGTAGATAGTAGTGGGGATTTTTTTTAATATAGATAGTGGGATGTGTGCAAAGGGGTTGGGTGGGGGTTCATGAATTTTTTAATGTTTATTTGGAGTAGTAGGGTTGTTGGTGGGCCCTTAGGTAAGGTGAGAAAATAATAAAATATTATGTAAAATTTCCATTTTTAGAAGCGTTTCAAGTAATCCGGGACGGCCCGATAAGGAAAGCGTTTCAAGTATTCCGGGACGGGGGGAGTATTTTTTATTCTTAACTTTTAAGTGGGTTTGATGATACGTCAACAAATTAATGAAGGTGTACAAGAGAATCTTGTACACTAGGTGTACATATAGCATTTTCCTAAAAAATGTGGATTTCCTTGGAAGAAGTAAAATTTTCCACTAGTAGAAAAATATTGATTTGAGGCGTCACTTTTATATTGATTTGCGGCGTTTTAGGCGTAGCAGCAAATAGAGTGGCAGCAAATGAATGGTATTGATTTGCAGCGTTAAAAAACGCCTCAAATCAATCATTCATTTGCGGCGCTATTAAACAAAAACGCCTCAAATTATATGAATTCTATAGCGGCGTTTCTACCTGAACGCCTCAAACTTTGGTAAAATTGCGGGAGTTTATACGCCGCAAATAATTTGTAATTTTTTTTTAATAAATAATATATTTTTTGTGAACTAAACAATCCCAAAAATATAAAACCTGTACTCACGCCACATTTATACAACGTTCAAAAGTGTCATCAACCACCAATAACTTCCAAGAAACTTTGATTTTTACATATAAGTTAACCATCATATGTTTACAAAATAAACCACCTAAATAGTTTCAAGTCTATAATAAATATATCTTTTACACTTCACACGTTACAAAATTGCACCAAAAATATAATAAGGCAATTATATATGATTTTAATAGCATGAAACATCCACAAAAAGAGATCGATGAAGCGTTAATTACACACAATGTTCGGTGAAGTATGATGCCCATTTGTCTCGTATTTCATCAATTTGCTCATCGGTGAAAGGATCTCCACTCATTGATGTGCAAACCTAACAAAATAATATATACATCATAAAATTAGTTATCTTCGGTTAGATTCAATACTGATGCCCATGTCAAGTTGTCAACTTATCCAGTGTCTCTAGTAACGGGATAAAGCAGAATGTGCGACGATGTTACGCTGAAAAGCTCTAGTTTCATGCAAGAATGAAATGCTTGACATATGATTTTACCATTTGTCAGAGGATTTAGCAAAGATTCATATTTGCTGTTATAGTTTCTGTAGTTTTCCAGCCTGTTTATAGTTAGGTGTTCTGTGTGCCTTACGGTTATAAACCCTTTAAATGTTTAATATACTTAGTATTAGGTTACTTAGACTCATTCCCATCTACTTTGGTAAAGTTATGCGCGTTTAAGGCTTTATTGATCAATAAAGGTCATATTTTGACCGTTATAGTCGTTTTTGCTCCCAACTCTAACCCATGAACTTAGATTGGTATTCTAAACCCTTTAAATGTTTAATATGCTTAGTATTAGGTTACTTAGACTCATTCCCATCTACTTTGGTATAGTTATGCGCGTTTAAGGCTTTATTGAACAATAAAGGTCATTTTTTGACCGTTATAGTCGTTTTTGCTCCCAACTCTAACCCGTGAACTTAGATTGGTATTCTAAACCCTTTAAATGTTTAATATACTTAGTATTAGGTTACTTAGACTCATTCCCATCTACTTTGGTCAAGTTATGCGCGTTTAAGGCTTTATTGATCAATAAAGGTCATATTTTGACCGTTATAGTCGTTTTTGCTCCCAACTCTAACCCGTGAACTTAGATTGGTATTATAAACCCTTTAAATGTTTAATATACTTAGTATTAGGTTACTTAGACTCATTCCCATCTACTTTGGTCAAGTTATGCACGTTTAAGGCTTTAATGATCATTATAGGTCATATTTTGACCGTTATAGTCGTTTTTGCTCCCAACTCTAACCCGTGAACTTAGATTGGTATTCTAAACCCTTTAAATGTTTAATATACTTAGTATTAGGTTACTTAGACTCATTCCCATCTACTTTGGTCAAGTTATGCACGTTTAAGGCTTTAATGATCATTATAGGTCATATTTTGACCGTTATAGTCGTTTTTGCTCCCAACTCTAACCAGTGAACTTAGATTGGTATTCTAAACCCTTTAAATGTTTAATATATTTAGTATTAGGTTACTTAGACTCATTCCCATCTACTTTGGTCAAGTTATGCACGTTTAAGGCTTTAATGATAATTATAGGTCATATTTTGACCGTTATAGTCGTTTTTGCTCCCAACTCTAACCCGTGAACTTAGATTGGTATTCTAAACCCTTTAAATGTTTAATATAATTAGTATTAGGTTACTTAGACTCATTCCCATCTACTTTGGTCAAGTTATGCACGTTTAAGGCTTTAATGATCATTATAGGTCATATTTTGACCGTTATAGTCGTTTTTGCTCCCAACTCTAACCCGTGAACTTAGATTGGTATTCTAAACCCTTAAAATGTTTAATATACTTAGTATTAGGTTACTTAGAATCATTACCATCTACTTTGGTCAAGTTATGCGCGTTTAAGGCTTTAATGATCATTATAGGTCATATTTTGACCGTTATAGTCGTTTTTGCTCCCAACTCTAACCCGTGAACTTAGATTGGTATTTTAAACCAAATTAAAACATAACCAAATTAAAATCCAAAAATAAATTAAACTATATAACAAGGATAACACCCTTACCTTCTCTAAGTCTGAAACATCATTGCAGCAAGAGACTAAATCAAACATGTACCGCATTACGTAAAATCTACACTCAAGGCCTCCCTTTTGTTGAGCGCACTAGAAACAAGGGTAGAATTTAGATTAAGTAAAAATGGAATATATACAAACTATAAATATCAAATAATTTTTACGTGTGCAGTTACCTCCACATATTTCCATAAAGGCTCTTTCCTGTTGACACGGTTGCCACACATCTTGTACCTTGTAAAAAAACTAGAAATTCCCAATTAATCTTAAGTTATTGCTTGGTTATATCCTTAGATGGATACTTGATAAAAACATAATTACATAACGAAAAAACTAAAAGGACTTACTGTCTCACTATTGTCTTCATCTATATCTTTCGACCTAAACTCAAGCAAATGGAATCGAAGTGATATATGGTGCAATTTTTTACAGATATTGCAAGGAGCATCCAATGGTCGCTGGATCCAATAACAATTCCATTACCATTTTAATAATATAAGTAAGAATATGAGCAACACAGCAGGCGCAACAACTTAGAACAACAACATATGCACTGACTTAGAACAGTAACTATCAGACAGCATCAACTTAGCATAACTGATCATGCATAGCAGCAGCAACTTAGCATAACAATAGCAGCATATAACAAGAACTTCAGAAGCAATAATACATCAGACATATCAGATAGCAACATCACAATACATCAGAACTGAAGCAACAACAACAGTGTGGCAGCAACACAATACAACAGAATTGAATGCCATTTCAAAAGAGTAGCAGCAGCAGCATAATAAAAAGAACATCAGATGTATTATTGTTGCTGAAAGTCTGGCTACTTGCAAGAGAGTTCATTGGTAAACGGTGACTGAGTAATGTAGTTTAGAAGATGAAATGCAGCTAGAAATTGGTAAACGGTGACTGAGTATTGGATCAAAGGCAATCTGCTGCCCCTCCCATTGTAGTAGTTATTCAATCTGTACACCGTGCATCTGCTTTCGCCAATTTTTATTTTGTGAACACCATTTCATACAATAGAATTGAAGCAACAAACGAACTCATTTCATACTTACTTTTCAAAAATAGGTGCCAGAACAAACTCATTTCTGGATTTTACTGATTCGTTCATTGCTTTGAAAATGTATGCGTTGACTTCCTCTGTGCTTGATTTTATTTTGGTGTCAGAAGTAGTGTCTGGACATAGCCACCCAACTTTGGAAGCCTTGTCATTTGAGTTCAATTCATGTTGGAGTGCTCTGAGCGGTCGATTATTGAATAGGTTACATGATTTACGTGAAAGAAAGTTAAATATATTACCTACTTGAGATTAAAAAAAATTACCTCATGAAAACTTGAATAATGGATATATTTATCTTTGCTCCTCTTAAGAACTGTGAAATATCATTCTTGTCTACTTGAATTTTTCCATTTTCATTGTAATGGAACGGGGTACCATCTAGAATCACTTCAAAAGAATCACCATTTGGCATGGAGGCAACAAATGTCCGCAACCACTCACATTCTTGACTAAGGGAATCTACAATTGTATCGGGAATATCCGGGCTTTTTCGAGAAGCCGACAAGCCAGAGGCTAGTTCATTGCTAAAAATCATCTCTGGCGACATCCGCTTCAACTTCTTAACTTTCGGTGTCGCCTAAAAATTAAAATCAAAGAATATAAACTATAATCGATAACATGATTGGTGAATATGAAATACATATAATTGAATAAATACAATTAGAATCTTATTACCTCAACTGAAAACCTAATTAATGTAGTAGGCCATTGCACATATGTAACAATAGCATTCTCCATTGCCTCAATTTCGAACGCCGGAACAGGAACAGGAAGTGGCAAGCCCAAGAATTCATCTGGCACTTTCTGAATTTTCACCTTCAAATGACCGGGAAGTAACGGTACAGTGTGACAAACTTCATTCTCACGAGGTGGATATGCGGTAGCACTCGCCACGTCATACATTGCTCCAGATTCCGGGTCTTTAAGTAGAAGTTGGCATGTAGTTTCTACCTGGGTAAGGATTTTTATCACATTAGACATATATATTAGAGATAAGTAAACTTCAAATAAGTTTACACAAAATAAGGCAAAACATTTGCACTTCAACACTGGTCAACTTTGACTAGATTCTTGAAAAAGTCAACTCTGGTCAACTTTGACCTGAACCTCAAAAAAGTCAACCCTGTTGACCAGAACTAACAACAGAATGGCATCAGATTTGCAATGTGAATTTGATTCCTAGACACATATATTAGATTTTTTTTCTAATTAAGTCGGAATTTTGGGATATGTTTGTGTATTGGGATTCTATAACTTTAACTTGTATGATACGGCGTCTAATGCTCAATTTTTAACAGAACTTTGTGAATTGGATTAAAGTGCCACTCTCAGTGCATTGGCTGCTGAACAACTTGGTCAGTTTTCCGGACATGTGCATCACTACACTGCTGTCCTGTAGCAGCACTGCTGTCCTGTAGCAGCACTGCACTGCTGTCCTACTGTGCACTGCACTGCTGTCCTACTGCAAGCAGTGCAATGCACAGCAGGAAAGCAGTGCAATGATGCTGTGATGCAGTGGTGCAGTGCTGCTGTGCAGTAGACAAGTGGATCAGTGCTGCAGTGTAGTGGTTCTCGTATAGCTCAAAAAACCGGGCATTACTCTAGCTATGAAAATCTTGAGTCTAGAAAAAGCTAGAATCTGTATGCATAAGCTCATAATAGACATTCAGTGAGTGATAAGTTACCTCGAAGGGCGGCAGAACCTCCTCCAACTCAGATGGCAGAGCCTTCTCATGGGGTAGCTCAATTTGCCTGGGTGGTGAACGTTGAGAGTGGTTCGAAGGAGTTGTTGAAGGCAATGTGGTACTTAAACCCATAGATTCTAAAATGGAAGGGAGATTGGCCTTCATGCTAGCCTTTAACTCTTCTCTCATTTCCTCTCGAAGTTCCTCCCGAAGTTGTGCTTTTATTGTCTCATGATCAGACTTAGGCTTTGATGTTGCCTTTCCAAACGCCCTTTTGACCCCGACATTCACCCCTCCAAATCCACGTGCCCGGCCCAAATGATCTGACTTCCCAAGAGCCTCGGATAAGGCATCTTGGTTCCGATGTGGAGTAAATTCCCCTTTTGCTTGCTTTTCTTTAATCTCCAGCTGTTCATAGTTGTTATATAAAAGAATAGGCATCAAAACTTATACACAAGCAAACCAACAAAGGAAGCACTATAAGCACCATTGATTTAAAAAAAGTATCGATCACAGGCTCTAGTTCATATAATAAGTGGCAAGATATTAACTCCATTATCATTCAGTGTATCACATTATGAACTAGACTTTATCTCGTGGGCCGCATATAGAAAATCACAAGAATTGAATTACTTACATATTTGTCAGCAATTGCCTTTGTTTTGGGCTTTGGGATAGATCTTTTTCCTGTTTTTTTGTCTTTCTTATGCATTGAACAATACCAATCATCACCTCGATTTTGTTCAGAATTTGGGTAAAAGCCCTCGTGGATCCATATTTTCCGAGCATCCTCATAGTTATATTGTCCCAAGTGATGAGGATTATCATTCGATTTTGCACTCTTTTGGGCCTTTTGACGCTTAAGCTAACAAACATAAATTTTTACGTTAGTTTCATACCATAGCCAATTATACACATCATATAAAATAGTGAAATATAAACTTACCACTGCTATGTCAGATGTTTTTGACTTTTTAAATGTCTCCCAATCTTCTCGTTGGATGTTTTTCCAAATCTCATATGGTTGACGATTGACCTCATTTTTGCTCAACTTTCTTGTAAAAATAATATGGCCACTCACTAGCTTTCCCTTGAAGTCCCTGAATCTCTTAGCTACACTAGAGAGGAAATTCTTTTTGATTACTGGATCATCTTCAAGGTGGAATCTTGCCTGCACGTTTAAAACAAAACAATCAAGAGATGGCAGGAATACAGTCTGAAATAGCTGAAATACAGGCTGAACTACCGAACTACTGAACTAATGAACTAGCTGAAATACAGGCCGAACTACTGAACTAGCTGACCTACTGAACTAGCTGAACTACTGAACCAGGTTCACTGCTGAACCTGCTGCCCTACTAAAGCTGAACTACTGAACTAGCTGAACTACTGAACTACTCAACTAGCTGAACTACTCAACCCAGCAGGGCCTGACACAAAACAGAGTGGCCGGGCTAGGCATGGACCAGGACTGTTAAGGACCGCGACCTGCATGCTAGAATGAGGCCCTGTTGAAGAATGAGGCTGGAATACACGATATACAACTGTAGTTTCTAAACAGACCTAGAACACGAGACAAAAACTAAAACACTCAGATAATTAATTAACAGCAACCATCAGCTATACTAAAACTAAACTACAAATCCTTATTAGTCCTAAATAATCAACCAGTAATCCAAAGCTAATGTGACACTGCTGCCCTATATCTCAAGCCTTAAACAACACTGACAGATGAACCAGTAATACAGATGTGAGTGAACAAAACAAATAACTAAACTACTGAACTAGATGAACCTGCTGCCCCTATATCTCAAGCCTTAAACTACACCGACAGCATTAATTGCCAAGAGCATGTCAAGTAGAAGCAAGTATGCTCACTCAACATGTAGCCCAAACATCAAAAGAATCGCTGGACAATGATCATGCCAGCTGAAACAGAAAAACCAGCTAACATATTCTAAGCAGCTCAACAGAAACCAGAGGCAAAATGAATAAAAAATAACCCCAAACCTTCCCAACTTCTACAAAATCACACTAAATCAAGTAGAAACCAACGACCGGGCTGTTTAAAATTTCAAAAAATAAAGGCAGTAGGTATAGAAAAATGAAAAAAAGAATAATTTTAGCACTTACCATTGTGTCCTCCCATAATTTACTCCTTAAACCTTGACTAACACTTGGCCAATCCCAATTAATATTCAACTTGCGACTACACAAACCGATCTGTTGACCATACTTCAATCTCCATTTGCCGGATGGACGCAAAAGGCTGTCAAACTGCAGGAACATGGGCCCGGTCTTTCCTAGCCCTTTTGTCGGACCCCTAGCTTTTCCTGACCCCCTTCCCCTACCCTTGCCTTTCTTGCTACCTGACTCCTCTGTAGGATGATTAGTATCAACTCCGAGAAGGGCAGCAGCATCAGCCAGCTCCTCAAACTCATCAAGTCGACGCAAATACTCGTCATTAGCTATATCTTCTGGTTCACCTTGGTCTTTCTCGTTCAAGGCATCATAGTCCTTATCTTTTTCTGGCGTTTCTTCATCAGATTCATCCCCATTTCTAGCCATAGCTCTGCAAAATTTGAATCTTTTAACTTTAGTACAATAGCGAAACTAAAAGGATAATACAAAACAGAAAAGTACATAACCCAACACACTTAAAGTACACACTACAAAACAGTACAAAACCAAAAAAAGTTAAAGTATTTTTTGTACAGAACACTAGCACAATAAACAGAACACAACAGAATTAGTATAAAAAAATAACCGAACAGACAGAATAATACAAAATTGAACAAAAATAACAAGTACTTTAAATAAGAAATCAATCAACTACAAAACATGAGAAATATGTCTACACAGTGAGTACCTAAATCATCATCAAGGTTCATCAACAGTTATGCCTTCTGTATGATCTAAGCGCATATAATTGGTATCATTATCCGTTCCATCAAGCACACCGCTCTCTGAAATTGAGAACGGTGGTGAGTCATCAAACTGATCGTACTCTTCTTCATCATCGACATCACCAACACCAAGAATATATCTCTTCCCTTTAACAACAACAGACAAATCATGATCGACATTGTCTCTTATGTAGAAAACTTGCTTTGCTTGGGATGCGAGTATGAATGGCTCTGAAGTGTCGCGCAACCGTGTCATATTGATTATAGTCATATTATTGTCAACAAGCTTAACACCGCGCCGACTATTCTCTGCCCACTTGCATTGAAAAAGTGGTACCTTTATTTTTCCACTATAATCAAGCACCCATATTTCCTGAATGACCCCATAATATGGATGTGTTGCATCAACTGGATTCTTATCTTTAGCACTTGCATAATCTCTAGAAGAAGCAACCATTGTAACACCACTATTTTGCGTAGACCTTGACTTTTTGTCTTGACGTAGCGTATGGAAGGTATATCCATTGATGTCATACCCTTCATATGAGTGCAAAGTATCTTGTGGACCATATGATAGCCATTTTATCGTATTGGAGATTTTGTGGCCTTTAACATCCAACTCAGCCATCACTTTATTTTGAAACCAATCACTGAAAGTACGATTATGTTCCAACACCAAGGCACGTTCTGTTTTAGTCGGATTTCGAGCTCTTAACTCCTGCATATGCTTTTCTAAGTACGGACTAACCTCTGTGAGTTGTTGTAGCACACATAAGTGGGCTTGCATCTGTTTCTCTAATGGAGCACTGATATCTTTAGCACCAATTGTGCCTTTGCCTTCAAGTCTCCCCTCATGTCGAGATTTAGGAAGTCCGATTGGTTCAGCTCTGGACATATATTCAGCAATAAACGCACCAATCTCCGCCGACACAGTTCCTTGAATCATACTTGCTTCTGGTCGTGCGGGATTCCTCACCTTTCTCTGCATGCACCCCATATGCCTTTCAAAAGGATAAGCCCATCTCATGAACACTGGACCACAAAGCTTGATTTCTCGAACAAGATGGACAACTAAATGAACCATTATGTCGAAAAACGAAGGCGGAAAATACATCTCAAACTGGCACAGTGTTACAACTACATTAGCTTGTAGTTTGTCTAATTCCTCCGGATCAAGTACCTTGTTGCATATTGTATTGAAAAACGAACAAAGTCTCGTGATGGCATCTCTTACATGCTTAGGCAAAATCCCACGAATTGCAATGGGCAACAATACTTGCATCATGACATGACAATCATGGGATTTCATTGCATGTAATTTCAATTCAGTCATACACACAAGCTTTCTTATATTCGATGAGTAGCCCTTAGGAACTTTAATTCCATAAAGACACTCTAGAAATATTCTTTTCTCAACTTTAGACAATGTATAGCAAGCAGGGGGTAAATAGTAAGACTTACCTTTCCCCTTTCTGGCCTTTTCCTTAAGCTTTGGCCATAAATGAGGTCGAATCTTCAGGTGTTGCATGTCTCTCCGCACCTTAATGCCATCCTTCGATTTCTTATCCATGTTCAACAATGTACCCAAAATGGCCTCACACACATTTTTTTCTATGTGCATTACATCGAGACGATGTCTAACTGACAGATGCTTCCAATATTCCAGTTTCCAAAAGGCAGACTCCTTCTTCCAAATTCCATCTTTTTTATTTTTCCCAGATTTTCCAAAAACCGTCTCTATGCCTTTAACACGGTTGTAAACCTCTCTTCCAGATGACGGTCTACGAAATCTACGTTCTTCCACGTTGCCATCAAATAGAGATTTTTTCTTTCGATAAGGATGAAACCTATTTAGCCACTTTCTATGAACTGGATACACGTGTTTTCTAGAATTTGGCAACCAGGTTGATTCCATATCATCTTCACAAACTGGGCATGGCATCTTTCCCTTTACCTTATACCCTGACAAGTTACCATAAGCCGGGTAGTCATTGATGGTACAAAATAACATTGCACGCAACGTGAAAATCTCATCACCATACGCATCAAAAACAGAAATACCTTCATCCCACATTTTTTTCAAATCATCAATGAGCGGAGCAAGGTATACATCAATATCGTTTCCTGGTTGTTTCGGCCCTTGTATAAGTAAGGATAACATAATATTCTTTGACTTCATGCACAACCAAGGAGGCAAATTATAAATTACTAACAGAACAGGCCAAGTGCTGTGTTGACTGCTTAGACTACCAAATGGGTTCATTCCGTCAGTAGAAAGCGCAAGCCTAAGATTCCTATCTTCTTTGCCGAATTCTGGAAATTCTTCATCAATATCTTTCCATTGAGGAGAATCTGCCGGATGTCTAAGCAACCCATCTTTCTTCCTCTTATCTGCATGCCACCTCAAGTTCTTTGCCTCCTTCTTTATTGAAAACAATCGTCTAAACCTTGGTATTATTGGAAGATACCAAAGCAGTTTAGCAGAGGGACCTTTCTTGCCTTCCCCGGGCATAACTCCATCTGGGAGCTTGTAACGAGACTTACCACACCGAGGACATTTTTCTAAATCTGCAAACTCTTTTCGATACAAAATACAATCATTTGGACAAGCATCTATTTTCTCATATGCTAATCCAAAAGGACACATCAACTTGTTGGCATAATAAGTCGACTTAGGCAACACATTCCCTTCGGGAAACATGTCCTCTAATGCCTCCAAAAATTGTGAAAAAATTGCGTCAGTCACACCGCCCTTTATTTTCAGGTTGGTCAACACTGACACAGCCGACAACTGAGTGTACTTGACACATCCAGGATACAAAGGTTTCTCAGCAGCTTCTGACAAACGTTCAAATAAATGAGGCTTATCTTGAATTGCCTCCATCATTTCATCTATATGATCCTCCTCAATATCATCATCCACGTCTTCTTCACCTTCATCATCTTCCTCCGAAAACATATCCTCGGTCCGATCAATAGGTTCAGTGTGTACATGGTGGTCAATAATTGGATTTTCACTGGAATTTCCCGTATATCCTCCGATCTCACCATGCCATATCCACACATGGTATTGTTGCCTAAACCCACGACGAATCACATGATCTCTTAATGTTTTGATACTACTAACCCTACTCACATTTTCGCAATCGACACATGGACAATAAAACCCATTATCTTGTACATTTTCTTGATGCTCCAAATCACATCTACAAAACTCCTCTACCCCGTTCAAGAACCCCGACGAAGTTCGCTTCTCATACATCCAACTTCGACTCATACCTTCTGTTTCACCGGCTAAAGTCATGATACAACCAAACTGTCAACACATTAACACATAGCAACTCACATTGAAATTGGTGTAACACGTTGTATACATGCTTAAATGAATTTCGTGAAACATAGTTGAACTATACAAAAAGAACATACAACACCAAGAACAACAAGAGAAAAAACAGCAACAACGACAACAAAAGCAAGCAACAACAATAAGATCAACAACAAAAACTAAGCAAATCAGAACTAGCAAAACAAAAAAACAGAGAACAACATGTTACACCCAACAACATGAACAAAAAACCTGGACCCAAATAACAAATTCATGGCTTTCAGTTCCTGTGACCTGTGTCATGGTGGCATAGGATTTACCAGTGAAGGCCTACTGAGGAAAATAATCAAGGTGGCCAAGAAGAGTATTCATTTGAATTGGAGCAAACTGAGCTTAAACATGGAAAAAAGTCGGACTACAAATAATAATAGGCTAACTGTGTCAAATCGAATATGCAATTTCATTGTAGCATTCAGTCAATCTAAGTTTTACTTTTGAAGTACAAATTGAAATCAATTTTCTGCTAGAGTATTCAACTTGACAAGCAGAGATATGCGTGAATACAACGGTATATAAGTGCTTTACATTATTTAATCAAAATAACGATGCAATCCTCAACAGTCAATTACCTCTTCAGTGAGAAATGTTATCTCCAGAAAGATGAATCAGCAAGTTCCCCAATTCCAAGCACAACTGAAAATATGCAAAAAGCCATATATATAAGAGAAAATGCTAACCTGAAAGAGTTAAAGGAAATTAAAATCTGAGTACAGAGTCTAGAAACAACCTTTACGGGTTTACATATTCAAAGACAGCGAGGAAGTCGGTCCAGCTCAGGGGCTACAAGAGAAGCTGCAGTCACTAGGTAAATTTTCAAGTTTCTTAGTCTTGAGCCTGAACCAATACCAAATTTGTAGGATACAATCAGAGATAAAGTTTAGGCATTTTAAAGGTTCTATTAAGCCAAAATTTGACATTGAAAATTAGGGTTAATTAATTTACAGTTTCAGGGGAGAGAGGAGAGGAGAGGACAGAGCAAGAGAGTACTAATTAGATAATTCAAACACAATTCATGTTAATTGCGAGACTGATATGAGGGGGAATAGAGCAATTAAACGAAAAAACGGCAAGGATGAGGAGGAGCAGTGGAAGCATAATTTACCTCAATTGAGAACGGCGGCGGCGGAGATGAGTTCGAATGACCACGGCGGCGGTGGAGCTTAAGTTTTCCGGCGAAATTCGATGGTGAAGAGAGTAGGTCAGGGTCAGTCGTATGAAGGAAGAAGAAGGTGTTGGTGTTTCTGTGAAGTGAGACAAGCCAAACGAAAGAGACGAAAGAGAGAAGCAGCTGGCTCCAAAAATATGGGGTTAATACGCGTGTCTCTGTGTGGGGGACAGGTGACAACTTTGCGGCGTTAAAGGAGCCACGCCGCAAAACGTTTATTTTTTTATTAATTTGCTGCGTCATAATAGTAAATAACGCCGCAAAGTGTTAATTTTTAACTAATTCTTCGAATTTGTCGTTTAGTTAGAGGCGTTAAGTAATTAACGCAGCAAAATCATGGCAGCAAATGAATGTTTTTCTACTAGTGTTCACTTCCTAAACTTTTGTAACTTTTACCTAGGTTTTTGTAATTTTTAATATGTTTTGATTAATTTTTATATTATAAAAAAGGAAGTTGATAGATAAATATTTTTAAGAATTAAATAATTAATTTTATATACTTCCTCCGTTCCAGAAATATCGCACCATGGTTGACTTTTACTCTTCTAACCATTACTTTGACTCGTAATATCTAAAATCGTGTGCAAGTAAAAATTATAAAAAAAATAATATTTAGAAAATATATATCGAAACGAATCTAACATGACCCCACATGACTAAAATTACCTTACGTACGAATCACAAAAAATGGCCAAAGTCGAATGGTGCGATATTTCCGAAACGGAGGAAGTATTATTAATGATTTTGAAGAAATAATTTTTATTAAAATGAAATTTTTTATCACTAATAAATAGATAATTTTTACGCATACGTAGTATAAAGTAACTTTGCATTTTATGTAGGTATATTTTTAGTTGCCGCCGCTCTCCCCCTTTTCTCATCTATCATTTTCGGTGAAGGTAAACTCATTTTTTGTTGTTTATTTTAAGAGTCTGCTAATAGTGTTGTTGTTGTAGGAAAAATAACACATCCGGTTATTCAAACGATGAGTAGGATTAGACCCGTCAAACGGGTCGGTCGGGTCGGGTTGTAAAAAATTATTTTCGGGTTCGGATTGAATCGGGTCGGTCATTTTCGGGTTCGGGTTTACAAATGCTTGTTCAAGACCCAGAACTTTCGGGTTCGAGTCGACCCAACGGGTTGAGAGATTTTAAAACGCGCATTATATTTTCATTAATTTAGGTGATAAATATACAAAGTATTAGCAGAAATTAACAAATTTTCCTACACAAGTTTATATTTAGCCAAATTCAACTATAAAATGACGTATAAGTATAAATAAAATCATATTACACACAACAATAGTAAAATCAATGTGCTTATTATGCTTAAATTTTCTCATAATCTCATTTTTTAGTATAAATACAATGATTTTCAATCGGTCGGGTCCAAAACGGGTTCGGTCGGGTTTTGACCCATTACTTTTCGGGTTGCTCGGGTTCGGATAAAATCGGGTTACGGGTCACAAAATCTTGTTCAGGACCCAGTATTTTCGGGTCGGGTTCGGGTCGGGTTGATTTTTGACAGGTCTAGGTAGGATGTTTGTTTATACTTGGTATTTAATTTTGATAAAGCTTTATTGAGAATCGATTACGCGAATTTTGCAACGGATATTAATCATTTGCCACATTGTTAGATTTAGCTCATTCACATAGAAGATTTTTATTTGGTATTGACAGATTTGTTTTTATATTATCGAGCAGAAGAGGGCCAAAAGATCATATATGAACGAAATAAACAAAAAGAAACATGGAATACTAATTTAGGAGTAACGTTTAACACATTGGAATTAATACTTTATCTATAAATTGATGATGATGATGATGATAATAGTAAAGAGTAACCGTGAAGATAAAATTGTTGAATATTTGATTCTTTAGTTAAAAGTAAGACCACTAGGGGCCCACCACTAATACCTTTTTATACAACAAAAGGTCTTGCGCGCACAAGGTGTACAATAAATTTATTGTACACCAAGATAACTTTAACTATTTTTTTTGTAACTTTAACTTAGTTTTGCTTAACTTTTATATTAGTAAAAAAAATTGATAGATTAATATTTTAAAAGGTTAAATTATTAATTTTATACATTATTAGTGATTTTGAAGAAATAAGTTTTACTAAAATGAAAAAATTTATCACTTAAAAATAGATAACTTTTACATATATATGCTTAACTTTTAAGCATTTTGGGTTAACTTTTACTCCGATTATAATATTTATTGTACACCCATTGTAAATAAGAATCTGTGTTTACACGATAACAGGGGGTTTTGGTTTGAGTCACAGATAGTCAAAAAGAAAAAAAGCGTAGAATTTAGATGATGTGGAAAATTGGTGCTGACACGAATCTACATCAGATTATCAGACTACACGTGTAATTTCACTTACTATTATTTCTCACGTGTAATTCTATCACAGAAGTCAGAATTAAAGCCCTTCACTCAGAGGTGTCTTTTCTTTACTACTAGATCGATGAAGAAATAACTACTCCGTATAGACTTATAGAGTACGAATTACTGAATTTATTAGACCAAATTAAATTTGATTGTTTGATTAAATTTTATTTAATTTGGTTTGTTCTGAACCTAAATACAAAGAGTAAACATTAGACACTATATTTGATACGGATTTTTCATGAAATACCCCCGAATTTTGGCGTAATTCACCAAATGCCCCTCGACTTTCAGAAATTCACCAAATGCCCCTCACAAATGACTTAATACCCAAAATACCCTTACTAATGATGCGCCGTTAGTCCTCCGTTAACCTAATTTTCAAATTCACCAAATACCCCTATTTTAATACTTATTTCACCAAATACCCTTATTCAGAAACTTAATTCACCAAATACCAATAACTTAAAATTACTCATTTTGATGCTCAACGGCTAGTTTTTGTGTTTGAAAATTAGCCGTTGCTTATTGTTTGCTTATAAATACTCTTTTTCTGACGGTTTATTGTAGTTTTCCTATTATTTTGTTAATTTCATATCATTTTTGTCATGAGTTTTCTTTCAAAATCATCATCCACACCCAATGAGTCCACATATGTAAGAGTCCCAAATAAATTTTGTTATCATGGGAGAAAATTTGACATCCGAATATCTGATACAACACTCAATCTGAAGCTCCGGTACAACACTAAAACAGAAAACACTCCTAAAAACACCTCAAAACGTCGCAACTCTTCAAGAAAATAGCTACTTCTTTTGTACCTTATTCTTTATGTGACCAATTAATTATATTTACCACGCAATCGGAAGGTATTCCTTTTTCAATATGGGAAATATCTTTAACATATGCAAACAGATTAAAAATAAAGCTCTTATTAATTTTATTCTAACGCATATGTTCCAGCTACCTCGGCTTCTATTGCTTCCATGCCACATATTTAACGTTAACTCCCTTTTGTCTCCTGTCTCTACTGCCTCCAAACATCTTTCTTCAATCTCCTAACTTTCTCTCAACCTTACAGTCGAGGCATAAAGGTTTTCCCACTTTTCTTTTGAGCTAGGTCCTATTGACATGGTCAGATTTATGGACAAATGTCTATTTTTGGATTTGAGGGAACAAGAAAAAAAAATGAAACTAAGGTATGTTCCAAAGCTCATGAACCAGTGAAAAAACATGAATCTTGGCACAAAGATTTGCCTCCAAACTCAAGATTTTCACATCATGAATCCAAGTTGAAATCGAGGTTGTGATAAAAATGTATGTGTTATTGAACTTGATTTCTTAGTTTCTTTACCATTCGGACAATAAGAAAATTAAGGTGTTAGCTTTAGATTGAATTACTTCAGCTTCACTTACATAAGATCCCTTTGAAAATGGGGTTTTTTGGCCTTTTGCTCAGCTAAAGTGCATTGTCTTTACTGGATGAGGCCTGAACTTATTGGATCATAATTGAAACTTACTGAGTGTTGTATCGGAGCCTCAGATGGAAATTTCCTCCCATAATATTAGAAATTGTTTGGGACTCTTACATATGTGGATTCATGGGTGTGGATGATGATTTTGAAAGAAAACTCATGACAAAAATGATATGAAATTAACAAAACAATAGAAAAACTACAATAAATAGTCAGAAAACGGGTTTTTATAAGCAAACAATAAGCAACGGCTAATTTTCAAACATAAAAACTAGCCGCTGAGCATCAAAATGGGTAATTTTAAGTTATGTGTATTTGGTGAATTAAGTTTCAGAATAGGGGTATTATATGAAATAAGTAATAAAATAGGGGTATTTGGTGAATTTAAAAATTAGGCTAACGGAGGACTAACTTACATTCGGGGGCATTTGGTGAATTACGCCATAATTCGGGGGTATTTCATGAAAAATCCGTATTTGATATTACATAGAAATTATATGAGCCAATACTTACATTCAACTACTCTTTTCTAAACTATATGAAATATTATGAAAATTTTATATCTCTAATTTATTGAGATTTTATGCTTAAGTTATTACTCCGTACAATTTATTTTGTCAGAATCATCACCGAACTTAAATGTACTTATTTTGACTGAAATTAGTCAAAATATTTTGAAATAACTAATGCCCTAAAAAGCTAAAACAAATTAAAATATTTTGCTTAGTTAAACAGACGTGTTTTTGTCAAATATTCTTAAATTAATATTGTGCTATGTACTCCCTCCGCTTTTATATGTCAGTTTTGGCAATCCTTTCTAAAGTTAGAGCTGGCCAAAGTTGACCCAACTCACCAACCTAACCAGAAACCAACTCAATGATAAAGGGTTGGGTCAAGATTTTTTGCCCGTTTAATTAAATGGGCCTACCCATCCCAACCGTTTAATTAAATGGGTTGGGTCATGTTAAAATTTTCAACCCAAAAGCAACCCGCATATAACTAATTCGTTCAGATTAACCCGACCAACTCGCATAAAAATGTAATTTTGTGTTTTTTTTTACTTTTTGCAAATTATAAATATGAAAAACTTAAATTAACTACGTACTAGCAGCCGCCAATACTTATTCTTCTCTCGGTATCTATTTTCTCTATCTCATCTCAAAGATTATCAACTTAGATTTTGCTCTCTAAGTATGTATCTTGACAAATGTAATCGGACATGTGGTCATTTCCTAAATAATAATAAAAGAAGACGAGAAGAAAAAGTAAATAATAATTCCTTTCTTAGCCTCTAAGTGCCGTTTTTTCTTAGACTTGGATGATCAATTTTACTCATCTAACCTTTCTTCTTTCATTTATAAAAGTTGTTATTGCTAAATTATTTCACCAACTATTAAAATAAAAATTAATTATACCGATCAACGTGTTTTTTTTTTTTTGTCAAGTACTCTTAAATTAATCACAAATTCTTATTTAAAAAGAGTGTACAATAAATATTGTACACCTAAGTAAAAGTTAACACAAAATGCTTAAAAGTTAAGCTTATATAGGTAAAAGTTATTAATTTTTTAGTGATAAGTTTTTTCATTTCAGTAAAACTTATTTTTTCAAAATCACTAATAATGTATAAAATTAATCATTTAAACCTTTAATATGTTTTCTATCAACTATTTTTTTACTAATATAAAAGTTAATCAAAACTAGGTTAAAGTTCTAAAAAAATGGGAAAAAGTTATCTTGGTGTACACTAAATTTATTGTACACCTTGTGCGCGCAAGACCTTTTGTAAATTAATACTCTGTACTATGTGCTCACCCTTGTAGGTAAGAGAGATGATGGATTAAGGTTAAGGGAATTTACTTGGGACGTAATTGAAATTATAATTTTGATATGCAGGTATAACGAGGATAAATATTAGCCGAAAAAAAAGGGAAAGATATCAAGTAAGACTAATAAAATAGAAAAAAAAAACTCGATAAGAAAACAAGATTAAGATTAAAAAATGGAGCGAGTAGTACTCATTTTAAAGATGCATTAAATAGTTAGGATTGCATAAAGACATGGTTTAATCCCGCCCCTCTTGGTGGAAGAATTAAGTAGCTATTGCAAATTTTGAATTATAGAGGATAACATAAATAAATAAGCCCCCTTTATTTCAAAAGTGTTGGGCTAGTTGTGCACTTGTGCTACATTGCTCGTTTATATTATTTAATTAGTAATTGGACTAAGCTAGTGTCTTTCTATGTTATCCAAATTTTCAGTTCAATTTTGGTTTACCAATATGCGTAGATACACCCATAGAGGTTGTTATCTTCCACGTAATATAACCGTATTTTATCCATTTTAACATTATGACTTTTTTCATTAAGGATTAAAGATTTAAAGCCTCGTCAATTATTCAACTTTGGTATATTCGATCACCATGTCCTGCTTCGCGCTATTGCTACGAGGAAGTATTTTCGGATATTTTATATGTGTTTGCAAATGCATATCATAGTAAAAGATAAAAATAGAAAAAAGACAAAAAAGAAATTGAATTGTACTTTTTAAAACAAAAATGATACTTTTTTTTTTATCAGAGTGGTACTTTTTTTTAAACATGAATGATACTTCATTTTCCCTATTTTTTTCTTTTAGGTATTTTGTATTTTCTCTGATATATGTGTTGCCACACATATCAGATATCCGAAAATACTTCCTCCTATTGCTACGTCTGATTTAATGTTTTATGTTTCAATGAAGGTTCTCTACCTTATGGCAAATTATGCTCTTCCTTTCTTGGTCGATTTTAAGAGTCAGGATCCTCTCTAACTCCCTCATCTAGTAGCGAAATTAGAAATGGTTTGTTCTCTTCAACTTATATAACCTTAAATTATCTTAACTGAACTTATCTGAATTTATAAGACCTTCACGCGTTGTAAGAAAAGTAAAATATAGTATATGAGAAATTGGAATATAGTACATTGAAGATTGAAATGAGTTAAGCTAATAAATGGGGTCTAACCTTTTGAACTTTTCACCGTTTAGGACCTATAACTTTTTTTTTCACCGTTTGGGACCTCATTCCCCTTTTCTGGTCAAATTTAACTAGAGTGCATTAAAAGGTTAGGTCCTTGGGTTAAAAGGTTAAAGTAAATCAAAAGTTTGAGGGCTAACCTTTTCGTTTTTTCACCTTTCAGGACCCGAACTTTTTTTTTTCACCTTTTGAGACCTCATTCATATTTTCATGTAATTCCAATTCAATTATTAAAGTTTCTAATCATTGACATATAATAAGCTCAAATTGAAATAATATGTAACTTAATTCTTAACTTAGCCCATATATATATATAAATTGAGTTGGGTATCAAATAATCTAATGAATAAAGAAGCAAATAATTATTTACAAGTTGATCATATTTTATATATTCGGTTATGGTGTCCAATGACAATAGAAGAATTAAGAAATTTATATAGTAGAGTACGATATTTATACAATTATACTCAAAGGTTTACGGGGGATGGTGGAACTAAAAATACACTACGAATTTTCCGCCCCGGGACCCAAGTTGTAAGGAAGATCCGCCATTGATGGTATATCCTCGCAATTATTTGTGGTTTGATTGAAGAATATTAATAATGTCCACACAAAAACGTAAAAATAATAAAAATAGGTTAATTTTAAATGACTTCTGATTTTGATCACAAGTTAATATATCATACTAGTTCTTGAGTGTTTTATGAGAGTAGAGACAATTGGATTATTGATGCCCATATTTGATGAGGTACATAAATGATTTATGCTTATCTCGATCATAATTAATCAGCAATTTCCGAATTAAAATTTCTGACCTCAAATTTTCTATAAACATATTCAAATCAGTTGTTATTGGATTACATAAATTAAGTTTCAACTATTAAAGGTCTTATAAATGAGTAAAGATGATGTATGATGTTTGGAGAAGAGTAATGTGTAGTTTTAATTGTATGAAGGGGTTTGGGAAAGATGAATTATTATTATTATTATTATTATTATTATTATTATTATTATTATTATTATTATTATTATTATTATTATTATTATTATTATTATTATTATTATTATAAAAAGAAGCGATTATACAAAGTTGGATGGGAGCCTAGCCACTAATTGGGCTCCGACACCCTTATTCAAAGCAAAACACAAACGATGAAAAAGAAAGAACGAATGTTAGCAGTAGCCGTGTTACTCTGAGCAACCCGTGCGACCCTAGCCATGAACTCGAGGGCATCACTCCCTAGTTCTCCAAGAGTGGAGAAAGCAAAAGCGATAAAACCATATCCGTTGCTTATGCACTTCGCTTCATACTTCTTCTTCTTCTTCCTGGCAACAGCATTAGCGACAGCAACCCCAGGAGCAAAAGCATCAACTCCTGGCCCGGTGAATGGAGAGATACTCGTGACATCTAAGCATACATTTTTCCCTTTGTCCCAAGAGTAGACAAGAAGGTCTGCAGGTCGGAGATCTTTCCCTTCCTCAAACAGAAACCCCAAAGGCACCTCCTTCTGCACAACAACCCCAGCCTGCGAACAAATATCCCCTAACACATCTCGAACCAAGTTATGGCGGAATTTCAGGCCAACATCATTACCACAATGCACTGCGTGATCCCCGAAACGATCTATGATTTTGGAAGAGCAGCAAGGACAAGTAAAGTCAGGAGGGAACATAGGAATCGCAAGGCGATAACACAAAACACACCTGAATTTTCTTGGGTGCATCTTCTGCCCTAACCCCTCAATTGGGAGTGCTCTCAAGAAGTCTAAGGAGTGTGCCGCTCGGTTGCTAATGAGTATAGTCTTTTCCCTAGGACTCGGGTTGTGTTGTGCCATCATCTTCTTCTCTACCATATCAAAGTACACTGTAGCCAACTTTTTCATAAACGGTGGGGGGGGGGGGGGGGCTGGTACCACACGACAGAGATCGAGAGGATCAAAATGACACAAATCCCGAAAGCTATTCAAAGCTAAATCACAAGCAAGGCCCAAAACAGAGTCACCACCATGCCCAAGCAGTCTGTTCTGGAGACCAAGAGACTGGAGACGCGAAGCAACAAACACATATACAGAAGAATCCTGCGCGGTGTAGACCCCGAAACCACCAAACCGAAAAGGTAGAGTGGCACAACGCCACTGCCAATCTCCAAAGCCAGCACCACCATCCACAATAATATCTTGAACAACCTTCCTTAAGGCGAGATCAAAGGAAATAGGAGCAGACCCGAGCATATGCGGCGGACAAGTCCGTAAAGAGAAGTACAAACGACTAACCCCCACACAACTCCGTAGAAGAAGCAACTCCGATTGAGGATCATTAAGCCCAGCCACGGCCTCCATCAAACCCACAGTCCTAGTGACCCTGTCCTCTATCAAGCGGTTGCAAAAGTCAGCATCCAAGCTAACTGGCCCACCCAGAAGCTTGACTCCATCCCTGGGGCGGGCAATAGTAGGAGGGAAAAGTGTGGAATCGTAGCTCCTTGGATTAGGAGTAGGTCAAAAGATTTCCGTTTTCTCAACATTTAAATGCAACCCCATTGCCGGACCCTCAGTAGTGATCACCTGCAAAGCCAAAGAAACAAAAGCAGTGTCCCCAATAATGGTACCATCGTCGAGGTACCAAGCCATGAAATCAATATTGCATTTTTCGTGGACCAGATGGACAAGTGGATGCAAAGTGAGCGCAAAAAACAAAGGCCCCAAAGGATCACCCTGCTGAACCCCCTGAGAAGATAACAAGATAGAACCCTCATAATACAACCTAGCAGGCCGTGCATAACAGAATTCAACCCAAGGAGCGAGCGAAGGACACCGACGTCGGACTTCTCTAAGCATAGTACTATGGTCCATCATGTTAAAGGCATTGATAAAAGCAACCAGAAGCATAGACATGCCGCTCACATTTTTTGCATACAAACGTTATTTACTAAAAATATCAGTAAAATGCAAAAATAATAATTAGCACTCTAATTAATAATTATCATAATAGTTATTATTTATTATTATTATTATTATTATTATTATTATTATTAAATATAATACTAACAATTATTACATAATAATAATTAATAAAAATAAAAATATTAATAACTATTATGATAATTATTAATTAAAGTGCTAATTATTATTTTTGCATTTTACTGATATTTTTAGTAAATAACGTTTGTATGCAAAAAATGGGTATGAGGTTCCAAAGGTGAAAAAAAATATTTGGGTCCTAAACGGAGAAAAAATCAAAAAATTGGACCCTAACCTTTGTCTTAATTTATTATTTGAGTGATAGTATGGTTAACGGTGGGTTAAACTATCACTACAAGAATTTGTATCTTTAACGACAACCTAATTACGACGGGTCAAAAATCCCGTATCAAAAGCCTTTTGCGACGGGGCTAACTGCCAAACAAAGACGGGAACAACCGTCACAAATGTCTTTTACGACGGGTTAACGACGAGATTTTCATTAACGACGGCCCCGTTTTGTGACGATTCACAACAGAAAATCTCGTCATTAATCATCGATTATTGGCCTTTAGTGACGGGATGTCCTGTCGTTAATGGTACAATTTCTTGTAGTCTATGGTTAACTGACCGGAAAATGAATATGAGTCCCCAAAAGGTGAAACAAAAAAGTTGAGGTCCTAAAGGGTGAAAAAACCAAAAGGTTGGACCCCAACCTTTAGCTTAACTCCATAAAATTGGTATCAATCTTTTTAACACACCGTACATCAGCCTGTTTATTTTTTCCTTTCATCGTCTTAATTATAATGTAAGTTTTATTTTAATCGACACTTAAAACTACTCCCTCCGTCCCGGAATACTTGACCTGTTTTCCTTATCGGGCCGTCCCTTAATACTTGACATGTTTCTAAAAATGAAAATATTCTAACAATATTATATTATTTCACTCCACCCCTATTAACCCACCTACCCCCTACTCCATACAAAAAATAATTAAAAATTCAACCCCTACTCTCCCCCAACCCCACCTCTTAACCCACCCCCCACTAACTACATTAAAATAATACCCCACTATCAACTACTACCTATTAAATTAAATAAGTCAATTCAAGTCCCTTAAAATCTGTGCCGGTCAAACCGGGTCGAGTATTCCGGGACGGAAGGAGTAATAATTAGTAAAAACCTTACAAGAAAAGTCTATCATCAATAATAATCATTTATGGCCGGGCCTTGAAGAGAAAGCAAGTATCCTTTAGATCATACGTAATCAATACCTAATATTTAAAAAGTATAACCATCATCATTTCAATGACACATAAGCAATACTATTTTGATGACACGTGTCTCAATCTTATTAATCTTTCTATTTACTTTTTATTATAAAAAAAATAATGGTCATTCATTATTCTACTTTATTGTCATTAGTTATTACGTAGTATACTACTAATCTCCGTCTCTTTAATTTACTAGAATTGTACTGCATCCATCCCATATTTATAGTATTATTTGACTAAAAACACGGATTTTAAGGAAAGTGTAATATAGTACACGAAAATTTAGAATATACGGAGTAGTACATTGATAATTGATTTGTATGAGAAAGTGAAATATAATACATGGACAAAGGAATATAGTACTTGGAGAAGTTGTGTTGGGTTTTCAGTGTATTTTTAATTAATATAGTGCATGGGAAAATGGAAAACTTAATGGCCAGAAATAGAAACATGATTATAATTTTGGGACGCTTAAAATAGAATCAGGACTACAAAAATGAGATGGAGGGATTACCAAAAATTAGGATCGATACTCAACTTGATTATGCCTAAACTACCGCCCCCTACTTCATCTTCCCCATTCTTCACCTTCCCATTAACTCTCCAAGCTTAATTATTTTCAATGTCAATTTAATTCAATCCCCAAATCTTCTCCCTTTCTCCTGTAGCATTAATTCAAAATTTAACCTCACTAATAGACTTTTTACTGATCCGTTTTGAAACGGTAGGAGATTATAGGGTGCTTTAATTCAACATTTCTATTGTTTATTTTCATGCATGCAAATCGTCATCGACATTTTGAGACTTTTAGGTGGGTTTTATTTGTATATTTTTGTTGTTAGGGGAACTTACAATTAGTTTTAGTTCTTCTATAAGAAAAGTTTTGTCAGTATAGTTCAATAGTTAGACTTTGTTAAGTCTTTCCCTTAATTGGATAACATGAGTATAGTCGTAAACTGTAACAGTTGCAAATATGTTTGGTATTTGTACCAATGATATGTTATTGGTGGTAATAAGTGATTTAAAGTGGATCTATTTTTTCAGGGAAGATGAATATAAGCAGAAAAATATAATGATTAAAAAGACAAGACTTCATATGTTAAAGTTTTAATTATTGTCATTGGTTTAAACACCTTCTAACACCTACTTAAGAACAATATAACTTCTAAATTTCATTACCCAACCAACACATAACCAGCCCGTTCGTCGAACAGGCCCAAAAACTAGTTAGCTTAGATAATGTTTCCTCTGTCATTTATCTATTGCAAATATTTGAATTTTCACTGAAGTCAATACACTACTTGGATTATTGTCCGTTATTAATTATCTTTGTAAGAAACAATTATATTTTTGAAAAATACTCCGTAAATTTTTTGAAAGTATATACTGCGTATATCGAGGCAAATCAACAAGTCAGTTGGAAAAAAGAAATACCCTATATTGACTACTCCATTGTTTTCGTGTAGTTGATGATTAAAAGGTAATATTACTCCATTTGTTTATGAATAAATGTATTATCTGGACTTTTACACTATTTATATGTTAACTTTGAGTTGATATTTATTAATATGTCAAAAAAACGTGGATAAAATATGTTGTTGATTAGTCACAACGTATATTTCATAATATCAATTTTTTTTTTATAATTTTTCATAACAAAAAATTAGATAGTATTAGTGGTCAAAGTTATGCATTGATGAATATATATGTCAAATTGGTACACTAGTATTATTACGAAACACAGAGAGTAGGAAAGGTAGAAAAAAAATGTTGCAATAGATAGGCTCACAGGCATTATCAATGCATCATCATGCATACCAAGATAGTCAAAACACTAAATTACAAAGCACAAACTAATTAACCAATCTTCAATAAAAATTGATGAAAGCAAAGAAGTTAGAGAAACCATACATCATCTCCAATTCCTCACATCCACTGGTTGTATCTTTGTTATGATTCGATAATAATAATTATTAATAATAAAAATTGATGTTTACTCAATTAAAAAGAGGGAAAGTGCAATCATAATCAATTAATCATAATTGAGAGACTGAAAAGATATAACCAACCACCAAAAAGGTCAACTTGATTAGATGCTCTTATAATTAGTACACAAATTTGTTGGCCTTTGAATTATTTGTTTTCGTATAATGGAAGAGCTACTATCATTTTTCACCTCTCATTTTCATAGCTTTCATCGATAAACTATTCAATTAATGACATAAGTCCACATGACACTTAATTATTACCGCGTTGTACAAACTAATTAGTGAAGTAGAGGAGCTAAATTCAAGTAGAATACATTTTTCAAATTTAATCATATTAATACTAGACTATTACGACCAAAAGAATCATAAATTTTTGTTTCAATATGTATAGAAAAAGTTCGTTATATATTTTTAACTCGTGTGTTAAATGTAATTTTGACATGCATGTCAATTCCAAAAGAAAACAAGGCATCATATTTTTTTTTTTTTTTTTGAGACATTACGAAACAAATCTTGCAATGGCATATCCATCTAGACGTCAAACTTCTTTTGATTTTAGTACTACTAATAATTGTATAAATGTGGAAGTTGGATTACAAATATATGACACTTTATTCTTATTCTTCCCCAACTCTAATTGTCAAAAAGCTCACTCTTTTATATAATTGGAAATGTGGAACGATTCTGCTTATAATTAAGCCAAATCATCCAGATAATTGGACCTTTTTAATTTGGGCCGATTCGTTGCTTTCCTTTATCCTTAATGGATATTGGACTTATAGCGAAAGGCGTTGCTCCATTGGGCTAATCCACTTATCTATTAATGTAAATCCAATTAGCATAACGTTAACTAGGGCTGTTAAATTGCGGCATCGGATTGGTTTCAGATGGATATATATGTCGGGTCAAGACAAAATCAGATAATGTCGGGTCAATGCTTTTATTCAGGTCGATTCAGATTGTTGCGAAACTTTGAATTTAGATGAAGTCAGGTCATATGTTATTCTGGATTTGAGTCGGCTTCGGTTCGGATAATTTCGGTTCGGTTCAATCTCGGGTCGGTTTGACATGGTTAGCATTTAAAACTTTTTCATACGGGTTTGATTTGGTTCAGGTATAATTTTCCGGTTTACTATCGATGTCGGTCATGTTCGGATCGGATAAGTCTCGAGTGGATTCGGGTCAAGTTCGGATCGGATAAGTCTCGAGTGGATTCGGGTCAAGTTCGGATCGGATAAGTCTTGAGTGGATTCGGGTCAAGTTCGGATCGGACGTATCTAAGACTGGTCAATTGCGGATTGTGTTTGTAATTCGAGTTTAGATCAGGTTAGGCATGCATGTATTCTATGAATCGAGTGACTGTCAAGTTCACAATCAAATTTGGATCACTTTATTATTTCTAATATTTCATGGCAAGTAAGATTTCTCAGACTTCTCCAAATTATTTAATAAAAAAACAAAGAATATTTTTTCATATATTGTTTTGAATTTAAATTATTAGTAACGCAATTTGGTTTACTTGAGTCAAATTAATAATGATTAAAATTAAATCGGGTCCAAGTTGTATCGGGCCTGTTTTATTTCGGATGGCCTTCAGTTATCGGGTCAATGGGTCTGATTATCATTTCAGATTTCGGGTATAATTGAATCGGACATACAACAACTCGGTTGAATTCGGACTCAGTTTAACGTGGGTAAGGTCAAATCATATATCGCAATTTACCGGGTTGGGTCGATTACGGTTTGCTATCGGGTAAAGTTGGTTTTCATATTGTTATCGAGTTGAAGGAGGATTCGGTTCGGATAAAAGGTATCGGATGCAATCGGGTTACAGGTCTCCTCGGGTTGTTAGCGGTTCAGGTTTGGTTTGTGGGTTCACGGGTTATATCTGATTTCGGTTTAGCTTTGGATCGGTTTGGGTCGGTTTTGAGGTTCTTATTTCTCGAATATATTCATTTCAAATGTCGGTTGGATTCAGTCGGTTTCTCGAATTGGGTGACTTTTTAACAGCCTCACTGCACACGAAAATCAGCATTACATTTGGACTTGTTTCGAAATTTTGATCATGAGCTAAGTCATAAGTTCATCGCCCTCAATTAACCCCGACTTTTCCCTCAAAAAAACCCGCTAACAATGAGTACTCCGTAACCCACTAAAATATAGAATTATAAATGTACATAACCTCACCGTTACCGGTCAAGTATATCATATGATGTTGAAAGCATAAAAGAGTGTGCACTTCCATGTATATGCGAAATATCAAGTGAATCAACTTCTGACCCTGAAATAAACCTGCCTAAAGGTAAAGGAAATACCTACGAGTGTAAGTGGATTGAGAAAAGTCCAAATTCTAATCTAGTCCAGTCTAAATTTATTGGACTGGATCGGACTTGAAATTTTTTGGATCGAACTCGGACTCAAATTACCAAGTCCAATTATTTTCGGACTGGACTTGGACTCAACCTTTTGGAGTCCAAAAATCCAATTGAGTCCAAAGTTTTAAAATTTTATTTATAAATAAACATATGTAATTTAGAAACTATTGTGAAATATGTGATTTTTGGGCCTTTATTTACTGCGTACAACAAAACACAACCATATTTACACTCCATATAAAACCCATAACCCAAAAATGTTCTATCATCCTCTTTCGCTTTCTCTAGTTGGCTGTGATGGTTGATTATTGAGCTTTAATATATTTTAAATTTTTGTTTTTAAGAACTGTAACTTTTTTGGCTAAGTATTTATATGTGCAAGACATATTGTTATTTGCAATTATATCTATTACTTAATGGCTATTTAATTATCCTTTATAGAAAAGTGACTTGTAGTTATAGCCTTGTAGCATTTCATACCCAATGTTTAATCCACGTATATTTTATTTAAAGTGTCAGAAAATTTAGCCGCTAACAATATTATTTGAATTTATTCTAACCATTTGAGTTACTTTTTAAAAAATAAAATAAAGTAAAGTTTTTTTTTCTAAAAAAATCGGATCGGATTGGACTGGATTCGCAATCAAGCAATTTTGTTTGGATTGGACCGGATCAAACTCGAAAAAAGTTTGGATTGGACTCGGACTCAAATATTCAAGTCCAATTTTTTTTGATTGAATTTGGACTTGACCAAGTCCAATCCAATCCATCCAATTTACACCCCTAGAAATACCAATCCAATCGAAAATGAATTATCCAGCAGGTGATCATAAAATCGGGCCTAGAACCATAAATGTCATGACAATCATAAAGTTTCTAAATCATACTGAAGTGGTCGGGGTCATCAGACAACCATGTAAATGACTTTCGCGATTCCAAATTATTTGCGTCTTTTGACACTAGAGTTTACCTTCTACTCTAGGGGACACTCCTTTGATCAACAGAAGCAAAACTAAAGAAAGGCAGGCAAAATCTATGGAAAAAAATTAAAACCAAAAGCCACGAAATTATTACATCATACAACTACGATCCTGCCATCCAACCCATTAACAGCACGCAATATATATGGTCTCTACGCAATTTGAGGAACACACACCAGACTATCACCTCAGTAAAGATCACCTTCCTTGTGGGTATGAATTACAGTGTCAGATTTCGGGTAAGACACACATGTGAGCAAATAACCCTTTTCCATTTGACCGTCATCAAGGAAGGAACCATCAGACTGATCAACTTCTCCACTTTCTAGCTGACCAGCACAGGTTGAGCAGGCACCTGCTCTGCATGAGTAAGGCAACTCAACTCCTGCTTCTTCTGCTGCATCAAGGATGTAAACATCATCAGCAGCCTCAAACTCATTTTCAGTTCCATCTGGTCCGATCAACTTAACCTTGTATACTGCCATTGCAGTAGTTCTATAGCTCGATGAACATTTCAACCCAAATGATTTGGAGATACTTTTTACAGACCCCAAAGATACAGGGCACTTCACCATGGGGGTCATCGCTGTTGCCTTTGGAATGGTCTTGATCACACATTGGGCAGGAACTTTCACAGTCGACATGTTTTGGCCTAATTTCATCAAAGACACATAGCTTAGTATGAAAATAGCTCAAACTTTGTTAACACAAAATTAAGGAGTAGCAAGAAAGAAATTTTCAAGACCTCCAATAACTTCAGTATGAATAACATTCATAAACAATGGGACAACTTTTTGACACACACCAGATGAAGCAAGCATACAATTCAAGGCTTAAATTCACTTCAACTCTATAAATGCAGTTACGTAATTCATAAATCAATACTACAAATTCAATCAAGTTTTGCATTTTACATCAACAAGTCTGATACGGTGATACCCATACCAAAGATACCTGTGACTACACCATCACCGGAGCATAAGATGCCCAGGCACAACCACCCGTTCCCAATGCACAAAATACCACATCACACTCCAATACCAATGCCTGTCTATGGGAAGCCAATATACAATAGGCTTATACACAACATTTAAGTCAGCTGTTCAAGTATTGAAATAAACTGTCTTTCAGTATGATGAGTGGATTAAAATTATTTCTTGATCTTCTGAATCTATTTGTCTAAGTGGATTAATCATTATTGTCTCTTACATGTAATATTTCTCATCTAGAAATTAAACAACACAGACTCTATTAATTCGTATTGTATTTATTATTAGCAGCACAGAAGAATTTTTCATGCGGAGTAATTATTTCTAAAATCTGGAAGCATTCACCGGGAGTACTTGTACTGCAATTCGTAAAACAGTTACAGCATGATGAAGGGAAAAATCAGTGATAACGTCTCTATCACGCAATATTTATGCCCATTCCTCTACTTGTGACTTTGTGAGAACAAACCTTGGTAACAATGTAAAAATTGATTGTCAGGGGTGCACAGTGCACTAGGTATATGTTTCTGAAGAATGTTTTCTCGCAGCAATGTCAGAGTTTAGATTTCATTGTCTAGCTAACAAGTTCAAATCAAACTATCTAGTTTACATCAGAAATATCACTCTCAAAAATATTTTCCACGTATAATTAGTGTATAAGACTGTGATTACTTTCAGAAATTCATAATACTACCTACAACTAATGGAGAAGCTGCTGACAGATACATATAAGAGGAAAAAAAATCTAGATGATTTGCATAATAATATCTTGAACTATTCAGTCAAGCTGGAGAAATTCAATCTCATGTATAGGATTGAATATGAGCTATAAGTAACTGCTTTGAGTCAATAGACACAAAACAATAGCCTTAAGGGTCATGTTGTCAATATACATTTCTGAAGAATGTTTTCTCGCAGCAATGCCAGAGTTTAGACTTCATTGTCTAGCTAACAGTTCAAATCAGTTTATCTAGTTTACATTAGATTATCACTCTCAAAAATATTTTCCACCTATAGTTTGTGTATTACTTTCAGAAATTCATATATACTACTACAACTAATGGAGAAGCTGCTAACAGATGCATGTAAGATGGGAAAAAAATCTAGATGATTTAGCATAACTTCAGTATCATCTAAAACTAGTATCCTCCAATGCTATCCCGGTATACTATAGCTCGCAACAATTACGATTACACTACAGAAGGCAACCAATTTGCAATCTTACACTTACTTAAATATCACAATAAAAATAAACTGATTTCCTTTAAAAATATAACCAATGATAAACATCATATCATCAATCCCTCCAATCCCTAATTCTGATTCATGCCAAAGCGGACCAACTTTTTTATTAATAGTTTAGTTGCCGTTACCATCAATAAAATCGGAATTTAAGGGGGTGTTTGGTATGAATGTTGGAAAGGGAGTGGAATGGAAACAAATAAGAAGGGGAAAGGGTAAGGTTAAGTATTACTATTATGGGTTGTTTGGTATATCGTAGGAAAGGAATTGCTTATATACGTTTTCCTTACTTAATGTTTGGTAAGTAATAAGGAAAGGAATAAATTTTGTAGTGTTATGTTCTACATCATACATGTACAATAGAAAAGAATAAATCAAAAGAAACTACTGATGCTGGTTATAAAATCATGTTGTTTGGCATAAAAATACTACTCTTGCTGCTGTTATAAAATATCAACATTTCAAGGTAAAGGAATAACATACTTGAACTACTACCCAACAAATTAGCTAAAGATATCAACATTTCAAGGTCAAACAATAATCCCAGCAACTATAAAACCCCAAATAATCCCAACAACTAAAAACTCCAAAATAACCGATTGATTATGTGTTTGATAAATGTAAGCCGATTGTGGGAGTATTAAGAGTTGTAGTAGTTGAATTTGAGGTTTTTGATTAATCGCCAAAATGAAGAAGATGAAGACAAAGGTGCACTCATCTTTAAAGATTAATCGTCAAAATGAAGAAGGTGAAGACAAAGGTGCTGCACTCATCTTTAAAGATTAATCGCCAAAATCCAAAAAGGATGATTAATTTATCAAATCATAGCTCACAGCTTCTCAAAATGCAGAAATTTTCCTAGATTACTAATAGTCGATAAATGCTACCGTTTGTGAATGAAATTGGGAAGAACCCGATGTTAATTGATCGGAAAATCGATGAAGATGAAGCGAATCACCAAATTTTGGTTTTTAATTTTTGTTGTTGTTGTTTTGAAGAGGGTCACTTTCAGATTGAAACATGAATCCAAAACATTCACTCTCAAAAGAAAAAAACCAATAAAAAATCAATTCAAAAATATTTAAAAATAAAGAAATAGAATAAAAGTGAAGCAGTCATATAAAACACACAGATCCAAAGACAAAGATCAGAAACAGGTAAAAGTACTTGATTAATTAAAGAGAAGAAGAGAGGAGGGTTTAACCTGAAATTTGAGGTAAGAGGAGGGAGAAAGAGAGAGACGTGCGGAGTTAACAAGGAGCTTGACTGTAAAATATGGCTAATACCCCTTTTTGAAGGTGGCTATGCTCTAAATTATATACCTGTAGAAACTAGAAAGGAAGGGAAAGGGCACTTTGCCACACAGAAACACAGATTGTATAATTCTAAAATAAATTAGAAGATGGCCCTTGCTAACTGCTAAGGCTAATTAGGCAATTAGGGAGAATTTTAATTGGGACTGACTGACCCAGAAATCTAAAGTAATCACGGTGCGTTTGATATATGCCAATGAGAGTTTTGGGTTTAAGATTAAGAGGTGGGATGAGTATTGGAAATTGGTTGTTAATGTGGTCAATTGTTTTTTTTTTTTTTTTTGGTGCGAATGAGCCACAAGGGCAATATAAATTACAAATGGGATCATTGGTAATGTGGTCAATTGGTCATTGTCTTGTTTGGTAAATAATAGTAAGTGTTGGTCAAACGTAAATAACAAAAAAGAAACAGAGAGTACTATTTAAATAAGAAAAGCTCCTTCCTCACTCACTGCGTTAAACTCTTAATTGAATGGGCCTAGGTCTTGAGCTCTTAACATTGCTTGTAACGTCATACTCTTAATTAGGGCTCTGACTACCTTTAGAAGAGTTAAGCTAATAAATGGGGTCTAACCTTTTAAACTTTTCACCGTTTAGGACCTATACCTTTTTTTTTCACCGTTTGAGACCTCATTTCTCTTTTCCGGCCAAATTTAACTAGAGTACATTAAAAGGATAGGTCCTTGGGTTAAAAGGTTAAAGTAAATCAAAAGTTTGAGGACTAACCTTTTCGTTTTTTCACCTTTCAGGACCTGAACTTTCTTTTTTCACCTTTTGAGACCTCATTTAAGTTTTCATGTAATTCCAATTCAATTATTAAAGTTTCTAATCATTAACATATAATAAGCTCAAATTGAAATAATATGTAACTTAATTCATAAACTTAGCCCATATATAAATTGATTTGGGTATCAAATAATCTAATGAATAAAGAAGCAAATAATTATTTACAAGCTGATCATATTTTATAAATTCGGTATGGTGTCCAATGACAATAGAAGAATTAAGCAATTTATATAGTAGAGTACGATATTCATACAATTATACTCAAAGGTTTACGTGGATGGTGGAACTAAAAATACACTACGAAATTTTCCACCCGGGACCCAAGTTGTTAGGAAGATCCGCCATTGATGGTACATCCTCATAATTGTTTGTGGTTTGTTTGAAGAATATTAATAATGTCCACACAAAAATGTAAAAATAATAAAAATAGGTTAATTTTAAACGAATTCTGATTTTGATCACAAGTTAATATATCATACTAGTTCTTGATTGTTTTATGAGAGTAAAGACAATTGGATTATTTATGCTCATATTTGATGAGGTATTTAAATGATTTATGCTTAACTCGATCAAAATTAATCAGCAATTTCCGAATTAAAATTTATGACCTCAAATTTTCTATAAACATATTCAAATCCGTTGTATTGGATTACGTAAATTAAGTTTCAACTATTAAAGGTCTTATGAATGAGTAAAGATTATCTATGATGTTTGGAGAAGAGTACTATGTAGTTTTAATTGTATGATGGGGTTTGGGGAAGATGAATTATTATTATGAAGAAGCGATTACACAAAGTTGGATGGGAGCCTAGCCACTAATTGGGCTCCAACACCCTTATTCAAAGCAAAACACAAACGATGAAAAAAAAGAACGAATGTTGTTATTATTATTATTATTGTTAAATATATTAATAACAATTATTACATAATAATTAATATAAATAAAAATATTAATAACTATTATTATAATTATTAATTTGAGCGCTAACTTTTTTTTGCATTTTCTGATATTTTTTTTATAGTAAATAACGTTGGTATAAAAAAATGGATATGAGGTCCCAAAAGGTGAAAAAAAATATTCGGGTCCTAAACGGTGAAAAAATCAAAAAGTTGGACCCTAACCTTTTTCTTAATTTAGTATTTGAGTGATAGTATAGTTAACGGTGAGTTAAACTATGGTTAACTGGCCGAAAATGTATATGAGTCCCCAAAAGGTGAAAAAAAAAAAGTTGAGGTCCTAAAGGGTGAAAAAACCAAAAGGTTGGACCCCAACCTTTAGCTTAACTCACCTTTAGAAACATAAGTAAAATAAATTTATAACCCATTATAAATAGTTTTTCTATTATCTTCGTCATAATTACTACTCTATGTTTCTAAAGTCCGAACCCAATTATTAAGCTAATTAATTACGGCCTTTACGGATGTAGTGGTGTAGCAGCTAGCCAGCCAGTCAGCCAAGTTGGTTAGTGGGGATGAAGTTGCCGAGCTTGAGGTGGCTACCGACCTACCATAGGTTGTCTCTTAGAGAGCACGGGAAGCCACATTTGTCAAGTCCAACATCGATCGCATGTCCACGGTTCAGCTAATGTAACCATTATCTTAAATGCATTCTAATTTGTTTCTTCCTAATTAATTATTTAAACTAGTACAGTGATGTAATATGCATTCCTCTTGTAAGTCATAAATCAATAATAATTCTTTCATTTAACGTCATCCTGCATGCAACACATGAAAGATGAAACACCACCTTTGCTTTTATTTAATCATGGCCACATGCATTTAAATTAATTAACTTCTCAAACAGTTTCCTATAGCGATAGAAATAGTAAATATGGCCCATTATATATAGGACCAGGTTCTGGTGAGAACCTCCCTTAAGATGAGAACTACCTTACAATGAGAACCTCACATGACCGTTGGATTAAAATAAAACGATCGGCTGAGATTATATCTCGCGAATTAAATGAATTTCAATACGCGGTTCCTTTCTCCCTCACGCACCCACTCACATCAATTTCTCTCTCCTCACCTAATTTCAAACCCCTCAGTAATTCATTGAAACTGCGATTTCTCTCTTAAATTTTTCTTTCAAAATTTCAGAAAATTGATCCCGAAAATTTGGAGATCGTCATAGTTTTTCTGCATATTCGAATGCTAATTTGAAGAATTTACTTCTAGTTTCTCAGGCGACAAATAATAACTCCCTCCAATCGCAAGAGCAAGCCAAAAATCAGGTATTACTTGAGTTCCGTAATATGATTTGGAGAAGTAATTTTCACCTTTTTTTTTTTTTTTTTTTTTTTTGTGTTTTTCCATAATTCACTACAAAATCGCAACCTATAATTACAAATTCAGTGAATTTTTAGTCAATTTTGTCGAGGTTTATTGCGCTTGAACTTTTGTGAATTTTGGTTTGAATTTGTGTGATTTGGTAATTTTCTTCACTCAGATTATTAGATATTGATTTGATCGAATTGACTTCGAAATCATGTTTCAGGCTTGATTGTTTTTAGGTATCTTAATTCTTCTTTAATTTGTCCAAAATTGTTGCTTATAAGTTCTGCTGAATTTAAACTATCATTGTTTCCTACAATAATGTCAGTTTTAAAAGTAGATAGAAATCTAAAGTAAATCATTTAGACTCCAAAGTATTATTTTGCTCTTATTTAGAAAAGTAGATAGAAAGATAGTAAAAGTAAATCAAATACGGTAAGAAGTAAACTTGTGTTAAAACTAGCAATTTCACATTCTGTTACACTTGTATAGGATAATCATAGAAAAACAGGAAGTATGGGGTAGAGACTGTTAAGATTTTAGAATGACCAAAGGAAGCAAATTGGATCACATGAATGTTAATGCCTAGTTGGAAGATCCATTCATGTGGGTGATTTAGCATACTTGAGTTATAACTGGTAGGCCAGTACCAGACACTATTATGTAAATATGAAGCAGTGGAGGTTTTCTGCTGAATTGTTTCAATATGTGCCTATTTTTCACTGAATTTCAGGTCTTTAGAACTGCTCGATCAAAAGTAAACTAAATATCTATAAAAGTAAACTAAACCTCTCTAAAGGTAACCCTAAATCTCTAGAAAATCAGATGACTTAATGGTTTTGTTGCTGCTTTTGTAGCCTGTTGTTACAGAGACTGAAGGAAATAATGCCCTTGGTCCAAGTATGCATTCTATGTTAAGTCTAATAAATGCGGTTCAGTATTAATTAACAAGTTAATAATTCAGTGAGATCAAGTGAGCTGAATGCCTAGCTAGAGGCCGCTTCAGTTCAAGTGGAATTAATGATATTAATCCACAGCTTACTCTTGACTGAACCCATAGGGTCACACAAATAGTACGTAAACGGATCAAGTATTTAATGGCATTAAATACTCTATCTATGGATATTCGGAATCGACGGATCTTGGTTTCAGTGGGAGCTGAGATCGTCACAAGCAAGAAATGAATACTCCGGAAACGATGATATTGCCGGAAATGGAAATATGGATCGTATCGGAAATATAAATATTATCCAAGTCGTAGATGTTGCCGGAAACGGAAACATGGTACGTATCAGAAAATATTATCGGAAATGGAAATATTGCCGGAATCGGAAATATTGCCAGAAACGGAAATATTGTCAGAATCGGAAATATTATCGGAATCGGAAAATAATTCCGGAAACGGAAATATTAAATATTTGTTCGAAACGGAAATTAATTCCGGAATCGGAAATATTAAATATTGTTCGTATCGGAAATGAATTCCGGAATCGGGAATTTAATCGGAAGCGTATCGTACGAATTAGCATCGGACGAGGCCCGCCAGACGAAGGCCCAGCACGAAGCTAGGCCATCGCCCAGCGAGCCGCACGCAGCAACGCACGCCTCGACCAGGCCCAGCCAAGGGCGCGCGCGCGCGCAGCACTTCACATGGGTTGTGCGCCTATCGTGGGCCGCAAGGCCTGCGCGGGTGCACGGCTTGTACGATGCGTGTGCGGGAAATCCTAATCCTATTAGGATTTGTGCAAAGATTAAAATCCTAATCCTATTAGATTTTCTTTGTTATTTAGAGTCCTAATAAAGTTCTAATTAACAAATCCACATCCTAGTAGGATTACAATTCCTTTTCCATACTCCTATAAATAAGTGCCTAGGGTCACAATTTATGGGCACGATTGAAGTATTCAAAGGGTAAGTTTTTGAAATATAAATCAGCCATACACTTGCAATAAGAGCCGAAAATCCTAAGCACCTTGAGGGGGATTCTAGTTGGTCTAACTTGAGGCGGATCCGGACGTACTGTGGACTATCTACGGAGGGACGACATTTGGAGTCCTAAAGACTTGTTCTTGTTCGGTTCGGGCGCAGCTAGGGAAGGCACGCTACAACATGTATGCATCTATACTATGCTAAATGATTATGTGTAAATAATATGCTTTCCTGGCTTTATGGTTTTTCCGCATGATTTATGAATTGTCATATGTATCATAACCTAACACTTTCTCCTGCTTGCGCTGTTAATTGAGGGTGATGCTGTTGTTGGTTACAAAATGAAAGTAACCAAATTGACTAAAGTAAACTTAATCTCTCTAATAGTAAACTCAATCCCTCTAAAAGTAAACAAAAAAATCTTATTGTAATATACTATGATGCATATCTTTTGAAAAGTGACAATTATCTTAGGAATGTTGGTGTCTATCATTTTGCAATTACATGAATATGCACCACCTAGTTTTAGATGACCTTACGGAGAGCATGTTCTTATGGTTATTTCTGGTGGTGATTTTGTTATCATATATTACTGCCTGCGGCAAGTATAGGTTCACATAGGTAAGTTGCTAGAAATAGTCTCTCAAGAAGTATTCTTTTCTCTTATTTTTAAAAGTAGATCGAAACTTGGTAATAGTAAATCAATTATGCTCAGAAGTAAACTCGTGAGGCTGGTTTCCTGGTTTTGAATTCTTATGACGACTATTATGAGAAATGCAATGGCTTATTAATAAATGGTGTTCTGTTTTATTCCATGTTGTTGTGTTGCTGCAGATCTGCTTCTGTTCGGCCTTTGTTTCTGCCGATCTTTTTGTGTATGTTCTAAGCTTGGGCTGTGGAGCTAAAAAACGTGCAATGTTTAGACATGTTGATAAAATTTCTCAAAGATAGAGGTAAGTTCTCGTGGCTGTGAGTTATTTTTTTCTGGCTTGAGTTTGGAGTGTACATTTTGTGAGCTTGGTTTGTTTCTGCTTAGTAGTAGGCCAACATCAGTGTGACTGCATTTTGTTAAGTGTTGGTGGCTTAGAATCAATCTCGGAACTAGGTTCAGAGTTGTCGGAATCTTCTAGTTGTTGCAATCGTTGTCAGACCTGGTCATGTATGAATGCAGAAAAGTTGTGGTGTTTCTTAGTGGTTTTTGGGAGAATGTGTGTTGAGGTAGGTGATGGTTTGTACTTAAGATGTATGTAGGCAAAGACGAGATTGTGTTGAACTTTAGGCGTGTGTTCAATTAGTTTATACCCTAACGTGTTCTGTTTACTTTTGGAGAGATTAACTTTACTTTTCAAGAGATTTAGTTTACTTTTAGGGTTTGGTTTGCAGCCTGGTTCTTTTTTTGTGCTTTGATTGCTAGTTTAAACTGTAGTGGTTGAGTACAAGAAGGAGCTTCTTGGGGGTTGTGTCAGTCAGTTGGGAGCGCTAGATGTTGTTGGCTTGGCAGTAGTTTCTATTCTTGCTGTTGTGCTTCATTTTCTTTGTTTTCCCTTTCTGTTCTTGCTGTTGTGCTTCATTATTGTAGCTGGTTGTTTTTGGAGCTAAAAAACGTGCAATGTTAAGAGATTTTTGGGTTTCAGATAGAGAAAATAGCATTTTATTTGCGTGGTTACCAGGCATCTTGGCTATACATCTATAACCTCTACTGATAATGCCTGATCACCTGCAAAAATTATGTGGAATGATGTGGTGGTATTATCTTTACTCCTGATCAAAGAATCCAAACTGAGGTATGTTGGAGAATTCGGAATAGTGATATACTGATATGCAACTTCTCAGCTGGATTTTACAACCAGACTTCCTCTCTCACTTCCATCATCAACACTGCAAAGATCTTGGGATTCATGGGTTTTATCCTAGTTGCGAATCCTGCTTATGGTGATTTTAGTGCAGAACCAGTGCCTTTCCCTGTGCTTACTAAATCTCTAAGTAAGCACTTTTCTGAAGCTGGAATAATAGTTGATAACAAAGATGGTGTGTTGACCCAACATATAAAGTAACTAAATTGTGCTTAAGTAGACTAAATCTCTTCAAAAGTAAACAAAATCTCTCTAAAAGTAAACTAAATAATAACAAAACTTCAAATATAAATATCTCTTAAATATTTTATGAAAACCTATTAACTCAAATGGTAGAGCAATGTGCAATTGCACATGGATGTAGGTTCAAATCCTACATAGGTCATAAGTTTTAACAGTTCAACAGTTAAAGATTTTTAATTTCTATATAAAGTTTTAACAATTCAACATGAAGAACTCAATTAACCTAGTCGAGTTATCAGATGTGGGAGATATGAGAGCTCGATTTTGTTTGTATGTTTATTTGAAACTAAACATAATCATGGGCGATGACCTTTTTATCTAAATGTTGTCAAGGAATGGTTATGTATTGATAGTTTATGTTCTATGGTTTATTTGAGCTCCTCACATATCACCTTTCTTATAGAAAGCCCGATTACCACTGTTGTCTTTCAGTGATCAAGTTGTTTTATCAAGTTATGTTATACATAGGTTGGTGATCTATACAAAAAAAAAACACTCAAAATTAGATAATAAACTCAAAAGTAAATTAAAAAAACACTAAAGTAAATAAGAAAATCTTAAAAGTAAATATGAAAATTTCAAAAGTTATCTGAACGTTGTTAACATTGCACTGGAAAATGGCATATCAAATTTCCATAAAAAAAAAAGAAAAAAAAGAAAATGGCATATCAAATCAGAGGTATGTGTATTTTCAGAAGCCTCTCCTTGAGTCGAAATCGTTCAAAGACTCTATTGTTTCATTATTACTCATAAAAATTGAATGACTCTATTGTTTCATTATTACTCATAGAAATTGAAAAAGAGTTTTTTTGCTATGTAAATGAATACTACTAAAAGTAAACTAAATGAATTCAAAAGTAAACTAAAAAGCTCAAAACAAACAAAGCCATTTAATTTTTTTTATTAGGAAAAGAACCGTAATGAAACCCTTACAAAGATAACCTACGTGGGATTCATACCCACATTTTTGCGCTTTTGCACAACGCTCTATCCATTGAGCTAGTAGGCTAGTGTTATATGACCATAGAGTAGTAAGAATAATTAGAATGCAATCATATATTTATAAATAACTCGTAAAAGTAAAAGGATATCAAAAAACAACAAGCATCAGTAAACAATACTCAACTTGGAAGCCCAACAGAGCACCCTGTCTTCAAACCTAACCACATCCCAGAACACCTCTCATCTTCTGACCACCAACAACCAGCAAAAAAGCAGCACAGACTTGACAAGTGACTTGTCATAACATAACAGCAACAGAATAAGGCAATAGGAACAAGAGACACAAAGGCAACCTAACAAAACCACCCTATATTGACCAGCAGAATAGTCAACTCATGTCACCTGCAATTCAGCAGCCAACAATGTCCATTGATATATCACAGCTTTGGAAGGCTCTCTATTAGTCCAGAACAATGAGAATGGTAGCTCAAATTACACATCTAATGTTTGCAGACATGTCATTGAGTATAATTTCTTATATGGTGCCCATAGTCATCACCAAAATGTGTGAACACACACACCGAACAATCTGAAAATAGTAAACTCAACCTTTCTGAAACAAGAACTGTATTACAGGCATCAGGCATGTTGAACACTGAAAGTAACATACACACGCGCGCGCACACACACACACACACACACACACACACACACAACATGCTTGTTTGCTGATGTAGTTTTAATGTTGATCAGATGCCCCTTTGTTCTAAGCAGCTAGGACGCTATGTTCTGGTCTACTAGTTTTGAGGTCTGTTGGCAGTAGCTATTTGCTAGCTTGATGCAGACATATGCAGAATGTTTCATTATCATTCTCAAAATATTTAAAGTAAATATTATCCTATTAAAAGTAAATAAAACAATACAAAAAGTAAATATTAGTAGAAACTAATTGAACACACAACTATACTCCAGTAAAGAGTCTCGTCACTGTAATGCACACACTTAACATAATGAGATATGCTACACTATCTCTGCAAGGCCAAAACCCCTGAAAAACTAATTCACATGGCTCCATCCATCAATTCACATCATCTAGTCTGAACCCCAACAACTGTCGAATCCCACAAAAGCCAAAAACAGAATTAAAAAGAAAAAGAAACATCCAACGCAAAACAAATAGAACCAGTTGCAGTCTTATATATTTCCATTTAGAAATATAGTAGGAAGAATTAGAATGTAATAGTGAATTTTGTCTATTGTTCAATTTAAAAGTAGACAAATAACTTACAAAAGTAAACAAAATTGATTCAGAAGTAAAGGATCGCTAAATTGGAGAATGGATATTGGAGGATTTAAGAAAATATAAGTTGCCTATTGGAGGATTTGAGAAGGATAAGTTTCCTCTAAAACCAGTTCAAAACAAATAGCATCATCTTTACCAGCAATAGCTTTTGTCTGAGTTGCAACTACCTCCACTGTAGTCCCTCCTTCAGGTTGATCCAAAGTCTCACCTACGCAAGCAATTACTTCCAGGCCTTGGGTTTGTTCATACTCAATCTTGTCTGCAACAAACTGGAAGAGAAAATATAAGAAAAAAGTCCAAAAAAGACACCTTAGTCAACAAAACAAGACATAATAATCTATCGAACAACAAGAAAGTCTGAAGGTGGCACATCATACATCGTTTGTTGCATTTGACAGGGTCTTCTCTCTAGATGACCAGGGATCACCCAGTTAATACCCAATTGACGAGCATCTCTGCAAAAACGAATAGAGCTTGCATTAAAAAAACTGTAAAACCTAATTTCAACAATCAAAATCGAAAAAACTGAAATGAACAAACCCCAATTTTAGCAAACAAAAAACTTAAAATGAAACCCTAATATGAGAAAACAAAATGGAAAATACTGGAAAACAAAAAATTTATAAACCCTAATTCCAACAATGAACATCGCAAACACTTGAATCTAAAATCAGAAAATAAAAAAACGATTATAAAATAAATTACTTACTTTACGAAAAATTGCTGCATGAGAGAAGATGCGAATGTTAGAAGTGCAAAGCTATGAACTGGGTCAACATGAATCGCAGAAGAGAGGGGAATTGCAGGAGGAGAGAGAAAACGGGGGAAGAGAGAGAAACGAAAACTGAAAATCGGATTCAGGGGGAGGAGGTCATTCAACTATGCGATATTACCATATTACCCTTATTTTTTTGTTTTGTTCGGGTGAGATGTGGATCGTTGGATTGAATTGCTCGATGGCTGAGATTAGTTCTCAGTTCTCATCTTAAGGGGTGGTTCTCACCGGATCCTATATATATATATATATATATATATATATATATATATATATATACGAAAAAAATATGGTCCATTCATTTTCACGAGGATTTTTTTTCTTAAAGTAAGTCCTTTTGACTTGTGTTGGAGAGCCCAAAATGATGGGTTATGTGTTTAGTCCACTTGTGGCTTAATAGATTAGCTTATCTTGGATGCCTTTGACTGTTTTTGAGCTATGTATGATCTATGAGAGGGTTAGGTCAGCAACAAGAATAATCAGAATACACACCCAAAAGGAGATGAGAGAAAGAGAGAAGAGTTGCTCGGATTTTTCATGACAACCTGCACGAATCGAAGTTGTCGATTTCCGGAGATTCAACCATTAAATTTTGCCTGAAATTTGGCCAGCTTGTTGGGGACACATAGGGCTTCGTTTTGAGCTTCGCTTTGTCCGTGGTCGCACCTGGACAGAACCTACGAAATTGGGTGATATTCTTAATTTTTTCCTCAAATTCTCCAATTTTTTTGTTCTTGAAATTAAGGTTCTTAATGTTACCTAATTTCAAGAATCGTTTTTTTTTTAAGATCTGAATAAGTTAGGTGGGGGGTGGGGGAAATATGGAGGGAAACTTTTAAAAAAAATTGTAAAAGTTTAAGACACGTGCATGTCACGTGATGGTCAAGGCCGGAAAACAGTCGTTGACCACCGGAATATGGTTTATGGTCCTTATTCACAACAAAAAAACCCAATTGGGCCTTCTTTCACAACTTTTTTTTAAAAGATCCTTTCTCACAATTTTTGTGTTTTAAAAGGTCATTTCTGACAAATTTTCCATAAAATATCAAATTTTTTATATGAGTTCAAGATTTCAGTTGAATTTATTTGTTAATTATTGCAGATTTGCAGGTTGTTGATGGAAGAGCTCGTCTAGCACAAACTTTTATCATATCGTATGTTGTAATTATTGTTGTGTATGTTCGAATTATCGCTTGCATATGTTCTAAAGATTTCTATATCTGTTCTAAACCTTTATCTACATTTCTTTGTAAATTTTGGCAGGTTCACACTCTATTGACCTTATTGACTGAATCATAGTGAGGAAACAGACGTGAATTCCAGAGTATATAACTATATATATTACTTTCATAGTTTTGGGGGATTTACGTTGTCATCCCTTTGACTAACTTCAAAGACATTGTTTTGGTTCCATGGATTATATGTATTTGACTATTTGAGGGTGGTTATTATTTCTGAGTGTTAGTCGTAATGCAAATTTTAGAAAACTTGGTACTATTTGGATGATGGTAAGTTAATGTCACAGCCAAGGTGTGGCTTGTATCCTGAGCCACGGGAAGGCCGTGGCCTTGGCTGTTGATGAAGGAAGAAAATATACCAAGTAACTAATGCCAATTGTTTTCCTTAAATCCTACGAAAGTCAGAGTTTGGTGGATACAAAACTCTTCCACCCATTTTTTTATTTGACGTTTCCTAATTCTTTTCAAAATGCTTCTTTAGGATAAGAATCAAGGATTTCCTCATTCACGTTTTTGGTCATTGGCAATTGACGAGTGTACGTGTAATTGACCCTTCCGTTTAAGCATATATTCAAATACCCGATATTAACCCAAAACATAACATACCAAAAATACAAACCCTAAATTCTATTAGAGATCTGAGCAGTTCTTGAGCAGTTCCACCTTTCAAGTTCGGGTGCACGGATTTGAAGGAGAGTTGTGTTAACCTTGGGAGGCGTTCGTCACTTGAGAGCCTGTACCGGTAGTGGCGAAATTCGCTTCTAAGTCAGTGGTCTCCATACCACGACACAACTATTTTCCTATGAGATCAATAATCGGGTAACATCTAATCTTATTGTTAATCATAAATTCTTGATTCTACAGTTACTTTTCTTACAATTTAGAAGCGAATTTTTTACTGTTGATTCTTTATTATGAGATACACAATTTGTATTGGGAGATGAAGAACTATTGTGTGTGGGAATTGGTTAATTATCCGAATTAACTAATTCGTTGCATTGGTTGGATAAAGTTTACTACTTTTTAGTTGTCGTCAAATTGATCTCTGAATTGACTTCAGTAATGAATTGATTATTAATACCAAGGTGTGTATCATATGGTGTATGCCTAAGGTATGGCTGGATTATACGGAGTATGAGTTTTGATCAATAGTATAATGGCTAAAGTGAGAGAAATCATGTTCAATCTAACAAGTACTAATTCTATGGCGGTGAATTTAGGTTAATTTATTTCATGGATTACCTAATTTATTATTCGGTCATCAATCAAATTTCTACTACAATTTACCAATTGATTTGAACTTTCAATTTATTGGGAAACTTAGGGTCTAACTGGTAATGCCATCATAAAATAAGGAAAGTGTATTCCTATACTGGTAGATGCGACGGTTAGTCTTTTGATCACTCACTGCGGCATGCGGGTGTTGTTAATGTGTATATTACTGTGTGTTTATGTGAGAGGTGTTGCGTACTTTCGGTAGTGTTGTGGGGCTTGAGTGTCCATAACCAGTAGACTCCTCGTCCTCATTGTGGCTTTGCGGGTTCCGGGGAAGGAAATTGATTTAGAGCTTTAATTTGATCAGTAGAGTCTGCGACATGAACGTGGCTTTGGATTTTCAATCAGCACAGTAGTTGTTGTTTACAACATAATCCGAAGTATATGTCTCGCCTTCTTTTCATCGTCGGTACCCCAAAATTAATTAAGAGAACTTGCTGATTTGAGTCATAAGAAGTTACTTGTCGTTCTATGATGCTTAGTCATTCCACATAGGGGCTCTGGATAAGGTGTTGTGGTGGTCGTGGCCTGGTTGGTGCAGACATTTAATGGCACGCATACAGGTTACTATTCAAGTGAGTGATCAAGTTTATGAAACGACTCAAGGACTGCAACATGCTAACAGGAAAGTTCATTCTCACTTTATTTATTGTCAAACTTTAACTATACATAATATGTTTATTATGTTTTTTTTATGCATGGTAATATTTTTGGTGAATTATTATGCAATGTTGGGGCGAGTTAAGTTTGAGACTAACTAGAAAATCAACTTGGCTTACTTTGGTGAGTATTTTGTATAGGAGACTATACTTGGTGGTCTGGTAAAGATAACGAGATTCATGAATTTGTGTAAGTTCCAATATATGGGGTATCAGTGATTTTAACTTTTCATGAGGTTGAGGATGGTCTCACTAGATCTTATCTAGTTAATTCACCCATGTCTTGTATTACTGTTTTTCCTATGACTGTGAGTTCTTGGAGCTGTGGGGGTGTTTAATAAGGAGGTGAGCCTTTTTATCCTTACAGTGTGTTGAAATTGGCTTATGTACTTGTAATGTTGTGGACATTGTCTAAGCTGATTTGGATTATGCTTGTCTTTTCATTTATTTGAATTGAATGATATCACTAATTGTGGATCTCGTGAAGTCATCTTTTGATTAACAATCCTGCAGGGATATGCTAAATTTACATTTATATTCACTCATTTCTATTAATTTCGCTTTGCTTCCAGTCCTTTCTAATGTGCTGGATGAGCCAGTTTTACTGAGGTGTAGCAAAGGTAAGAGCATAACTAGTGGAGTCCATAATATCTTTTGTTTTATTTTAAAGAAGTTATGATGGACCAGTGAAGTTTATGGTCGAGAAGTAATGGATAACTTTCATGAATCATTTTAAGAGGTCATGTGCATTAGTTGGGACTAGTTGGACGAGTGTTGTAATATAAAGGTGATTATGAGTCTTTTAATTAAGACATATTGTGCCTTGGATATGTTAGACCAGGGTTGCGCAATAATCTTAGCAGGGTTGACTACTAAGTTTCTCTCAAGTGTGAGTTGAAAGGTAAGAGCTTGTAAAAGGCTAAGGGCAGCGCAAGTTAGGTATTTAGAGGATTCACTCTAGGTTTAGTATTGACCACATATTATGTATCTCTTGTGACTAAGTTTTCCTAACTTAGGGGTTTATTTGCATCAACATGGTTACATGTGTGATTGAAGTTCAAAGAGATTTTCAAATTGCATTGTTGTGTGGCACCTTGTATAAGGAAGTGTAAATAGTGTAATTATCTGCTAGTTGTTTCCTAGTAAGGAATGTTTGGTAGTGGTCTTGAGAAGTCTAAGGTCAGTTGCAGATACCTAAGCGTGGTATGAGTAGTTTCATGTAACTTGTATTGCCTCATTGGCTTGATTATTATTGGTTGTGTATGTATTGTTGGACTTTGATGATTGACTAATCACATGGTGTTACATAAAGTATACACAGGAAGCTTTAGAGACTAAAGCTGAATCCATTCAAGCCAAAGTGTTGGTTAATTGAGTTTAATGCATTATTGGTGGTAAGACCAATGAATTGGTAAGGTACATATAAAATCAATCTCTTTGTGTAGGGAAGATATGTGGTAAATTAACTATTGTGTATATTAGTTAATAAACATTTATTGTGACTCTAGCCAACTGATGTTAAAAGTAACTGAGAAGGTATGTCTCAAAAAGTTGTGTATGCTATGAGTTTGAGATTCTAATACTTGACAAATTTTCTTGACCAGGTGTTGCTTTTACAATGAAGTAAACTTGCTAGCAGAGCCAACTTTCATGTTTGAGTGGTCGTGTTTTATTACCTAGGAGTTCTCATATTCATGAACGGTCTGGCGGAGTGACTCGGGCACCCGGGGAAATCTTCATTTCATTGACAATGACAGTGATTGACGTTGAGTTTTGGGGTTTGGGTTCGCGATCGGTTGGGGATAGATTCGTCCTTTCAGACTGGGCAGCATAGGTTCCCTCTTTGATACGTCGACTTTCACTGATTTTTTATGTCACGTATTCGGACAGACCTGGCGATGAATCATTTGTATTTATCTTTGGAGTCGGAAAAGCAAATGAGTATTGAAGTTCCACTATGAAGACAATTTCTTATTGGTGGATCTTGCTAGTCAAGAAGTCAAGTGATTATTATTGCATGATAGTTCGATGTGGGGGTTGGTAATTCCTCTGATTCTCTATAATTTAACTCACTGGCTTGCATGTGCATCCAGAAATTCTGATCTTTCTGAAGGTAAAAAACACTATAGTGTGAGACGTGAGCAATTAGTGAACGTGGTACTCCACGTGGAGTATATATGCTAGACAAGAGAAGAACTACTCAAATCTTTATGCGAAGAATGAATCACTATGTGATGGTGTCTAACCCGTTGAGGGGAATGAGTTTTAAAAATTCATGCGTTGATCCATCCCTTACAGGGTGATGACGAGTCAGAGCTTAAGGCTTTGCATTTGTTTGGCCTCACAGACCCAGGCCTCCTGTTTGGATGGTGTCATGAGAAGTTATGGTGGATACATTGCTTAATGTGTTAGCTTCATAGATCCGATTGGCCTCTCTGATGGACAGAGTCACGAGATGACGTGAACACTAATATTTATGATTAGCCTCATAGATCGAGGTCACTTGTCAAAGTGATGTCATGAGATGTTCTTGTTGATTTTCTGGTATCCAGCCTCATAGACCGAGGTCACTTGCATGTCTAAGTGATGTCATGAGTGTAGATACAATGGTTTCTTTGCTTTGCCTCATAGACCGTGACCATTCGAGTTAATGGTGTCATGAGAAGATCTATACAACTAGCCTCACAGACATAGATCACTCGAGTTAGTGGTGTCGTGAGATGACCGGTGAGTTGTATAGATGGAAGGTTGAACTTAAAAGTTCTTAATGTTCGTGGAACACCTGCGGTGAATGTGAAGGGATGCCCTCCTTCTATGAGTGATGGGATATCTCTCTATAGCGTTCACTAAGAGTCCCAAGATGAGCGGCCGTGTTATTTATCGAGGAATTGCTCAAGCTCTTATGGGAAGGTACGTGTTGTTGGGTCACTTTAATAATCTAGGAGTTCAATCCTTTGGACACTCTCTTGACCGTTAAACACCCTACTCCACTATGTGTTAGTTCAAACCTTTGGATACTAACATTTAAGTACTAAGCCTATTATTTACTGCTCAGTTCTCTAAGTCTCGTGTTATTTTGCATTAGTGGGGGAATGTTAGTCGTAATGCAAATTTTAGAAAACTTGGTACTATTTGGATGATGGTCAGTTAATATCACAGCCAAGGTGTGGCTTGTATCCTGAGCCACGGGAAGGCCGTGGGCTTGGCTGTTAATGAAGGAAGAAAATATACCAAGTAATTAATGCCAATTGTTTTCCTTAAATCCTACGGAAGTCAGAGTTTGGTGGATACAAAACTCTCCCACCCATTTTTTTTTTGACTTTTCCTAATTCTTTTCAAAATGTTTCTTTAGGATAAGAATCAATGATTTCCTTATTCACGTTTTTGGTCATTGGCAATTGACGAGTGTACGTGTAATTGAACCTTCCGTTTAAGCATATATTTAAATACCCGATATTAACCCAAAACATAACATACCAAAAATACAAACCTTAAATTCTATTAGAGATCTGAGCAGTTCTTGAGCAGTTCCACCTTTCAAGTTCGGGTGCACGGATTTGAAGGAGAGTTGTGTTAACCTTGGGGGGCGTTCGTCACTTGAGAGCATGTACCGGTAGTGGCGAAATTCGCTTCTAAGTCAGTGGCCTCCATACCACGACACAACTATTTTCCTATGAGATCAATAATCGGGTAACATCTTATCTTATTGTTAATCATAAATTCTTGATTCGACAGTTACTTTTCCTACACCGAGTGGTGACTCAAATTTAAGATGTAGTACGTGCTGCAAAGCGGGTATGTTACAGAGCAACACCAAACGCAGCAGTTAAGTTCCGCAGGAATTGATCAAACGGTGCATCCTAGCATGGCCCATATAAGTAGAGACCGTTTTCATTTTCAGTCTTCACGGAAGCAAGTCATTGTGGTTTACCTAGTTTGGAGGACAATAAAATTCCAGACATTAAGAGAAAACATGGAACTCGATACCACTGCCCCTCTGGCCTCTTCTATGTGTTGGTATCACAGTCTACAGCCCTTTGAAGTACTTTGAGCTGACAAACCTGGACTCCATTTTGGTGTTGTTTGGCTTGGTGGTCTAGGCAAAGTACATGGTTGTAAAATTCTCTAGGGCTTTTGGTGCTAAGGTCACATTTATCAGTACCTCGCCTAACAAGGAGGAGGAAGTTGTCAATCGTCTTGGTGCTGATTTCTTTTTGGTCAGCCGTGACCCTCAATAGTTGCAGGTAACTCTATTTAATACTATTTAAAATTGGACCCTTGAATCTATGTACATATGCTTACATGAATGGTTCCTAATAATGAGTAGAAATGTGTATAGGCTGCTGTTGGAACAATGGATGGCATAATTGATACAGTCTCTTACCTTTGATCGCACTCTGGAAAACTCACCGAAAGTTATTCATGATTAGTGCTCCAGACAGACCTCTTGAATTGCCAATCTTCCCTCTGCTTATGGGTAAGCAACCCTCCTTAAACTCCTAGATAAAGGGGGAAATATATAGATAGTAGTTACATGTGGCAGAGACATCTCGCAAGTTTATAGTAAGATAACTAGCTAAGAAGGTGGAGAGATAATTGATACAGACAACCTTGTTCATTTAAAAGGGTTATTAATTAGGAACATGTTAAAATGGTGTAGGAAGCAGCATTATACAGGTGACAAGGATGAAAGGAAGTGTTAAATTATGTGAAAAATTGTCTTTTATGTCTCTGATTTACCAATTTACAAATCTTCTATAAAAGAACCTTGCTTAGTTAGCTTCTTCAGAATAAGAATTAGAGGACTGATCCAAACATGTATTACAGGTTTTGATTGACATAGTTGAGCTCCCAAAACAACCCAAGTCCTCTATTTTCTTGACCAACCTCTCTTTGACCAAATATAACCTTTATGCCACTTATCTCACCATTGAAACAGGTGTTAGGTTATGATACATATGACAATTCATAAATCATGCGGAAAAACCATAAAGCCAGGAAAGCATATTATATTCACATAATCATTTAGCATAGAATTGATGCATACATGTTGTAGCGTGCCTTCCCTAGCTGCGCCCGAACCGAACAAGAACAAGTCTTTAGGACTCCAAATGTCGTCCCTCCGTATATAGTCCACAGTACGTCCGGATCCGCCTCAAGTTAGACCAACTAGAATCGCCCTTAAGGTTACTAGGAATTTCGGCTAGTGTTTGCAAGTGTATGGTTAATTTTATTTCAAAAACTTACCCTTTGAATACTTCAATCGTCCCTGCAAATAATGACCCTAGGCCCTTATTTATAGAGGTATGGAAAAGGAACTGGAATCCTATTAGGATACTAATTAGTTAAACTAGAATCCTAGTAGGACTCTAACTAATTAATTTTATCCTTTTAGGATTAGGAATTTAATCATCAAACAAATCTTATTCAATTTAGGTTTCGTATGTGAACACAAACTCTACACGAGCATGACCCACGAGCGTGCAGGCCATGCCCGCGCACAGCCCACACGGCCGCTCGGCCCACGCGAGCCGCAAGCCCACGCGAGCAGCAGCACAGCTTGCAGCCCATTGCTGCGCGCGCTGCGCGCGCTGTCATGGCCTGCTGGGCCTGGCCTTGCGCTGGGCCTGGCGTGGCCTTGGCTGTTCGTGTGGCGCGCTTGGCTTGCTGGGCGATGGCCTGGCTTCGTGCTGGGCCCTCGTCCGGCAGGCCTCGTCCGATGCTTATTCGTACGATACGCTTCCGATTAAATTCCCGGTTCCGGAATTCATTTCCGATACGAACAATATTTAATATTTCCGATTCCGGAATTAATTTCCGTTTCGAACAAATATTTAATATTTCCGTTTCCGAAATTATTTTCCGATTCCGATAATATTTCCGATTCTGACAATATTTCCGTTTCCGGCAATATTTCCGATTCCGGCAATATTTCCATTTCCGATAATATTTTCCGATACGTACCATGTTTCCGTTTCCGGCAACATCTACGACTTGGATAATATTTATATTTCCGATACGATCCATATTTCCGTTTCCGGCAATATCATCGTTTCCGGAGTATTCATTTCTTGCTTGTGACGATCTCAGCTCCCACTGAAACCAAGATCCGTCGATTCCGAATATCCATAGATAGAGTATTTAATGCCATTAAATACTTGATCCGTTTACGTACTATTTGTGTGACCCTACGGGTTCAGTCAAGAGTAAGCTGTGGATTAATATCATTAATTCCACTTGAACTAAAGCGGCCTCTAGCTAGGCATTCAGCTCACTTGATCTCACTGAATTATTAACTTGTTAATTAATACTGAACCGCACTTATTAGACTTAACATAGAATGCATACTTGGACCAAGGGCATTATTTCCTTCAGTCTCCCACGTGTCCTTAGGGACAAGTGTGCATTTCCTAATTCCTTTGTCGCTCGATGCTTGCTCTTGAACATAAGGTAAGAGTTGTCATCCTTATTATGTCCAGAGGTGTTCCTCGGTTTCAGAGTTCAACTGATCAAATAAACAGATAATCATAGCCTATGATTCATCCGAGCACGGCCATGCATTTCACAGTTTCTAGCTCTCCGAGTGGCCTTGTACAACTTTAAGCATCTCATCCCGATTTATGGGAGGACAATCCCAATCTTGCGATCTTGAGATTAGACTTCGTTTGATAGGTGATTACCTGAGCGTTGCCTTTATAGCCTCCTTTTACGGTGCGACGGTTGGTCAACGTCAAAGCAACCAGTTCTCAAACAAGTAATCTCAAATTACTCAGGTATTGAGGATTTAGTGTCTAATAATTTTAATGAAATTTACTTATGACAGATTTTCATCTCTTACAGTAAAGTTTCATAGGTCTTGTCCGATACTAGTCTTCCCAAAGTAAGTATCTATGCAAATGATTATGAAATTTCCATGTCCACATAGTTCAAGAAACAGAACTACTAGTCATCTTGCATTCTAATCGTCTAACGTTTTCTATGCGTCCAATTTTATAGAAAACTCCGACTAGGGACCATTTTCAACCTTTGACATTCAAGTTCACTTGATAGACATTTCTTAGTCACAGGACTGGTCCTGACAGTCTATCTTGAATATATCGTCAAATTGAAGGGACTCATCATTTAATAAACCACAAATTAAATGGAAAAATAAATTCTCTTCATTTATTGTGAATGATTAACCAATAATGTTTTACAAAGATTTAAACTCTAAAACTTTAAAACATTAAACAAGAATATCAAAGCCATTCTCCAATATGCTTGATTCCCATAGCTGCAGTGTGCGAGTTGTGCTTCGTCTGCGGCAGAGGTTTAGTCAATGGATCTGATATGTTGTCATCAGTTCCAATCTTGCTTATCTCGACTTCTTTTCTTTCAACGAACTCTCGTAGAAGGTGAAATCTACGAAGTACATGCTTGACTCTCTGGTGGTGTCTAGGCTCCTTTGCCTGTGCAATAGCTCCGTTATTATCACAATACAGGGCTATTGGTCCTTTAATGGAGGGGACTACACCAAGTTCACCTATGAACTTCCTTAGCCATATAGCTTCCTTTGCTGCTTCATGTGCAGCAATGTACTCCGCTTCAGTTGTAGAATCCGCAATGGTGCTTTGCTTAGCACTTTTCCAGCTTACTGCACCTCCGTTGAGGCAGAAGACAAACCCAGACTGTGATCTGAAATCATCTTTGTCGGTTTGGAAACTTGCGTCCGTATAACCTTTAACAATTAATTCATCATCTCCACCATAGACCAGGAAGTCATCTTTGTGCCTTTTCAGGTACTTCGGAATATTCTTGGCAGCAGTCCAATGCGCCTCTCCTGGGTCTAACTGGTATCTGCTCGTAGCACTGAGTGCGTACGCAACATCCGGGCGTGTACATATCATAGCATACATTATTGAACCAATCAATGATGCATATGGAATCCCATTCATTCGTCTACGCTCATCAAGTGTTTTTTGGGCACTGAGTCTTGCTTAGAGTTATTCCATGAGACATGGGTAGGTAGCCTCGCTTGGAGTCTGCCATCTTGAACCTATCAAGCACCTTATTGATATAAGTGCTTTGACTAAGTCCAATCATCTTTTTAGATCTATCTCTGTAAATCTTGATGCCCAATATGTACTGTGCTTCTCCTAGATCTTTCATCGAAAAACATTTCCCAAGCCAAATCTTGACAAAGTTCAACATAGGAATGTCATTTCCGATAAGTAATATGTCGTCGACATATAATACTAGGAAAGCAATTTTGCTCCCACTGACCTTCTTGTATACACAAGATTCGTCTGCGTTCTTGATGAAACCAAAGTCACTAACTGCTTCATCAAAACGTATATTCCAGCTCCTGGATGCCTGCTTCAATCCGTAGATTGACTTCTTTAGCTTGCATACCTTTTTAGCATTCTTTGGATCCTCAAAACCTTCAGGCTGTGTCATAAACACAGTTTCTGTTAAAATGCCGTTTAAGAAAGCAGTTTTGACATCCATCTGCCATATTTCGTAATCGTAATATGCAGCGATTGCTAACATTATCCGAATAGACTTTAGCATTGCAACTGGTGAAAAGGTTTCATCGTAATCCACACCGTGGACTTGCCTGTAACCTTTTGCAACCAATCTAGCTTTGAAAACTTCAAGTTTCCCATCCTTGTCCTTTTTCAGTTTGAAAACCCATTTGCTTCCAATGGCTTGGTAGCCATCTGGCAAATCGACCAAATCCCATACTTGGTTTTCAGACATGGAGTCTAATTCAGATTGCATGGCTTCTTGCCATTGCTTGGAGCTAGGGCTCGTCATAGCTTGTTTGTAAGTCGCAGGTTCATCACTTTCAAGTAATAGAACGTCATAGCTCTCGTTCGTCAAAATACCTAAGTACCTTTCCGGTTGAGATCTATATCTTTGCGATCTACGCGGGGTAACATTTCTAGATTGACCATGATTCTCACCAGATTCTTCTAAAGATCTCTGAGTTTCATCCTGAATGTCATCTTGAGCATTCTCTAGAGTTTGTTGTTCGAGTCGAATTTCTTCGAGGTCTACTTTTCTCCCACTTGTCATTTTGGAAATGTGATCTTTCTCCAAAAAGACACCATCTCGAGCAACAAACACCTTGTTCTCAGATGTATTGTAGAAGTAATACCCCTTTGTTTCCTTTGGATAGCCCACAAGGATACATTTGTCAGTTTTTGGATGAAGTTTGTCTGAAATTAATCGTTTGACGTATACTTCACATCCCCAAATCTTAAGAAAAGACACATTTGGAGGCTTTCCAAACCATAACTCATATGGAGTCTTTTCGACAGCTTTAGACGGAGCTCTATTTATAGTGAGTGCAGCTGTATTTAGTGCATGTTTCCAAAATTCTAATGGAAGTTTGGCCTGACCCATCATTGACCTGACCATGTCTAGCAAGGTTCTGTTCCTCCGTTCCGACACACCGTTCCATTGTGGTGTTCCAGGAGGAGTCAATTCTGATAGAATTCCACATTCTTTCAGATGGTCATCAAATTCATAGCTCAGATATTCATCGCCTCTGTCAGACCGCAGTGCCTTAATCTTCTTGCCTAATTGATTCTCTACTTCACTCTGAAATTCCTTGAATTTGTTAAAGGATTCAGACTTATGCTTCATTAGGTAGACATAACCATATCTACTGAAGTCATCAGTGAAAGTGATAAAGTAGCGGAAACCACCTCTAGCATTTGTACTCATTGGTCCACATACATCTGTATGGATTAAACCCAATAGTTCATTTGCTCTTTCTCCAACTTTAGAGAAAGGTTGCTTTGTCATTTTGCCAAGTAAACATGATTCGCATTTACCATAATCCTCTAAGTCAAATGGTTCTAGAATTCCTTCCTTTTGAAGTCTTTCTAAGCGTTTCAAGTTTATATGGCCTAATCGACAATGCCACAGATAGGTGAGATCTGAATCATCCTTTTTGGCCTTTTTGGTATTTATGTTATATACTTGTTTGTCGTGATCTAATAAATAAAGTCCATTGACTAATCTAGCAGATCCATAAAACATCTCTTTAAAATAAAACGAACAACTATTGTCTTTTATTAAAAAGGAAAATCCCTTAGCATCTAAGCAAGAAACTGAAATGATGTTTTTAGTAAGACTTGGAACATGGAAACATTCTTCCAGTTCCAAAACTAGCCCGGAGGGCAACGACAAATAGTAAGTTCCTACAGCTAATGCAGCAATCCGTGCTCCATTTCCCACTCGTAGGTCGACTTCACCTTTGCTTAACTTTCTACTTCTTCTTAGTCCCTGTGGATTGGAACATAAGTGTGAGCCACAACCTGTATCTAATACCCAAGAAGTTGAATTAGCAAGTATACAGTCTATAACGAAAATACCTGAAGATGGAACGACTGTTCCGTTCTTCTGATCTTCCTTTAGCTTCAAGCAATCTCTCTTCCAATGCCCCTTCTTCTTGCAGTAGAAGCATTCGGATTCAGAAGTGGGTTGACTGACCTTCCTCTTTACAGATTTGGCGCCAGTTTGCTTAGTTGGGCTGGCCTTGTTGCCACCTTTCTTAGCATTCCTCTTCTTTCCAGATTTCTTGAACTTGCCCCCACGCACCATAAGCACATCTTGCTTATCACTTTTGAGCGTCTTTTCAGCGGTCTTCAGCATACCGTGAAGCTCAGTGAGCGTTTTGTCCAGACTATTCATATTGTAGTTCAGCTTGAACTGATCATACCCGCTATGAAGAGAATGGAGGATGGTGTCTATAGCCATTTCGTGAGAAAATTGCTGATCCAGCCGACTCATATTCTCAATGAGTCCAATCATTTTGAGAACATGTGGACTTACGGGCTCGCCTTTCTTAAGCTTGGTCTCAAGAATTTGCCTATGAGTCTCGAATCTTTCGACTCGAGCCAGATCTTGGAACATGTTCTTCAACTCACTGATGATTGTGAAAGCATCTGAGTTGATGAACGTTTTCTGCAGATCTGCACTCATGGTGGCGAGCATTAGACATTTCACATCCTTGTTGGCATCAATCCAACGATTGAGGGTTGCCTGAGTGACCCCGTCGCCTGCGGCTTTGGGCATCGCCTCTTCTAGGACATACTCCTTTTCTTCCTGCATAAGAACTATTTGCAAGTTCCTTTGCCAGTCAAGGAAGTTTTTCCCGCTCAACTTCTCCTTTTCGAGAATTGATCGAATGTTGAATGAATTGTTGTTTGCCATATTTAAAACTACAATTGAAAAGAATAAACAAATAAATAACCATTCACAGTTTCTCTTAATAAACTTAAATTCTAGCATACATGCATAATTCAATGTTCATTAAGCATTTTATTCAAGTTATGTGTTCCGGCAGGTGTGAATAAAATGATTCCAAGATCCTAAAATCATTGAAGAACTAAGCTCAGTTTGTCGACTTAATCCTAAAACATCTTAGGTAAGCAAAAGCCTTTTGCTAATAGTCTAGAAACTATTCTTGGTTGATAGGTACGTCTAAGAACTTATTAGGTAATCCTATGGATTTTGCCACGACATAAAAGGACTCCTTACTTATATCGTTGAGTTTCACCAAAACTAACATGTACTCACAAATTCACAATTATTTGTGTACCTTGCCCCTTTAGGACCAATAAGTAACACCTCGCTGAGCGAAAACTATTACTAGATTGATGTAAAGGATATCCAAGCAAGTGTATATTTTGGCATGGCACCTTTTAGCTCAATTTTTAAGTTTGGAACTTAAGGCTCTTACTATGTTGGTTAGATTTTAAGTGAACTAAAATCCTTAATCATGCAACATAATCAAGCTTTGATCTCATGCATTTTAAGACATATTTAAAAGCAATAAATAACTTAAAACATGCATAAGATAAATGTGATCTAGTATGGCCCGACTTCATCTTGAAGCTTTAACTTCAAAGTCCGTCTTGAAAATCTCCGTGGGAGGCACCATTTTCTTCAAATAGGATAAGCTATAATTAAAACTAATTACAACTATTTGATGGTACGAAGACCATATTTGAATTGAAAAACAACTTTGGTACTTTAGACCAATTACATTCAAATTAATGGTACGCAGACCATATTTTCTATCCTATTTGGGCCATACTAGTCACTTCATAACCTGCAAAACAGTACATATACAATATATACCATTCACCCATTCATTATCATGAATGGCCCACATAGCTGGTTAGTAAAACACATTATGCATCACATAAACATTTGCAGCAATTAATCAAGGGCACCAATAATCTACAAATTATTCAGTCCTTATTAATTCTAATCAAGTTGTTTTAACCTTAAGGATTTGTAGACCTAATCAAGAGTTTATGACTAAAAAGGGCTCCCACTTAAACCAATAAATTCATATGCTTTACTAATTTTAAACATAAAAATGTATTTCTAGTCTAACCGGAAACATACAAATTTAATTAAAATTTAAAGCTCATATAAATTTATAATTGAATCCATAAATTTAATTTAATTTCAGTCGTATTTAAATTAATTCATGATTTTAATTTTAGTAAAATAATTAGAATAAATAAAATTTATTATAATTACAATATTCAAAATTAAAATCCAAGAAAATAATTTAAATTATTAATTTTAAAATTAATTAAAATTACGTAAACTGAAAATCTCAAATTAAAATTTCAAAACGATCTAATCGCAACGCAACAACCCCACGCAACGCACGCCCATGGGCCACACGCACACAGCCATCGCTGGCCATGTGCGCGCAGCCCATGCGCTGCGTCGCATCGCTGCTGCTCCCCATCGCAAGGCGTCAATCGAAAACGCGAGCCAGTGCTCGCTGCGCGCGCCAGCGCTCGACGCAACAAGCATGGTGCCGCAGCCCATCGCTGGGCGCAGCGCTCGTCGCACGTCGCAACAAGCAAGCTGCTCGCCATCGCTGGGCGCAGCGCTCGTCGCACGTCGCAACAAGAACGCTGCACGCCATCGCTGGGCGCAGCGCTCGTCGCACGCACACTAGCGCTCGCTGCGCGCGAGGCTCCGCATGCTTGCACGAGGTAGTGCGCTCTGTGGCGCAGCACGCTTGCTGCCCTCACGCGACTGCTCGTGCCTTGCTCTCGCCCTTGCCCATGCGCCCATTGCTCACAGCCCACGACACAAGGCAGGGCTGCTGCCTTGTGCTCGTGCACCATGCCCTTGCTCGCTGCATTCGTACCGCATGGGCGACGAGCTCCCTTGCTCGTCGTCGCATGCCCGCACTATACAACACCTCTTAAGGGTAACACGTAGCGTCCATTGCTTTGTGCGTGCAAGTTATATGAGCGAATCGCATAAAAAATTAAAAATTTATATTTAAAATTAATGACAAATTAATAAATAATATTAATTTCATAATTTTAGGGCGAAAAAATCGAAAATTTATTATTTAATTGATTTCCGATTAACATGGATTCAAGTCCAGGTCATAAAAATTTAAAATTTAACATAAATTTACAATTTTTATGGTGGTTTTTAATCATAGGTATCTAATTAAATTATAACTAATTATGAAAATCAAATTAATTCTAAATTATTCCAATTTTCAACAAATTAATCATAATTACAAATTAGATTGCATAATTAACAAGGCTAGGCATTCAAACTTGTTAAACATATACAGTAGGTCAATCAAAAATTCAAGATTTATCAACAAGAATCGCAAATATTTAATTTAACATCTTAAATTTACGAAATTTTGCATTCGAAAAACTAAAACCTCCGAAAAGTCATAGTTAGGCTTCGAATTTGAGAATTCTGGGTTCGGCCAAAAAAAACTTTTTTTGTCAAAATATTAGAATGCATTTTACATGCGGAATTGACACAAAAATCACTCGATTTAGATGAGTAACGAAGAAACTGCCGAAAAACTGCGTACGTATAATTAAATAAACGCAATTTGCAATTAATTAACAATTACGAAAATTAATCACCCCTTTTAATTCTTGCAAATTTGTAATATTTAACCATGTTCATGCAATTTATATTATGAAAATAATAAGAGGCTCGTGATACCACTGTTAGGTTATGATACATATGACAATTCATAAATCATGCGGAAAAACCATAAAGCCAGGAAAGCATATTATATTCACATAATCATTTAGCATAGAATTGATGCATACATGTTGTAGCGTGCCTTCCCTAGCTGCGCCCGAACCGAACAAGAACAAGTCTTTAGGACTCCAAATGTCGTCCCTCCGTAGATAGTCCACAGTACGTCCGGATCCGCCTCAAGTTAGCCCAACTAGAATCGCCCTTAAGGTTACTAGGAATTTCGGCTAGTGTTTGCAAGTGTATGGTTAATTTTATTTCAAAAACTTACCCTTTGAATACTTCAATCGTCCCTGCAAATAATGACCCTAGGCCCTTATTTATAGAGGTATGGAAAAGGAACTGGAATCCTATTAGGATACTAATTAGTTAAACTAGAATCCTAGTAGGACTCTAACTAATTAATTTTATCCTTTTAGGATTAGGAATTTAATCATCAAACAAATCCTATACAATTTAGGTTTCGTATGTGAACACAAACTCTACACGAGCATGACCCACGAGCGTGCAGGCCATGCCCGCGCACAGCCCACACGGCCGCTCGGCCCACGCGAGCCGCAAGCCCACGCGAGCAGCAGCACAGCTTGCAGCCCATTGCTGCGCGCGCTGCGCGCGCTGTCATGGCCTGCTGGGCCTGGCCTTGCGCTGGGCCTGGCGTGGCCTTGGCTGTTCGTGTGGCGCGCTTGGCTTGCTGGGCGATGGCCTGGCTTCGTGCTGGGCCCTCGTCCGGCAGGCCTCGTCCGATGCTTATTCATACGATACGCTTCCGATTAAATTCCCGGTTCCGGAATTCATTTCCGATACGAACAATATTTAATATTTCCGATTCCGGAATTAATTTCCGTTTCGAACAAATATTTAATATTTCCGTTTCCGGAATTATTGTCCGATTCCGATAATATTTCCGATTCTGACAATATTTCCGTTTCCGGCAATATTTCCGATTCCGGCAATATTTCCATTTCCGATAATATTTTCCGATACGTACCATGTTTCCGTTTCCGGCAACATCTACGACTTGGATAATATTTATATTTCCGATACGATCCATATTTCCGTTTCCGGCAATATCATCGTTTCCGGAGTATTCATTTCTTGCTTGTGACGATCTCAGCTCCCACTGAAACCAAGATCCGTCGATTCCGAATATCCATAGATAGAGTATTTAATGCCATTAAATACTTGATCCGTTTACGTACTATTTGTGTGACCCTACGGGTTCAGTCAAGAGTAAGCTGTGGATTAATATCATTAATTCCACTTGAACTAAAGCGGCCTCTAGCTAGGCATTCAGCTCACTTGATCTCACTGAATTATTAACTTGTTAATTAATACTGAACCGCACTTATTAGACTTAACATAGAATGCATACTTGGACCAAGGGCATTATTTCCTTCAACAGGTACATATATCAATTAGCTGCTTGACAAGTGGATGCATGTATCAATGTGCCACCGAAAATAGTGATAGGGTCGTATGTTCTAATTATTGTTGCATATGTTCTAATTGTTATATTTTCTATAGATAGTAATACATGCATTTTGTCTTGAATATTTTGTTAAAACCTATTAGCTCAAATGGTAGAGCAATGTGTCATTGCACATGGATGTAGGTTCAAATCCTACATAAACTTAGCCCCAATATATTTATAGGGATAGGTCCTACAAGAGACTTACCCTCCACAAACTGAGCTAAGTGTCTTAAACACCCACCCACGACCCGGGAATGCCAATCGTGTCCTTGATAATCTTAGCTTTAAAGCTTTGTAGTGCAGCTCTATAAGCTCTATCAACTTAGCTCAGCTTATAGATATTTTTTGTTGTTTGGCCGGGCTTGTAGTTTGTTGCAAGGCTGAAGTGTCTTTTATTTGAGCTTGTACAAACTCACACTTATAGCTTATGTTCTAAATAATGTTCAATACATTTTAAGCCTTTTTCGTCCATGTTCTAAAAAATTAAGTTTCATGTTCTAAATTCTTTTGCATATATTCAAGAATTCAAGAAAAATGATAAATCATATTTCAATAGAATAATAATAACAATAATAATAAATTTAAGTGTGTAATGTATTTAACCTCTCTTTTCTTTTATAAGTTGAAATTTAATGCAATTCAAAATTTAAAATAAGCATTGTTTATGTTTCTAATTCCTTTGTGACTTCATGTTCTAAAAATTAAGGCTAATGTTCTAAAAACTTATGCATATGTTCTAAAGTAAATAAAAATGATTCAAAAGTAAATAATCATCAAATATGAGAATTATTATCATAAGCGGAATACAAAGAGTTGCCTGTGTAGGATTCGAACCTACATCATTGTGCAATCGCACAAAGCTCTACCAATTGAGCTAATAGGCATTGTCCCAAAACAACAAGCATTGACAACCACTACTACTCCAAAGATAAGAACAACTAAACAAGTGATGCATATAACATCACGATATATCATACGCCAACAGAGATGCAGATAAACAGATTGCATAATTTTTTATTTAATTTTTTTTTTGACAAAGGATTCATATAACGAAAGGAAACGATTACAACCTATAAACTAAAGAAACTACATTAAATCATACTACAAAGTAATGAATTATAAAACAAGCACAACAAGAAGATATTGAAAGAGAGAAGAACACTAGCATACACACAGAAGACATGGAACAATGATGGCCGATATCCAAGCCTGAGAAAAAGCCTTGACCTAAAATAGTGGCTTGGAACCTGGAAAACCACGTGGGGATGAACCTAGCCAAAGGTAGAACTTGAACCCACATCACAAACATTGTAAGGGACGGGTGAATTTGACGATGGTTGGAGACTGACATTGGCAAATAGGTCTTTATATTGCAGAGACGAAGAAGCTCTTTGGTGATGGAAGATGAAAAGAAGTGAAGACAATCCCTGACGGAGAATGCAACTTGTTGAACAACACACACGGACACAGAACAACGGTCTTTCCCTAGAGGTCGATCAACACAACCGCCTAGAAGACTCAAACCACTACCCAGAGAGACACTTTCCTTGATGACTCTACCGCGAGAAACCTTACATTTAAATGCAGGCCCTCTTCTCACACATCCTTTAAAGAAGGTAGCAAGAAACTGGAGGACATTGCTTGCCCCAGAATAAGCTGGGGAGCCTCCTTCAATAAATCGATTAACAGCGATGACTAACAAAATCACCACCAACAAACTAGCAATGAACACAACAGGAATAGCAACCCCGTACGCAGACGAAAATCTCCTCCTCCCAACTAAACCAGAGACCAATTCTTCCATCAGATTACCTCCTAAAGGATACCTAAATCTAACATCCTTAGGAACTAAAATACACTGAATTTCCTCCCCCACATAGGAGAGGTCCATCACCTTGTACAAACACCTTAAACAAGGTGAAACTTCCTCCTGCAAACCCCAAAAAACCAACATGACCCCTTGACTCACCCAAATCCACAAACAAACAATCCCCCAAGATGACCAACTAATCCAGATCAAACCAAGCCAACATAACATAGTACATACACTACTAACAGGGCAATTTGAACTCAAGCAACCCCAAATCACCAACCATCTTATACACCCACCAAAACCCTCAAAAGTGTGTATAAAATCAGTAATCTGACCCTCCTTCAAACCAACCAGAAGCAAACTAAACAACAAAATACAACAAAATACACAAAAAACATCATGAAATTAATAAACTAGATTACACAACTTACAGCTTTTATTGAAATCGGCAAGAAGCAGATAACCAGAAAAACCCCTGACGGTCTATGATCACCAAACTCAAGGACCGGAGGAGAACGTCGACGGAGATAGTCGGCCCAAGAAACCCCAAAACCACCACACCCGGTGGGGAATTAAAACTCAGAACTCCGAATAGAGCCCCGAACCGCCGTTGAGAAAACCCAATCAACACCAAAGCCGATTAAAACTGACTAAACACCGCTGAAAATAATTGGCCGCCGACTACGGTAGGTGAAACCGGACTTGAAACCTTCGAGAGCACCGATCGGCCAAGAAAAGCGGATAAAACCGAAGAAAACAAGGAAAACGAATGAAACTAACACAGATCTCTCGCCGGCGAGGGTGATGAAGATATTTATCACCGATCGCCGGCGAGGAAGGCTGAAAACCTAGGCGATGGAAGAGGTGGTGGGTGAAGAGAGAAGGGAGAGAAAAAAATTTAGAGAGAGAAGCTATTTTTTTTGGAAGAAGCAGATTGCATAATTTGAAATGGATAATGGTATACTATATAAGTTGGCAGAGATGACAGTTAACAGTTGAAACTTGAAAACTAAAGTTAATTCAGCTAGCATGACCATATTAAGTGTCATATGGCCCAGTCTTGACATTTTGAGGTCCCTAGGCGAAATAAGAAACAGGGCCCCTTTCGAAATGATACGTCTTTAAATGAAATAATATAATTTTTTTTTGTTAAATCTATTATATTGTTAAATTCAAATCAATAAAAAAAAATTATTAGATCTCCTTCACATGATCCTATAATTTCAAAATCCTGCTCTAGTCAATCTTTTGAAATATTTCAATAAAATAAATACTTATTTAATTACAAGATAATTAATGTGCGTAAAGTGTTTTTATTTTATTTTAAATAAAGGTTTATTTTGAGCATATAAAGTATCAATTAATTTTGTTTTTATTAAAATTTGATATCTATTTTAACACTTATAGACCCATAGTTCATCAACTAAGCATTTTTTTCGCCCACATATAGTTACATAAATTAGAACTGATTACTAAAAGTCAAATACTACATACATAAACTTAACGTAAAACTTAATTATCTTTTAAAGGATTAAAGGACAGAGCTAATACAAATAAAGGGTTTAAGTAATTGAGACACTATATGTACGAAGTATTATAAATGAGAAAATTAGTTGCTAAAAAAAATTAAATAAAAAATTACAGTACAAGCTAACAAACACAAAATAAAAATATTGACGAAGCTAAAAAAAAAAAGAGTTGAACGAATAAAGGAAGATGGAAGTCAACAAGAAAAACAATGAGGGAATGAAAACAAAATAATAATACATAGTTCATCAACTAAGCATTTTTTTCGCCCACATATAGTTACATAAATTAGAACTGATTACTAAAAGTCAAATACTACATACATAAACTTAACGTAAAACTTAATTATCTTGTAAAGGATTAAAGGACAAAGCTAATACAAATAAAGGGTTTAAGTAATTGAGACACTATATGTACGAAGTATTATAAATGACAAAATTAGTTGCTAAATAAAAAATTAAATAAAAAATTACAGTACAAGCTAACAAACACAAAATAAAAATATTGACAAAGCTAAAAAAAAAGAGTTGAACGAATAAAGGAAGATGGAAGTCAACAAGAAAAACAATGAGGGAACGAAAACAAAATAATAATAATGTCAATGAGGGGCGTCGAACTCTAGACCAATGGTAGATATTAAAATTATAGCACCTGCTTTCTACCAATGAGCCAAGGAAATAACGTGTGTATTTAATGCGTTGTTTATTTTTATTACTAATTTACTGAACAACCTATTATTTTGGGCCCCTTTCCGCCATGGGCCCTAGGCGGTCGCACCCCTCGCCTACCCCCTAGGGTCGGGCCTATGATTAACGGTGGGAGTCTCGGAGGAGATGAATTGGGACTTTGTAGTAGAATGCGAAATTATTTAAAGTGTGTATAAATGTTGTTTTACTTAATCGCTCTTTGAACGAATAACTAGTTGTATATTTGCTTAAGAAGATCAAATTTATTTTTTTATATTCGCACACATCGCGTACATATAAGATTAGTTTATACATAAATTAAATGCAATATTACGCATGGATTTGGTACTACTCCAATATCTTTTTTCAATAGAAAAAGTCGACTATTAAACCAGCAATAAACAAGCAATAAACAAGCGACTTCACCGTGTTTTCGTCCAAAAATAACAATTTCCTAGTATTAGTTTATTTTTCATGACAAAATGAAGGGAGATCATTTGACTAGTTCATAACTTCAGAGAGTTTTTTCTTCGTTACGTTCTTATCATCAAATCCAAGTAGTACTAGATAATTCGTGTTAAATCTTCAAAAGAGGGCCTTTACATAATTACATTTGACGATGGTAGGTTTGTGACTTACGTATTCGGTATTCGGTATTCGGTAATCGTTACTCCCTCCGACCCTTTAACATTGCTCCATTTGACTATTTACGTTTTCGGAAATGATAAAGGTCGTAACATGCGACTTTTAAGCCGTGTCACATTGATGACATAACATGCTTATGTGTCATGCTTTAAATTGAAAACTAAAATATTTAACTTATATAACCTATTATACATGTTTCAAAAAAATGTAGGAAAATCTTAATATTCTAATTTATTTTCTTCTTTATATCGATTACCTTATTTACATATTTTCATTGTGAAGATATTGCATTGATAGTTAGAATATTCTGATAACGCATAACCTAGGTGGCCCCTGTATGTACCAATTAAACTCCGACACGTAAAATTGCGATAACTAAATATTATCGCAACTTGCGACATTTATCATCACTCTTATATTTTTCAAGTCATAAACTAAGCTGCGGATATCCCCAATTCTACATACATATAGTTTATTTTAAAAAAATGATATTATAAAATTCAAATTGAAACAAATTTAACAAGAGTTTACTGGACTATTTTATTCTTATATACTCCGTAGATTAACGGAAATTTATGGTCAAAGTTTATAAAGTTTGACAAAGAAATTATTGCATGTAGTATCTGGTAATCTGAATGTAATTGGTAAAAGTTTACATTCACAATTTAAAGAACTATTCATGTCTTTGAATTGAAATAATCGTGCTTACATGGGTGATTATCTACTGGATCTATTTAAAAGTTTATCGAAGACTTACTCAACTTCATTTATTTTAGTGAATTTTATGTCATGGAATTAATCAAAGGAAATGGCTTATATAAATCCTTTTGCAAATCATATGTTTCATAACTCATCCTTCATTAAGCAAATAAGCAGTTTAAAGCAATAAAAGCTTTTGTGAGAATCATCTCATCTCCTAACAAAATGGCACTTAATAAAGCTTCACTCATGTCTTTCATGCTCATGACCTTGGTAACACTTTCATCTGCTCGTGACTACCCTACTCCAGCGTATAAGGCGCCAATTTATTCTCCGGAATACTCGTCACCACCGGTGTACGAGTCTCCAACATACACTCCACCATCGCCAGTTTACGAGCCCCCAACATACACCCCACCATCGCCAGTTTACGAGTCCCCAGCATACACTCCACCATCACCTGTTTACACCCCATCACCCGTATACAAATCCCCTGAATACAAATCCCCCGAATACACCCCATCACCCGTATACAACTCTCCTGAATACACCCCATCACCCGTATACAACTCTCCTGAATACACCCCATCACCCGTATACAAATCCCCTGAATACAAATCTCCTGAATACACCCCATCACCCATATACAACTCTCCTGAATATACCCCATCACCTGTATACAACTCTCCTGAATACACGCCATCACCCGTATACAACTCTCCTGAATATACACCATCACCAGTTTACACTCCACCATCTTACGAGTCCCCTGCATACACTCCATCTCCAGCTTACTGATTACTTATATTTCACCCCAAATGCGAGCTCAAATGAATATCTTGACCAAAATCATTATGTTATACATCTATTTGACGCAGTCCTGATAGCAGAGAATTGGGTTTGATAAAATTTTAATATCCTTGTGTTGTTTTTTAATTTTACAAAAAAATAAATGATGTTGTTCATCAAGCTCCTGCAATGTACAAGTTATACCTGTAAGAAATTACGGCTTTTTAAATAAATGTACAAATTCTTATATTCAATGGGATAATGTATGTATATTTAGATTGTTTATTCTTTACTCGATGGTCTAGTATTGTACCTGTGCAATTACATGGTTCAAAAAGTTTAAATATGAAGCTCTCTGTAATTTGAAGTTACAATACTTTTTTAATGAGTGGTGATCGATATTAACTCATACATTTAAAGTTATATACTACGCTTTAATATTTAATGAGTAGTAATTGATATCATAAATAATTATTTTATGTGTAGAGGTGAAAAATTTTACGCTTTAATATTTAAAACTCGTTGTAGGAGGAATATTTACTTGATAAAGTTACATTACTACTCCCTTCGTCCCTTAATACTCGCACCGGTTTGACCGATGCGGAGTTTAAGACATTTGAATTGACTTATTAATTTAATGAGTGTTAGTTGAGAATGAGATTTTTTTTAGTATAGTTAGTGGCAAATGAGTAAGGGGTGAGGAGTGGTGAGTGGGGGTGTGAATTTTTATATGATTTTTTGTACGGAGTAGGGGACTAGGAGTGTAGGTGGGTTAGTAGGTAAGTGTGAGAAATAATATAATATTGGTAAAATTTTCCATTTATTTAAGCGGGGCAAGTATTAAGGGACGACCCGAAAAGGAAAGCGGTGCGAGTATTAAGGGACGGAGGGAGTATCTCTTACCAGGTTTTTATTTTCATGCCATATTGTACACCTCAAAACTTAAAAGTATCTGCTTCTCTCTCACTAAAATCTCGTTGTCTTCTCTCTACAAAAACAACAAACCCTACACCGCTCAACTCGGATCTCCGGCGAGAATCAAAACTTGTTTCCTTGTCTAATTTTCTCGCTAATATCTCTAGAGGAACTTTTTAACCAGATCTCGAACTCAGGGTTTCAAATTTGGAGACTCTAGTTAGTAATTTTTCGGTTTCCGAAAGAGAAGAAGAAGGAGTCAAGCGGTTAGACGGAAGCTTCCACATCCTCTTAGTGCGCTGCCCTTCTCATCGGAAACCATCGGATCTAGGATTTTAATTGTTCTTTATCCCGTTCAACTAATCAAGGGGGTTTTGGTTCGTTCGCTTTTGGAGGTTATTGGTCCAGTATTACAACTTCATCTCTTCCGACTACTTCCTAATCACCGCCTCTTTTAATCGTTGGTAAAGGTAAAGTGTCGCTGCTTTGAATTTGCAGGTAAAGGTTAATTTTAAGGGGTAGGGTTTCAACTTCGGGATAGAACTTCTGGGTTTGGGTTGTGTTTGTGTGTTTGGGAGTTAAGGATACTGTTTTCTAAAGCTTTTCCTAACCGTCGGTCGTCTCATAGTGTCGGGAAAATCCCGATCATGCTGGTAAAGGTTAGGTTTGGGATTCAGTTTAAGGCTAATTACTTTCCTCTATTTCGTAACCTCCATGATTATATTCTTGTTAGCCTGTTTGGTGGTCACATTGTGTCTTTTATGGGCGCATAGGTCGTTGTTCATTCTTTTGGTTTTTAAGGGTAAAAGTTATTCTCTGATTGTTGATTATAGTGGAAATCAATTGTGGTTTCTATCTCCTTTGGCTATGTGTATTTTGTTATGTTGTTGTTTGGTTTCTATCTCCTTTGGTTATTTGTGTTTTGTTATGTTGTAGTTTGTGGGTATGGTTGTTTAGGATGATTGGATTGGAGTAGCAATAAGTTTGGATAACAATAGTTGGGAGGTTAAGAATTATAATGTTCTCCTATTCTATGCAGTGGGGTGTTCTTCTGTTAGAGGAGTCGGGTGTGTAATGGAGGAGGATGTCATCTCACAGGGGGGGGATTGGAGGTTAGCGTTCATTTAGCTCGACGAGGTAAGGAGAAGTGGGTTTAGGGAGGGTCATGGTATTAGGGTTTTGGTTGTTGTGGGTCTGAGAGGTTGGCTTTTGTTAGTCCTCTTTTTAGGTTAGCGTCAAGAGTGTGACAAGTTGTTCTTGACGCTTTCAAAATCAAATATTTGAGCGTTACTCCTCAATTTTTGGGGTTTTGGTAGAGTCACTTTCAGCGACCGTAATCGCTTGTGTACTTTTCACGAGGTTTAACCAAATTTCTCATCCTTTGTTTCTCTTCCGCTTCTTTCATTGTTTTTCATGTTCTACGGGATATTTAGAGAACCTCCTTGTGGTAACCACTTAAGCTACTGTCAAATCTCCTGCAACGAAATCACAACCACAAATGATCTTGGCACGACAACACTTTGTTGGGGTGTAAACAAGATTTCAACAATCAAGAACCGCTACGGAAAGAGCAAGCTACCCTTACGAATGTTGAAGTTATGCATTTAGTTTGTAACACCTTTTCATTTATGTAAAATTAAGGCTATGTGAAAAAAAAATTAAAAGAATAAAAACTCAATTAATTAGCAACTCTCTAAAACCCAGACCTCCCCCCTTCTATCTATAAAGAACACCCAAATCCTTACAAGTCTATTTTCAACCACATTCCCAAATGGTATCGTCGCATATCAGTGGGTTTTTTTAGCTGGAGAAGTAAAACAAGAAGGAACCAAGTTTATTCGTCAATGAAGCTTCAACTCCTCCTAATGCTCACCTCTTCGTTGCCGAAGCTTTTTCTTAGAGTAGTTAGTCTAGTTAGAATTTCCAAATGAAGGAATCTTAGCTAAGTCCGTGACGGGTAATTTGTCAGTTTGGATCATCTTCAACCTAATTGATCGCCTCTTCCAGATCTTTCCCAAACCCGGCTGGCGATCATTTCGCGGGAGGTAAGTAAAGTTTAGGGGTTAGAGTTTCCATATCGAGTAAGAAACACTAGTTTTACCGATACAGTCTGATTTACAGAGAATTTTTGGATCGTCTTCAACATTGCTGGTAAAGTTCAAGGTCAGGGTTTCTGTTTTGAGTAGAAAACGCTAAAACATTGGTGGGAGGAATCATCAATTGATGGGTTATTGTATTATTTTGCAGAAACTTAATAATACGATATTATTTGAGGGGAGTAAATCTAAATTTCTCATAAACAATTATGACCTTTATTATTAATTGTGTAATTTGTTCTACATTATATTTGTAGGATTTGTTCATAGTCGTACGCGGTTGGTTATAACAAAGGAGACAAAGTTTGTTGTTTTGATTGTAATATTAATGATGGGGAACACAAGCTAGGGAAGAGGACCTCGACGATACTAAGGGTGACTGTGGAACTGTGGACTAAAGATACAATCCCACAATCCAAGTAACAATCATGCAATAACGACTTATGCATCCTAATAGAACTACGGAGTAGACTTGGTAAAATTGACCCGAACTCGAAAAATCGACCCGAATGATCCGATCTATAACCGGAAATCGATCAGAAACTACAACCCGAAATTAACCCGAAAATCAAATAGACCCGATACGAAATCGAAATCGACCGAAAGTGATTTGACCTGAAATAACCTGATACCTGTAGACACCTACTTCTGTCCCCGTTCCCGCAAGGGAAAGGTTCGATGATGAAAGCGTAAATCTCCACTTGACAACGCATCTCCTATAAAATAAACGAATCTCGATTCCCCATTTCATTTCACCCGAAACCTGCTATTTATGGAAACCTGCTAAAAATAGTAATTGCCGTAAAAGGTAGCTTCTAAAAGTGGCAAATCATAAAAGATAGAAACCTGTCAGAATTAGGTGTTGCATTCCAACATAAATCCTAAATGAGATAGAAAACTGCGAGAATCCTATTCCTAATATGATTCGGAAGTAAGAGTTACGTATTAATTGAAATCCTAACGAGCCTAGAGTTCGTAACGGGCCCAGACGCATTCCGTCATAAAATTGATACGCGCTAAAAGACTCGAATTAATCTCAAACTCTACGGATTTCAGGAATCCGAATCTGACCAAAGAATTCTGCCAGACCCTATTTTCAACGCCCAGCCCTGGGCGCCGAAAATTCCAGCGCCCAGAGCTGGGCGCCGAAAATACCTGGGACGGATTCTTTTCCTAATCCGTTTCGTATTCAAATTCCTGAAAAACTATCTTTCTACGCCACTTTTTCCTATAAATAGACCCCTAAAACCGACGTGAAAAGGACACACAACAACACATAATCATATTCAGAGTATTGACTCCAACCCTTAGCCTAAGCCTCTCGCTGCGAAACTGTTCACGCGTTCTGTCGCAATCGATCCATAAATCGAACATAACGTATCCTGTCCCATAATTGAGATTCGTTAAATAAAAAGGAGAAATAGAAAATTCAAAGTGGTTAGTTTTCTGAGAACCGTGACGCACCTCTCAAGGGTGCGTCGTAATGTGTCCCTTTTCGATGATTTAACTGCTTTCCTCGCCCTTTTTATGAACTGTTAAACTAACCTAATCTGATTGTTTTATCACGCCTAACAAATATAATATTTTTGGGAAATCGGATTATCATGCTAGGTCCCTTAATGCTACTTAAATCAGATAATCACGATCGAATTAGTGTTATATGTTGCATATTGCTAAAATCAACTCAGATTAGTTTAATAGTTAATGCATGTCCCTTCAATTATTTATGCTGAGCTAGTAAGGATATCCTGCCTCTGGAGTTATCGACGAGCGAAGTACTCCTCTCGGTAGTTACAGTCCCCCGAACCCTCAATCTCTACCTTGCGGGTGTATATTGAGAGATCCCCACACCAGGGATCACAAGGGAACCTACGGCCGTCGTGGTCAAACATAATTGCACTCCCTTTATGTCACGATAACCGGGTTTTGTCAGTTATTCTCATTGTCGTTAAAAACTGAATGGCGACTCCTATATTACTAGTCAATTGGGTGTATACTCACAGGAAATCCAATTACACTTGATTGAATAAAAAGAATCGTCACACCCACGAGGGACAAGGTCACGCATTAGCCTCGCGCTTTTTCGACCCCCTCACAGTGGCGACTCCACAGGGGATAGTGAAGGAAATACTCGTGCTTGTAGGTAATCAAAATAGCCGAAGTGTGAAACGATCCTACCCCGCGTTTATTTCCCCATCAAGTTGGGACGACCTGAAAATCAGCATATTAATGTGAACGGGCAGAACCGCATAAGAATCTCGGCTCCCTCGGGAGTTGGGACTAAGGATACCTTTTTTCGCCAATAGGGGGGTGCATACGCCGCGCATGTTGCCCACTCGGTACTTGTGCAGGTAGTACACCTATCCCGAACCCAATCGCTCGCCCATTAGGTCCCTCTCGCCTGCATGCCCCCTTGGCTTACACTTGCGGGTTGGCCTCTTGAGCGAAATTCGTCTGTTGAAGACACTACCTCGACCGGGGCATGTGTTGGATCTACGATAGAAGCGGTACCAATCCAGGCGCAAATAACTACCCATAGAAGCCTATCATAAACTACGTGACATATTTAATTTTCAAATCCATGTTTGTAATGTAGTTATGTGTAGCGAACTAGGTGACTATGTTATGATTGTGCGTACGAATAATGCTAGACAAATAATGCTAGAAAACCAACGACCTTAAAAATTGCCCAAACATTCATGAACCAATTGGCCAAAGAGTTATACCACAATACGTGTTCCGCAAGCCCGAACGATCGCCACAAAAATAAGCGACGCTCGGGATGGCCTGTAACGAATCCCACAAACGCTGCACAACGCGTAAAGGACGTTATAAGGCAAGCACGCAAAATTAAAGTCGCAAAAACAAAAGTATACGCAAACAGAAAACGAGAACCAGCCAGGGACGCATTTTCAACGCCCCTGGCTGGGCGCCATAATTTCTCACGCCCACTGCTGGGCGCTGAAGTTGTTGCCTGGCCTTTTGGTCAGGCACAGCAGCTTCGGTGCCCGCGAATGAAAAAATATACGTAGCAAAAAAAAAACTTTTCGAAAAAATTTGCTGCGAGGGCGTATGAAAAGGCACTCGATTCTAAAAGCGACTAAAAAAATAAAAATAAATAACTCTTTATGTCGTTGTTAGGCCTCCTACAACGACAATGCTCGGCACCAAAACCGAGCATGCTAATTAAACGACCTTGAATGTCACATGGGCAAAGTATTCAAAAAATAATGTTCAAATGGAGTCTTCAAGGAAAAATAATGTTCGAATAAAAATAAATAAATCCAAGTCTAGACTAGGTTATGCCGAAGTACGATCTAATTCTCTGAGCGCTTTTAAGGAAGTCAAGACGAATAGTCACCCCCCTGAGTGGACGAGAAAGAAAGGATTTCTCGCAGCCTTTTCTGGTCCCCCCTGAGCCGGGGGGTGCTTGCGGGGAGGGTGCACCAATAGCTGAGCGGCCGGAGATTGATTGAAAAGCCGGCCCCGGATTCTTGAGAAGCAAAACAGTCGGAATAGGAAAGGGAGGGGAAGGATGATCCGGAGGCGGAAGACGGAGCCATTTTTTTTTTCCAACGGGAGGACTGGGCAGCGTTAGCTGTTGGGACTTTTGCCGGTTCATCGAAATCTTCAACAAAAGGCAAGACTAACGAAGGTAGACTACGTCCGGGGTGGCCCGGCCCCGAAGGACCTTCGTGCCGTTTTATTGGAGAGGTCGAATCTATCGGAGTGGAATCTTTCATTTCCACGAGCTTTAGGTTGTTTACATGCTTGAATGATTTTCAACGCAAAGAAAAGAAAAAAGGGTAAATTAATGTGTATTTGAAAGATTGGGATTGAGAAGGAGCTCTAGTAGGTGAATGCGTCCGGAACCCTCCCCCTGCGCAAGCGCTAGGGCGGAGCTTCTCTTTAGCGAGTCAACAAAAGCATAGCGACTACGTTCCTTTTTTTTAGTTCAAGTAGCTTGGTTTGCAAATTTCAAGGAAATTCGCTGAGACAAATAAAGATCTTGTGTATTCCCCCATCCCTCGCTTTGACAAAGCCAGATCTGGTGTTTTAGTCACCTTTCAATGGCTCCCTTAATTATGTCAACGACCAAGTACTCCCGCCCCAAAAAGCGGAAACCGAACAACCACCTTTTCGCTTTGCCAGAAGTGAGGGAGACCGCCCCGGGCTCACATCAGGGCCAACAGAGTTCCAAAATTGATGAAAAAAGGCTATGCTAGGGCGTGTGGTCGACGGGTTGGGTGACGACAGAGGAACCAACCCGCCTGCTGGGCTTTAGCGAGTCAACAAAAGCTTCGCCCCACTACCGCTGGCAGGCCAGCCGGGCCGTGAGCGGGGCTATTTTGCCGAGTTCCTTAGAGAGAGTTGTCTCGGTTCTTCTTAGTTAAGTTGGGCGGTTTCGAGTGCTCTCCTGTTGTTGGTCGCCGTCCCTGCTTAGAAAGGACCTGCTTTCCATGAGCGGGCGCGGAGAAGAAAAGGCCAAACACTTCGGCCTAACGGGAATGAGCAACGATGATGGTGACTCGCCGGCAAATGTAGCCCCGGTGCCGGTACCTGCTGCGGTGTTGCTCTTGCATTTTTGGCTCCAATTTATAAAGAAGGAAAGAAAATAGCAGCCCAACTATGAAGTACATCACCAGATGTTACAACCATTTGGATCGGAGAATTTATGGAGGAAGTCGGGTCAAATCCCCAATCCGCTCTCGCTCGCCGCTACTAACGGGGCTACCTAAGGAAACTCCGATTCGATCCGCCCCCCGGCCCCGAAAGGTGAATGAATGGTCGGGATAGCTCAGTCTTGACTCTTTCCGGCGCTTTTGGGGCCGGGGGGAATGCCAACAGGTGTCTATTATTGAATTCATCCGACCCGATAGTCTCCGATCCTTGCATCATCTGATCTCGATCGGGTTAACTCCTAAATTCAGGCCTGTGTTAGGAACTTCCTTAGGCTGTTAAACAAGCACACACGTGCTACAATGGCAATTACAATGGGAAGCAAGGCTGTAAGGCGGAGAGAATCCGGAGCTTAACCTGAGTCTCGGTTAAGAACGGCAATGATCTACGTTTCGCACGGTCATGAAACTGCAAGAAATCAGACGTAAAACTGCGCCTTTGCTGCCTCTAGTGCCCTCTCCCCCCTATCCAATTTTTACAGTGCGCTGGCTGGCTATTCACGGACTGGGTAGAAAAGAAGAACGAAACGAAGTGAGAGGCCGAAGGAGCGGGGGCGGGTTCCGGCGGTTGGTTGACACTACCCCCCGCGAGTTGGTTAAACCGCGGAATGCAAACATGGCAGATGGCACCTCTGGACCCAGAGGGGGATTGGGACCGGCGGCGGTAGCTCTGCCCTTGCTTGTTTTAAGGGCTCCAGGGATCTCCGGTTTTTGTTTGATAATGGGGGAAAGGGACGAAGACTAAGGTTCTGCTTTTCCAAAAACTTCGCCACTGAAGACCAACCCAATCTCGACGAAAAAAAGAAAAGCGCGCGGTTCGGGGTCACTTGAGTCAGCCGCCGGCGCCCGACAAGAGAAAGATGGGAAAGCATGAAAAAAGGCTTTACTTACACAAAATTGTTGAAGAGCACAGCCATTTAGGTCCGATTCGGATCCCTCTGTTGTTTCCTTTTCCTCCCGCACCTTTTCTCTTTATCTTCAGCTTCAATTACAGAGCATTCTGCTTCCCGGCGAAAAAAGATTCGTTCGAAACAAGATGAGAATAGATCTCGGTCAGGACGAGAGCAGTCGCTCATGCGAACCTTCCGTTGGTTACGCCCTTTAAGTGTTGGTTCTGATTCAAGTTCCGTGCTGCTCGCTACTCTCCGAGGCCAAGGACGGGGTCGAACCGTTTTCGTTTGTAACGAAGAAGAAGAAGTTCTCCTCCCTAAGTCTTAGTTGTCTTATCCATAGAATCGGTCCTAATACTTGGTGTCGTTCTGCAAGCTAAAAGGTTAAACCATATTGAGTCTCCCTTCCTAACATTTAAATCAATGAGCACCCATATGTAATTGTCATCCCTTGCTAGGAATCCACGGCCTCAATACTCTCCCTCACCAATAAAAAGAATATGTTATGTATTTGCAAAATGGAAACAGTCACATTCTGGAAATCATTCCCCCATAGTCGCACAACCCCCAAAGTGAACCTAAGGTGTCAATACCATTAGCAAAAAAAAATTAATGGCCTCAAGGCTCAAGATCACATTGGGTCACGACTATCATAGTCCTCTCGAGCCACTCGCTCCTTTAAATACTCCTAAGTACGGACTAAAAGATTTTCCATGAATGCAACATGACCAACCATGAAAATACCCAAATCGGCATACCATAAGGCTACCATTGGGGTAAAGCAATACACGCTAAGAGAGAAGCCGCACTAATGATTCTAGTCTTGCAAAAATAAAAATTCGATCTCCCCAATTAACTACCTTGCCAACATTAAGCAAAATGGCGCATGACAAATGAACACCCAAGGGTTAAAATCTAAAGTGTCAACCAACGAAAGTTATGGTCCAATTAGCCTAAGTCTGAGAGTCGCTTGGTCAAGTATTATAGGCTTACGCCATGTCATTATTTTGAGTCTAGGCCACCCCCTTGTATTCATACACGGGTTATAATCAGAAAGATTAATGAAAGTTTGAGTCTAAATCACAACTTCCAATTAAACCCCAGAAACTGGAATCTGAAAAGAAGCAAAAAATTATTTTCGATGTAATTCTTTCGTTAAAATTCGATAAGGTAAAAACAACATTTTGAATCTACGCTATTTGCACATTTTAAGAAATGACTAAATACGCTTGCAAAGTAAGACAATTTAAAGGTCCACCCTAGGCCTACTAAAATTAAAGGTCAACCCTAGGCCTACTAAAATTAAAGGTCCACTATAGGCCTACTAAACGAGGCTCATTCAGTCTCGTCTCGTGACTCAAAGACCACAACCATATACCTTTTAGCCCAAATAAAAAAAACTATGTTGAGGGGAGAAATCCCGAGCAAAAAGGAAAAAAATAGAAAGAGAAAAGGGAGAGCGAAAAGAGCAAGCCATGAAATACTTAGCCCGTACCTCCCAAAGTGCGAAATTTACACAAGTAAAACGAAGGAAAAGAATCGAGTCAACCAATCCAAATCATAAGATTCTACGATATCTACCCTTTCCAATCCTTATGATCTTAGACGCCTTCGCTCTGGGGTCCCTGTTCAGCTCATTTAACCCATCCATGTTCTCATTGCCATAACCCAAGAAACCATTACCTCGACTCTTGTTCCTGAACTTGTCGTCAACCACAAACCACGCACGGCCATTGACACGTGCGTCATACCCATTATTTCCAAAACCGTCTCTTACATCACCATTAGCATAATGACCATATAACTTGTTTGAATACATCCTGTTGATATACCCTTGAGCCGTCCTCATTAGCCTTGGTTGATGTAAACTCGTGACACTAGCTTGAGGCTGCAAATTGTGAGCCCTAGCAGATATAATCCTCATGCTTGACCAATACCTATACAAATTACCCTATCTCATTCAACCCATCTCTCAAACCGTCTTGAGTCACGAGTAAGGAAAAGAAGACTAATGAAAAGTACAAAAAGATAATAAATAATAAAAAAGAAACTTTGCAAAGCGCATCTAAAGTTAGTCTAAAAGAAAAGAAGCATTTAGCGCACCAAAAAAAATCCGCCCAGAAGTCATTATCAGCGCCCAGAGCTGGGCGCCGAAATCTTTAGCGCCCCAGCCTGGGCGCTGAATCTCTTTGCTCGCCAAATTTTGTCCTGAAGTGCTCGTCATTTTATCCGCATATGCACGGAAAAATAACGAACACTTGGAGGGGTACAGCACGTATTCAGATATACGTACCAAAAAATACATGTAATCAAAAAAAATTATGTACTCAAAAAATATAAAACAAATTTTTGGCTTACGGCAAAGCGGCAGATTAAAATAATAATAAATTTCACTTATTCTACCGTTTCAAATAATATGTTTCCACCTCAGAACATACTTGTTTAAAATCGGCATTCTATGAAACCATTTTCTAGGCTAAGAACTACGCAAGACCTGATTCCAAATTAAATCTATTTAAGGCGGATACGTAGGCAATCCATGATTCGGTCCAACCAATTTGCAAAAATATTAAAGCCTATGGAATAACAAGAATAAGAAATAGAGTCCCTTATTGAAATTTAATTACTTGCAATCCAAGTCGAAAGAAAAATTGAAAGCACGAAGAAGAATCCAAGTCATCAAGATGCAAAAATGAGCACCCATCGAAAAATAATAAGGGCACGTACCCTTGCCAGAAGGAGCACTCACACCCCTAGGCACTTAGCCTAGACTCAAAAAAATCGCTTTGCCTCAATTGAATGGGGGCTAGCGCAAGCATCCATGACCTCTAAAGTACCCGACTTGACCCTCCCTAAAGCGAACTAACTCACTTAAAGACCTTCTTTTACCACTAGACATAGTCGTTCGCTTAAAGACCTTCTTTCACCCCTAGACACAGTCATATTCGCCAACAAGTAGTAAAGGCAGTAAGCTTGCAATGAAAAAGATTGTTCTACGGCGTCGCCCCATCGTTTCTTCGAACTCAGGGCACCCGTTCATAGTAATTCAAATGCTTGCTAATCCCCTTTGAAAAAAAAGAAACGGACATTGTGAATAAGACTTGGCACTTAACCAAGGCTCACCCTACTCAGACATATGACACGGGCATCTAAAATCGAAATCTGAAAGCATCATTAATGGGGAGACATAACAACAACTGGGGGCTAAAAATTGAAATGAAAGAGCTAGGGAAAGAACTAAGTATACCTTGACCTTTTGTGCAGACATACACCAAGTAAATCTAAGTCAATTTGAAAACGGTTTATATTCCCGCAATTCTGGAAAAGATGGCCCTAAAAGCCTAAAAGCATATGCCAAACGGGCACAAGTAATATCTTGACACCTGCACCCTGGCTTCCAGCAAATCCTTAGACAGCATTCCAAAAATCGTAACAGTATATAATCCTGTACGAACCTTTCTATAAGTCAACTTACCTAGGACACCTCGGGTTGTACACAGTAGGACTCGGATTTTAAATAATTTTCAAATGGTTTTCAAAGACTTTTTCGAACATAATAAAGTGTCGTTGGTTTAAGCTAAGTATGCGTTTATCTCGATGTTGCAAGTGAGTCAAAAGATTTCTAAATATGGTTATGGGTAAAGAAAGACACCTAACTTTTGGTCAAGGCACACTTCGACATGTGACTACCTTGACCATGGCAATGTCGCACAATACGACATTTACAAGAGAAGTAGCAAAATCACTACTCGAACATACCTCGCACTAAACGAGTCTGGTTCAAACTATTCATGATACATGTCACCATGAACGCATAAAAACGTATGCAAAGCATTATAGCACTAAGCCAATCCCGTAGCTACAATTGGGGGCTTGAGAAAAGCACTCTAAAAATGCTCGAAATGACGATTTTATCGCAAATTCTCGACGCTAATGCTATACATACATCATAGGGGCATAATCCTAAGCTTTAATCGTGTAAAATGAACCTTAGAATGGCTACAACCCCTCCCAAATTCTAAGCGCCACTTAGAATATATAAAGTCACCCCACTAACAAGGGAAACTGAAAAACGCGAGTCACCAAAACTCCGGTCAAACTACTGCACATAACGCTCGCCCTACGAGCGTCCGGTACACAGTCTACATCGTTCCAAAGCAAAAGCGAAAGAAAAAAATCAAGAAAAAAGAACTGTCAAAATTCTGCCCAGAAATCATTTTCAACGCCCAAAGCTGGGCGCCGATATCTTTAACGCCCCAGCCTAGGCGCTGAATCTTTCTGCTGGCCAAGTTTTGCCCAGATATAAGAAGAAAGACACATCTATGAATCCTCGCATCGAACGAAGTAATAAACCATGTACGCCCACGCAGAAGGTGCTACACTTATTCGAGCACCTAAACGAGGCGTGATGAAGTACTCCAACGCAAGAAAATAATAATGATATCCCAACACCTGGAGGAATGTCCTAAGACACGATGCTGGGCCACACAAGCCTACGTCGCACCGTAAGTTTAACCATCCCACAGTACCAGTCTAAAAAAGAGAATAAGGCATATTGTGCTAATGCGGGCACAACCAAGAACATGTGTAAAAGAGGCAAAGACTACTTATCGCCCAAATTCAAAATGCAAGCCACACGACTTCCACATTAAGGATTGAAAGTAGAAAAACATTACCTGCCGCGGAAGGGATAGCTCGCACCTACACGAGCGGAACCCCAAGGCATCTTTCTCGAAAGAACCTACAAAAATCGTACGCCAAAAGGAAGCATCCCAACATGCATACTTGGGGGCTCCAAGCTACGAAACAACCATAGAAAAATAAAAAAAATCTCGAAGCAAATGTTTAAACAATCGAAAAGGCACGATGCTTGAGCCCACTTCATGAATGGACCTGAACCCTATCAAGATTCTAAGCAAACTATTCAAAATCAGTCATTGCTCAAAAAAAAATGATTCAAGCAAACTGATTAATGGACTGCACACAACGGCCATTCCATGAGCGCTCGTTCGCACATACATATCATCATTCTAAGTATCGAACATTCACGAACACGTTCAAAAAGAAAAATATACAACAACAAGAGCGGTCAAAGTCTTACGCCTCAAGGTATGTTCCTCGGACCATAAAGACTCGCCCAACTATCGCAATAATTGTACGCCTTAAGAGCAAAAGTTCCATAAAATAATCGCCCCAAAGCGACAAGTACCGTACTCCACCAGTCGGCTACGGCTTCTCAAGAAAATCATCACGTTCTAAAAACAAAGAAAAAACAAAAGAAAAGAGAATACATAGAACTTCCAAGTGAAATAAACGAATGAACAAGAGGCCAGCTGTGTCATCAAAAGACCAGCCCAAACAACACTTTCAACGCCCCACCTGGGCGTGAACTATTTCAACGCCCAGGCCTGGGCGCCGAAAATGAACCCAGGCTCAAAAAAGGCCCTAACTTCTAGCGAGCCCTGCCATACTGTAACGCCCCGACCTCTAATTCAATTATTAAAGCATAATTAGCAGCGGAATTAACCTAATTTGGTCGGGACATTACCTGCCGTAACTCCCTATTGGGAATTACAAGGAAACCATCAATCATAAGCTATTAAATCCCAAAAGTTATTATAATAATTCTTTATATTACCGAAATAAAAGTACATAACTTACTAAGAGTCTTTAATTAAACTATTAAAACATTAAACATAAACTAAGTGAATATTATTCAAGTGAAATTCCTCGCCACTACTCGTCTCCATTGATCCCCCGCAGTACCTAAAACAGAAAACAAAACGGTGAGCCGAAGACTCAGTAACGAACTATTCTAGCAACGTAAATTCATTTCAATTCATTTTATTTAATAACACAGGGAGAATATATTAATTTAAAACATTTTATAAAGTCCTTTATTTAATTCATTCATAACTTTTGGGTGCACATGCTAGCCGTGGCAAGTATGACATGGTGGAACGTCTTCCACGATGGACCGCTGTCCATAAAACATGGGGCCTTGGCCCGATAACATGAGAGCCTTGGCTCAATGGGCGGATGCCCCATGGGTACATGCATGACCGAGAATCGTAACCTGTGAACATATACTGCCAAACGGACTAGGAATTTCACTTTCATTTATCATGTTTCGTTTAATTTTACATTTTAGCCTTTTTACTTCAGTAGAAGTAACATAATTCCTTTAGATCATGAGATCATGATAAAACATCATTTAGATCCTGGGATCAATAAAATATCATTTCTTTCCTGGCATCATAGAAACATCATTTCATTCATGGTTTCTTATAAAGATCGTTTTATAAGAATTTCAATCAATCATATTATAATAAATAATCCAATCAAATCACATTTCATTTCCCGCAATTCATAAAACATGTCAAAATATTCAATTCGTAAATAAATCATAACATTGTAATTTCATAAACGCATTTATAAGGGAATTGCGGGTACTAGCAATAGCCGTTACCTTAATTCCGCGTTACGTTAAGCTTTGTTCTTGGTTCGTTCTTTTTGAGCTCCGAGTCCGAATTCTTTCAAAAGATTAAATTATTGAATTAATATATAAAATGATAAATATTTTAGAATTAATATTGAAACGATTAATATTTTCCAAATAATTTATTAGTTTATAATTTATAAATTAATTAAGTATTTAAATAAATCGTATAATTAAATTCATGTTTTTGGAAAAGTTTTAAATCTAGAATAATCATCAAATTTATTTGTATAACAATATTAGAATAAATAAGTATAATAATTTTACATACTAAGTAAAACATAATAGTGAAATATATCAACAATATTAGAGTAAAGAAATTTGGGCCAAGATGGTAGTTGGGCTTACTTGGATTGTGGAATAAAAACCAAGCCCCAAAATAGGAACTTGGTTCCTAAAACCTTACGTACACACGCACAACAGAGAAAGCAGGGGGGGAAGGCAGCAACAGGGGCACGACAGAGGGAGGAGAGAAACGGGAGGGCTGAGAGGTGGACGGTAACGGAGAAGGCGTCGTGGCTAGGTGCGCAAGAAAGGGGCGGCTGAGTGGTGGTGGTTGTGGCGGCTGCGCGGTTTGCGCGGAAGGAGGAGGCAGGGGCTGGGCGCGAAGGTGAAGGACGACGAAGGGAGATGTGGTGGTTCTGGGCTGTTTGCGGTCGCCGGAGAAATAAGCCGGTGGTGGTGGCGGTAAGTGGTGGTGGCAGTAGGTGGCAAGAGTGGTGGTGGTGGTTTAATTTAAAAATTACAGTAAAGGTGAAAATTTTTATGGATTTCAATGGTGAAAATTGAAATTGATTGTTAATCTGATTTGTGTTGCATTTGGGCTGATTGAGCAGCTATTTATAGTTGTAATGGGGCTCCATGGATGCAACAACTCAGCTTGATTGCATTGACAAGTGGAAGAGATTGAATCAAGGAAATTGATGAGTAAGATGAGCTATTCTAGTTCTAGATTTCCAGATATTGAAGTAGGTTTGATGAGTAAGGTTTGAATTGCAATGTGGTGGTGACAAGTAGATTGAGTTGCCTTGAAGTGGTGACAAGTAGAAAGTAGTTTGACTCCATGGCCAAAATGGCGTGAGGAAGAAGAAGAGAAAAGAGAAACTGACTTGTTTCATTTAGGTGTTAGTAAGGGTAATTTCGTAATTTTGAGCTAATTTTAGAATTTAATTACTATTAACTAAAATTAAAATAATGATTTGGCTAAATTAATTTCCGAAAATAATTTTATAAAGTGCAAGTAATTGAATTTATTTTCCGAATAAGTCGTTAACGAAAACGTACGAAATATTTAAAACGTAATTATTCTTGAAAATACGATATTACTATAATCTGAAAAATAAATCGTGAAATAAAACTTTTGTAAAATAGGTTTAGTTTTCGAATAAAGATAAGAACGTTTCGGAATTATTTAAAATCCGAAAATATTAAGATTTAAGCTTGTAAATATGAAATTAAATTATAAAAATTAAAAATTCAAGCGAAATAAAACTTCGTTAATTAAAATAAAGTTCGAATTTAGGATTTAAAACGATTTTAAACTAAATAAAAATACTTAAGCATAATTAATCGAGTTTTAAAAATTCGAGGTATTACACATACTCATTCGACTTGAAAATTGCCGAAAGTCGCACCTCACGACTTTGTCAAAGTAGCACACCACTACAAAGATCGCTCGCACTTACGAGCACGATCCCAAACACGATCAAAGACATTACAAAATGCGTAGGAACCTCTTTGACAAAAATGACCGTCAAGCACGAGTGCTTGGGGGCTCGAAAGAAAATATATATTTCAAAAGAAAGTGTGCAAAGTTAAAACGGTATTCCCAGACTACACTGTACGAAGTCCCGTGTTTGGATAACCTCAAAAGATAAAAACGGATTACGACCTCAAGACAAAGGTCGTCGTTGATACTTATACATAGTCCCCTAATCAAGGACCCAGGTAATGGCAAAATTGAGCCATAAAGACTAGCTCAAAACCATGAAAGAAGATGACCACAAGACAATGGTCCGTCTATGCACGTTGTCAACCCACATTCAGGTTGCAACTAAATCCGAGCATCCCTCGAAAGAATTCGCTCCTGCAAGAATGAATGAAAAGAAATTCTCAAGAGAAATCACAAGAAAAAAAATGAAATAGGGACTTGTCCACCTCAATCAGGCAAGACCGCGGCACGCGAATCCCAAATCAAAAAAAAAACGAATTCAGGTTCGCTCACCTCCAGCGAGCGGGGCGTCCACCCTTAGCGGACAGGGCTCGCCCACCTTCAGCGGGCGGGGTCTGCGTCACTAGCCGCGCAGGTCCTCAGTTTTCGAAAAATAAAGTCTTCAAATTCAAAATAGCCATCTTCAGCCGGCGGGGTCTACGTCACAAACCACGTAGGTCCTTATTTTCAAAAAAGCAAAATAAATTTCAAAATAGATTCGTCCACTTCTATCGGACGGGGTGTCCACCCTCAGCGGATAAGGTTCGCCATCTTCAGCCGGCGGGGTCTACGTCACAAACCGTGTAGGTCCTTATTTTCAAAACATCAAAACAGATTCGTCCACTTCTATCGGACGGGGCGTCCACCCTCAGCGGACAGGCTCGCCCACCTTCAGCGGGCGGGGTCTGCGTCACTAACCGCGCAGGTCCTTAGTCGCTGCAGCGATAACCTTTTTCGGTTTTCCCTTTTTCCAAAAATTAAAGGATTGGTTTTCCGTTTTTCCAAAAAAGAACGATGTGCTGGATTTTCCTTCGTTTTACGTCCTGTAAAAACAAGGGGGTTTTCTCGTTTAGCTAGCCCTGAAAATGAGAATCTTTAAAAACGTTTTACCTCGTGATTGGGCTTGGCCAGGCCCAATTACACTTTACAGCTTTAATTTCGAAAACATCTGTAGCTACTCCCAATGACAAAGTGAGGGAGTTTCTACGCACCTTTAGATCCTTCCAATGACAAAGTGAGGAAGTTTCTATACTATCAGTTGACAAATCCCAATGACACATGAGGGATATGTCGACACTTCAAGTGATGACCCTTAAGTCAAATGTTATCACTCGGGGGCTCGTGAGACCCTCGCAAAACAGGTCACATACACCATGGCTTGTGTGACGCACTCCGTCTAATACTTTGACCATCGTCTTACTCTAAGACTCAGTCAAAGTGGGGGCTAACTGTAGACACCTACTTCTGTCCCCGTTCCCGCAAGGGAAAGGTTCGATGATGAAAGCGTAAATCTCCACTTGACAACGCATCTCCTATAAAATAAACGAATCTCGATTCCCCATTTCATTTCACCCGAAACCTGCTATTTATGAAAACCTGCTAAAAATAGTAACTGTCGTAAAAGGTAGCTTCTAAAAGTGGCAAATCATAAAAGATAGAAACCTGTCAGAATTAGGTGTTGCATTCCAACATAAATCCTAAATGAGATAGAAAACTGCGAGAATCCTATTCCTAATATGATTCGGAAGTAAGAGTTACGTATTAATTGAAATCCTAACGAGCCTAGAGTTCGTAACGGGCCCAGACGCATTCCGTCATAAAATTGATACGCGCTAAAAGACTCGAATCAATCTCAAACTCTACGGATTTCAGGAATCCGAATCTGACCAAAGAATTCTGCCATACCCTATTTTCAACGCCCAGTCCTGGGCGCCGAAAATTCCAGCCCCCAGAGCTGGGCGCCGAAAATACCTGGGACGGATTCTTTTCCTAATCCGTTTCGTATTCAAATTCCTGAAAAACTATCTTTCTACGCCACTTATTCCTATAAATAGACCCCTAAAACCGACGTGAAAAGGACACACAACAACACACAATTATATTCAGAGTATTGACTCCAACCCTTAGCCTAAGTCTCTCGCTGCGAAACTGTTCAAGCGTTCTGTCGCAATCGATCCATAAATCAAACATAACGTATCCTGTCCCATAATTGAGATTCGTTAAATAAAAAGGAGAAATAGCAAAGTCAAAGTGGTTAGTTTTCTGAGAACCGTGACGCACCTCTCAAAGGTGCGTCGTAATGTGTCCCTTTTCGATGATTTAACTGCTTTCCTCGCCCTTTTTATGAACTGTTAAACTAACCTAATCTGATTGTTTTATCACGCCTAACAAATATAATATTTTTGGGAAATCGGATTATCATGCTAGGTCCCTTAATGCTACTTAAATCAGATAATCACGATCGAATTAGTGTTATATGTTGCATATTGCTAAAATCAACTCAGATTAGTTTAATAGTTAATGCATGTCCCTTCAATTATTTATGCTGAGCTAGTAAGGATATCCTGCCTCTGGAATTATCGACGAGCGAAGTACTCCTCTCGGTAGTTACAGTCCCCCGAACCCTCAATCTCTACCTTGCGGGTGTATATTGAGAGATCCCCACACCAGGGATCACAAGGGAACCTATGGCCGTCGTGGTCAAACATAATTGCACTCCCTTTATGTCACGATAACCGGGTTTTGTCAGTTTTTCTCATTGTTGTTAAAAACTGAATGGCGACTCCTATATTACTAGTCAATTGGGTGTATACTCACAGGAAATCCAATTACACTTGATTGAATAAAAAGAATCGTCACACCCACGAGGGACAAGGTCACGCATTAGTCTCGCGCTTTTTCGACCCCCTCACAATACCCGAACTATCCAAACCAAATTACCTGAACTTATCTTCACCAGAAACCGAATGAACCGGAACCAAATTGCATATCTGACCATCACAATGTAATTTGTAAAAGTTTACGATCGCAATTTAAAGAACTATTCATGTCTTTTAATTGAAAACATCGTGCTTACATGGATTATTATCTAGTGGAAATACATGTAATATATATATATATATATAGTAGGCAAAAGGTAAAGGAAAATAGTAGACAAAAGGTAAATAAGGGTAGATTCCACGATGGATAATGTTTAGAACGAAGTCGCCAGTCAATATCAAGGATGGATTGCAAATAGACGCAAATTTTTGGCTATATCCGGGTACAGCCAAAGCTGGCTGTACCCCCATCCAAAACGATGTCGTTTTGTGTTGTTTAAAATGAACATTAATATACTGGTACAAAAATGAACATTTAATATTTCGAAAATGAACATTTATTTATTTATTTGGAATGAACATTTACTATTTTGGAAATGAACATTTATTTATTTATTTGGAGGTAAACTACAAAAATGAACATTTACTATTTCGGAAATGAACATTTATTTATTTATTTGGAATGAACATTTACTATTTTGGAAATGAACATTTATTTATTTATTGGGAAATAAACAATATAGGCGCTTGTAAAAACATAAAAGACCAATGAAGTGAACAATTTCATTATGAACATTAACCATATATTTATTATGAACAAACCAATAAACAAGAAAGAACAAATAATTCAACAAAAAAGAACAAACAATATAAAAAAGAACATAAAATTCCAGAAAAAAGAACAGCCAATACTAAAATTATGAACAATTTTATGATGAATTTTAAAGCCAACATGAAAGAACAAACAATACAACAAGAAAGAAAAAATACTGGTACAAAAATGAACATTTACTATTTCGGAAATGAACATTTATTTATTTATTTGGAATGAACATTTACTATTTTGGAAATGAACATTTATTTATTTATTTGGAAATAAACTACAAAAATGAACATTTACTATTTCGGAAATGAACATTTACTATTTCGGAATTGAACATTTATTTATTTATTTGGAATGAACATTTACTATTTTGAAAATGAACATTTATTTATTTATTTGGAAATAAACTACAAAAATGAACATTTACTATTTCGGAAATGAACATTTACTATTTCGGAATTGAACATTTATTTATTTATTTGGAATGAACATTTACTATTTTGAAAATGAACATTTATTTATTTATTTGAAAATAAACAATATAGGCGCTTGTAAAAACATAAAAGACCAATGAAGTGAAAAATTTCATTATGAACATTAACCATATATTTATTGTGAACAAACAAATAAACAAGAAAGAACAAATAATTCAACAAAAAAGAACAAACAATATAAAAAAGAACATAAAGTTCCAGAAAAAAGAACAAACAATACAACAATTATGAGCAATTTTATGATGAATTTTAAAGCCAACATAAAAGAACAAACAAATACAACAATAAGTTTGATGAATGAATTTAAAAAACAACAAGAAAGAACAAACAGTACAACAAGAAAGAACAAACAATACAAGAAGAAAGAGTAAAAGATTAATGAAGAGTTTAATTATGAACATTAACGTACCATATGATTATTATAAACAAACAAATAAACAAGAAAGAACAAACAATATAAAAAAGAACATAAAATTCAAAGAACAAACAATACAAAAAGAAAGAATAAAAGATTAATGAAGAGTTTAATTATGAACATTAACCATATGATTATTATAAACAAACAAATAAACAAGAAAGAACAAACAATATAAAAAAGAACATAAAATTCCAGAAGAAAGAACAAAATATACAACAATTATGAAAATTTGATGATGAATTTAAAAAACAACATGAAAGAACAAACAGTACAACAAGAAAGAACAAACAGTACAATAAGAATGAACAAACAGTACAATAAAAAAGAACAAACAGTCGACAAGAATGAACAAACAATATGAGCGTGTCGTTTTTGGGGTACAGCCAGAGCTGGCTGTACCCGGGTACAGCAGTTAGCGATTGGCAAATAGAGATGGCTAAAGAGGTGGGTTGGTGAGTCATGGGGGGTCGGTAATAGTTGACTCACGACCGACACACTGAAAGTCGGGGTGGGTCAAATTATGGGTTGTGTTAGAAAAAATTGACACAATACGTGATTGGTCGTGGGTTGTGTGGGTAGTGGGTCGTGGTGTGTTGTACAGGTCGAGTGGGTCTAGTGAAATTGGTGGGTTTGTACGTGTTTTGTGCCTGATGTTGCTCTGGTGGATCTGGTAGATTTGGTGGGTTTATAGAGGTTTGGAGGATGATGTGGGTCAAGTGAGTCAAGTGAGTTTGGAAAGATTATTTAATTACAAAATTCATATGAACTTAAATTAATTAATATTTATGTTATTGACATTACTAAATCATATGTACAATTAAAAATAAAATTAAAATTTATTTGTATTTTAAACATATCAAATAGTTTAAATTATGATGGTAGGTCAGTTGGGTCACATGGTTTGGTGAGCTAGGTTTGTGTGTCGGATGGGCTAGGTTCGTAGGTCAGGTTCATATGTTGGGTGGGTTGTGTTTGGTGGGGTGGGTGTGCCGTGGTGGGCTGTGCCGAGTTGGGTGGATCGAAATGGGCAGTGTTAGGAAAACTAACCCAAGACACATAAAAAGATATACCCGTGTTGGGAGGGTCGTGTTATGAGTATTTATAAGTGAATTTGACCTCTTTAACCCACTACGGATTGTGTCAGGGTGGATTGAGTCGGTAGCCCAATGACCATCTCTAATAGCAAGCTAACAAGGATACAATGGTTGTTTTGATTGTAATCTGATTGGGAACATTAGGGAAGAAAGATCCCGACAATGTTAAGAGTGTGAACTAAAGGGACTATCCCAGGATCCAAGTAACAATCATGGGATAAGAACGTATGCATCCTAATAGTAGTACTCCCTTCGTTTAAGTTCTTTACGCTTTGAAAAATGTGTCCAACAATCAAAACTTTGACCATAAATTCTCACTATTATATCTATTGAAAATTATCATGAAATATCTTGTTAGATTTTTCTCAAAATATATTTTATAAGTATCAACTTTTATAATTTGTTGCCTTACAGAATTGGATATATTAACGGTCATACATTTCACCGAATTCCGTGCAAATAGTAAGTGTAAAGATTTTTTTGAAACGGAGGTAGTATATCCTAACTCTCATTAATGAAGTTATTTCCTACAAATGATCGTTCCTCAGCAGCAAGTCATAACACTTCTTTTAAGACATTGAGTATAGCAATTGGGTCATTTCACTCTTTTTTTTATTGCGCTTACGATGAGAATGAAAATAAATTCAAGTGTTATTTGACAAGAAATTAACATCATGATGTCCATGGTAATGAAACTTTGTCTCAAACTTGGTGTTTTTCTTCATAAATTTGCATTCCCACCTAATACCACTCTCCAAATGGTAATGGATGGTAATGGAAATTTATAAAGAAAAAGAGATAATCTTAAGTGAACTAGCATTCCTATGGGAATAGATATTGATTTTCCTTACAAATTTACATACAAATTCATCCCCATAGACACCATTTATGGTCGACTACCGAACGGACTGTAAATACACCCCATCACCATTTATGGTCAACTACCAAACAGACAGTAAAAATTCACAGTGTAATGTATTTTAAGCTAGTTTTTACCATGGTACATGTTTATGAATTTTAAACTTGTATCATGGTTTAGACTTATGAATTTTTAGCTCCGACCATGATATAGACTTGCGAATTTTAACCTCGTACCATGACAGGAGCTTAAAATTCATAAGTGTATACTATGATCGAAGTTCAAAATTCAAGGTACCTACTTATACCCGTCACAAGTGTATAAATCTCCAGAATACTCATCACCACCGGTGTAGAAGTCTCCAACATACATTCCACCATCGCCAGTTGACAAAAATTATTGCATATCTGATTAATCTGAATGTAATCGGTAAAAGTTTACATCCAGAAGTTAAAGAACTATTCATGTCTTTGAATTGAAAAAATCGTGCTTACATGGGTAGATTACCAAGTGGAACTATTTAAAAAAATTATGCAAGACTTACTCAACTTTATTTATTTTAGTGAATTATATCATGGAATTAATCAAAGGAAATGGCTTATATAAATCCTTTTGGCAAATCATATGTTTCATAACTCATCCTTCATTAAGCAGTTTGAAGCAATAAAAGCTTTAGTGAAAATCATCTCATCTCCTAATAAAATGGCACTTACTAAAGCTTCACTCATGTCTTTCCTGCTCATGACCTTGGTAGCGTTTTCATCTGCTCGTGACTACCCAACTTATTCTCCTGAATACAAGGTATATACCCCAACACCGGTGTATGAATCTCCAGAATACTCATCACCACCGGTGTACGAGTCTCCAACATACACTCCACCATCGCCAGTTTACGAGCCCCCAACATATACTCCACCATCGCCAGTTTACGAGTCCCCAACATACACTCCACCGTCACCTGTTTACACCCCATCACCCGTATACAAATCCCCTGAATACACCCCATCACCCGTATACAAATCTCCCGAATACACCCCATCACCAGTTTACACTCCACCGTCTTACGAGTCTCCCTCATACACTCCAACCTATACTCCATCTTACGAATCTCCCGCATACACTCCAACCTACACTCCACCATCTTACGAGTCTCCCGCATACACTCCATCGCCACTTTACTGATTAACTAATATTTCATCCCAAGCCATTGATATGTATATTGCTTACTGATTAACTAATATTTCATCCCAAGCCATTGGGTTTGATAACTTTTTCTTGTCTCGTGTTGTATTTTAATTTTTACAAAAATAAATGATGTTATTCATCGAGCTGCATGCTATCTCATGTTATACATGTAAACAAATTATAGCTTTTTAAAAGAATGTACAAGTTCTTATGTTCAATGGGGATAGTTTACATATGTTTTGATTGTCTATTGCTTACACGAAGGAACACTTAAAAAAAATTCACACCACCATATAAATGTCAAAACATTACTAGAAAAATAAATAGTAGCAGGCACCAGCGCTATGTTCTGTTAAAGACTAACCCTATTCCTACAGGTTCATTAAGAATTGATAGCAAAATAGATTCACTGTTTCCAGATGCTTTCAATGAAACAGCCACTACAGTGCTCGAGCTAATTTCTTTGGGGGCCACAAGCATATCACATTCAGAAATTACTCACAAAATGGCCAAAAATCTTCTCTAAGGATATCACTCTCAAAAATTCAAAATTACCCCATAGGGATAAAATACCATACAAGTATATGACAATGAAGTCATCGATAACAATAAAACTAACTAGAAACTTTGTAGCCATATCGTTCAAGATAATCATCCCTGGTATATTAAAGCTCACACCAATTACGATTGTACTAATAGTACACAGTAGCCAACAAACTTCAACTCCTAAATGCAATTCAGCCAAAAAGATGGTGATATGGACTGATTTAGAAGATACGGTATGGCTTTCCCATGGAACTCTTCAGGTATAAGCACCGAACCTGCCAAAACATAAACAAAGTCAGTTACTTGGAGATCGATGCAGAATTGAACTGCAATATGGCTATGATAGTATAGAAATAGAACATTTGTTTTTGATGAATATCACAAGCATTTAAGAAACGCTCACATTTTGCCAGTTCTTCTTGAGCAGTGAAACCAGAAAGTTAACACTCATTTGCACATTTTGGAAAATCTGCTTCTCTTCCATACTCAAGTTACCAACAGCAACTCCCATGCACAGAACTTTCTTAAGCTGAAACTTCACGGTTGCCTTGATCTCATTAACTTTGTTCTCAAGGGGCTCTTGGTGGGTGACAAGTGTTGGAAACTTACCTGAATAAGCAATATACATATCAATGAGCAATAACTGAAGAATGAAAATAGTCGCAGCACAGGAATACTGATTAACTAAATAGTAAGTGCAGCTGGAAGTTTGTTCAATGTATGCTTTGATAAGGTCATATACTATGTTACAATACTCCTTAAACTAACGCAGTAATATGCTTATAATCAAAACCAATCAAACACACTTGCCTGCCTTGTTAAGACCAGGACCGAGCAAACGGGGAATCTGCTTAATAACAGCTTCAGATGCAAGGAAAGCGTGATACTTCTTTGCAAGCTTCTTAACCAACTTCTTGTTCTTGTTGAGTTTCTTCAAAGCTTCTACATCCATCCATTGCAATCCTATCCTCTCAGCCTACCATCACATCAACCTTGCATCAGTAAGGACTAACGAGAGTGCAAAACAACAAGGCACAAAGACTTTGGTATCCCAAACAATATTGCGTTGCTACCAAATGCACATTAGGAATATAGAACTAGTACTTGAAAGAATTCCAAAAGCATATGATACTAAGCAATAGAATGACTTGAGAGACACATGCTTTACTGTTAGCTGATAAGTTGTAAGTCTAAAGCAATAGAATAACACAGAGTTTTGTACTCAACATGTATTTTGCTCAAATGACTAAAAAAATCTACAACCAAGTACTTGTTACCTCTTCCACATGCTGTGCATCTCCAAGCATGCAAACCTTCATCTTGGGACGAGGGATGTGTGGCAACTTAACAGAGCCACTGAAACGCTTGTCCTTTTGAGGATCATAATTCTTCAGCCCAATCTGGAGCTCAACTGTCTCGGTAAACTTGCGATTCTTCTCTTTGGCATCACTTGCAATTCCAGTGATGGCTTCTCTCACAGCCTCACTCTGAAGCTTACTGCAACAACAATACAAAAACATATTCCGGTCATTCACACAACATTAACAAACAACTAAAGGTATGTGACAACCAGAATCAGGCGAGAACAGAGGATTACAGTGTTTTAAATCAATCAAGTTATATTCTATCTCAGTACTAGCATTTCAAAATAAAAGAACACATTGGATATCCATTTGAAACCTCAATGAATATGAGCATCAATTGTCAAAACTTGCAATTCTTCTAATACATTAAGCTTAAAGTACTTCAAAACATGTTACTGTGATCTATAGTCTATACAGCTTACATTGAAAGAAGGCAACCGTCATAGAAAAGTAACAACCACAAAACCGAAATGTGGCTGATTTTCCTCGAACAATTGATATTATAAAGAGAAAGAAAAAAAAAATCTAACTTTAAGCTTGGTAATGAGTAAGGCATAGAACTTAGACAACAGCATAGACATATACTCAACTTGCTTGTGCTACGCATTAATATCAACCCATTCTATCACTATACTCATGTTTAGGATTTATCGCATTGTACCTTCACAAAACATGTTTAGGGTTTATCGCAGTGCAAAAAACAGATAGATTTGGGGTTTTAAATTCACAAATTATTCCACGTATTAAACAAGACTTTCCAAAAACCTAGAACTTTGGATCGATTCACACATCAATTTTCGGATACAGCAAGCAGTACCCCTTCAAAAAATTTCAGATATAATTAACTAACAATACCATTTCAACATTTAAATACAAAAATCCTAAATACAAGTTATAAAACCCTAAATACAAGTTATAAAACCCATTAGAAAATAAATCGAAAACGCCAGAAATCGGAAATGCGGAAGATAAGCATACCTCATGATTATAGCTTAATGGAGCAACCTGACAACAATTAACACACAAAATGGCGAATTAAGGTTAAATAAATTCGAGAGATTCAAGTGAACGCAGAAATTATTGAGAGGAGGAGAGAGAGAGTACCGGAGGGAAGTAGCTAGGGTCTGAATATGAGACTGAACACTTCAAACCACGCTTCATAAAAATGGACCTATCCTAAGACCTAACCCGAAAGGCCAAAAAGGCCGCAAAAGCCCGGCCCTGTTTTAATTCCGCTATATTTGAGTCCAAACTTTTTCATGCTAAGGGTGTGTCAGTCGTCAGACTGTTTTTTTTTTTTATGCGAATAAACCGGGAGCACAAATTCTTATTTACAATGGGTGTACAATAAATATTGTACACCGAAGTAAAAGTTAACTCAAAATGCTTAAAGTTAAGCTTATATATGTAAAAGTTATCTATTTTTAAGTGATTAATTGTTTCATTTTATTAAAACTTATTTCTTCAAAATCACTAATAATGTATAAAATTAATCATTTAATCATTTCTATCAACTTTTTTTTTTACTAATATAAAAGTTAATCAAAACTATGTTAAAGTTACGAAAAAAGTGGTAAAAGTTATCTTGGTGTACAATAAATTTATTGTACACCTTGTGCGCGCAAGACGTTTTGAACCGGGAGATGATACAGTTACCCTAGGGGTAACCTGACTGGACTTACCCTGCAATCAGGTAAGGACATGTCAGCTTGAAATTTTAGGGTTTAGGGGGGAAACTTCTGTTTTTAGGGGGAAAAAATTTCAGTCTTTTCGCCATTCTTGCACTCAGGAGCGCGCAAAATACCGCCCAACTCTCTCCCAAAAAAAATCCCGCCCAAATATTGCAACCTATTCCTAAAAAAAAAAAAGAATTCAACTCGACTTTTCTGGAAATAGGTAAATTTTCTTGAAACTCCATTTGATTTCTAATGCCTTATTAGTTATCATTGTGATATTTTTCTTTAAAATAGAACAATTCAATTCGATTCTTTGGTATGTCTATCTGTGTTATTTCTTATACTTTATGAAATAATGTATTCTCGATTATGTTTATTTAGAGTTTATCAGATTTTCTGTATTTCTTGTAAATCTGGTTTAATGCGTTTAATTTGGAATGACGGAGAAAACAATGTGCCTGTTAATATGTGCAGCAAGTAATTATTTTATTAATTTTTGTATGTAGTGTAATTTATTTATTGTGTATGTAGGTTTAATACCCATTAATATCTGCAGTAGTCTTTTACAAATTAAATGGCCGATGATTTAATTTAATATGTATTAATATCAAATAATCTTGTAGTTATGTTAATTAATTATTTATTTTACAGAGAAATGGTTAGTATAGACCTAAATGGTGAACCAGAGGCCGAAGATGGTACTGTTGTGAATTTTACTACGTCGACCCCCCCCCCCCTAAAACAGGAATGCGTTTTGATTCCGGTTTTGAATTTATTGAATTTTGTCACCGTTATGCCTACAATGAAGGTTTTGAGATGTTTGTGAGTAGTGATGAGTTAAAGAAAGAGTATAAGGATAAGGGTGTTAGTAAAAAAAGGTATAGGAGAACTTGAGGCTAAGGCGCATATGATGCAATGAATAAGATTAAAATGCAAGAAGGGAGGTGTTAAAAAAAGCGAGGGGTCTAATGTTACAGGTTGCAAAGTGTTTGTTTATGGTTCATTTAAAAATGGAGAGTTTATAGTAGTTAATTGTGATTTGGTGCATAATCACCCTCTTAGCCCCGAATGTAGTCAATTGATGGTTAATTACCGGAGCATTGATGGAGCTACCTTCGATAGGATAATGATAAATGAAAGGGGGGGTGTGAGCGTTAGTAGAAACTTTGGCACTCAACTGATTGAAAAAGGTGGTTTTGATAATATTACGTTCAACAAAAGGGATGTTAGGAACGTCATAGCTGTTGAACGTCGTAAAACAATGTTTGAGGAAGGAGATGCTGCCAGTCTTGAAAAGTATTTCAAATCACAACGAGAATTGAATAGCGATTTTTATAGTTCTATGCAAGGAGATGAAGAAGGTATTTTAAAGAACGCATTCTAGTCCGACGCGCGTAGCAGAGGAACTTGCAAATACTTCGGGGATGTGATTAGTTTCGACACCACCTTCTCTAGCAATAGGTACGTAAATGTATTTCGTACTTTTATACATTACGCCAGCATAATGTTTTTGTTATTTAGGTCTATTCTTATTTTTTTGTAATATATTAGGATTTGATAATGGTTATTGTGTAGGTTGAGCTGTTGTTACTTATTAGGGTTATATATGTATGTCTTTTATTTTATTTTATTATATTTATGCATGTTCGTTTAATTTGCATGCTGATCATCACTAACTGGTTACGTATGTTATATTTTATTATAAAAAGTGAATTTGTTCATTTTTATTATATTTTATTATAAAAAGTGAATTTGTTCATTTTTATTATATTTTATTATAAAAAGTGAATTTGTTCATTTTTATTATCATGTTGTAGATAATTGGTTACGTGGTAGTGCAGTTCATGATGATTATATGTTATGTTAATTATATTTTTCAATCAAGCAGGTATCGTATGCCATTTGCCCCTTTTGTTGGCGTGAACCACCACGGGAAATCAATTGTATTCGCTGCCGCTTTAATATCACATGAAGATACTGAAACTTTTGTTTGGGTTTTTGAGGAATGGTTGAAGTGCATGGGAAAGCCTCCGAAGGGAATTTTAACCGACCAAGACAAGGCAATCGGTAAGGCAATAAGCCTAGTTTTCCCAGGTGTTCCACACCGTCTTTGTTTGTGGCACATGCTACAGAATGCCTCTCGGAACCTTGGCAAACTTGCTGAATGGAAAAGAATTGATACACTTATTAGAACGGTCGTTCATGATATGCTCGATCCTGTGGAGTTTGATGAGGCTTGGTGTCTTGTGATGGACACATATAATCAACGTAAGGGCTGGATGCTGGATGCGTACCATAACCGTCAACAATGGGCACCAGCCTACAATAGAGGCATATTTTGGGCCGGAATGTCATCTACACAGCGAAGTGAAGGTATGAATCGTTACTTCAAAACTCATGTAGACCTAGAATGTGGATTACTGCAGTTCATTAAAAACTATGAGTTTTGTATGAATATAAAGGCAGAGGAAGAAAAGGAGGATAATTTTGATTGTATAGATAAGCCTCCTCAACTTGATGTTGACAAGAATGTGTTAGCTGAGTACGTTTTCCATAAGGTTTACACCAACGAGATGTTTGGGGATATTGTGTGTGAGCGTAAAGGTTTAACCCACACAAATGTTACCAAAATTGATGCAATAGGATCACTTTTGTTGTATAGAGCTGACGAGAAACTGACCTCCCCTCATTGGAGGAAACGGTTCAAAAGATACACCGTTAAAGTAGATAAGGTTAAAGGAGAGCTAAGTTGTTCATGTCAGTTGTTTGAATTTAGTGGTATTCTATGTAGGCATATACTCAAAGCCATGGATGTGGAGGATTTTCAATTTATACCGGGGAAATATATATACTAGATAGATGGAGGAAACAAGTTAGGTCTTATGAGAGCTTGAGGGTTTCATACTATGATCCGGAGGAATCAAGTCGGCTAGCAAAAGCTAAAGAGCTATCTTTAAGGCACAATTATTTGAAAGAATTGGCCATGCATAATGACGTTGCATACAAGTTGTATACGGAAGCTACTGATATAGTTAGGCTAAAAATGGAGGATGCGCTGGGTATACGAAAAACGGGTGACCAAGGTGATACGTCTATTATTTGGTGGGATCCCGAAGCACGTAATGTGTTTGGTCGTCGTAGATTAAGGCCAAGAGAGTGTATTGAGCGTGCTCTAAAAAGGACAGTTCAACCCGTTCAAGATGATGTTATTAAAACCCCGGTTGATAAGAGGCATGTTGGTAGGCCAAAGAAAGGACCTTGTTCAATTTACGACAAATCTAAGAAGAAACAAGCATGTACGCACGCTGAGATTGCAGCCAATGAGGTAATTTTATGTTGTTATTTAGTCTTTTATTAGGTTATTATGGGAAAATATCGATTATAATTTAATCAGGTTTACGCTCATTGTAGGAACTTATTAGGTCCATGTATGGGCATATTCTAGCTACCAGGCTAGGCAAGAACATGCAAACAACGTCAACGGTGAACGTGTACATCCTTACTACAATGGACATGGACCTGTGTTAGAAGACATTCCTGAAAGTTCTCAAATTAATTTATCTGAAGATATATCTCAGACTTTCGTTTACGATACATATGAATGGCGTACACGACTCGGAGGTCGGTTGACAATGTAGTTGCTGATATGTTGAAATTCTTTGGTTATTTTGTTTTAGTATCTTATAGTTAAAAAAACACAGAGATGTGTTGAATTTTTGTTGTGCTTAATTGTTGTTTCCTGTGGGAAAATATTGATTGTTGTTGTTTTTTACATGAAACACATCTAGTGGCCAGTGTCCTTTTGCATATCCATTTTTGTCCATTTTGCACTGATTTAATATGGAAATGAGTTTCTTTATTCAAGTTTCTTTTTGTAGTTGAATACGAAAAGAGTTGACTAAAACCAACAACTTTATCAATCACTAATATAATCTGAGGCCAAAGTATTTATTTTTTAGAACATTGACCTGAAAGAAGTATTTAATTTTTGTATATCCTTGTTCTTTATTGTTTCCAATTAAAAATATATCTTTGATTGAAACATCATCTAAAACGGAAGATTCTTGTTAAATCAATAAATAAAAGTACTAGCATAATTCAATACTACATAAACATTCTTGTCCCAAAGTTTTCCCCCCATACAAAATATATTGCTAGATATTACATAATGATGCATATAGAAACACAAGTGTTATCCATCTGATGTCATAGAACTAGTGGTATAACACAACTAGTTGTATATTTTCTGAAGACCTAGCAAATCAAGGACCTCCCTGACCTTGATTGTGTTATTGTCGCTGCATACAAGACGTCCAAGGATATACTTCCGTGTGGCTCTGTCGCTCTTCTTATAACACTGTCAATTGTAATGAAAATTGTCATAAAATCTGGCATTCGTAGGAGTAGACTGTATCAAATGTATTATATGCTAACTCGTACCTTCATCCACGCAGTTACAACCTCTACCGAGGACAACAACAAAACCATACACAATATTCCCCCGTCCTCTTTGGTTTTTTGCTTTGGATGATGATCAACCATGCCAACGCAGGCGTCGCCAAGATTCCATGTAATATGTTCAATGCCGATCATTGGTTGCAATTTCTTAAACACCATAGCCTGTAAAAAAAATGTACTCACCGTTGGACTGCCGTAAAATACTTATAATTCCACATAGTAGGAAGTATGAAACTACCAAAGGTTGTAGGTATGTCTTGGTAAAAGTCTCTGTCGTATGTGGCTCAGATCTTGGGTCATATGCAAACAGAGTTATCTTGGAATTCCGGCAGTTGTTTGGAAATTCTGGTTGAAATCTAATCACAAACCACTGGCCACTATGATAAAGCGTGACGTATAACTGCGTATTTTTGAATTCGGTATACATTAGTTTAGTGTGAATTGACTGGAATAACTGTATTATGAAACTATTAACATTACCTTACGAATTTCCTTCATAACAAACCCTTTCTCAATGTCAGATTTGATGTAGTCTGCCGTTGATGTAAGTGCTTCAACGAAATTAGGTCCATCAGTACCCATGGTGATCATCTCATCCTGTAACAAAATTAAAATTATGTTAGTAAAGAACATTGTGAAGAGCAGCCAGTTGTCCAATTTTGGTACGCTTACCCAATATTTAGGTGTGATCACATATGTTGTGAAGATTTTCATGTCACGAAGCTGGCTATTTAAATAGGAACACCAAGCACACATAACCTGGATTCACATTGTAATAAAATTAGAGTGCGACTACAATTGAAAAAAGATCTATTTCTTTAAACTGAAAATGTATAATTGAATCAGATAACAAACCTCCATGTCAACTTCTCTATTTTTTTGAATGAACGATAGAGCATCCCTCGTGTTACAAGGTGGTTCTGATCTTGTACCAATACCTGGTCCTCAAATTTATTTTGATCAAGAACCTTCTCAGATATTTTTCGTTGTGTTGGCTCAACCATGGGTTTTGGTATGTATCTTCCAATTCTTTCCAAGCTATTGACAGACTCTCTATCGTTGTCGTTACTTTCATCTCTGTTCTCAACAACAGGATTTTCTTGAGGCACTGTATGTTCTACAGGACTCGTGTTCTTCTCTGTTGCCTTTGGACTTGTTTGACACGGTATTGTTGATGGCTCGTTGCTTGAACGGACGGACTAGAAACCCAAAAAAGTTTAGCTACAAAACAATGACAGAAAAATACGAATTGGTAGGAACAAACACATACCTTTCTCTGGCTTGAACTTGGTTGCTTGAATCTCCGACGTAGGGCTGTTTTCAATGCTTCTTTTGGAGGTGGGTCTGGTTTTTCAGCTGTCGTGTCCAATCTGTCCTTTAACCACGGTGGTATCTCCGTCTGAACATTAATTGGACATGGTTTTCCATACAAAACATCTTGGACCACCTAGGTAATTCCAGTTCATGAGTACTACACCTAATATGAATAATTCACAAGCCTCTAGATTAAGGATCGTACCTCAGCGTGACCAAAGGTACCATCCGGACCTGAATCTTGATTTATCAAATCGTACACATCCTTTGTCTGCCAACAACCAAGCCTCGGCACATCCGTTCTCCACCCCTTTGCGGTTTTTTTATATTTCAGTCGGTCAAGATATGCAATCTATGTCATAAGAATTAAGGACCACATTCACTGTAATCAGGGAATTTCATAAAAAGTAGTACGTTGATGATTTGTAAACTTTGTAAAATCAATACTTACCAACAAAATGAATGCTGATGCTTTACCACGTTCTCTACCGTGACCTCCTATCCATTCATATAAAAACCCACACCAGTTCCATTCATATGGGTCATTAAGGGCTTCCTCCTTAAGTATATGCAACAATTTCGGGCTAATAAAGTTATACTTAGTCATGCAAAAGAGACTTCCGAATGAAAGCAGAATGAAATGCCTCAAAAACATGTTCCTATTATCAATTTTTAACAAAGCTTTGTTGTACACATTAATGTACTCAGTCCCCTTTTTTTTTTTTTTTTTTTTTTTTTTTTTTTTTTTTTTTTCTGATACTCTTCCTCAAAACTAATAAGCTCTGGATCATCCACACGCAGACTACTGAATTCATTCTCCCCAGCCGGCAATCCAGTTATCCACATTGTCATATCCTCATCTATAGTGATGTTGTAATCGTCCTGAATCTTTAAGGTTTTTGACTTCCAATCCCACCTCCCCTCTAGCCAAGTTAAGAAATACCTATCCACCTTTTGAATTTTTAAATTCAATATTGACCCAAAACCAGCGGACTTCACCCAGTTTTCCCTAATTGAACCCATGATGTCACATAATTCCTTCACAAGACTGGGGTATGATCGTAGAGCGGTGTGCTGCAAATCAAATAAAATAAAACAAGGTGTACAAGTTATACAATGTGGTCTAACTTTCTTAGAAAATAGCACATTACTAAGTGTAACCTAGTTACTTACTGGAGTCCTTGCGGTGCTTTCACCTTTACCCTTTGGAGGTCTTCCAAGACCACCTTTAACCCACTTTCCACTAGGCCGCGGTCTGGCTTCTCTCTGAGCTTCTGTTAGGGGTGGTCTTCCCCGTTTTCTTGTAATTGGACCCTTAACTGGACGTGCATTACTATCCTCAATGTCGGTTGTAGTTCTTTGTGGTATGGTAGTGTCATGTTCTTCTTCTGATTCTGGGATACTTTCCCAAATTTTCTCCTAAATATATGGGTGTAATATTGTTGTTAATTATCAAACTATTGTTTCATTATATTTCCGACATTAGTATCACACAACAAAGGAATGACATTAAGTCGGTCGGTTTTACCTGACTAATTTCATCTGCAACAATAAATTCTTCTAAATATGCGGCAAATGTTTGAACTTCACTTACATTGGGTTGTTGTGTTTCCTAAGTTAAAACATAATTACAATAGTTCTTATTTGCTAGTGTATACCACTACATATAGTAACCAAAATGAAAAATGAACTCTTAGTTATTAAAATTGTACCTGTTCGCTGTTGTTCTTCCTCGCATCACCATACCTTTCATGGTCTTGTCCCCTGGATTTTCCCCTTTATTTGTTGTCTCATCTAAATTGTCTGCAGCGGTATAGTTTCTGGCTGTTTCTAGAACATCCTCATATACATTTTCTGCAGGATCTCCCATACTCCGCTCTTCGTCCCTGTATTTTGTATCAGATGATCGGTATTTGTTATTGTGTGATTTAATTTTTAAAAAAAATTGCTCAAAAAAAAAAAAAAACAGGGAGGTAAACATCAGTTCTGGATTATGGAATTATATCACAACTAAACCATAGTGAACGAAGATTAACTATGTTGGATCAGTAATAAACAAATATCTGGGACAAACTAATTAAGAAAATTTACATAAAAATAATTAAAATTAAAACAACACCTTAATTACATAAAAAATAGGACAAACTAATTAAGAAAATTTATGGAATATCTGGGACTTACATGGACTTGAAATTCGAGGCCTTTCGCAAAATCTGTCAACAAGTATTGATAAAAACGCATGAAATAAATTTCTGGGTTCGTTTTTGTGGGTGAATGAAAGATGAATTTTAGTGTTATGGAGGAGAGATCTATGACTCTTTCAACCGGAAACTAGGAAAGTTGAGGAAATGGTTATGAGGAAAGTTGACCCCAAAAAAATGTAGGGGACCCACGCCGTCCAAATCAACCAATAGCTATAAGACTACTTTTTCCCTTTTCCAGCTTCCAACACAACATTTTTAATTAAAACACTACTAACGTATCATAGAAAGTTCCGTCAATTTACTTACGCAAAATTGTATGTGTTTGTATTAAATGTGTTTAATGAAACATTTGACAAACTTAAAGTTGTATTAATAGTTTACTTTTTATTAAAAAGTTTTTAATGAAATTGGAAAATGAATAAGTACAAAGTTAACGTTTTGCAATATTTATGCTAAAGACCACGATCATTTCCGGGATCTCATAATCTACGTGACTCGGTAAATAGTCCAATCGATGTATTAGACCTAGTATAATTGGCCTATGCCACACAAATGAACATGAAAGGGTTTAAGGCGTAGTTCTTAGGACGACATCCATTTCCGTGATCTCATAACCTACGTGACTCGGTAAATAGTCGAATCGATGTATTAGACTTAGTGTACTTGGGCTATGTCACACAAATGAACATGAAAGGGTTTAAGGCGTAGTTCTTAGGACGGCATCCATTTCCGGGATCTCATAACCTACGTGACTCGGTAAATAGTCCAATCGATGTCTTAGACCTAGTGTACTTGGGCTATGTCACACAAATGAACATGAAAGGGTTTAAGGCGTAGTTCTTAGGGCGGCATCCATTTCCGGGATCTCATAACCTACGTGACTCGGTAAATAGTCCAAACTATGTATTAGACCTAGTGTACTTGGGCTATGTCACACAAATGAACATGAAAGGGTTTAAGGCGTAGTTCTTAGGACGACATCCATTTCCGGGATCTCATAACCTACGTGACTCGGTAAAGAGTCCAATCGATGTATTAGACCTAGTATAATTGGGCTATGTCACACAAATGAACATGAAAGGGTTTAAAGCGTAGTTCTTAGGACGGCATGCATTTCCGGGATCTCATAACCTACGTGACTCGGTAAATAGTCCAATCGATGTCTTAGACCTAGTGTACTTGGGCTATGTCACACAAATGAACATGAAAGGGTTTAAGGCGTAGTTCTTAGGACGACATCCATTTCCGGGATCTCATAACCTACGTGACTCGGTAAATAGTCCAATCGATGTATTAGACCTAGTATACTTGGGCTATGTCACACAAATGAACATGAAAGGGTTTAAAGCGTAGTTCATAGGACGGCATCCATTTCTAGGATCTCATAACCTACGTGACTCAGTAAATAGTCCAATCGATGTATTAGACCTAGTGTACTTGGGCTATGTCACACAAATGAACATGAAAGGGTTTAAGGCGTAGTTCTTAGGACGGCATCCATTTCCGGGATCTCATAACCTACGTGACTCGGTAAATAGTCCAATCGATGTATTAGACCTAGTGTACTTGGGCTATGTCACACAAATGAACATGAAAGGGTTTAAGGCGTAGTTCTTAGGACGGTATCCATTTCCGGGATCTCATAACCTACGTGACTCGGTAAATAGTCCAATCGATGTATTAGACCTAGTGTACTTGGGCTATGTCACACAAATGAAATTATTAATGTAACATAGTCCTTAGCATACAATATTTATTAAACACGTATATATGCTGGGTTTTGGATAACGCATGGGTATTATTTTATAATCTCATATCCAACCACACATTAAATTTGTCTGCTTTCCATCCATTGGCGCACGGAAGCAGATGTTAAATGGCGGGAAAACATCTACTAAGCGTAATTAATTTGTTAAATATATTACATACATAAAACTTAGTCATAATACATGTTTAACGAATACATGCGACAATTAATTAAAATAATATGCATAACAAATCATATACTGGGCTATTAAAATTAATAAGGACACCAAACACTAGTACACAATTTACCGCCAAATTGACTGGCCTCTAACCAGTTACCATATTGATATAAAAGACGAAGATTTAGATCTGCATATGCCATATTCACAAACACAGTTTACTTGAGGGTTCACAATTACATACAAAGTACAACTTCATCATGGCTAAGGGAATGGCAACCAGGTCTAATAGGTGCAAGAGAACAGCAGCTGAAGCTAGCAACAACACAATATCCGTGAATGGAAAAGGTATACTCCTTAGTCTATTGATGTCTTACTATGCTTTATATTAACAATTGTTTTAGGATGATTATTTAACAACAACTAAACATTTTGTAGCGGTGCCTCCAACAAGAAGGTGGTCGAAGTACATGGCAGTCGAATTAGAGCAAGAAAGATTCAAGATCGAGTGGAGGAATTTCATGCGAGTTGTCATTAAACGAATCGGACCGTCTGAAATATCGAAATTGCTTAGTGAACTATACTACGCTCCTAAAGTAAGTGAAGTGTTTATGAAGGAAAGAGATTCGTACTTGTTGGAAAAAATTTCTTGGCAAGACATTGGACCCAACAAGGACGGTCAAAGGATCATTCGTGTGGCTAAGGCAGACGACCGCTTATTAAAAAGAGAACCAATATCGGAGGATGAATTCTTATTAAGGGAAGGAAAACAAAAGAAGATTGATTTTGTGGATCTGACTGGTGAAGATAATTAAGAACGAGTTTTCATTTTTAAATCATTAATTATCTCAATATGGACTTTAGTTATTTGTACTCGTAGTTTGTTTAATGGAAAAAGTTTCTTTTATTTGACTAAGGGTTAATTTAATCCATACGTTGTGTGAACTTGTTGGTCATGAATTCATATTGTATGTCTTTTAATTGAAAGCAATATTATATGTATGCCTAATGTGTGCAACGTGGTAAGTGTTACCCATCCACCTTTACTGTTTTGGCTTTGTAAACGTCAATAGCAGACATATGCTATCCAAGAACACACAACCCAGATCCGCCACCATTTTTGTAAAACCCTAATACCTTAATTTTTAATTAAGCCAAAATCGGATATCTTCCATGAGTTCAGCATCAGATCTTTCAAGGTAACGACCAATCTATCTACTTTTAATTTTTTTTTTAAACAATTTATGAATCTGAAGGGTAAATTAATTATGGTTTTGAATGCAGTGATTCAAAGAAACAGATTTCATTATTCTAAATATTTGGCACAACGGAAGATTCATTTACCATCCAAGAAGAATTTACGATAATGGAGACAATCAAGTGTATGTTGTTTCAAGATCTAAATTAGACAATGATTATCTAAACTTGATTATCAGTTCCTTCGGTTATTCCGACTACAAGATCTGGGTTGTGGATGACTATGAAAGATTCGACGAGGACGGATTCCCAATTGAAACAACAAATGACTTCAACAAATTCATACAGATGACAAATAAGGACAATCTCGTCACTGTAGTTGTCCAGCATAAAGATAAAATCGGGGAAGATAAGTCGGTTACCAAAAAAAATGCTCGGTACATCATATTCATTCGTGTAAGAGAAATCCCAAGGTAAATATTCCTTACATTTATTTTAGCAAACCCTTTTGATTTAATTATTAGAGAAGATACGTAGAGTAAAAAGTTATTAATTAATTTACAAAACATTTAGATTGTAATAATTGGTTTACGCAGGAATTTAAGGCTACTAAATCCAAAGTTGATAGTAAGGCTAGTCCAGCAAATGGGAATCGTGAAATAGATATTGGACTTGTGCAGAAGGTAAAATGAAGAGGACTAATTGTGTTCATACTGTGATTATATGGGAAAAAGAATAAATACATGTAACTAAGTATGAAATTGATACAAATTCACAGATGCTTGGTATGGGGTGTGGTGTTAATCATTTTGCTTCATTCGTTGCAAAATTACCAAACACCCATAGAAAATGGGTAGCTGAAATGGGGCTGGAGGATCTACTGTTTATGAGAATCAATGAAATTGATAATCAGTTCGAGTGCTGGATCAATAGCAGGTTTAATCCTAACAAATTAGAACTCAAGATAAGGGACAACTACAAATTGAAAATAGATGAAGTAATAGTAGGTTGGGTTTTAGGCTTAAGATCTGGTGGCCATCTACAACACCCAAAAATATCTACAAAGTCCGAAGCACAACAAATGAAACAAATCTACAAAGGAAATACACCTTATGGTGCTATAATAGAGTCAGAGGTTTACAGAAAAGTACTTGAAGATCCTAACAATAAACAGTCATTTCAATCACATTTCTTGCTGTACGCCCTTGGTACAATATTGTGCCCAACCAAGAAGTGTGGTTGGATTAGCCCGTTGCATTTATACGTGTTACACAACGCGAGTAAAGCATCGGATTATAATTGGGCTAAGTACGTTTTGGATTGGCTTGTGAAGTACGGGAAGAAAAGGTTGGCTTCCAAAACATCAAAAGAGGGTTACGGAGGATGCACACTTCTGTTTCTCGTAAGTTTTGCAAAGTTTGTTGTTGTATGTATCTTGACGAGTAACCATTTGGTGTTTCGTAACACATGCGTTTATGTTGCAGATCATATACATCGACATATTATCATCTTCAAGGGTCAATCTCAACCTAATTCCGGACGCCTGCCGCCTTCGGGTATGGGACCAAGAGAGCGTCAACAGGGTTTTGAAATCTGACCAAGGACCGGACGGTGATTACGGTTTTGGCGAGGTTGTTGAAAACTTTGTGTACGGAGAGAGTTAATCAAAATATTGAGTACTTTGTTTTAGTTGAACAATTATTTCATTTGGTTTATCTATTGTTTATTTTGTATCTGTATAAGTGTAATATTGAGTTTTATTTGTGTGTGTATGATCCTATATTTGTATTGTATTTAGTTTACTGTGTTATTTATTGTAACATGGAACACAGCAAAACTAGTATTGGTTGAATAATTTTTTTACCTACAACGGTCATATTAAATTCAGTTATGTTCCAGTTTCTTTCTAATTCATTGCCTTCCTCCTTCTTCTGTTCATTAAGTTCTCCTGTTCATACTACCTATGGTGTTTGAGGAGGGAACCCCTAACTCGAGTTCTTCAATCAGAAGTACCCCCCGCAGTAGTGCATCACAAATATTATGCCACCATGGCTACTTAGCAAAGCTACAAATTTTCAAGCACACAAACAACGTAGGCCAACGGTTTTATTCATGCCCGATGTGGAAGGTAAGCTTAATCCAGCACGCACTAATGTTACAAATTTCTGTGTATATTGAATTGGGCTAGTACTTTATTTTTCCGTACCCATATTAAAAAGAAATTACGTTTTAGATATTATGTTAATCAAAGAAATGTAATTGGAATTAATTTTTCCAGATCAGTGGTGTAAGAATTTCATTTAACAAATTGTACAAATTAATGTATGAGTGAAAAAATCTATTGTACAACATTACATATCTAGTGTATTGGTGTATATATAGAAACGTTGAGCAACATGGTCAATGGCTTTGGCCTCTTGTCACAATGGTTACTGCGTCAATTAGAGCTTTGCAATTTCATTTGGTCTGGGGTTCGATCCTTGTAAACGACGCTATAAGAAATATTTCCCAACCCCCCCCCCCCCCCCCATACGTGGGTTTTGCACCTCCCCCCTCCCCTTTTGTTTTGTTTTTTTAAATAATCAAGATTGATTTTAATATTTATGGTCATTCGAAAACTGATTTTTTTTTTATTTTATAACGCAATAAATTAATGCTTACACAGGACGATAATTGCGGTTTCTTTTTATGGGAGAATGAGGTCAATGGAAACATCGTAGCTAATCTACAGACCGAAATTTATGATCTACAACAACAAAATATGCGCCTTAACATTGACTACGAGAAGTTAAAGGTGGACAACAAGTGGTTACGAGAGAAGAATGTAGTCCTAGAAGAAGCGAAAGTAGAGATCGTGCATCAAATTGTTGAAGCAAGAAATAACGAAAATTTTCTTGTCAAGATTGGAATCATGTTGTCCTTTTGTTTAGTCATTTTTTCATTTATCATGTTGGCAATTTAATTCCGTTGGACGTTGATTGGATTACTTAAAGTAGTTGTTCGGTTTTTTCGATGTCCCCATATTGTGATCAATATCAAGTAATCTAATTTTATTTTCCCGTTTTGAAATGGTGAGATAAATTTCAAGTAATCGCTTTTTTTAAAAAAAAAGATTTTCTAGTGTTTTATGAAAGTTCAAAACACATATGAACGTAACAATGCATTTTAACAAGAATTTGTCTAACCAAACAAAATTCATGTAAGGTAAATTGGCACATTTTCATAAATAAAATTTTATTAAAATATTATGTAAACACAATCAAATCATGACAGACCACCTTTTACGATTCTCAAAAAAGGTAAATCTGCAAAATTGAAAAACAGCTGTTTAATACCATTTCACGATTTTAATTTACAGATACAATAAGAATTAATGTATACTGATATCTCACCAGGATATATACTGCCAATTTTAACATACATATAATAAAAATGAAACAGAAATTAATTCAGTAGAATTCCAATCGTCAACACAAAAGTAATAAGAAACTATGTTACACACTCTACACTAGCCTACCCCTACGTGTGAAGCTAGTCTGCAACACTAGTTTGCATGCAATGATGACAATCCCCCTTTTCCTCTTTCCAACCAAAATTACTTCAACCAAGCATCCCATCCATTTTCCTTCACTCCACACTTCTTTTACACGCTACATCAACCAAAAACACCATCAACATCAACATAGATTCAAAGAAAGATGGAGAACGATCAAGAACAACCATTGAACAGAGCACGATCTCCAAATACTAAGGTTAATTACTGATTATTTTGTCATTTATATAATGAATTACATCTTATACTACTAATTAGTGATGTTTTTGTGGAATTTAGATACTAATTTCGTTTTTTGGACAAGTAATTGTGTGCTTTGGTGTTCTTTAAAGGGTTTAAGTACGATGTTTGGGTCCAATTAAAGCAATTAATTTGATTATATTGTCAATTTCGTACTTTTTCATAACCCTAATTTTTGGGATGAAATCCAATTTCCACTGGTTCTTGCTAATTGAGCGGTTGATTTGGAGAATTGTTTATGTTCATCATTTTCATAATGGTATAAATCTTTCAAGTAAACTAATTTGATCTATAGTTCCAAATTTCAGTACATAATTAATTTTCATTAACATAGCTTTACATTAAATTGGACAATCCTAGTTGCGTGCATTCAGTTAATTGGCAACTTAGCACACTGCCTTATGTAAGGTGCATTGTGTAAGGTCACAATTTACGTTTTTTTTTACTATAAACAACACATACACACGATAAGAATCGATTTAATTTTTTTGCACATTTTCCTTAATACTAGTTCTCTTGTTAATTCTTGTAGAACAAAAAATTGTTTAGGCGTCCAGGCTTAAGATTCAGGCCTACGGATCAGGAACTACTATTGTATTACCTCAAGAGAAAGGTTGTTGGTAAATCGTATGGTGATGAATACATTAGTGAGCTTGGCGTGTATAGATACAATCCATGTGATCTTCCATTGCTCTCGCCTCTCAAAAAGAGTAATGCAATTTGGTATTTCATCACACCAACAAACATTAACCACCTGATAGCCCAAAGATCAATGAGAGCTGCCAATGGGGGGTTTTGGAAAGTCTCCGGAAAAGACAAGTTTGTCAAAATTGGATCTCGCATTATAGGGTATGTTAAAACGTTAAAGTTTCACATCACCAAGCAAGGTAACACCAATTGGATGATGTATGAGTATACTCTAGACGATGCTTTTCTTAACGAGGAAGGTGTTGTCCCTCAAGAATATTGTGTGCTTAACATGGTTTTAGAATTGTGTGGTAAAGGGAAGAAAATTAAAGGTGATCATGGGGGCACCTTCTTGGAGGAGGATTGGGAAACAGACGATGAAGAGGAAAAAAACGTCTTCGATGATGGAACAGAAGAAGGAGAACATTTGGGATTGGTGTTGACGAGCTTCGGTCAGTATTAGGTTTCGGATTTATGGTACTACTTAGGCCAATGTGTTTAATGGCGGGTTTTTGCGCTTTTGGTATATTACACGCAATTTCCCTAACTAACTAATTTAGGAAAATATTTAGCAACTTAAGCTTGTATAATAGTTTCGTAGGATTGACAAACAATATGTTGTGTGCTGTAATTTGATAGAACCAACCTTTTGAGGCTACAAGCCTAATATATAATATTATTGTGTTTTGCTTAATACTCATACTAAGTAAGATGAATCTTACTTCTTTATTTTCAATAGTATCTTATCATATATTTCATGGGATTAAAATATATTCAGATTTTAAATTCCCATATTTAATATGGCAGAACAACTTTGTATACATTTTTTACGATTAATTGTCAATGGCTTCGGCCTCACATCACAATGGTTACAACATGAGCATTGCCCATCGGTTACCAGAGGTCATGGGTTCGAAACTTGGTGTTGAGGAAAAAAAATAACGTGCATTTCAAAATGCAATATTACCTTACTCTACCCCAAAATAATTCATTTTGGCAAAGTATTATAAAATTCAGTATAACATGCAATGTACACAATAAAATAGTGATTATAAAAAAATTACATATAACATGAACTGTACAAATTGCAATAGTCAATAAATGTGGGCAAATAAAACACGAAATGTACACATTAAAAAAGTTAATCCATGGACGAAAAAAACAATAACACACTTAAAGTACAAAAACAATATTAACAACAAAATGTCAATGGCTTTGGCCTCACGTCACAATGGTTTCACACTGAATATAGAGCATTGCATTCATAGAGGTCTGAGGTTCGATTTTGGCATAGAGAATAATATTGACGCACACTTAATTACTTACCCCTCCCCCCCAATTTTTTTTTTAAAAAAAACCCTTCGTCTTCTACATTGACATTTTCTTTTGTAAGCTTTTTGTTCTCTATATCAAAATTTAATCCATCGTCTTCTACGTTTGTGATCTTCATCTCAACAGAAACAATGGAGTACAATACTAAACGTATATAAAACTCATCGCTTTAACAAAGCATCGCATAGGAAACATCGAACCAAAGCAAATCGACTTCCAGCTTTGGAAACATCGAAAAAAAAAAATTTACTGGATTCAACTTCGACATCACCGAGAACGAATAGATTAGACATACATATACTACAATAATCTAGTAAATCAACAAGATCTACAATATAGGAATTTTGCTGTTGAATTAAAAGACCCAAAAAAAATTCAGCTTTCATCGTTTTCATCGACAATAACCAGACAAAATAAAGGAAAAGATTAATAATTTAAGTTTGAATTTCAAATTCAAATTGGGCTTCAAAAATTTTCATTCTTACTAGGCATGACTAGGATCCTACTAGGATAAGAGAAACCAATCAAAGCCCAGGGTAGAGTGACTGGACTTACCCTGGGGGTAACTGTGGGTTTTGCGGAATAAACCACAAGGTCAGCCGTCAGATTGTAAGTGTGTGTTACCCTGTATGACTGTATTTATCCGCACTTATTATTACGGGTCATGGATTCTCCTTATTTTTTCTTAAATAAAGTGAAATAAGGTGAATAAACATCAATTAAAAAAGGCTAAAAATGTATTCAAACCGTCGTACACTTGCTTAATTACTATTCCCTCCGTCCCTTAATACTCGCACCGCTTTCCTTTTCGGGTCGTCCCTTAATACTTGCACCGCTTCTATAAATGAAAATTTATACCAATATTATATTATTTCTCACACTTACTTACTAACCCCACCTACACCCCTATTCCCTATAAAAAATCATTTATAAATTCACACCCCATTCACCACTCTCCACCTCTTACACATTTCTCATTAACTATATTAAAAAAATATCCCACTATCAACTAACACTCATTAAATAAATAAGTCAATTCAAATATCTTAAACTCCGCACCGGTCAAACCGGAGCGAGTATTAAGGGACGGAGGGAGTAAACGCTATCATGTTCATTAGTCAGCCAGCTTGGTATGTCGTGGGTGTCGTGGTATTTTATGGGTGAGCAAAAAGTCATGGTACCTTGAACTGGAACCAAAACATGCGGTTCTAGAAGCGAGACATGTTGTGCAGGTTTCAGTTCCGGGTAATAGGGAACCTGTTGCAACAGGTTATGATTCTCAATTTTTAGGAATGGGTACCTTGTTGGATACCTTGTACACACCGATTCTAATACGAATTACCCAAAATAAGAGACTGAGCCATATAAAAGTGATTCATATGCCCAAAATAATACAATTCAAGCTAACTTTTGGAAAATATAAATGCAAAATTACAATTTAAACTCAAACTATAAGACAATCAATGCCCAAACCATAAAGTAGATTTTTTTTCAATAAATTAGATTATTTAAATTTTTAAAATGACAGGGTACCCTGAACCAGAACATGTTAGATCTCATTTTCAAGAACCTGTTACAACAGGTTCTAGGAATTTCATTTTCAGGAACATGTTGCAACAAGTTTCGAGTCTTGAAAATTTATCAGGATTCCCAGTTATGCTCACCCATAGAACTAGTGTATAGTCTAATGTGTTACTAAATGCTAGATAGGTTTTTACAAAAAAAAAATTAACGTATTGCAGATAAAATAGGTTTTGATAAATTTAAATAAGTCGACAGATAAATTTATACAAAGTATAAATATAGAAAATCTAAATGAAATACTCCGTAAGTCTTGTTTACCATACAATTTCATGCAAGACATGGGTTTTCCTCAATAAAATGTTCAGATTACTTCGTATTAACGGTTTTTTCATGAAATGCCCCCGGATTTTAAAGAAATTCATCAAATATCCTCAACTTTTCATAGTACATAAAAATACTCCTATTTCAATACATAATACCAACTACCCTTAATGACGTCATCCACCTAAGCAATCTCAATTATTCCACTAAATTCTTAATTAACTAATTTTATCCTTTTTCTTTTCTCTCTTCCCCATTTTTCTGCCCGTTTCCTCCATGGCTGTCGATTTCCCACCTCACCATGACATTGCCTACTCCTCCGGTGGCCTCTTCTCCGACGAAATCCCTCTCCTTGAAGAACTCAACTCACCTTCTTCGGCGGCCTCCTTGCCAATAATCTCCAAAAATAACACACTTAACCTCCTCAATTCCACCGACATTTGCCAAATTAATCTTCCAAGATTTACCTTCACAAAATAATACTTCCTCTGATTTTTAATACTCGCAACGTTTGTGATTTCTACACTATTCACATATTATACTTTGATCATTGTTGGTGATTTTTACGTAAGGTAAAACATAGTCATGTGAGATCTTATTAGATTCGTCTTAATGTGTATTGTCGAAATATTAACTTTTTATAATTTTTGCTTAAATAGAATTAAAGATATTAATAATCAAAGTTGTGCATTGGCATGCGTGAAAGTGATAAACATTTTGAGTAAAAATGAATAGAGGAAGTAATTGATTTTGGTTTCTTGTAATTAATTATGAAGAGGTGAGTGACGCAGGGATGTAGAACGCAAATTGGATTATACAACGGGGTGCACAGTGCTCATTGTGCACCCCGTTCAAAATGACGTAGTTTTAAGCAATATTCACATTTTAATTAATTAACAAGAAAAACAAAAAAATTTAGAGATGCTTGTACGTTGGGAAATACAGTTAATTGTAAGTATCAAATTACCATGAAAGTAGGAAGAGATTTTTTTTTTCATATTTGGCAGATTCGGTGCTTAGTAAAAAAAATTATCTAATTGATTTTTAGAAATCTAAGTGGATAATTATTGTTCCTTTTATGGTTGGTTATTAGTCAGTATGAAATTAACTTGAAACTATGAAGGATTTTTTTTTAATATTTTGGTTGATTCGATGCTTAGATAAAATTATCTAATTGATTTTTACAAATCTAATTGGATGATTATTGTTCCCTTAAATCTAAGTGGATAATCAATATTTCTCTACATAGTTCTTTGGCATACCTCTATGTTCTTTAATATCCTTCTACATGTTCTTTATTATTCGTCAAAAATGTTCTTCGGTATCCCTCTACATTTTCTTTGGTATTCATCTACATGTTCTTTGGTATTGTAAAAAATCAAGAGGCTTACTATTTACCGCCCCATTCATTTACCCATATACCCTTTTTTATTTACTCCCATTCAACATCTACCTATATACCCGCCTCAAATCTAACCACCACCGCCGCCGCCACTGCCGGCCACCATCGCCGGCCACTACCATCACGCCGTAGGCGAAAAAATGGTCGAGTCTTCACAAGAGTTTTTGTTTTTGTCCGGACTTTTTTTTAGAAACTTATGCATTTTTAGCTTGTACCATGGTACAGGCTTATGAATTTTAATCTTGTACCATGGTACAGACTTATGAGTTTTTAGCTTCGACCATGGTATTGACTTATGCAGTTTAATCTTGTACCTGGAAGGAGCTAAAAATTCATAAGCATGTACCATGGTACAAGCTAAATATTCATAAGTCTATATTATTTAAGATTTTGATTTGTTGTTGCATTTGATTTAATGTAATCGAAAAAAAATATATAGACTTATGAATTTTTAGCTCCTTCCATGGTATGGGCTTATGAATTTTAAGCTTCTTCCATGGTACAAGCTTAAATTGCATAAGTCAATACCATGGTCGAAGCTAAAAACTCATAAGTCTGTACCATGGTACAAGCTTAAAATTCATAAGCTTGTACAATGGTACAAGCTAAAAATGCATAAGTTTCTAACAAAAATCGGACAAAAAAAAACTCTTGTGAAGACTCGACCATTTTGTCGCCTGCGTCGTGATGGTGGTGGCTGGAGGTAGTGGCCGGCGATGGTGGCCGGAGGTGGTGGGGTGGTGTGAGAGAATTGGAAAGTAAGATTAGGTAAGGGTACTAATGGAAAATAAGGGAAAATAGTGGGGCGATTTTGAGTAATATGGGGCGGCTTTTAGCGCTCCACAAAATCAATCATACAATTAATATTCCTCTTTGGTATACCTCTATATGTTCTTTAATATTACTCCACATGTTCTTTGTGAAGGAAATGTGTCCTTCACCCAAGGTGCATTAGTCTAATACTAAGGTTCAGATTAATTACGAACAATTAATTCAGTGAGATCAAGTGATCGGAACAGCTAGCTGGAGCAATGCTTTGGACCAGTGAGTTCTAATCTATATTAGGCTCATAGATTACTCTTGATTGAACCTATAAGGTCACACCAATGACATGTAACAGATCACCTGATTAAATGAATCGGAAATTCATTTAATAGCTTTTCGGGAATTAGTTCGGAAAAACATAAATATATGATATGACGTTGGATCGGTATCGTATATCGTATCGCGAATATTCGTAAGCTAGGCGAAACGAATAATCGTATCGTAAGACGGTGATTCGTCAAGTATGATAAGATAAATAATAGCTGTAAGGCGTTGGTCGCGAATACGAGCCGAGACGAGGCTGCCGGCCCATCGAGCCAAGCGCCAATGCGCGCAAGGCCCAACGAAGAGCCAACCCACAAGGCGTGGCCGTGTGCGCGCGCGGAGAGCAGCAAGTCAGCATGCAAAGCAGCGAGGCCCAAGGCCCACGGCTGCGATGCCCGCGTGTTGCTCGTGGGCTTAAGGTGCGTGTGTGTGGCCGGTTGAGGCCTTGTGCCTTGGCCGGTCATGTTATAACCTTAGGGTTATAAGACACCACCACCCACTTATGTTTTTCCAACCTTAGACTATTATAAAACCACGTACGTTCAGTTTTGCCTCCGTTCATATTGTTCTTCCCAAAAAAGCTAAAAACTCTTGAGCATTGTCTAAGCTACGAAACTCAAGACGGATCTGAACGTGTCGGTGAACCAAATAGAGGAACGACAATTGGAGTTCTTTGTTCGTGTTCGTAAATCGATAAACTAGGGAAAACACGCTTCGAATGTAAGTTTGCTTAATTTGTACTTTATACATGCTTCATGGCTTTGGGGATTGTTCCGCACATGTTAATATGTATTTAACTGTATTCCCCTACACTGGTATCATGAGACTTATGTATTAAAGTACTTTTTAGAATGATTAATATGTTTTTGTATGCTGTCGAAAATTTTCTGATTTTTTATTGAATTTACGAAATATTTGGATTATTGGATGAATCGTATAATATGTTCTGAATTCAAAAAGTGTCGGAATTTCGATTTTTCTGACCCTAATCTAATTGAAAACGATTTTCTAAGATCAACTCTTGCGAACAGAATCCCAAAAACAGGCCTCAAAGTTTGGGTTTTTGGGCGTTTTTGTTAATTAACGAATTAAATTAACAATTTTGGAAAAACTTTCAATTAATTTCACGACCTAAACTACTCGGAATTGATTGAAAATTTTCCCCACTGTTCTTGGGTATATTTTAAAATTATAGTAAATTTTTCGGCCATAAATGTTAAGTATAAACCCTGATTGCATTTTCCCTGAATTTGTAATTTTTAGATCCCAAATTGATTTTTCAAATAATTTAGATCTGGAAATTTGGTTAATTGGGAAAGGGAATATAATTTCATATAAATTGGAAGTTTTTAAAAATTATTGGATTAAAATTTTGATTAGATTCGTTTATTTTAATCGTCACTTAAAGCAAATTGGTAAAAATCTGAAATTTAAATGTTTAGAACGATTTAAAATTTTGGATTAGATTATAAAAAATGTTCAAATTTTTGTTGAAATTGTTCGTTCGTTAAATTTGAATATTGTTAGCCAAGATTTAATAAATTTTGCAAAATTGGATTGTTGAAAAATTGATTAAATCACCCACTTTGTTATTTTTCGAAAATAAAAACGATTAATTTTGTGAATATCCAGAAAAATAACTCATGCAAATATGGTTTCGTTAAATTAATTTATTTTAATTAGTTGGCTCGTATGGCACGAGCCAAAGGCACGGAACAAGGGGTGTGCGGTGCGTGTGGCTCGGCGTAGCACATGCGCGCTGCCTTCCCGCAGCTTGGCGCAGCAACGCGAGGCAGCCGTCTGACCACAGCAGCGAGCAAGGCAGTCGATGCCTTGGCTTGCGAGCAACGAGCAAGCAAGGCATCATTGATGCCTTGGCCTACGAGCAGCGACTAGCTAGCAGCAGCTATGGGCTGCGGTGTTGTGCGATGGGACTTGCGAGGGAGGGGCTTTGCTCCTCGTGGCCTCGCACGAACACAACGCACTTGGCGATGTTGGGCTGGGCGCAAGCCTAGCCCGCGTTGCACAAAATAGGCAATTTTGCTCGTTTGGGCTTTAAATTTATTTTTCGCATGAAAATGGCTAACGGTGGATATTTATTTAATTATTTTATTTAACTTGGGCCGTGCCGTGAGTTTAATTAAATATCTAAAATTATATTATTCGAAATAAAATATTGGTTTGAGTGGGAGCCGCTTAATGAAATTAAAATGAAATAATTATTTTAATTATTTTCGTAGGGCACTATTACTTTAATTAAATTAAATTTTGATTAGAATAAATTCTAAGGATTAATAACTCGGAATTGATTAATCTTTTAGGACGCGTTTTATGTGAACGTGATTTTTAAATAAATCATGTAAATACTTGCATATTTATTTGGGCCATTCGTTTTAGGATATGAATATATGAATGCATAGAATGTATATTTTATGTATTGCAGGTACTCAAATGACTAGTATGACCAATCTAGGATAGTTAAATACGGTATGCGAACCTTTTTATCTTTAAATGTAAAGTTTTAAATATGGTCTGCGTACCATTGAAATTTTGATGTAATTATTTGTAATACCCCGAATTTTTAAAACTCGATTAATTATGCTTAATTATTTTTATTTAGCTAAAATCATTTTAAATCCTAAATTCGAACTTTATTTTAATTAACGAAGTTTTATTTCGCTTGATTTTTTAATATTGCTACACAATTTATTTTTCAGTTTATAATTTAATTTCATATTTACGAGTATAACGACCTTTTTAAATTTTAATTATTTTCAGATTTTTAATAATTTCTAAACGTTCTTATTTTATTCGGAAACTAAATTTATTTTTCGTTAAAGATATATATATATATATATATATATATATATATATATATATATATATATATATATATATATATATATATATATATATATATATATATATATATATATATATATGTAATCAATTTTTTGATGAAAAAAAAGATCTTGATCGAGATAAAAATACACTTAGAAATTTAAAATTCTTTCTTTGGCCCAATTATCGATTAGAAGATTTAGCTTTTATGAACCGTTTTTGGTTTGATACTAATAACGGAAGTCGTTTTAGTATATTAAGAATACATATGTATCCACAATTTTAAATAAATTGATGATATATTTGGTAGATAAATAAATGTACATACGCCTTCTTATACATTCAATTCCTATACATGATACTAATTCGATAACGTATCTATTATATCCGAAATGAATCAAAGTTTCTTTGATAAAATAAATCAATAAGGTATTGTGTATACCAGATTAAAATAGCTGGCATTATTATTACTGATCGGTAAAATTCTATATTTGGTAAAAAAAATAAGGAAGGTTAAGAATTTATGAAAAAAAATTCATTCATATCCGTAATTTCGGATGAAAAAAAAGAAGAAAACAAGGGTTCTGTTGAATTTCAAGTATTCTGTTTTACCAATAAGATAAGAAGACTTACTTTACATTTGGAATTGCACAAAAAAGACTATTCATCTCAGCGGGGTCTACGAAAAACTCTGGGAAAACGTCAACGACTGCTGGCTTATTTGTTAAAGATAAATGGAGTACGTTATAAAGAATTAATTAGTAAATTGAACATTTGAGAACTAAAAACACGTTAATTTGAAGAGTCATTTTGAATTATTTGAATTATTTGATTTATTAGATCTTGAATTTTGATGAACGTCTTTTTGTTTTCAGCAATTCATGGAAAAATGAATTTGTGAAAGAATGAATCGGGGAAAAACCTATGGCTGTACCAACTACCAGAAAAGATCTCATGATAGTCAATATGGTCCCTCACCATCCATCAATGCACGGTGTTCTCCGACTCATCGTTACTTTAGACGGTGAAGATGTTATTGACTGTGAACCGATAGTGGGTTATTTACACAGAGGTATGGAAAAAATTGCGGAAAATCGAACAATTATACAATATCTGCCTTATGTAACACGTTGGGATTATTTAGCTACTATGTTTACAGAAGCAATAACTGTAAATGGGCCAGAACAATTGGGAAATATTCAAGTACCTAAAAGAGCTAGCTATATCAGAGTAATTATGTTGGAGTTAAGTCGGATAGCTTCGCATTTATTATGGCTCGGCCCTTTTATGGCCGATATTGGCGCGCAGACCCCTTTTTTCTATATTTTAAGAGAAAGGGAATTAATATATGATTTATTCGAAGCTGCTACCGGTATGAGAATGATGCATAATTATTTTCGTATTGGAGGAGTAGCTGCCGATCTTCCTTATGGATGGATAGATAAATGTTTAGATTTTTGTGATTATTTTTTAATAGGGCTTACTGAATACCAAAAACTTATTACGCGAAATCCTATTTTTTTAGAACGAGTTGAGAACGTCGGCATTATTGGTGGAGAAGAAGCAATAAATTGGGGTTTATCAGGCCCAATGCTACGCGCTTCCGGAATACAATGGGACCTGCGTAAAGTTGATCATTGTGAGTGTTACGACGAATTTGATTGGGAAGTCCAATGGAAAAAATAAGGAGATTCATTAGCTCGTTATTTAATACGAATCGGTGAAATGGCCGAATCTGTAAAAATTATACAACAAGCTCTAGAAGGAATTCCAGGGGGTCCCTATGAGAATTTAGAAATTCGACGCTTTAACAGAATAAAATATCCTGAATGGAATGATTTTGAATATCGATTCATTAGTAAAAAGCCATCTCCTGCTTTTGAATTGTCGAAACAAGAGCTTTATGTAAGAGTCGAAGCCCCAAAGGGAGAATTAGGAATATTTTTGATAGGAGATCAGAGTGTTTTTCCTTGGAGATGGAAAATTCGTCCCCCGGATTTTATCAATTTGCAAATTCTTCCTCAGTTAGTTAAAAAAATGAAATTGGATGATATTATGACGATACTAGGTAGCATAGATATCATTATGGGAGAAGTTGATCGTTGAAATGATAATTGATACAACAACAACAAAAGTACAAGCTATCAATTCTTTTTCCATATTGGAATTCTTAAAAGAGGTTTATGAGACTATATGGATGCTTTTCCCTATTTTGATTCTCGTATTGGGAATTACAATAGGTGTACTAGTAATTGTATGGTTAGAAAGAGAAATATCCGCAAGTATACAACAACGTATTGGACCTGAATATGCTGGTCCTTTGGGGATTCTTCAAGCTTTAGCGGACGGAACAAAACTGCTTTTTAAAGAAAACCTTCTTCCATCTAGGGGGGACACATATTTATTTAGTATTGGACCTTCTATAGCAGTCATATCGATTCTACTAGGTTACTTAATAATTCCTTTTGGGTCTCGCCTTGTTCTAGCCGATCTCAGTATTGGTGTTTTTTTATGGATCGCTGATTCAAGCATTGCTCCGATTGGACTTCTTATGTCAGGATATGGATCAAATAATAAATATTCCTTTTTAGGTGGTCTACGGGCTGCTGCCCAATCAATTAGTTATGAAATACCATTAACTCTAAGTGTGTTATCCATATCTCTACGTGTGGTTCGTTAAGACATAGGTCTTCACCTTTACCTATGTATTTTTATGTTTTTAAGAATAAAAATAAAATGTATTGAATAGCATCATATTTTTTTTATTCACAAATTCGGTTGATAAGTTAAAACAGATAGTTAGATGAGTGAAAGAAAACAGCTTCCAAATTTATATATATATATATATATATATATATATATATATATATATATATATATATATATATATATATATATATAACCGTATATGAGATATTCACCTCATACGGCTCCTCAAGAGCCATAAATAAATTTGGAAGCTGTTTTCTTTTACTCATCTATATATATATAATGAATTAATTTCGATAAACATTTCTATTTTTAATTTCCAAAAATAGCAACAAAATTTCTGAATTTTTGTTCAACCATCTGAAATTACGAAAAATGCCCTTGGAGGAGAAAATTCCATTTCTCTTCTTCCTCCTACTCTCCACGTATGTTTCATTCCCCCTTTTTCTTTGAAATCAGTCCAAATTCTTGCCTTGGAGACCAAGGACTTCTCCTTCTTCATCACTCTACCTACTTACAAAAATCAGAATTTCCAATTCAATTTCAATAAATCAACCAAAACACAAAATCCAATCTCACTCTTCTTGTTCTTCTGTGACGCAAATCACCACCGCCAACATCCACCGTCCGACCACCACCTCAACCACCGACCACCACTGTCTACCACCTCTGACTACCACCCCAACCACCGTCTTCCCCCAGCACCACCGAACACCACCCCCTCACCGCCTCCCCCTCCTCTGCTTTCCCTTTTCACACATCCCCTGCCTTCCCCCTTCCCCCGCCTCGCAACACCACACCCCCCACCACCAACTCAGCACCACCACCTCCAGCCACCAATACCACCATCACCTAACCTCTCTACAACCACCCTGCATTGTCCGACGGCCCAGAACCACCGCGAAACACCACGCAAATCTCCCTTGTTTCTCCTCACCTTCGCGCCACTCACCACCCTCTTTCTTGCTGCTCCGTCGCCTCCGGCGTCGAGTCACCCCACCCTTCCTTCCTCTCCTCCCCTATTCCGTCCTCCCCTCCGCCCATAACTGACCGGAGAACACCCTCAAACTTTCCTGTATTTCCCTCCTTTGCTCGACCTCTCTCTCCCCTTCCGTGCTGTTCCACCGCCGCGAACCAACCACCTTCACCATCACCGTCATTCTCCCACGCGGTCTCGCGCTGCCGCGACACCAGGGCCGCCGCCCAGCCGCCCCTCTTTCCTCCCCTGTTCGTGCTCTGCTTCGCACCCCCCTTTCCCTCTTTTGGTCGACTATCATGAACCCAAATACCAGACCTTGTTTTATTGCTTTATCAAACCCAAAACAAAAGGGTTGGGCCCAATTTTAATATTTGGGTTTTGGTAAGCTCATTTCCTATTTCTATTTTCAGATTTATGAATTTACCTTTCATGTTCTTCTAAATAAATTTGATAAAGTATTTCAATATATATTTATATAAATAATTACAAATAAAATTATTTATTATTTCAGGTAGGAAAATATATTTAATTTTCGGTTTTTACTAAAATTAAGTTACTAGCTTGCGTTAACAAAAAGGTAATTTAAGTAAATTTCATGTAAAGCGATTTATGAGTTATAAAATTATATTTTTGAAATTTCGATTAACAATAATATTTTCGTTAAATTTATGAAATTATATTTTTATTAAAATTCGTTATTTATAAATTCATTACTTATATATTTTATTATTTATAAAAATATCGATTTTAGATTATTTATTATTTTAAGTAACTAATTGAATGATTTAATATTCTGAAAGAAATCGGACTTGGAGCTCAGGAAGAATGATCCATCAAACGGGAAGTGTAAAACGACGGTTGAGGTAACGGCTATTGCTAGTACCCGCAATCCCCTTAAAAATGTATTATGAAATTATGACGTTATGATTGAATTTATGAATTGAATGTTTTTATGTGTTTTCTGGATTGTGGGATGAAGTATGATTTGTTTGAATCGTTTCTTATAATATGATTTGATTGAGTTTTCTCATAAAATGATGCTTATGCAATGCTATGGAAGAAATGATATTTTTTATTGATCCCAGGATCAAAATGATGATTTATGATATAAAAGAGTTATGTTATTTCAACTGAAACACAAGCCAAGGCTTGGTAAAAATTACATAAAACATGATAAATGAAAGTGAAAGACCTGGTTTGTCTGGCGGTATATAAACTACCATCTTCCTATCTATCGGTCATGCATGCACCACGGACACCTGTCCACCCATGGATTACGAGCCCAGACTCCCATGGTTTATGAGCCCAGGCTCAGGGCCCAGGCCCATGTCGCGATGATGAGGCCAGGCTCTTATGGGCCCAGGCCCAGTGGAGAATTCCTTCACGGTTCGTACTTGCCGACAACTAGCATGTTAATTAAATGTTTATGAATGACGTTTTCATTAAAAGTTTATGAATGAATTAAGTATGATGTTTTATTAATTGTTTTACTTATTCTATTCTCCCTGTGTTATTAAATAAAATGAGTTGAAATGAATTTTACGTTGCTAGGATAGTCGTTACTGAGTCTTCGGCTCACCGTTTTGTTTTCCGTTTTAGGTACTGCGGGGAACGTTGGACACGAGTAGTGGCGAGGAATTTCACTTAAATATTATTCACCTAGTTTATGCTTAATGTCTTAATAGTTTAATTAAAGACTTTTAGTAATTTATGTACTTGTATTTTGGGAATGTAAAGGATTATCATATTAAATTGGAGGTTTTTATGGCTTATGTATGATGTTGCCTTGTAATTTCCAAGAGGGAATTACGGCAGGTAATGTCCCGACCAAATTAGGTTAATTCCGCTGCTAATTATGATTTAATAATTGAATTAGAGGTCGGGGCGTTACATTATTTCATTATTTCAAGTATTTCTAGTTTAGGACTTTAAGTTAGCATATTGAATGAAGTTCAAGACGATTCCAAGCTAACAAGGTGAAGAAGATTGGATGCTTCAAGACAAAGTTTTGGGCCATAATAGTTCACCAAGTTTATTTATGCACTATATATATTGTGAATGAATGTATATTATGCATGAATGTTGTTTGTATGCTCGATTAGATTTAGTTCACTAAATAATCGAACCAACATAGAAACAACTAGGTCCAAAGTAATATTGAGTTTAAAGTTTCCCTTCCAAATCAAGCACTTACAAAAATCTAAGGATCTAACGTAGTAGGTTTCCGCCAAAGCGAGGTGCTATTTTAGTTGACTTAGATGGTATGGTATCCCAAAGGAACACATTGATTATGGTTTTAACTCAAACAACAATGCCATATGTTGTGACAATGGGATAAATTATGGTATTAATTTATTAACCAAGATTAATTTGGAGATTACTAGCAATAGGTTTTGCTTACCTAGAATCTTAAAAGACTTAAGAAATGCCAAAGGTGCTTAAGGATTTAGGACTTTTAGGGTCTTGGAATCGTTTCATTTAATTTTGGACCATGTTTTGCTTTTGCATGAATGAAATGTTTAATAGCTTTAATGATTGCATGTTCGCATTTACTTCAAAGTTATTAAAGATTATGAATGGTTATTTATTCCAAATTATTTTCAAATGTAGTAATCAAATGACCGCAAACAATAACAACTCATTCAACCTACGTTCAATTCTCGACAAAGAGAAGTTGAACGACAACAATTTTCTCGACCGACAAAGGAACTTGCAAATAGTTCTAATGCATGAGGAAAAAGAATATGTCCTTGAGGAAGAGTTACCAGAGGCCGCATGGCTGAAGGTGACTCAAGATGCCCTTAACCGTTGGATCCAGGCCAACAGGGATGTCAAATGTGTGATGCTTGCATCCATGAATCCTGAACTTCAGAAAACGTTCATTAACTCGGATGCTTACTAAATTATCTCGTAGTTGAAGAACATGTTTCAGGATCAGGCCAGAGTCGAAAGATTCGAGACTCAGAGGTTGATCCTTGAGACTAAGCTCAAGAAAGGAGAACTAGTGATCCCGCATGTTCTTAAGATGATTGGAATGTTTGAGAATATGAGAGTTCTAAATTCCGACGTCTCAAATGAAATAGCCATTGACATCATTCTCTATTCGCTTCATAGTGGATATGATCAGTTCAAGTTGATTTACAACATGAACATTATGGAGAAAACTCTTACTGAGCTTCACGGTATGATGAAAACCGCTGAAAAGACGCTCAAGCAAGAGAATAAGCATGACGTGCTTATGGTGCGTAAGGGCATGGGCTTCAAGAAATCAGGCAAGGGAAAAGGCAAGAAGGGTAAGGGCAAGGCTGCTCCCACACCTAAGTCCAACAGCACTAGTTCTGGTAAACAGAAAAGGGTGTCTCGTTCTCCTACCGACTCTGAATGCTTCTACTACTAGAATAAGGGGCATAGGAAGAGGGATTGCTTGAAGAGAAAGGAAGAAAAGAAGGACGGAAACGTCGCTTCTCCTTTAGGTATGTATGTTATACATTGTAATCTTGCAAATTCGACTTCTTGGGTACTGGTTGTGGCTCACACTTATATTCCAATTCGCATGGACTAAGGAGAAGTAGAAATCTTGATAAAGGTGAGATGGATATACGTGTGGGAAATGGAGCACGGATTTCTGCATTAGCCGTATGATCTTATTTTATATCTTTGCCTAGTGGTTTTGTTTTGGAACTAGAAAACTATTACTATGTTCCTAGTATCACCAGAAACATTATTTCCGTTTCAAGTTTCGATTCTAAAGGTTTTAGTTTTCAATTTAAAGACAATAGTTGTTCTTTTTCTTTGAATGGAATGTTTTATGGTTCAGCACAACAAGAAAATGGTCTATATGTGCTAGATACGAGCAAACACATTTATAACATAAATACCAAAAAGGCTAAAACTGGTGATTCCGATCTCATATATCTGTGGCATTGTGGATTAGGCCATATAAACACAAAACGCATGGAAAGACTTCAAAGGAAGGGAATTCTAGAATCATTCGACTTAGAGAAGATTGATCAATGTGAATCTTGTTTACTTGGCAAAATGACAAAGCGACCTTTCTCAAAGGTGGGAGAAAGAGCAATCGAACTACTAGGACTAATACATACGGACGTATGTGGGCCTATGAGTACGAAAGCTAGAGATGATTTCAGCTATTTCATAACGTTTACGGACGATTTCAGTAGATATGGCTATATTTACTTAATGAAACACAAGTCTGAATCGTTTGAGATATTCCAAGAATTTCAAAATGAAGTAGAGAATCAACATGGCAAGAAAATCAAAGCTCTAAGATCAGACCGAGGAGGTGAATATCTTAGCCACGAGTTTGATGATTATCTAAAAGAATGCGGTATTCTTTCTGAATTGACTACTCCGGGGACACCTCAATGGAATGGAGTGTCGGAACGGAGAAACATGACCTTACTCGATATGACCAGGTTAATGATGGGTCAAGCCGAACTTCCTTTACAATTTTGGGGACATGCGTTGCAAACAAAAGTATTCACACTGAATCGTGCTCCGTCAAAATCTGTTGAAAAGACTCCATACGAATTATGGATTGGGAAACTTCCAAAGTTATCTTTTCTAAAGATTTGGGGTTGCGAAGCATATGTCAAGCGATTGATTTCGGACAAGCTCGAACCAAAATATGAAAAATGTTTCTTCGTGGGGTATCCAAAAGAAACAAAGGGGTATTACTTCTACAACAAGTCAGAGAACAAAGTATTCGTTGCTCGTGACGGTGCCTTTCTTCTTGGAAAGAAATCATATTTCCAAATTGACAAGTGGAAGAATAATAGACCTCGAAGAGATTCGAGACGAACAACGGACCAAGAACTATTTAGAAGAAGTTCAAGGTGAAGAACCTCCAAGGCCTTTAGAAGAGCCAGTGGGAGTAGTTCCTCAACCCGTTGTTGCCCCTCGTAGGTCACATAGAACTAAGGTTCAGCCGGACATATGGACAAGCGTCCTCTTGACTGAACACTTAGATGTTCTCATATTAGATAGTGATGAACCTATGACCTACAAGAAAATTATGACGATCCCAAGTTCCACTAAATGGTTAGAGGCCATGAAATCTGAGATAGACTCCATGTCTGAAAATCAAGTCTGGGATTTGGTAGATTTACAGGATGGGTTTACACATACGGATGCAAATGGGTCTTCAAATTGAAGAAACACAAAGATGGAATTGTATACATATACAAGGCTAGATTGGTAGAAAAAGGTTACAGGCAAGTTCACGGTGTTGACTACGATGAAACCTTTTCTCCAGTTGCTATGCTTAAGTCTATTCGGATAATCCTTGCGATTGCCACATTTCATGACTATGAAATATGGAAAATGGATGTCAAAACTTACTTCTTGAATGGTGTTCTTGAAACTGTGTTTATGATCCATCCGGCCGGACGAGGCTGTAAGGCGTTGGTCGCGAATACGAGCCGAGACGAGGCTGCCGGCCCATCGAGCCAAGCGCGCACGCGTGCAAGGCCCAACGAGCCAGCAGCTCGCCTGCAGCGAGGAGCCAGCCCGCAAGGCGTGGCCGTGTGCGCGCGCGGAGAGCAGCAAGGTAGCAGGCAAAGCAGCGAAGCCCAAGGCCCATGGATTCGATGCCCGCGTGCTGCTCGTGGGCTTGTGGTGCGTGTGTGTGGCCGGTTGAGGCCTTGTGCCTTGGCCGGTCAGTTTATAACCTTAGGATTATAACACACCACCACACACTTATGTTTTTCCAACCCTAGACTATTCTAAAACTACGTAATTTCAGTTTTGCCTCCGTTCATACTGTTCTTCCCAAAAAAGCTAAAAACTCTTGAGCATTGTCTGAGCTACGAATCTCAAGACGGATCTGAACGTGTCGGTGAACCAAGTAGAGGAACGACAATTAGAGTTCTTTGTTCGTGTTCGTGAATCGATAAACTAGGGAAAACATGCTTCGAATGTAAGTTTGCATAATCTATATTTTATACATGCTTCATGGCTTTGCGGATTGTTCAGCACATATTAATATATATTTAACTGTATTCCCCTGCACTTTGTTATTCCTCTACATGTTTTTCGGTATCCCTCTACATGTTCTTTGGTATTAATCTACATGACGTTCTTTGGTATTAGTAACAAATCAATCCTACAATTTATGGTAGATGATTTAATACTAATAACTTATTTATCTTTTTTTTTATATAACTTCTGCCAAGATATTTTAACAAAAAAAAAAGGATTGCATTCCAACTTCCACACTAAGTATAAGTACAAACTTTTGTATAAGACGATCTTACAAAAAAGACCGCCTTGATGGCAGCCAATATGCCACGTAAAATCTGATGTGGCATGACTCATCAACTTTTTTTTTTTTGAAAATATAAATACACATTTTCTTCCCATTTTCATTTGAAAACCTTAATTCCTTTCTCTCTCCTCCAAAGCTCTCTGTCTCTCTCTCCTTAAACGTCGTCACCCTCTCATCAAAATTAATGACGGAGATAACGAAGGCGGCGGCGGAGCTTATTCCCTTTCCATCGAAGATATTGCGGTGGCCCACGACTAGCGCGAGATGAAGGAGAATAGCGTGAAAGAAGCAAGAGCCGCGGGGATTAAAGGCGGCGAGTTTGGCAAGCAGAGGTGTCGGTTCTGTTTTCGACGCCACGGAGGAGCAGCAGTCTACGCAACTGGTACATTGTCGGCTTCGTCCGTACCTCGCTACCGCCTTTCTCCACCTCCTCATCGTTGTCTCATTTGGTAAATATTCCATCTCTCTCCTCCATTATTCTTCAATTCTTTTTGGATTTTTCAAGATCGGGTTGATTTGTTGTTCAGATCGGTGGATCGAAGGAAGGAGAAGAGTCGCGTTGTCGCCGTCAACATCGAAGCTCCGCCGTTTTCCTTGACGGCTTCGTCGACGGCTTGCTGATGAGGAAACACTGATGATATTCGTACCAAAATTGCTCTTGATAATCAGATTCCTAGTACTATTTTTGCCGAATTCTTAGTCTCTGGAAAGGTAATTGAATTGGTTATTTTCTATTGAATTGATGAAGTTCATATTCATTTGGTAGAGTAAGGGGCTTAATTTGGCGATTTCAATTAAATCGCAATATCTAGGTGTTCGGGCCCCCCCGTTGGGACCCACATTCAAGGAAATTACCAAAATACCCCTCCTATGGAAAATTAATCAAACACCCTCAAACACAAACCCTCTGATGTGCTCAGACCATAATTTCGGGGCTCATATCTCAGCCTTCAGCAGGCACATGATTTCATACCCCTACAAATTGCTCATATTTACTAATAATTCCATCCGGTATTACTATAAATATGACCCACCTAATCATTACTCGGGTATGAAATTATTCCCAAACTCACTCTCTGACTACTTTCTCTCTCTAACAAGACCTGACTTGAGCGTCGGAGAGGGTTTTCTCGGGAACCCCCCGAGCCAGTTTACGTTTGCCTTTTTGTAGGAAAAACGACAGCCCTATTGGAGTAAAACAACAACCCTGGTTGACGAGACTTCCCTTATTTTCACACTTATCATTTTCTTTGCAAAAACAGTTGGCGCCGTCGGTGGGGAAGTCAACTACAAGCCATGGTGTACACTTGGCGAACCAGGCCACACTTCTCCTCTCAACGATCAGAGTCTCATCCCAATTACGTGTTAATGCCTACTCCGCGGAACGGAGATGATCACGATGGTGATCAGGAGCATGAGAACCATCCCCATGTCGAGGGTAACCCTGAGAACTTGGTCACCAAAAAGGACCTGGAGCATATGGCTGCTCAACTCAATAAGGCTATCCGCAACCTCCAAGGAATGAGAGAGGGACCTTCGAAGAAACAGCCAAACCGCCCTATCAGCTCACGGGTGAGCACAACATCCCACACCATCCACAGGGCACAACCTCGAAGTGTGATGGAAAGGCTAGGTGAGAGGGGTGGGGCACAACCTCGCCCTCACCGACCAAGGGCCAGCCAAGATGCACGCTCGGTGATTGAAGAGCAACAGTTGCACATAGGAGACCTTGATGCTCGAGACCTCTTGCACATGAGGCACCTCGAACAAGCCAAAGAGGCCATCAGGAATGATAGGATCACCCGAGGTCTACCCCCCTCTAGTGCTAAGACCACTGCCTCCGCACGAGACCACCCTACTCCATCAAGGCAAGTCGATCCAATCGAAGTCAGCTCCCGCAGGACATTTCCCAGGAGGCACTCACCTTCTCCCATAAGGAGATGTCACTCACCCTCCAGCCGGATCAGAGGTCATTCTCCCCGGACAAGGGCTTCACCCCCCGATCAAAAACCAAGGTCTCATTCATCTCTTCATCGCCCAAGGTACCGTTCACCCTCAAGAACGACAAGGAGCCCGCCACGCCGTGAGAGAACATACTCTCCCCTCCGAGAGAGTAAGGTTAGACATACCTCCCCAAGAGGAAGATGGGGCTCCCCTCCACCAAGAAATGATAGGCGCAAGTACACTTCATCATTATAAGAGGCTCTCACTCCTTTCTCCCAAGAGATAATGAACACCTCTCGTCGGGACAAAGTGAAGGTCCCTACCATCGAGCCTTTCGATGGAATTACGGATCCGGAAGAGCAAATGGCTACCTATGTGGCCCAAATGAACGTCCAGACTGGGTGTGGAGCTACTTGGTACAAGTACTTCCCCACCACCTTGAAGGGTCTTGCCCTTATCTGGTTCAACAAGCATGTGTCAAAGGGGAGTATCAAGAGCTACAATGAGCTTGAAAAGGTGTTCATCAACCAATTCGCTGCAGGTCGAAGACACCAAAAGACAAATGTCAACTTAACGGCGGTCAGACAGGGAGAGACGAAGACCCTTTGCAACTATATCAAGAGATTCAAGAATAAGTCCTAAAGATACACAATCTCAAGGACGAAACCAAGTTCAGCCATATGACTTCAAATTTGAGTTGATCAAGTCCGGGGTGTCCAACCTCGAAGAAGCAATGGAGAAGGCCCAAATACACATTCAAGTCCGGGGTGGTGAACGTGGCGAGAAGAAAAAATTGAAGCCCAACTGGGGGGAAACCTCAAAACCTGACACAAAGAAGAAAGAAAAAGGCAGCCATAAACAAGTTCAACCCCCCCTCAAGAAGTCAGTTATGGTTGATGATCATGGGGAAGATCCGAGATACAACCGCAACAGGCGGGAGGTTTACCTTGATCTAAAAGGAAAATACATCCTTGAAGGAAATATGTCCTTCAACCAAGGTGCATTTAGTCTAATACCAAGGTTCAGATTAATTGCGAACAATTAATTCAGTGAGATCAAGTGATCGGAACAGCTAGGTGGAGCAATGCTTCTGATCAGTGAGTTCTAATGAATACTAAGCTCACAACTTACTCTTGACTGAACCTACAAGGTCACACCAATGGCACGTAACAGATCACCGGATTAAATGAATCGGAAATTCATTTAATAGGTTTTCGGGATCGGAATTAGTTTTGGAAAAAGTATTATACGATACGACCTTGCATCGGAATCGTATATCGTATCGCGAATATTTGTAAGCTGGGCGACACGAATAAATCGTATCGTACGACGGTGATTCGTCGTATACGAAACGATAAATAATATCGGAAAGATATTAATTGCGAATACGAAAGGCATCGGAGTTGCCGGCCCGTCGAGCCAAGCACGCAAGCGTGCAAGGCCCAACGAGCCAGCAAGCTCGCGAGCAAAGGAGAGCAACCAGCCCGCGTGTGGGCGGGAGCACGCAACAGCAGCGCAAGCAATGAGCAGCGACGAGAGAGCAGGCCCATGGCCCAGCTGCTCGGTCGCGCGCGCTGTGGGCTTCGGCCTGCTTTGTGTGTTGCTGGGCGGTGGGCTGTGGTGTCCGTGTGCTTGGGTGTGGCCGGTCAAGGCTTATTAGTCTTGGCCGGTTACATCATTAATATAATAGGGCTATTGTATTATTCCACACAATTCAGAACACAAAAGTTTCCAAAAACCCTAAACCTAATTTAGAATTACGTTCTTTAGTTTTCTCTCTCTGAGAAAACTGTTCTTCCCAAAAGAAAAAACTCTTGATTGATTGTCTAAGCTACGGTTATCAAGACGGATCTGATCGTATCGGTGAACCAAGTAGAGGAACGACAAGTGGAGTTCTAAGTTTGTGTTCGTTGAAAGATTACTAGGGAAAATACGCTTCGAATGTAAGTTTGCTTAATCTGTGCTTTATACATGTTTCCTGGCTTTGGGGATTGTTTCCGCACATGTTATTATGTTTAACTGTATTCCCCTACAATCCTCCCTAAGCCACATGGAATCCGTACACCTGAAGCAAAGCGAGACAAGTCACTTTGGTGTGAGTTTCACCACGAGTGCGGGTACACCACAAAGACCTATAGGGAGCAGAAAAGGGCACTGGATCACTTGGACGACAAGGGAACGCTGAATGATTACTTAAGGAAGAATCCTCTCCCAAAAGCAAAAGACAAAGAAAAGGAGTCCCCTAGTGATGATACGGGAGACTACATTGGAGTGATAACCGAAGGCTTGACACCAGGCGGGTCTGTGAGCAAGGCAAAGGATAGCTTATGGGCACTTGAACATCAAGTCCTAGAAGTGGCATTGACTTCTCAAACAACCTCGGTGATGACATTTGGTGGGAGCACTTGCCGCCCGATTCAAGAGTCCCATGATGATCCCCTGGTCATCGAGATGAAAGTCGCTAACTCAACAGTAGGGCGGGTGTTAGTGGATAGTGGATCATCCGCCGACATCATTACTCTAAAGTGTCTAGAAGGGCTCAAGTATTCCAAAGATGATCTAAAAACCATCTCCCAGCCACTCATTGGGTTCGGAGGTTAAGCCGTCCATCCCAAAGGCACTATCAAGCTACCCGTCAGGTTGGGTCCCAAGAACAAAGGAAGGCGACTGCTAGTAAAATTTCTTGTCGTTGATATCTCCGTACCATACAACATCATCATGGGTCGGCCTCTACTAAGAAAAATAAAAGTCGCAATTTCTGTATACCAACTCGTCATGCAGTTTGAGTTTGAAGATGGCACCGTGGGAAAAATCTTCGGGGATCAACAAGTGGGCAGGCGATGTTATGTCAACAGCCACAAGAAATGGACATGCACCCCCTAGCCACTGTCCAAGAAAGCTAAGCCGGAAGAGACTCGAAAATCCTGAAGGCAAGGATCTCCCTCATCCATGGAACGCCGACAACCTTAGAAGGTTTTATGTTCAATCTCCTAAGTATTTTTTCGCTTTCTCAAAAGTACTTAGCTTTATAGCTCGCAACCATAGTTTTCAATGATGAAAGTGGGGGCAAGATACATGTAAGCCAGACATAGGCTAAATAACATTTCATCACTGTAAACGAATTTTCAAGGCAATAGTAAAGAGCTAGGCGGCTAAAATTACTTAGCAAATTTTTTGTCTTTTTTAGAATGTTGTAAAGTAGAAGCCAAACATTGGCCAAGCAAGATCAACATACATCAAAAGGAAAAGACAAGCCAAGTTCAAGCATATGAACCCACTCCCATACTTAGAAAAATAATCTAAGTCATTTTCAAGAATTGTGCATCATCGTTTGCCCAAGCATGGGGCTCCTCAATCCCTTTGGAGAACAGCAACCCATTCCCATACTTAGCAAAATAATCTAAGTCGTTTTCAAGAATGGTGCCTCATGGTTCGCCCAAGTATGAGGCTCATTAGTGCCTTTGGAGAACAGCAGCTCATTCCCATAATTAGCAAAATAATCTAAGTCATTTTCAAGAATGGTGCATCATCGTTCGCCCAAGCAGGGGGCTCATTAGTCCCTTTGGAGAACAACAACCCATTCCCATACTTAGCAAAATAATCTAAGTCATTTTCAAAAATGGTGCCTCATCATTCGCCCAATCATGGGGCTCATTAGTCCCTTTGGAGAACAGCAGCCTATTCTCATACTTAGCAAAATAATCTAAGTCTTTCAAAGCATGGCGCTTCATCGTTCGTCCAAGCATGAGGCTCACTATTGGAGAATAGAATCCCATTCTTATACTTAGAAAAATAATATAAGTCTTTCAAAGCATGGCGCTTCATCGTTCGCCCAATAATGAGGCTCATTAGTCCCTTATTGGAGAATAGAAGCCCATTCTCATACTTAGCGGAATAATCTAAGCATAGCGCTTCATTGCTCGCCCAAGCATGGGGCTCATTAGTCCCTTTGGAGAGTAGAAGCTCATCCAATACTTATAATCCAAGCCTTTCAAGAATGACGCATCATCGTTCGCCCAAGAATGGGGCTCATAAGTCCCTATTGGAGAATAGAAGTCCATTCTCATACTTAGAAAAATAATCTAAGTCTTTCAAGCTGTCACCAAAACAAATCAGGCGCTGAGAATGTAATGCGCTAGAAATTAACAGCGCTCCTGATCCAAGCGTTGGAAATTTCTAGCGCTGCACAGATCTTAGTCGAAAAACTCACATTTCGAAGATTTATCTTATTATGTCCTATTTTACTATAAAAAATTCCGAAAAATAACAGACATTCCTAACCCTAAACCCTAAGCTTAAGTATTGACCGAACCTTCTCTCTGTCTCGTATTCGTGTGTCTGCCGCATTTAACACTTTGTTAAGCAGACCCTGCCCACACGATCACCTGAATTAGCGCGACTCCTTATTCCAATGCGTTGCTTTAACTTGACCTAAAATTAGGGAGAAAAAAATCTCTCCAAAGAAAATAGGCAAAGGAAACACAAAGGAATAAGATTTTCTCTAAATGCAACTATATGTAACTAAACTACGCTAATATGTACACAAAAGAGATTGTAAATGGCTCCTAAAGATGTGCTAATTACAAGCACTTCATGTTGTACTTGTGAACTTTTAGTTTCTTAAAGTAAGATTTACTATATGTAAAAAAAAGACAAAAAAATCATGATAAACTCCAATTCTCCTGTAACCTATACTTATATTTTAAAACATAATTAATGTTTTGCTTCCATGTGTCTACTCTTTGATTTTTCTATAATTTTTCTTTTTTAAAATTAGTTTACCCTTGCAATCCTAATTTAACTTTTCTTTAAACTAAAAATACTCCATGACTCTCCATATAATCTTCATTGAGGTTATTTACATTTAGAGGTGACTAGTGGGTCGGGTTTGACTCAACCCACCTTGACACAGCCCATAGTGGGTCACATGGGTCGGACATACTTATGAACCCACCTGACCCAACGGAATCACAACTATCGTAACCCACTAGACCCACCCGACCCGCACAACCCACCTTGACCCACGACCCATCATGTATTGTGTCTATTTTTTCAGACACAGCCCACGACTCGACCGACCCTAGTTTGACTAAGGTGAGTCGTGTTCCAATTATTCCCGACCCACGGCCCATCAAACCCACCACAACCCTCCCAACCCGCCACGTTGGCCAATTCATAACATCCTATTTTATGTACGGTAGAACAAATTGATATTTTTTATAGTTAGAATAAATTTGTCATTAATTCATCGCCCCTTCTACTACTGATTAAAATATATAACCGTGCATAGCACGATCTAAAAATTGTTTAATTAACCTCATATATTAGTTTTTTCTAAACCACAATAAACCAAATTTACGATATACACACACTACAAGAAATTGTACCATTAACGACGGGAAATCTCGTCGCTAAAGGCCAATAATCGTTGATTAATGCGAGATTTTCTGTCGCGAAGCCGTCATAAAAGGGGGCCGTCGTTAATGAAAAATTTCGTTGTTAACCCGTCGTAAAAGACATTTGCGACGGTTGTTCCCGTCTTTGGTTGGTTGTTAGCCCCGTCGCAAAAGGTTTGCGACGGTACTTTTGACCCGTCGTAATTAAGTTGTCATTAAAGACACAAATTCTTGTAGTGACATGATCTGAGCTTATTTTGTTGTATAATATCATTACCAATCTTGTCTTGTCTAGTGGTTGAGATCAAATATTATGTACCATAAATTTTGACCTACGCTACAAGAAATTGTACTATTAACGACGGGAAATCCCGTCGCGAAAGGACAATAATCGTTGATTAACGACGGGATTTCCTGTCGCGAACCCGTCATAAAAGGGGGCCGTCGTTAATAGAAATCCCGTCGTAAATTCGTCGTAAACCCGTCGTAAAAGACATTTGCGACGGTTATTCCCGTCATTGTTTGGTTGTTAGCCCCGTCGCAAAGGCTTTTGCGACGGGATTTTTGACCCGTCGTAATTAGGTTGTCGTTAAAGATACAAATTCTTGTAGTGCTAAAGGTTGCGTGTGTAACTCACCATTAGAGATATGATGTAAGGGAAACTATATATTCGTTCAAACTTATTTTAGTTATAAATTGTATGTGCTTGGTCAACCATTTTTTTCATGAACTTAACTAAACTTATCTCGACTTTTTTTTGTTTTAAACTAGTGAAAATAAGAGCCTTTAATTAGGATTAAAATTTCCTCAACCACTTCCCAAACTATCAAAATAATGGCTACTCCCCGGCTAGAGTAACTAGATCGGAGAATAGTGATTTATTTACTCAGAAAATTAATTACTCCCTTCGTTAAGAGATATATTTGGCCGGACACGGATATTAAGAAAAATAATTGAATGAAATAAAGTAATAAAACAAGTGGGGTTAGGTAGATATTTTAATAAGTAAAACAAGTGAGTACCATGTCATTTTAAGGGGTGGGGGGTAAGATGTAGTTATGAAATTATTTGTTTAATAGAGTGGTGGGACATAAGATATATTAGATAGATTATTTAATTAGATGGTGATGTTGATAAACTACTAAAAATGACAAGTGTATCTCTTAAATAAATATGACCGAAAAAGGCAAGTATATCCCTTAAATAAATACAGATGGAGAACAAATTTATCATACTGCAGCATGTTAATTACGGGGTACTACTTAAGTGACGAGTTAATTGAGTATGAAATACGCATTTTTCACGAAATTCTAAGCTGTAGACAAGCATTTCTCATTTCATTGTCGAAAATCAACATTATTTTTCATGAAATTTTAGGTTGTAGACAAGTATACACTCTGTATCATAATCCACAACACTACTTAATCAATATCTACCACAAGTTAACCAGTTCAGCTACATAGATATTCGCTTAAGTCACTATCAAGCATTTCGCATCTGATTGAGATCGACCCGATGACCTCCAAATCACAAGGTGAGTTCCCCCCATTAACTCCAGTGGCGGACCTTGAACGGTTTTATGAGGGGGGCCGGTAGAGAAAAATTAAGCATTATACTATATAATTATACAATTATACAATTATACACAAATTTTAGGAGGGCCGTAACTAAAAATACACTACAAAATTTTTCGGCCGGGGGGACCAGGCCCACCCCAGCCATCACAAAGATCCGCCACTGATTAACTCTATCAACTTATGTTGGTTACATGCATGTTTCTACATATATATGAACCAATTGACCATACGTGAATTATTTTAATAAATAATACTCCCTCCGTCCCTTAATACTCGCACCGGTTTGATCGGTGCGGAGTTTAAGGCATTTGAATTGATTTATTAATTTAATGAGTGTTAGTTGATAGTGAGGTATTTTTTTTAATATAGTTAGTGGGAAATGTGTAAGGGGTGGGGTGGGGTGAGTGGGGGTGTGAATTTTTAAATGATTTTTTGTAGGGAGTAGGGGTGTAGTTGGGTTAGTAAGTAAGTGTGAGAAATAATGTAATATTGGTAAAAAATTTCATTTATAGAAGCGATGCAAGTATTAAGGGACGACCCGAAAAGAAAAGCGGTGCGAGTATTAAGGGACTAATTGCTGACTGCTGTACCCGGGTACAGCCAGCTCTGGCTATACCCCCAAAAACGACGCGCTCATATTGTTTGTTCATTCTTGTCGACTGTTTGTTCTTTTTTATTGTACTATTTGTTCATTCTTATTGTACTGATTGTTCTTTCTTGTTGTATTGTTTGTTCTTTCATGTTGTTTTTTAAATTTATCATCAAATTTTCATAATTGTTGTATTTTTTGTTATTTCTTCTGGAATTTTATGTTCTTTTTTATATTGTTTGTTCTTTCTTGTTTATTTGTTTGTTTATAATAATCATATGGTTAATGTTCATAATTAAATTCTTCATTAATCTTTTATTCTTTCTTTTTGTATTGTTTGTTCTTTCTTGTTGTACTGTTTGTTATTTCTTGTTGTTTTTTAAATTCATTCATCAAACTTATTGTTGTATTGTTTGTTCTTTCATGCTGGCTTTAAAATTCATCATAAAATTGTTCATAATTGTTGTATTGTTTGTTCTTTTTTCTGGAATTTTATGTTCTTTTTTATATTGTTTGTTCTTTTTTGTTGAATTATTTGTTCTTTCTTGTTTATTTGTTTGTTCATAATAATTATTTGCTTTATTGTTTGTTTTTTCTTGTTGTATTGTTTGTTCTTTCATGTTGGCTTTAAAATTCATCATAAAATTGTTCATAATTGTTGTATTGTTTGTTCTTTTTTCTGAAATTTTATGTTCTTTTTTATATTGTTTGTTCTTTTTTGTTGAATTATTTGTTTGTTCACAATAAATATATGGTTAATGTTCATAATGAAATTGTTCACTTCATTGGTCTTTTATGTTTTTACAAGCGCCTATATTGTTTATTTCTAAATAAATAAATAAATGTTCATTTCCAAAATAGTAAATGTTCATTCCAAATAAATAAATAAATATTCTTTTCCGAAATAGTAAATGTTCATTTCCGAAATAGTAAATGCTCATTTTTGTAGTGTATTTCCAAATAAATAAATAAATGTTCATTTCCAAAATAGTAAATGTTCATTCCAAATAAATAAATAAACGTTCATTTTCGAAATAGTAAATGTTCATTTTTGTACCAGTATTTGTTCTTTCTTGTTTTATTGTTTGTTCTTTCATGTTGGCTTTAAAATTCATCATAAAATTATTCATAATTGTTGTTTTGGTTGTTCTTTTTTCTGGAATTTTATGTTCTTTTTTATATTGTTTGTTCTTTTTTGTTGAATTATTTGTTCTTTCTTGTTTATTTGTTTGTTCACAATAAATATATGGTTAATGTTCATAATGAAATTGTTCACTTCATTGGTCTTTTATGTTTTTACAAGCGCCTATATTGTTTATTTCCAAATAAATACATAAATGTTCATATCCAAAATAGTAAATGTTCATTCCAAATAAATAAATAAATGTTCATTTCCGAAATAGTAAATGCTCATTTTTGTAGTTTATTTCCAAATAAATAAATAAATGTTCATTTCCAAAATAGTAAATGTTCATTCCAAATAAATAAATAAATGTTCATTTTCGAAATAGTAAATGTTCATTTTTGTACCAGTATATTAATGTTCATTTTAAACAACACAAAACGACATCGTTTTGGATGGGGGTACAGCCAGCTTTGGCTGTACCCGGGTATAGCCAAAAATTTGCGCAATCGCTAATTGCTGTACCCGGGTACAGCCAGCTCTGGCTGTACCCCCCAAAAATGACGCGCTCATATTGTTTGTTCATTCCTGTCGACTGTTTGTTCTTTTTTATTGTACTGTTTGTTCATTCTTATTGTACTGTTTGTTCATTCTTGTTGTACTGTTTGTTCTTTCTTGTTGTATTGTTTGTTCTTTCATGTTGTTTTTTAAATTCATCATCAAATTTTCATAATTGTTGTTTTTTTGTTCTTTCTTCTGGAATTTTATGTTATTTTTTATATTGTTTGTTCTTTCTTATTTATTTGTTTGTTTATAATAATCATATGGTTAATATTCATAATTAAACTCTTCATTAATCTTTTATTCTTTCTTTTTGTATGGTTTGTTCTTTCTTGTTGTACTGTTTGTTTTTTCTTGTTGTTTTTTAAATTCATTCATCAAACTTATTGTTGTATTGTTTGTTCTTTCATGTTGGCTTTAAAATTCATCATAAAATTGTTCATAATTGTTGTATTGTTTGTTCTTTTTTCTGGAATTTTATGTTCTTTTTTATATTGTTTGTTCTTTTTTCTGGAATTTTATGTTCTTTCTTGTTTATTTGTTTGTTCATGATAATTATCTGCTTTATTGTTTGTTCTTTCTTGTTGTATTGTTTGTTCTTTCATGTTGGCTTTAAAATTCATCATAAAATTGTTCATAATTGTTGTATTATTTGTTCTTTTTTCTGGAATTTTATGTTCTTTTTTATATTGTTTGTTCTTTTTTGTTGAATTATTTGTTCTTTCTTGTTTATTTGTTTGTTCATAATAATTATTTGCTTTATTGTTTGTTTTTTCTTGTTGTATTGTTTGTTCTTTCATGTTGGCTTTAAAATTCATCATAAAATTGTTCATAATTGTTGTATTGTTTGTTCTTTTTTCTGAAATTTTATGTTCTTTTTTATATTGTTTGTTCTTTTTTGTTGAATTATTTGTTTGTTCACAATAAATATATGGTTAATGTTCATAATGAAATTGTTCACTTCATTGGTCTTTTATGTTTTTACAAGCGCCTATATTGTTTTTTTCTAAATAAATAAATAAATGTTCATTTCCAAAATAGTAAATGTTCATTCCAAATAAATAAATAAATATTCTTTTCCGAAATAGTAAATGTTCATTTCCGAAATAGTAAATGCTCATTTTTGTAGTGTATTTCCAAATAAATAAATAAATGTTCATTTCCAAAATAGTAAATGTTCATTCCAAATAAATAAATAAACGTTCATTTTCGAAATAGTAAATGTTCATTTTTGTACCAGTATTTGTTCTTTCTTGTTTTATTGTTTGTTCTTTCATGTTGGCTTTAAAATTCATCATAAAATTATTCATAATTGTTGTTTTGGTTGTTCTTTTTTCTGGAATTTTATGTTCTTTTTTATATTGTTTGTTCTTTTTTGTTGAATTATTTGTTCTTTCTTGTTTATTTGTTTGTTCACAATAAATATATGGTTAATGTTCATAATGAAATTGTTCACTTCATTGGTCTTTTATGTTTTTACAAGCGCCTATATTGTTTATTTCCAAATAAATACATAAATGTTCATATCCAAAATAGTAAATGTTCATTCCAAATAAATAAATAAATGTTCATTTCCGAAATAGTAAATGCTCATTTTTGTAGTTTATTTCCAAATAAATAAATAAATGTTCATTTCCAAAATAGTAAATGTTCATTCCAAATAAATAAATAAATGTTCATTTTCGAAATAGTAAATGTTCATTTTTGTACCAGTATATTAATGTTCATTTTAAACAACACAAAACGACATCGTTTTGGATGGGGGTACAGCCAGCTTTGGCTGTACCCGGGTATAGCCAAAAATTTGCGCAATCGCTAATTGCTGTACCCGGGTACAGCCAGCTCTGGCTGTACCCCCCAAAAATGACGCGCTCATATTGTTTGTTCATTCCTGTCGACTGTTTGTTCTTTTTTATTGTACTGTTTGTTCATTCTTATTGTACTGTTTGTTCATTCTTGTTGTACTGTTTGTTCTTTCTTGTTGTATTGTTTGTTCTTTCATGTTGTTTTTTAAATTCATCATCAAATTTTCATAATTGTTGTTTTTTTGTTCTTTCTTCTGGAATTTTATGTTATTTTTTATATTGTTTGTTCTTTCTTATTTATTTGTTTGTTTATAATAATCATATGGTTAATATTCATAATTAAACTCTTCATTAATCTTTTATTCTTTCTTTTTGTATGGTTTGTTCTTTCTTGTTGTACTGTTTGTTTTTTCTTGTTGTTTTTTAAATTCATTCATCAAACTTATTGTTGTATTGTTTGTTCTTTCATGTTGGCTTTAAAATTCATCATAAAATTGTTCATAATTGTTGTATTGTTTGTTCTTTTTTCTGGAATTTTATGTTCTTTTTTATATTGTTTGTTCTTTTTTCTGGAATTTTATGTTCTTTCTTGTTTATTTGTTTGTTCATGATAATTATCTGCTTTATTGTTTGTTCTTTCTTGTTGTATTGTTTGTTCTTTCATGTTGGCTTTAAAATTCATCATAAAATTGTTCATAATTGTTGTATTATTTGTTCTTTTTTCTGGAATTTTATGTTCTTTTTTATATTGTTTGTTCTTTTTTGTTGAATTATTTGTTCTTTCTTGTTTATTTGTTTATTCATAATAATTATTTGCTTTATTGTTTGTTTTTTCTTGTTGTATTGTTTGTTCTTTCATGTTGGCTTTAAAATTCATCATAAAATTGTTCATAATTGTTGTATTGTTTGTTCTTTTTTCTGAAATTTTATGTTCTTTTTTATATTGTTTGTTCTTTTTTGTTGAATTATTTGTTTGTTCACAATAAATATATGGTTAATGTTCATAATGAAATTGTTCACTTCATTGGTCTTTTATGTTTTTACAAGCGCCTATATTGTTTTTTTCTAAATAAATAAATAAATGTTCATTTCCAAAATAGTAAATGTTCATTCCAAATAAATAAATAAATATTCTTTTCCGAAATAGTAAATGTTCATTTCCGAAATAGTAAATGCTCATTTTTGTAGTGTATTTCCAAATAAATAAATAAATGTTCATTTCCAAAATAGTAAATGTTCATTCCAAATAAATAAATAAACGTTCATTTTCGAAATAGTAAATGTTCATTTTTGTACCAGTATTTGTTCTTTCTTGTTTTATTGTTTGTTCTTTCATGTTGGCTTTAAAATTCATCATAAAATTATTCATAATTGTTGTTTTGGTTGTTCTTTTTTCTGGAATTTTATGTTCTTTTTTATATTGTTTGTTCTTTTTTGTTGAATTATTTGTTCTTTCTTGTTTATTTGTTTGTTCACAATAAATATATGGTTAATGTTCATAATGAAATTGTTCACTTCATTGGTCTTTTATGTTTTTACAAGCGCCTATATTGTTTATTTCCAAATAAATACATAAATGTTCATATCCAAAATAGTAAATGTTCATTCCAAATAAATAAATAAATGTTCATTTCCGAAATAGTAAATGCTCATTTTTGTAGTTTATTTCCAAATAAATAAATAAATGTTCATTTCCAAAATAGTAAATGTTCATTCCAAATAAATAAATAAATGTTCATTTTCGAAATAGTAAATGTTCATTTTTGTACCAGTATATTAATGTTCATTTTAAACAACACAAAACGACATCGTTTTGGATGGGGGTACAGCCAGCTTTGGCTGTACCCGGGTATAGCCAAAAATTTGCGCAATCGCTAATTGCTGTACCCGGGTACAGCCAGCTCTGGCTGTACCCCCCAAAAATGACGCGCTCATATTGTTTGTTCATTCCTGTCGACTGTTTGTTCTTTTTTATTGTACTGTTTGTTCATTCTTATTGTACTGTTTGTTCATTCTTGTTGTACTGTTTGTTCTTTCTTGTTGTATTGTTTGTTCTTTCATGTTGTTTTTTAAATTCATCATCAAATTTTCATAATTGTTGTTTTTTTGTTCTTTCTTCTGGAATTTTATGTTATTTTTTATATTGTTTGTTCTTTCTTATTTATTTGTTTGTTTATAATAATCATATGGTTAATATTCATAATTAAACTCTTCATTAATCTTTTATTCTTTCTTTTTGTATGGTTTGTTCTTTCTTGTTGTACTGTTTGTTTTTTCTTGTTGTTTTTTAAATTCATTCATCAAACTTATTGTTGTATTGTTTGTTCTTTCATGTTGGCTTTAAAATTCATCATAAAATTGTTCATAATTGTTGTATTGTTTGTTCTTTTTTCTGGAATTTTATGTTCTTTTTTATATTGTTTGTTCTTTTTTCTGGAATTTTATGTTCTTTCTTGTTTATTTGTTTGTTCATGATAATTATCTGCTTTATTGTTTGTTCTTTCTTGTTGTATTGTTTGTTCTTTCATGTTGGCTTTAAAACATATTCATCATAAAATTGTTCATAATTGTTGTATTATTTGTTCTTTTTTCTGGAATTTTATGTTCTTTTTTATATTGTTTGTTCTTTTTTGTTGAATTATTTGTTCTTTTTTGTTTATTTGTTTGTTCACAATAAATATATGGTTAATGTTCATAATGAAATTATTCACTTCATTGGTCTTTTATGTTTTTACAAGCGCCTATATTGTTTATTTCCAAATAAATAATAAATGTTCATTTCCAAAATAGTAAATGTTCATTCCAAATAAATAAATAAATGTTCTTCCGAAATAGTAAATGTTCATTTTTATACCAGTATATTAATGTTCATTTTAAACAACACAAAACGACATCGTTTTGGATGGGGGTACAGCCAAAAATTTGCGTTAAGGGACGGAGGGAGTATTACTTCGTAACATTTGCAAATAGTTGGATCAGTATAACTATTCTCTTAATTAGTTCACTCATTATTAAACACGCGTTAAATTATTACATCTATGATCTATATCAAAGACGTACTATCCAAAAGATAGGAGGAATTCAACAATTTAGAGTTGAATCTCATTTTATAATCCAAAGAATCAGAGCACGTCGACGTTTCTTAGCATCACAAATCAGACAACAAGCTACCTACCAATTATCCATGTGTTAAAAAATCCATTAAAAACAAGTTTAAAAATTATTGTCTAGACAGCGTCTAAGTTTTATTGTCATCATTTTGATAATTACAAATTAACTACCTAACATAGTTTACTTTTTGTATCCTAATTCCAACTTGTTTGCGTCGGTGAATTTATTTGAAGTTTTTTACCGAATAAATTTTCAGCCGGCGTAGTTTATCGTCAACATCGACGCATCTTGCCAGCTACTAATGATTATGAAAGTGTTATTTGCATTTTAATAAATATATTCGAACAAAAATGTCCAAATTCATAAAAAGATTAGGTCAATTCGACTTGTTATTAGCAAGGTGGCATCAAATAACGAAGTAATTAAAAATAATAGTAAGACTTGCTCAACCTAAGGATGACCTTATATAAAGCCCTCGTGCAAACTTGATATTCCACAACTCACTCATTTCATCATATTTCCATCGAGAGAAATTTTACAATAAAATGGCTCTCCAACATGCTTCTTTCTTGTCCTTCCTTCTCTTGGCTTTGCTAACAATTTCAACTGCTAGTGATTCTTATTCTTACAACCCTACTCCATCATACAAGACACCAACCTATTCTCCGGTTTACACTCCTTCCCCAGTTTACAAATCTCCTGTTTACACCTCATCTCCAGTGTACAAATCCCCAGTTTACACACCGTCCCCTATGTACAAATCACCAGTTTACACACCATCCCCTGTGTACAAGTCACCAATTTACAAGTCACCGATTTATACCCCATCCCCGGTTTACAAGTCACCAGTTTACACTCCATCACCGGTTTACAAGTCACCAGTGTCCACTCCATCCCCCGTATACAAGTCTCCAGTATACACTCCATCGCCCGTATATAAGTCTCCTGTTTACACCCCATCACCGATTTATAAGTCTCCAGTTTACACTCCATCACCTGTGTACAAGTCACCGATTTACACTCCATCGCCTGTTTACAAGTCTCCAGTTTACACTCCATCCCCTGTTTATACCCCATCTCCGGTGTACAAGTCTCCAGTTTACACCCCAAGCCCAGTGTACAAATCCCCTATTTACACTCCAAAGCCGATGTATAAGTCCCCTGTTTATACCCCGTCCCCAGTGTATAAGCCTCCAGTTTACACCCCATCCCCAGTGTACAAGTCTCCAGTTTACACTCCATCTCCGGTTTACAAGTCTCCAATTTATACCCCATCTCCGGTTTACAAGTCTCCAATTTATACCCCATCCCCAGTTTACAAGTCTCCAGTTTATACCCCATCCCCGGTTTACAAGTCTCCAGTTTACACCCAATCACCGGTGTACAAGTCTCCAGTTTACACTCCATCGCCGGTTTACAAATCGCCAGTTTACACTCCATCTCCTGTTTACAAGTCTCCAGTTTACACCACCCCATCACCAGTGTACAAATCACCTGTTTACACTCCATCGCCGATCTACAAGTCACCAGTTTACACTCCATCTCCTGTTTACAAGTCACCGGTTTACACCCCTTCTCCAGTGTATAAGACTCCTATATACACCCCATCACCGATTTACAAATCTCCTGTTTACTCTCCTTCCCCAGTTTACAAAGCCCCTGCGTATACTCCAAGTCCTTCATATGGGTATTAAGAGGATACTTAGCCAAATAATGGTTTTAGTTTTGTTTGCACAATATTTTAAGTAACTCAGAATGAGGTTGGGTGAATTGTTGTTCTATTACGTGTTATTGTATTTTACTTCTTTATTTATATTCAAATGAATGAATAATTTATTTAATTATCCATGCATTTTTTTTATTTAGTGCAAACTTAAATTTTTATACGAATAGCATACTACTATAATTGCATACATCCGATCCCCTAGCATTAATTTGTTCGATTTTATTGCTTTACACTCCATAATATTCAAAATAATAATCCATAATTACTTTCTTATTTCAAAATTTTCCACTTCGTAATCATATCCACATATGACCACATTAGCTCTCTCTTCCACGTATTATAATACTAGTTTACGGTCCGTGCCTTGCACAGGTCTTTTGCAAATTACATTTCGATCTAATGTTTGTTAATAATATAGTAATATACTTCGTATGTGATATCACGTACTGCTATTAAGATTGTCAAGAAATTAACAACGCCATTTCTAACTTAAAAATTGAATTAAATGGGTAAAAATTGAATTAAAATACCCATTTAAGTACTTACATATTATGAAAATTGAATTAAAATACCCATTTAAGTACTTACATATTATGAAACTAAATCGTTGGTGCCTACTGTCTAGTGATAGTAATCTTCTTGAATTTTTTCCATTGCTTTGTTTTCTCGGCTACAAGAGAGATCATAATGGTCTTGTCCTACATGAAATGTTATATGTTACGTACATATGTAAAATTAATCACAACTTTAAATAATTTTAAAAAGAAAATTCATCATCTTATAAGGTTGTTGTTACTTAATTTCACATTGTTCGTGTATATCTTGCACTCAAAGAGAAGCATAATCCTTCTATCGATATCTTTGTTATTTTCTACTTTTAAAGTGTAATATGTAGTATTATCAATCAAAGAGATAATAAAAATATTAACCAGGGAACTACATTGTTAAAGCTATACTTCCTCGCTACATCTCCATTTGTTTGCCTTGTAGAGAAAATAGGATAAGACTTGAGCCAAAATTTTACAAGGAGATGGGATATATTATTTTTTAAACTTGCCTTGTAGAGAAAATAGGATAAGACTTGAGCCAAAATTTTACAAGGAGATGGGATATATTATCTTTTAAACTTTCACTTTCAGGAGTGTATGCAAGTATGATAAATGATGGGAACACTACATCAGAAAATGAAACAATTTTTAAGAAAGAGACCATAATAAAATACGCGCCAAACAAATAACACAGAGAAAATAACTAAAATCAATTTAAAGAACTTAACACAAAGTATTCAATGCAGATGAAGTATAGAATATACTTCCGATCAGGTCGTAGCTTTTAATATTCTATAAAGAGTGCGTGCTCTTCAAAGTCATAGAAATTAAGCAGAGCAAATTATCAATAGTCATAAAACTTGTATTATGTAATACTTGTATTTTCAAAAAGTGATGATATCAACGAATGTAAGTGACCAAAAAAAATGCAAATTAATGGGAATAGGAATGTTTTGAAACCGTTAATTAAAAAAAATATAATAGACACAATCTCATGGGGACGTAAATAACTAATTGAGTTGCATCTTCTTTATCAATTTGAATCAACCAATGTGATAACTACTTTTTCATCATAGATTCATACCCTTTTCTTGTAAGGACTTGTGGCGCAATATAGCCCGTTGTTCTCGGAGATTTCGGTTGAGAATGAAGCATTGCTGATCATTTAATGGTTCAGAAACTTATTTGATTATCAGCAAAACACCAAGAAAAAAAGTGGTTCTCTGTATGAATTTCAGCCATAATTACATAGGAAAAATGTCTTATGTGGGATTAAGGTCTAGCATGACAAAAACCATACGTTATATAAACATGTAGCCATGTAGGAAACATGTCTGCCGTCTACAGTCTACAAATGTCCAATACTTTTCATCATAGAACACGTGTCAAACAAACCAAAAAACAGATGGCTAATACTACAAAATGAAAAGAGAAAGAAAAAAAAAGCAATTGTTAATGAATAAAGCATGGAAATTCAGTAATAAACAAAAAATTTGAGGGGTATAGTGGGAAGTGAAAATGACGCAAAACATAAACAATGATTCGGCTTTTTTTAGTTAAAGAAGGATTTTGAATTCTAATGAGCCCAGAGTAGTGAATTACTGATCGATCGAGCCTAGGATATACTACGTAGTAGTGTTGTGCAGGCGTCCATGCTTGCTTAATATCAAGGGTATAGATGTCAACTCCGACATGATTCACTATTCTGTTTATCAGTCTCTTTATTGGGTATACCATTGAAATGGTATACTAATATTCTGCATTTTTATTTAGTACCAAACCACATAGTTTGGTACAAGAAAAGTAGTGGTATTTTCTCATGCGATACCAAACAAAATAGTTTGGTAACGTGGTTTCATCTTTATTTGATTCCAAACAACATAATTTGGGACTCACAAGTTAAAGTTAAATGTTATTTTTCATAGACCAGACTCAATTTATTACTTGAACTTACTATTTAGCCCTTAATATACCGACTGAAGTTACTTTTTTACCCTTAGTATACCATTTTAATGGTATACCTAGTATAGATTCAGAAAACCTCGTCTCTTTTAGGAGGCGTTTAGTTGGGGTCTTATCAAAGGGAAAGGGAAATGATTCCCTTTGTTGTTGTTTGTCAAGCATCTTTTGTCATTCCCTTTACCTGTTTTTCTGATTAATTTTTTTCTTCTACTTTGAAACCCTACCCCCCAAGGTATTTCGATTCCCTTTCCTCCCACACCACTCAAAATCGTTGACCACAATTGACCAACATTATAGCATCACCACCACCACCACCATCTGAACCACCTTCACCGTCGACCCACTCCACCTTACCCCACCCACCTTTTCCCTCGCCGCGCCACCGCTTCTACCTCCACCTTGCACCCACCTGATACCACCCCTCACCACCATGCAACCACCCCTGTCACACTAGACGTCACCTAAAACTCTACTCCAACCACCAACCGCCATAAATCGTCCACCAAAACAACCCTACCTACCGTCCAAAATACCCCATCGACCATGAAATATTACCTTGTTATCTTAGACCAAATATTAAAACGTTAATTTTTCCCATGAAAATGTGAGAAAATAATAGGAGTAGAGAGAAATGAAGGGGAAGGCGACAGCGTGAGGGTGAAGAAGGGGAAGGCCGCGGTTCGTCTTCTTCACCGAGCAAGAATTGCGCGAGGGTGAAGAAAGGGAAGGCGACGCGAGGTTGAAGAAGGGGAAGATGGCGCCACGAGGGTGAAGATGGGGAAGGAGGCGGCGCCGCGAGGGTGTAGATGGGGAAGACGGCGGCGCTGCGAGGGTCTAGATGGGGATGGCGGTGGCGCTGCGAGAGAAGAATGTCGTGGCTCTCATGTGGAGGAACATGAAGGAAACATGTGTAATAAGGAGTATTGACAAATGATAACCCAAACAACTTTTTAAATCAAATGCATGGATTTATTTCCATTCTCTTTCTTTTCCTTTCTTGATTTCATTCCTTTACCCCGTGTGAACCAAACATCCCCTTAGCCCCTTCACTGGCCACCTCAGTAATTGTCGCTTCTCTAGAATCGTCTCTAACATATATAATAAATTAAAGGCCCTATGCTCAATTTAAAAACGAGGACCCAACAAGTTAAAGTTCAAGGAACTAAAGAAAAAAAAAAGTATGCATCTAGATTCGATCCCGAGTGTCATACTTCATCAGTCTTATTTACAAGCTAGGAACAATTGGATTTTTCGACACTACTCGATCATACAAGCCAATTTGATTTTCTTTTGTGATTTATACTTAAGGGAAAAAATACATCGTGTGGGATCTTATAGATTCGTCTCAATAAATATATTTTTTTAAATCAACTTTTTATAATTTTTCTTATCTATAATTGCATATACTTCCTCCGTTCCTAAATATCGCACCATGGTTGACTTTTACACCTCTAACACATTACTTTAACTCTTAATATCTCAAATTATGTGTAAGTAAAATTATAAAAAAAATTAATATTTAGAAAATATATATCGATACGAACCTAACATGACCTCACATGACTACATTATTCTTACGTATGAATCACCAAATATGGCCAAAGTCGTAGTTTAAAGAGTGTAAAAAAAATGGTACGATATTTACGGGACGGAGGAAGTATTAATTTTTAAAATCGTGCATTGGCAAACGTGCATAAATAATCGTTTCATATTAAAAAAATTATGTTGTAAGTGTAATGCTCAACCATTATAGCAAGCATCAGTAACTATTTTTAATGCATTCGTTGGCACTTTTAACTCCTTAATATTCATGGGCCATGTATGTCCAGCTTGTATTGATGTTTAGCCGGACCTGCGCCTCTCCCCAAATTTTTGGCTGCATACCTATGCATGCAATTCTGCATGCATATGAGCTACAAATATTTCGTTTTAGCAGTTTTGTGTGATTTCTCCTTTCTTTTTTTAGTCCATTATCCCGTGTCCTCTTTTTTTTTTTATTGAATTTTGAATTTTTCTTTTAAAAAAACTTTTTTTATCACACTTGTTTTCCTAAAAAAAATTTGAACATTTGAGTAAGATACAAGAAGCACACATAAAAAACACACAAATGAACATTCATGTTTAAAAAATGAACATTTCATTTATTTACTTCTACTTTCAATTTTCTCTTTCTATATGCTTCTAATTTTTCTGCTTCCCAATATAGAAAACAAGAGTTCCCCACCTCCTTCAATTCCATGTATAAAATCTCTCTAGGAATCTAGAGTATTTTCCCACGAAAAGTGGGTCTAGGTCTTACTGTTCATTGGAGATCAACAAGAACATTCGGCGCCGATTTTATCAGCCAATGAAGTCCATCTATTTTTTTCTAAATCTTGTCAATTTCTCATTGATTAGGAGAACGGTTTAGTGGACACCTGTTGATCATGCATGATTCTTAGTCAGGCAACCAATCATCTTTGGTTTTGGGTGGAATTCCTTAGCTTTTAAGTCCAAAACCGGCCATTTATTTCCTTTCTGTTTTATTCCAAACAAACATTCTCAAATTCTCTTTGTCTTTCCTAGTACACTCAATCACTTTCAATGCAATTTAATAATCAACAACAACAGCAAGGGTGGAGAAACTATAGAATGGGTGTCCTGATTGACCCTCCACCAGCGTATCGTTTGGGACCGGAGATTAACTGGGAAGCTACTGTGATCGGAATGTTCGTCGGACCGAATCCACCTCCACTTGACATAGTCCAATCTCTTGTTGACAACCGCTGGATCAAGCGTGGTCCAATTCGGGTAAGAAAGATCGGACCGTACTTTGTGTTTATTTGTTCTGATATTGGTGATGTTAATGCTTTACTGATCCAACATACTGCAATAAGGGATGGGAGAATTATAACTTTTCGAAAAGGTAATCGTGACCAAGTTCTTGATAACTATAATTTTAATTCGGTGAAACTATGGGTCAGAGTTTTTGGGTTGCCTTTGAGTCACCTGGACAGGGAATGGGGGATTCAAGCGCTTCGCCATATAGGGTTTATAGATGTTGTTGATGATGGGGAGGGGATGGAACTCAGAGAACCAGATGTTCGAGCATATGTGCTGCTGGATTTATCTCAACCTTTGATACCAGGTTGCTATCTTCCTACAGCTCCCGGGGAGGCGGTTTGGGTCTATTTTAGGTATGAAGGGATTTTTAAGTTATGTAAGAAGTGTGGGGGGGGTGGGTCATTATACCTGTAACTGTCCTTTAGCAGATTATGATGCTAGTAGGAGAATTGGAACCTCACTGGAACGTTTTGAAGCTAGTGACTTAAGGGTTCTGCGCGGACCTTCGAACTACCCATATTACTCCAACATCATTGAAGGCCTTCCAGATCGTTTCTGCTACAGGAATACAAGGGTGAACTTACTGAATTTCTGGGGTCATGAGGGGGATCAGCACTGGAATGATGGCTTCGATGGGGGAGACCAAGGAGATGATAACCATAATGCAAATAATGGGATTCCTCAAAACAATTATCATGGTGGCTATGGATATTCAGATGATGATGATGATGGGAACGAAAACGGGGGTTCTGATGGGGGAGGTGCTGACGATGGCCAGAACATGGACACAGGGGGTCAGGAGAATGGTGGAACGGACTCAAACTCTAGTGATACATATCACCCAGCGTCGGACTTTCTTTCGGGGGAACCTGATTTTAATGAAGACATGTCGGAAGGAACAGGGGAGGGAAGCCACAACACTAACAACAACATGAATACTGATGATATTTATTCACCTTCTGATGAACCAATAACGGCTTACAGTCCACCGGAGACGGCAACATTATTACCAGGGGTCAGACTTGGACTTATTGGTGACCCCTATGCTCAATATCTTCCCCGGAATGTGATCGACAGGAATGAGGGGGGGACTTTTAGAATGAGTGTGGACGAACCGGATCCACCATATTCGACTCTTCAACATGGTTTAAGCTTCTGCCCAGAAAAGAGGGGATCGGTTTTTGAGGTAGGGGAAACTTCAGCAAACCCTAACCCTAACCCTAATCCTCCTAGGGTTTCTCAAACTCCTGCTATCATGAATATGGCTATGGTGCCGTTATCTCATCCACAACACGAACAGAGTCTGGTATTACCTCGATCTTTAGGCTGGGTTGAAGGTCGTCCACAGGTGTTACATGAGGGGATCTTCACCACCATTGCGATACAACCACCGTTGCTGATGGGGCCCACATCGATAACAGGTGAGCAGAATAATGGGTCTGTGGTGGGTAGTTTTTTGGGTGTTCTGCACCGGAGGTTGATCGTTCCTCGAGTTCCGACCCCGTTGACGATACCACCACCTTCACCACTCATAATCTCTTTCTCGCCGGATTCTACATCGAGCAACATCTCCATGCTCTCTGGAGAAAGATCACCAGGCCCATCAATCTTCGACTCGTCATCGGAGTTTGTCGAGAAGATTTCTTCGGAAGGGGAGTCTTCTTTCGCGCGGGAAAAAATCAAGAGACCAAGGCCGCCAGGGATGGGCTCAGATCGTGCAGCTTCAGCAGATTCGACGCCATGTATCAGGTTCAAGGACACTGATTGGAAGCAGAAAAGACGCAGGCTTGTGTTTAAAAATGTGGAGGCTAAGGGAGGTTACAATTTGTGGGTGAAGATGACCTGTGGTTGGAAGCTGCGATCGAAGTGTATTACTGATATCACTATGGCAAAGGATTTGGGGGTTGAACCAGGGGACGAGATCAACTCAGCGCTGAAGAACTCTATGGATTCAGGGAGCGTTAATGGAAGAGGGGGGAAGCGTGCTCTTATACTCGTTATACCAGGAAATTGTAAACGCCCAAAGTCTATCACCTCAGATGATAGTTGTTCGGATGATGATGCTCCAGGAAAGGACATGGATGCTAGGTTCAATGCAACCAGTGAGTTTGCAAACGTTCAGGCGAGGGATGGGCCCTCTAGGGCCCAATGAAAATCATTTCATGGAACTGCAGGGGATTCAATAACCCAGAATCGCCAAAGCTGCCGTATGTGTTTTGGTTGCTTTCAGTTTATCGCCCTTCGTTTTTGTTTTTGATAGAGACTAAGTGCTCAGTTGATAAGATAGTTCAGTTGTTTAAATGCACCCAACCTTCTTTCTTTTGTGGGATAGACTCAGTAGGAGCTAGTGGGGGCTTAGTGGTGCTAGGTTGGGGTTCTCTTTTGGTAGATTGTATGTATAAGTCGAAAAATGTAATCCTCTGTGATGTACACCAACATAATGATGCTAATATATCTCTAATATTTTGCTACGGGGCACCTAAAGTAGAGAATAGGAAAGAAGTTTGGGATGAGTTGGTTATGCTTGCTAGAACTAATCCTAATTCCTTGCTCTTAGGTGATATAAACCAAGTTGAGCATTCCTCTGATAAATTGGGTGGGTCTCAAATTATAAGGGGTTGGGATGATTTCAATGACTGGCGTGTTAACAAAAAATTTTTAGAAGTTCCCTTCTCTGGTCCGACGTATACCTGGTCTAATAAAAGGGACGAAAATGGGATACTCCTCGAACGTTTAGATAGAGGCTATATATCCAATTCTTGGTTTATTAGGTTTCCGGATAGTAGAATTATTAATCAACCTATCGTCGCCTCAGACCATGCGGCTATTGTTTTTGATAATTCAGATTGTTCTAGACGTAATTTCAGGCCCTATCAAATAGAGAACTGGTGTTTACAGTTCGATGAGGTTCGTAGGCTGATAAGGGATGAGTGGTTGGTAGCTAAATTAGGGTCCCCAATGTTTGTTATGTCTAGAAAGCTGGTTAGTTTGCGTCCTAAAATTTGCAAATGGTGCTTAGATAATAAGTTATTCTGGGGGATTAATTGGCGCGAGGTGTCGGATTCTTTAGCTTCTCAGGGTTCAAAGGTTAACAATATGATTCTTGGAGCTGGGTATGTTACAAGGATTAATGAGTCATTTGCGCAAGCCTCGATAAAAAATGCGTTCTGGAGGCAACGCATGAAAGAGAATTGGATTGCTAAAGGGGATTTACCGACACCCCTTCTCTTTTCTAAAGTTAAACAGCGACAGAAGAAGAATGAGGTTTTAACAATCAAAGATAGTGAGGGTAACTGGAGACATGGTCAACAGCAGGTGCAAGAGGTTATTCTACACAATCTAAAGAATACCTTTCGCACAGACTTACAGGGCTTACAACACATCACTAACACAGATTTGGTGCTTCGGGAGATGGATCTTCCGCAATTATCAGAGGAGAAGAAAGCAATGCTTGGAAGGGCCTTCTTGGACAATGAAATTAGAGCTGCTATGTTCTCTATTGGTAACTCTAAGTCACCGGGCCCGGACGGGTTTTCAGCTGCATTTTTCAAAGAGAATTGGGAGGTGGTGGGTCAAAGTGTTTGCGTTTCGGTGAGGAATTTCTTAGAAACGGGGTTCCTTTTAAAAGAATGGAACCACTCTCTAGTGGTTATGATTCCGAAGCGGGAGATTCCAGAGGAGGTAGGTCACTTGAGGCCGATAAGTCTCTGTAATACGATATACAAGTGTGCGTCGAAATGTTTGGCCAAGCGGGTTAAAGCAACTCTTCACGATCTTATCTCTCCGTCTCAGCATGCCTTTATTACTGGAAGGTACATGACAGACAATATCTTGCTAAGTCATGAATTGGTGGATAAAGTGAATAATAGGAGGAGGGGGACGCCACTAGCAGTTCTCAAAATTGACATGAGTAAGGCCTACGATAGGGTTCACTGGGATTTCCTTTTACGGACGCTAAGAGCTTATGGGTTCCCCTCTCACTGGGTTCAACTCATTAGCCAGTGTATTTCTACTGTCTCGTACAAGATCCTGGTCAACGGCCAGACGACAGATCAATTTAAGCCTTCATGCGGGATTAGGCAAGGCGACCCTTTATCTCCATATTTATTTCTGTTCTGTATGGATATTTTATCTCGTATGTTGCAGCTGGCGTCAGATATAGGGTAGTTTAAGGGGATCAAGGTAAACCGGGGTTGCCCGGAAATATCGCATCTATTTTTCGCTGATGATGCGATGCTCTTTTTCAACGCCAATAGGATAAGCTGCAAAAACATAACGGATGTTATTGCTAGGTTCTGCCATATCTCAGGTCAGCAATTGAATGTGGGAAAATCGCATCTCAAGGTCAGCTCCAATACTTCGATGCAAGAGAAGCAGGAGTTCGTTACAATATTAAGGATGCCTATGGTTACTACTCTGGATCACCATCTTGGCTCTCCAATCGATTTGCAGGGGACAAAGTATTCGAATTTTGTGTTTTTGATCGACCAGATATCGAAGAAGATTAACGACTGGAACGCGATTCCCTTGTCTCAAACTCAAAAGGTTATTCTTATTAACTCGGTTTTAATTTCTATGGCGTCCCATGTGATGAGTTGTTTTCATCTACCATCGGCAATCTCTTCGAAAATTGACTCGATGATAGCTCAGTTCTTCTGGGATAACAAAGATAGGAAGGGCATACACTGGGTCGGTCGGTCGATAATTCACCTTCCTAAAGGGATGGGGGGCCTAGGGATTAGGTCAATGGGGGTGGTGAATAAAGCTTTGCTCATGAAAAGTGTCTGGCGCATTCACAATAACCCTCAGTCCTTACTGGCTAGGGTCTATACCAAGAGATTTTCCTCCCCTCTCCTAACGGGGAAGCCAACCAGAATCATCAATGGCGCTTTTTCATGGGGGATGAGAGGGTTAGCTAGGGCGGGGAATATTCTTCTCAAAGGCTGTAATTGGAAAGTCGGGGATGGCAACTCTATCCTGGCTAGCAAGGACCGTTGGGTTAATGGGACAATACCGGAATTCAAGTCTACTATCACCATGGGCGAGGCAAGGGCTTGGAGAGTGAGTCACTTTATCATGCCGACGGGGAAAGACTGGGATCATGGGAAAGTCAACAGGTGTTTTGAATTCGACGACGCTAAACAAATTGTTGGGATGGAGCTGCCGTATAACCAGGCCAAAGATTATCTATACTGGAAGTATCATAAGGGAGGCAAGTTTACGGTTAAGACGGCGTATGCGATGATTCTCGGAGAAGATTCGAATCACTCTAATGGTTTCGACGGTGAAAGTCCCTTCTCTTTGTTATGGTCTCTTCGTATGGCTCCGAAGTGGAAACTTTTTATTTGGAAAATTCTTAGGAATGGCCTTGCGACAAAGTGTAATATTAATCAGAGGGGTTTAAACATCCCTTCTGCTTGTGACTTATGCTTAAACGAGGATGAGGATTACCAATACTTATTTCGCTTTTTCGAAATAGCAAAACAAACTTGGAGGAGTGGGTCCTTAGGGATTCACTCAGAATTGCGCAGTGACATTCCTTTTGTGGAATGGATGCTCTCCTATATCCGGCCTTTTCAATGCCAGGATGGTCACTTGAGTACTAGAACCATATACTTCATTACCACGTTATGGAGCATATGGGTGGCTAGGAATAACAAGGTTTTCAGAGATGAGAATGTGGATCTTTCAATGGTAATGGCTCTAATCACTAAAGGTTTGGAGCAACATGATATTACTACAAGTAATAGTTCCGGAGCTCTGAGGTATTTGCATCCACCGGAACAACATCTTTTTCCTCCCGGCTTCTTCGGGGCGACCCTTTCGGACAACGGGGGGAATCCCACCATTACCACCCTCTTGGTGGACGGAGCTTGGAATAAATCGACAAAATTATCGGGATTGGCATGGGTCAAGGACAATTTCGGGACGGGTGCAGGTTCTCCACAAGGTGGAGCGACTTTCGGTTATGCGGAATCTGCAATTCAGGCTGAAGCTCAGGCATGCCTTGCAGGGTTAAGATGGGCGATTCGCTGCGACATGAAGCATATTTTGATTTTGACTGATTCTTATTGTCTTGTGGACATGCCCCGTGGAGGTGGGTGTGTTGATATGCAGGTCAAATGGACATTGGCTGAAATTGTGGCACGAGCACAGGATTCTGATTACTGCTCCATCAACAAGGTTGATAGGGATAGGATTCAGCCGGCTCATGTTCTGGCCACGGGAGCAGCGCGTTCCCTTATTGCTTTTTCTAATGATGTTTAGTTTGTTTTCTTTTAGCTGCTGTCAAAAAAAAAAAAAAAAAAAATTCTGCTTCCTTCCTTTCGGCTTTCACTTTTTATGTACATCGGTCTCTTTTCTCTTTCTATCTGCGACCTTATTTCCAGATTCTTTTCTTGTTGCTTCTGCCTTCAATTCTTCTTCAATTCTTACAACATCTCTTCATACCATATCTTCCATTTCTAAATCAATTTTTTTTCTTTCGTTGCCGCATTCTTATTAACATTTACCTTCCTGCAAGAAAATCATAATGTTTTTAGTTTAGCATTATTCTGTTTAAGGTGAATATAAGACTTGAGAAACTGAACATCACACAAAAGTGTTTCTTATTTATGAATATATCATAGTTTTATAAGTTGAATTTAGTTGAACATGATTCTTTATAAATTGAACATGAGACTTGAGAAACTGAACATCACACAAAAATGTTCTTATTTGTGAACTATCATCTTCTATAAGTTGAACATGATGAATTATAAACTGAACATGGAAATTTTTAGACAATGCCACTTTTGATCTTTTAGTAAAGAATAATGAACATCTGCTTATAAAATCTGAACATTATTAAAGAATATTGAGCACCTACATAAAAAATGCTTTTGAAAATATCATACTAGTTTTATAGGTTAAATTTAGTTGTACATAATTCTTTATAAGTTGAACATGAGACTTAAGAAACTGAACATCACACAAAAATATGAACATATATTAATTTTATAAGTTAAATTTAGTTGAACATGATTTTGTGTAAATAAAACCTGATTCTTTATGAATTGAACACGACAGTTGAAAAACTGAACATCGCACAAAAGTGTTATTATTTGTGAACATCATCTTTTATAAGTTAAAGATGATAAATTATAAATTGAACACAACAAACTCATATTTAATATTCAGCAATAATTACCACAAGTACAACCACCAATAACAACAATCCTAACAAACTCATACTTAATTCTTTATAAGTTGAACATGAGACTTGAGAAACTGAACATCACACAACAGTATAGAAAATATATTAGTAAGTATTGAACATATCGTTTTATTAGTTGAACATGATTCTTTATAGGTTGAACAAGAGAGTTAAAAAACTGAACATCACTCAAAAGTGTTATTATTTATTTCATCGACAATATTAATTTGAACATGAAAATTTTAAATCAAATAAGATCTTAATTTGAAGAGTTAGCGATTAGCAGCATTCAATCGACAGTGTACAGAAAGCTATCCGCTCATTAAGTGCATTTCCCAGGCTATCAATAGATCAATAATATATCTATATGATTGTCACCACAAGCAAGGAGATGAAAGATACTGGAAACTAACAGGAATAGACCAAACCTAACTAAAATTACCCTCGAAAAATCAAATTAGAATTTATAAAAATAAGAGCTTAATTTAATCTTTAAAGGTTAAAATTGGGAGCAAGAGAATTACGCAAAAAAACAGCGACGATGACGATCGAACAACTATTCGGTATCATATTTTGCGTAAAATTGAACATGATTCTTTATAAGTTGAACACGAGAGTTGAAAAACTGAACATCACACAAAAATGTTATTATTTGTGAACATGACTTTTATAAGTTGAATTTAGTCGAACGTGATTCTTTATAAGTTGAACACGAGAGTTGAGAAACTGAACATAACACAAAAGTATTGAACATATATTAATTTTACAATTTGAATTTATTTGAACATGATTCTTTATAAGTTGAACATAAGTTCTGAGAAATTGAACATCACACAAAAAAGGTTCTTATTCGTGAACATTAACCGGGATATATTATGTTATTGTAACATTTGTTAATATCAAAATTCATAGAGTACATGACAATTACCATTCAACAATTTCTGACAGGCACAAACCATAAAAAAGGACAATCCACATTTTTTCTTCTTCTATTAGCCACATTACAATAGTAATGAAAAGGAAATGAAAACACAAAGGGATGAAATGTACCATGTGTACTTGAGCACGAACCATAAAGCAACTGAACACAAAATTAGATCATTGCATCCTCTGCATCATCTTTTTTGGCTTCTTTACAAAACTAAAATTGTGCTTCCTGAGGTAATTCACGCATCTATGAGATTTATAAATCGCCGACGATGAATCAGCTCCATAAGCTCAAGAACATCTGACCTAAATCAATATCAAATCATATTCGTTAGCTCATCTCCGTCAATCTCGTGTTCCTTGCTCTCTGAAAAGATCGAGAGAGCAACAAATGTTCTAACCGGAACGGAAGAGATCCAAACTCCGACAAATAATTACAAAAACCACTAATTAATTTTAGCAAAAACTCAACAAATTGCAATCGCAGTTTCGGAGAAGGAGAGAGAAAGAGAGATTACAGATGAGGAGGATGAGCTAGCTGCGAGTGCGACCACGGTGAAGGAGGCGAGAAGGATGAGGAGCGAAAAAGGAAAGGACGAAGAAACATAGAAACATAACGCCGACGATGGAGGTAATTGCTGGGAGAAACCACCGAGAAAATCAATGTAGCTGGTGATATTATGATGGAGGTGGTGGTGGCGCCGCCGGTGATTTGCCATATCAGTAAAAAAAATGGAGAGAGAAAATGGAGTTGATGAGAGAGAAGATGGTGAGAGGTTAGAGGAGAGAGAAAATGGGTATATGCTGAATTTATGGGTGATATTATGATGGAGGTGGTATTTAATCCAGAAACAACGTCGTTTTATCTAGTATGCACGCATAGATGCGTAGATAGGTATCTATATATTAATAATTATGCGCCTCTCCACCAATACCATACCTCTATTTATGCATCTTCACAAGGGAGGGCTAGGAATTTGAAAGAAAGATGCGTAAAGTGATCGAAGAGTCCGTCTTACAAGGTTTAGTCACCCTCTATGAATTTTAGGATGTACAATCTATACCTATCTATACCTATACTAAAAGAGAAGTTCCTCTCTCCTCCTATGTCCACATGTCACTACCTCGATTAATCTCACGATTTTTTTCAATTTTTTTATTTTTTTTATTTTAATGTGATTTAATTTAATTAGTTGTGTTTACTTATATGATATATTTCCAGATTCTTCTTAATTTAATTAGCACGTATATTATCTTCTAAAATATTACATAAGGTTTCAAAGTTGACAAATCTAAAAGATTTGATACCGTTTACTCCATAGTATATTAATGTTTGGCAACTTATGGCAAATCTTTGTTCTACTTTCCATTATTTTATCAAACCTTACAAATTTATCATAGTAATTATGAAAAGGTTGACTAAGATTTTATTCTTCATTGGAATCCTAAATCAAGACAAGATCTCAAACAATCTTTTTGAAATTACAGTAGAAGGAATCAAATATTTGATTTACCATATTTTAACAAATTAACAAAATTTGCATCTCACGGTTTTATGACCACGAAAAATATTATACGGAAGAGAGTACATATCATGCAAATCAACTCGATAAAATTACCTGTTCTCTTCCATATATTATATAAACACGGGAACACAATACAAAACATATATCATACAAACGTGCAACTTGCAAGATATCTCTCTGTTTTTCATGGCTCTTCCAATAACAATGCTCAATGATGTCACTCCCGGAAAAGAAAATTGGAAAATAGGAGTGCGAATATTAAGGATGTGGGAGGCACCGGATTATTACAAACCGGAAAAACCTGGATCCCTTGAAACCGTTTTGGTAGACGAAAAGGCATATTAAAATCTTTAAACAATTTTATATTATTGGTTTTTGAATTGGTATATTATCTTCTATAATGAATTTATTTTGATTACAAGGATCGAAGATTCAAGCCAGTATTAGGAGCACACTCATTGACAAATTTTAAAAAGAGTTGAAAGAAGGTGCTACTCGGGTGATTGCTAATTTTGGAGTAGTCGGAAATAAATTTAAACATAGAGCGGCATCCAATACTTACAAAATAAACTTTTTCTACAAAACTACAATCAAAGTAAGTGGTGATGATAAACTCCCCTAACATGGGTTTCAAATTGTACCTTTTGAGAGGATATTGAAGGAGTTGAGTGACATGTTCTTAGTGGGAGTTAAGCTAATACATGGGGTCTAACCTTTTGGAATTTTTACCATTTGGGACCTATACCTTTTTTTTTCACCGTTTAGGACCTCATTCCCTTTTTCCGATCAAGTTTAACTAGAGTACTTTAAAAGGTTAGGTCCTTGGGTTAAAAGATTAAACTAATTCCAAAGTTTGAGGACTAACATTTTCATTTTTTCACCTTTCAGGACCTAAACTTTTTATTTTTCACCTTTTGAGACCTCATCCATGTAATTCCAATGCAATTATTAAACTTCTAATCATTTACATAATAATATGTATAACTTGATTCACAAACTTTGCCCATATAAAAATTGATTTTGGGCATCAAAACATATATCACACAAACGTGCAACTTGCAAGATATCTCTCTGTTTTTCATGGCTCTTCCAATAACAATGCTCATTGATGTCACTCCTGGAAAAGAAAATTGGAAAATAGGAGTTCGAATATTAAGGATGTGGGAGGCACCGGATTATTACAAACCGGAAAAACCTGAATCCCTTGAAACCGTTTTCGTAGACGAAAAGGCATATTAAAACCTTTAAACAATTTTATATTATTGGTTTTTGAATTGGTATATTATCTTCTATAATGAATTTATTTTGATTACAAAGATCGAAGATTCAAGCCAGTATTAGGAGCACGTACACTCATTGACAAATTTTAAAAAGAGTTGAAAGAAGGTGCTACTCGGGTGATTGCTAATTTTGGAGTAGTCGGAAATAAATTTAAACATAGAGCGGCATCCAATACTTACAAAATAAACTTTTTCTACAAAACTACAATCAAAGTAAGTGGTGATGATAAACTCCCCTAACATGGGTTTCAAATTGTACCTTTTGAGAGGATATTGAAGAAGGAGTTGAGTGACATGTTCTTATTGGGAGTTAAGCTAATACATGGGGTCTAACCTTTTGGAATTTTTACTGTTTGGGACCTATACCTTTTTTATCACCGTTTAGGACCTCATTCCCTTTTTCTGATCAAGTTTAACTAGAGTACTTTAAAAGGTTCGGTCCCTGGGTTAAAAGATTAAACTAATTCCAAAGTTTGAGGACTAACATTTTCATTTTTTCACCTTTCAGGACCTAAACTCTTTTTTTTCACCTTTTGAGACCTCATCCATGTAATCCCAATGCAATTATTAAACTTCTAATCATTTACATAATAATATCACTACAAGAAAATGACCATTTAGCGACGGATTTTTGTAACCGTACAAATATCGGTTGCTAAATTACTACTAGTCAAGTGTCAGTCGCCACTTTGGTACGGAAGTATTTTCGGTCCCTATTTAGCTTCGGATTATCATTCAGTCACAACAATCTGTAACAAATTACCTACCAAGCATACGTTGGTCACTAATTATTTACATAAATAATTTTAGTCACTATTTAATTACCAACAAAATTTCAGTCACAAATTTCAGTCACTAAATAGTTACAGAAATACTTTTTAGTCAATATTTTGATATAAAACAATTTCAATCCCCATATAGCGACAAACACGATTTCAGTCGCAATGCGTTAGTCACAAAATAAGGACTAGCTAATTTTCTGTCACTTATTAGTTACAGTTAATGTTCTGTCACAAATTCCAGTCGCAATTTTATTACCAACTAAATTTCAGTCACTAATTAAACACTGGATAACTTACTGTCCCTATTCCACTACGAAGATAATATTGACTATAATTTTTCGATTGAAATAAGACATGAGTGTGCTTGTACGTACGTATAAAATCAATACAAACACGAATTTAACCAAACTATATATTCACGTACGACACGACAAGTTAAATATATATATATATATATATATATATATATATATATATATATATATATATATATATATATATATATATATATATATATATTTATATATATATATATATGCAATCTTGTACTTCCTTTGTTACGTTTCTGAAAGTTTTCCATTTCTTTGGACACGTACACTTGCCAATGCACATTTTGTAGCGTTAACATCTCTAATTACATGTTAGGAAAAAATATACATTTTTGATATTTTTAAAATACTAGCCGAGACGAAATAAACAATACCCACATGATTACAATTTTTCTTACATATCCTATATAATAATAAAAAAAAAAGTCATTGGCTTATGTGAGGCCTCCAAATCTCCAATGAAGCAATTCTATACACTCCCGCCAAAAGTACATAAATCCCTCCGAAACAACCATCACAAAATTTAAAAATTGAAGAAACAAACTCCCATTTAATAATTTCCCAAATAAAACTTAAGTAAAAACAAAAACCACCTAAATTTATGATACACTTTTTTTTCTCTCTCTCTCTCTCTCCTCAATTTGTAAAAGCTTTATTTGCCCTTTTGTACCATGGTTCACGGCAACACAAGAAAAGTGCACATTCGACATTTCCCGAGGGGGCAAGCTGCATGAAGTTTCTAGGGTTTTGATTTCAGAAGGTTCAGAACTATATATGTTATCTATCAATCGAATTGCTTTTTTTTATTTTAGATGAAATTTTGTTGTTTGGGGATTAACCGTCTAAGCCCATGCATGTCGTTGATTGCTACTATATGGGATGGATCGGATTGGGCTACCGATGAGGCCGGTATAATATCAACCACGGATATGATCCGTTTCTGGCCGAATTTACCGGAGTTGTGACTCTTGGGTGTGCATTCGACCCAATACAAATTCCATCAGGTTGCGGTGAAATAACACTTGAAGGATTACGAGACTATGAGGAGTTTAGGAGGCAACAACTGACATACTCCTATTGCAGTGATAAGAAGAGGTATACCACACCTTTGCCTGAGTGTTTGGTTGGTCCAACAGGTGGACTTGCGTATTATTAGGCCAAATAAGTTTCTATATGTTTTTTTAAATATTTTCAATTAAGTTATTCATTTGGAGGATTATAATTCATTCTCCATTCATTTGATTCATTCATGTTATTGAAAAATAGTTGTAAAAGAGGGACGGATCCAGGAATCCAGTAAAGGGGTGTTTTTATAGGTATCCGTGCAATAGCACGGGCACAAACTAGTTGGAAAGAAATTAAAAGAAATTCACGTACCTACTATATCACTTTCATCTTATTTTAATAAATTCAACTCGCTCTCCGACCTATAACTACGTGTCGGTCAAACTGTATCTTTTAATTAAATACAGAGAGAGTAATTTTCAAACATCTATATATACTCACTCTTTTATATATATATCATATTTAACTCCTTAATTAAATTCTTTAAAGTAGTTTTCCTATGAGATCGCTTGTGCATAAGACTACGTACTAATCATATTATCATTAAGAAACATGACTATATATTGATAAAATGTAACCTCCATTCCATAATATAATGATTCTCATGTTTAATTATTATTAATTCATATATGGTCAAATTAAATTTTTATGTTTAATTATTAGTATAAATAATAGAAAATTAATTTGTGGGATCTCATTGGAATTATTTCAATGTAAATTTTCTAAATTTTCAATATTTTTTTTATAATTTTTACTAATGTAAAATTAAAACTATCAATGTTCAAAGTAGTGCATTGGAGACCACATATTATAAAAAAGTGAGGAACATTATGGAATGTAGAGATTATTTGATTAGAAAGTATAACTAGTTGTTTGATTATGATTATTGAACATAACTATTTAATCAGTATGTGTAATTAATTTGAAAATATTACTTGGTAAAAAAAGTTGATTTATATATAAAACCATCAAAATATATAAGTTAATTTCTTTTAAAATTCTTTAATATGTAAGTATTCACAAGTAATTTCTCCATTTGGTAAACTCTTTGTTTAATATCTAAGACCAAGATAATATTTTTTATACTTAAGGAAGATATCTTAAACTAATACTTCCTCTGTTCATAAATATTCGCAACGTTTGATATTTTGACACTATTCGTATATTCCACTTTGACTATTGTATGAAACATAGTCATGCGAGATCTGGTTAGATTCGTCTCAATACATATTTTCAAAAGATCAAATTTTTATAATTTTTGTTTGAAGAAAATTTAAGACATTGACGATCTAAAATGTGCATTGACATGCGTGAAAGTGACAAACATTGCGAGTATTTATGAACGGCGGGAAGTATATCGTTTGCTAAATAACCTAATATACTATTGTTTATCCTATTTTTTTAAGTGAAATGACAATTGATTCATGTGATCAATTTATTTCATTAAAGTAAGAAATGAGGATAAATATCACCTCCTATTTAATCACCTTTTAAGAAGGGGTTTGTTTTCTTTGTTCTACCTACTTAAACTTTGTTCTATTCTTAGTACTCTGTATATATATTTCACCGTGTTACCCCTTTTATCATAATAATTACACATTTCTATCATATATCTTACGTTACCCACTATTGTCCATTATTTTACTACCTCTTTTTATCGATCATATAAACATGAGACTACAATAATTGAGTACCTAAAAAACCCGAAGGAAGTATAAATTTCAAAAGAAAATTATTTTTCGGGTAGAATTTGTGAGTCAAATCAAGACTATAGCTAACACAAAATATTACTATAAAGTACTCCGTATAAAGTAACAAAAACAAATAATTAAATACTAAATTTACAAATCAAACCCCTTAAAAACTGCATACTCCAACATATTCTTACCAAAATGGGAGGTTTTCTAAATCTATACTGGATATACCATTAAATTATTAAAATAATATATTAGCATTAAAATAATATTATCTGTTATAGTTGGGCAAAAACAGTGAAAAAAGAAAAGGAAAAACCAAATTCATGTGAGCGCCAAACAAAGAGTTAGAGAGAGACTGAAATTTTCATTTTGCGCCATCAACCAAAACACCAAAAACATGAGCGCCATAACCAAATCAGTAAATTTGAGTAACCAAATAGTTTCAGCAAAAATCAAAACCATTCATAGGTTTCTCTCTCCTCCTTTGTTTTCTCTCTTCATAACCAGAAGAAACTTCTCCCTTTCTCTTTCAGATTTGAAGTGCGGTTTTCTTAATAAAATTTATTGGATGCAAACACTGTGATTCATATCTTATGATAATGGTCCGGATTTTTATTTTTCGACGTTCTTCCAACCCTAATTTTATCTCCCAGTTTAGCGTTTCGAGTAGCTAGTTGTTAGGCCGGCTGACCAGACCGCAATTAGCTAAAGACCCGGTGGTGGTGGAAGCAATCGAGGCCCTCGATTTCTCGGACCCCGATTCGATTCTTCTTCTTCATCGACTTATGCTGCTTTCTGCCTCTGACAATCTTCGTCCTCATGGCGCCGCCTCGGTCAAGGTCTGTAAACTTTTTGGGTCTAGATCTGTTGATTTTAATTGATTTAGCTGTTTTTATGATCTGTGATTTATTTTTTCTTCACTTTTGTTAAGTGAGTATTGGTTTTTTGGATCTGGGTTTATTGTTATTGATCTGGTTTTGTTTTATTGTGTTTTTTGTTGGTAAAGTTTTGAACTTTTTGTGTTTTGAATGGTGGATTTTTATGGTGAATACTTTTGAATGGTGAATGAAAACCCTAGTGTTTTCTTTCAAGCTAAAAAGGGTCTTAGACATGGGGATCCCTTTTCTGTCTGCTCTTGGAATTGATTTTCTATCCAGATTCAAGATTGAAATGAGTGAGAATCGTGATTTTTTATTTTCATACTATGCGTGAAAAACTGCAGATTACTATTTTCAAGTAGATTACTAATTTATTTGTTTATGAATAATCGGATAATTTTCTGTAGTGGTAATACTGTTTCCGTGAGGAGGTAATTTTCAGCTTCATGAAGTTCTCTAAACTCTAAAGCATAAAAGGGACTTGAATTGGACGGACAAAAGCAGTATTTTATTTACATATGTGGCTTCTATAAACTGTAAGCCTACCATTAGATATGAGAGCCAGATCTTTCTACTCCTAAGGTGCTAAAAGAAGTTCAGAGATTTTGTCGGACTTGTGTCACTATTGATCAGTCCAAGAGAGCTTTGGTGGCTAAGGATCAACATTGTCTTCGTGAGTCTAAAGAAGTCCAGGAGATTGGGATCTGTTAGATCTATCTGTTTGGAATGAAGCAGCTATAGGCCGTGGCAATTAAACAAGATAAGGTTTGGATAGGGTGACGTCATTCTTATAATATCAGGTTTGATGACATTTGGACAATGCCAGTATGGCTGTACCAAATGGTTTGATTTGTTTTCCAAGGTTGTGTTCAGGACGACAAGTTCTCCATCAAGAAGCTATACAAAAGTTGCATGTTCCTGTTACTTTTGTTCCAGACAAAAAATCTTATGTAATAAACTGGCTAGACCAAAAGGAATTTTTGTAAAATCGTTGACTATCTTGCACAACTTTTCTACCAAAGATAAAATGATGTAGTGGAGTATTCAAACTCATGGAGAATATAGAGGATATATTCCTTCGTTGTTGTTTTTCTGGCCTAAGATTTTGCAGGTTCTTAAGCTTGTAAGAGGTTACCTTCCTCATGATCTTGAAGTGCAGCAAGATGCCAAAGCTTATAGGAGAAAAGTAAAAAATAACGAGTGTAGAATGTGTTTGCATAGACTCTATAGTGGCTTGGGGATGTTTTCAGAATTATTATGTTTAGACTCTATAGTGGCTTGTCGTAGCTCTGAATTTCCTTTAATATTGTTACATTTCTGTAATTAGCTTCACTCACGAGGTTTCCTTTCTCTCAACCCTTCCTATAACACTAGTAGAAAAAACCCTTATTGCAGCGGGCTTTTAGACCCCTGTTGCAGCGTACATCGTATGCTGCGACTGGGGGGCCTGCAACAAGTCTGAACTTGTTGCAGCGTACAATGTTCGCTGCTAAAAGTGGTTTTTTGCAGCTTACATATGTATGTACGCTGCAACAAGTGCCAAAAAATTGGCAAAAATTTGAACTTGTTGCAGCGTACATATATACATATATATGTTCGCTGCAAAAGACTCAACTTTTTGCAGCGTACATTTATTTGTACGCTGCAACAAGTCTGGAATTTTGTGAAATTTTTTTCCCTTGTTGCAGCGTACAATATATATGTACGCTGCAACAAAGCACTTTTGGCGGGAAAATTCTAATTTTGTTTAGGGATACCTAGAGTGCCTTGCACCAAATATAGAAACCTGTCAAAACAATAATAGAATAACGCAACCTGTATAACAAATATAAAAACAACAACTGGAGTTTTGTATATATCCCAAAACCAAAGTGTACGTACCACATACAATTAAATATATGTATGTTCCAATTTCAACGAACGCATACATTTTAATATAAAAGATTGTTCTATAACATCTAAACCAACTCGATCAAGCGCTCATGCCAATAACAAATACTTGCTGGTAAAAAACTTAGCCCATTGCTCACGAACCACATCAATTTCCTCACTAGCATAAGGCGCATTCCTCGGAGTATATACCTTTACAAAAATAAAAATAAAAATTAAGCATTAGATTAAATGCAAATTAAATGTCACATTTTTACATTCAAACAACTAATGACAATGTCCTAACAGTCTAGAACACGAATCAAAAGTAAGGAAAATGTCATTTTAGCAAATGTTGGTACTACGGGAAAACAGATCCAGCAAATGTTGGTGTTGTGAAACCTCTGTATGAAGACCTCAATCTTCAGGTATAATGAATGAAAAAATTATCCTAGAATAGCATGCACAGTAAGTGCTGATTGTTTTCTCCCTCATTTAACTTTTTTTTTTTGTTTTTGGTGTGATAATGATATGTTTATGGTAGGGGATCTTTGCTGAGTATGAGAATCTAACAGTCAGCATTGAGATTCATGCTGCTTTGTTTGTGATTATAAAAAAATAACGACAGTCCCACTTTGTGCTGACTGATCTAAATTGAGAAATGGGAAGTCTGGAAGCAAAGACAGACTATTATGATGATCTGGCTTAGGGTATTTAGAATATACCTTCTTTACTTGCATACGCCCATTTTTATCAGGATATACAACTGCAAATGACAATTTTGCATCTCGTCTTCTGGCAGCTGGAGATACTTCTTTCACCTGAAGGTAATAACAACCAATATCACACACATGAAACCTGTGGATACGAGTGAGGGAAGACAGGAGATAAAAATGATGAATAATAATGCGGAGTTCAGGTTTGCAAACATACGAGATCAGTCATCTCTCTAAGTGTAGCATCCATCCAGGTATAAATTTGAACCTTGTCCTTGGGTTCTCCTTGCCTCTCACTGAAAAATCTTCTTGGGTATGGTGACCTCCAATCTAAAGAAGATGAGGAAATTAAATTTAAATTCAGCCAATCTGCAAAATAAACCTGTTTGATAAACCAGGAAATGCATACTAGATACAGAATCATTACAAAGCCATTATCATCTCATAATGACAGCACCAACATATTTTAAAGCATTAAAGAAATGGTCACTAAATAAGTGAAAAGACTGTAGTTTGATCTGCTAGCGCGCAAACGGATAGGAACCTTATGAGAATCATGGCAATCTAAAGAGCTAAAATGCTCACAGGCTAACCATAAGTTATTCAGCAAATGTGCTTTCTCAAAAACATCTTGAGCTAAAAAAGAAGCAGTAACAGAATGCTTCTTGTCTGATGGATGCTAAAAAAGAAACAGAAAAGATGTGAAAAAGCACCTGCTGCCTATAGCTGCATGGTACTGAATAATGAGATGCTCTTCTTGTTCTGTAAAATCTTTATGCTTAAGGTCAGGCCTCAGGTAGTTAGTCCACCTAATCCTGCAACTCTTCCTACATCTAATCCTGAAATAAAATTTTTGTTACCAATTCATTTTGTTTGTAGCTGCATGGTACTGATGTTGTGATGTTTGGAAGGAGCTGGGGGAATTCAAGAAGACAGAGTTTGGTTATTGATGATGAAGAAGATGATGATGAAGTTGAGGGAGGTGCAGTTGTTGTAGAAAATGAAATATCTTGAATTTTAAAAATATATTACAACTTACCAATTCAGAGGTTGATGTATTGCAAAATGAGTTGAATTTGATTAAGGAAATGGACAGTAATTTTCATAGAAGTGAAAGCTTGAAGAACTCTGCTTTGCAGTCCGTCACGGAAGATTTAGAGGCAGCAAGGAAAGAATTAGAGGCTATCAAAGCATAAGGGTTTCAAGTTATGGGTAGTATGGATATAATAAGAATTGAGCTGAGTAACATGTCAAAGGAGAGGAGCAAAATTGAGAAAATGGAAGCAGAAACTGAAAATTTGTAAAGAAGCTGAACTCAAAACTTCTTAGAGAGAAAGACAAGTTGGAAGTTGCCAGGGCATCTGAGGAAAAGGCGAAATCAAAATTGGAGTATGATTATTTAACTGGATGTGCGGCCGGAGCTCGAGAGATTGCTGACAAGAAAGTGTCAGCAGCTCATGCATGGGTAGAAGCATTAAAGGCCAGTGAGAGAGAGATCAACATAAAACCTGCACTAGTGGAGAGAAAAATTGGAGAACTTAAGCTAGAAGAAGTAAAGAGGATAGAAGAATCGAAAAACATGGCAGAATCGACAACAGAGGAGCTACAGCAAGAGAGACACCAAAAAAACAAGAGCTTTCAGGAAAAAAAACAAGAGACCATGAGTATACCTCAACACCAGTAAGTCAACCAAAGTTCTGGAGATCTCTCAACTCTCCTACTACAAGACGTATGAGCACTTCAACTTCTTTATCTGTGAAAAGGAGGAGAAATGCAATGCTCAAAGTTGCTTAATATTTTTCTAATGAACACACTGAGAATGACAAGGCAGACACTCACAATTAATCAGGTTCTCTTATATTTATTCCATAGAATCACATTCAACTGCTATGGGATATACAAACCTGCTTCTTCAGAGTGTATTTCTTTTTGGAGATTTTGTAGCCAATACAATGATTTAATAACAAAGTTCTACAGTTAATCTTTAGCAAACTTCAAAAGCAGTCTACTCGTACTTTAAAGCCGATTATAGTAGAAAGCATACCAATCAAAGTTGTACTATACTGCAAGCAGCAAGAGGTGATCAAGCTGACTCCAAACCGAGAATGACCTGTCAAGTCTTCAGGCCCATCACTCCAATTATCTTCATACGCTTTGCGCCAGATTCATGTTAATACGAATCTCAATTGCATACTGCGCTTTCTGAAATTGCACGGAGAAGTTTTATAGGTCAAAAACTGTAGAAAGAGAACACACCCAGGGAGAAAAGATGCAGCTCAGAGAGATAGAGAGGACCTCTATAACCGGAAGAGAGGCAAATGTCCTCTTTGCTTGAGCATTCTTCAAATAATGCGACTCATCTGCTATGACGACCTGCATAAACACAATAGTTCCTAAGACTTTTACCTTGATTTTTATTTGCAATTTCAAGTAAAACCCATCACTAAATTAAATTCACCAACCACATTTATCAACGAAGAAACAAAAACTAACAAAATTCAGTCAATTGCAAGAGTAGCAGCTAGATCTGTATTTTATCTATTTCCTCAAAAATATGTTTTTTCTTGCAGGCCAAGGCAAGAAAGGAGCCAAGAAATCAATACCAGGCATCCAGACCAACAGTGAGACAGAGTGTTGCATTTTGGGAACAGGGAGCAGGTCAGTGATCAGCCAACGAACCAGGTTTAGACAGACAAATATCTGTTCAAATCCAAATCAAATTTTCACAGACTGAATACAGAAAAGGGATAGTGAACCCTCCTAAGACACTAAATCAGAAAAATACAATTAAAGAAGCGAGCTAGAAAGTCTAAATAAAGCTCAATAAGAGAATCAAACAAACAACTTTTCTTGTGGAGATATCCTCTGGAAAATATCCACCACTAGGACTCTCAACTAAATTACACGTGACATAATGCTTCATATTTATATTTCTTAAGCCTATAACTAAGGCTATCTACGAAGTAATATCAAGCACCAATATCAACAACACTGGTACAATAAAAAGATCAAGAATTCAACCAGAAAAGAAAAAAAGAGATCAAGAATGAAGAATCAAATATGGCCATCATCTTTTGGAGGCTGAACTCTGAGTTAGATCCATTTTCAACTCAAAACTGAAACAATTCAAGAGCCTGCTGAATCTCACTGTAAGTTTCAGTTCAGTTTTTTCCCAATTTCAATTGTAGAGTTCCCAAAAATGTGAAATTAGTTTCCAGCAAAACAAAATCAGCATTGATACCAAAAAAAGACCAAGCAGAATCAATGATGAGCTTCCAAATCTTCATTTGACTCATAAATGCAAGCTAAATTCTTAACAATACGGCTAAGTAAGTTGAAAGAAAAGACCACTAGCTAAATTTTCTAAACAAAATTACACTCTTAATAAAGCAGCACTCACCTGAAATTTTCTAAACAAAATTACAGTCTAAATGACCAAGGTCAACTCAAGCAACCTCCTCAATCACTTTTTATCTCAAGAAAAATAATTAAGGAACACTCTGAAGTCTGAACAGAACAAATGTAAAACAATGATCAAAGGATGTCAACTTATCTGTTATTAAAAAATGACCACAGTAAATTGGTTCACACTTTCAAGTGATAACCTAGTAAAGTAGTTAGTGTGAAGACTAAGGCTAATGAGAGTTTTTCAACTATAAATCCTATTTGTGAATGGCCCACTAAGCATTATGCATTAATTATAACTTAATGGTACAAATAGCATCACATAAACAAAGTGGCCGATTTAGTGTATATGCTTAAAAAATGTCAGAACATAGAAAGATGAATTTGGTACTGTACATGGTACACAATCCTCAATGACTGAACTTGACAATCGGATTGGTCTTTGCGTATTTTTACTGAACCCAAATGGTCATTTCACAAAGTAACATAGTTTAACCCAGATCAAAGTAGCAATTTCCGGACAACAAATAGAGAAGCACGGAAAACTGATAGAAATAGCTTATATGGTGCTGTACATAAAAAAGGACAAGTCCCAGCACCAGTTCCAAACTACACAAACGCCCATTTTAACCCAACTACAAATTGCAAATTGCAGCCAATTCAAGGAAGTCAACTCCTAGTAAAATTGGCATTGCAATAGCTAAAATGTATAAAAAAATTAAAAACAGTACCCAAATTGCCAAACAAAGAACACCAACAATTATATAATCTGATTATGTCAATCTCTATCAGGTTATCCAATTATGAAAATCTGCTTAATTCAACGTATGTGTTAAAATACTTACAAATTTGCAAAATTAAGGAGAAAATTCAACAAACACTAACAAAGAAGAATCATGAGCCGTAAGTTGCAAATCAAAATAGTAAAGAAAAAATCGAAAATCAATGAAAGCCTAGTCATAACACAAGTTTGACAATCTACAACATAAAACCTAAACCTCAAAATCACAAAATTAAGCAGAAAATCAAACGAATAACACCGAATCAACAAGGACAGAAGAAAATCACCATAATAGGATGACATACTTTAGTTTGAAGAAGCTCTTTAATATCTTCCCTAGATTATTTTTAGACAATATCAATGAAATTCATGCACGTATTATCAAACCTGGATGAAAACATTTGATGATGCATACATAAAAACATTTTTTTAGGAGAAAAAGGAATCATGAAGGACAGATTTCCTCAAAGACCACAACTTCTCTCAAAGTAGCCCTTCAAAAATCACATTTCAATAGTACAATGCAATTAAAAACAGTCAACCCACCTCCCCTGCTCCACCCCACCACGACCGCCACCACCACCACCACCATTTTCTAATTCCAACACCACCCCATCTTTATCTATGAACAAACCCTAAAACCGAATTGAACAAACGAATTGAACAAACCCTAAAAACGAATTGAACAAACGAATTGAATCCTAAAAACGAATTGAACAAACGAATAGAACAAACCCTAAAACGAATTGAACAAACAAATTGAACAAAACCTAAAACGAAGCACAAAACTCAAAAAAACGAATTGAACAAAACGGCACCTGGAGAGGAGGCGAGAAAAGAGACCCACCGGCGACTGGCGAGGAGGCCAGAACCAACGACGACTCTATGAGGAAGCTCGATTGATGACGCATGAATGGTTTTTTTTTTGAGGGGGCGACGCAGGGAAAGCTAAGGGAAGAAAAAGGGAGTTGAGCGCGAGAGCTGAAATTTTGAGATGCTTAATTGTTTTGAATTACTCCGTAGTATTCAACCAACATTGCAGCTTTTTTTTTTTTTTTTAATCCGGGTTATTGCAGGGGGCTTTTAAATGTACGCTGCGATAAAACGGGCTATTGCAGGGGGCTTTTAAAATGTACGCTGCAACAAACACTTTTGCAGGGAACAATTAAATTGTACGCTGCAACAACCATTTAAATGGTTTGACCCGCGTTGACCGACTGGTTGTTGAAGCGTATTAATACATGTACGCTGCAACAAGGGGGTTGCAACAGGGGTTTTTTCTACTAGTGTAAGGTGGGAAGTTAGGTTCAAGTTTTATGGTTCTAATTAGTTGTTCTGGTGTTTTTGAATTTTCTTAATGTGTGTTCACTCTTTTCTAGATCAGTAATAATACGTCGAAGGTTCCCCACTGCTGCCCCCAGTGGGAATGTGGGATTCCGAGCTGTATCTCAGTCCCGGCGTAGCTGATCATCTGTATCAGGACCCTTAATTTACTTAAATGTGGAATTCCGAGCTGTATCTCAGTCCCGCAATTAGCTTAAGACCTGGTGGTGGTGGAAGCAATCGAGGCCCTCAATTTCTTGGAACTCATATTTATAAAAATGTGATCCGAGACCTGTTGTTTGCTTCATCGGCCATAGGCCATAGGCTATAGGTATTTTCTTTCTGCTTGCTAAGCTATTTATATCTGCTGTTCCTGGAATTGAAAGTTATGTTTAGTGGGATGCATGTTTTTGTTATAGTTCTAGTAACTACATAGTGATAACTAGGTCATTTATGTATTTTATATTTTTATACGGATGATCCTCTTTTACTTTCGCATTTCTTTCTATCAAGGAAATCTGAAACCACTCTTGCACTTTGCAGCTGAAAAAAGAAGGCAACTGGTGGCTGAAGAAACAATATCCAAGAGTGGGCAATTTACTTTCCTGAATTGATTCAATCTAAGCACAAGTACAATAGCTGCCCTGTTAAGGAGAATGTGAAGCTCTATGCTAATAGCTTTTAATTTACTCAGTTAGCCAGGAGCCGAGATACAACTCCATTGAGACCGTAAGCCAAACTAAAGTTGCAGGGAAGTAGGGAATTCATAGTAGCTGTTGAAGACTTTATATGTTTTCACAGCAGTTGAAGACCTTAGTTAAAGACCTTAGTTGAAGACCTTATCTGTTCTGTTTGAGCTCAGGCATTTTTTTTTTTTACCATAGTTGACTATGGTTAACTTTGCTAAGAGTTGTATTACCTTTATGGCTTTCAAAGTGTTGTTCGCTAGGTGTTTGTTTGTTTTCGCTTGTACAAACGGCATTTTCTTTGAGTTTAATACAATGATTTTTTTACAACAAAAAATAACTCATTGGGTTATATAGAGTAATATATATTGCAAATATCATTATCTTAAAAATTCTTCGTCACCAATAAATTAAGAAAGTGGCTAATTTGCAATTGACTTTTTTAGTTGCCACATAGGAACTAATACATTTAGTACCAATTTAGCGACTAAAATCACTTAGTCACTAAACTACGACGGAATTATCTAGTACCAATTAGTACCAATTTAGCGACTGCTTAAACGTCTGTTGTTAATTTGTCACTACATGATACAGTTACTAAATTGTCACGATATCGTTGGTTGTTAATTTGTGACCACATGATACGGTCACTAAATTGCCGCGAAATTGGTGGTCGTTAATTTGTGACTGCGTAATACGGTCACTACATTGTCGCGAAATAACCATCACAAGTTAGGCACTAATAAAGTGTCGGTCGCTACATAGTAACTAGAAAATTCGGTCACAAAATAGCGATGATTACTAATCAGTCATCAAATAAACACAAATTTAGTGGTTACCATATGGTGACTGATAATATTTTCGGTCGCAAAATTGAGACAGTTCAAATTTTGCGACCAGGTCTTTAGTGACGGATCAAATCAGTCACAAATCCGTCGCTAAAGACGTTTTGCGACTGAATTTTGATGTTTAGCGACTGATTTTTCCGTCGCTAAATGGTCATTTTCTTGTAACTTGATTCACAAACTTTGCCCATATAAAAATTGATTTTGGGCATCAAAACATATAATATACAAACGTGCAACTTGCAAGATATCTCTCTGTTTTTCATGGCTCTTCCAATAACAATGCTCAATGATGTCACTCCTGGAAAAGAAAATTGGAAAATAGGAGTGCGAATATTAAGGATGTGGGAGGCACCAGATTATTACAAACCGGAAAAACCTGGATCCCTTGAAACCGTTTTGGTAGACGAAAAGACATATATTAAAACCTTTAAACAATTTTATATTATTGGTTTTTGAATTGGTATATTATCTTCTATAATGAATTTATTTTGATTACAAGGATCGAAGATTCAAGCCAGTATTAGGAGCACACTCATTGACAAATTTTAAAAAGAGTTGAAGGTGCTACTCGGGTGATTGCTAATTTTGGAGTAGTCGGAAATAAATTTAAACATATAGCGGCATCCAATACTTACAAAATAAACTTTTTCTACAAAACTACAATCAAAGTAAGTGATGATGATAAACTCCCCTAACATGGGTTTCAAATTGTACCTTTTGAGAAGATATTGAAGAAGGAGTTGAGTGACATGTTCTTAGTGGGAGTTAAGCTAATACATGGGGTCTAACCTTTTGGAATTTTTACCGTTTGGGACCTATACCTTTTTTTTCCACCGTTTAGGACCTCATTCCCTTTTTCCGATCAAGTTTAACTAGAGTACTTTAAAAGGTTAGGTCCTTGGGTTAAAAGATTAAACTAATTCCAAAGTTTGAGGACTAACATTTTCATTTTTTCACCTTTCAGGACCTAAACTTTTTTTTTCACCTTTTGAGATCTCATTCATGTAATTCCAATGCAATTATTAAACTTCTAATCATTTACATAATAATATGTATAACTTGATTCACAAACTTTGCCCATATAAAAATTGATTTGGGCATCAAACAATCTATAGAGTAAAGAGGCAAATAATTATTTACAAGTTCATTGTATTTTATATACTTTATATTCATTAATGCTATATAATAGAGGATTGTAAACATTTTTACAAGGAAGACAGTAAAAGAATTAAGCAATATAGTGTGAAATCTCTACAATTATACTTAAACTAAAATACACTACGAAATTTTCTGCCTGTGGACCCTGTACGAAATATAGTGTGAAATTCTTTTTATTTTTATTAGCATCACTAAGGGCATCTTGAAATACATGTTATTGCAATAACTATATATTTGAATTCGGATGTAATCGGTGAGGTTATCATAATGGGAGATAAAGAAAACATAGCAAAGCAGGATGCTAAGTCAAACTGGAAGTTACAAATAGAAATGAGAGATTTAAGGTATAATATTTTCTCCATGTTGATTACTTTAAATTCAATTTTTAATTACAAATTCGTATTACTATTTTGTTCACATGTTTAAATTTTTATTTGTCATTGATAGCAATAACAAATTGAAGTGCGCATTATTTAGGGAGTTTGCTAAGCAAATGTCAAAATATAAGAATCATGAAAGTAAAGAACGTGTCATTGCTATAATCCGGTTTGCTAAAATAAAGGAATTTAAGGGTAATACACTTTTTTCTTTTTTGTGATATTTTTTCTTTGAGGTCACTTCAGGATCAAATTTGTTCGACTTTAACTTGACTTTTTCTATTTGAAGGTGAAGTTTCATTGTCAAACTCGCTTTTTGCTACAAAGATATTCATTAATGAAGACATACCTGAAATTCATGAGTTCAGGAGCAGGCAGATTCATTAAAACTATTACTAATGATTTCTTATAAATACATATTTGACAAAAAATGCCAAAAAATTGAACATCGTATAATGTCGAAGGAATATATTTTACAAGAATCTACCACGTATTAAATGTGTTAAAATGGTTGTTTAATTTTAAAACTCGAGAACATTACCTTGTGGCTGGTGCAAAACAACAAAACAACAACTACGATACAAAGCCAAATGCAAGAACAAATTGTATAAAATTAATAAACTTTCTTAATTTTCAGTTACAAATTATTAAATTTGTCAAATTAACTTAAAATGCAAATACTTGGTTCAACTCCGGACAAAAATATTGACACAATTATGAACAAATTAGAATAAACTTAAAGAGTAAATTCAGAAGAATTAATTGGCAAAAAAGATGTCCAGATTAATAAAATACGGAGTAGATCGTAACAATAGATCAGATTACATTGGAAGATCATATAAAGTTAATAATTAAATAATCTTGAATGGGAAACCTTTATTATGATGAATGTAAAGACTTACATTGGATCTTACATGAATTTCATCCCAATCAAACAATTTCGTGAGAAACACCTTCTGATCCTAAAGATGAAGAGGACATAGAAGGTGTTTGATGCTAATTACAAAGATTTCTTTTTACTGGCAAATGATGGAGCTATGAAGCTTTATCTCTCCTAGATTTTGTGGCTTGGTTACCTTTCTACTGGAATTATTTCTAAGATGGACTACCTTGAAATTGACAATGCTAATGAAAATAATTTTGAGAGAAGGTATTGAATATTTTGTTAATAATCTTTAATAAGTTATGTTGTGAAACCCAAATTCTTATATGAGACTGTCACCATTAACTGATGGTAAGACCAGTTCACACTTGCGAATTTAGGTATGTTACTTCTATAGTTTAGACATGTTATTTTTTACTTTTATAATTTTAGAGGAGTTATTTTTTTTAGTTTAGGTATGTTATTTCTATAGTTTATACATGTTACTTTTTTTATACGGAGTAGTTTTAGGGGAGATACCTTCTTAGTTTAGGTATGTTACTTCTATAGTTTAGACATGTTACTTTTTTTTTATAATTTTAGAGGAAGTATTTTTTTTTAGTTTAGGTATGTTACTTCTATAGTTTATATATGTTACTTTTTTTATACTGAGAAGTTTTAGGGGAGATACCTTCTTAGTTTAGGTATGTTACTTCTATAGTTTATACATGTTACTTTTTTTTTAATAATTTTAGAGGAGGTATTTTTTTTTAGTTTAGGTATGTTACTTCTATAGTTTAGACATGTTACTTTTTTTATATATATAATTTTAGATGAGGTACCTTTTTAGTTTAGGTATCTTACTTCTATAGTTTAGACTTGTTACTTTTTTTTATACGGAATAGTTTTAGGGTAGGTGTATTTTTAGTTTGGGTATGTTACTTCTATAGTTTAGACATGTTACTTTTTTTATACGGAATAGTTTTAGGGTAGGTGTATTTTTAGTTTAGGTATGTTACTTCTATAGTTTAGACATGTTACTTTTATTTTTATATAAATTTTAGAGGAGGTACTTTTTTAGTTTAGTTATGTTACTTCTATAGTTTAGATCTGTTACTTTTTTTTATAGTTTTAGGGGAGATACACTATTGGTTTCGCGCTCGTCACACCATCAAATTGATGGTGTAACTGGTCTCACAGGAGACACGCTGGCTATGAAATATTGACTTGCTTAACTATAGAGGTTGGCTTGAACGCAAGCTAGGTGATGGAGTTTTGGGCTTCTGCTTTGTTTCTTTTGTTTGGTTCTGTTTTGGTACTTTGTTGTTTTTGTTCTTATTTCTAGCTTAATGTAGTTTTTCCTTTTCTTTTGGGGTTTATTACCTCCCTTTTCACACAAAATTAATAATAACAAAAATTATCCTTGTTAGACTTGGACTCATGGGTATACTATACCCAAGTTAAACAAATGCTATAAAATCGATAGTATGGGTAAATTTGGACTTTGCATTTTATGCCATTTAATTAAGTGTTAATCTTTTTTTTTTTTACTTGAAACAAATACGGAGTATATAATTTATGATAAGAAGTAGCATTTTAATTATTCTTTTTATCAAATTCGTAGGATCCTAACAAGCCGATTATATGAATTCGATCATACACCCGACCTCACCGATTCAAAATAGGATACCTATCTGTGTACGATGTTAATTATCGATATTGGTTCTAGATTGTGCTAAGGTAAAATAATAAAAAGAAAGAAATGACAACTTATGTAAATTACATACAATCCGTAACTTTTTAAATGAAAGAATCAGAAAACAGCACTGATTCAAATTATTTAGTACAAACTTATAAAACCGTGCAATTGCACGGGTTCTATACTAGTACGAGTTTATTACTTTGGAATAATGGGGGAAAATTAAATCGAGTCAGACATCCTTTTAAATAAAACATGTAACACAAATTCTTATCTACGAGTGGTATACAATAAATATCGTACACAGAAGTAAAAATTTACTCAAAATGTTTAAAAGTTACTTTTATATAGGTAAAAATTGTCTATTTTTTAGTGATAAATTTTTTCATTTTAAGAAAAATTATTTCGTTAAAATCACTAATAATGTATAAAATTAATCATTTAACTACTTAAAATGTTTATCTATCAACTTTGTTTTCATATAATATAAAAGTTAATCAAAACATATTAAAAGTTACAAAAAACTAGATAAATTATCATGGTATACAATAATTTATTGCACACCTTGTGCGTGCAAGAGCTTTTGAACGAATAAAGATATTGAATAACTTTGTACTATCAATAAAAAATACTTTCACATCCCAAAATACATAATAATTTATTTATAAGTCTTATATATATATATATATATATATATATATATATATATATATATATATATATATATATATATATATATATATATATATATATATATATATATATATATATATATATATATATATATATATATAAAGGAGACATATTTGCTGAATTATTAGAGCACCATGTAGGATTAATAATGGTTTCGGTCAATGAAAAATAAGATTTCTAATTTAATTTTGAATTAAAAAATCGAATGCCACGTAGATAATTAATTAGGTGCCACGTAGATATTTTAATTAATTAATTACTAATATATACAACTCCATCTAAAATCAAACACTATAATAATTAAAAAATAAATCAACTCCATCTAGATTTATTTTTTAATTATTATAGTGTTTGATTTTATAATAATTAAAAAATAAATCTAAAATAAAAAATAAATCTTATATATATATATATATATATATATATATATAAAGGAGGCATATTTGCTGAAATATTAGAGCGCCACCTAGGATTACTATTGGTTTCGACCAATGAAAAATAAGATTTCTAATTTATTTTTGAATTAAAAAAAAATCAAATGCCACGTAGATAATTAATTAGGCAATCCCACTTGTATGGACCCGGTCCACGCTATAATTAGCATGGACCAGGGTATTTTTGTAAATACGCAGTGATAGACCAGAAGATTTCACGTGACCTCAAATACCAAAAAAAAACGCAGCCCAATTCAAAGGAAACCCTAAAATTCGAAATCTCTCTCCTTCTACATCTTCTCTTTCAGCTCTAGTTTCTCTCTTCTCTCTCGTAAATAAGCAAGGTTGAAACAAGTGCTGGGACTGGAAATGGACCAGATCTTGCAACATCAGCAACAGTTACGGCCATTCCATAAACATCCAAGGTCATTGGCATCAATGCCTCCCCAGCGCTAGGTGACCGACAGATGCACGGATCAAGATTCAAGACAATTTCGATCGTCCTTTAGCCAAATATTTTAATGAATGAATTTTAATGAATGACGAAGCAATACTCTTGGTCCACTTGGAATGACGAAGAAGAAAATGTAAAAAAGAGTGAAAAAATAACCTTAATGAATGACGAAGAAAAAAAAATGATTTTAATATTATAATTAGACAAATTTGCCAAAAGTAACCTTTTAAAACCTGTTTTTTTTTGCGAGAAACAACCTTTTAAAAATATTTTTGCGAAAAAAGACCTTAAAGTAAAATAAACTTGCGAAAGACAACCTATTTGGGTTTTCCGGCGTTGACCAAAAATTTCCGGCCTTGACTTCGCCGGTTTTGCTATTCCCAACCTCTTTCCTTCCATTTTTCTCCTAAATCCAGCAAAAAAATCCAGCCAAAAGTTTGATCATCTCCTTCAACAACTCTCTTCCCTCCTCTTCCTTCTCCTCCCTCACAAATGCCCCGATAACCGCCACACACGTCCCGGAACTCGACTTCATTCCCTTCCCCAACATCTCCAACACATACTCTTTAGCCTCCATAATCATCCCATCTGCAGCAAGCGACTTGATCAACACACTATAAGTGTAAGCATCGGGAAGAACCCCATATGCCAACATCTTCATAAACACATTGTGAGCTTCCTTGCATTGTCCAGCACCAGCGTAAGCTTCAATAACAGCAGTGTGGGCCACCACATCGGGCATTTTACCCGTTTCTTTGATCTCCCTGAACATTTCCAACGCTTCGTGGGTTAAACCATTCTTAGACATTTCGTCGAACACCTTGACTGCAATGCTAGTTAACCCATTAGTTCTCATTTTACGGAAGACTTCTTTTAAATTTTCGGGATCTTTGGGTTCAACATTGATGGGTTTGTCGGTAAAGGGGTTGGAAGAGGTTGGGAATAGCAAAATCGGCGAAGTCAAGTCCGGAAATTTTTGGTCAACGTCGGAAAACCCAAATAGGTTGTCTTTCGCAAGTATATTTTACTTTAAGGTCTTTTTTCGCAAAAATATTTTTAAAAGGTTGTTTTTCGCAAAAATCAGGTTTTAAAAGGTTGTTTTTGGCAAATTTGCCTTATAATTACTAAAATATGTGATATAGTTACTGCGAATATCATATAGTAACTCTTATTTTGATATAGTTATTATAATATTATTATAGTTACTCTATAGTTATACAATAACTTTAAATTTATAACTATAAATATATGTGATATAGTTTCTGCATAGATCATATAGTAATACATATATGTAATATAGTTACTGGAATATTCATACAACAACGTTAAATTTATAATTATGAATATATGTGATATAGTTTTTGCATAGATCATATAGTAACTCTTATATTGATATAGTTATACTTATACGTAATATAGTTACTCAAAGAGTCATAACATTCATACACATTCTTACATATGTAATATAATTAAAATGAGTTATTATATTATCTGGAGGGTAATTGTAACATTTAAAGAGTAAATATACATAAATTCTTGTTCGCTAAAGTAACTATTATCTGGAGAGTAATTCTAACATTTAAAGAATAACTATTTTATCCAAAGAGTAACTATATGTTCGGTAAAGTAACTATATCTTCATAATAGTAAGTTGTTAACTATGAAAAAATAATAATATATTCATTCCGATAAGAATAACTATTCTTTCCAAATAATAACTATATCATTTAGAAAAGTAATTTTAATTGTAGAACAATTACTACGAAGTATATTATAAAATAAATAATATAATATAAAAGTTTAGAAACTATATGTTATGTAAAGTAACTATATCTTCATAATAGTAACTATGAAAAAATATAGTTATTTCGATAAAAATAACTATTTTATCCAAAGAGTAACTATGTTTTCCGTAAAGTAACTATATCTTAAGAATAACTATTCTTTCCAAAGAGTTACTATATCATATAGAAAAGTAATTTTAATTGTAGAACAATTACTATGAAGTATATTATAAAATAAATAATATAATACTTCGTATAAAAAATTAGAAACTATATGTTCTGTAAAGTAACTATATCTTCATACTAGTAACTATGAAAGAAAATGTAGTCATTTTGATAAAAATAACTATTTTATCCAAAGAGTAACTATATGTTCGGTAAAGTAACTATATCTTCAGAATAGTAACTATGGAAAAAATAATAATATAGCCATTTCGATAATCAATAACTATTATATTCAAAGAGTAACTATATCATATAGAAAAGTAATTTTAATTGTAGAACAATATCTATGAAATATATTATAAAATAAATAATGTAATATAAAAAATTAGAAACTATATGTTCTGTAAAGTAACTATATCTGCATAATAGTAACTACGAAAAAAAAATATATAGTCATTTCGATAAGAATAACTATTTTATCCAAAGAGTAACTATATGTTCCCTAAAGTAACTATATCTTCAGAATAGTAACTATGGAAAAAATAATAATATAGCCATTTCACTACAAAATTAAGTCATTTTAGCAACACCTCAAATTTGTTGCTACTTTGATAAAATCCGTTTCCAAGTCTAGTTAGCAACGGATTGGAAACGAAAAATAATGGTTACTAAAACGCTGGTTGCCATATGATATTAGCAACCAAATCTCAAATTATTTTGTTGCCATTTTGCATCCTTGAAATATGGTTGCCAAATTGGTTTCCATGTGTTGTGAATACGTTGCCAACTATAGCAACAAATTATTAACTTCGGTTGCTAGAAATAGCAACGAAGTATTAAATATTGGTTGCGAACACTGGCAACAAATTGTTGACCTTGGTTTCGAACAATAGCAACGACTTATGAACATTAGTTGCTAAAAATAACAACAAATTTATAATATTAGTTGCTAGCAATGGCAATGAAATTTGCGGGATTGGTTTCTGAAAATGGCAACGGATATTTGTTTTAGTTTCTAGTAGATGCAACAAATTTTATATTTGGTTGCTAACATTAGCTACGGATGATTTATTATAGTTGTAAAAATCACTAGTAGACTAAAGGGGATTTACCGCGAATAGGCTCATTTACTGCATTCCATGGGCGAAAATTGAAAAATGTCATTTGCCGCGCCAAAAAAATGTGGGCAAAAAAGTCATTTAGCACAATCTTTTCCTAAAAGTGCTGCAAACGAATATATCAATTGCCACACTTCTTTACAAAAAAGCGTAGCGAATGTATTTGAATTATTTTTGAAAAAGAAATGCAGCTGCAAATTAATATTGCAACATAAAACCACAATAGAACCTACAAAATACTATGGAAAATAATATATGTTTCCCAAAATGTGATAGAAATCATATATGTCAATATATATACTTGGCAATTTCCAATTCCAACTTACAACATATTTTCTCCAAAAAAAAACCCAAAACTGACATGTAAAAATATACAATGGGAATCAAGTGAAACCAAAATGTAGATTGTGTTGACCAAGCAACATTCCTTAAATAGAAGTTCCATTCACTGTCTTTACAGCTGCATTATCAATTGTATCCAATGATTCCTCGACAAGATCGAATTTGAGATGCCTGGCATTTCAAAATAAATAGAATTAATGAAAGAAAATAGCAATACAATATTACTTGATAACTGGTGTGCCCATCTACGATTGAAAATAACAATTGCGAGCAAATTATGTATTTACGTGGTATGGCTTCATTCTTCAGAGACAAATACATAACAACTATAGGAGACAAGGCAAGGGTGCATGTATAGATTTATATTTGCATCTAGAAAGATCTGAAAAATTTAAAAGACGAGTCCACGATATAATTTCTAGGAAATTTTCCATTAAACTATAATCTAAATTGCTTTAAAACATTGAACAAGAGTAATTGATTATCTTACTTGTACAAATGTGCGTCAATCCAAGAGGTACACAAGAGAACGATATCGTTGCACAAGTTTCGACTTGACCTAAGTCAGAAATAAAAACACTTGCTGGGTTACTAGCAGGGGAAAATACAAGCCAACAAGGATAGAAAGATTACAGTTGAACAATATGTTTTAATTTTACAACCTGTGTCACTGTGTCCTTGAGTCTGGCATTGGTGGTCTTGAGATCAGAAGTTCCCTTGTCCTCCTTTAAAATACAGAGAGTAAGTTATGAGTAAATATAAGCTCCACTGGTTGCAGTTCATATATTCCACTAAGAACAAAATTTATCACGATGACGTCAATCTAATCCATTTATCAATCTCGTGTATTTGGCAGCAAGTGCAAGAAAACAGCAACAACAAAACATAAGGCATATCTAAAATACATTACAATTGATATGAAAACGACTGTGAGATTCATTGACAAAAATGAACAAACACATTACAATTTACACACTACACTCTTCACCCTTTTCTAGTTGAAGGCAAAACAGGTCAGGTCAGGTCAGTCCTAAATTCTGCTCTATGTAACAGTAATACTTAGCATGACCAGGGTTCAGTGGGTTGGTAATACTGCAGCCACTCCTCTAAAATTATGCTCTAAAATTAAGAAGAACATATAGGGTATCAAGTCGATAAGCAACATCAATGATCAAGACGACGAGTAAGAAATACCTGGTTGTGAGTCAGAAGTCGCAGATCACACGTTCTGGTGCAAATGCCTCAATAACTGATGAGTGAATGCGTCAAATTAGCCAGTGAGGTTCCGGACAGAGAGACTGAGAAATTAAAACAATTACCTCTAATATATGCACATACTAATCAATTGATCAATAATTATACAAACCAGTCACACCATGGCACACCATGGATATAATTGATTCAGGTATAAAATGTAGATGAGGTAGTAGATGAATAGCAATAGAAGACGAGCAAACACAGAAATGGTATATACCTGATGTTTCTATTATGTATAGTAGCCAAAGTAATCAGATGGCTTATAATTTTAGGTTCAAAAGCATACACTTGCAGCCACATCATTATTAGAACCAGTAAACACTAAACAGTTTCTATAAAAAGAACATATAGATTAGAAAATTTTAATCTCTCAGTACAGAATTTAGTCTTGGCTTCGTCCCTAAACCTAGTACTTCATACACAGTAACTTTTTATTCTTTACTTTTCATCTATAAGCAGGATTTATAAAATTTCATGGACTTTATTCTTAATTAAGCCACTCTATGTCTGTTTAGGGAATTATGCCACTATATAGGATAATAAAGGATGAAGTACTTCACGTAGTACAAAGTACATGGTATATATAAATTCTAGAATTAAGGTAGCATATACTACTTGTTTTATTTTAATTCAAATTATAAATTGTAAAATTTAATAGAATCAAGGTGATTTTAAAGTAAATACTAGAGGTATATGATTAACTTGCGTAGTTTAATCAAGTAAAACAAGGACTCTTTGATAATATCAATACAATTCACACTAAAATATCAATCAACATAATTGCATTCATCTTTTATTATTCCAGAAATGATAGAAACCGTACCCAAGTTTGTCAAACCTTTAGATTTCCAATTAACACACTTTCATCACTTATATAACCCAACCATGAAACACTAATTCAACCACTCAATTCAGAAGATCAATTGGAAAAAAGCAGAGAAAGACTGTAAATAATTGAACTTCAATAAATAAAGATAAGTGACTGAACTTTAATAATTAAAGACAAGTGTACAAACCTGAAAACTCAATTAGACATCTTCAGAAGCAAGATCGAGTAGCCGGAATTCTGGTATGACCCCACGGAGGTGAGAAAATGAAAAGGATTAGATCATTAGAATTGAGAAAAATGAACTCCTTTTGTAGGGTTTAATTTAAAAATTAGGTAAGTTTAATCAATTGAGTTTCAATTTTCATCGTGCTAATTAAATTCGATCCATGAAATCTAAATTTGAAAATTGTTAGAAACTAGATTAACAAAAATAAACGAGGAAGGAGAAGATATTCATACCAGATGAGCAAGAAGTGTTTGATAGAGAGGAACAATGACTTCAAAACCTAGGGTTCTAGCTTTTTCTTCTCCTTTTTTTTTGTGTGTTAATAATTTATTAAGTTGAGAGGCGCTCATTTTTTGGAATTCCGCCAAAACTAAAATTCTCTACAAATTTTGGACTTTTGTATTTTTTCACCTGTAAAAAAAAAAATCAAATTTGTGTATTTTTAAAACACTCAAACTTTTATTTTACCACCTTAAAAAATAAAAATTTTATTTTACCAATTTTTACCAACAAAGTTAACAAAATTGTTATTGGACCCACTTCAATGACTAGTATAGCATTTTTCGTGTAAAATTCCCTTCAACAACTAACTTTTTCATGAAAAGTAAGCTGAGATCAGTTCCAGCTAGTAATATCAGATAATAAGGGTGCATTATTCACCTGATTTTAATGTGTCTTAGTTTAACTAGACCTAACATAAGTCGATCATAAATGATTAATTAAGTACTTGGTCTAATATTAAGCTCAAATGAATTTGTAATTGTAACTATTGAGAGTTGAAATCGGGACAGCGCTCGGGCCACACACTAGTTGATAATTATATTACTACCTTTGGTTTTTTTTACTTGTATCACTTGGACCAGCACACTTGGTAATGAATCATTTGACCATTAAATATCTCTAATTTTATGTTTGTAATAATAATAATAATAAGTTAAAATGATGAAAATATGTATAGTAACTAATCCAACATTTTACATAATGACATTGATTATTATATATTTGAAAAAATTCAAGTCAAACTAAGTATAAGAATATTGCCAAAGCCAAAGTGATGCAAGTAAAAAAGAACAGGGGAAGTAAGTAACATGTACTTCCTACACGTACTCTTAGATTCAATTTTCTCATTCGCATATTACAAGGTCTCCAATGTACATGTTTAATCCTTGATTTCTACAATCTTATATACTTCTTCTGTTCCAGAAATATCGCACCATTGTTGACTTTTACTTCTCTAACCATTACTTTGACTCTTAATATCTCAAATCGTGTGCAATTAAAAATTATAAAAAATTAATATTTAGAAAATATATATCGATACGAATCTAACATGACCCCCACATGACTAAAATTTTCTTACGTACGAATCACAAAAAATGGTCAAAATCGTAGTGCGAATAGTGTAAAAAATAAATGGTGCGATATTTCCGGAACGGAGGAAGTATATATGTTAAATAAAATTGTAAAAGATGATATTATGATATTTCACATTGATACTAATCTAGCAAAACAACACTTGATTAAATAAACTTCTGGTTTATGATGGTCGGAGTTGAAAAATTTTGACCATATAAATAGTAAATGAATATATATCTTCATAGAACGGAGGTGGTACATATATCTATTGCTTATTGACATTGCCACTTGCTTAAATTGTTCGAGAAACTTTTATTGTTTTATCAATGAATTGGAAACCAATAAATTTTGATGTCATTATGGCAACAAAAAAAAATCAAACAAACTTGTTTCTAATGGAAACAAAACAAAGTTCACTTACCATGATGTTTTTCTAAAACAAATTAAACGTATTTCTTATTTTATTTTTTTAAAAAGGAAATGTCCATATAATTTAGCAATGAATTTTAACATAACTTGTTTCAAATAGAAACAAATTAAAAATCCCATGTCATGTTAGTGAAAAATAGCAAGATAAATTATTCTCAATGGCAACAAATTAAACATTGTTTCCATAGTGTGTTGCTAAAAGTATTTTATTTTAATTTTAATTTTTTTTTAAAAAATTATTTTACGTTTAGCAACAAATAGTAAAATGACTTGTTTCTACTGGAAACAAATCAAGTATTTGTTGCCATATCTTGTTACTAAATGGAAACAAATTAGAACTATATATGATGTCATCTAGGAACAAATAGTGAAAATGACTTGTTTCCAATTGCAGCAAATCAAATACGTGTTGCCATAGTTGGTTGCTAAATAGAAACAAATAAGAAATATGATGCCATCTAGCAACAAATATCAAGACAAATGGTTTCCAATAGCAACAAATAAAAAATTCGTTGCCATCTTTTTATCTTGGAAACTAGAAAAATAAATTATGTTGCTATTTAGCAACATTTCATAATTCCGTTGCCAAACTTTGTTTCTAAAAGTCCCTCATTTTGTAGTGTTTCAATAACAATAACTATTATATTCAAAGAGTAACTATATCATATAGAAAAGTAATTTTAACTGTAAACAATTACTATATTATAAATAAAATAAACAATATGATATAGATGCTTAAGAGGTAATAGAGTAAATTTTTCTATTATATAGTTACTATTATATGTCATATAACCACTGAAATAAAAAAGAGTAACTATATCAAAAGTAAGAGTAGTTATAACTCTTGAATAGTAATTAAGAAAAACATTAACTACATGGTTAGTTGTTTTTAGCTACGACATTCTAATTATTTACATCTATTAGATAAACCACATTAAACTCGAATGTTTATTGAACTAAAAAATACTAATCGTCACGTCCACGTCCCTTCCTTCCACCAACACGTCATGTCCTTACATGTTCGCGTCCTCTCCTTTCACCATCACGTCCCTTCATTGGTGTCAGGATTTTCTTCTTCTCCTACTTTTGTTTTCCTTGCATAAGTTATTCTTTGCACGACTTCATTTATGGATGTATCATCTTTGTATTTCTGAATCAATAATATATAAACTAAGTTAATAATTTAACATGTAAATATGAAAAAATAACATAGTAACTATGTAAGACATATAGTTTCTATTATGCATCAAATAGTAACTCTTAGATTTAACGATGGTAAGATACTCACAGAATCGCAGACATAGTTATTGTTATAGTCATATAGTTACTGTCATAATAATATAGTCACTTTTATTACTAATAACATAGAGTACAAAGAAAGAACATAAAAAGAACATAATGATAACATACTAACTATTAAAAACATATAGTTACTAATATACATGATATAGTATCTCTTAATATTAATGATAGTCATATACGAGTAGAGTTGCAGATATAGTTATTGTTATTATCATATAGTTATTGTGATCATAACATAGTAACTCTTATTACTAATAACATATAGGACAACAAAGAACATAAAAATAACATTATAATATGCATAAAAAACTATACCAAACATATAGTTACTATAATGCAAGACATAATAGCTATAAATATTATTGATTAGTTACAGAGTTGCAGACATAGTTGGTGTGATAATAATATAGTAATTCAATCCATAATATAGTAACTATATCATTAATAATATAGAATAACATAAAAAACATCCCAAATTCTTATATGAGATTGTCCTCACCATCAACTGATGGTGAGACCAGTTCACACTTGCGAATTTAGGTATGTTACTTCTATAGTTTAGGCATGTTACTTTTTTTTTATAATTTTAGAGGATGTGTTTTTTTTAGTTTAGGTATGTTACTTCTATAGTTTATACATGTTACTTTTTTTACACGGAGTAGTTTTAGGGGAGATACCTTCTTAGTTTAGGTATGTTACTTCTATAGTTTAGACATGTTACTTTTTTTTTATATAATTTTAGAGGAAGTACTTTTTTTAGTTTAGGTATGTTACTTCTATAGTTTATACATGTTATGTTTTTTATACGGGGGAGATACCTTCTTAGTTTAGGTATGTTACTTCTATAGTTTAGACATGTTACTTTTTTTTTAAAAAAAAAAATTAGAGGAGGTATTTTTTTTAGTTTAGGTATGTTACTTTTATAGTTTAGACATGTTACTTTTTTTTTTATAATTTTAGATGAGGTACTTTTTTAGTTTAAGTATGTTACTTCTATAGCTTAGACATGTTACTTTTTTTTTATACGGAATAGTTTTAGGGGAGGTACATTTTTAGTTTAGGTATGTTACTTCTATAGTTTAGACATGTTACTTTTTTTATAATATAATTTTAGAGGAGGTACTTTTTTTAGTTTAAGTATGTTACTTCTATAGTTTAAATTTGTTACTTTTTTTTTATAGTGTTAGAGGAGGTACGCTATTGGTTTCGCGCTCGTCACACCATCAAGTTGATGGTGTGACTGGTCTCACAGGAGACGCGCTGAACAAACATTCACATAACATAATAAACTAACATAGTACCTATTTCAAACATATAGTAACTATATAAAACATAAATAACTATTAAAGAAAATAAACCTATGGTAACAAATCATGACAAAATAAACATAATACCTATTTCAAACATCTAGTAATTATATAAATAATATAGTAACTATTGAAGAAAATAAACATATGATAACAAATCATGAAAAAATAAACATAGTGCCTATTTCAAATATATAGTAACTATATAAAACATATAGTGACTATTATAATATAGTAACTATTGTACACATATAGTAATCATTATAATCATATATTCACTATCTAATTAAGAAGCGGACGAAAACATACTCTAAATAACATAGTACATAATGTAATTGTATACTGTAGTAACTATTATTTATCAAAAAGTCACTATAAACTTTAAATAACATAATAACTATCTTAAACACATAGTTACTGTTTTAAACTTATAATAACTTTCTAAAAAATATAGTAACTATTTTAAACATATAGTTACTGTTTTAAAGTTATAGTAACTTTTTAAAAAATATAGTTACTGTAAAAACTACTACTAACATAAACACAACGAACATTCCAATGAATATTAAAAACACTATTTCGCAATTAAAGGTAACTATATCATTTATATACTAACTATGTGAAACACTAACCCTAATTTCAACAAAACAACAAACATTTCAAATCACTCAACAAATAAACAATAAAATAAGTTCCAAAACATACCAAAAGCAGGCACAACACAAATTTGCCGGATGTATCGTCGCACAGGCAACATCGTCGTTTTTATGACCGATAATTACCATTTTTTCACAATTGTAACACAAATTCGAACTACATAGTTAATTTCAAGTAATTTGTTGACTTGATTTCGATGCAAAACCTAAAAATTATTGTTGAAACTGAAAAGAGAGCAGTTGAGAGAGCATAGGAGAGAGGAGAGAGAAGTTGAGAGAGGAGAGAGGAGAGAGAAGTTGAGAGAGCAGTTGAGAGAGGAGAGAGAAATTGCAGAAAGTGAAACCACAAAAACTGAAGAATTTTTTTTAATGGTTTAAATTATATACTTGAATAAAGGCACGTGACACTCCTACCATATATTATTCCTGGTCCATATCATGGACCGGGTTTAGTATAATGTAAATATTAATTAGGTGCTACGTGAATATTATGTGTCACATAGATATTTTAATTAATTATGTTATCCCATTTCAAGTTATTACTTTTCATCAGTGCTGTAATTCTATAAGGAGCCCACTTGTCAAATATTGCTCAAATTTCTGAATATTATTACTGATCAAAATCAGTATTTATAATACATACGTATACGAAACTAATTCAAACCCAAACTCTAACTTAGAAGTAGTACTTTTGTTATGATGAAATACTAACTCCTAACTTTACCGTAATAATGCTGCTACACATATTAGAATGATAGTTGTATTCTAATTCTATGTATTCTAAATCTATTCCGTAACACCATTCCTTAAACACGATGAAGTTTAAGCCGAACGGTTATCAAATAGGTGCAGTAGTAGTAGTATTAAATATGTAATATAAAGTAAAGATACAATTCAAAGTTTAGAAAGTATACGATTACATAGATTGAAATACCAATTTGATCGAGGACCACGTAGCTTAAGGAATATGGAATTTACTATTTAAACTAAATAATAAAAATAATAAATAATAATAATAATTAAGTGATAACTAATAATAATAATAATTAATAATAATTAAGTGATAACGTATATATAAATCATGAAAGTTCTAATCAACACAATGTACTTACTAATGCACTATACCTTTTCAAGATAGGATTCTAATCCAATCATTATTCCAAGTTACGTACTAATACTAATGGACTATAACTCTTCAAGATAGATATTGAAAGTTCTAATCATATTATTTATAATTGATTAAGTCCTATAAATTGATCGTATTGTTCAATTCATAACCCTTGCACAATCACATATTTGGCTTTTAATTTTGGTTATCAATGGCTATTTCTTTGATCCATGATTTAAATTCCACTAGGAACGATTGGAAAATAAAAGTTTGTGTTTCACGCTTGATTGATGTGGTGAACTTCCGCAAACAAAATAGTTTAATTAGTTTGGACAGGGTCCTCATCGACGAAGAGGTATATGATTCTTCTAATATTTACTTTATGATTTTAAAATAAACTTCTTAAATTAACTTATAATGTTATCATTTAACTGCAGGGTGATTATGTGCATGCCTCAATTAAATCAAATTTTTCCCAACACTTTCGTGCAAAATTAATTGAGGGAAAATCTACGCAATCAGATATTTTTCGGTCCAGCCTAATAAGGAACAATATCGTATTGCCGGCGACAACAAGATAATGATACATTTTTTTCAAAATAGCGTTGTTAGGGCCGTTGGGAATATAAATAAGATCCCAATGCATCGATTTGATTGTGTACAGTTATAACACTTGAATCAGTTTGTAAAAAAAAACTACTCACTTCTTGGTATGTATAATTTTGTTATTTATTCCGTAGTAAAGTTTATTTGAGTTATTGTGTAACAATTTTGCTAAATACCTTGTCTTGTGATGCACAAATTCTATTAAATTGTTAAGTTAAAATAAAACTCATATATATCCCAACTGATATATTATATTATATTAGATAACTTTTTATTTTGGATTGAATTTCGATTTAGATTAATTATTAGATTGTTTGATTTTGAATGGAGTTATACATATTATTAGTAATTAATTAATAAAAATATCTACGTGACACCTAATTATTATATATGTGGCACTCGACTTTTTTAATTAATTAATTAAATAAAATATCTACGTGACACCTACTTAATTATCTACGTGACACTCGATTTTTTTTATTTCAAAAATAAATTAGAAATCTTATTTTTCATAGACAGAGGGACGGAGTAAATTTTTAAACGTGCAATTGTGCTTAATTAGCCCCTATCGGCTGTCGTTAGTTCATCACCGCGGCTGATTCTTAGTTGCCAGCTACTAGTTTTGCAGTCAATGACTATAGTCATACAGATTAGTTTTGGATAACGTCGACATTCACATTATAAAAGCCTAAAGTCAATCCAATTACTTGTTAAATACAAGATCGCTAAGTTCATACCTAACACATCTAATTTAAAATCAATCGTTATATACTTACTGGATCTCAGGGTCTGAATCACTGAACGTTTAATTGCCAACTACGTAGTAGGTTGGTATCGCACCTAGCATAAACAATTCTTACCGATAGGTTCCTACCCTTTTCACGTATGATTACTTGATTCGAAAATGATAAAGGTCGCAACATGCGATCTTTAAGCCGTGTCACAATGATGACATGACATGCTTATGTGTAATGATTTAAATTGGAAACTAAAATATTTAACTTGTATATCCTATTATACATGTTCAAAAAAATGTAGAAAAATTTTAATATTCTAATTTGTTTCCTTATTTATATCGAGTACCTTATTTACATATTTTCATAGTAAAAATATTGCATTGGTAGTAAAAATATTATGATGACTCATAGCCTACGTGGCGCATATATGTACCAATTAAACTCCAACACGTAAGATCGCGACAACTAAATGTTGTCGCAACTTGTGACCTTTATCATCACCCTACTTAATTAGGTTCACTAATCACTATACCTACTTAGCTTGGCCCCTATATAAATGTTCCATGGACGATAGGCATTGGCAAGTATATATGATAATATTAAGTGTGAATTAGGCAATGCAGTACCGCTCTAACTCGACAAAACCAATAGTTACCACGTAAAATCGATCTCTCATTAGGGAAGGCCGACCTTTTGCACGCAATGACCCTATAGTAATACTGATTAGTTAAACATCTTGTTGGGATATCAACCAAAGTCCCACATCGTAAGAGAGGCAAAGATTGTCTAGCATATAAGTGTACACTTTCTGCTATTACTATGAGGTCTTTTGGGAAGGAGTCTAAAAACAAATTCGTGTGGGCTACGTCTAAAGTGGACAATATATATATATATATATATATATATATATATATATATATATATATATATATATATATATATATATATATATATATATATATATATAATACTAAAAGAGAGGAAATCAATGCGGTGATGACAAATGTCATTAGGGATGGCAGTGGGTAATGGACCCGACCCGAATCCGTGGATCCAGATCCGTTTTCAGCGGATCTGGATCCCCAATTTTTGGTCCTGACAGATCCGGGTAGGATCTGGATCCTTGGTTTTAAAGACGGATCTGGATCGGGTCCTAAGCCATTATCCGAATCCGTTTACCCGTTTTTTTTTTTAAAAAAAAATTTTAAATATAAAAATAAAGGGTAAAATGAAAACCCTAAAATCTTAATTTTTTTCTTCATAGCCGTTCGCCCATTCTGTCTCCATTTCGTTTCCCTCAGAAGTCACAACCGTGTCTCTCTCCCTTTTTACCCAGCTGGAGGCCTGGAGCACCACCTCTCGGCAGCCTAAACATCTGAACTCCACCTCTCGGCAGTCGGAACCCATCCAACAACCACGTGACGTAGTCGGAACTCGAGAAGCGTCACGACTCACTACTCACCACCGAGCAGTCCAGCGAACCAGACCGAGTGGCCGAGCAACATCCAGCCTCCAGCGTCACCACCGAGCAACGTTAGCACTCACCATCGAGCCGACGCAACGAACCACACGGTCCACACCATCGGTTGCCGGCACCAAGCAACAATAACAGTTAGCCACTAAGCCGTGAATCAGATTGCTCTCCGGCCACTTGTTTTTTCGATTTATTTTTCTTGTTTTTTCTTGTTTTTTTGATTTATTTAGCTTGTTGTTGGCTCGATTGTTTGTTTGATTCGATTTGCTTGTTTGTTGGTTCGGTTTGATTGTTGTTGGCTCGATTTGCTTGTTTGTTGGCTCGATTTTCTTGTTGTCGGCTCGATTTAGGGTCGTTTGATGAAAAAATGAAAATTAGCGTCGGTTGATGACAAAATAAGTTAGGATACGTTTTGGACCCGGATCCGTAGGATCCGTCAGATCCGGATCTGGATCCTCAATTATATTACCCATCGGATCCGGGTAGGATCTGGATCCTTGCCTAAAAAACAGATCTGGATCTGGATCCTAGAGGATCCGGTCCAGATCTTACCCGTTGCAATCCCTAAATGTCACTCATTGATTGACCTCTCTTTTAATTTCAAAAAAATTAATAATTAGTCTAAATTTATTTTGCCTTATTGAGGAAAAATCAGATAAGATATTATTGATTGTCATTATAAAACATAAAGATTATGTTGATAATAAATATCCTAAAATATTAGGTGCATGGTAAAATTGCAAACTACCAAGAATTCCATTCTTAAAGAATCATATATTATGCTAAATATTCTTTCCTAAACCTAAAAGGATGATTATATGTTTTACGGAGTATAGATTAAAAAATATCCATGTGATTATATTATTTTGACTTAGCTAAAAATATTATGGAAATATTTATGCAAGTAATCATATCGGAGTAATTATTGCATGGATGTTTCAATTATCTACGCTATTATATAATAAATATGAAAAAGTATCCGGCAAAGATGAAAATACTAATATGTTACTTGATTACTAAAACCATAAAATTAGAAATTATATAACTTATATACTCTGTTTGTATATATATCATCATGAATGTCACGATCAAAGAAATTTTATTTTGGCGCGCGGATAATTTTTTTTATTAATGTCGTTTATCATATATTTATAAAATAAAACAATGGCCTCCAGTATAATTAATTTGAATGATACGAGTGCAATATTCGAAGTTTGTCTTAGTCATTTACTTCATATATATTTCCTCCATTCTTTTTTAAATGATACAATTATTTAGGCACGTTTGCCAATGCACGCTTACAAACACTAATATCTTCAATTGTGAATAAGAAAAAATTAGGAAATTTTGTGAAACACTACCTTTAAGTTTGGTGGTTTTGTGAATTGCTACCTTATAAAAACTTTTTTTAATTTAACTACCTTATAAGTTTGGTTTGTTTGACTAACACTACCATTTGACGTTTTTCGTTAATGTTTTCCGTCGTGTATTTCTTCTATTCTTTTAAATATCTCCGTTCATTTGTCATTTTGTGCATTTGCCATATTAAATAACCGTTGTAGTGGAGTCCAAAGACGTAAAACGTTAACAAAAAACGGCAAATGGTAGTGTTAGTCAAACAAACCAAACTTATAAGGTAGTAAAATGTAATTTCGTTTTTAAAAGGTAGCAATTCACAAAACCACCAAACTTAAAGGTAGTGTTTCACCAAATTTCCAAAAAATTATGAAAACTTGGTATTTAAAAAATATTTATTGAGACGAGTCTAATAAACCCCTACACGACTATGTTTTTTCTTAAGTATAAATCACAAAATAAAGTTAAATGAGCTTGCATGAATAGTGCCATTAACCCAATTTTGTCATGTACTCCGTAAATAAGAATAGAGGAAGTACATAGTAGCTTTTTATTGTAGTGTTCGTATACGGCGAATTATGATCAAAGGAATATTTTTTTAGGGGAATTATGATCAAAGTTAATCATCTACTATTGATCATCCAAATATGCATATTCAGAAAGACATTTATATCCATAAATTTGCAATCATGACATACATTGCCAATAGTGTGTGTATTTAATATTTTTTTTTTACATAAGCTAAGTGTGTAATTAATATCAAACTATATAAAAGTAAAATATGTTCTAAAATGATAATTCATAGGTTTTAGGGGTGGGTTTGAGGTGGGTGTTGGAGCGAGGATGTATCTTTTTTTGCACCTCGCGAGGTAAGGATTTAGATAAGGATGAGTACCAAACCCATTGTGTGTAGCGTGGATGGAGATGAAGTTTTAGGTGGTTACGAATATGGGGACCATCCCGCTCTCGCACCGCCTTGAAGTTATCTTTAGCTGAATAAAGTAGATGGTCGAGTACTCCGTATGTGTTAGTGATCGGGTAATGAGTTTGATGGTGGATATGAACATCAAAGTAAATGTTGGATGAACAAAACTTTATGTATGACACGAGTGATGAACGAGAATTAAATTAATTTTATTTGTGTATGTTTTATTGTTTTTTATTAATATATAGAATGGGGAAATAACATATCTATCGATCGTTAATTTTAATTAGAAGAATATATATAAGCTCTATTATGATGATAATTATCTATAATTATAGTTTAGATTTCAAGCAAAATTAATATTAAGATTATAAACCGTGCATCGCATGAGCACTATACTAGTATCATACTAATGTGGAGTCGTGGTGGTGTGCGGCCCAACAAGGTGGGTGATCGGGGCCCAAAAACTGGCATTAGAGCCCAAGGATAGGAGCAAGACCCAATATAGCGGGCTACACTTCCCAAAGTGGACAATATCATACTAATGTGGAGTCGTGGTGGTGTGTGGCCTGACGAGGTGGGTGATCAGGGCCCAACAACTGGTATTAGAGCCAAAGGAGAGGAGCAAGACCCAATATAGCAGGCTGCACTTCCCAAAACGGACAATCTATTACATTATACTAAAAAAGACACTAGGAGTGACACGTGTCACCTCCTGGTGAAAAATTTTCCCGCCAAAAGTTACTTCTTTTTAATTCATTTATTTGTTTCAATGAACTTTTATGGAAAAGATTCACTATTTTGACTAAAAATTTATCATTTCTTATTTATTTGATCTTCAATAAATTTTTTAACTGTAATTAATTTTATTTCTAAAAAATAATATTTGTAAATTCTAAAACTATATTACAAAATATATCATGCCTTTATTAATCTTTTGAAAATATGCAAGTTATATCGTTTATACTCCGTACTACTTTATTTTTGAATTTTTCTTTTATTACTCAAATATTTAACCAAAACAATAATGGTAAAATATATTTTTGTGAATATTCGTGCTTGCACGTGATCTAATCTAGTATCATACTAATGTGGAGTCGTGGTGGTGTGCCGCCCGACAAGGTGGGTGATCGGGCAATAAGTCAATATTCCGCATTTGTAAGATACAAGATCGCTATGTTTATACTTATTACCTAACGCATCTAATTTACAATCAATCATTATGTACTCACTTGGTTTGGATGCTTCCTTACATGTGACTTAAATTTAAAATACAACAAGTATGTGTTATAAAAAAAGGTACGTACTGCCTTCTCCACTTTATTAAAACAATCTATTAGTGCATCATTAGCATGTACGGATATGTAGTACGTACTCCCTGCCCCATCCCTAATACTCCGTATACAGTACTATATATTTATCCATCTACGTAGTATTTGTTAAAACCCAATGATAATCACATGTAAGTTATCCTACATCAAAGAAAGAGAAGAAAAATACCAATTTATAAGCTTATTGAGTTACTCCCACGATGCTATTGATAAACTCCACTTTTTATTGGGTTGCCCAGTTTCAATACACATTTATCTGAAATTTAACAGTAGTAACAACTTCTATCACCCCTATGTTCGATCTTACAAACAAATAATGTTTATAAAGGCCTGATTTGATGCACTATCATCTTCATTGCCACGATAATTTTATTTGTGTTACGTTGATTCTATATCAAAGGTTATTCTCAACTTTTAGTTCCAAATTAAAACTTAGCCATAATATTCACTTAGAGGAATGGCTAGTTTTTATTTCTATTTTGTTTTTAATTCTAATTTTCCCGAGAGCATCAAGAATTAATTTTTATTTTAATATTCTTTTTCCTATATACTTTTTAATTAATGAGCTTTGTAGTTTTAGTGACTGGAAATTTGGAGCAACTTATTGAGATGTTGAACTTTAACCAAACTATCTAATTAAATATACATAAAAAGTACAAGTATTCTTTAATACCATGTTCATGTGGTAGATTATAATAATGAATGAGTTATAAACCTATCAATGACATATACTAACTCCGTTTCATAAAAATATTTATGTGTTACTATTTTGCACAAACATTAAGAAAAAAATGGAGAAGTTTGTTAAATATAATTAAATATGGATAAAGTAAGAGAAATGTGTAAAAAGGTGGGTGGTGTAAGAAAAAAAAAGAATAAAACAAGAAAAAATGAGTGGAAATCTATATTATTAAAGTAAAGGGGTGGTGAATGAGAGACCTTCAAAACTTCAATCCTCGTCTCGCATGCACTATTATTTAAGGAAATTTATATATGCGATTAAAAAAGCAAAAAAAGGAACCCAAATCAGCAACATCTTCACGCACAATTAAGACACTTATTTAGAAGTAAGAATAATCAAGAATATTCAACATGAAAGAATAAGGAAAAATTACATATTTTTCACATTAAAATTGAATTACACAAAATTAATATCAGATTTTTTATACCTAACTTATAAGCATCGGTGCAACAATACGGACATAGACTAGTTTGTAAATATATTGTGGGGTAAGAAGGTTAAGGTACGTAATAAATATTCATGTTCAAAAATACAGTAAAGCAAAGTGTAAAGACCATAAGAAACATACTAAAACGAAAAGTATAAATATCATTTTGAAACAAAGATAGTACTCCGTAATCTAAAAAAAATATGGAAAATAATGCTAAAAGAAGATTCATGATAATCAAATGGCCTATAGACTATAGTTCTACCAAGTTCTTAATTATACTTGCACCGTGGTAGGAGGGTTGAGTAGTTGGCGAAAGCTAGCTCTCTGACTTTCAAGGGAGATGTCTTGGGTTGAATCTTACCAGCCAAGCTCATCCCAGCTAGTAGGGATTTCCTTAAAAAAAAGGAGTTTATAATCCTGCGAAAAACATCTATGTAGTAAGACATAAGCTTGGGATGAAAAGTTGAAGACTTTAGGTGAGCAGACCCAACCCGGCCCGGCCTTCTATATCAAGTTAACCTGCCATACACTCATACGTTACATAACATCTTCTTGATGATCATTCAACCAATTAATAGATAACATTCCAAGCTATTTCACTACTGACTTTTTTTTTCTTCCAATTATTTATTTCTCAAACTAGTTCTAGAGATATATTATATCATCATGTAATGCGTACAATTGATAAATATTTATATCAAATTAACGACGTACTTAACGATCAATAATCTAATTTCGAAATGTGCCATACATCATCTCACTCGATTAAACCTACTTAGTCTAGCTATAGCTTGTACCAATACGCTTTTTAGCGCCGTAATAGAGGTTTCCAGAGCGTCGTTAAAGGCTATTTCCGTACTAGTGACCTAAGTCCTAACTAATCTAAGTAATCACTTGCAAGGCCACACCAAAGCACACACGAAAAGTGCAAGGAGTAATCCGTGGACTATGGACCACGGTGCACAGTGAGTATGATGCACCAAAAGAACATTTGTGCATAAGCAAAAGAACATCACTAGTCACTACAACAAAAGAACATGCGCTATGATAATTCACCTTTTTGTTATAAGAAATAATATATTATTTTCACTATTTAATAAAGATATAAATAAAAAATATATTCATGTTCTTTTCACGTAACTGATGTTATTTTGATTATAAACTAGTGTTTTTAAGGCGCACTATGCTCACTGTACACCATGGTCCACCTTCTAAATTGCGTGCAAGAAGATCAATATAACGTTCTTAGACCTTAAACCTTTATTAACATCATACATAAGATTTTTTTAAAACAATGGACAAACTGAAATATCCGCATATACCAATACACTCCGTATGAATATTACCTACTCCTACATTGATGTGGTACAAGTGAAATGCAATACTCGACCAATTGTTTGAGGATCGGATCATCTTATTTTCTAATAGATAGTTTAATTTGATCGAGGAAGTCGACATATTACACAATTCAATCTATTCTCAAAATATCAAACAATTTTCAATATCTTATTACATTTTGCACATAATTTCAACTGGTTTTGGTGAATGGGATTACATTTATTAATAATAATTTGACCAATTGTTAATAAGCTACCTAACACTATGTATATTGCAGTCGGTGTTTTATTTCAATGATTTTAACTCAAATAATTCCAAACGAGTGATTTTTATTCATGAAACCAGGCTGCTTCCTATTTGCATTTGCCAGCTACTATTTACTACATAATTAATTTGTAATTAATAAAATAAGGTCAATTTATAGTCAATAAAAATACAAACGTCCACATTCACTAAAAGGATTAAGGGAATAAAAGTCAATTTAATCGGTTAAAGACAAGAATGTGGTGACAAGGCTTTACCTAACGGATTAATTTTTAATACATTTTTTTGGTCTAATATTATTAGTTAAATCATTCATAAACCCTATATAAAGACCATCCGGCCACAAACAAGTTTCATAACTCATCCTTCTTTAATCAATTTTCATAGCTCATTCAGTGATAGTAATCTCTGCTATCACAATGGCCCTCAGCTATGTTTCTTTCATGTCTTTTGTTTTCATGGCCTTAGTGGCTATTTCTTCGGCTAGTGATTCTTACTCTTCGTACACCCCATCACCAGTGTACAAATCACCTGTGTACACACCATCGCCAGTGTACAAGTCTCCATCATACACTCCATCCCCAGTCTATAAGTCACCGGTTTATACTCCGTCTCCCGTATACAAATCACCAATATACACTCCTTCTCCCATTTACAAGTCACCAGTATACACTCCTTCGCCAGTATACAAGTCACCTGTGTATACTCCTTCTCCCGTTTATAAGTCACCTGTCTACACTCCATCCCCTGTATACAAATCACCAGTTTACACTCCTTCTCCAGTTTACAAGTCACCCGTTTATACTCCGTCCCCTGTGTATAAATCACCAGTATACACTCCTTCGCCCGTTTACAAATCCCCAGTTTACACTCCATCCCCTGTATACAAATCACCAAAATACACTCCTTCCCCTATATACACGCCCTCCCCTGTGTATAAATCTCCAGTATACACTCCATCTCCCGTTTACAAGTCCCCAGTATACAAGTCACCTGTTTACACTCCATCTCCCGTATATAAATCACCAATATATACTCCTTCTCCGGTTTACAAGTCCCCGATATACAAGTCACCTGTTTACACTCCATCTCCCGTATACAAATCACCGGTGTACACTCCTTCTCCAGTTTACAAGTCCCCCACGTACAAGTCACCTGTTTACACTCCATCTCCCGTATACAAATCACCGGTGTACACTCCTTCTCCCGTTTACAAGTCCCCAGTTTACACTCCTTCCCCCGTCTACAAATCACCAGTCTACACCCCTTCGCCCGTTTATAAGTCACCAAAATACACTCCATCACCTGTTTACAAGTCTCCTGTGTATACACCATCACCGGTTCACAAAACCCCAGTTTACTCCCCATCCCCCGTCTACAAATCCCCTGCATACACACCAAGTCCTCCTCCATATGGCTACTGAAGAAAACAAATGACTAAGTTTTAATGTTTTGTTATGCATTTGATTTTATCGAAAGGATTATATGTGTTTAAATTTACTCCAAATGAGGGTTCTATTGGGTGAAGTTGTTGTTCTTATATGTTACCTTGAATTACTTTGGATTCAATAAAATAATACAAGCATCGAAAGTCCAGAGTTATTCTTTTGTTTAATTTTATGATTTTGTTTTGAAGGTCTTACGAATTATATAAGTTTGTTTTTAAGAACCCATGATCAACTTTAATTAATTTGTACAATTTATGAAAAATATCAATGACTATAACAATTTTATAGTCATTATAAGGCTAAAAGCTTTGAGCCTAACCTTATTTTGAATGTATCAAATTTACACCTTGTTCCCCCTGAAAACTAGCCTAAACAACAAACAACAACAGACATGGTACAGATTGTAAACACTAAACAGTCCTCACTTGCTCAATCATGAATTAAATTTAAATGCGAACTAAGTTGCTATACGCGCTAGTATAAACACTTCTCACCGATAGATTGCATCCGATTTCACGATGGTTTACAAATCTAGGTTTTAGGTTCACTATCCCTACTTAATTAGCTTAATTGACGTACCCCTATATAAGGTTTCACGATAGGCACCGGCGCGATGATAATGAAGCTTCAATTAGGCAATTTAGCACTTCTATAGCTCGACATAACCGATAGTTATCAGGGTATTGTTGGAACATTTATAGAGTAAATGGGTTTATGAGTTAAATGTGAAGTGTGTATTATACTAGGAGTGACACCGTACTGGGTAGGGGTCGGATAGAATTAGCCTAATCACCACGCCGATCGGCTACTCCGGCGATACAGCTCTCTAATTCCTAGATACAGAAACACCACTAGGAAGTAGTAGAGAAGGGAACCTTGGATATAGTAACACCACCAAGGGGAAGGGAGATTATACTCAACCTAAAGAACACTCAAAGTGTTTGATATATTTCTCATACAAAGGCTTGTGTTCTACCGATTACATCCATGGCTATTTATAGCCTTAATTCAGTTACTATTACAACTACATAATTAATGCATTCAAATGAACATCTAACACAAGTCAATATTATTGGGCTAAGGATGAAGTTTTTCCACCGTTGCAGACATAGGGTGGCTATAGGGGGTGGCTATAGGGGGTGGCAGTAGAGTGTTTCTTGTCAAATAAGGCGTTCTCATGTAGGACTTTCTCAAACTCCCCCTGTTAGAGAAGACTCGACCTCGAGTCTTTGCTCTTCCTCATCCTCATAATATGGGGACAAATCAGCAACATTGAAGGTAGCGGAAACATTGTATTCCCCTGGAAGCTCAATCTTGTATGCATTTTCTCCAATCCTCTCTAGAACTTTGAAAGGTCCATCGGCCCTTGGCTTCAGCTTTCCATGTGTCCCTCGTGGAAACCTTTCTTTCCTTAAGTGAATCCAAACCAAATCTCCTTCTTTAAAAGTGGCCGGTTTGCGAAATTTATTCGCTTGCTCTTGGTAACGTTGATTTTTCCGTGTGATCTGAGCTCGGACTTTCTCATGAAGCTTCTTGATTTCTCTAGCTCGTTCATCAGCATCACCACTGAAGTTGTTAGGAGAAGGTAGTGGAGCAAGATCAACCGGTGTGGTCGGATTTTTACCATAAATGATCTTGAACGGGCTTTCACCAGTAGTTTGACTTGGAGAACAATTATAGGCAAATTCTGCTTGAGTTATCATCAAATCCCATTGGCGAAGGTTTTTATCCACAAGACTTCTCAACATGTTTCCAAGAGTTCTGTTGACAACTTCGGTTTGGCCATCAGTTTGAGGATGTGCCGCAGAGCTAAATTGCAACCGTGTACCTAATTTGCGCCATAGAGTATGCCAAAAGTGACTCATGAATTTGACATCTCGATCAGAAGTGATTGTCTTTGGAATTCCATGCAGACGCACAATTTCTCGAAAGTAAAGATCAGCAACTTGTGTGGCATCATTAGTCTTGTTGCATGGAAGAAAGTGTGCCATCTTTGAGAATCGATCAACAACAACAAAGACTAAGACATCTTTGTTGCGCTGGGTATGAGGTAACCCAACAACAAAGTCCATACTCACATCTTCCCAAGGAGCATCAGGAACAGGTAATGGAGTGTAAAGACCTGTGTTTTGACCACGAGCTTTTGCAATATGACATGCTCGACATCTTTTGACATATCGATCAACATCTCTAACCATGTGTGGCCAATAGAAATTCTCTGCAATAATGCTCAATGTCTTGTCTCTACCAAAATGTCCAGCAAGACCACCAGCATGACACTCGTGTAGTATCATATCACGCAAGGAACACCTTGGTATGCACAACTGATTTCCCTTGAATAAGTAACCATCTTGACGATGAAACTGGCGGTGAGGGCCTTCAACACATTTCTTCCAGAATTCTCCAAGGTCTTCATCATCTTCATACAAATCCTTGAGAACTTCAAAACCAATTACTTTGACTTGAAGAGTTGAGAGCAAAGCATGTCGTCTACTTAAAGCATCAGCAACTTTATTTTGAGTTCCAGACTTGTGCTTAAGGACAAAGTGAAAAGGAGATAAAAACTCACTCCATTTTGCATGACGACGCTGGAGCTTTTGTTGGCTGTGAAGATACTTGAGTGACTCATGATCAGAATACAGCACGAATTCCTTAGCTAGCAAATAGTGACTCCAGTGATCTAAGGCTCGTACAATTGCATAAAATTCCTTCTCGTACGTTGAGTACTTACGCCTTGATTCATTGAGTTTCTCACTAAAGAAGGCAATTGGTCGACCCTCTTGACTGAGAACTGCACCTATACCAACTCCTGAAGCGTCACAATCTACTTCAAAAAGCTTGTCAAAATCTGGCAAGGCTAGAGTTGGTGCTCTCGTGATAATTTCTTTGAGTTCTTCAAAGCTTTGTTGGGCAGCTCGGGTCCACTCAAACTTTTCTTTTTTTAATACTTCAGTGAGTGGGGCGGCAATAGTGCTGAAATTCTTGATGAAGCGGCGATAGAAAGATGCTAGGCCATGAAAACTGCGAACATCATGTATTGATTGAGGAATTGGCCAGCTAATCATTGCCTCAATTTTGCTGGGATCCATCTCAATCCCATTGCTTGATACAACGTACCCAAGAAATACCACTTTGTCAGTCAAGAAGTGACATTTCTTCAGATTGGCATACAATTTCTGTTCACGAAGAACTTGAAAATTTTGTCACAAATGCTCCAAGTGTTCTTCAGAACTTCGACTATACACAAGGATGTCATCAAAATAAACAACCACGAATTTTCCAATGAAAGGGGGGAATACCTGATTCATCAATCGCATAAAAGTGCTCGGTGCATTTGAAAGACCAAATGGCATGACCATCCACTCGTATAATCCATCTCTGGTCTTGAATGCAGTCTTCCACTCATCTTCAGGTCGCATTCGAATCTGATGGTACCCACTTCGTAGATCAATTTTGGAAAATAAAAAAGCATTATGCAATTGATGTAGTAGGTCATCAAGGCGAGGAATAGCAAATCTGTATTTGATTGTGATCCGATTGACAACACGACTATCGATGCACATACGCCATGATCCGTCTTTCTTTGGCACAAGGAGTGCTGGAACTGCGCAAGGACTCACACTTTCACGAACCAAACCTTTCTGCATAAGCTCGGTGACTTGTCTCTGAAGTTCTTCATGCTCTTTTGGAGTCATTCGATATGCAGCTTTGTTTGGAATCACTGCACCAGGGACAAAATCAATACAATGTTGAATGTCACGCATTGGAGGTAGACCAGGTGGGATTTCTTCAGGCACAATGTCACCGAATTCACGAAGTAGAGGCGTGATCTCGTCAGGAATCCCTTGATCTTCTTTATTCTCTTCTAGCATGACAAGGACACAAGCAACTCTCGATTCTTCTAACGCCATAGTAAACATTGATTCAGACACGGTGAGACTCTTTTCTTGGCTTGGCTTTGCTAACATATCCCTTTTAAATGGAGCTAAAACAATTTTAATACCATCTTTTTCAAAGGAATAAGTGTTTTTAAAACCATCATGAATTGCATGACGATCATATTGCCATGGACGACCCAAAAGTAAATGACAAGCATCCATAGGAATGACATCACACCATACCTTATCTTGGTATTTCTTACCAATGGAGAAATCAATTAGGCATCGTTTAGTGACCTTGACATCATTCCCCTTCTTCAACCATGTGAGCTTGTAAGGATAAGGGTGATCCTTTGTAGGCAACTTCAATTTCTCGACCATTGTCGCGGCAACAACATTTTCACAACTGCCACTATCGATGATGACATTGCATATCTTCCCATGAGATGTGCACCGAGTGTGGAAGATGTTGTGGCGCAACCATTCATCTTCTTCAACAGGAGCTGCGTTGAGGATACGTCGAATAACGAGTGATTCACCTTCGTCTGCATGTAGGACCTCTTGATCAGCTTCATCTTCTTGGCTTTCCTCAACTTGATCGTCTTCAAATAATTCTTCTTCGACAAAAGAGATTATTCTAGAATTTGGACATTCTGAAGCTATGTGTCTGAATCCTTGACACTTAAAACATCTCCTCGAAGTAGGATTACTTACTTGCTTGAAAGGCTTGCTGGTTGCGGCTGGATTCTCGACCTTTTTCATTGTGGTGCTGGAGTTAGCTCTTGGTGGAAACCTTGTTGAAGGGTTACCACGATAAGGTGTCTCTTTCGTGACAGTTTTGAATCCGGTCTTCTCTTTTGTTTGTTGGCTTTCAACTTTTAAGGCTAGCTTGGTGACATCGTTGAACGACCAATATTGCTGGAGTTGTACAACTTTAGAGATCTTCGGGTCCATGCCTGTCAAGAATCTTGCAATGGTCTGCTCTTCAGGCTCGGCATTGTCACACTTCATTGATAAATCTTCAAATTCGGCAATATACTCTGCCACAGATTTGCTTCCTTGTTCCAGGTGATGGAACTTAAGAAATATATCTTGACGATAATGACTTGGTAAAAATTTGCGCTTGAGTTCACGCTTCATTTTATCCCATGTGCGAATTTTACTACGACCTTCTCGTTCTCGTTGTCTCTTAAGATTCTCCCACCAAATGGATGCATGCTTCTTGAACTTGATTGCAACTATCTTGACCTTGCGATCATCTGGAATATCCTTGAAATCAAAGACACGTTCAACGGTGTGAAGCCATTCAATAAAATCGTCTGGATGAACACCTCCTTCAAAATCAGGAATATCAACTTTTATTCCTAAATCTTTTTCTCGGTGTTGGGGATGACGGGTTCGCCTGGTATTGGATGTTTCTCCACTTGATGATTCACCATCGGATTGGTGAAATGGATTGACTTCTTCATCTTCACCGTCTGATTGTTCGTCATCTGACTGATGGGATGGACTAGCGACAACTTCATAACGTGTAAGACGTTGTTGGAGTCGTTGGATTTCTCGTTGCATATCAGCTATGATTGTATCATAAACAGGACGTGGTTGATGATTACCTCCACGACGTGTTCTTGGTGGCATCTTGAAAGACAATTAATAAAACTTTTTTTTCTCTCTTTTGGTTTTTCCTCCTTTTTTTTTTTTTTTTATATAAAACAAATACGTAATATGAATAACAAGTAAACAAAGAGATTAAAAGACTAAGACATCTTCTATATGAATATAATAAATTAATACTACATGAGTATATGTTAAGTTGTTAACAAGTGGTTTGACACAAATACACAATGACGTGTAAAAGCAACTAAACACCACCTAGGTTTCTCTCTCTTTATTTTTTTATTTTATTTTTTTAAGTGGATAATGGCATATGAAACTACATCAAAGTTTTTGGCAAAGAGGAGTACAGAATGGCGTGAAAACAGGAACACTCAAACACAATAAAGTACGACTCTGCAAAAGAGTAGGCGAGAACAGAGGGGTATTACCAAACAGAGTAAATCGGGTTGGAGTACTTTCAAGTATCTAGCTGCAAATCTCACTTCAAAAGTAATCTGGTTGTCTATTAGCTGAGTTGATGGTGGCGATCGGTGAAGCGCCGGAGATTTGTTGGTCTTTACGGTGGAGGTAATTTGAGGTGAGATGATGGTGGCTGACGGTAGAGGTAAGTTTTTAATTTATTTATTTTTTGGACTAGATTTGTGAGGGATAACAGTGAAGGATATGGTGGTTTGTTTTGTTGAGGTTGAACGGAATTAATGGTATTTGAAGCGACGTCGATTCTGCAAGACGATAGCTTCAATGGAGGGCGTCCCAAAGGTAAGCGGGACCTTGGCTCTGGTACCAATTTGACACCGTACTGGGTAGGGGTCGGATAGAATTAGCCTAATCACCACGCCGATCGGCTACTCCGGTGATACAGCTCTCTAATTCCTAGATACAGAAACACCACTAGGAAGTAGTAGAGAAGGGAACCTTGGATATAGTAACACCACCAAGGGGAAGGGAGATTATACTCAACCTAAAGAACACTCAAATTGTTTGATATATTTCTCATACAAAGGCTTGTGTTCTACCGATTACATCCATTGCTATTTATAGCCTTAATTCAGTTACTATTACAACTACATAATTAATGCATTCAAATGAACATCTAACACAAGTCAATATTATTGGGCTAAGGATGAAGTTTTTCCACCGTTGCAGACATAGGGTGGCTATAGGGGGTGGCTATAGGGGGTGGCAGTAGAGTGCTTCTTGTCAAATAAGGCGTTCTCATGTAGGACTTTGTCAAACTCCCCCTGTTAGAGAAGACTCGACCTCGAGTCTTTGCTCTTCCTCATCCTCATAATATGGGGACAAATCAGCAACATTGAAGGTAGCGGAAACATTGTATTCCCCTGGAAGCTCAATCTTGTATGCATTTTCTCCAATCCTCTCTAGAACTTTGAAAGGTCCATCGGCCCTTGGCTTCAGCTTTCCATGTGTCCCTCGTGGAAACCTTTCTTTCCTTAAGTGAATCCAAACCAAATCTCCTTCTTTAAAAGTGGCCGGTTTGCGAAATTTATTCGCTTGCTCTTGGTAACGTTGATTTTTCCGTGTGATCTGAGCTCGGACTTTCTCATGAAGCTTCTTGATTTCTCTAGCTCGTTCATCAGCATCACCACTGAAGTTGTTAGGAGAAGGTAGTGGAGCAAGATCAACCGGTGTGGTCGGATTTTTACCATAAACGATCTTGAACGGGCTTTCACCAGTAGTTTGACTTGGAGAACAATTATAGGCAAATTCTGCTTGAGTTATCATCAAATCCCATTGGCGAAGGTTTTTATCCACAAGACTTCTCAACATGTTTCCAAGAGTTCTGTTGACAACTTCGGTTTGGCCATCAGTTTGAGGATGTGCCGCAGAGCTAAATTGCAACCGTGTACCTAATTTGCGCCATAGAGTACGCCAAAAGTGACTCATGAATTTGACATCTCGATCAGAAGTGATTGTCTTTGGAATTCCATGCAGACGCACAATTTCTCGAAAGTAAAGATCAGCAACTTGTGTGGCATCATTAGTCTTGTTGCATGGAAGAAAGTGTGCCATCTTTGAGAATCGATCAATAACAACCATGATGGAATCTTTGTTGCGCTGGGTACGAGGTAACCCAACAACAAAGTCCATACTCACATCTTCCCAAGGAGCATCAGGAACAGGTAATGGAGTGTAAAGACCTGTGTTTTGACTACGAGCTTTTGCAATATGACATGCTCGACATCTTTTGACATATCGATCAACATCTCTAACCATGTGTGGCCAATAGAAATTCTCTGCAATAATGCTCAATGTCTTGTCTCTACCAAAATGTCCAGCAAGACCACCAGCATGACACTCGTGTAGTATCATATCACGCAAGGAACACCTTGGTATGCACAACTGATTTCCCTTGAATAAGTAACCATCTTGACGATGAAACTGGCGGTGAGGGCCTTCAACACATTTCTTCCAGAATTCTCCAAGGTCTTCATCATCTTCATACAAATCCTTGAGAACTTCAAAACCAATTACTTTGACTTGAAGAGTTGAGAGCAAAGCATGTCGTCTACTTAAAGCATCAGCAACTTTATTTTGAGTTCCAGACTTGTGCTTAAGGACAAAGTGAAAAGGAGATAAAAACGCACTCCATTTTGCATGACGACGCTGGAGCTTTTGTTGGCTGTGAAGATACTTGAGTGACTCATGATCAGAATACAGCACGAATTCCTTAGCTAGCAAATAGTGACTCCAGTGATCTAAGGCTCGTACAATTGCATAAAATTCCTTCTCGTACGTTGAGTACTTACGCCTTGATTCATTGAGTTTCTCACTAAAGAAGGCAATTGGTCGACCCTCTTGACTGAGAACTGCACCTATACCAACTCCTGAAGCGTCACAATCTACTTCAAAAAGCTTGTCAAAATCTGGCAAGGCTAGAGTTGGTGCTCTCGTGATAATTTCTTTGAGTTCTTCAAAGCTTTGTTGGGCAGCTCGGGTCCATTCAAACTTTTCTTTTTTTAATACTTCAGTGCGTGGGGCGGCAATAGTGCTAAAATTCTTGATGAAGCGGCGATAGAAAGATGCTAGGCCATGAAAACTGCGAACATCATGTATTGATTGAGGAATTGGCCAGCTAATAATTGCCTCAATTTTGCTGGGATCCATCTCAATCCCATTGCTTGATACAACGTACCCAAGAAATACCACTTTGTCAGTCAAGAAGTGACATTTCTTCAGATTGGCATACAATTTCTGTTCACGAAGAACTTGAAAAATTTGTCGCAAATGCTCCAAGTGTTCTTCAGAACTTCGACTATACACAAGGATGTCATCAAAATAAACAACCACGAATTTTCCAATGAAAGGGCGGAATACCTGATTCATCAATCGCATAAAAGTGCTCGGTGCATTTGAAAGACCAAATGGCATGACCATCCACTCGTATAATCCATCTCTGGTCTTGAATGCAGTCTTCCACTCATCTTCAGGTCGCATTCGAATCTGATGGTACCCACTTCGTAGATCAATTTTGGAAAATAAAAAAGCATTATGCAATTGATGTAGTAGGTCATCAAGGCGAGGAATAGGAAATCTGTATTTGATTGTGATCCGATTGACAGCACGACTATCGATGCACATACGCCATGATCCGTCTTTCTTTGGCACAAGGAGTGCTGGAACTGCGCAAGGACTCACACTTTCACGAACCAAACCTTTCTGCATAAGCTCGGTGACTTGTCTCTGAAGTTCTTCATGCTCTTTTGGAGTCATTCGATATGCAGCTTTGTTTGGAATCACTGGACCAGGGACAAAATCAATACAATGTTGAATGTCACGCATTGGAGGTAGACCAGGTGGGATTTCTTCAGGCACAATGTCACCGAATTCACGAAGTAGAGGCGTGATCTCGTCAGGAATCCCTTGATCTTCTTTATTCTCTTCTAGCATGACAAGGACACAAGCAACTCTCGATTCTTCTAACGCCATAGTAAACATTGATTCAGACACGGTGAGACTCTTCTCTTGGCTTGGCTTTGCTAACATATCCCTTTTAAATGGAGCTAAAACAATTTTAATACCATCTTTTTCAAAGGAATAAATGTTTTTAAAACCATCATGAATTGCATGACGATCATATTGCCATGGACGACCCAAAAGTAAATGACAAGCATCCATAGGAATGACATCACACCATACCTTATCTTGGTATTTCTTACCAATGGAGAAATCAATTAGGCATCGTTTAGTGACCTTGACATCATTCCCCTTCTTCAACCATGTGAGCTTGTAAGGATAAGGGTGATCCTTTGTAGGCAACTTCAATTTCTCGACCATTGTCGCGGCAACAACATTTTCACAACTGCCACTATCGATGATGACATTGCATATCTTCCCATGAGATGTGCACCGAGTGTGGAAGATGTTGTGGCGCAACCATTCATCTTCTTCAACAGGAGCTGCGTTGAGGATACGTCGAATAACGAGTGATTCACCTTCGTCTGCATGTAGGACCTCTTGATCAGCTTCATCTTCTTGGCTTTCCTCAACTTGATCGTCTTCAAATAACTCTTCTTCGACAAAAGAGATTATTCTAGAATTTGGACATTCTGAAGCAATGTGTCCGAATCCTTGACACTTAAAACATCTCCTCGAAGTAGGATTACTTACTTGCTTGAAAGGCTTGCTGGTTGCGGCTGGATTCTCGACCTTTTTCATTGTGGTGCTGGAGTTAGCTCTTGGTGGAAACCTTGTTGAAGGGTTACCACGATAAGGTGTCTCTTTCGTGACAGTTTTGAATCCGGTCTTCTCTTTTGTTTGTTGGCTTTCAACTTTTAAGGCTAGCTTGGTGACATCGTTGAACGACCAATATTGCTGGAGTTGTACAACTTTAGAGATCTTCGGGTCCATGCCTGTCAAGAATCTTGCAATGGTCTGCTCTTCAGGCTCGGCATTGTCACACTTCATTGATAAATCTTCAAATTCGGCAATATACTCTGCCACAGATTTGCTTCCTTGTTCCAGGTGATGAAACTTAAGAAATATATCTTGACGATAATGACTTGGTAAAAATTTGCGCTTGAGTTCACGCTTCATTTTATCCCATGTGCGAATTTTACTACGACCTTCTCGTTCTCGTTGTCTCTTAAGATTCTCCCACCAAATGGATGCATGCTTCTTGAACTTGATTGCAACTATATTGACCTTGCGATCATCTGGAATATCCTTGAAATCAAAGACACGTTCAACGGTGTGAAGCCATTCAATAAAATCGTCTGGATGAACACCTCCTTCAAAATCAGGAATATCAACTTTTATTCCTAAATCTTTTTCTCGGTGTTGGGGATGACGGGTTCGCCTGGTATTGGATGTTTCTCCACTTGATGATTCACCATCGGGTTGGTGAAATGGATTGACTTCTTCATCTTCACCGTCTGATTGTTCGTCATCTGACTGATGGGATGGACTAGCGACAGCTTCATAACGTGTAAGACGTTGTTGGAGTCGTTGGATTTCTCGTTGCATATCAGCTATGATTGTATCATAAACAGGACGTGGTTGATGATTACCTCCACGACGTGTTCTTGGTGGCATCTTGAAAGACAATTAATAAAACTTTTTTTTCTCTCTTTTGGTTTTTCCTCCTTTTTGTTTTTTTTTTTTACATAAAACAAATACGTAATATGAATAACAAGTAAACAAAGAGATTAAAAGACTAAGACATCTTCTATATGAATATAATAAATTAATACTACATGAGTATATGTTAAGTTGTTAACAAGTGGTTTGACACAAATACACAATGACGTGTAAAAGCAACTAAACACCACCTAGGTTTCTCTCTCTTTATTTTTTTATTTTATTTTTTTAAGTGGATGATGGCATATGAAACTACATCAAAGTTTTTGGCAAAGAGGAGTACAGAATGGCGTGAAAACAGGAACACTCAAACACAATAAAGTACGACTCTGCAAAAGAGTAGGCGAGAACAGAGGGGTATTACCAAACAGAGTAAATCGGGTTGGAGTACTTTCAAGTATCTAGCTGCAAATCTCACTTCAAAAGTAATCTGGTTGTCTATTAGCTGAGTTGATGGTGGCGATCGGTGAAGCGCCGGAGATTTGTTGGTCTTTACGGTGGAGGTAATTTGAGGTGAGATGATGGTGGCTGACGGTAGAGGTAAGTTTTTAATTTATTTATTTTTTGGACTAGATTTGTGAGGGATAACAGTGAAGGATATGGTGGTTTGTTTTGTTGAGGTTGAACGGAATTAATGGTATTTGAAGCGACGTCGATTCTGCAAGACGATAGCTTCAATGGACGTCGATTCCTGAGAAAATTGCTGATCCAGCCGACTCATATTCTCAATGAGTCCAATCATTTTGAGAACATGTGGACTTACGGGCTCGCCTTTCTTAAGCTTGGTCTCAAGAATTTGCCTATGAGTCTCGAATCTTTCGACTCGAGCCAGATCTTGGAACATGTTCTTCAACTCACTGATGATTGTGAAAGCATCTGAGTTGATGAACGTTTTCTGCAGATCCGCACTCATGGTGGCGAGCATTAGATATTTCACATCCTTGTTGGCATCAATCCAACGATTGAGGGCTGCCTGAGTGACCCCGTCGCCTGCAGCTTCGGGCATCGCCTCATCTAGGACATACTCCTTTTCTGTAATCCCCCGTAATTTTATTATATTCTATTTATATATTTTAACGTATATTTAATATATTTAAATGTAATTTACGAATTTTAGAAATGAATATGTAATTAAAATATAATTATGTTATTACATTTTGAATATTTTAAATGATTTATGAAATCAAAATTGATTTTTGATTTTTACGTTAAAACGAATTAGGATTTTGGAATCACGTTCTATTGGAATTAGAAAGCAAATCCTAAATTCTAAATTCTACTCCTAGCCCAATTGGGCAAAGCCCAAGCCAATAAACCCAACAAAACACCCCCTTCTCTTCTCTACTTCCAATTCACGTGAAAAAAAAAAAGAAGAAACCCAAAACCCCTCTTCACGTAACTGTGTTGCTCCTCCCTTGCTTGTTGCTGCCCAGCCGTCAAACACCGACCGCCGCCACCAACCACCGGCGACCGCCCTCATAAGCAACCATCACAGCGGTAACTCCTTCCCCTTCCCTTTCTCGTTCGTCCTTCTCTTTTGGTTTCGATTTTGGTTCTTCCCCTTAATCATTGTCGTTCGTCCAGCCACTCGCAACCACCGCGAGTTCTTCCTCGCCGACAGCACCACAGCTGCCGCCCAGGACAACAACCAGCCACGGCCGCTGCCTCCTCGTGCACCGCCGCCCAGCCTGCTCCTCCCTCCTTCCTCCTCCACGCAAGCACACTCTCCTCGCCACCATCACTGGTGTCAGCCACCAGTCGCGCCGCACCGCTTGTCCGCCGCGACGTAGACCACCCGCCTGCTGCCGCCGCCACTGCCGCCGGCCAGCAACCCTTTTGTCTCTCTTTTTGGTTAATTCTTAAACCCTAAACTAATTAATGAATTGAATTACGTTTTAATGATTTAATTATGTTTCTTGAATTTAAATTATATTTGATTATGAATTTCAAGAATTATATGTTTGCATAATTAAATTATTAATTTCAGATTATATAAATGCATTGAAATATTGGTTTTTAATTATTTAAAGTATGAATTTTAAGGTTTTTAATGATTTAAATCATGGTAGGATGTTTAGGAATTATTAAAGTTATTGTTATTATGATTTCAAACATGTTAATTATGTTTTGGAGTAGTTTGAAAGTAGTTATATTGCTGGAAATTCAAAGTATGATGCTTTGAAGAGTTTTCAACGAATATCAATAATTAACATAATAAATATGATGCTAGGAAATCAAATATTCAAGTTTCGATATTGGGAAATGTTCTAATTATGTTTAGGAAGGGTTTGAAGCTCCCTAATGTTGCTGAAAATTCAATATGAATTGATATGCGTCTATATTGGTTGTTGTTAGGTGGAGAATTCTCCGTAGGCGACTTTTGAATTATCAAAGTGGTCTTGCAGTTTGTTTACACAAGGTACGTACATACCTGTGTGCTTGGAATGTGTGCTAATTGTTGAAACCATGTTGAATCTTGTTGTTGAACTTGGTTATGTTGATATTATTGTTGAACTTGGTGATGTTGATATTATGGACGAACTGGGTTATATTGAATGTGCATGTTTAATACTGTTGGACAAACTTATTGAACTTATTTTGCACTATAAGAACTGTAACATGTTAGTATGGATGTTTGATACAAACATGTTGGTTGGGAACACTAGATTATTCTATATGATTGGGTTGGATCAATTGGTTGTTGTTCCCTTTCTATCTTTTCATTACTTTATAAGGGCGGAGGACCTTGTTTAGTAAGTTGAAACTTTATGCCCATATACAGGGTTGCTCATGGTTAAAGGAAAGGTTGGTTAAGTTGGAATGAGTCTTGATTGATGCTTTTATGATCACTTACTTAATTCCAAGATAAAAACAGTTGTGAACAAATGTGAATTGTCTGTCTTATGTAATGGTTGAGTCATAACGGAATCTCAATTTGTAAATCATGTAAAGTGAAACTGAATAGCAATAGCTTTAGACTGTGCACGTCTGAAGTGACGGACAAACAGGAGTTGGGGTTCATGGTGGTAGCCCATGGCCTTTTCTGGGACCGGATTGATCACCGTGTCCTATTTTTATTTAAACGTTCCTCGATATCGCAGGTCACTGAGGTTACGGAGTCGCGCCCGTACCTCGTCTTCCTTAGTGAAGACTTCTGGATGGTCAACTCGGTCCATTGTCTATTTCAACTAAAATAATATTATGGTTATTAAGCCTAGCTTAGTCTAGTCAAGTATAATCGTCAATTTATTATGTTTTGTCTGTCCTTACTTATATTTATTAGTATCATGTTAGGGTTGTTGGTTTGATAGTATCATGCTAGGATTGTTGTTGTTTTAGTATGTAGTACTCAGCTTTGCTGATTACGTGCTTTGTTTGTGTGTGTTGATCATGGCTATGCCTTATTGATCCTGTGATGACCCATCTTTGGTGAGCAGTCTCTAAGGATCAATAAGCGTTGCCCATCTACAGGTTTGAAGATGATGCATCATTGGGATCGGGATTAGAGAGCTTGTAGTTCTATTCGTTTAATTAAGTGATTTAATTTGTTAACTTGGATTTGAAATTTGTCGTACTATTCGTATTTCCTTAATTCAGTTAATTGGTTTGGACCTAATATGTAATAGATTATTTATGAACCTAAAAGTTAGTTTTATGTTTTCCGCTGCAAAATTCTGAATAAGCCGTAACGTTTTCACACGGGCGATAATGCCTTGATAATTCTCTACGTTTTATATTAAAATGTTGTTTTAGAAAAGAGAGAATTGTCGGGGTGTTACATTTTCTTCCTGCATAAGAACTATTTGCAAGTTCCTTTGCCAGTCAAGGAAGTTTTTCCCGTTCAACTTCTCCTTTTCGAGAATTGATCGAATGTTGAATGAATTGTTGTTTGCCATATTAAAAACTACAATTGAAAAGAATAAACAAATAAATAACCATTCACAGTTTCTCTTAATAAACTTAAATTCTAGCATACATGCATAATTCAATGTTTATTAAGCATTTTATTCAAGTTATTTGTTCCGGCAGGTGTGAATAAAATGATTCCAAGATCCTAAAATCATTGAAGAACTAAGCACAGTTTGTCGACTTAATCCTAAAACATCTTAGGTAAGCAAAAACCTTTTGCTAATAGTCTAGAAACTATTCTTGGTTGATAGGTACGTCTAAGAACTTATTAGGTAAACCTATCGATTTTGCCACGACATAAAAGGACTCCTTACTTATATCGTTGAGTTTCACCAAAACTAACATGTACTCACAATTATTTGTGTACCTTGCCCCTTTAGGACCAATAAGTAACACCTCGCTGAGCGAAAACTATTACTAGATTGATGTAAAGGATATCCAAGCAAGTGTATATTTTGGCATGGCACCTTATAACTCAATTTTTTTTTAAGTTTGGAACTTAAGGCTCTTACTATGTTGGTTAGATTTTAAGTGAACTAAAATCCTTAATCATGCAACATAATCAAGCCACAATCTTATGCATAATTAAGACATATTTAAAGCAATAAATAACTTAAAGCATGCACAAGATAAATGTGATCTAGTATGGCCCGACTTCATCTTGAAGCTTTGACTTCAAAGTCCGTCTTGAAAATCTCCGTGGGAGGCACCATTTTCTTCAAATAGGATAAGCTATAACTAATTACAACTATTTGATGGTACGCAGACCATATTTGAATTGAAAAACAGCTTTGGTACTTTAGACCAATTACATTCAAATTAATGGTACGCAGACCATATTTTCTATCCTATTTGGGCCATACTAGTCACTTATAACCTGCAAAACAGTACATATACAATATATACCATTCACCCATTCATTATCATGAATGGCCCACATAGCTGGTTAGTAAAACACATTATGCATCACGTAAACATTTGCAGCAATTAATCAAGGGCACCAATAATCTACCAATTATTCAGTCCTTATTAATTCTAATCAAGTTGTTTTAACCTTAAGGATTTGTAGACCTAATCAAGAGTTTATGACTAAAAGGGCTCCCACTTAAACCAATAAATTCATATGCTTTACTAATTTTAAACATAAAAATGTATTTCAAGTCTAACCGGAAACATACAAATTTAATTAAAATTTAAAGCTCATATAAATTTATAATTGAATCCAAAAAGTTTAATTTAATTTCAGTCGTATTTAAATTAATTCATGATTTTAATTTTAGTAAAATAATTAGAATAAATAAAATTTATTATAATTACAATATTCAAAATTAAAATCCAAGAAAATAATTTAAATTATTAATTTTAAAAATTAATTAAAATTACGTAAACTGAAAAATTTCAAATGAAACATTCAAAACGATCTAATCGCAACGCAAACACCCTACGCATCGCACGCCCATGGGCCACACGCACACAGCCATCGCTGGCCATGTGCGCGCAGCCCATGCGCTCGTCGCATAGCTGCTGCATCTTCCATCGCAAGCCATCGCACGCTGTGGTGCTCGCTGCGCGCGCTCCAGCGCTCGATGCACGCGAGCCATCGCTCGCTGTGCGCGCTCGCCAGCGCTCGCTGTGCGCGAGCCATCGCTCGCTGTGCGCGAGCCATCGCTCGCTGGGCGCAGCACTCGTGGCACGCGAGCTTGCGCTCGCTGCGCGCGCTTGCGCGAGGCAGTGCGCGTTGTGGCTCAGCTCGCTTGCTGCCCACAAGCGACTGCCGTGCCTTGCCTTCGCCCATGCCCATTCATTCATAGCTCGTGGCCCACGACACAAGGCAGGGCTGCTGCCTTGTGCTCGTGCACCATGCTCTTGCTCATTGCATTCGTGCCGCATGGGCGACGAGCTCCCTTGCTCGTCGTCGCATGCCCGCACTATACAACACCCCTTAAGGGTAACACGAAGCGTCCATTGCTTTGTGCGTGCAAGTTATATGAACGAATCGCATAAAAATTTAAAATTTATATTTAAAATTAATGACAAATTAATAAATAATATTAATTTCATAATTTTAGGGCGAAAAATCGAAAATTTATTATTCAATTGATTTCCGATTATCATGGATTCAAGCCTAGGTCATAAAAATTTAAAATTTATCATAAATTTACAATTTTTATGGTGGTTTTTAATCATAGGTTTCTAATTAAATTATAATTAATTATGAAAATCAAATTAATTCTAAATTATTCTAATTTTCAACAAATTAATCATAATTACAAATTAGATTGTATAATTAACAAGGCTAGGCATTCAAACTTGTTAAACATATACAGTAGGTCAATCAAAAATTCAAGATTTATCAACAAGAATCGCAAATATTTAATTTAACATCTTAAATTTACGAAATTTTGCATTCGAAAAACTAAAACCTTCGAAAAGTCATAGTTAGGCTTCGAATTTGAGAATTCTGGGTTCAGCAGAAAAATACCATTTTTTGTCAAAATTTTAGAATGCCTTTTACATGCGGAATTGACACAAAAATCACTCGATTTGGATGAGTAACGAAGAAACTGCCGAAAAACTGCGTACGTATAATTAAATAAACGCAATTTGCAATTAATTAACAATTACGAAAATTAATCACCCCTTTTAATTCATGCAAATTTGTAATATTTAACCATGTTCATGCAATTTAGATTATGAAAATAATAAGGGGCTCTTGATACCACTGTTAGGTTATGATACATATGACAATTCATAAATCATGCGGAAAAACCATTTAGCCAGGAATACATATTATTTACACATAATCATATAGCATAGTTTAGATGGATACTCTTTGTTGCGTGCCTTCCCTAGCTGCGCCCGAACCGAACAAGAACAAGTCTTTAGGACTCCAAGTGTCGTCCCTCCGTAGATAGTCCACAGCACGTCCGGATCCGCCTTAAGATTGACCAACTAGAATCGCCCTTAAGGTACTAAAGATTTTCGGCACTCTTAGGTAAGAAATGTGTCTGAGTTTTCTCTCAAAAACTCACTTTGAATACTTGAATAATCTATAAAATATGTGACCCTAGGCACGTATTTATAGAGTTATGGAAAGGGTTTTGGAATCCTATTAGGATACTAATTTATTTAATTATAACCCTACTAGGACTCTAATTAAATAATCATTATCTAATAGTTTTAGGATTTAATCACACTTCGAATTCTGATTGCTTCAGGATTCCCGCACATGCAATGCACGAGCACCGTATACCCGCGCAAGCCTTGCGGCCCACGCTAGGCGCACAGCGCTCGGCCCGTTGCTGCGCTCCGCGCGCGCGCGCCCAAGGCCTTGGCTGGGCCTGGCCTTGCGCTGGGCCTGATCGAGGCTTGGCGTGCGCTGGTGTGCGTTGGCTCGCTGGGCGACGGCCTGGCTTCGTGCTGGGCCTTCGTCTAGCGGGCCTCGTCCGATGCTAATTCGTACGATACGCTTCCGATTAAATTCCCGATTCCGGAATTCATTTCCGATACGAACAATATTTAATATTTCCGATTCCGGAATAAATTTCCGTTTCGAACAAATATTTAATATTTCCATTTCCGGAATTATTTTCCGATTCCGATAATATTTCCGATTCTGACAATATTTCCGTTTCCGGCAATATTTCCGATTCTGGCAATATTTCCATTTCCGATAATATTTTCCGATACGTACCATGTTTCTGTTTCCGGCAACATCTACGACTTGGATAATATTTATATTTCCGATACGATCCATATTTCCGTTTCCGGCAATATCATCGTTTCCGGAGTATTCATTTCTTGCCTGTGACGATCTCAGCTCCCACTGAAACCAAGATCCGTCGATTCCGAATATCCATAGATGGAGTATCTAATGCCATTAAATACTTGATCCGTTTATGTACTATTTGTGTGACCCTACGGGTTCAGTCAAGAGTAAGCTGTGGATTAATATCATTAATTCCACTTGAACTGAAGCGGCCTCTAGCTAGGCGTTCAGCTCACTTGATCTCACTGAATTATTAACTTGTTAATTAATACTGAACCGCATTTATTAGACTTAACATTGAATGCATACTTGGACCAAGGGCATTATTTCCTTCAGATTTTTCCGTGTGATCTGAGCTCGGACTTTCTCATGAAGCTTCTTGATTTCTCTAGCTCGTTCATCAGCATCACCACTGAAGTTGTTAGGAGAAGGTAGTGGAGCAAGATCAACTGGTGTGGTCGGATTTTTACCATAAACGATCTTGAACGGGCTTTCACCGGTAGTTTGACTTGGAGAACAATTATAGGCAAATTCTGCTTGAGTTATCATCAAATCCCATTGGCGAAGGTTTTTATCCACAAGACTTCTCAACATGTTTCCAAGAGTTCTGTTGACAACTTCGGTTTGGCCATCAGTTTGAGGATGTGCCGCAGAGCTAAATTGCAACCGTGTACCTAATTTGCGCCATAGAGTACGCCAAAAGTGACTCATGAATTTGACATCTCGATCAGAAGTGATTGTCTTTGGAATTCCATGCAGGCGCACAATTTCTCGAAAGTAAAGATCAGCAACTTGTGTGGCATCATTAGTCTTGTTGCATGGAAGAAAGTGTGCCATCTTTGAGAATCGATCAACAACAACAAAGACTAAGACATCTTTGTTGCGCTGGGTATGAGGTAACCCAACAACAAAGTCCATACTCACATCTTCCCAAGGAGCATCAGGAACAGGTAATGGAGTGTAAAGACCTGTGTTTTGACCACGAGCTTTTGCAATATGACATGCTCGACATCTTTTGACATATCGATCAACATCTCTAACCATGTGTGGCCAATAGAAATTCTCTGCAATAATGCTCAATGTCTTGTCTCTACCAAAATGTCCAGCAAGACCACCAGCATGACACTCGTGTAGTATCATATCACGCAAGGAACACCTTGGTATGCACAACTGATTTCCCTTGAATAAGTAACCATCTTGACGATGAAACTGGCGGTGAGGGCCTTCAACACATTTCTTCCAGAATTCTCCAATTAAGGTCTTCATCATCTTCATACAAATCCTTGAGAACTTCAAAACCAATTACTTTGACTTGAAGAGTTGAGAGCAAAGCATGTCGTCTACTTAAAGCATCAGCAACTTTATTTTGAGTTCCAGACTTGTGCTTAAGGACAAAGTGAAAAAGAGATAAAAACTCACTCCATTTTGCATGACGACGCTGGAGCTTTTGTTGGCTGTGAAGATACTTGAGTGACTCATGATCAGAATACAGCACGAATTCCTTAGCTAGCAAATAGTGACTCCAGTGATCTAAGGCTCGTACAATTGCATAAAATTCCTTCTCGTACGTTGAGTACTTACGCCTTGATTCATTGAGTTTCTCACTAAAGAAGGCAATTGGTCGACCCTCTTGACTGAGAACTGCACCTATACCAACTCCTGAAGCGTCACAATCTACTTCAAAAAGCTTGTCAAAATCTGGCAAGGCTAGAGTTGGTGCTCTCGTGATAATTTCTTTGAGTTCTTCAAAGCTTTGTTGGGCAGCTCGGGTCCACTCAAACTTTTCTTTTTTTAATACTTCAGTGAGTGGGGCGGCAATAGTGCTGAAATTCTTGATGAAGCGGCGATAGAAAGATGCTAGGCCATGAAAACTGCGAACATCATGTATTGATTGAGGAATTGGCCAGCTAATAATTGCCTCAATTTTGCTGGGATCCATCTCAATCCCATTGCTTGATACAACGTACCCAAGAAATACCACTTTGTCAGTCAAGAAGTGACATTTCTTCAGATTGGCATACAATTTCTGTTCACGAAGAACTTGAAAAATTTGTCGCAAATGCTCCAAGTGTTCTTCAGAACTTCGACTATACACAAGGATGTCATCAAAATAAACAACCACGAATTTTCCAATGAAAGGGCGGAATACCTGATTCATCAATCGCATAAAAGTGCTCGGTGCATTTGAAAGACCAAATGGCATGACCATCCACTCGTATAATCCATCTCTGGTCTTGAATGCAGTCTTCCACTCATCTTCAGGTCGCATTCGAATCTGATGGTACCCACTTCGTAGATCAATTTTGGAAAATAAAAAATCATTATGCAATTGATCTAGTAGGTCATCAAGGCGAGGAATAGGAAATTTGTATTTGATTGTGATCCGATTGACAGCACGACTATCGATGCACATACGCCATGATCCGTCTTTCTTTGGCACAAGGAGTGCTGGAACTGCGCAAGGACTCACACTTTCACGAACCAAACCTTTCTGCATAAGCTCGGTGACTTGTCTCTGAAGTTCTTCATGCTCTTTTGGACTCATTCGATATGCAGCTTTGTTTGGAATCACTGCACCAGGGACAAAATCAATACAATGTTGAATGTCACGCATTGGAGGTAGACCAGGTGGGATTTCTCCAGGCACAATGTCACTGAATTCACGAAGTAGAGGCGTGATCTCGTCAGGAATCCCTTGATCTTCTTTATTCTCTTCTAGCATGACAAGGACACAAGCAACTCTCGATTCTTCTAACGCCATAGTAAACATTGATTCAGACACGGTGAGACTCTTCTCTTGGCTTGGCTTTGCTAACATATCCCTTTTAAATGGAGCTAAAACAGTTTTAATACCATCTTTTTCAAAGGAATAAGTGTTTTTAAAACCATCATGAATTGCATGACGATCATATTGCCATGGACGACCCAAAAGTAAATGACAAGCATCCATAGGAATGACATCACACCATACCTTATCTTGGTATTTCTTACCAATGGAGAAATCAATTAGGCATCGTTTAGTGACCTTGACATCATTCCCCTTCTTCAACCATGTGAGCTTGTAAGGATAAGGGTGATCCTTTGTAGGCAACTTCAATTTCTCGACCATTGTCGCGGCAACAACATTTTCACAACTGCCACTATCGATGATGACATTGCATATCTTCCCATGAGATGTGCACCGAGTGTGGAAGATGTTGTGGCGCAACCATTCATCTTCTTCAACAGGAGCTGCGTTGAGGATACGTCGAATAACGAGTGATTCACCTTCGTCTGCATGTAGGACCTCTTGATCAGCTTCATCTTCTTGGCTTTCCTCAACTTGATCGTCTTCAAATAATTCTTCTTCGACAAAAGAGATTATTCTAGAATTCGGACATTCTGAAGCAATGTGTCCGAATCCTTGACACTTAAAACATCTCTTCGAAGTAGGATTACTTACTTGCTTGAAAGGCTTGCTCGGCATTGTCACACTTCATTGATAAATCTTCAAATTCGGCAATATACTCTGCCACAGATTTGCTTCCTTGTTCCAGGTGATGGAACTTAAGAAATATATCTTGACGATAATGACTTGGTAAAAATTTGCGCTTGAGTTCACGCTTCATTTTATCCCATGTGCGAATTTTACTACGACCTTCTCGTTCTCGTTGTCTCTTAAGATTCTCCCACCAAATGGATGCATGCTTCTTGAACTTGATTGCAACTATCTTGACCTTGCGATCATCTGGAATATCCTTGAAATCAAAGACACGTTCAACGGTGTGAAGCCATTCAATAAAATCGTCTGGATGAACACCTCCTTCAAAATCAGGAATATGGCCGTGGATGCTTCAAGTAAGAAATTTCTTGTTAGCAATTTTAATAATATTAAAATGTCTAATGATAGGCCTATTATGGAACAATTTCATGAAGTTCAACATATTTTGAGTCAAATTAGATTGCATGGTATGGTAATGGATGAGGCCATAGCGGTGACATCTATTATTGATAAATTTCCATCTTCTTGGAAAGATACAAAGAACTCCTTGAAACATAAAAAGGAGGAAATGACCATGGAACGATTAGGTACTCATCTTCTTGTTGAGGAGGGTATCCGGGTTCAAGATGGTGTTAAGGAGTCTAATGTCAATGACAAGATTACTCCTGGTTCTTCTATCAATATGGTGGAAGAAGGGCAGTCTAGTGGGACTAAAAAGTTCAACAAAAGGCCATATAAATCCAACAACAAAAATGTTGCAAACAAGAATGATAAAAAGACAAAATTTGTTTCTTGTTGGGAATGTAACGGTCCTCACTTAAAGAGGGATTGTCCAACCTTCAAAAAGAAGAAGGCTAGCAAGGGTCAACATAACAATGTTGACAAGAACCAAGGTATGGTTGTTGCACATGATGCTACAAATATAGAAATGAATTTTGTGGCAATGATTTCTGAAATCGATGTTGTGCAGGTTTGGTGGATTGATACGGGAGCCTCTAGACATGTGTGCAAAGATAGGAATTATTTCAAACCCATCTATAATCTCCTATTAACATTCATAGTAGGCTTAGGTACATCAGCAGAGGCTACTGATGTGTTAATATCATGGATTTTCCCAACAATGCTAGAGCTACCTAGATTTGAATTTTGTATCACATTATCAGACATTTTTTCCATGGCCAGTTAGACCCACAACACGATTTATTGTTAAAATAGCATCATGAAGTTCCTTTGAAATCTTACCAACTGATGGATGAACCAGATTCGAGTGAATCAGTTCCTCCTCATCCATATTCAACGCCATAGTAGAAGTCTCTAGGTTCTACATTTGGACGTCTTTCTAAGCAACAATGGTATCATTTTTGGGAGGATTCAGTGAAGAATCATCCTCCGCAGAAACCTGACTAATTATATAGGTATTACCAAGCTTCTTCTTCTTTGCAATCAATGGAGGCCAACATACGTTAGTGAACACCCTTAATGTGCGCTCGAGCTTAGGAGAGGGAGGAGTTTGAAGTACTTCCAACGCCTAAGTTTTTAGATTAATGATGATCATAATAAAGAAAGTGGGGGAGAGAGTAATAAACAAATAGGAAAAAGATGATGGGAAGAGTATTTTAATCAAATAAGAGAGAGAGTTTATTGTAGTAGTGGCCCCATAAAAACGTAAGATATATTAAAAACTTACCAAAATTAGAACCCTATATATATATATATATATATATATATAGAGAGAGAGAGAGGAAGGCTCTCGTGAGAACACTCCCTTACGGTGAGAACACTTCCTTACGGTGAGAACACTTTCTATAATGGCATTTTCGTAATTTTTAAAAACAAATACCCTAATTTATGAAATCATCGCCGTCAATTCCTCTCTCTCTCTTCAATTCCTCTCTCTCTCCTCAGTTACTCTCTCTCTCTTCAATTACTCTCTCTCTCTTCCCTTTTCGAACGCTACTGCCGCTGATCGCCGCCGCTGATCACCGCCGCTGCTCATCTCTCACCTCTCGTTGCAGCTCGCCGCCGCTCATCTCTCGCGTCTCGCCGCAGCTCGCCAATCGCTACTCGCCAATCGCCACTCGCCGTTGCTGCTCATCTCTCGCCGCTTCTTCTCTCCTCTACGCCGCCGCTTCTTCTCTCCTCACGCCGCTCGCCGCTGCTCGCAGAAATTCGTCACCGATCGCGGTGGTTGTGGTTCGCAAATCGGAGTTCGAACTCTCAGGTTTCTTTGATTCTTCGATTTAGGTTTCTTTGATTCTTCGATTCTTCGGTTTCGATTTCGATTTTAAATCAACCGATTTCGTTTTTCTGAGATTCTAAATCAATTGATTTCTTTGATTCTAATATCAGTAAATTTATCCGAATTCATGTTCTAAATTAATCCGAAATTTATCCAGTTTCATGTTCTAAATTGATTTCTTTGATTCTAATATCAGTCAATTGATTGTTAGGAGGTTTCAAAATCGAATTTTAATCGGAATTCTCAATCGATTTTTGAAATCTGAATTCAACAATTAAAATCGATTTCAATTGATTTCTCAATTCCAAAAATTAAAATCAAGTTCAATTTGGTGGCTGCGAAATATAAATTTAGAACATGTTTGAATAAACTTAGAACATGCTCGAATAAATTTAGAACATGCTTGAATAAATTTAGAACATGCTTGAATAAATTTAGAACATGATTGAATAATTTTAGAACATGAGCTTACAAATTTAGAACATGGATGAACAAATTTAGAACATGGTTGAACAAATTTAGAACATCGTTGAATAAATTTAGAACATGATTGAATAAATTTAGAACATGCTTGAATAAATTTAGAACATGCTTGAATAAATTTAGAACATGAGCTTACAAATTTAGAACATGGTTGAACAAATTTAGAACATGGTTGAACAAATTTAGAACATCGTTGAATAAATTTAGAACATCCTTGAATAAATTTAGAACATGAGCTTACAAATTTAGAACATGGTTGAATAATTTTTGAACATGCTTGAATTAATCTAGAACATGAGGTTAAAAATTTAGAACATGGTTGAATAAAATTAAAACATGCTTGAATAAATTTAGAACATGGATGAACCAATTTAGAACATTGTTAAATAAATTTAGAACATGGTTGAATAAATTTAGAACATGAGTTTGAAAATTTAGAACATCGTTGAATAAATTTAGAACATGTTTGAATAAATTTAGAACATTCTTGAATAAATTTAGAACATGCTTAAATAAATTTAGAACATGAGCTTACAAATTTAGAACATGGTTGAATAAAATTAAAACATGCTTGAATAAATTTAGAACATGGCTGAACCAATTTAGAATATGGTTAAATAAGTTTAGAACATGGTTGAATAAATTTAGAACATGAGTTTGAAAATTTAGAACATTGTTGAACAAATATAGAACATAGAGAGTGTAAAAGTGTTCTCACCATAAGAAGTGTTCTCACATAAGGAGGTGTTCTCACCGGATCCCTCACATATATATATATATATATATATATATATATATATATATATATATATATATATATATATATATATATATATATATATATATAGGGGAGGGATCCGGTAAGACCACCTCCTTAGGTAAGAACACTTTTACACTCTCCATGTTTTATATTTGTTCAAACATGTTCAAAATTTGTTCAACCATGTTCAAAATTTGTTCAACCATGTTCTAAATTTATTTAACAATGTTCTAAAATTTCAAGCTCATGTTCTAAATTTATTCAACCATGTTCTAAATTTATTCAACGATGTTCTAAATTTATTCAACCATGTTCTAAATTTATTTAAGCATGTTCCAAAATTTTAAGCTCATGTTCTAAATTAATTCAAGCATGTTCTAAATCTATTCAATCATGTTCTAAATTTTCAAGCTTATGTTCTAATTTATTCAAGCATGTTCTAAATTTATTCAACGTTGTTCTAAATTTATTCGACGATGTCCTAAAATTGTTCAACGATGTTCTAAACTTGTTCAACCATGTTCTAAATTTATTCAAACATGTTATAAATTTAGAACATGAGAACCTAGTCAACACATAAACATAAATACATGTTCTAAAATTTCACGCTCATGTTCTAAAATTATTCAACAATGCTCTAAATTTGTTCAACCAATGTTCTAAATTTATTCAAGCATGTTCTAAATTTGTTCAACGATGTTCTAAATTTGTTCAACGATGTTCTAAATTTGATCAACCATGTTCTAAATTTATTCAAGCATGTTCTAAATTTATTCAAGAATAATCTAAATTTAGAACATGAGAACCTAGTCAACACATATACATATATACATGTTCTAAAATTCCAAGCTCATGTTCTAAATTGATTCAAGCGTGTTCTAAAATTATTTAAACATGTTCTAAATTTAGAACATGAGAACCAAGTCAACACATATACATATATACATGTTCTAAAATTTTAAGCTCATGTTTTAAATTAATTCAAACATGTTCTTACATTATTAAACATGTTATAAATTTATTCAAGCTTTCAGCATGTTCTAAATTTATTCAACCGTGTTTCAAAATTTATTCAAGCATGTTCTAAATTTATTAAAGAATGTTCTAACATTATTCAACAGTGCTCTAAATTTATTCAAGCATGCTCTAAATTCATTCAAGCACGTTATAAATTTATTCAAGCATCACTACGACAAAAAATGCTTTTTATAGCGCTTAATAATGCTTTTTACAGCGCTTCTTGAAGCGCTGTTGATGGCTCCGCTATTAAAAGTAAAAGGTACCTTTAATAGCGCTTTTCAAAAGCGTTGTAATATGTCATATCAGGATAATTCAAATGTTTCTTTCATATCACATTATAAGCGCTATTAAAGAAATGCTGTCAAAGATTTACCGCCAACTTTTAAATTATTTTCTAATAGTGGATGTATCTGAAGCGCTATTAAAGTTATTTTTAAATTATTTTTAATTATTTATAATATACTAGAAAAACATTTCATTTTTTGCCACAAAATAACACCATATATTGAAGAATAGTAAATAGTTGAAATTAATTTCCAAACCTCTATTAAAAGAATTTTTACAATTATCACCCTTACAAAACCGATTGCATAGATCTAAAATAAAAATTCTAAACATTAAACTATGCAAAATACATTAATTAATAATTAATAGAATCGTATGTTTTTTGGTTCCTTCAACATAACCTAGCGATTACACAATTGTTGAACAACATGGCGCACCCATTCGGTTCTTGCTTCGTCAATCCGCTCTTTGTCCTAACTTGAAAACTGTCAATCTGAAAAGTACTGCGAATCAATGGGGGCATAAGGATTCATATATATATATAGAAGGGAAAAAAACGAATGAACTAATATTACCATAAACAATAAGTGCCATACATGAAGGGAAAAAAATATGAACTTCACATTATAGGAATAGATTATGATGCTATTGGAAAAGAATTGCAAAAATTGCCTTGCTGATAAATTGAAGCTAGAAAATAATATGCCTTGCTGATAAATTGAAGCTGTGCAGGTACTGCAATATCTAACTAAAGAGAAAGGCATTACCTGCAGCTTCACAATCTCCTATCATAAATTGTACTTGACCAGGTGAATCTAAAGAAGGCACTGAGGGGATTAAGTCTCTCACAAGCATCTGGGATGTCAAATCTGGGACAAAGTAACCGGTTACACAAGACAGTAGTAATCCAAGCAAGGAATCTAGTGATCTGATTTACTCAAAAACTCAAGTACAACGGCAATAAAAAACAATAACATTAACATTCAGAACCCATTAAAACTAAACTACACAGAATCTGTAGGGACTAATTATTATAATGAGAATTCAAATGACTCGTAAATAAACCACAGGCTGATTATTATGATTGCTCAATGCAGCAACAAGTAAACAACTTCTATAACTAATGGAATCTCCAATTCTGCAAAGCTTCATCTTTGACTTAGATCAGCACTAGAGGATTGCAAGTTCTTTTAAAGAAAACAATTAACAAAAACATTTTATAGAAAACGTGATTCCACAGACAGTGAATAAGATCCTAAGCATAAATCAACCCCTAAGACCAGTAACATTGTGACATAAAAACAATGATTCTTACTCAGGCAAAGCCTTGCCTGAACCAATATTATACGATAACCAGGCCAATTAAGCTGCCTATTAAGCTGAGATTGCTTCGTCTATTAACTAGGCCAATTAAGCTGCTTACCCATATCTTTGAAGTAAAGCCTTGTCTGAATGACTGCATCATTAAGATAAAAAAAAACCAATTGAAACCAAGGAATATGCAAAGTTATCAGGGTATCCTATCTTAAACTCTTTACTCCTGTAACAATGAGGTCGTAGATATCCAACCAATAAATAATACTTACACGAGCACGAGCAAGCTTCTCCACAAACATGGCACAATAAGACTGGTGCAATTTATAAACCAATTCGGTAGCATTATCAGAAAAACCCAACATCTTTATATCAGTCAGATGTTGTTCCTAGCATAACTATATTTGCAATTTATGATTCAAAGTCGAGATTTTTAATTTTACCAGTATTCTTTGTGGCTACAGGAAATTGAACCAAGTACAGATCCAAATAATCAAGGCGAAGTTTCTTTAAACTGTCTTTACAGGCTTCAAGTACATGTCCATGGTCAGAGTTCCACAGCTGCAATTGGGATCAGATATGATACATGAGTGCAGTAGTCAGCTAGTGAGCCAGATATCTCCCAAAATTAGAAACACTGTCCCCATTTATCCCTTTGAAAACAGACTGACCTTAGTGGTTATGAAAAGATCCTCCCTCTTAACAAGCCCAGTTTGAAATACATCAGCAAGTGCCTCCCTAACCTCAGCTTCATTCTGGTAATCAGCTGCAACAAAACTTAGCTGCTTACTCATCGTAATCTTATCAACAAAGACCTGAAGATATATGTGCTACTGAACATCAGTATGTGTTCTCTACTTGTCATTCTAAGGCTCTTGCATAAAAAATTGTTCTGAAGTAAACTGCCCCAAATTTTCGAAATACATCCTTCCAATTTAATATTCATTCTGAAACAAAAAACAAAAAGTACAGAATCATATATCAACACAGCAACATCAGAAAAACACACTCTTCGCCTATTGACGGGCCATAAGTCTTCCATTATGACTGCAGGGCCTTAAAACCCAGATCATATTTGATTTCTTTATAGGCATAACAAAAGAAAATAAGTTGATTAAACAAGCAGCTTTTGATCATTAAAATAAAGCCAGTAATGGACAATCTCAAGCAATTTAATTACCTCAGAACAGAATTTAATCTATCTAAAATGTAAATTTGCAAATGTAAATCATTAAAATAAAGCCAGTAAAGGGAAATCTGCAAGTTACCCATCTTAGATGAAACCCGCATATGCAAGTCCAAATTACAAGTGCTCATTACAAAACTGAAAATACAAACTATAGACTTTTAGAATGCTGGTTGGTGTTGCAATTCTCTAATTTCAGTTCACTGCCAAACAATCGAACTGAATTGACTAACATATTAAGAATAAGCACAAGGAGTAATTATAGTTTAGAGCTACCTGTTGTTGTAACTCCTCCAGATGTCAGAAAAAGCTTTCGGTTATTGTTTTTAGAATGATTCTAACTTTAATTTTCTAAATTTTGTAGGAAGCTCTTAGAGGTGCTTCAACTATTGAGAAAAGTACTAACTTCTATTGTTCAAAAATAAATTATGTTGGAGCATTGAAAGTTTATCATTTACCATATTTACTTGTCATGTAAAGCTAACAACAAGTATAGAGCTGTAGAGGAACAACAAACTGAATGTTTAAATTCTCATGGGGCTCATGCATCTTCTTAAAGGTTGTATGCTTATACGAAGTACAAGTGAGCAAGTTGCAGATCAGTAACAAAGATAAGCTATGATAAAAAAAAAAATCACTTCAGCTAAGAGCAGTTCAAGAAGAACAAATTTTGTTCCACAAAAAAATCAAAAATCTCAGGCAAATATAAATTTTGATTAATAAAAACCAGTTGAAAAAAAGTAACTCAGTACTCCTCCATCCTGAAATGACAGTGACATTGTTTCCACCCTTGGCAATTCAACAACCCATCAAATTAAAAATCGGAACACAATAATGAAATCACATAATACTCACAACCTACATATACAAATTCAGATGACCAAAACCCATAATTTAATTAATTGTAATTGAATTCAACCCCCCTTCAATTCCCCACACAACCAATTCAAGAAAATTAATTAACTATAACCCTACATTTCAAAACATAAAATTAAGAACAACCCAAACATAAATCAGCAAAACTCCTTAAATTTTATGGAGTATACCTTGAAATTCGATTTTCCACTCTTGCTGTGAGAAGGAAAGCCCCGCCACATGAAGGAAATTGCTACCGTGGGTTTCTATGCTCCGATTGTGATCGATTGACAATGCGAATCTGCTAACAAATTATAATACGTAATTACAAAAACATTTGAATACAATTTAATTAGAATTTTAATTGAAAATTTACTAAAATAAAAAACAAATCTGGCTCCGTCGTCGATCACCGATGCCGGCTACCGGAAGTCACTCACGTCGCTAGACCAGATGGAGTGGTTCCGTGGTGGAGCACTGGTGCGCCATGCTCGCGTAGTCCCAAATCCCCAAATCCTAATTCACAAACCCTAATTTCCTAAACTCAATTCCAAAAATGCCGACAAGAATGAACACAACAGTGTAGTTGTGCTTCCTATGATTTCCTTCCATGTCGGATCATTGGTTTTCGACGGCCGGTGAGAGGAGTTGGTGAGAGTAGAAGCATAGAAGGTAGGTGAGAAGAGAGAGAGAAAAATAACGAGGAAGGTGTGAGAAGGAGAGAAGGTAGGCACTCACAAGCCGCGTTCAGTCAATTTTGAAAGTGTATATATTTTTTTAAGTTTTTTCCTATAACATTTGAAAGCGTTTTTTTAAGGAGCGTTATCATATGTATGAAAAATGACAGGGTATATCGGACAAGCGCTATAATATGTGTATTTATGACAGCGTGTTTTTTATAAGCGCTATAATATGCTATATTTGACATTTTTGACAGCGGAAGGGGGAAAAGCGCTATTAAATAAACGCTATTAAATGATATTTCTGTAGTAGTGCATATTCAAAATTTAATCAACAATGTTCTAAATTTATTCAAGCATGTTCAAACTTTATTCAAGCATGTTCTAACTTTATTCAAGCATGTTCTAACTTTATTCAAATATGTTCTAAATTTATTCGAGCATGTACTAACTTTATTCAACCGAATTCAAAATTTATTCAAGCATGTTCTAACTTCATCCAACGATGTTCTAAATTTATTCAGAGATGTTCTAACTTTATTTTCGACTTGATTTTGCAATTGGAGTGAGTTACTCTGAATCGCATGAGAAATTAGAAGTAAATCTTTAAATTAGCATTCGAATATACAACAAAACCATGACAATCTCCAAAATTCAGCAATTTCTATCATCTCTTCAATTTAATACACAATGGAGCTTTTTCAAAATTCACTCAAAATAGCTGCAACTTTGAAGCAAATTCAGAATAAAACGAGATATTAATCCTAATATATGCTCAAAGATGTAAATCTTGATATATGCTCAAACGAGATCTGATTCGCCGCCACCAAAATTAAAAACGATTTTAATTTTGAATTGAGAAATAGATTGAAATCGATTTTTATTTCCGAGAAATTGAATGAAATCAATTTCGATTTCGAACAATCTTACCGAACTGCCGATCGATTTTATTTTAGAATCGATTGAGAACTCCAACCATTGAATTAACCGAGCAGCTGCGGCGATGGAATGGCTGCGAGCGGCGGCGATTGAATGGCTGGGAGAAGCGGCGGCTGCGAGAGGCGAGCAGCTAGGGCGGCGAGAAGCAAGCAGCAACGGCGGCGGCGACGATAGGCCACCAGCAATCACTAGCATTATTCGCAGATCGCAAAATCTTACCGAATAACAAATCGATCGTAAATTGAGTTTTGAATAACAAATCGCAGCTGTTTTGAATAACAATTTCTGTTTGGTGCTATTTTGTTCGAATAACAAATAGATCGCAAATTGAGAATTGGCGATTGAGTTTTGTGAATTAACCGATCGATGAATTGGAGGAGGAGGTTTTCACGGCGTCGGTGGATTTCTGCGATGGAATCACCACCGCGAGAAGTGACCGGCGACCACCGAGCGTTGGTGGTGGCTACGGCCTACGACCGGAGAGAGAATTTGAGAGAGAGGGAGGAATTGAAGAAAAAATGAAAAAATGGCGTGAAAAAAAATGGGGGTATTTGTTAATAATAATTACGAAAATGCCATTATCAGAAAGTGTTCTTACCATAAGGAAGTGTTCTCACCGTAAGAAGTGTTCTTACGGGAGCCTTTCTCTCTCTCTCTCTCTCTCTCTCTCTCTCTCTATATATATATATATATATATATATATATATATATATATATATATATATATATATAGAGGAAGGCTCATGTGAGAACACCCCCTCTATGTGAGAACACTATCTTATGTGAGAACATATCTTGGCCTTTGAATCATTTCTAATCTAACATCTGAAATCAAGGGATTCCTAAGGGCATTTTTGTAAATTTGTTCAAGATATACCTAACCAACCTCCTTTCCTTTTCACGCTTATTTCTTTCTCCCTCTAACCTATGTTTTCTCCCTCTGCTTTCTCTCCTCTCTCTCTCCTCTACTGCCGCCATCACCAGGACCTCAATCAAGGTCGAATTGATCTCAAATTCGCTTCAGAAATCAATTATATTCTCGAATACATTCATCTAATTGCTTATTTAAAGGTATTTTATCAATTTTTGTTCAATTTCGCGATTCTGATTTGTGTATTTTGCGTGATAATTTTTCGATATTTGACCTAGTTTTGATTATCGAATTCAATTTATCATTATCGAATTGCAATTATGGAATTTCTTATTATCGATTTGCTGAATTTCGTGAGCTGCTTTTTTATTTCGAATTTCACGAGCTGTTTTTTTATTACCGAATTGTTCACTATGTTATTGATTTGTTTTGTTTTTGATTTTTTGATTTGTTTTTATTTTGTTTTTTTTGATTTGGATTTGTTATTGTTTTGAGATTTTTTATTATCGAATTGTTCTGCTCAATTTTTTTAAAAATTTATGTGTTAAAATTCAGATTCAATCATGTGTATGTTTCATGCTTTTTGATTTACAGATCAATATTCTTCTGTTTGAGCAATGACATGGAAAGTTCATCACAATCCAACCTCATCATTGACGGAATTCAGTGAGTTTTCTTATAATGTGTCAGATGTTTAGCGTTCTAAATAATCGCTTTAAATGTTCTGAGTAAAAGTCATTTTTGTTCTGCATTGTTTTTTCTAGTGTTCTGTATAGTTGTTTCTACTTTTCTGAGAAATTATTTTTGATGTTCTGAATTATTGCATTACATGTTCTGAACAATTATTTTAAATGTTCTGAGTAATAGTCATTTTTGTTTTGAATAGTTTCTTCTAGTGTTCTGTATAGTTGATTTTAATTCCGGTGACATTGTTTTTGATGTTCTGAATTATTGCTTTACATTGTTTTTTATGTTCTGATATATTGCTTTTTAGAACATTTGGCCATGTAGCTGCTCTTTTAGGACCCGAGACCCTACAGGCTACGTGTTCTCTAACTTGGTGGTTGTCACACCACTAGTGAGTGTAGTCACACCATTTGGCAAGCAAGGAATTACAAACAGTAGATGGTGGCACATAGATTATGTAAACTAGCTATATATATAATGACATACTTCTACTGAAGAGTTTATGAACCCATTTAAGTATGGGGGGAATCTCCTCAAGGCCTACTTGTGCTTGGTTTCAGTTGCTCTACTATAAAATACAGATAGAAGGGGGTAATTTGACTTGTGGATGAGCTAATGGTGGTGCAGCATCCAACCAAATACATGAAACTTTGCCTCAGTGGTCCTACTCAATTACTGAAACCATGAATTGGAAGTTTAGTATCTGGAGGGGTCATTAGGGATAACATTAAGCTGTGGATGCAACGGCCTTAATTAGTCTCTTATATCAGCCTCCTTTGTTTTTTTTCTTCATGCTCTATGTGACTCTGTTTATAATGTACTAGGCTGTTGGACTTTGACATCTTGTAGCCAGCTCCAGCAAGTGTATTTTTTTTTGGACATGGAATATACTATTGACATGCTACTAGTGTTGTTGATGGTCAGTTGGAGTGTTTTTAGCAAGCAGACATTGAGTTGTGAAGACCGGACTACTTAATGAAGTTGGTGGAGTGTAGTTTAGTTTTGTAGATTATGGTTTAAGTTGACCGTTGACTACTGTTCTAATTTTCGTTACAGTAATATATTTATCCGATCCCCATTGTGTATGTTCTAATTATCGTTGTGTATGTTCTAATTATTGGTGCATATGTTTCTTTATTATTCTATAATCCAAGTTGTTGTTGCATTTTTCTATTTTCTATAGATAGTACTACATGCATTTTTTTTTTCTTGAATACTTTGTTAAAACCTATTAGCTCAAATGGTAGAGCGGTGTGCCATTGCACATGGATGTAGGTTCAAATCCTACATAGGTTATTGAGAACACACAACTTAGCTCCAATGTATTTATAGGGATGGGTTTTACAAGAGAAATACCCTCCATCACAAGCTGAGCTAAGTGTCTTAAACACCCACCCATGACTCGAGAATGTCAGTCGTGTCCTTGTTGATCATAGCTTTAAAGCTTACTAGTGCAGCTCTACCAGCTCGAGAATACTTTTTAGTTGTTCGGGATAGGGCCTCAGATGTTGGTAAACAAGGCTCACAGTCAAACAAATTTCTCATTTCACCTGTGAGTAAAGCCAGCAACAAAGACACCCCTGCAGTGGTTTTAAGTCCATTGAATCCTCAGTTATCACCTCATTGGTATATATCGACACCAACTCGTGATAATTTGTTGTCAACTGCTATGCATAAAGGTCCAGAGTAGTTACCAGCTTTCTTATCATACTCCTCTAATGAGGAATTATGTTGGTCATACATCTTGGCTATCTCAGTCATGCTTCCCTGCTCCCTAGCTAGTTTCTCCACAAACTGTTGCCTTCAGTTCAAGTGTTAGATTTCATGTTTTACAAACTAAGGCTAATGTTCTAAAAATTTATGCATATGTTCTAAAGTAAGTAAACAAATTCAAAAGTAAACAAAAGTGATTCAAAATCAAAGAATCATCAAATAGGAGAATAAATTAATATTATAAATGGAATGGAAAGAGTTGCCTATGTAGGATTCGAACCTACATCATTGTGCAGCCATACAAAGCTCTACCAATTGAGCTAATAGGCATTGTACCAAAACACCAAGCATTGACGACCATTACTTGCAACAACACCACACAGACAAAACTTCTAGCAACAACCAAACAAAGCAGAACCGCTGCCCACCCTAGACTTACCTGCGACAACCCTCCCTGCAAAACAAATAGCCTACACCAGCAACTATCAACCACTTAGACCAAACCCAATCTTTGCAACAACTATACTAGCCCATAATGTTGCACATGAAAACACAACATAGCTAACCTGGCCAAAATTGTCATAAAAACGGGCAAAAAATCAGACCCAAAGCAGATTCAGGAACATATTAGATACAAGAAGAGAATATTGGAACATATCCTTCTAGTTCCAGAACATCTTCTTATGAAATTTAAAACATAAATATCCATAAATAATGCAGATAATGTTCTAACAATTAAATTTATATGTTCTAACAAGTTGATCAATATGTTCTAATAGTTAAGGAACATGTTCTGCATTAACAAAGTATATGTTCTGAGTTACTTATCTTTTGTTCTGAAGTAATTAAAGTTATGTTCTGAACTCATTTAATATAGGTTCCAAGGACCAATACCATGTGTTCTATACATTTCATCTAATTGTTCTAATAATTAAACCTACACGTTCTAACCAGCTAAAGTATATATTCTAACAATTAAACTTATATGTTCTAACAAGTTGAGCAATATGTTCTAACTAGTTAAGGGACATGTTATGCATTAACAAAGTACATGTTCTGATGTTGAACATCCATTACACTCCTCTGGGAACATTAGCATAAAAAATAAAAAAAACAGACCATTGCACTTTCCCTGCAAGATTTTTGTACCTTTCTAAACAAATACACTTATTTTTCTTTCCGAATTGGTTACTAACATGAGTCATAAATGGATAATGGTCTTATGAACCTGGTTTTGTTATCCAAATGGAAAGTCCAGGTGGTTCTGCTGGTCATCATGCAATGAACTCACTCACTCAAACTCATAGTTTAAAGGAAAGATTGTAATTTGTATTGATAAATGCTTAAAGCTTGTAAACATGTATTGCTTGAGAACGTTCAAGAGGTTCTCTACTCTCCCACTTTCACCTAATACAATCAACATGCCTGCATACTCACTTCCCTCCCCTCTTAATTACAAATCGCTCACAAAAGACAAACAACATAAAGGAAGACAGAAAAAAGACAATAGGCTTAATGTTCGTTAATGGCTTCTCTCGCCTTTCTTTGGATTGTTACCACTGTACATTACTCTTACATGTTCTAAGCAGTTAAGCTATATGTTCTAACACAGTGAGAGATGATGTTTCATTGTTATTTAGTTTACTTTTGGAGAGATTTTGTTTACTATTTGAGAGATTTAATAGACTTTTGGACTAACTGCTAGCCAAACCTGAAGCTCAATTGCACAGACTGCAGTAGCTAACAACCATAACCAAAGCTCAACACAACAGGTAATTCCGCTAAATCAATCGCAACCAAAATTTAGTTATGTTTTTAATATGGATATTATATTAAAAAATAACATATGTTATATGTTCTAACCAACGAAACTATATGTTCTAACTAGTGAACCAACATGTTCTAAAAACATAACCTATATGTTCTAACAATTGAATTCATATGTTCCAAACTTTCAACTAGTAAAGCTATATACTCTGTACTTTATTTCCATATGTTCTAATCAGTTAAGCTACATGTTCTAATCAGTTCAGCTATATGTTCTAACAAAAAATATAACCACTGATAATAACAAATTAATTAGAAGCATTCCGAAAATAATTACAAAAAATTCGAAAATTAATAAATAAATTTCGCTAAAATTAAAGCATCGAATACTTACTCTTGTGGATTTTCTGGATTGTTTGCTAGTTTGTGGTGGTTCTTTTTGCTGTAAATCAAAATTTAACAAAGATAACTTCAATTAATGTATAAAAACAAAGAAAGAAGTTCAAAATTAGGTTAAAAATTTGTGAATTTTGTTTTGCTTACCTTCATGTTTTTCTGCTCCAGCCATCTTCAATTGAACAAATTAGGTTAAAATTAGGGGAACTTGAAGAAAGAGAGAAGAAATATAGAACAATTGAGCTCGAAATACCTTAAATCAACAATACACCGGCGATGAAGGAGGTTGATACCGTTCTTGGAGCTTCGAATATGGTTTTGTCGAGAGGAGAGAGAAAATTTCGTGAGAGAACAGAGAGTCGCGAGAGAGAGAAAGTGAAGAGGGAGGTATTAGAGAGAGAAAGTGGATGGGGTTTAATGAAAGAAACGTGGTTTTTAATGGGGAAGGTGGATGGTTGTTTCATCATTTAATCCTAGCCATCAGATTGAATCTAATCCTACGGATTAGATTCATTCTCATATATACTAGTATACTCACATAGGGACCTATTTTCACCGGATCCCTCCCCTATATATATATATATATATATATATATATATATATAGGGTTAGGATCCGGTGAGAAGGGGTCATATGGTGAGAAGCATGAGAAGTGATCTCAACCATCTATCAAGAAGATCGACGGAGCAGATTACCTCCGTGTTATTAATTAATTGTAGCTTGGTAATTAATATCAAAACATAAGATGCGACATCAGCTTTATTCATTACGGAGTATACGTGGACGCCTTTTGTGACTTTTGTCCCCTCATCTTCTTGCTTTCTCTCTCCCCCTCTTTCGAGTCAGTGTAATTAAAGAGCAGCCATGGAGCTTGGGAGAGCTTGCAATTTCATTTTTGTTGCTTCGAAAAATAGAGATACATCATAGTTAATCTATAGATACATCAATAATCAATTACAAATACATCTGATTTTAACTATAGATACATAAAAAGCAACCTATTTATGAAAAATCATATCAATATAATGTTGTATATTACTTTCGTTCCTTCATTTTTCTATAAGATTGCATTGTTTACTTTTTCAGGAGATGAATAAATCATGTATTCATCACTCTTTTTCTATTAAAAAATGGGAAAACATCAACTATGGCACTACCATTACCGGAAGAATTTAAGAGGAACGTAACCCAATCATAAATAGCATATTGTTGCTGTAAAAATAACAATTCATCCATTTGTACAATTTTTCTCTCCATATTCTATGTCCTCTTCAAGCACTCATCCATGGTTGTCATTTAGAGGAAGTATTTAGTGCAGACTACTGATATATTTTTACTTGGAAATCAATGTATCTTTAATGACAACTGAATGTATCTCTAATAGAATTTCAATGTATCTCTAATAGAAAGTCAATGTATCTCTTCTTAATTTTTGGGTACAGTATTGTAGAGGTGGGAGAAAAGAAAAATAACTATTAACAATGGATGATCAGACATCAACTCAAATAAATTTATCTTGAACCTAGAAGGAGAGATAAAGTTATGTGGTAATGGGCCTAATGTATGAGGCAGTGCCGCAGTGAGTGCCGAGAATTGTTTCTAAATTTACGAAACACTGTCATAAAACGGGTGTATTATTGTCCGTCAGATTTAGTTAATCCAAGGGTTAACAATACTTCTCACGCTTCTCACCTTACATACACTTCTCACATGAGCCTAAACCTATATATATATATATATTATATATATATATATATATATATATATATATATATATATATATTATATATTTACACTAATATAAACCTGGTCCATGCTAACTTAGCGTGGACCAGGGCAACGGAGTAATTTTTATGGGTAACATATGTAACTGTCACGTGACAGTTATTTTGTAATTTTAAATAGTAACTATATGCGTATTACAGTAACTATGTGTTTTAAAGAGTTACTATGTGTTTTGAAGAGTTTTAATGCGATTTGTGTCTAGCCCACTTTATATACGTTTTAAACTTTTTTATTTTTCAAAATTTCAGATCTACATTCCGTTCATTCTCTTTCATTTTCTCTCTCTTCATTTTCTCTCTAAGCTTTTCAAAATTTAGCCCAAATTTCTAGGTTTTGTTCGATTTTTTTAGTAATTATCTTATAATTCTTATGATTGGATCTATTTGATGAGGAAAAATTGGAGGAAGTAGTAGATCAAGAAGGAGGTTCGTCGTTGCCGAAATCGAATCGAAGAATTTGCGCTCGCCTACAAATCTTCGCAAGAATTTTTAGAGATCACATCTCGGTTTGTTGTTTTTTAAAGAATTTTAAGTCTATTTTTATTTAAAATTGAAAATATTTGTTGTTTTGAAGAAATTAATGTTTGTGTTTTACCGAAGTATCGTTTTCACTTCGCGAATTCGATCAGTGACTTCACGATTTTAAATAGTAACTATATGAGTAATACAGTAACTATATGGTTTAAAGAGGTACTATGTAATTTTAATGGTTACTATATGTGTACAATAGTTACTATATTATTTTAATGGTTACTATATGTGTACAATAGTTACTATATTATTTTAATGGTTACTATATGTGTACAATAGTTATTATTTTGTTGAGTAATTCGAAATGTTTGTTGTTTTGTTGAAATTAGGGTTAGTGTTTCACATAGTTAGTATATAAATGATATAGTCACCTTTAATTTATGTTGCAAATTAGTGTTTTTAATAGTCACTGGAATGTTCGTTGTGTTTATGTTAGTAGTAGTTTTTAGAGTAACTATACTTTTCTTAAAAGTTACTATAACTTTAAAACAGTAACTATGTGTTTAAAATAGTCACTATATTTTTTAGAAAGTTATTATAAGTTTAAAACAGTAACTATGTGTTTAAAATAGTTACTATATTTTTTAGAAAGTTATTATAAATTTAAAACAATAACTATGTGTTTAAGATAGTTACTATGTTAATAACAGTTTATAGTGACTTTTTGATAAATAATAGTTACTATATGATTACATTATGTAATATGTTATTTAGAGTATAAGATAGTGACTATATGATTATAATGGTTACTATATTTGTACAATAGTTACTATATTATAATAATAGTCACTATGTGTTAAGCTAGTTGTTGTGTGATTATAATGGTTACTATATGTGTACAATAGTTACTATATTATTATATTAGTTACTATATGTTTGAAATAGGTACTATGTTTATTTTATCACGATGTGTTACCATATGTTTATTTTCTTTAATAGTTACTATATTATTTATATAGTTACTATATGTTTGAAATAGATATTATGTTTATTTTATCATGACTTGTTACCATATGTTTATTTTCTTTAATAGTTATTGTACGTTTTATATAGTTACTATATTTTTGAAATAGGTACTATGTTAGTTTATTATGTTATGTGCATGTTTTTATGTTATTCTATATTTTTAATGATATAGTTACTGTATTATGGATAGAGTTACTATATTATTATCACATCAACTATGTCTGCAACTCTGTGACTAAATGACCATCAATAATATTTATAGGTATTATATCTTGTATTATAGTAACTATATGTTTGGTATAGTTTTTTATGTATATTATAATGTTCTTTTCATGTTCTTTGTTGTCTTCTATGTTATTAGTAATAAGAGTTACTATGTTATGATCACAACAATTATATGATCATAACAATAACTATATCTACAACCTTATTCGTATATGACTATCATTAATATTAAGAGTTACTATATCATGTATAATAGTAACTATATATTTTTAATAGTTATTATCTTATCATTATGTTCTTTTTATGATCTTTCTGTGTACTCCATGTTATTATTAATAAAAGTGACTATATTATTTTGACAGTAACTATATGACTATAACAATAACAATAACTATATATGCAATTCTGCAAGTATTTTACCATCGTTAATTGTAAGAGTTATTATATGATGCATAATAGAAACTACACATTTTACATAGTTACTATGTTATTTTTTCATATTTAAATGTTAAATTATTAACTTAGTTTAAATATTATTGATTCAGAAATACAAAGATGATGCACCCAGAATTGAAATCGTGCAAAGAATAAATTCTGCAAGGAAAACAAAACCAGGAGGAGAAGAAGAAAATCCTGACAACAATGGAAACCAAGAACGTGGTAGAGGAAGGACATGATGTGTTGGTGGAAAAAAGAGACGTGGTCCACGTGGACGTGTCGATTAGTATTTTTTAGTTCAAAAAACATTTGAGTTTAACATGGTTTATTTAATAGATGCAAAGAATTAGAATGTCGTAGCTAAAACAACTAACCAAGTAGTTAATGTTTTTTTTATTATTGTTCAAGAGTTATAATTACTGTTACTTTTGATATAATTACTCTTTTATATTTCAGTAATTATGTGATATATAATAGAAAAAATTATTATATGACCTCTAAACCATCTATATCATATTGTTTATTTTTATAATATAGTAATTGTTTTACAGCTAAACTTATTTTTCTATATAATATAGTTAATCTTTGGATAGAATAATTGTTCTCATCGAAATTACTATATTATTATTATTTATTTCATAGTTACCATTCTGAAAATATAGTTACTTTACAGAACCTATAGTTTCTATAATTTACTCTTTTTGTCTGCAAGAATGAATATATAGTAGTAATTGTTTTACAGTTAAAATTACTTTTCTATATAATATAGTTACTCTTTGGATAGAATAGTTATTCTTATCATTATTATGTTCATAGTTATTATTCTGGAGATATAGTTACTTTACAGAACCTACAGTTTCTATAATTTACTCACTGTTAAAATTACCTAATTACCCTGGTCCATGATAATCTTATGGTGGACCGGGTCCATGCAAGTGGAACTGTATTATATATAGGGGAGGGATCCGGTAAGAACACCTCCTTATGTAAGAACACTTCTTACGGTAAGAACACTTTTACACTCTCCATGTTCTAAATTTGTTCAACTATGATCTAAATTTGTTCAACTATGTTCAAAATTTGTTCAACCATGTTCTAAATTTTCAAGCTCGTATTCTAAATTTATTCAACCATGTTCTAAATTTTCAAGCTCATGTTCTAAATTTATTCAACCATGTTCTAAATTTATTCAACGATGTTCTAAATTTATTCAACCATGTTCTAAATTTATTCAACCATGTTCTAAATTTATTCAACGATGTTCTAAATTTGTTCAACCATGTTCTAAATTTGTTCAAGTATGTTTTCATTTTATTCAACCATGTTCTAAATTTTTAAGCTCATGTTCTAAATTAATTCAAGCATGTTCTAAAATTATTCAACCATGTTCTATATTTTCAAGCTCATGTTCTAAATTTATTCAAGCATATCTAAATTTATTCAACGATGTTCTAAATTTATTCAACCATGTTCTAAATTTATTCAACAATGTTCTAAATTTAGAACATGAGAACTTAGTCAACACATATACTTACATACATGTTCTAAAATTTCAAGCTCATGTTCTAAATTAATTCAAGCATGTTCTAAAATTATTAAACATGTAATAAATTTATTCAATTTCGAAATCAATTTCTCAATTTATTCAAGCATGTTCTAAATTTATTCGACGATGTTCTAAATTTATTCGACGATGTTCTAAATTTGTTCACCCGTGTTCTAAATTTATGCAGGGATGTTCTAAATTTATTCAACCATGTTCTAAATTTTGAACAAGCCAACACATATACATATATAAATGTTCTAAATTTTCAAGCTCGTATTCTAAATTTATTCAAGCATGTTCTAAATTTATTCAGTGATGTTCTAAATTTGTTCAACCATTTTCTAAATTTATTCAACCATGTTCTCAATTTTATAGCTCATGTTTAAAAAATTTATTCAACCCATGTTCTAATTTTATACAAGCATGTTCTAAATTTGTACGTTCAACAATATTCTAAATTTTAGAACATGGAACACATATACATATATACATGTTCTAAAATTTTAAGCTAATGTTCTAAATTAATTCAAGCATGTTCTAAAATTATTAAACATGTTTCAAAATTCATTCAACCATGTTCTAAATTTATTCAAGCATTTCTAAATTTATTCAAGCATGTTCTAAATTAATTCAAGCATGTTCTAAAATTATTAAACATGATATAAATTTATTCAACCATGTTCTAACTTTATTCGACCGTGTTTCAAAATTTATTCAAGCATGTTCTAACTTTATTCAACCGTGTTCAAAATTTATTCAAGCATTTCTAAATCCATTCAAGCATGTTATAAATTTATACAAGCATGTTCTAAACATATTTAACAGTGTTCTAAATTTATTCAAACATGTTCTAAATTTATACAAGCATGTTCTAACTTTATTCAAACATGTTCTAACTTTAATCAAATATGTTCTAAATTTATTAAAGCCGTGTACTAACTTTATTCAACCGTGTTCAAATTTTATTCACAAATGTTCTAACTTCATCCAACAATGTCCTAAATCGTGATATACACTCAAATGAGATCTGATTCGCGGCCACCAAAATTGAAATTAATTTTTATTTTTGAATTGAGAAATTGATTGATTAAAGAATCGAGGAATCGATTGATTTTTATAATCAAAGAAATTGATTAATTTTAGAATCTCATAAAATCGAAATTGATTGATTTTAGAATCGAAGAAATCGAAATCGATTGATTACGAAGAATCTTACCGAAATTGAAATCTGATTCAAGAACCACAACAACCGCGAACGGAATTTATAATCGAAATTGCTGAAACCAAAACCACCGCGACCGGCGACTGAATTGCAATGAGCAGCGGCGGCGCCGAGACGCGAGTAGCGGCAGAAGCGAGACGCGAGCAGCGGCGGCGGCGAGCGAGGCCGAATGTTGTAGGTGTTCGAAAATGAGAGAGAGAGGAATTGAAGAGAGAGAATGAGCGCCGGAGAGAGAGATCTTACCGAACAGCCGATTGATTTTATTTTAGAATCGATTGAAATCGATTGAGAACACCAGTGATTGAATTAACCGAGCAGCGGCGGCGATTGAATGGCTGCGAGCAGCGGCGACGGCGAGCAGCTAGGGCGGCGAGAAGCAAGCAGCAACGACGGCGGTGACGATAGGCCACCAGCAATCAATAGCACTTATTCGCAGATCGCATAATCTTACCGAATAACAAATCGATCGCAAATTGAGATTTTGAATAACAAATCGCAGCTGCTTTGAATAACCATTTCTGTTTGGTGGGATTTTGTTCGAATAACAAATAGATCGCAAATTAAGAATTGGCGATTGAGTTTTGAGAATTAATCGATCGATGAATTGGAGGAGGAAGGTATTCGCGGCGTCACTGGCTTTCTGCGAAGGAATCACCACCGCGAGAAGCAACCGGTGAGAAGTGACCTGACCGGCGACCGGCGAGCGTTGGTGGTGGCTACGACCGGAGAGAGAATTGGAGAGAGAGGGACGAATTGAAGAGAGAGAAAGAGATTATGAAATTAAAAAAATGGCGTGAAAAAAAAATGGGGTATTTGTTAATAATAATTACGAAAATGCCATTATCAGAAAGTGTTCTTACCGTAAGGAAGTGTTCTCACCATAAGAAGTGTTCTTACGGGAGCCTTTCTCTCTCTCTCTCTCTATATATATATATATAGGGAAGGGATCCGGTGAAAATAGGTCCCTATGTTAGTATACTAGTATATATGAGAATGAATCTAATCCGTAGGATTAGATGAAAATCAACGGCTAGGATTAAAAGCAAGTAATGGAAATAATTTAAATAACCTCCCACACACCAAATAATAAAAAATAAAATAACAGACGTTTCTCTCTCTAAAAATATTGTACAGCCTCTCCCAAATTCAACCCCCTTCCTCTCTCTCAGACTTTTCTCTCTCCTCTAAAAACTGTCATTAAAGCTTCAAAAATTGTCGATGAAGCTTCAATTCACTCGATTTAGTCGTTGATTTCAAATAGTTCTTGGTGAATTCTTCTATATCTCTTCTCTTCTTCAACATTTTCGTCTATTTTAACCTAATTTTTTGTATTCGTTTAAGATTGGAGATGAAGGAAGCAGAAAAATCCAAAAAAACAAGCCGAAAAAGCTAGGAACGAAGAAGGTAATACAATACACGAATTTCACACTATTTTCTTGTTTTTAGATCTTGATTTAGGTTAATTTGTGTTTATTTTATAGTGTAAGGAAAATTATGAAAAAGAAGATGAAATTGTGTAAAAACGGAAGAAAAACACATATCACATTCAGAAGATCGCGAAGAATCTTATGTAAGTAATTGATTGGATGTTCTATTTCATGATTTGATTTTTCTGAAATTTTTGTTATTATTTTTTGAAATCATAATCAGTTTATTCTTAATATTTGTGATTATTTTTTGAATTAATTGTTCATGTTTCTAAATTATTTTGTGATTAGTTTTGAATTTCTGAATGTTTAGGTGATTAATATCTGACTTTTTTAATTAATTTGTGAAATTTTTCTATATTTTTGGATTTACTGATTTTATGAATTAATTCATGATGTTCTATAACTTATAGTTATATGTTCTGAATGTTTGAACAGAGAAAATTCAAATGTCGGAAATGAGATCAAACGCGCCCAAACAACAGAGTTATATCGCACTGGTAGTTCTATTGCCGAACAAGCACTTGTGAATGACGTCCTTGTAAATGTTGGGTAATATTTTATAATCTCAATTCTTTAGAACATGAAGGTTCAACATTTAGAACATGAAGGTTCTCTATTTAGAACAAAAATGTTTAATGTTTAGAACATGAAAGTTACCTTTTAGAACACCAAAATTTAGGTATAGTGATGGTTCAATTATTGAGAAATGAAAGATATTTGAAAGAATTAGATCTTATTTGACTACATTTACCATATTTGAACCTTGTGCATGACTATGTCATCAAACTAACTATTTTTGGCTTTTGTGTCTAATAATAAACGCGCCAAATCTACGGAGCCTATTGTCCCTCCATCACTTCTGAACGACATCATGAAAAATTTAGAGTAATATTTTATACTCTCAATACTTTAGAACACGAAGGTTAAGAATGTAGAACATCATAGCTCACTGTGTAGAACATCATAATTTCATATGCTCTAATTATAAGTGCACATGTTCTGAATTTGATGAGAATAATATTTCTCCCAAACATATTAACTTTTGATCAAAGGATTTTCATATATTCTTCTTGCCTCTATGTCAAACTTGAGTTTCGTTCTTGAGTAGCTACTGCATTCCCTAGGACTAGTAGTCTAACACTCCTAGCATGGAGGATTACTGCTTAAAATTGTTTAAATCTATCATGTATTTAGGATTACATTTCTTCATTCTACTCTCTCTATTAGGACCATGAACCCAAAGCATGTAGTTGTATGAATTCAAAAAGACAAAATTCTGAATTAAAAAAGTATGTGAGTGAGAAGCTGTTGATGAGGTATGCCTTGAATTCAAAAAGTAAATGTTTAGTTGATGAGGTATGCTTTGGATAGGTTTATAGTTTGTTGATTACTGGGAGAAGTTGTTGACAAATGGTGATTTTTTTCTCGAATTAGGCTAAATACTTTAAATTTATTTGTGTTTGCTTAAGATTGTTAGGTTATTGATGAATAGTACCCCGCATTGCCAGGCATCAAATCCTTGATCCCATTCTTATGCATTTTTTCTGACTTTTCTTTGGATGTTAAGAATTCTAGATGCACTTTCTTGTGAAATTTCTGCATGATCTGCATTGAAACTATTAGTCATAGAAAGTAGAGAATTTTGTGTAGATTCTCAACATATGTTAGTCACATGCTTTCTAAGAAGTTAAGGTGTTTCTTTCATGTACAATCTCTTACTTTTCATGACAATAACAATTGAGGTTACGTGGGTTAACTGATTGTTGTACGTATATCAACTATTTGAGAATTAGAAAGTAAAGAACTGCCACAAAGAAAATTAGGTCATACTTTCATGTTCTTTGTTCTTAGGAAACAATTAATTCCTTTATCTGCTTCAATTTTATCTTTTACCAATTTATGAAAGGTGAGATTAACAGAAGATAATACTCATAGTTCACTGGAAAGGACAATTGTTCATTGCTCAAGCCTTCTGATGTACAAACTTTGTGGTTCTTTTTTGAAGTGATTATGCAATTAGTTATTACCGTCATTAAAGTTCTCAAGTCTAAACTTATTTATTTGGTTTTCCGAAGGAATTGCCTACAACAATTGAAATGGTCATCTTATGCAACTTGTTTTGTTTGCAAAGATGTAAGCTCATGTTTGATGCTTCTAATGCATTTGTTATTATCAGTGGTTATATTTTTTGTTAGAACATATAGTTGAACTGGTAAGAACATGTAACTTAACCAATTAGAACATATAGCTTCATAGGTTGGAACATATAAATTCAATTGTTAGAACATATAACTTATCTTGTTAGAACATGTTGGTTCACTAGTTAGAACATATAGTTTCGTTGGTTAGAACATGTAACATATGTTGTTTTTGATATAATATCCATATTATAAACATAACTAAATTTTGGTTGCGTTTGGTTTAAAGGAATTACCTTCTATGTTGATATTTGGTTATGGTTGTTAGCTGCTGTGATCTGTGCAATTGAGCTTTAGGTTTGGCTAGCAGTTAGTCCGAAAGTAAATTAAATCTCTCAAATAGTAAACAAAATCTCTCTAAAAGTAAACTAAATAACAATGAAACATCAACTCTCACTGTGTTAGAACATATAGCTTAACTGCTTAGAAAATGTAGCTTAAATGATTAGAACATATAGGAATATTGTACAATGGTAACAATCCAAAGAAAGGCGAGAGAAGCCATTAAGGAACATTAAGCCTATTGTATTTTTTCCAGTTTTCCTTTATGTTGTGTGTCTTTTTTAAGGGATTTGTAATTAAGGGGGGGGGGGAGTGAGTATGCAGGCATGTTGATTGTATTCGGTGAAAGTGGGAGAGTAGAGAACCTCTTGAACGTTCTCAAGCAATACATGTTTATAAGCTTTAAGCATTTATCAATACAAATTACAATCATTCATTTAAATATGAGTTTGAGTGAGTGAGTTTGTTGCATGATGACAAAAAGAACCACCTGAACATTCCCATTTGGATAACAAAACCAGGTTCATAAGACCATTATCCATTTATTGCTCATGTTAGTAACCAATTTGGGAAGAAAAATAAGTGTATCAGTGTAGATAAAGGTACAAAAATCTTGCAGGACAAGTGCAGTGGTCTGTTTTTCTGTATTCTAATGGGCTAGTTCCCAGATGAGTGTAATGGATGTTCAACAACGTAACAGAACATGTACTGTTAATGCAGAACATGTCCCTTAACTAGTTAGAACATATTGCTCAACTTGTTAGAACATATAGGTTTAATTGTTAGAACATATACTTTAGTTGTTAAAACATGTAGGTTTAATTATTAGAACAATTAGATGAAATGCATAGCACACATGGTATTGGTCCTTGGTACTTATATTAAATGAGTTCAGAACATAATTTTAATTACTGCAGAACAAAAGATAAGTAACTTAGAACATATATACTTTGTTAATGCAGAACATGTTCCTTAACTAGTAGAACATATTGATCAACTTGTTAGAACATATAAATTTAATTGTTAGAACATTATATGCATTATTTAAGAATATTTCTGTTCTAAATTTCATAACAAGATGTTCTGAAACTAGAAGGATATGTTCCAATATTATTTTCTTGTATCTAATATGTTCATGAAGTTGCTTTGGGTCTGATTTTATGCCTATTTTTATGACAATTTTGGCCAGGTTAGCTATGTTGTGTTTTCATGTGCGACATTATGGGCTAGTATATTTGTTTCAAACATTGGTGTTGGTCTTAAGTTGTTGCATAGTTGCTGGTGTAGGCTATTTGTTTTGCAGGGAGGGTTGTTGCAGGTCAGTTTAGGGTGGGAAGTGGTTCTGCTCTGTTTGGTTGTTGCTATAAGCTTTGTGTGTGTGGTGCTGTTGTAAGTAATGGTCGTCAATGCTTGATGTTTTGGGACAATGCCTATTAGCTCAATTCGCAGAGCTTTGTGCAGTTTCACAATGATGTAGGTTCAAATCCTACATAGGCAACTCGTTTCAAATCACGGTATTTATCCATGAACACATACGAGATTGTGATGTCTTCAGTTATGTGTTGGGTGTAGTTATGCATATTGTGTTTGTTACTTGCATGTGTCTGTGCTCGGTCTTTCATGTGTATCTGCGTCAATTCATAACATTTAGTTTCCGAATTCATAAAGTTTAGCTTAGGAATGCAGAACATTTAGTTTGGGAACTCATAACATCTAGTTTAGGAAGTCAGAACATTTACGTTGGGAATTCAGAACATCTAATTTGTGAATTCAGAACATCTACTTTGTAAATGTAGAACATATGATATTTTATTGTTTCTAATATTCAAAATTTAATTCACTGCAGTTTGAGCAAATGAAGAGATTGAGGCTTGAGTATTGTGGCGAGATATTGGCACACAAGAAAAATGATGAACATCATGTTATGGTTCCGAGTTAAGGAAATGGGAAACAAAGAATCAAATTTAACGGGATCATAATGTCTTTGTAACATCAAATGTTGAATTTCTTGTAAATACTTTATGTTGAATTCGTAAAATTAGTAAACCATCAATTTATATTGGATGGTTTTGATCAACTTGTAATAGATTCATTTGCTTGAAGTTTAATTTGACTAATAGACTTGTAATGTGATATGCTAATGAATCTATTAAAAAAGAAGTCAATTACTTCACAAGTCTACTAGCTAAACCATGTTCAAAAGATCGGTAAAAAATATATTCTATTTTTCTATGTAGAACAAAAGATGAGAAAATTTAGAACATGATCAACAACACGTAGAAAAAAAAGGTGTTTAATTTTAGAACATGGTCAACAAAACCAAAATACGGTTATAATAAAATATATAAAATTTATACAACAATTTGAACCGTAACACTATGTCCATCCAGAATGATAATTAAAATGTAACACTAAAAATAAGATATAAAAAAATAATGTAAAAAAGAGTACAACGTACATAATTTTTCAAAATTAAAAATACAAAACATGTAACAAATAAAATCATCAACTCTAACTGCACGACAAATATTGAAATCGAGTTTTGTTTGAAGAAAACGAATCAATGACAAAGTCCTGAAAATAACAAAAAGGATTAGTGTCAAGGCAACTAAACAAAAAATAATAAAGCTAGTATACAAATTAGAACATTATATATGTATATTTTTTAGAACATGATGTATATTGTTTAGAACAGTAAGCATGTTGTGTAGAATACAATGAAAAGTTTCCTAGAACATGTTGTGTAAAGTTTAGAACATGTTGTATATTGTTTAGAACATGTATATTTTTTAGAACACGATGTACATTTATTTCGATCATGAAAGAAATAAAAACAGTTATCTAAATATTCAAATCATATTATAAAAAAGTTATAAAGTTCACTTCACTTTTTCCGGGAAATTTCGAATATCACGGTAACCAAGATCCTCACATCCTCTATATAACCGAATCTATACAAGAATGTGAGAAAACAGTTCATAACATATATAATAATAACATAGAACATATGAATAAAAGTGCAGAACAAAAAGAGCAATTATTCAGAACATCAACATTGTCAGTTGCATTGTAGTTCAGAACAAAAACATCGGTTATTCAAAACATTTAAAACAATCATCCAGAACAAAATGAACAATTATTCAGAACATTAAACTGGAGAAATATTAATAAGAAAACGCACCAGATTCAGTGATTGACGATTGCGGACTATGAAAACTTCTGATTACATAGCACAGATAGATAGCATAAGGATTAATGTGAAATTAAAAAGCATGAAAAACACAACAATGATCAGAAAATATACATAATCGAATCAAAGAACAACATGATTTCGAATATTGCACAATTACATGAATTCACAAATCCATGTTTGAAATTCAAACAATACGATTTCGCAAAATATGATCGAATTCAAATAAAAAACAAAAAATTAAGAAGGAAATTGAATCAGAGAACAAATAATCTTTCCAAAACACAATCCAATTCAAAAAAAATCGTTCTAAAATCATAAAATTAATCACAGATAATCATGAAAATAAAATTTGAAAAATTAAACAAGAAAATGAAATAATACCTTTAAACTCATGAAATCTGGAAATTTGGTGAATATATTTGAGAATCTGGAGTGAAATCGCAGCTATTAGGCCGAAAGCGAAGTGAAATTCGACCTTGATTGAAGCTCTAATGGTGGCACAATGAAGAGAGAGAAAATAGAGGTTTATAGTTTTTTAGAGAAGCAGTGAGCGTGAAAAGGGAGGAGAATGGCTGGGTAATAGTTTAATAAATTTACAAATATGCCATTACTAATCCCTTGATTTTGAGCTGTTAGATTAGAAAAGATCCAAAGGCTCAGATTAATTCTCACATAAGATTGTGTTCTCACATAGAAGGGGTGTTCTCACATGAGTCTTCCTCTATATATATATATATATATATATATATATAGGCTCACGTGAGAAGGGATGTTACGTGAGAAGCGTGAGAAATATTATACACCGTTGGATTATTAAGATCCGATGGTTGTGGATAAGCGTGCAATCACTAATGGAAAATCGGTGATTATAAAGTAATTTGAAAGCCATCTGAAAGGAGTAAAAGAGTACGCTTGAGTACCTGACGCGTGGTTTGAAGTTACCCAGAAGGCCAGAAACATTGAAACTCTCTATCTCCTCCAATCCTCTAAAGCCGTACAATCACACTTCTAACTCAAATATTGTAGTCAATTGCCATTAATGAAAAATTTAAGGCGAGAAGATAGATAAATTGAGTAGCCATAAGAGATACATCAATCTTGTATAACAGATACATTAATAGCGTATTAGAGGTACATAGTAGTGTACTAGAAATTCAATTCTATTTCTTTCCATAATCTCTTATATCACACAAACAACAACAATCATGGTGGTTTGAGATGGTTTGTTTTACTTGTGAAAGATGAGAGGTACGTGTGATTATTTCAACTTCGATGCTCTGTTATTATACATATCCTAGAATTTGGATGTATATAGGTACATCCGTACATGATGTATTTCCAGTGTATCTTCAATGTACATATAATATATAAGAATTTTGTATCTCCAATACACTTTTGTATCTGCATATTCAATATGTGATGGAGGATGCATGAAGAGTTGGAGGAGAGGATCAGGGTGCAAGACTTGGGCCAGATCAGAGAGCTTAGGATTGCTTTGATACAAGAGAAATGGAGAAGGGAGAACTGCTTAGGTAGATGGAGGATGATGATGGAAGCTAGAGAGGGGGGAGGCTTGAGGTTGGAGATAGAGAATTGGAGCGATCATGAATTCATGCCAAATTAGTTGAAATAATTAGGGGGTTTTGGGTATAGTCGGTTACAACTCACAAAGAAAGAGGAGAGAGAATGAGTGGGTAGAGATTTCATTTTAATTGTTCATCGCACAAGCGGTTAGATTAATTACTTTGTACGGTTAAGATTACTTCTCACCTTCTCACGATAAGTGTACTTCTCACCGGATCCCTGTAGTTCATGTTCTAAATTTATTCAAGCATGTTCTAAATTTATTCAACGATGTTCTAAATTTGTTCAACGATGTTCTAAATTTATTCAAGCATGTTCTAAATGTATTCAACAATGTTCTAAATTTAGAACATGAGAACCTAGTCAACAAATATACATATATATGTTCTAAATTTTCAAGCTCATGTTCTAAATTTATTCAAGCATGTTCTAAATTTTTTCAACCATGTTCTAAATTTGTTCAACGATGTTCTAAATTTATTCACAGGATGTTTTAAATTTATTCAACAATGTTCTAAATTTAGAACATGAGAACCTAGTCAACACATATACATATTCTAAAAATTCAAGCTCATGTTCTAAATTAATTCAAGCATGTTCTAAAATTATTAAACATGTTATAAATTTATTCAATCATGTTCTAAATTTATTCAAGCATGTTCTAAATTTATTCAAGCATGTTCTAAATTTATTCAAGATTTTAGCGTGTTCTAACTTTATTCAACCGTATTTCAAAATTAATTCAAGCATGTTCTATAATTATTAAACATGTTCTAAAATTATTAAACATGTTATAAATTTATTCAAACATGTTATAAATTTATTCAAACATGTTCAAACTTTATTCAAGCATAATCTAACTTTATTCAAGCATAATCTAACTTTATTCAAGCATGTTCTAACTGTATTCAAATATGTTCTAAATTTATTCGAGCATGTACTAACTTTATTCAACCGTATTCAAAATTTATTCAAGCATGTTCTAACTTCATCTAACAGTGTTCTAAATTTATTCAAAGATGTTCTAACTTTATTTTCGACTTGATTTTGCAATTGGAGTGAGTTACTCTGTATGGCATGAGAAATTAGAAGTAAAACTTTAAATTAACATTCAAATATACAGCAAAACCATGACGATCTCCAAAATTCAGCAATTTCTATCATCTCTTCAATTTAAACACAATCGGCTTTTCCAAAATTCACTCAAAATAGCTGCAACTTTGAAACAAATTCAGAATAAAATGAGATATTAATCCTGATATATGCTCAAAGATGTAAATCTTGATATACGCTCAAACGTCTGATTCGCCGCCACCAAAATTGAAATCAATTTAATTTTTCAATTGAGAAATCGATTGAAATCGATTTTTATTTCAGAATTGATAAATCGATTGAAATCAATCTTGATTTCGAAAAATCTTACCGAACTGCCGATCGATTTGATTTTCTAATCGATTGAAATCGATTGAGAACACCAACGATTGAATTAACCGAGCAAAGGCTGCGATTGAATGGTTGCGAGCAGTAGCGACGGTGAGAGGTGAGTAGCGAGGGCGGCGAGGGCGGCGAGAAGAGAGCAGCCACGGCGGCGGCGACGATAGGCCACCAGCAATCACGTGTTCTTATTCACAGATCTGATTTGTGGCCACCAGCAACAACGACGATCTGATTCGCGGCCACCAGCAACACCTTTCAAAAAAAAAAATCGATTCGTTCAATTTTGGTGCGATTTTGTTCGAATAACAAATCGAGAATGCTGATTGAGAATTTGCGATTGAGATTTGAGAATCAATCAATTGATTAATTGGAGGAGCAAGGTGTTCGCGGCGTCGTCGCTGGATTTCGGCGAAGGAATCACCACCGCAAGCAGCGACCAGTGAGAAGTGACCGGCGACCGCCGAGCGTTGGTGGTGGCTACGACCGGAGAGAGATGGAAGAATAGAAGAGAGAGAAAGACATTCTGAAATGAAAAAAAAATGGCGTGAAAATAAAAATTGGGTGTATCTGTTAATAATAATTACAAAAATTCCATTATTAAAAAGTGTTCTTACCGTAAGAAAGTGTTCTCACCGTAAGAAGTGTTCTTACGGGAGCCTTTCTCTCTCTCTATATATATATATATATATATATATATATATATATATAGGGGAGAGATCCGGTGAGAAGTATACACAAGGTGAGAAGCGTGAGAAGCAATATCAGCCTTTGGATTAAACAGATCCTACGGTTTTCATTAGTACATGCGATTTAACTAATACCCGTGGCCGTCAACTAGATAAAAGAGTGGGTCTGCAAAAATTAAATAATGAGTCCAGCTGACAAGACTTCCCACGTGAGGCCCAAATCAACATTTCTCACTCTTCTACCATCTTCTTCCTTCCTCTATTCCAAACATCACCAAAATAAAATCATCAAAACATACTCGTTTTGAGTCCTCTTTTCTCCAACCTCCATACCTCCCCTCTCTTTCTGTCTCCTCCTTGTTCACAATGTTCACCCTCTTCATCTTCATCATAAAAAATGCAAATACACCAGCAAATACCATCGAAATATATCTCAATTGCATTAAAGATACATCAATACGAATTGGAGGTACATCAACTCTATATTGTAGATACATCAACTTTGAACTACAGATACATTGATGTTACCCACTGAGTAATCACAAACTAATTTTGCGATTCCGTTAACACTAGAGCTATAGATACATTCATTGATAAGACAAGTACATCAATTTTTAATTATATTTGCAATAGAAATATCCCTAAGGTTCAATTTTACCGACATGGACGAGATAGGAGGAGAGAGAAATGATCTATTGCTTATTTTGCAATTGAAATATCTGAAGGTTCGATTCTAATTATATTTCGTAAGGTTCAAAAAGCTGGGAGGAGAAAGAAATGGCTCTGTTTTTACCCGGCATAGGAAAAAGACGGGTCCATTTAATTTGGGATGGTTATGTACAAAAATTCTCATACTTAGTTATTTATTCATTAGTTAGGCGCGATTAATTACTGCTGTTGATTTGTTTAATCCGACGGCGTAGATGACTTCTCACGCTTCTCACTATAACACTACTTCTCACGTGAGTCTAAACCTATATATATATATATATATATATATATATATATATATGGTCACCCTCCAACAAGAAGATCCTTATAATAAGAAGAATGAGAAGAATTGTCATCCGTTAGATATGCTAAAATCAATGGTCTAATTCTACCGCATTACTAACGGCAACACTGCAATTATGCGCGCGGAAGTTTACGCGGATTAAATAATTTAACAAACTAGTACTCCGTAGCAAAAAGGTTTGTTCATTTGTTCAAATACAAATGGGCAAAAACAACGTACAAATGAGCAAAAAAAATACAAATGGGCATAAAAATTAAAATAAGAAAAATAAAATAAAATGAGCAAATCTACATCAACGACTAACAGAGTATCCAAATAAAGTTCTTATTTTAAACTTTTGCTCATTGTATTTAAATGAGAAAAAATTTAAAATCGAAACTATAATTTTTGCTCATTGTGTCTAAATGAGCAAATATTAAAATCCGAACTTTAAATTTTTGCACATTGTGTCTAAATGAGGAAATATTATAATTTCGATTTTAAATTTTTGCTCATTATGTCTAAATGAGAAAATATTAAAGTTCGAATTTTAAACATTTGTTCATTGTGTCTAAATGAGCAAATATTAAAATCCGAACTTTAGTTTTGCTCATTGTGTCTAAATGAGAAAATATTATAGTTTCGATTTTAAATTTTTGTCCATATTGTCTAAATGAGCAAATATTAAAGTTCGAATTTCAAACATTTGCTCATTGTGTCTAAATGAGCAAATATTAAAATTCAAACTTTAAACTTTTGCTCATTATGTATAAATGAACAAATATTAAAGTTCGGATTTTAAAATTTTGCTCATTGTGTCTAAATGAGCAAATATTAAAGTTCGGATTTTAAAGTTTTGCTCATTGTGTCTAAATGAGCAAATATTAAAATTCGAACTTTAAATTTTTGCTCATTGTGTCTAAATGAGCAAATATATAGTTTCGATTTTAATTTTTTGCTCATTGTGTCTAAATGAGAAAATATTAAAGTTCGGATTTTAAACATTTGCTCATTGTGTCTAAATGAGCAAATATTAAAATCCGAACTTTAAAGTTTTGCTCATTGTGTCTAAATGAACAAATATTATAGTTTCGATTTTAAATTTTTGCCCATATTGTCTAAATGAGCAAATATTAAAGTTCGGATTTCAAACATTTGCTCATTGTGTCTAAATGAGCAAATATTAAAATTCAAACTTTAAACTTTTGCTCATTGTGTCTAAATGAACAAATATTAAAGTTTGGATTTTAAAATTTTGCTCATTGTGTCTAAATGAGCAAATATTAAAGTTCGAATGTTAAAGTTTTGCTCATTGTGTCTGAATGAGCAAATATTAATTTGAACTTTAAACTTTTGTTCATTGTGTCTAAATGAGCAAATATTATTGTTTCGATTTTGAATTTTTGCTCATTATGTTAAATGAACAAATATTAAAATTTGGATTTTAATCATTTGCTCATTGTTTTTAAATGAGCAAATATTAAAGTCTAATTTTATACTTTTGCATGGATTCTGGTCATAGCGCTAAAGGAGTATATTAAATGGTTATTATTGTCTCACTCAATTAATAATAAACCTATAAGGCTAATCATATAATATACTCCTTCATTTGCGCTAATTTATGAGAAGGGAACATAAATAGAAATAATTGTCTCACTCAATTAATATTAAACCTATAAGGCTAATCATATGTTATAACCATTAATAAATCCTTTACCCAAATAATTGAAAAGGCTTTTCCAAAATAAACTAGAGTGGACAAACATAAATTTAAATGAATTTAAGCTCAACAGAGTAGACATTGACAACATCACAGATCAACACCGCACGATATGTTAAAGGACGACTACAACTAGACCTGTCAAAAATCGACCCGACCCGAAAATCGACCCGAACCCGACCCGAAAATAATGGGTCCTGAACAAGATTTTGTGACCTGTAACCCGATTTTATCCGAACCCGAGCAACCCGAAATGTAATGGGTCAAAACCCGACCGAATCCGTTTAGGACCCGACCGATTGAAAATCATTGTATTTATACTAAAAAATGAGATTATGAGAAAATTAAAGCATAATAAACAGGTTGTTTTTACTATTGTTGTGTGTAATATAATTTTAATTTGAATTATACGCCATTATATGGTTGAATTTGACTAAATATAAACTTGTGTAGGAAAATTTGTTAATTTTTGCTCATATTTTGTATATTTATTACCTAAATTAATGAAAATATAATGCGCGTTTTAAAATCTCTCAACCCGTTGGATCGACCCGAACCCGAAAGTTCTGGGTCTTGAACAAGCATTTATAAACCCCCCAACCCGAAAGTGACCGACCCGATTCAACCCGAACCCAAAAATAATTTTTACAACCCGACCCGACCGACCCGTTTAACAGGTCTAACTACAACATACCGGAAAAAAACACATACGATGGCGCACAACCAGATCAGAGGATAGAGAAACTAGGAAGACAGACTTTGCTCATTTGCACTTAATGAGAAAATCGTCCCCCTCCTCTCCGCTAAACACCATGAATGACAGACAGGCTCAACATCTTCCCAGCGACAACAACAAGAATTTCATATCTCAAATATAATAGCAATTAAATTCAATCTAATTATATACTTCATAGTTGGAAATCATACTCAACTATGTCAAAAAAAAAAAAAATCATACTCAAACCAAAATTCAAAAAACATTATTGAAATACCCAATCGAGCTACAATTTGTCAATTTTCCGAAAATGGCGATCAATGATGCCTTATTGTGAGAGTAGTCGGTTTCTTCAATCAATTGATGGAGCATAGAGAACAGTGAGAGAAATTCGTTTCTTCAAGGAATTGATAGAGTAGCTAGAAGAGGAAGAGGAAGAGGAGGGAGAGAAAAGTAGGAGGAAGTGTCATGGCTGATTGAGGAGGAGAGAGAAAAGGAGGAGTTGCAAATGATCTGTTTGAGAGGAGAGAGAAAATGGTCATGGAAGAACTACGGGAAGATGAGAAGAATGGGGAAAAAATAAAAGTAAATGTAGTCCAATCTGTACCGTTAATATGGATGGTGTAGATTTCTTCTCATTCTTCTCATTCTAAGTTCCCTTCTCATTTGAGTGTATTATTTAATGTTATCGTATACTCTGTAACATATTATTGGATTCGTCACAATGTATATTTTCATATTATCAACGTTTAATAATAGAAAAGTAGAGATTTTAGTAGTTTAAGTTGCGGATTGACATGTGTGTAAGTAAAAGTATAGCAGGCCCGACCCTAGGCATAGGGCTGGGAGTGGGACCACCTAGGGCCCAGGGTCATAAAATATCAAGACCGGGCGGGCCTGAACACTACAAAAATTTATATCTTTTATGACAACCTAATAACGACGGGTAAAAATCCCGTCGCAAAAGGGCTTTTGCGACGGGGATAACAACCCAACAAAGACGGGAATAACCGTCGCAAATGTCTTTTACGACGGGTTAACGACGGGATTTTCCATTAACGACGGCCCCCTTTTATGACGGGTTCGCGACGAAAAATCTCGTCGTTAATCAACAATTATTGACCTTTATCGACGGGATTTCCCGTCGTTAATAGTACAATTTCTTGTAGTGGAAGTATAGTACGGAATAATACATTATCCCTCGTGCGGAGGGACTCCTAATGTATAATTCTTCTTATATACCTTTCAAAAAAAAAAAAAAAACTGTCACAAAAAAGAGTAATAGGTAAATCAATTGTTACTGTCTTATCATCTTATGTATCTTATGTACTATCTTATGATAAAGTTAAGCCCGTAAAGATTGAACTATATTTACATTTTAATAATTTTTTAGAAAAATATTATATATATGAGTATGTGGGTCGGATCTGGACTGGATCAGGGTCTTTAATTCTAGCTAGGACCAGGACCCAGACCCGCCCTATTGAACAAAGACCCAGATCCACCCCAGATTCATAGGGTCTAATTTTTTTGGACCCAGACCCTTAAAAAAGGATCGGATCTAACCGGATCTGGGTCGGATCTTGGACCCATTGCCATCCCTAATCTTATGGAGTACTTTTGTATCTTTCCATTAAAAACAAAATAATACATAATAATAAAAAAATCTTATGGAGTACCTTTTTGGCCGTGATCTTACTATTATATATGGTGTTAGTCTGTTATATTATCTACTCTGCAATATGGTGACATTCATTTAGATTTAAAACATAGCTAATTGAGATAACAAGCAAAGAGGATCCGTGGCGCAATGGTAGCGCGTCTGACTCCAGATCAGAAGGTTGCGTGTTTGATTCACGTCGGGTTCAAAATCCCGATCCTCGCATGGAAACATTTTTTATTTGTTCTCCTTGCGCTTTCTTTATAAATGTTGCTTTTCTTCAAGGGCTTAATGTGGTGAAATATAAGAACTTAATAAAGCTAAGGTGGTAAAGTAAATATATATATAAAAAATTGTATAAGATGGTATTCTCAAAATGGGTAAAACATAAGGGGGTTATTATCAAAAAAATCCAAGTAAAGCTAGTAAAAACTTTTCAAAGTTGTTAGCATTCTAATTTCTCGTTCTGTTTATCACTTATCCCGTAATTCGTACTGCTACGTACTACTTAATTAATTGTGTGATTGAAAAAAACATCACTTAATTTATCCGGCCTCACTCACTTTATTTGAAAAGGTCAGGTAATGATAAATGTCATAAGTTGCGACAATATTTAATTTGTCGCAATTCTACGCGTCAGATTCTTAATGCTACATATAGGAGTCATGTATGCCATGCATCATAAAAACAATTTTAGTATTAATGCAGTATTTTTACTATGATTACATGTAAACACGGTATTCGATAAAAAGAAGGAAACAAATATTTATAATAAATTAGAATATTAAGATTTTTCTACCTTATTTGTAACATGTATAATAGGTTATATATATATATATAAGTTAAATATTTTAGTTTTCAATTATGTTCATGACACATAAACATGACATGTCATCATTGTGATACGGTTGCGACCTTTATCATTTTCGATTTGAAAATAAGATATTCTGCCTTTGGTTATGGTCTTAAAGTTAGTTGTTTAGGTTGTGTGATGAGGGAAGAAGGTGTGTGTGTGGAAGGTTGATTTGGTGTTCATGGTGTTGGTTGTTAGTTGTTCGTTGAGTTTAGGTTCGGTTAATACTCAATTTAATTAGGTACCGGTTACTGATGAGATTTATTCTTATCGCTTTTAAAATCTTTCATCTGAACGCTGCTTCCCATTTTTAGGGGTTTCGTAGCACGCTTATCGAGTCATCTTAATTCGGTGACTCATGTGGATTGTGAGAAAATCACAAGTTCCTTCTCAACCAGCTCGTGTTATTATTAGTGTTCTGCCTCTTTCCTTGTTGTTCTAGATCTGCAGGTTAACAAAAGAGCCTCAAAGTGTTTGTCGTCCCAGCTGCTTCAACTCCATCTCCTCTAAGAATATGATAGACAATAGTCGTATCCAAGGCTATCCCAACATTCAAGGGCCGACTAGAGAAGCTTGTACTACGTTCACAGTTTTTAGTATTCTGTTTTTTATTCGGTTTGTAAGCTTTGTAAGGGTCTTAATTTAAAGATCCAACAACTAGTTGAACTATGTAGTTTTATTCCTTATTACTGCAAATTTATCCTATATCATAAATAAATAAATAAAATAAAAAAGATGGAGTAACTTTCAAACACAGGATGGATAGCCAGTGAATTTGCAAGATACAAAAAAAATATTGGTAGGAAATAATTACAGTACGTACATAGTTGGTAATTCGTACTAGTGATGGATAAATCTGTTTGGAAACATAGCCCAAACAAGCATGAAACGTATGCTTGCATATTCGTACAATACAATCAATACGGACTACACAGTGGTGGTACAAAACATGGAAAATAAAAATGTGGTGACATTCGGATACACCATACATGGGTGATGTTATTTAAAATACAATAGAAATAGTGATCGAGCTTCAATTCAATAGATCGTACCGCTGAAAAAGCCATTGCAAGTGAGACCTTGGCAACATGGATGAAGGGCTCCGCAAGGATACCCAGCTCCTAGGCACCACCTGTGTTGGTATTCACGAGCTGCATGTGAAGCCTATGAATCATGCACATGCATTATGAAGCTTCTAGAATCAACTCTAACTACTTCCCCTACAAACAAGGAAGGTTGTTAGAAGGTTGTTAGGGTTGTTAGATGATGATCAATGCTGATCATCTTTGTAACATTAGTCAGCTTTGTATATTAATGCTGAAGTGTACAAATAGAAGCTCTTGATTAGCTAGTACACCTCATTGGTGTTAGTCTAGACTCGTGTATATATAGCATACATTGTAATCATTTTGCTTAATTAATTCATTCAAGCAATAACACTCTACTTTCAGAATTTTCTCTCAATTTCCTCTAATAGATTTTCACCCAACAATGGTGAAATCTGACATGGTATCAGAGCAAGATCTTTAGATCCTGCTGAGTTTTTTCTTCCGCAAATACATTCTGATTATTTGATCAACTGATCAAGTCATTGTCTCAAACTAGATCATCAGTTTTCTTCGATTTTTGTTTAGGAATTCTTCCTGATTTTCTGTAGAAATTATATCTAGAATTTTTCTTTCAAAATGCCTGATGATCAGGATTCTTCTCTTAATCCAAACTCTGCCTATTATCTCAGCAACAATGATCTTAATACCTCGAAATTGGTTAACATAGTATTTGATGGCAAATGCTTCAATGACTGGAAAAGGTCTATGGTGATTGCTTTATCTGCTAGGAACAAGTTGAGTTTTGTTGATGGAACTATGAATCAGCCAGCTGTTGGATCAGTAAACTTCAGAATTTGGAACAGGTGTAACGATTTGGTAATATCCTGGATGCTAGGATCTCTTGAGGTTTCAATTGCAAGGAGTGTGCTATACTTGAAAACTGCTAGAGAAATCTGGTTGGATCTTGAGGAAAGATTTTGTCAATCTTCTGGTCCACAATTGTTCACAATACAACAGAAACTTTGTGATCTGAATCAAGAAGATGATGAGCAAATTTCAAGTTTTTTTTACCAAGATCAAGCTTCTTTGGGACCAGCTTGATGGCCTTGATCCACTTCCATCATGTGTTTGTACTGGTTGCAGCTGCACACTAACTCAAAAGCTTTTGAAATCTCAACAAGATCAGAGGTTAATACAATTTCTGATGAAGTTGAATCAGAAATATGATCATTCCAAGAGCACTATTCTTATGATGTCTCCATTGCCAACAATTTCAAAGGCATATGGACTACTCCTGCAAGAAGAGCAGCAGAAAGAAGTCAACAGCAACAGAACTCATAATATGGAATCAACTGTGTTTACTGCAAGCAAGTTTACTGATAATAGACCATATAAATCCACTTATGCTTCTAACTCTGGTAATTTTGGTGTTCAGAATGCAAGCAGTGGAAATCAGCAAAGGAATTTTACTTATTCTAGAAATAATCTGTACTGTGAGCATTGCAAGATGAAAAACCACACTGTTGACAAGTGTTGGAAACTACATGGCTATCCTAAAGATTTCAAAGGCAGAGGAAAAAGAGTAGCAGCAGCAGCTCAGTTGGAAGAATTCACTGAGAAAGAAAATCAAGTTGAGTCAGACACAGGAGTGGTTCATGCAACCTTCACAGAAGAACAATACAATCAGCTTTTAAGCTTTCTCAACACTCAGAAAACTGCTAATCAAGCTGAACACTCAGGCTCCAGTTCACTTGGACTAGCAACTGCTACTCAGCTGAGAGGTACATTTTGTTTATGTTCTAAATTCAAAACTAAATGGATTTTAGATAGTGGAGCAAGTGATCACATGTGTTCAGACAAAAGTATGTTCAGTAATCTAGAACCAGTTGATGATAAGTGTCATACAATCACAATTCCTAATGGTGCAGAAATTCAAGTAACACACAAAGGCACAGTTGATCTGGGAAGAAATATAACACTTAGGAATGTGTTGTTTGTGCCAGGTTTCCAGTTTAACCTGATAAGTGTTTCCCAACTATGCTGTGATATTGAGTGCACAATTTTGTTTACACATGGTGAATGTTTTGCACAGGACCTTTCCAAGAACAAGCACATTCTGCTTGGTAAGTTGGACAAAGGCCTATATTGCTTAAATGAAGACTTACTATCAGACAGATCAAAGTCCAATAACTATGCTCTTTCAAGTACTTCAGCAATTGAAGAAGCCAAACTGTGGCATCTTAGGCTAGGACATATTTCTTTTGGCAAAATAAAGAATATTAAAGGCATTGATGTCAAGGGTTGTTTAGCTGAGTGTTTCTGTCAAATCTGTCCCTTAGCCAAACAGACAAGATTTCCCTTCTCTGTAAGCAGTATTAAGTCAGTACAACCTTTTGATTTGTTGCACATAGATGTGTGGGGTCCCTACTCTGTATATGACTCTTCCAAATGTAACCAATTTCTTACAATTGTAGATGATTACACCAGAATGACTTGGACTCATTTAATGAGAAATAAAACTGATTCTGTTAAAATCATGAGTGACTTTATTTTGTATGTTGAAAATCAGTTTGGTCTTACTGTCAAGAAGGTTAGATCAGATAATGCTCTTGATCTGACAGAAGGTGGAATGAGGGAATTATTTCTCAGAAAAGGAATTCTACACCAAAAGAGCTGTAGTTACACTCCTCAACAAAATGGAGTTGTTGAGAGGAAACATAAGCATTTACTTGAAACTGACAGGGCACTTTCTTTTCAATCCAAACTGCCTGATAAGTATTGGAGTGATTGTGTTCTTACTGCAACTTTTCTCATTAACAGAATGCCACTGAAAAGCATACAATTCAGTACTCCCTATGAAAGATTGTTTAAACAACCTCCTGATCTTTCACACTTGAAAGTATTTGGTTGTTTGTGTTACATCAGCACACCTAAAATCAATAGGTCTAAATTTGATCCTAGAGCAGATGCTTGTGTTTTACTTGGTTATCCACCAACTCATAAAGCTTACAAAGTTCTCAACCTTACAACAAAGAAATCTGTCATTTCAAGGGATGTTATCTTTTATGAACATCACTTTCCTTTTCATTTTTCTCAAAATCCATCCACAACATACTCTACTCAATTTTTCTTGCCTATTGAAACTCCATACACTTCTGATACACCAGATATACCAACATCAAATACATCAGACTCAAACACACACACTTCTGTTGATCAAGAAATTGACTCTCACAATTCTGGACCTCTTTTGTCCAATCCAGAGTCATCACCCACTTCTCCTTCCCTTTCACATACTTCTCCTCCCATTTCTCCTACATTATCTCTTCCAGAACCAAGAAAATCCACTAGAACTTCTAAACCTCCCTCTCATTTCAATGATTATGTATGCCATAAACTTCCTAAACATTGGTGCAATCTTGTTGCATATGATACACTGCCAGATAATCACAAACTGCTCATTGCTGCTCATATGGAGCTTGTTGAACCTACTAACTATTCTGAAGCTGCTACTGATTCTAAGTGGATTGAGGCAATGAACAAAGAAGTTGATGCTTTACAGCACAACAAAACTTGGGATTATGTCATCCTACCTAAGGGAAAGAAAGCAATTGGATGCAAGTGGGTTTATAGAATTAAGAAGAATGCAGATGGATCAGTTGAGAGGTACAAGGCCAGATTAGTGGCTAAAGGATTTACTCAGAAATATGGCATAGATTATCATGAAACATTTTCACCTGTTGTTAAAATGGCTACAGTGAGGTGTTTAATTAGTCTTGCTGCTAGCAAAGGATGGAAATTGTTTCAGTTGGATATCAATAATGCTTTCCTACATGGTACACTTGAAGAAGAAGTGTACATGAAGGTTCCTGAAGGGGTTCCAGCTCCACCTGGTTATGTATGCAAGCTGAATAAATCATTGTATGGGCTCAAGCAAGCTTCTAGACAATGGTTTGCAAGATTGCACTGTGAGCTCAAATCTCAGGGCTACATTCAATCAAAAAATGACTATTCTTTGTTCATCAAGAAGGATTCTACTGATATTACTGTTGTTGCTGTCTATGTTGATGATATAATCATCACTGGCTCTAACGAAGACAATATTTCTGCACTTAAACAACATCTGCATCTTACTTTCAGCATCAAGGATCTTGGTCTCTTAAATTTCTTTCTGGGAATTGAAATTAGCCACACTGATGATGGATACATTCTCACCCAAAAGAAATACACCAAGGAACTTCTCCATGATTGTGAATGGGATCTCTCCAAATCTGCTGTTACCCCATTCCCTCTCAATCTGAAACTCACCACTGATGGAGTTGATTATCATGATCCAGAATTGTACAGGTGTTTTGTTGGCAAGTTAAACTTTCTTACTCACACCAGGCCTGATATTTCCTTTGCTGTCCAATCATTAAGCCAGTTCATGCACTCTCCTAAATTGCAGCATGTTGATGCTCTCATTCATACCCTTAAGTACATAAAGGGGACTGCAGGTCAAGGTATCTTGTTACCAGCCACTGACAAGCTCACTTTACAAGCCTTTTCTGATTCAGATTGGGCAGCTTGTCCCACCACAAGGAGGTCTGTCACTGGATATATTCTCTTGCTTGGTAACTCTCCCATCAGTTGGAAATCTAAAAAACAAAGCACCATCTCTAAGAGTTCTTCTGAGGCAGAGTACAGAGCCATGTCACAGGCTGCTGGTGAGGTGACTTGGACAATTCGATTACTAGAAGAACTTGGTGTTAACAATCTCAAACCAGTTGAGCTTCACTGTGATAATCAATCAGCCATTCATATTGCTACCAATCCCATTTTCCATGAGAGAACAAAACACATTGAAGTGGATTGCCACTTCACAAGGGACAAAGTTCTGGAAGGACTTCTTCAACTGTCCTATTTGCCTACTCAAAACCAGCTTGCTGATATTTTCACTAAGGTTTTACCTGGAGTTCAAAATAGGAATCTATCTAGAAAACTTGGCATGCTCAACTTGTTAGGTTATGATACATATGATATTACATAAATCATGCGGAAACAACCATTAACCCAGGATTACATATTATTTACACATAATCATATAGCATAATTTAGATGCAAACTCTTTGTTGCGTGCCCTCCCTAGCTGCGCCCGAACCGAACCAGAACAAGTCTTTAGGACTCCAAGTGTCGTCCCTCCGTAGATAGTCCACAGCACGTCCGGATCCGCCTTAAGATTGACCAACTAGAATCGCCCTTAAGGTACTAGAATTTTCGGCACTTTTGAGCAAGATGTGTGGCTGAATTTTTCTCTCAAAAACTCACTTTGAATACTTTGAAACTCGTTATAAATTGTGAACCCAGGCCACATATTTATAGGGGTATGGAAAGGGAATGGGAATTCTATTCAGATACAAATTAATTAAACCTAGAATCCTACAAGAACTCTAATTTAATTAATTTATCAAATAGAATTAGGAATTTAATCATTAACCGAACTCTGCACGTTTTAGGAAACGTGCACGAACACAAACACTTACACACGCACACACGGCAGCCACGATGGGCCGCCCATGCGTGCGCACGAGCAGCAGCCCACGCAGCGAGGCCTGCGCGAGCTGCAAGCCCACGCAGCTCCCGCGCGCGCTGCGCGCGCTGTGCGCGCTGCCACGGCCTGCTGGGCCTGGCCTTGCGCTGGGCCTGGCGTGGCTGTTTGTGCGGCGCGCTTGGCTTGCTGGGCGATGGCCTGGCTTCGTGCTGGGCCTCGTCCGGCAGGCCTCGTCCGATGCTTATTCGTACGATACGCTTCCGATTAAATTTCCGATTCCGGAATTCATTTCCGATACGAACAATATTTAACATTTCCGATTCCGGAATTAATTTCCGTTTCGAACAAATATTTAATATTTCCGTTTCCGGAATTATTTTCCGATTCCGGTAATATTTCCGATTCTGACAATATTTCCATTTCCGGCAATATTTCCGATTCTGGTAATATTTCCATTTCCGATAATATTTTCCGATACGTACCATGTTTCCGTTTCCGGCAACATCTACGACTTGGATAATATTTATATTTCCGATACGATCCATATTTCCGTTTCCGGTAATATCATCGTTTCCGGAGTATTCATTTCTTGCCTGTGACGATCTCAGCTCCCACTGAAACCAAGATCCGTCGGTTCCGAATATCCATAGATAGAGTATTTAATGCCATTAAATACTTGATCCGTTTACGTACTATTTGTGTGACCCTACGGGTTCAGTCAAGAGTAAGCTGTGGATTAATATCATTAATTCCACTTGAACTGAAGCGGCCTCTAGCTAGGCATTCAGCTCACTTGATCTCACTGAATTATTAACTTGTTAATTAATACTGCACCGCATTTATTAGACTTAACATAGAATGCATACTTGGACCAAGGGCATTTATTTCCTTCAGTCTCCCACTTGTCCTTAGGGACAAGTGTGCATTTTCCTAATTCCTTTGTCGCTCGATGCTTGCTCTTGAACATAAGGTAAGAGTTGTCATCCTTATTATGTCCAGAGGTGTTCCTCGGTTTCAGAGTTCAACTGATCAAATAAACAGATAATCATAGCCTATGATTCATCCGAGCACGGCCATGCATTTCACAGTTTCTAGCTCTCCGAGTGGCCTTGTACAACTTTTAAGCATCTCATCCCGATTTATGGGAGGACAATCCCAATCTTGCGATCTTGAGATTAGACTTCGTTTGATAGGTGATTACCTGAGCGTTGCCTTTATAGCCTCCTTTTACGGTGCGACGGTTGGTCAACGTCAAAGCAACCAGTTCTCAAACAAGTAATCTCAAATCACTCAGGTATTGAGGATTTAGTGTCTAATAATTTTAATGAAATTTACTTATGACAGATTTTCATCTCTTACAGTAAAGTTTCATAGGTCTTGTCCGATACTAGTCTTCCCAAAGTAAGTATCTATGCAAATGATTATGACATTGCCATGTCCACATAGTTCAAGAAACAGAACTACTAGTCATCTTGCATTCTAGTCGTCTAACGTTTTCTATTCGTCCAATTTTATAGAAAACTCCGACTAGGGACCATTTTCAACTTTTGACATTCAAGTTCACTTGATAGACATTTCTTAGTCACAGGACTGGTCCTGACAGTCTATCTTGAATATATTGTCAAATTGAAGGGACTCATCATTTAATACTAAACCAAGATTAAATGGAATATGAAAACACATTTCATATATGATAAATGTTCAACCCCAATGTTTTACAACCATGGGCCTCTAACCCATCTTTAAAACATTTCATGGAATTCAAAGCTATGTTTGATTTCCAGTGCTACAACGTGAGTGTTGCTTCTCACTTGTTGCATAGGTTTAGTTATCATGCTTTGCGAATCTTAATATCCTTTTCATCGAATGTTCTTCGAGATATGATGATAAGATCTTTTGAGTTTGTTTATTATGTGATCTAGTCTTTCTTACTTCGATAGTGGTTCTACGCATTTTGCAATGAAGAATCATCAAGTTAGCAGACATGTGATCCACCCAAGTTCAATGAAGAACTCATTAATACAAACAACTCTGTTTTATTGCTTCTTAGGCAATAAGTACTTTTACTTCAACTGTTTAGGTTGCTAGTGATGCTTTGTTTGGATTTGCTTATCCAAGCAGTTCACAGATATGTGGAAGACTTTCCAGCTATATCTTAGAACATATTTAATTTCCCACGCAACAACTCATGGTCTTCAATCCATGTTGCCATTTCAAAACACGATGCTCTTTAGCTCGTCCTTGTCAATGGTTAACTCCAAAGGGTCTTGCTTGATCCTTTGCCAGTGTTTATGCGTGTAGCATCAATATTTAGCATATCTTTATTTCCTTGAATCAAGAAGTAATCCTATGTACCTTTTCAGGTACCATAAGTTTTTCTTGATCTCAATCTAATTGGTCTTTACTTAGATCAATAGAGATTGGTATATGTTCGTCATGCCTAAAGTCATACGATACGTTTTTGGCGATCCTCATATTATATCATACATGATAAATTCTTTTGTAGAATAATTCCCAATTGAATTCTATTCATGTAACTTTAGCTCATTCAATTTCAGTAGATACTGAATCCAGCTAAATTCTTTGACATATAATATAGGTGAAGAATCTCATTAGATTCTTTGATGTTAACTTAGTAAATGCTTATACATAGTTCAAACATCCTTTACTTAGATTTATTCACATGGGTCGAATATCTCCAATGGAGACTTTCGTGTTTGATTTAGTAAATGCCATTACTTAATCCAAAATAATATCATAAGATCTTTGTAAATAGATCTTAATACCCAGTATGTACTAAGTTTCGCCATGGTCCATTATTGATGAATAATTTCAAATCTAAGTCATTAGCATTTGAATGTTATTTCACAATAGAGAGATATGTGTGTGATACACATAGGACCAATTAAGTTTTAAGTACTCCCACTAAACTTCTTATATATCTATAAGAATCATGTATATTTTATGAAACTAAAATACTTATTAGTTTCACTAAAATACAGTTCCAATTCCCAATTGCTTGCTTAAGTCTGTACTTAGATTTTATAAGCTAGCTTTCCTTTTCAAGCATTTATTTGGATCCACAAACTCTATGACATACCATGTACATATTGTATTCCATCATTTGATCGAGGAATACGTTTTGTCATCCAATTGCCATATGTACCAATATGCAATCATTGCTTGAATTATAGACTTAAGCATTACGATTTTGCATGAGGTTTCAACACAATCCATGCCATGAATTTGCTTGTAACCTTTAGCAACTAATCTAGCTTTGTGTGTGAACACAATTCCATGTTTGATGGTTTTTATCCTTAAAACAAACTTGCAACCAATAGGTGTGAAACTATTCTTGCAAATCAACAAAATTTCAATTTTGTCATCAAAACATTGAGTATGTTTTATGGCCTCTAACCATTTAAAACATTTGAGTGTATATATGGCCTCTAACCATTTTAGGGAATCTAGGTTTCGTCATAGCTTTCTTACAAGTCACAAACTCATTAATCTACATGATAATAGTTTGACTGCAAGTTGTAGGTTTCTTCACTATCGAATAGAAGAATCTCATAGTTTCATTGACCAGAACTCTATGTTTCCTTACTATCTAATAGAAGAATCTCATAGTTCCAGTGACTTGAACTCTATGCCTACTTGGGTATAGAACATCAAACAATAGAATATCAACAGGCACTTTGAGAGTCCTTTGAATATTCTATTCTCCTTGAAGCACTTGTAAAGTCTTCTAAGAGATATCTATTCTTTAAAGCCACTTCTAAAGTCCTTAAAGAATAAGTTCGGATTTTCTGAAGCACTTCGAAAAGCCTCCGGAATGTCCGTTTATGTTTGTTGTTCGCCTCGAAAACTTTCGAGGTCTATTTTCTCCCACTTGTCATTTTGGAAACGAATCTCCAAAAGGACATTATTTCGAGCAAACAAACATTATGTTCTCAAAAATTCGTGGTAGAAACAATACCCTTGTGTCTCATTTGAATAAATAACAATGAAACATATATCTATACTTGGACCTTAGTTTGTTGAATAACAAACACTAAGCTCCCACTGAGTTTAAGAACTCTTTAGATATATTATGAAAAGATATTCTGAAATTACTTTTCAATAGCTTTGACGAATTTGGTTTAGTTTGGTGGTAGTTGAGCATTTTGTTTTAGAAATTATAGGAAAAGTCTTTATGATCCATCATTGATTGAATCAAGTACTAATCGACTTCGATCATTCCAACTTAGATATGCCATATCTTATGGAGCTAGATTGTGAAATTACAACACACAATCATTGATGATCATATTTGGTCTCAAGTAATCATCAACATGATCTAACCTAGATCTTTATGATTTCTTGCCAAGTGGATTTTATACTTCTGAATCTTTGAACTAGCCAAACAGATTCAACTTATATCACATTTGAGTAAATAAACCTATATTCACTCAAATCCATGTGAAATAATAAAGTCATAAAATCTTTCTTTAGCTTTGAACTCTATCGTCTAGGCGTTCTAACAATAGTTCATATCTTTTGTTACTTTCAACAAGTAAGACTAGCTTGTCTTAAGTTGATCTAGAAATCAACCAACTTTCAAAAGTCCATTAAAATAGAGCTTTTGAATGTTAACTTGTTGATATGGTCTAAGCAACAATGCCAAAGATTAGTGGAACTCAAATCAAGGGGTTGATTTGAACCTAGTAAAGTTCTTTAAAGAGTTGTTTGTTTTAATCAAGCATATTGACTCATTCTGTAAATGACCATTTCATTCAAATGAACAAACAATCAAGCATTGTTTTTGTTCTTCTGAATGTGAGTCTTTCTGTGTTTGAAGCAGAAATTTAGGTATGCTGATTATGGAACAAAATAGCCATTAAGTTCCAGCCTTTGAAAGGACTTAAAACAAACTAGATGACCCTACAACTAATGTAGCATTGCCATGCTTCATTTCCCACTTGTAGGTCATTAGTGTATCCTAGCTTCCATTGTTTGAGTTATTATCGAAGTAAGAACCTCAAGCGGTATATGATACCAAGGAAGTTTGATTGCTAGGTTACTTCTCTTTAAACATAAACTTATAGGTAGAAACGGAATCGTAAATTCCTTTCATGTGTTCCTTTGTTTTCCTATTTCTTGTACCCTTTCTTATAGTCTTAAGAATTGAATTCTTTAGTGTTGACTTTTATACTTTGTTAGACATGTCCAATGTCACCAACAAGGTTCTTTACCATTTTAATTTATGTTGAATATTTTGTTTCAACTAGATGATCTTACCAGAAGCTTCTAAAGTTCTCTAAGCATCGATCTATTCGAATGTCTAGGGACTAGACTCATTCGAGAATTAAATGGACAAAGATATTAGGTTGTTAACCATTGGTAAAGCTGAGCGTATTAAACTCAATGCTTTATGATCTCAAAACTACATTGTATTTTGAATTCACAATCACCAATCGGTTTGCCATTCGATTTTGATTCTCGAAAACAACCATAAAAGTCGATATAAGAAACGTACATTTTAAATTGCTCATTTTCTCTCATTTCCGTGAATCGTTCTTGGATTCACTACCAATCGAGGAAATTTACTGTTACCTTTCTAAAAGGATTTATTGCAGTGCAAGATATTTAATTATAAACAATAATTAAAACATACATTGAAGCATGCAAAGTCTAAACATTTATCATGAATAATAACTTGAAATTAAAGCAACCATGCAATTCAAACAAGTTATTAGCATTTTATTCGAATTATGTGTTCCGGAAGGTGTGAATAAAATGATTCCAAGATCCTAAAATCATTGAAGAACTAAGCACAGTTTGTCGACTTAATCCTAGAACATCTTAGGTAAGCAAAAGCCTTTTGCTAATAGTCTAGAAACTATTCTTGGTTGATAGGTACGTCTAAGAACTTATTAGGTAAACCTATCGATTTTGCCACGACATAAAAGGACCCCTTACTTATATCGTTGAGTTTCACCAAAACTAACATGTACTCACAATTATTTGTGTACCTTGCCCCTTTAGGACCAATAAGTAACACCTCGCTGAGCGAAAACTATTACTAGATTGATGTAAAGGATATCCAAGCAAGTGTATATTTTGGCATGGCACCTTTTAACTCAATTTTTAAGTTTGGAACTTAAGGCTCTTACTATGTTGGTTAGATTTTAAGTGAACTAAAATCCTTAATCATGCAACATAATCAAGCCACAATCTTATGCATAATTCAGACATATTTAAAGCAATAAATAACTTAAAACATGCATAAGATAAATGTGATCTAGTATGGCCCGACTTCATCTTGAAGCTTTAACTTCAAAGTCCGTCTTGAAAATCTCCGTGGGAGGCACCATTTTCTTCAAATAGGATAAGCTATAATTAAAACTAATTACAACTATTTGATGGTACGCAGACCATATTTGAATTGAAAAACAACTTTGGTACTTTAGACCAATTACATTCAAATTAATGGTACGCAGACCATATTGTCTATCCTATTTGGGCCATACTAGTCACTTCATAATCTGCAAAACAGTACATATACAATATATACCATTCACCCATTCATTATCATGAATGGCCCACTTAGCTGGTTAGTAAAACACATTATGCATCACGTAAACATTTGCAGCAATTAATCAAGGGCACCAATAATCTACCAATTATTCAGTCCTTATTAATTCTAATCAAGTTGTTTTAACCTTAAGGATTTGTAGACCTAATCAAGAGTTTATGACTAAAAGCGCTCCCACTTAAACCAATAAATTCATATGCTTTACTGATTTTAAACATAAAAATGTATTTCTAGTCTAACGGGAAACATACAAATTTAATTAAAATTTAAAGCTCATATAAATTTATAATTGAATCCAAAAAGTTTAATTTAATTTCAGTCGTTATTTAAATTAATTCATGATTTTAATTTTAGTAAAATAATTAGAATAAATAACATTTATTATAATTACAATATTCAAAATTAAAATCCAAGAAAATAATTTAAATTATTAATTTTAAAATTAATTAAAATTACGTGAACTGAAATTTTCAAATTAAACATTCAAAACGATCTAATCGTAACGCAAACACCCTACGCATTGCACGCCCATGGGCCGCTCGCACACAGCCATCGCTGGCCATGTGCGCGCAGCCCATGTGCTTGTCGCATAGCTGCTGCATTTCCATCGCAAGCCATCGCACGCTGCGCGCGCGCCAGCGCTCGTCGCACGCGAGCCATCGCTCGCTGTGCGCGCGACTTCGCTCGCTGGGCGCGCGACATCGCTCGCTGTGCGTGCGAGCCATCGCTCGCTGGGCGCGCGACATCGCTCATTGTGCGTGCGAGCAACGCTGGGCGCAGCGCTCGTGGCACGCGAGCTTGCGCTCGCTGCGCGCGAGGCTGCACGCTCTTGCGCGAGGCAGTGCGCGTTGTGGCGCAGCTCGCTTGCTGCCCACACGCGACTGCCTTGGCTCGCCCTTCGCCCATGCCCATTCGTCCATTGCTCGTGGCCCACGACACAAGGCAGGGCTGCTGCCTTGTGCACGTGCACCATGCCTTGCTCATTGCATTCGTGCCGCACGGGCGACGAGCTCCCTTGCTCGTCGTCGCATGCCCGCACTATACAACACCCCTTAAGGGTAACACGAAGCGTCCATTGCTTTGTGCGTGCAAGTTATATGAACGAATCGCATACAAAATTTAAAATTTATAAAATTAATGACAAATTAATAAATATTATTAATTTCATAATTTTAGGGCGAAAAATCGAAAATTTATTATTCAATTGATTTCCGATTTACATGGATTCAAGTCTAGGTCATAAAAATTTAAAATTTATCATAAATTTACAATTTTTATGGTGGTTTTTAATCATAGGTTTCTAATTAAATTATAATTAATTATGAAAATCAAATTAATTCTAAATTATTCTAATTTTCAACAAATTAATCATAATTACAAATTAGATTGCATAATTAACAAGGCTAGGCATTCAAACTTGTTAAACATATACAGTAGGTCAATCAAAAATTCAAGATTTATCAACAAGAATCGCAAATATTTAATTTAACATCTTAAATTTACGAAATTTTGCATTCGAAAAACTAAAACCTTCTAAAAGTCATAGTTAGGCTTCGAATTTGAGAATTCTGGGTTCGGCAGTAAAATACTATTTTTGTCAAAATTTTAGAATGCCTTTTACATGCGAAATTGACACAAAAATCACTCGATTTGGATGAGTAACGAAGAAACTGCCGAAAAACTGCGTACGTATAATTAAATAAACGCAATTTGCAATTAATTAACAATTACGAAACTTAATCACCCCTTTTAATTCTTGCAAATTTGTAATATTTAACCATGTTCATGCAATTTTAGATTATGAAAATAATAAGGGGCTCGTGATACCACTGTTAGGTTATGATACATATGATATTACATAAATCATGCGGAAACAACCATTAACCCAGGATTACATATTATTTACACATAATCATATAGCATAATTTAGATGCATACTCTTTGTTGCGTGCCCTCCCTAGCTGCGCCCGAACCGAACCAGAACAAGTCTTTAGGACTCCAAGTGTCGTCCCTCCGTAGATAGTCCACAGCACGTCCGGATCCGCCTTAAGATTGACCAACTAGAATCGCCCTTAAGGTACTAGAATTTTCGGCACTTTTGAGCAAGATGTGTGGCTGAATTTTTCTCTCAAAAACTCACTTTGAATACTTTGAAACTCGTTATAAATTGTGAACCCAGGCCACATATTTATAGGGGTATGGAAAGGGAATGGGAATTCTATTCAGATACAAATTAATTAAACCTAGAATCCTACAAGAACTCTAATTTAATTAATTTATCAAATAGAATTAGGAATTTAATCATTAACCGAACTCTGCACGTTTTAGGAAACGTGCACGAACACAAACACTTACACACGCACACACGGCAGCCACGATGGGCCGCCCATGCGTGCGCACGAGCAGCAGCCCACGCAGCGAGGCCTGCGCGAGCTGCAAGCCCACGCAGCTCCCGCGCGCGCTGCGCGCGCTGTGCGCGCTGCCACGGCCTGCTGGGCCTGGCCTTGCGCTGGGCCTGGCGTGGCTGTTTGTGCGGCGCGCTTGGCTTGCTGGGCGATGGCCTGGCTTCGTGCTGGGCCTCGTCCGGCAGGCCTCGTCCGATGCTTATTCGTACGATACGCTTCCGATTAAATTTCCGATTCCGGAATTCATTTCCGATACGAACAATATTTAACATTTCCGATTCCGGAATTAATTTCCGTTTCGAACAAATATTTAATATTTCCGTTTCCGGAATTATTTTCCGATTCCGGTAATATTTCCGATTCTGACAATATTTCCGTTTCCGGCAATATTTCCGATTCTGGTAATATTTCCATTTCCGATAATATTTTCCGATACGTACCATGTTTCCGTTTCCGGCAACATCTACGACTTGGATAATATTTATATTTCCGATACGATCCATATTTCCGTTTCCGGTAATATCATCGTTTCCGGAGTATTCATTTCTTGCCTGTGACGATCTCAGCTCCCACTGAAACCAAGATCCGTCGGTTCCGAATATCCATAGATAGAGTATTTAATGCCATTAAATACTTGATCCGTTTACGTACTATTTGTGTGACCCTACGGGTTCAGTCAAGAGTAAGCTGTGGATTAATATCATTAATTCCACTTGAACTGAAGCGGCCTCTAGCTAGGCATTCAGCTCACTTGATCTCACTGAATTATTAACTTGTTAATTAATACTGCACCGCATTTATTAGACTTAACATAGAATGCATACTTGGACCAAGGGCATTTATTTCCTTCAGTCTCCCACTTGTCCTTAGGGACAAGTGTGCATTTTCCTAATTCCTTTGTCGCTCGATGCTTGCTCTTGAACATAAGGTAAGAGTTGTCATCCTTATTATGTCCAGAGGTGTTCCTCGGTTTCAGAGTTCAACTGATCAAATAAACAGATAATCATAGCCTATGATTCATCCGAGCACGGCCATGCATTTCACAGTTTCTAGCTCTCCGAGTGGCCTTGTACAACTTTTAAGCATCTCATCCCGATTTATGGGAGGACAATCCCAATCTTGCGATCTTGAGATTAGACTTCGTTTGATAGGTGATTACCTGAGCGTTGCCTTTATAGCCTCCTTTTACGGTGCGACGGTTGGTCAACGTCAAAGCAACCAGTTCTCAAACAAGTAATCTCAAATCACTCAGGTATTGAGGATTTAGTGTCTAATAATTTTAATGAAATTTACTTATGACAGATTTTCATCTCTTACAGTAAAGTTTCATAGGTCTTGTCCGATACTAGTCTTCCCAAAGTAAGTATCTATGCAAATGATTATGACATTGCCATGTCCACATAGTTCAAGAAACATAACTACTAGTCATCTTGCATTCTAGTCGTCTAACGTTTTCTATGCGTCCAATTTTATAGAAAACTCCGACTAGGGACCATTTTCAACTTTTGACATTCAAGTTCACTTGATAGACATTTCTTAGTCACAGGACTGGTCCTGACAGTCTATCTTGAATATATTGTCAAATTGAAGGGACTCATCATTTAATACTAAACCAAGATTAAATGGAATATGAAAACACATTTCATATATGATAAATGTTCAACCCCAATGTTTTACAACCATGGGCCTCTAACCCATCTTTAAAACATTTCATGGAATTCAAAGCTATGTTTGATTTCCAGTGCTACAACGTGAGTGTTGCTTCTCACTTGTTGCATAGGTTTAGTTATCATGCTTTGCCAATCTTAATATCCTTTTCATCGAATGTTCTTCGAGATATGATGATAAGATCTTTTGAGTTTGTTTATTATGTGATCTAGTCTTTCTTACTTCGATAGTGGTTCTACGCATTTTGCAATGAAGAATCATCAAGTTAGCAGACATGTGATCCACCCAAGTTCAATGAAGAACTCATTAATACAAACAACTCTGTTTTATTGCTTCTTAGGCAATAAGTACTTTTACTTCAACTGTTTAGGTTGCTAGTGATGCTTTGTTTGGATTTGCTTATCCAAGTAGTTCACAGATATGTGGAAGACTTTCCAGCTATATCTTAGAACATATTTAATTTCCCACGCAACAACTCATGGTCTTCAATCCATGTTGCCATTTCAAAACACGATGCTCTTTAGCTCGTCCTTGTCAATGGTTAACTCCAAAGGGTCTTGCTTGATCCTTTGCCAGTGTTTATGCGTGTAGCATCAATATTTAGCATATCTTTATTTCCTTGAATCAAGAAGTAATCCTATGTACCTTTTCAGGTACCATAAGTTTTTCTTGATCTCAATCTAATTGGTCTTTACTTAGATCAATAGAGATTGGTATATGTTCGTCATGCCTAAAGTCATACGATACGTTTTTGGCGATCCTCATATTATATCATACATGATAAATTCTTTTGTAGAATAATTCCCAATTGAATTCTATTCATGTAACTTTAGCTCATTCAATTTCAGTAGATACTGAATCCAGCTAAATTCTTTGACATATAATATAGGTGAAGAATCTCATTAGATTCTTTGATGTTAACTTAGTAAATGCTTATACATAGTTCAAACATCCTTTACTTAGATTTATTCACATGGGTCGAATATCTCCAATGGAGACTTTCGTGTTTGATTTAGTAAATGCCATTACTTAATCCAAAATAATATCATAAGATCTTTGTAAATAGATCTTAATACCCAGTATGTACTAAGTTTCGCCATGGTCCATTATTGATGAATAATTTCAAATCTAAGTCATTAGCATTTGAATGTTATTTCACAATAGAGAGATATGTGTGTGATACACATAGGACCAATTAAGTTTTAAGTACTCCCACTAAACTTCTTATATATCTATAAGAATCATGTATATTTTATGAAACTAAAATACTTATTAGTTTCACTAAAATACAGTTCCAATTCCCAATTGCTTGCTTAAGTCTGTACTTAGATTTTATAAGCTAGCTTTCCTTTTCAAGCATTTATTTGGATCCACAAACTCTATGACATACCATGTACATATTGTATTCCATCATTTGATCGAGGAATACGTTTTGTCATCCAATTGCCATATGTACCAATATGCAATCATTGCTTGAATTATAGACTTAAGCATTACGATTTTGCATGAGGTTTCAACACAATCCATGCCATGAATTTGCTTGTAACCTTTAGCAACTAATCTAGCTTTGTGTGTGAACACAATTCCATGTTTGATGGTTTTTATCCTTAAAACAAACTTGCAACCAATAGGTGTGAAACTATTCTTGCAAATCAACAAAATTTCAATTTTGTCATCAAAACATTGAGTATGTTTTATGGCCTCTAACCATTTAAAACATTTGAGTGTATATATGGCCTCTAACCATTTTAGGGAATCTAGGTTTCGTCATAGCTTTCTTACAAGTCACAAACTCATTAATCTACATGATAATAGTTTGACTGCAAGTTGTAGGTTTCTTCACTATCGAATAGAAGAATCTCATAGTTTCATTGACCAGAACTCTATGTTTCCTTACTATCTAATAGAAGAATCTCATAGTTCCAGTGACTTGAACTCTATGCCTACTTGGGTATAGAACATCAAACAATAGAATATCAACAGGCACTTTGAGAGTCCTTTGAATATTCTATTCTCCTTGAAGCACTTGTAAAGTCTTCTAAGAGATATCTATTCTTTAAAGCCACTTCTAAAGTCCTTAAAGAATAAGTTCGGATTTTCTGAAGCACTTCGAAAAGCCTCCGGAATGTCCGTTTATGTTTGTTGTTCGCCTCGAAAACTTTCGAGGTCTATTTTCTCCCACTTGTCATTTTGGAAACGAATCTCCAAAAGGACATTATTTCGAGCAAACAAACATTATGTTCTCAAAAATTCGTGGTAGAAACAATACCCTTGTGTCTCATTTGAATAAATAACAATGAAACATATATCTATACTTGGACCTTAGTTTGTTGAATAACAAACACTAAGCTCCCACTGAGTTTAAGAACTCTTTAGATATATTATGAAAAGATATTCTGAAATTACTTTTCAATAGCTTTGACGAATTTGGTTTAGTTTGGTGGTAGTTGAGCATTTTGTTTTAGAAATTATAGGAAAAGTCTTTATGATCCATCATTGATTGAATCAAGTACTAATCGACTTCGATCATTCCAACTTAGATATGCCATATCTTATGGAGCTAGATTGTGAAATTACAACACACAATCATTGATGATCATATTTGGTCTCAAGTAATCATCAACATGATCTAACCTAGATCTTTATGATTTCTTGCCAAGTGGATTTTATACTTCTGAATCTTTGAACTAGCCAAACAGATTCAACTTATATCACATTTGAGTAAATAAACCTATATTCACTCAAATCCATGTGAAATAATAAAGTCATAAAATCTTTCTTTAGCTTTGAACTCTATCGTCTAGGCGTTCTAACAATAGTTCATATCTTTTGTTACTTTCAACAAGTAAGACTAGCTTGTCTTAAGTTGATCTAGAAATCAACCAACTTTCAAAAGTCCATTAAAATAGAGCTTTTGAATGTTAACTTGTTGATATGGTCTAAGCAACAATGCCAAAGATTAGTGGAACTCAAATCAAGGGGTTGATTTGAACCTAGTAAAGTTCTTTAAAGAGTTGTTTGTTTTAATCAAGCATATTGACTCATTCTGTAAATGACCATTTCATTCAAATGAACAAACAATCAAGCATTGTTTTTGTTCTTCTGAATGTGAGTCTTTCTGTGTTTGAAGCAGAAATTTAGGTATGCTGATTATGGAACAAAATAGCCATTAAGTTCCAGCCTTTGAAAGGACTTAAAACAAACTAGATGACCCTACAACTAATGTAGCATTGCCATGCTTCATTTCCCACTTGTAGGTCATTAGTGTATCCTAGCTTCCATTGTTTGAGTTATTATCGAAGTAAGAACCTCAAGCGGTATATGATACCAAGGAAGTTTGATTGCTAGGTTACTTCTCTTTAAACATAAACTTATAGGTAGAAACGGAATCGTAAATTCCTTTCATGTGTTCCTTTGTTTTCCTATTTCTTGTACCCTTTCTTATAGTCTTAAGAATTGAATTCTTTAGTGTTGACTTTTATACTTTGTTAGACATGTCCAATGTCACCAACAAGGTTCTTTACCATTTTAATTTATGTTGAATATTTTGTTTCAACTAGATGATCTTACCAGAAGCTTCTAAAGTTCTCTATGCATCGATCTATTCGAATGTCTAGGGACTAGACTCATTCGAGAATTAAATGGACAAAGATATTAGGTTGTTAACCATTGGTAAAGCTGAGCGTATTAAACTCAATGCTTTATGATCTCAAAACTACATTGTATTTTGAATTCACAATCACCAATCGGTTTGCCATTCGATTTTGATTCTCGAAAACAACCATAAAAGTCGATATAAGAAACGTACATTTTAAATTGCTCATTTTCTCTCATTTCCGTGAATCGTTCTTGGATTCACTACCAATCGAGGAAATTTACTGTTACCTTTCTAAAAGGATTTATTGCAGTGCAAGATATTTAATTATAAACAATAATTAAAACATACATTGAAGCATGCAAAGTCTAAACATTTATCATGAATAATAACTTGAAATTAAAGCAACCATGCAATTCAAACAAGTTATTAGCATTTTATTCGAATTATGTGTTCCGGCAGGTGTGAATAAAATGATTCCAAGATCCTAAAATCATTGAAGAACTAAGCACAGTTTGTCGACTTAATCCTAGAACATCTTAGGTAAGCAAAAGCCTTTTGCTAATAGTCTAGAAACTATTCTTGGTTGATAGGTACGTCTAAGAACTTATTAGGTAAACCTATCGATTTTGCCACGACATAAAAGGACCCCTTACTTATATCGTTGAGTTTCACCAAAACTAACATGTACTCACAATTATTTGTGTACCTTGCCCCTTTAGGACCAATAAGTAACACCTCGCTGAGCGAAAACTATTACTAGATTGATGTAAAGGATATCCAAGCAAGTGTATATTTTGGCATGGCACCTTTTAACTCAATTTTTAAGTTTGGAACTTAAGGCTCTTACTATGTTGGTTAGATTTTAAGTGAACTAAAATCCTTAATCATGCAACATAATCAAGCCACAATCTTATGCATAATTCAGACATATTTAAAGCAATAAATAACTTAAAACATGCATAAGATAAATGTGATCTAGTATGGCCCGACTTCATCTTGAAGCTTTAACTTCAAAGTCCGTCTTGAAAATCTCCGTGGGAGGCACCATTTTCTTCAAATAGGATAAGCTATAATTAAAACTAATTACAACTATTTGATGGTACGCAGACCATATTTGAATTGAAAAACAACTTTGGTACTTTAGACCAATTACATTCAAATTAATGGTACGCAGACCATATTGTCTATCCTATTTGGGCCATACTAGTCACTTCATAACCTGCAAAACAGTACATATACAATATATACCATTCACCCATTCATTATCATGAATGGCCCACTTAGCTGGTTAGTAAAACACATTATGCATCACGTAAACATTTGCAGCAATTAATCAAGGGCACCAATAATCTACCAATTATTCAGTCCTTATTAATTCTAATCAAGTTGTTTTAACCTTAAGGATTTGTAGACCTAATCAAGAGTTTATGACTAAAAGCGCTCCCACTTAAACCAATAAATTCATATGCTTTACTGATTTTAAACATAAAAATGTATTTCTAGTCTAACGGGAAACATACAAATTTAATTAAAATTTAAAGCTCATATAAATTTATAATTGAATCCAAAAAGTTTAATTTAATTTCAGTCGTTATTTAAATTAATTCATGATTTTAATTTTAGTAAAATAATTAGAATAAATAACATTTATTATAATTACAATATTCAAAATTAAAATCCAAGAAAATAATTTAAATTATTAATTTTAAAATTAATTAAAATTACGTGAACTGAAATTTTCAAATTAAACATTCAAAACGATCTAATCGTAACGCAAACACCCTACACATTGCACGCCCATGGGCCGCTCGCACACAGCCATCGCTGGCCATGTGCGCGCAGCCCATGTGCTCGTCGCATAGCTGCTGCATTTCCATCGCAAGCCATCGCACGCTGCGCGCGCGCCAGCGCTCGTTGCACGCGAGCCATCGCTCGCAGTGCGCGCGAGCCATCGCTCGCTGTGCGCGCGACATCGCTCGCTGGGCGCGTGACATCGCTCGCTATGCGTGCGAGCCATCGCTCGCTGGGCGCGCGACATCGCTCGCTGTGCGTGCGAGCAACGCTGGGCGCAGCGCTCGTGGCACGCGAGCTTGCGCTCGCTGCGCGCGAGGCTGCGCGCTCTTGCGCGAGGCAGTGCGCGTTGTGGCGCAGCTCGCTTGCTGCCCACACGCGACTGCCTTGGCTCGCCCTTCGCCCATGCCCATTCGTCCATTGCTCGTGGCCCACGACACAAGGCAGGGCTGCTGCCTTGTGCACGTGCACCATGCCTTGCTCATTGCATTCGTGCCGCACGGGCGACGAGCTCCCTTGCTCGTCGTCGCCTGCCCGCACTATACAACACCCCTTAAGGGTAACACGAAGCGTCCATTGCTTTGTGCGTGCAAGTTATATGAACGAATCGCATAAAAAATTTAAAATTTATAAAATTAATGACAAATTAATAAATATTATTAATTTCATAATTTTAGGGCGAAAAATCGAAAATTTATTATTCAATTGATTTCCGATTTACATGGATTCAAGTCTAGGTCATAAAAATTTAAGACACTAGTATGTAGAGCGCTTAAAATTGCTTGCCCCACCATGCAAACGCTCATAAAGAGGGGGATAGAGGTGGACTGCTTGTGTCCAAGGTGTGGCGAGGATCCGGAGAGTGTGGTCCATATGGATTTTCTGTGCAAGGAAAGCAAGTTTATGTGGAGGCTCTCGCCTCTACGCTTGGAGATTGACCACTGGCGGACCAGTTTTATGGATTGGTGTTTGAGCTACGCGAAAAAATGCACTCTGGAGAGTTCCTGGGAGTTACTATGATACAGTCCAAAGAATGGTTAAGAGGGGAATCATTAAGGCTCACAAAAATTCATTACATCCCGATTTGAAGGATGAATTTAAACATGAAGTGTAGGATGTAATATATGGATTGTAGGCTTGCTAATTGGAACAACACTAGAAACAAAGAGAAAGTATCAAATAATATACGACTTTGTGCACTTGACCTGATGAAAAGTGGTTTTATTTAAGAAAGAAATCACAAACAGATTACCTAGCAAAGGGTGCAAAACATAAGTATAGAGCAACAAGTTCAAGCAAATTTATTCCAAAGGTCATGTTCACATCTTGAGGAATTCCGAGGAAGTAGGAAAGGAATTCCGAGAAAGCATATTGATATAATCAAGGACATGTATGAGGGAGTTAGCACGAGTGTGAGAACTAGTGTTGGTAAGACCGAAGAATTTCCCATTACGATAGGGGTGCATCAAGGTTCCGCACTTATCCCGTTTCTTTTTGCTATAGTAATGGACGAATTGACGAGGTCAATTCAAGATGGTATACCCTGATGCATGATGTTTGCATATGATATTGTGTTTATTGATGAAACAAAAGAAGGAGTGGAAAATAAGTTGGAGTTATGGAGACAAACTTTTGAATCTCGGGGTTTTAGGTTGAGTAGAAACAAGACGGAATATATGGAGTCTAAGTTTAGTGGAGTCCAAGACAGAGAGACAGGGGATATTACCTTAGATGGGAAAATTGTCCAAGGTTCTGAAATGTTCCGTTATTTAGGATCTATTATCCAAAAGGATGGGAAATTGGATGACGATGTGACTCATAGAATCAAAGCAGGTTGGTTGAAGTGAAAATGTGTCACGGGGTTCCTATGTGATCCAGGCATGCCCCAAAGATTGAAGGGAAAATTTTATTGCACGGAAACCGACCGGCTTTGTTACGTTATACGGCACATAATGCAGGGCAGTGAAACATTGTCACGTGCATAAAATGAATGTGGGGGAGATGCGCGTGTTATGTTGGATGTGTGTGCATACAAGAAAAGATCGTTTAAGGAATGAGATTATTAGGAAGAAAGTAGGGGTTGCACCGATTGAGTTTAAGATGATGGAAAACCGTTTAAGATGGTTTAGACATGTAAGCAGAAGATCAAGTGATGCCCCGGTTAGGAGGCTAGAAGGGTGGCAAAGTGATAGAATTGCAAGGGGTAGGGGAAGACCTAAGAAAACTTGGAGGAAGGTGATTGAGCATGATATGAGCTTTCTTGGGATGGAGGAAAATATGGCGATGTATAGGACAGAGTGGAGGGAAAGAATGTACATTGATGACTTCATTTGACTTACACATCTTCCATCTTCCAATTTAATTTTTTTAATTTTGCATGCTATTTTGAAATGTACTTACTTTACTTATTTATTTATTTTAAACTTTACTTATTTTTATTATCTCTTATAATATTTTTTCTGTAATATATATATAAATTACCTCTTATCTTACTTTCAATAATTCTACTTTCTCTTCCTTGTTTTATATTTTTTAATTTCCCGCTCCTTTATGGTTTGATTGGTGATAATGACGATCTTCTACGACGATTCATGTTAGCCGACCCCAAAATATTTTGGAACTAAGACTTTGTTGTTGTTGTTGTTGTTGTTGTTGTTGTTGTTGTTGTTGTCGTCGTCGTCGTCGTCATGTTCACATGGGTTGTTGCAAGGCCAATATTTAATGAACAAGGTGATTGCACATTTGATTGGAAGATTGCAATCTTCCCGTTCACTTACCAAGAAGCAGGAAAAAGAAGTTCAAATTACATAGCAAAGGGACAATGGTGGCTAAAGTGTATGAATCAGTCAACCAAAATGTCACAAGGGACATGCTCATCAATGAAATTGTACCATCAATCAAGGCAAAATGCCAAAGGGTGGATGCCACAAAACATAATTTTTTTAGCATTATAACTAATTGATGTAAATGTTGGGGCGAGTATTAGGTAGATATTTTAATTTACTCAATTACTAGTTCTAATCACACAACCGTATTTTAAAATATTCTAGAATAGTAAATACTCCCTCCGTCCCGGAATACTCACATCGATTTCCTCATAAAGCCGTCCCGGAATACTTTCACTTTTTCTATGGATGGCATATTTTTTCTAATTTTATATTGTTTCTCTCACTTACCTAAGGTCCCACTTATATTCACCCTCCGCCATTCTCAAAAAGTTGACACATTTTCCACTAACTTTACTAAAAAATACACAATATCAACCACCATCTAATTAAATAATAAGTCAATTAAATTTCCTTAAACTATATGTTGGTCAAACCGGTGCTAGTATTCCGGGACTGAGGGAGTAGAGTTTTAAAATTCAAAATTCTCCTACAAAAATATGTTGGGTCTGGATTAGGCAGGATATGAATACCCTGGTCGGTGATAAAGCGAAAATGATATTTTTAGGTGGGTAAGAGGATGGAGGGATCATCCTCTGCACTCGCCCCATTTTGCTTTGTAGTCACCTCTAACTAAATAAAGTAGAATGTGGAGGTAGGTGGATGTAAATGGTGGGACGACTAGACAAGTACTCCGTATTAGCTAGGTGGGTATGAATATCGAAGTAAACGATGGATGAAAATATCTTTATTTTGACACAGGATAAAAAATAATTATATATACGTGTACGCTTATTTATTTCCGCTTTTATAATAAATAAGCCACTGAATTGGGCAATAACAAATCTATCCATAACTAATTTTAATTAAAAGAATACATATAATATTTATTTAGATGAAAATTGTCAATAACTTTGATTTGGATTTAATAGGAATTAAATATGTTTTATTGTAAATCGTGCAATCGCACTTGTATTATACTAGTTCTATTACTAATCCCCAAACCTTGCCCATAGTGTCAAATCTCTTTCAATTGTAAATGATTTACCCTACCTAGTTTTTGGAACTATGATCTCTGATAGCAATTTGAAGATTTGGGGAAATAATAGTTATTGACCGGGCGATGGTCCAAATTTATTATTTTAGTTATTTGTTCTTTGTCCGGTTAAAGAATGTTTTCCTTGCAAAACTTTCTGTATTTTCAAAGTTTGTGGTGGACGACTGGATGGATACAGACAGGAAATGTTGGAATACGCAGGAGCTGTATGGACTTCTCACGAGTCTAGAACTAGAGGTTCTTACAGTTACATAAATACCTGCAAGTGACCAGCCTGATTTTCTCTCGTGGCCTTATAATCCAAAAGGCAACATTAGTTGCGGAGTGAGTATCACTAAGAAGTCCAGCACCGCAAAGGGGACGTCCGTACCTCGAACCCGAATGATGATTCGATCATGGCCTTGGAAAAGGGTGTGGAAGCTAGGAAAAAGCCCCCCAAAAGTTAAGACACTAGTATGTAGAGCGCTTAGAAATGGCTTGCCCCACCATGCAAACGCTCATAAAGAGGGGGATAGAGGTGGACTGCTTGTGTCCAAGGTGTGGCGAGGATCCGGAGAGTGTGGTCTATATGGATTTTCTCTGCAAGGAAAGCAAGTTTATGTGGAGGCTCTCGCCTCTACGCTTGGAGATTGACCACTGGCGGACCAGTTTTATGGATTGGTGTTTGAGCTACGCGAAAAAATGCACTCTGGAGAGTTACTATGATGTTTGTGTGGCAAGCTTGGAATCTATGTAACATATGGGTGTTTGAGAAAAGGAGAGTTGATCCATTCTTGGCCTGCGCAAGGAAGGTTAACCTGTTGGGTGAATTTGATGCAGCAGCAACTCGAGAGAATGACCTACCAGCCAATCATAACCCCCCCCCCCCCCAACAACCAGGTAAGGTCAAACTTAATATTGATGCTGCAGTGTCGAAGGATGGTAGGGTAGGGGTTTGGGATTGTGGTTCGTTAATTAATTACGTGATTAGAGAAACATTACTTATTTTATCCCTCACTTTATTTGAAAATACTTATATAAGATGAAGTAACATTGAACATAGGGTGGATAACTTGTAAATTTGCAAGATACAAATAAATACAGGTAGGAAATAATAACAGTACATACTTCGCACTTGAACACGTGGTACAATACAATCAATACGGACTATACTGTGGTACAAACCATGGAAAATAAAATGTTGGTAACACTCGGATACACCATACATGCATGGGTAGGGCCAGTGATGTTATTTTAAAATAGAAATCGATCTTCAATAACACGTACCGCTGAAAAAGCCATTGCAAGTGAGACCTTGGCAACATGGGTGAAGGGCTCCGCAAGGATACCCAGCTCCTGGGCACCACCTGCAATAATTATTATGATCATAAGGAGCCAAGGACATAGTGCAAAGGGTGCCTGGGCAACATTGGGAAACAAAACCATTACAAGTTTGGTCGATAGGTACGCAACCAATCACACTAGCACTACCATCAACAGCAGCTCCTTCAAGCATGATGTTTGAAAGCCGCTGCAGCTGCTGCTGCCTGCCTTCATAACCACGCCCGGTAGCCGTGGAAGTAGTTAACATCACAATTACAAGGAGGAGGATTAGAACAACCGCTCTACTTTCGACGCAACTTTTCATCCTATTTATTATGTTAGCCATAATAATATCGATCACTTGTAGGATAATTAACTCTGATTTTAGGGTTATGTTTGTATGTATGCTTAATTGTGTTTTTCTGTTTCTTCTACTTGTACTTCTAGGACTTTCCTTTTATAGCCGCTACTCTTGCATGTAACATTTTATTAATATCTCTACCATTCATTAAATTAATTTTTTTGTTTTTTTTATCTTAATTTAATTTAATTAGCTTGGACGTATATAGTAGGTTCAACTGCTATTAGTTTTCAAGGATATATATGCATTATTATTATTATTAATTTTCTAGGGTTTATTTTTTTGGCCGTCGTAGGCCGGAAATAGTCTAATTTCTTCAGAAATTAGACTATTTTCGACCCTTTTCCTTCATTTAATTGAGTTGTTGTCTCTTAAATTCAATAAATTTTCACCGTATGGGCGGAGTTCCTCCTTGTTCGTTAGTCTCCCTATTGTGGAGTTAGTATTAGTATGTTTGGTTTGTCGTTCAGTGGATTTATGTAGAATTGGTTCGTTGGTAAAGTTTTATGCGGGATCGCAACAAATATCAATTTTTCGAGTACGTTCAGATGAATCAAGTGGAAATCATCCTAACGACTGCAACTAATCGTTAGACCCTCTCTCTGAAAAGGCTGCATGTTCCAGTGTTATATACGGGAGACGTTCTACAGTGCAAGATTCATTCAACGACCGTAGTTTTGATGAAAGAAACCTTTATTTGGTTCAACTTGTCATGTATTTGTTAGATCTATATTTCTGTTGTAGATGTCGTATGACTCTTTATTAATGAATTAATTTTTCTTTAAAAAAAAAATATATGCATTATTAGTGAAACTTGAATTTTAATTAGTAATCTAGTTTTTGGGCTAGTGCAATATAATGCTCCCGTAATATGAGAGTGTCACATATAAGTCATACATATAGCACATACATTTGCGTTATTTTAGCATATACTACGTACAAAGTGCTTGGTAACGTAGAGGACGGAGAGACCAATATCTGATATGTATTTTAAGATACATATTACCTCACTAATCGATAAAATAGATATAATACAAAAATGAAAGCAAGTGTCATTTTTCAAAGAACATATGCCATTTCGGAAATTGGATGCCATTTTTCAAAAATCAATGCCATTTTCCAAAAATGGATGTCATTTTCAAACAAAGTTAATTTTGTCCTTTAGCGTTTGTCTTATCTCTATTTTATCGTTTAGTGGGTGATATGTATTTGTGAAATACATATCAGATATTGATTTATACTTCCTCAGGTAACGAAGTTAAATATTAGACCGTCAAAAAAAAAAAAATTATAGTCACATATATACTCCGTATAGCGTATTCTCCTTGTCTAAAAAAAGTAGCACATACTTTAATGTGTATATAGTAATATTATATACGGAGTAGTACAATGTGTTCTTTTATTGTTGAGAAGCATGTGAATTGTGACTAATTGTTCTACTTGGAAAAAATAGAGGTAGATTGATTAACATATAAAATTTATAGATTAATTCACATATCACCAATTAATTTTATGATGAATTTCCGTCAGATTTATACGTAATCAGTTACGTTATAACGACGACTTTCAACGCATACTTATAGTTGCGGTCCTTTTCAATAGAAAATTTATATTTACCTCAATTGCCTACTGTATATAGAATATACAATATAAATTTGATAATTAACAACCACTTGAAGTAAACTAGTACTCTAGCAGATCTAGTGATCGATTGATTGGGTAATAAATAATATAAGGCCTCCATAATTGGCGAATCTTCACACGTCATAGCCGGCTATTTCGTCGGATAAATACAGATTAGTACTCCCTCCGTCCCTTAATACTCGCACCGGTTTGACCAGTGTGGAGTTTAAGACATTTGAATTGACCTTATTAATTTAATGGGTGTTAGTTGATAGTGGTGTATTTTTTTTAATATAGTTAGTGGTAAATGTGTAAGAGGTGGGGAGTGACGAGTGGGAGTGTGAATTTTTAAATGATTTTTTGTAGAAAATAGGGTTGTGGCCTGTAGGTGGGGTTAGTAAGTAAGTGTGAGAAATAATATAATATTAGTACAAATTTCCATTTATATTAGCGGTGCAAATATTAAGGGACGGCCCGAAAAGAAAAGTGGTGCGCTTACTCCCTCCGTCCCTTAATACTCGCACCGTTTTGACTTTTTGCACTATTCACGTAATTCACTTTGACCCTAATTAATTTATAGTATATGAAAACAAATGTTAGTATATAATATATTGTTGGCTTCATCATAATATATATTTTCAAAATAAATATTAAGTTTTTATAATATGTATTTAAACATATTGGTGGTCAAAGTTGTGCATTGACAAGCGTGTCCAGTCAAAACGGTACGAGTATTAAGAGACGGAGGGAATATATTTATGGACGATATCTTTAATTTAAAATTACAAGTTTTCATCCTAAAAAGATTAGTGTGATTTTTGTGTTATGTATGCTTATAACTGAGTATTGCGTTTGTTTTAGCGTGGTGATAGGACTTTCCTTTATAGCCGTCTACTTTCGAAGATGGAGAACGCTTCATACCACAGGTCCACATATGTTTAGCGTATACGATGTACGGAGTACTTCGCAACAAAGTTATAACAACGTTGGGCACATATTTTATTTTTTGGGTGTTAGCATCCGGTTTAGCCTTAGGCTAATCCAAATTTGTGGCGAGTTTTGTGTGGGTAGGTTCCAGTCTCATTCCAATTGTTGTTGCGGGGGATCGAACACGATTACACGAGTTCTCCCTATCAAGTTCAACCCCAATCACCATTGAACCAACAGGCAATTAATTTGAGCATATATTTTATAGTTGTCCTTTTCAACAGAAAAATTATATTTACTTAAATGAACATAATTACATTATAGAATACACAATTATCTGCGATAATTAACAACCACTTGAAGTAAAATAATACAGTAGTAATCTCGGCGACTTCACCACTCCAACTTCTCTGTTGATCGATTTGGGTTATCATATAATTAAGGCTGGCTTCCTTTGCGGATCTTGACACCTCCTATTTTCAGATATTTCATATGTTTATAATTTTGCAATGTAATTTATATTTTGGAAAAATTGGTAATATTTATCCAATCTTTGGCCAATTTTTTTTTATTAATCTCATCTACGACATATTTTTTTAATATTCCCTGATAGAAGAGTATAAAACAAATTTTGGGGATTCAATCATTAGCTTAAACTTTTGGTTGAGTTGGTCCTTTGACATGGTACCAGAGCCAACGTGACACAAAGGTCACAGGTTCAAATCTAATCCACCCCTCCTTACAAAGTGGAAGATTTCACGTTGGGTATGAGGAGGCATATGCTGCATCCACACTTCTAGTCCAAAGGGCTATTGAGGGAAATCTGTTTACTTGGTTTGTATTCATTATCACAGGAGTATATATACAAACTATAAAAAGGCCTAAGCCCATGTTCAACTATAAAGGCCTAAACCCATATTAACAAATATATACGCACACATAATCGATCCTAACAATCTCACCTTTACTGCCCAATGATTTTTATTACGCTCAAGTCACTACTACATAAACGAGCATAGGCAACGGGTGAATGCAACGGTTAACGTTATGGCAACGGGTGAATGCAACGCTTAAAGATATTGCAACGGTTTTTGTAACGGGTTTCTCTATTGCAAGGGTTTTTGCAACGGTGTATGACTTCTGCAACGGTTTTATTGACTATAGCAATGGTTGTACTGTTTTTATTGAAATTTCTAGACTCTAGTTCAATTCGGTCCTTTGCCAAATTCTACAGAGCGCGAAATTTAATTCCATCCTACATTTTCGTGAAAATTCTAATACCCTTATCACGCCTTCTTCTTCTTCCTCAAACAAAATACCCAATTATTTCAAACCTAAAAAAATCCTTCGATCTTCGTATAGCCGGAACTCTCTGCTTCCCCAAATCTTCTTCTTCGTTCTTCTCAATTCCTCTAAATTTTCTGGAAAACGAAAAAAACAACTAATTAAGAAAAAACAAAGTCTTGAAATTATCAATCATCGCCTCTCAATGTCCACGACGTTGCTGCAATTTTGATTTTAGAGCGTCAAGTATTCTCTCACAGAGAAATCTCTTTCTCTCAGGTAGTCTGTTCATCTCCAACTCTTTAATTTTGTTCATCTTTTAAACCCTAAAATATCTTCAATTTTCACTAAATTACTTGTATGATGTGCCTCAAATGATTGTGAACCTAAATAATTGAAATTGAATAGATGTTGTACTGTTGTACTTAATTTTTTTGGTTTTAATCTGTAATTTCAACAATGCCCACCACTTGTTCGATGAAATGCCTAGTAGAAATTATCATGTATTTCCTTTCTCCCACTTGTATGTCATCTGTGTTTGCTGTAACACTTAGGGGTCGCCTGGATTGGGGTTAGTAATTAGGGGCGTATTTGTTTTTGGAGAACAATTACAAGTGGAATAATTTGGGGGATAATGTTCCAGAGCTTGTATTTTTGGTGTGTTTGGTATGAAGGTGATAGATATCTGCTAATCTACCATTCATCTTTTTCAGAAACTATCACATAATATGCAGATAGCATTGCATTGTATTTCATTTATTTTTATTTTTATTTTTCTAAATCGATACATTGCGATAATATGAGAACATGTCTTTGGATTTTTAATTGAATCGCTTACTCTGTATTTTACTTTATTTTTGTTCGAAATCAAACAAAAAGCTTGAAATATAATTATTTTTTTGAAAAGTAAAATGAATAGTACTCCCTATATTTTTTTTGAGGTAGAGTACTCCTTTATAATAGAAAGAAAGAAAAGTAAAATTGAAAATTAAAATAAATTTGATAACGTAATCAAAGAAGAATGTCAGGTATTGAAGCTTGAAGATCTTTGCCATGGAGGAAAGGGATGAATGATGAATTGATGATTGAGGATGAGTGATAATGAATGGTTGGGCTTTACTTTTGGGAGAAGAGTTACAGGGAGAATAGTTACTCTAGGGGGGGGCTAGTGTAATGCATTACCCCCATAATGACGGGAAAAATTACTGGCCTAACTAAGTCACCCAATCCAGGCATAAGAATAAAGCCCATGTTTATTACCCTACTAATTATTACAGCCCATTACCCCCAATCCGGGCGAGGCCTTAGTGAGATGATGGTATGTTCGTGGAGTGTGAGTGTGTAGAGGATGTTGGATGCGTGATTTATGTGAACAGATGTGCAGAGCTGGTGTGACTTAGTGAGGTGTTGTAAATTTGTAATCCTCCTACCACCAGGAAGAATTCCCCTGCAGTTACATCTCCTGTTGCACCCTAAAAGACATTACACGATGAATATAATATCCCAATTCTTGTTTCAATCTTCTCTCGAATTCTTTCAACAAATCATGTATTTTATCAGTTAGTGGATGTCTATCATCTCCTCCATAAAAGAAATGGACCTCTTTGTCTATCTCAACCCAACTCTGGCTTGCTTCTTTCCTTAACCCTTTCAGTCTTACTCTTTCTTTCAGCTGCTGACACTCCTTCCAGTAGCCTGCATTAGCATAAAAGTTTGACATCAAAACATATATAATTGACTGGACTATTTCCGTTTAAATCCAAGATGATCTTTCCTATCTCTTTTCCGAGTTCCAAGTCCTCATGAACTTTACAAGCACTCAAATGTCTGCCACACCCCTATGTTTGGTTTCATTGGCATGTTCCCTATGTTCCCTATCAGATTTCTAGCTTCAGTTAGCCGCCCAGCTCGGCCTAGTAGATCAACCATGCAAGAATAGTGCTCCACCACCAGATTCATATCCTTCACTTCCAAACCTGAATTATCCACTGATGGAAGGGTTAAACGTGGAAGGGGTTCTATAGGGTCAAGGATGGATGAAACTGGTCCTTTTCTTCCTCGTTCAGATTGTGTATAATGGGTTAGATGTCACACCTTGGTTCGGACCTCCGGCCTGACATTGGGTCTGCCATGAAGTCCTTGGCCTAGCTGATGTTAAGAAGTATTCTTTACATTCTTTTATGAGACCTGAATGGCTACAAGCTGATAGGATCGCCAAGTAAGTTATTCGATCAGGTTTTACGTTTTCAGAAAGCATAAAAAGAACGACTACTTCCTTCCCTAGACCAAATTTAGCATAACCGGTGATCATAATCTATACTACTATTTATTTACAAGGATGTTTAAAGGACATTTAGAGTGCCACGTGTCCCATGTTTGTTTATTTTTTTTAGTACATTTTTTCTGTTTTATTCCTCACGTCGTTTCACAATATAACTTCCCCTTTCAATTCTTATACAATTAACCACCTTAAAAGAAAGGACAAATTGTTTTTTACCACCTACAAAAAATCATAAATTGTTTTTTACCACCTAATAAAACAAAAGTTGTATTTTACCACCTAAAAAAATAAATTAAAATTGTGTTTTACCACCTAGTAACGGGAAATTTAAAGAAACCGTTATGTGGGGCCCACCTTTTCACACTCCCTCCAATTTTCTACGTTCATTCTGGGATTCTCAACCTTTACTCCGTTCACCCTCCTTACCCGCCACTCTTTACAGCATTCAATTCTCCATTATTACGCTAGCTGCTGTACCTCAAAATATGGGCAGATTGTGTGTTCTATTTATTTCTGTATTTTGTTTATAGATATGTGCTGCTGCTGTTGCTATGTTGTTATTGTTGTTTCTGCTGTATTTTGTTGCTGTATTTTGCTGTTTTTACTGTATTTTGCTGCTGTATTGTGCTGTATTTTGTTGCTGTTTTGTGCTGTTTTTGCTGTATTTTGATGCTGTTTTGTGTTGTTTATGCTGTATTTTGTTGCTGTATCGTGTTGTTTCTGCTGTTTTTTTGCTGCTGTATTCTGTTGTTTCTACCATATTGTGATGGTGCTGCTATGCACAATAATCTGTTGCTATAAACTGTATGCACCACACCGTGCTGCTGCTTCTGTTATGCAAGTTGCTGTTATGCTATGTTGCTTCTGCTTTGATATGCAGATTCAGATCCATGACCATAGTTGACTTAGGTTGACTTGGTCATGAATCTGCTGCTGATTTTCTTCTGCTTTGATATCCCTACTCAGCCTCGTTTATAAATATTAGGTTTTTAAAGCTTTAATATAAATGAAAACAATCAAACAACAAATGGCAACAAAAACAACTATGTTTAATAAACGGGAATGCAATTATGTTTAATAAAGAAGAAACTGCATTTCATTTCATTTCATTCAAACACCGAAAACTTATATTTTTCAAGCCATTACAACTTCAATTCAACAACCTAAACGCGCTATAAAATATTGTAAGATGTTGTGATTAGTTAAACTTTGCATTTAATTTGTTTTCTTATTTGCATAATTTAATGGAGTATTTGTTTTGTTGTCATGTCTTTTAATTAGAGTAATGGATAAAGGAAATAAAAAGTGGTGGACATTTGCTAGATGGGGTGATGAATATGAACGAGGAGTTGATGAGTACATTGAAAACACTTTTGCATCCAAGTCACAAGGAAATCAAATTTGTTGCCCATGTGAAATTTGTCATTATCGTTTTTGGCATCACACTAATGTTATTAAAGAACATATAATTTGCAACGGTTTTGTGCCTAGATCAGACATAGTAGGGGCGGACAACGAAAGAGAAAATGTGACAGTTGATCCTGATGTATCTCCTAATATTAACGATTGCATAGAGGGGTTGTTGAATGATTTTTTAAGAGAGGGGCCAAATGAAGATGCAAAGAAGTTTTTGAAACTAATTGAAGAAGGTCAACAAGAGTTGTATCCGGGTTGTGAAAAAATTTCTAAACTTGCCTTTACGATCCGACTATTTATTCTCAAGTGTGATTATAAGCTGTGCAACGATGGGTTTGATGCTTTTTTAGAACTTTTCAAGGAAGCGCTGCCTGATGATGCAAAGTTTCCTTCTTCTTTTAAGGAGGCGAAAAATGGGTTAAAAGTTTCAGGGATGAATTATACTAAGATAGATGCATGCCCCAATGATTGGATGTTGTATTGGGAGGAAAATGCAAATGCAACAAGTTGCCATGTTTGTAATAGTCCGAGGTGGAAATCAAGTGATAAAGACAATGTAGATGAAAAGCCCCATAAAATTCCAGCCAATATCCTAAGGTACTTTCCAATCAAGAAGAGGTTGCAGAGGTTATTTATGTGCCAAGAAACCGCAAGGTACATGACATGGCATGCAAATGGACGTGAAAATGATGGTCTTTTACAACATCCAGTGGATGGTGAAGCTTGGAAGGAATTTGATAAGTTGTACCCGAAGTTTGCTGAAGAACCTCGCAATGTGAGGCTAGCGTTAGCTACAGATGGATTTAATCCATTTCACACGATGAGCATTGTACATAGTACTTGGCCAGTCATCTTGATTAATTACAACTTGCCTCCATGGTTGCTCACCAAGTCTGAGTTTTTAATGTTAGCATTACTTATTCCTGGCCCTTTATCCCCCGGCAACGATATTGACATCTATCAACAACCACTAATCAAAGATCTAAAAGATTTGTAGGGGTTTGGGTTGGAAACATATGATGCTTCGACAAATAAAAGGTTCGACATGCATGCAGCTTTGATGTCTATTGTTTCAGATTTTCCGGCTTATGCAATGTTGTCTGGTTGGAGCACTAAAGGGAGCAAAGCATGTCCTTGTTGTCATTACGACACACAATCACGATGGTTGGATCATAGCCGTAAATTTTCCTACCGGGAAACTCGTATATTTCTAGATCCAGCCCACCCTTGGCGCCATGATAAGAGAAATTTCAACGGTGAAATCGAGGAGAGAACTGCACCTCTTCGATTGAAAGGAACTGAAATTGAGGAGCTACTACGAGACTTTCCAAATGAATTTGGAAAGAAGCAAAAGAAAAAGCCAGATGAAGAAGTTCCGTGGAGAAAGTTGCCAATACTTTTTAACTTGCCTTATTGGAAGCATTGCACTAACCGCCATAATCTTGATGTTATGCATATAGAAAAGAACATATTTGATAACATCATCGGAACATTGTTAGACATTCATTTGAAGACCAAGGATCATGTGAGTGCTCGTCGTGATTTGAAAGTTCTTAAGATTATGCCGGAGCTTCAACCTATTGGAGAAGGCGATGATGAAGAAATTCCGAGATCGCGATTCTGGTTGACATTAGAAAAGAAGCGTTTGTTTTGCCGGATCATTAAGAATGCAAAGATACCACAGGGTTATGCTTCTAATATTTCTCGTTGTGTACAAGTTAATGAAGGGAAGATCACGGGCTATAAGAGCCACGATGCTCATTTTTGTATGCATTACTTGCTTCCAATTGCTTTGAAAACAACATTACCTAAAGATGTTGCAACTCCTTTAATAAGATTATGTCATTTTTTCAAAGGCATATGGAATAAAGCTATTAACCCTCGAGATCTTGATAATCTCCATCATGAGATAGTTGAATCTCTTTGTCAACTGGAAACAATTTTCCCTCCTTCATTTTTTACCCTGATGATCCATTTACCTGTTCATTTGGTGGAAGAAATTAGGTTGGGTGGTCCTGTTTGTAGCAGGTGCATGTACTCAATTGAGAGGTATCTTTATGAGTTAAAGGATGATGTTCGAAACAAAGCTTATCCCGAGGGCTCAATGGCAGAAGCATATTGGGCCAAAGAATGTCTTAGATTTTGTGATAGATACATAAATCAATCAAACACCCCTTCAAATATTGTGAAGCCTAGTATCTCACAACCATTCTTTCCTAATATTGGTCGACCTACTAGGGGAAAGGGAAGGACCACAAAGAAGAACCAGGGTGGGTTTATGATAAGTTTTTTACATTAAACTCTTTTCTTTTCTCCGCAACAACATTTTTCTCGTCCCTTATGGACTGCAAACCATAAATATGAGCAGTTCTCTCATACACATTATCTAAAGATGTAAATATTTCTCCACCTAATCCCAACTGGATCTCATCGGTCAACCCTTGCCCAAACCTCTGACCCTTTATCTCTTCTGTGGCTACAACCTCAAGTGCAAACCTCGACAGCGCTATAAATTTGCTATAATATTCAGCGATGGTCATACTCCCCATCCCAAGGTTTATGAGTTCCTGTGCTTTTCGTTTAGTTAAAAAAGGAGGATAAAACTTTTCCCTCAATGCAACAACAAATGAGTCCCAATTAAATCCTTCAACATCACTAAGCCTAGTTCCATTATCTTTCCACCATAGATCGGCCTCATCTTTTAGGTAAAGGACAGTTTGGCCTACTTTCATATTTTCAGGACAGTTTACCGCCCAAAATAGCTTTTCAAACTCCCTAATCCAGTTTTCTAGGAAGGTCGGGTCTTCTTGCCCCTTGAAGTATGGTGGCTTAACTTTCGCAAGCCTTTCAAACATGTCCCCTGCAGAATCGGGACGCTCAGTTCTTTCCTGGGTTAGCCTTTCCGCCAAGAGGCGAATAGCAGTAGCTAGGTCATTATTGATGGCCATCCTAGAGCGCAACCTGTAAGTAATATATTCTATTTTAGGTTCGAAACTTCACTTAACATTATCCTAGCAATGTAATATTACACCAACATTTAGGATTCACATACATAAACAATCATTTATGAATGATATTCGCATACCGGACATTCAACTAAGAAACAAGGAACAAATTCAATCATCACGAATAATAAGGCAGAATAAAAGAAGAAAACATTCCCTTTACGTGCCCAAAATAAACTCTTGATCCTTTGGATAATCAATGATCTAACTTTTATTCCTCAAAAGAATGTTTATAACAATCCCTAAATATTAACAACATACTTGTCCTCAAAATAAAATAAAAGTTCTATGATATAAACATAAACTATTGTTGGACGAATTGTCCAACCTTATTCCCAAACACAACTAAATAAATAAACAATCTAGAGAGAAACATCGTCATTTTTATCTTTTCACCCATCGTAGTTTTCTGAGATAAATAGATCATATCCAGTTTCATCCTCATCGCCAGCATTATAATAATAGACTCGACTTATTTTTCTTGCGGATCTCCGCGGAACTTCAAGTTGAGGCTCGTCCTCGCTTTCTTCAGGTTCAGAATAAGTTTCAACTCTCATAAAAGCATTGTAGATATCCCTTTTCGTTTGACCTACATCACGGTCATACTCACGAATTGACTCATCATCACTATCAAACACACCTACTCTCATTGTCTCGCGCCAAGTGCGCTCTCGCTCAATTCTATCGTTGTCAGATTCTTGATTCACCACATTTTCATCATCGCTCAGAACGATAGGGTCGGAGTGGCTCCCTACTCTATTTTCTTCTATGCCAGACATGGTTAGTGATCTATGACAGTTAAACATAGTCCTTATGTTAGTAATTAGTACTCTCGGCTTATCGTACGATCCCATAATACAATAAGTAAGAATAAATAGCAATCGCAAAGCATAAGAAAGACATAGACATTTAACAAGTAAAGAAAATACAATCATGTTGAACTAACTATTTAATGCAGACATAATGTTTCTATTCTATATGCCCTTTCCTATATTACCCATCTCTCATAATAGGTCAAACATTGAAAAATTTAAAGAATAAAACCAGAACGATTAGTAAGAAATAATTTTATTAAACGAATAAATAAAATAAAGAATTTTTTTATTTTTTTTAAATATATATATACATATATATATATATATATATATATATATATATATATATATATATATATATATATATATATATATATATATATATATATATATATATATATATATCGAATATATTTAATTAAATTCGAAAAGAAAAGAACGTACTTAATTCAAATAAACGAAAAGTTTCAAATAAATAAGTTAATTTCGAACTTAAATATGGAATATTAATATGCTTTCAAACAAAGTTAAAATGAATTTGGTCCCCCAAAAAAAAAGTACGCATTTTTGAATGATATAATAAATAGGAGCTCAATTCTAGGAAATTCGTTTTAGAAAAATAGCTAGTTTAGGCGCCTAAAATTTTTTGAAGTAAAACCATAAGCTTCTAGATACCACTTTGTAACACCCCGACAATTCCCTTTTTCTAAAATAACCCTTTTTATAAATATAACTATAGAGAATTATCAAAGTATTATCGCCCGTGTGAAAACGTAACGGCTTATTCAGAATTTTGCAGCGGAAAACATAAAACTAACTTTTAGGTTTATAAATAATCGATTACATATTAAGTCCAAAAACCAATTAACGAAAATAAGGAAATACGAATAGTACGTCAAATTTCAAGTCCAAATTAACAAACCAAATCACTTAGCAAAACAAATCTAAATACAAGCTCTCTAATCCCGATCCCAATGATGCATCATCTTCAAACCTGTAGATGGGCAACGCTTATTGATCCTTAGAGACTGCTCACCAAAGATGGGTCATCACATGATCATAAGGCATAGCCATGATTAACACACACAAACAAAGCACGTAATCAGCAAATCTGAGTACTACATACTAAAACAATAATAATCCTAACATGATACTATTAAACGAAAAATCCTAACATGATACTAATGAACATAAATAAGGGCAGACAAAACATGATAATTTGACGACCATACTTGACTAGACTAGGCTAGACTTATAACAATAATATTATTTTGGTTGAAATAGACAATGGACCGAGTTTTCTAGCTAGAAGCTTCACTAAGGAAGACGAGGTACGGGCGCGACTCCGTAACCTCAGTGACCTGCGATATCGAGGAACGCTTGAATAAAAATAGGACACGGTGATCAATCCGGTCCGAGATAAAGGCCATGGGCTACCACCATGAACCCCAACTCCTGTTTGTCCATCACTTTAGACGTGCACAGTCTAAAGCTATTGCTACTCAGTTTCACTTTACATGATTTACAAATTGACTCTGTTATGACTCAACAATCACATAAGGCATACAATCCACATTTATTCACAACTGTTTTTATCTTGGAATTAAGTAAGTGATCACAAAGGTATCAAACAAGACTCATTCCAATTAAATCCGACCTTTCCTTTAATACTGATCAACCCCTCTATATGGGTATAAGGTTTCAACTTACTAAACAAGGTCCTCGGCCCTCATAAAGTAGTGAAAAGCTAAAAGGGAACAACAATCAATCGATCTGAATCAATATAGATAAAATAATCTAGTGTTCCCAATCAAACATGTTTGCATCAATCGTCTACTAACATGTTATTATCCTCATAACGAAATATATAGGTTCAACATGTCCATCCAACAATATTAAACATGAAATTCCAACACAATCAAGTTCATCAACAAATTTCAACTTGGTTTCAACAGATAACACACATTCCAAGCACATAGGTATGTACGTACCTGGTGTAAACAAACTGCAAGACCACTTTAATAATTCAAAAGTCGCCTACAGAGAATTCTCCGCCTAAAAACAACCAACAAGGATTCTCAATCAACTTCTAATCGTTCACAGCTATAATAACACATTCTAACTACATCCTAAACATATTTAGAACTTTTCTCCAATAACAAAACTTGAATATTTGATTTCCTAGCATAACAATTCTTGAATTAGTGATTGAAATTCGTAGAAAACTCTTTACAAACATCATACTTTAAATTTTCATCAATATAACTAATTTCAAACTACTCCCAAAATATATTCAACATGCTTAAAATCATAAAAATCATAACTTTAATAATTCATAAACATCCTACCATGATTTGAAATCATTAAAAATCTTAAAAATTCATATTTTAATAATTAAAATCCTTATTTCAATTCAATCATATAATCTGAAATTAAAATTATTAATTATGCAAAACATAAAATTTAAAATTCATCATTAACCCATAAAAACTATAACTTAATTCAAGGAAAACATGAATTATATTAATAAAACGTAATTAAAACATTAATTAGTTTAGGGTTTAAGAATTAACCAAATCAAGAGGGAGAGAGGAGGCTGGCCGGCGGAGCACAGGCGGCGCTGCACAAGGCGCTGGTCGCGGGGGACGGGCGACGCGGCTGGAGCCTGGTGGTGGTGATTACAGTGGTCGCACTCTATCGTGCTTGGCTGCCGTCGTGAGAATGAAGAGACAAGAAAGAGGATGACAGAAAACGTTGGTCGGCGAGCTGGAAGGTGCAACAGCAGTGCACGGTGGCAGTGATGGTGCGGTGGTGACTGCCCAGAGAAGAAAAGAAGCACCAGTAAGTTAGGAGAGGGAACACGAAAAAGAGAAAGAAGAACGGACGAGAGGAGAAGGAAGGAGTTACCGAGTGGAGGAGAACGGCGGCATGACAACGACGACGACCAGGCGGTGCCTGGTGCGGCGGCTGACGAAGGAGGGGGCTCGAGAGTTTTTTTTTTTTTTTTTTCACAGGTTCACGTGAATGGTAAGAAGAAGGGTTTTGTGTATTTGGGTTTGAGTTTCACGTGAAGTTGGAAGGGAAGGGAGGAGAAATTTTGGGCTTACTTGTTTTGGGCTTTGTCAACTTGGGTTAGGAATAGAATTGAGTTTGTTTTAATCCAAAACGGTTAGGATTGCTTTCTAAATTCAATCGAACGTGTTTTCGTAAAACGAATTCTTTTCAATGAAAAGTTCTAAAACTATTTTGATTTCATAAATCGTTAAAAATATTTAAAATGTAATCAACTAAAATAAATATACGTTAATTATATATTTATTATTAAAATTCGTAAATTCTATTAAAATATAAATAACTATACGTTAAAATATATTAATAAAATCTATAAATTTACATGGCTGCATGTAATCGAGGCACAAGTTGATGAATCGTTATTGGTATATGCAGGTCTATAGAGAAAAGTCTGGTCCTATGGCTTCATTTATCAAGCACAAAACAGAACAACAACCTTCCGAAAATCATCATGTGAAGCAACTTCCAGAAAGGCAACCTCCAGAATTGCAACTCTCAGAAGAACAATGTACGGAAAGGCAACAACGCTCACTGCCATTTGAAAAGAACTTGCAAAACCCTGTTGATCAAAATGCAGTCAATCCAATGAGTAGGGTTCAACAAAGAAGTCAGCAACACAGAAACAACCAACCTGAAAAACAGTCTCTCCGGTTACAGAAGAAGCAACAACAAAAGGCATATTGTCGTCTAGGGTCACTGTCTCCATTCCGTGAGTTGCGGAAAAAGCAATCAGGATATGTGATTCCCGACTATGAAGTAGAAAATCCTTCCAACCATGAATTGGCATATGCATGTGAGGTTACATCCACTACTACAAATGGACAAGGGCTTGAAATTGAACCACAACTTAAGGATGCTGAAAATGTAGTAATGGATGGTAGGACGGGAGCTTTACGTGAAAATGAATCTCAACAACGAATTGAAATCCCCATTGAAGGTATGATATATATATATATATATATATATATATATATATATATATATATATATATATATATATATATATATATATATATATATATGTAGTATCTTGTAACTTTGTCATTTATAGCTACTGCATTGTCCAATATCCTTGTAACTTTTTCATTGTTACTATTTCCTTTTGTCCATGTATTAGCTCCTACAATCAAGAAGCGTCGTGGGCCGACAAAATTGGTGAAAGTACATGCCCGTACAATGGAAGAACTCCCTTACCTTATTCTGAATAAGTTTGGGCAGCCAGTAGGGCCTGATGATGAGATTGTTGAAAAATTCACTCGATTCTTGGGGACTGTGGCTAAAAATTCTGAGCTTGCCCCTCTTAATTTTGTTAATTGGCCAAGTCTTCCCACACATGATAAAATATGGGATTATGTTCAGGTTTTTCTATCACTGTCTCTCAAATGATAAATGCATCTATTCTTGTTAAGTAGTAGGTCTAAAGTTCTATCTACTTAATTAACGTATACTTTTCTTGTTTAGGAGAAATACTTGGTGCCTGAAGAAGGAAGAAAGTGGGTAATGGAGACGGTTAACTACGGCTGGCGTATCCATAAATGTAGAATAAAACAGAAATATTATTATCCATTTGATACTAATGAAGAAAGACTGAAAGAGCCTCCGAAGACAATGCCAAAGACTCATTTCGAAGATCTCTTGAACTGTTGGAATTTAACCACAACGAAGGTATTGCAAGTTATTACTGAATTATTTTCTGAATTATAATATACATTATTTCCTCTTTTCCATGTGAAAAGTCTATGATCAGTGGTAAAAACATAATTTCAATAATTTGTTTTTAATTTCGTAGGAAGAAAGTGAGAAAAACAAAAGGAATCGTCAGTTGCTCGAGGACACCCACACAATGGGTCCAAAATCATATGCCATGTTACGTCATAAGCTGGTAATCTTTGTGTATCCCTTTTTTCCTTGAAATTAGAAGTTGTTTCCCTAAAAATCATAAGTCATGGCCTTCAACCTTGCATTTGGCCTTCAACCTGGCAAAGGTTGTTGAGTACAACTCTAGCTACTAGGCTGCTATGCCAAGCTCATGCTTTGAATAATGGTTTTCAAAGATTTCAAGTTTTCTTGTAATATACTTCAAAACATGGTACAATGTCTTAGCTTCTTGTTCCTTTTACTTTCAGTTTGAAGAATAGTAAATAAATCCGTCAATTTAGAGAGATATATCGAGGTCATTTAAACTAAGGAATCAGACAGAGAAATTAGACTCCAAGCTAGTAAACATAAACTAAGGAATCAGACAGAGAAATTTACAGAGGCGAAGCAGAGCTTTTATTCAATCATCAACATAAGGAAGTTGTGTATCAGTAAAAAACAACAGACAGAAATTTAACTTATGGATTGCAATAGTCCAACTATGTGGTAATGGATCATATGATTTACTTGTATTTCCTCTCCTTGACTGGTCCTCTTGGAATTTTACTAAGAAATTTGGTGTCCAACTTTTTGTACAATCTCTTCATATCTCCTTTCCCTTGGGTGGCAATATATATAGTTTACGTCTCTTTCGTACCGTTCATAGAGAACCGGAATCAGGATCAGGCCGAGAATATGATTTCCTAGTTCATTCATGCTTACCAACGTACAATACATTGAGTGCACTGGAGTAGCTTCCAAAGATGTAATAGCCAAATAATCGCTAGGGCCTGAAAAGAACAGAAGAGAGGAAAGAGCATTAGTTAAAGGTCTGGTGAGCGCTGACAACTCCTTAATTGTGAAGTTGGAAAAAGGAAACAGTATTGCATACCACAAAGAAGCGTACGAAATCTTTGCCGCATGAAATCCTATAAAACTTTATCAACACCTTATTGATTCTTGTTAATACATGTTTGGCTGTTGATTCTGATACTTGAATGTCATACATCGTTGGCATCAAACTCAAACAACCTGTGGTACTTGAATGTCATGTTTGGCTGAAATTGACAAATCAGAAGCTCCTTTGTAGCTTGCAGATAAAGTTCTTGGCATCAAACTCAAACAACCTATGGTATTTTTTATCTTAACTTCTGAAAACTTCCCTCTAGTTGAAGGGAAAATTAAAGGAAGGGAAGGACTGTGAGGGGGTCGAAAAATCACGAGGCTAATGCGTGACCTCGTCCCTCGTGGGTGTGACGCTTCTTTTTGTCAAATCAAGTGTAATTGGATTTCCTGTGAGTTTACACCCAATTGACTAGTAATATAGGAGTCGCCATTCAGTTTTTAACGACAATGAGAAAAACTGACAAAACCCGGTTATCGTGACATAAAGGGAGTGCAATTATGTTTGACCACGACGGCCGTAGGTTCCCTTGTGATCCCTGGTGGTGGGGATCGCTCAACGTACACCCGCAGGGTAGAGATTGAGGGTTCGGGGGACTGTAACTACCGAGAGGAGTACTCGCTCTTCGATAACTCCAGAGGCAGGATATCCTTACTAGCTCAGCATAAATAATTGAAGGGACATGTGTTAACTATTAAACTAATCTGAGTTGATTTTATCAATATGCAACATATAGTACTAGATCGAACGCGATTATCTGATTTAGATTGTTTTAAGGGACCTAGCATGATAATCCAATTTCCCAAAAATATCATATTTATTAAGCGTGATCGAACAATCAGACTTTAGTTAGTTTAACAGTTCATAAAAGGGCGAGGAAAGCAATTAAACCATGGAAAAAGGACACATTACGACGCACCCTTGAGAGGTGCGTCACGGTTCTCAGAAAACTAACCACTTTGACTTTGCCATTTCTCCTTTTATTTAACGAATCTCAAATTATTGGACGGGATATGTTCTGTTCGATTTATGGATCGATTGCGACAGAACGCGGGATCAGTTTTGCAGCGTGAGGCTTAGGCTTAGAGGTTTAGAGTCAATACTCAGAATATAATTGTGTGTTGTTGTGTTCCTTTCACGTCGAACTTAAGGGTCTATTTATAGGAAAGAGTTCGTGGAAAGATAGAATTGCAGAATTCTAATCCACGAGGAATTAGGAAAAAACACGTACCAGGTATTTTCAGCGCCCAGGCCTGGGCGCCGAAGATTTTGGCGCCCAGAGCCAGGCGTTGAAAATAGGGTCTGGGCTGTTTTCCTTAGTCAGATTCGGATTCCTAGAATCTGGAGTATTTGAGACTTAATTGAGTCCTTTAGTGTGTATTAACCTTGTGACGGGATGCGTCTGGGCCCGTTACGAACTCTAGGCTCGTTAGGATTTTAATTAATACGTGACTCTTACTTTCGAATCATATTAGGAATAAGATTCTCTCGTAATTTCTATCTCATTTAGGATTTATGTTGGAGTGCAACACCTAATTCTGACAGGTTTCGTTCTTTTATGACTTGCCACTTTTAACCACTACCTATTACGGCAGTTACTATTTTTAGCAGGTTTCCATAAATAGCAGGTTTTGGGTGAAATGAAAAGGGGTAATGAGATTCGTTATTTTATAGGAGATGCGTTGTCAAGTGGAGATTTACGTTCTAATCATCGAACCTTCCCTTTCGGGAATGGGGACAAAAGTAGGTGTCTACAGTTAGCCCCCACTTTGACTGAGTCTTGGAATAAGACGATGGTCAAAGTACTAGACGGAGTGCGTCGCACAAGCCATAGAGACCTGTTTTGGCGAGGGTCTCACGAGCCCCCGAGTGATAACATTTGACTTAAGGGTCATCACTTGAAGTGTCGACATATCCCTCACGTGTCATTGGGATTTATCAACGGATAGTATAGAAACTTCCTCACTTTGTCATTGGAAGGATCTAAAGAAGTGTAGAAACTCCCTCACTTTGTCATTGGGAGTAGCTACAGATGTTTTCGAAATCAAAGCTATAAAGTGTAATTGGGCCTGGCCAAGCCCAACCACGAGGTAAAAATGTTTTTTAAAGATTCTCATTTTCAAGGCTAGTTAAACGAGAAAACCCCCTTGTTTTTATAGGACGTAAAACGAAGGAAAATCCAGCACATCATTCTTTTTTGGAAAAACGGAAAACCAATCCTTTATTTTTTGGAAAAAAGGGAAAAGCAATCTCATCGTTCTTTTTTGGAAAAACGGAAAACCAATCCTTTAATTTTTGGAAAAAGGGAAAACCGATCACATCGTTCTTTTTGGAAAAACGGAAAACCAATCCTTTAATTTTTGGAAAAAGGGAAAACCGATCCTTTAATTTTTGGAAAAAGGGAAAACCGATAAAGGTTATCGCTGCAGCGACTAAGGACCTGCGCGGTTAGTGACACAGACCCCGCCGGCTAAAGATGGCGAGCCTGTCCGCTAAGGGTGGACACCCCGTCCGATAGAAGTGGACGAATCTATTTTGAAATTTGTTTTGTGTTTATTTTTTGGAAAATGAGGACCTACGTGGTTTGTGCCGTAGACCCCGCCGACTGAAGATGGCGAGCCTATTTTGAATTTTTTGAAAGTTTTGTTTTTTGGAAAACTGAGGACCTGCGCGGCTAGCGATGCAGACCCCGCCCGCTGAAGGTGGGCGAGCCCTGTCCGCTAAGGGTGGACATCCCTGAATTCGTTTTTTTCGATTTGGGAACTCGCGTGGTTTGTGACGCGATCTTGCCAACTGAAGATAGGCAAGTTCCTATTTATTTTGTTCTTTGTGATTCCTTTTGAGAATTTCTTTTTATCCATTCTTGCAAGAGCGAATTCTTTCGAGGGATGCTCGAATTTAGTTGTAACCTGAACGTGGGCTGACAACGTGTTCAGATGGACCTTTGTCTTGCGACCGTCCGCTTTCGTGGTTTTGAGCTAGTCTTTATGGCTCGATTTTTGCCACTACTTGGTCTTTGATCAGAGGACCATGTACAAATGTCAATGACGACCCTTTTCTGAGGTCGAACCTGTTCCTTTGAGATCATCCAAACATGGGGCGGCGTATAGCGCAGCCCGGGAATGTGATTTTGATTGCGCGCTCTCTGTCGAAGTATACTTTCGCGAGCCCCCAAGCACTCGGGCTTTGGTGGTCATTTTTCGCATACTTCATAACGTCTTTTAATCATGTTTGGGGTCGAGCTCGTATGTGCGAGCGACCTTTCATAGTGATATGCTACTTTGGCGAAGTCATGGGGTGCGACTTCAGTCTTCGGGCGACAAGATTTAATATCATTCAGTTTAGCTTGGCCCGATTTAATCCTTTGACAGACAAACATTTTTTTTGAGAAACCAACGACTTAACAACATTTTTTTGGTGTTTCGAAGAATGACCCTGATATTTTTTTTTTTTTTTTTTTTTTTATTTTGAAAAGTGTACATACATGTTTCTTGAGACAAGTCTAAGTTTCGACCAAGTTTTACCATTCATTTTTGCTATTTGGGAGCTTAAAGGTGCTTTTGGGCTTGATCTTAATTGAATTGTTCATAGGGCCTTGTGTCTAGCAACACGGTTTTAAGTCTTTTCCTGCTCCGCGTTTTGTGAAATCTAGGCCTTGGGCTGCATTTTCGGCGCCCATAGCTGGGCGTTCAATATTTCGGCGCCCAGCTTCGGGCGCTGAAAGTCTTTTCCTGGCGAATTTTGACTTTCGGATTTCTTAACGCGTTTCCGAATGGGATCAGGATGTCACTTGATGCGTTCAGCTATATATAGGGGCTAGATACGTCCCTTATTTTCCATCACTCTCAATTTCCTTCTTTCTTTGCTGTGTTTTAATTACTCCTTGCTTTCGTCATGTCAATTCCCACTTTCTCACTCCAACGGGCTGTTAGGCGTTGGCTACGGACCCTTAATCCTACAGAAAAGGCTTTATTGAAAGAATACCACTTAGAGGCACTTTTAGGCATACAACAAATTAACATTGACTATAATTTTCTGCACGCAGCCCTAAGCTTTTGGGATTCCGATCATCATGTTTTTGTCTTTCGGGGCAACGAAATATGTCCTTTGCCAGATGAATTTGCTGCGATCCTTGGTTATCCTACTAATGCTACCCCTGCCACTCCTGGCACTATTGAAGGGAGTAAAACAACCATAGGGGCTTTCCTAGGACTAGATGCTAACATGCTTGCTGAAGTTGTTGTAGGTGATGAAGTTAATTTGGAAAAACTTGTAAAACACCACTTTAGGCCTAGTAAGAATATGACCGAATAGAAATTGAATATTCGAGCCCTTGTATTTTGCTTGTTGAATCATTATTTGCTGTCGAATAACAATGGTGAGTTCGGTGACATAAGGTTGATCCCCTTGATTAGCCAGATGGAAAGTTGCTATTCCATTATGCCGTTGGTTGTTGCCGAGACTTTGCTGAGTGCGGATGAGCTGAAGAAGGATGCCAAATCTGAACATTTTAAGGGAAGCCCCCTATTACTGGAGGTAATCGATTTTTTTCTTGCGCACGTATACACGTTTTTTTTTTTGCGTACACATTTTTTATTCGTTCTGCCTTGGGGCTGAGTTTCAGCGCCCAGGGCTGGGCGCTGGAATTTTCGGCGCCTGGTCCTGGGCGTTGAAACTGCGCCCCAGGAATCGTTTTCTTTTATTATTATTTTTTGATCGTGCCCGTTTTTTGCAGATTTGGCTCGTGGAACGGCTTAGACTCTTGGAAGCTCCTGCCGATCCTAAACATTATCGCCCTATAGCCTTGGGTAACCGAAAATACTTGCACCAAGGCCAGGACGTTGCCGAATGGACCTCCTTTTTTACTTATGGCATTTGTTCTATTAAGTGGGTGGTACCATGGTGGGGTTTGACTACTATGACGGGGGGTTCTGATGTATCGGTTTATGTTTCTTTGTTGGGGCTATCTCGTCCCATTTATATTTTCCCTTACCGAGTCATGCGTCAATATGGTTTAAGGCAGACTATCCTCTTTTCTGATACTGTACCACCTAAGGTAGCGGCCTTTTCACAAGCACGCGTTCTAGCGTGGGCTAAGTATTATGATGGTCTCCCGCGTTGGGCCGTAGCTACAAATGGCTTTGTGGGTCTTTCTGAAAACTACAAGTTGTAGATGAGCTCCGATGATAAAGCTGTGAAGACCGAGGCTCGAAATGGGGAGCCGGCTGAGCTTTTGATACCTCGTATTCGTGTTAAGTATGAGGGTCCTGATTCTGCCAAACCTCGTACCTATAGTATTAAGACTGTGAAAGCTCGTCCTGATCGAAAGCGAAAGGAAGTTCCTCCCCGTTCCAGTTTCAGGCCTAAAAAGATGCCTAAGATGAAGGGGCCTGCTGTTGTTAAAAGAAATGCAAGCTCTCGCGGAGATCGTCGTCGGAACAATGTATGGGTTAGGAAGGCTCAGCCGCCTGTAGAAACAGTGGCTAGTCTAGTTGATGATAATAATCCTTCTCCCACCATTGTCTGTGCCCTTGAGGCTGAGCGGGCTATAACTGAGAATGTTTCTGAAGCCTTGGCATCTTTGGAAGTTAGTGTCCAGGAGCCAGTTCTTATGGAGATTGATATTGGGGCAGCGCAGAAGACTGTGGGGGTGGATCCTGCAAACATTTCCCTCTACAAGACTTTATTTGATGATCCGGAAGAACTAGCGTAGTGTAGTTCTTGCTAGGGTGTAGGTGCCCTTTATTTATTTCAGTTGTGTTTGTTTTTTTCATTCCTTAGCACTTTGTTTTCCTTCTTATTATTTTTCAATAAAGGTGTATTTTATTTTTTTCATTTTCATTTTTTGTTTCTCCTTCTTTTTATATTTTAACATGTCTAACACTTTTTGCACAATTTATGTATGTTTGTTTTTTGATTGGACCGAATCCTTGGTAAGGATTGCCTACGTATCTTGTCAGAATCAGGTTGCGCGTAGTTCTGGCTAGAATAAGTTCTAGGATGCCAGATTTTAATAGATATGCCCTGAGGTGGTAGCATATTACTTAACCGGTCAAATGAGTGAAGTATTATCATTATTTTCGTCTGCCGTTTTTTGTTTGTCGTAAGTCGCGTAAAAAAATGAAATTCGACTACTTTTTGTATGGCTATATTTTTTGGCGAGCCTATTTGGATACGTGCTGTACCCCCCAAGTGTTCGTTATTTTTCCGTTATGTGCGGACAAAATGACGAGCACTTAAAAAAAATTTAGGCAGGCAGAGAGTTTCAACGCCCAGGCTGGGGCGTCAAAGATTTCGGCGCCCAGCCCTGGGCGCTGAAAATGACTTGGGCGGTCAATTTTGACGCTTTGCTTCACGTGTTCTTGCATTTCCTTCTTTTTTCTCTTTTTTTTTAGTGCTTTGATTTTGCTCGTATCAATTTTGAGGCTAATTCAGAGGCTTTTTGACTGTTAGCGTGAGATGCATTTTTGTCCGAATTATTTTTTTTCTATCCGTGACTCGAAACGGCTTTGAAAATGGAGTTAAGGTGTGGAAGATATGAAGATCTTTGTATAGGCTTTTTGGGTGGATTGAGGTGCGCGTTGTTAGTGAAGGGTATGATGGAATTATGTTTTATGAATCTGTTTTTTTTGGTAATATTTGCATTGTTTTGGATTTTGATTTCCTTTGTTTTTTTGGGTTGCATGGATTGACTCTTGTGATAACACTGGTTGACTTTTTAGGTTTTTGGGGATATGAATAGGATGGTGCGGTTTATTTTGTGGGTTTCGGGAACTGGTTCCCATAGCACTATTTCAAGACTGAGTGGGCCTCGTTTGTTGGACCTAGAGTGGGCCGCCTCTTTATTTTTGTATTTTGCAAGTACATTTGGTGTTCACTTAGTGTTAGAATAAAATTTTAGGAGAAATATTACGCCTTTATTAATTTCGAAAGTAAGGAAAACACACTGAAACAAACTTGACCTATATTCTAAGGGGTCTTAGGACCATCTAATGTCTTTATTATTTTTCTACCAATCTAAAGAACTACTAGGCGCTTTTTACTACGGTGCTCTATGTGGCTCAAGCCTTGGGTTTAGTCTCGTAAAACTTTGGTCCTTCACCGGTACACATCTTGAATTCTATTCCTTTTGCATTGACCCACTGATATGTCTTCACCCATCCGTTCTCGATCTCTTCTAGTGTTGATGCAGGAGCGATTAACCGGGTTGGATCGAAACCTTCATCTTGTAAAGCTAGGATAGTCGTCACAGTCTCGTCCTCCATAGGCCTCGATTCGTTAAACAATGTCCATAGAGCCTGGTCGTCCAATATTTCAGTTGTTTTAGTCTTGGTGAGGTGGGGTGCCTCATCCAAGGTGTGGCAGTCATGGAAGATTTCAAATCCTGGTTTTAGCAAGCCATCCTGAACGAAGGGTTCAGGGAAATCACAACATGGGTGTCCTTCTCCTTCCCGAACGAACATCCCGTTAAGGGTTCTTTGATATGGGGAAAGGAGGGTGGTTTGTTTGGCCTTGTTAAGGCGTAGCCTAGACAGGCGGTCGGCAATATCTTCCTCCGTTGGTTCATAGCCTAAGCCAAAGGGAGTAGATTTGTAGGGTAAAGGATGGAATGTGCATTCCTTCTTTCTTATGCCCAATGGGGTTCCAGGGAAATAACCTTGAGCTAACAGCATTCTAGGGATGACTCTGGATGCATGCGGGTCTAGGAATGCTGGATCATAATCTTCGATGAACTGGATTGTTTCTTCCATTTGAAACCCATAAAGGTCGTCTGCAGTTTCGGCCGTTCCAACCATAGTACAACTGACGTCGAGAGGAGGGGCGCGTGTTTCTAGTATTACCCCGTTATGGTTAAGTTTAACCATTTGGTGCAAGGTAGAAGCCACACCTCCTAAGTCATGGAGCCAAGGTCGCCCCAAGAGGAGGTTGAAAGTGGGCTTGATGTCAATTATTTGAAACTCCGTGGTACGTGCCACAGGCCCGGTTTGTATGGTGAGGTTGATTTTTCCCAACACAGGCCTTCGGGAGTTATCATAAGCTCGTACCCCTTGCGTGGAGGTTTGGAAGTCATCATTTCCTAGTCCCAAGCAATGGGCGGTTTGCAATGGGCAAACATTGACCGCCGAACCGTTATCTACGAGCGCTAGGGGGATGTTTTGTCCTTTGCATCCAACCACTAGATAAAGGGCTTTGTTGTGAGCACCCCCCTCTTTGGGCAAGTCTTTGTCAGTGAAAACTATGGCCTTTTCCCCGGCATCTCTCGTGACATGGCTAACCAGTGAGTCAGGTGTGATATCTGTAGGTACTGAGATGAGGTCGAGTGAGCGAATAAGCTTTTCGCGATGTTCCTTCGAAGTACACATGAGATCCCAGATGGTAATTTCGGCTTTGGTTCTTTTTAGTTGTTTCAAGAGAGGATTTTCAATGACTTCCGCGACGGTGGTGTGCCGTCCATTCTCAGGAGTTTGCCTAACTGGGATATCGCCCATAGGAGGTGGGTGAATATCCGGTTGGTATATCCTTCCGGATCGGGTGAGGTTGTCGACCACGGGCTCCTGAGGGTTGGTGTCAATGAGAGCATACCCGGGCCAAGTTTCAGTAAAGAGGTCCTGGCCCGACACTTGAGATAGGTAAATATCTTCAGCATCATCATTCCACACACCACATACTTCTCTCTCGATTAGATCCATAGCGACCACAGCGGGTGGTGCACCTTGGGGTGTAATGTACACCGTAGGGTCGAAGTTCTCATTTTCTAGTTGCTCGAGAGAGATGTGACAAGAGCCGAGTGGGCTCTTGTTATTGTTGGGTTTGCCAACGTTAGGGAGAGGTATCACTTCATCCTCTATCATGTCCTGGATCATATGTTTTAGATTCCAGCAGTTTTCGGTGTCATGCCCATTTCCTTGACTGAATTTGCAGTAAGTACCTTCGACCCAATATTTGTTCTTGACAGGAGGGTCACGGGTGGGGCCTATAGGTCTCAACTTTCCTTTATTGGTTAGCCTTTCAAAGGCTTGTACCAAAGTCGACCCGAGTGGGGCAAACTTTCGGTCTCGGACCCATCTTCCAGGGCTTCTTCGGGCGGGAGTCTCCTCTACGGCATGGACTTCTTGGGCTTGGGATGTGTTGCCCCTGTTGTAGGTATTGCTTTTATATGCGGGTTTACTTTGTATTGTTTTTGCGAGATCATCCTCGATCTTTATTCCCACATCATAAACTCTTTTGAAAGTGTCAAGTCCCAGGTACCTAAGGTGCTGTCTGTAGGCTGGGTCCAGGTTGTCAATGAATTTTTGGACCAATTCAGTTTCGGGAGGCCTATTGATTAGCTGGGCCGCCTGATCCCTCCATCTAGCAAAGTAGGTTGTGAAACCCTCATTTTTCTTTTGGAAGAGAACTTCCAGCTCGCGCATGGTGACTTGAAAATCCATGTTCGACGAGTATTGCTTGATGAAGACATTGATAAAGTCTTCTCAAGTGGGGAAGAGCTTAGGGTCCTGGTGATAGTACCATTTGAGCTGCACAGGTTCCAAGGACAAAGGAAAGGCAGGTAAATACATGGACTTGTCCACGCCTTTCAAGTTCATGGCATTCACAAAGCTCAATAGATGATCACGGGGATTGTCCGTGGCTTTAAACTTTGGTAAGTCAGATGAACTAAACTTTTCTGGTAGTTTGCCAGGAAAAGGTTCAGGATCGAGGGAGAAGTACTTGCTCCCCATAGTTTGCTGTAGGACCATTTTTTCAATCCTCTTCTCGTTATCGAGGTCATTTTTGGCTTGTGCAGCCGCTAAGGCTTCGTTTTCCATTTTCAGTTGGCCCATGAGTTGGGTCAATTGAGCCATCTGCTCTTGCAATTCTTCGATGGACATGTTTGAGGGTGCGAATCGAGGTTGGGGAAGCGGAGATCCTTGAAGTGAGGGATGACGGACGGAGCTTGGAGTCACTAAACCTGGTGTTGGCGATGTATCTTCGAGGCGCACCAAGTGGCAGGACCAGTCCTATGCATAAGATAAGCTAAAGTTTAGGTCCCAAAGTTTCAAGTATTACTTAGTCTAGACTTCGACTCTCTCTATTGGTTTTTCACTCTTTCTTTTGTTGGTACACTTTTTAGTTTTTTTCTTTTGGTCATTCTTTGGATTTTTGAAACACTTGCCCGTGTGACATTCATAATTATTAGCATGTTCGGTTTTTAGTGTCGAGCATTGTCGTCGTAGGAGGCCTAACAACGACGCAAAGAGTTATTAATTTTTTGCGAGTCGCTTTTGAAATCGAGTGCTTTTCTTACGCCCCCGTAGCAATTCTTTTTACGAACGTTTTTTTTTGTGCTACGTGTTTTCCTTTTGCGCGGGCACCGAGGCTGCTGCGCCTGACCAGAAGGCCAAGCAGCAACTTCAGCGCCCAGCGTAGGGCGTGAGAAATTCTGGCGCCCAGCCAGGGGCGTTGAAAATGCGTCCCTGGCTGGTTCCCGTTTTCTGTTTGCGTCTACTTTGTTTACGCGACTTCGATTTTGCGTGCTTTCCTAATAACGTCCTTTACGCGTTGTGCAGCGTTTGTGGGATTCGTTACTGGCTATCCCGAGCGTCGCTTGTTTTTGTGGCGATCGTTCGGGTTTGCGGAACACGTGTTTCGGCGTAACTCTTTTGGCAAATTGTTTTATGAATGTTTGGGCAATTTTTAAGGTCGTTGGTTTTTCTAGGACAGTTTGTCACACACAATCATATATTTCGCTACACATAACTAACATTCCATCATGAGGCAATAATAATATGTCACGTAGTTTATGATAGGCTTCTATGGGTAGTTATTTGCGCCTGGCTTGGTACCGCTTCTATCGTAGATCCAAAACATGCCCCGGTCGAGGTAGTGTCTTCACCAGACGAATTTCGCTCAAGAGGCCAACCCGCAAGTGCAAGCCAAGGGGGCATGCAGGCGAGAGGGACCTAATGGGCGAGCGATTGGGTTTGGGACGGGTGTACTACTAGCGAAAGTGCAGAGTGGACAACATTCGAACCGTATGCACCCCCCGGTTGGCGATGGGTATCCTTAGTCCCAACTCCCAAGATGAAACACTAAGGGAGCCAAGATTCGTTATGCGGTTCTGCCCGTTCACATTAATATGCTGATTTTCAGGTCGTCCCAACTTGATTGGGAAATAAACGCGGGGTAGGATCGTTTCACCCTTCGGCTATTTTGATTACCTACAAGCACGAGTATTTCCTTCACTATCCCCAACGGATTCGCCACTGTGAGGGGGTCGAAAAAGCACGAGGCTAATGCGTGACCTCGTCCCTCGTGGGTGTGACGCTTCTTTTTGTCAAATCAAGTGTAATTGGATTTTCTGTGAGTTTACACCCAATTGACTAGTAATATAGGAGTCGCCATTCAGTTTTTAACGACAATGAGAAAAACTGTTAAAACCCGGTTATCGTGACATAAAGGGAGTGCAATTATGTTTGACCACGACGGCCGTAGGTTCCCTTGTGATCCCTGGTGGTGGGGATCGCTCAACGTACACCCGCAGGGTAGAGATTGAGGGTTCGGGGGACTGTAACTACCGAGAGGAGTACTCGATCTTCGATAACTCCAGAGGCAGGATATCCTTACTAGCTCAGCATAAATAACTGAAGGGACATGTGTTAACTATTAAACTAATCTGAGTTGATTTTATCAATATGCAACATATAGTACTAGATCGAACCCGATTATCTGATTTAGATTGTTTTAAGGGACCTAGCATGATAATCCGATTTCCCAAAAATATCATATTTATTAAGCGTGATCGAACAATCATATTTTAGTTAGTTTAACAGTTCATAAAAGGGCGAGGAAAGCAATTAAACCATGGAAAAGGGACACATTACGACGCACCCTTGAGAGGTGCGTCACGGTTCTCAGAAAACTAACCACTTTGACTTTGCTATTTCTCCTTTTATTTAACGAATCTCAAATTATGGGACGGGATACGTTTTGCAGCGTGATCAGTTTTGCAGTGTGAGGCTTAGGCTTAGGGGTTTAGAGTCAATACTCAGAATATAATTGTGTGTTGTTGTGTTCCTTTCACGTCGAACTTAAGGGTCTATTTATAGGAAAGAGTTCGTGAAAAGATAGAATTGCAGAATTCTAATCCACGAGGAATTAGGAAAATACACGTACCAGGTATTTTCAGCGCCCAGGCCTGGGCGCCGAAGATTTCGGCGCCCAGAGCCAGGCGTTGAAAATAGGGTCTGGGCAGTTTTCCTTAGTCAGATTCGGATTCCTAGAATCCGGAGTATTTGAGACTTAATTGAGTCCTTTAGTGCGTATTAACCTTGTGACGGGATGCGTCTGGGCCCGTTACGAACTCTAGGCTCGTTAGGATTTTAATTAATACGTGACTCTTACTTTTGAATCATATTAGGAATAGGATTCTCTCGTAATTTCTATCTCATTTAGGATTTATGTTGGAGTGCAACACCTAATTCTGACAGGTTTCTATCTTTTATGACTTGCCACTTTTAACAACTACCTATTACGACAATTACTATTTTTAGCAGGTTTCCATAAATAGCAGGTTTTGGGTGAAATGAAAAGGGGTAATGAGATTCGTTATTTTATAGGAGATGCGTTGTCAAGTGGAGATTTACGTTCTCATCATCGAACCTTCCCTTTCGGGAATGGGGACAAAAGTAGGTGTCTACAAGGACTGTCTCCTGAGTTTGAATCTGCATGTCTTCAAGCAGTAGAGTGCATCTCCTCACAAAAGGAAATTGCGGATGCTAATTTGAATTATATGTTGGCCATTATAATTATGTTATTCACTTCTATGTTGCCATGGTTGGATTTGTTGAGTTAGATAAGTGCCTAATATCATATCAATTTTTTAATAGCAACAAGAGGACCCGGATAAGCAAGAACCCTCCCAAGCAAAGGTCTACAAAGCATCAAGGTCAAGAAATCCTAAGAAGACGTACAAAACAAACTTTGAGAAAACAAAAGATAATATTGTGAGTTTATCTTATTGTATCCTTATTTCCATGAATGGGTAATATATGTTGTAATGCTTATGATGTTTCTTGGTCAGGAAAAAATAGAAGCATTAGTGTCTCAAGAAGATGAAGAAGATTCAAACACTGCGGATCCCTTCTACGAAGTGATAAAAAAACCTGAGCATGATGGACGTGTACGCCTTTTTGGGAAAGCTGTGACAAAGAACGATTTAAAGAAAAAAGGCAAAAAATCAGGCTATACAATACCTGAAGAGTTCCTATAGAGCATCAAGGCAACATTGATTGAAGAATTTCAAGAAGCTAATCCTGGAATGAACATCGTGGTTCCTAGATCTTCTGTTGCTTTTATCCCAAGGGATTCATCTACTGATAGATCACAAGTTAACGAGGAGCGGACTTAGGAACAATCTTCTGTTGGGACATACCTATCAAATCAGGTAATGTATCTTCATCTTCATCTTCATCTACTGATATATCATGATCTCTATTCCTTTTATCTTCATCTTTTGATCTGATTTCAACCGATTTCTTTCCAAACTACTACTAGTAATCACTACATCATCACTTGCTTCACTACCCAACATCCTTAATAAAAAGATGAATCATTCAAAGTGAAAGATGAACCTATGTGATTGTAGCAAAGAACAAAGGAGCTCAAAAAGGATGCATTATCTTTTACACCTAACAACAGTAACCAGTAAGTTTTAATTTGATCTGTAAGAAATTTCCTAATTGAAACTCTGAATTCATTCAACCATGGTGTGTCCAGTAAAAGAAGTGCAGTAAAAGACTGATCAATTAACTTTTTAGGGAAAACACTTAAAATACACAGTTTCAAAGAAAAGAAAAGCCACTTCAAAAACTCCCTCAATCCTTACTATGGAACAATAACCAAATCCAAAGATCTTATCCAAACAGGTGCACAAACATAAAGGATTCAGAACACAAATTTCCATAGAATAGTGCATACTTAACTAGAACAAGAATCAAATTGAAAGATCTTATCCAAAAAGATGCACAAACATAAAGGATTAATGAACAACAAATTACCTGTCTGAATATGGCCAGTATCTGAAAGACATAAACCGAAAAATCAAGGCCTTCCACAACCAGAATGTCCAGAATGTCCAGAATATTCACATCTGCTCTGTTTTTGGGCTGAAGACTCTGAACTTTGTACAATATGAACAAAATACTGCTAGTTTGGGAACCTGGATGATACTCTGTATTCTATAACATGAATTTCAGGATAGTTCAGCCCGTTTGCATGAAGAATTAGCTTCTGGATCACCAGTAATCTCCACAAGAACAAACCGAAAAGCCTGTTTTGGCCCGCACCAAAGCCCGTATGAGGTAACGTTTTCATTGTTACTGCTGGTTTGAGAACCTGAACGATACTCCGTATTCTATAACATGAATGTCAACACAGTAACAACCAATTTGGTCACTTAGTTTAGAGATCACAGGTCATTAGCTCCTGGATCACCAGTAATCTCCACAAGAACAAACTCCATTCTTGAAATAATGAAATCTACGAATATCTCTGACGATTATTTGACGATTATTTCCCTGCCTAAAAGCATATAAAATCTGATTGTCATAAGTACTCAGCTGAACTTGTTTAAGATGCTAGCTTTCTGACATTTTTGTAGCATATAAATATAAACATATGTTAATTTGTTTATATTGTGTTATCTATTTTTGTTTTCTACAATTAATGAAGTAAATAGTTTGTAGAAACAAACAAACAATTATTGTTAAGAGTTAGAAAATCATTAGGGGATGCGGTGTGAGTCCAATAAACTTATACTCCCAAATTATTAGGGGATGCGCCGATGCGGTGTGAGTCACTGACTCACTGAGTCCTTTGACTCCTTTTAACTTATACTCCCAAATAATTTTGAACTTCCATTCAACAACTCAAACCCAATACTCCATTTCCCTTGAAAGTTCAAACAGCTAGATATACAAAACTCAAGGCCTAATCAATCAATAAAAACACACAATCAAAATTAAATCATTAAATGACTTGAAATTTTAAAAACTAAAGAAGAAAATGGAGGAAACTTTATACCAAAATGGGAGTAAGAATCAAAGTAAAAGTATACAGTGGTAAGATGGTTTAATCAAAGTGCAGTTCCCCATTGGCAGGAGGCCGGCTAACTTGTAAGCTGAGCCATTCTTCAACCCAAATCTGACGGTGCTTGGTGAAACATAAACGGTTGGAACTCCTAAACAATCAGAAAATCTAATCAAATAAAGATTATTAAGCTCAAAAGTTTGTGTGCATGCAGTAGTTGGATTTCTTGTGTTTTTATTGTTTGAGACGTTTGAGTTTTATTTCTTACTTTCTTAAATATTTAAATCTATAGGTTGAAGAACAAATGGATTAGATATGTAGGAAGCATAACTTTTTGATGGTGCATGGATTTGGCACGTGCAAATATTGGCTCATGCATTTGGCCGGCTATATTTCTTTTTGTGATCATCGTAAACTTTACAAGGAGGAAGTGTAACTTTTGGTGGTGCATGGACTCACACGTGTAATTAATGGCTCTTGTGGCTATATTTTTTTTGTGATTATCGTAAATCTTATAACTTGAATTGTGACACGATATCATCTTTAGGGCCTACTTAAATTATATATGTAAGTACTAGCAAAGTACTTCATTTTGTAAATTTTCAATTGATTGAACAATCATATATGTACTTATGGTTTCGTTTGGGAATGTAATTCTGGTCATCCTTGATCTACAGGATTTAATTTGTTTATATGTGTTTATTCGATCTGTTTTTGAAATGCAACAGGAAATAATTATATATATAGCAGATTACAGCCGTTGCATTTGGGGAAAAAAATGTGGTTACTAACTCTAATGCAACGGTTCAAATTAATGGCGGTAAATGTCAATGACCGTTGCATTAGCTGCAAATAACTGTTACAGTAAACCTAAGGCAACGGTTCTGCGTAAATTGAACAAAGCGTTGCAATAGGTGTAAAAGCCGTTGCAATAGTTCTATTGCAACGGTTTATAAGGATTGTTTACACACCGTTGAAATATCTTGATGGAACCATTGCATTACACCTAAAGCAACGGCAGCAACTGCAACGGTTGTATAACCGTTACAATAGAGCTATGGCAACGTTTATCCGTTCTAATGCAACGGTTATTGGCCGTTGCATATGCTCGTTTATGTAGTAGTGAGTGATCGGTAACCGTTGAAAAAATGAACGAGATGGTGATGAATTGATGATGATGACTGATATATCGAGTGAGAATAGAGAGAGAAAACTGCCACGTAGGGACATATTACCGCCTACAACAGGTTTTGACTTGTTAGGTAACAAAGGTGAAATTATTAAAAAATATGTCATAGGTGGACTTAATAAAAGAAAATCTGCCAAAGGTTGGATTAATTTATCAAAGTTTCCTTATATTATTATTGCTAAAATATTATTTATGTATGTTTTCTCCTTTTTATGTCAAAGAATTTTGATAGTGGGTAAAAAGAAAAGAGAGAAATAAAATACAAATTTGCCAATGTGATTACGCATAAATAAATCAAGTATGGTTAAGATGTACTACCTTTAATTCAAAATGATCTTTACGGTTATTATTTACACAAATATTAAGACAAAGTAGGAAAAATGTGTAAAAGGTGGGTGAATATAATAAAATAAGGATAAAGTATAATAGATGGGTAAAAAGGTGGATGTGTGTAAGAAAAGAAATGAATAAAGTAAGAGAAAGTGAGTGAAAAATTATAAATGATGCGGGGGTAATATAGTAAATTTTCATGTCCAAAAGTAAAATAAAGTAAAGTGTAAATAACATTATGAAAATGACTAAAACGGAAATTGTAAATCTCATTTTGAACGGTTGTAGTAAGGCTATATGTACGTTGCTCTGATTTCAACTGGTATTTCTTAGAAAGGACCTTAAAAGGTACTCACTCCGTCCCAAAATATGGTGTTCGTTTGACTAAAAACACGAGAATTAAGGAAAAGGATATCATAGATAATTAGCAATAATTGTTTGTACTTTCAAGATAAAGTACACGTTTTGTTTTAATTTTATTTAAAAAAAAAACAAAACAACAATTTGTTATGAAAGTAAAGAGAAAGGGAGAGAGGAGAAGAGAGAATGGGCCGTTATCATCTTATTCCAATCGCCATAATATGTACATATACATATATTATATAGGATAAGGATGTCAGAGAAAATAATACAATGACCCTGTAATTTACATGAGATGATGCCTCATTAAAAACCTTGCTAGAAAAACCCTATGGGATAAAAACTTAGTAAAGGAAAAGAGTACAACACTCATCATAATACGCTTGGGATGTTGCCTCGTTAAAAACCTTACCAGGAAAATCCAATGGGACAAAACCATGGTTAAGGGAAAAAGAGTGCAACGCGTATTTTCTCCCCCTGATGAATACTTAACTCGAGATCTTCCAGTTCGATGAATCTAAATTGTTGATAACTTTTAAAATGCAGCAACATGAAGCTTCTTAAAAGTTGATTCTCCATTATTTCACTTGAATTTTCAAATCTTCACTTGTATGCACGAGGTGAGTATTTATATCACCAGAATTTTGAAAATAATACCTGAAATAAATATATTTTCTTGTACATAATATTACAAAATGTATTCTTACATATTGGACATATATAAACCTTCTTCTGGAGGTCATAAATAGTATTAATCATCAATGTTGATCAAAATTTCTCTAGTCATATTTTCATGGAAACATGATAAATAATAATGCCACTGTCCAACTTAGGGTATATAACTAATAATGTAATTTATGGTTCTTCTAGACCATAAAATAAAACTCAATGTAAGGGCATTACATACTTTTATCTCATATTTTGAATCAATTCATTTGAACAAGAATTCTTTCGTGAACAAATTAATATGTATATTTCATAAGTCTCAAGTATTCAAACTACTGGTTGAGAACTTGATATGACATTTCAAAAACACTCTTTTAGAGTTTTGATAATTTCTCATCAATGTTGTGACATTCATGTGCAAAACTTAAAGGGTTAGATGTTAAGAACATCATGTATAAGTTCTTTAGGAACTCTTCTTATTTGCATGATTCATAACATGCTATTAAATCAATAATACATATTTCTTTCGCAATTACTAGCCCAATGGGGTAAGAATCTCCTCTTACAAATTTGAATAAAGTTGCAAATTCGTCTTATCATTCATTGGATGAATATTCATATACGACATCATAATAGTTTTGAAATATGTAATATGAAACTATAATTGTATAAATCAAAATAATACCATGATAAAACATAAAAGAAACTAAATGTATGATGTATGATGAATGATGCATGATGCATTATCTATTTTATTACACATACATATGAATGTAAGACTCAAAATGTAAAACACTGTACAGTGTGGATATTTCAAATCCATATCTTTTTGGAATTCAAGTCCATGAGCTCATTTGATCATTATAATTTTGTCTACATCGAACTAGACATAGATTTACGATCCCTTATTAAAAATCCATTATTTCTCGCATATGCATTATATTTCGGTTCCATCCTCTACTGGTATCATCAAAATTATTCAACATATATTGTGCATGCTATTCATTAATGATATCTAAATACTTATTCAATAGGTACCATTCAGCTCTTCTCATGGGCCATCTATTATAGTTCAGATATCTATACCACTTCAAGGGTATTTCATTCACTATAATAGTGTTTTCTTTCTTTTCAATAAAATCACCAACTGCATTATCTTGCCCTTTTCATATAAATAAATCTATATTTCATCACAATATAGAACCGTATAAATAATCTACACTTCAGGTGTAGAGATTTAAATAAATATTGGCAAGATATATTTCTCAACACTTACTATGTGTAACATCGAGCACTATGACTTACATATATATATTTATGTCTCTAGACATGTAAAACTCAACATAATTAAGTCATAGATATTTATGTCCAAACATACTTCGAGGACATAAAGTTGGCGTGTACACTTACTCATATGGGGATCAATTTATTATCTTTTAATTTTGCCAACTTATTCTTGCTCGTCTCCCCCTAAGTTGGGAAAATATTTTCAATATATTATGGGGCATAAAAGTCTTCACCAACTAATAATACACTTTTCAGCGTGTATTTTAATAAATGTTTCATATTTTCATTCTCTTCTAGAGATCAACATTAATCATGGGAAGTAGATGCACTGTGCAGTTGTATTTCTTCATATTTTCTCATTTCGTGCTGACATATGATTGCCCCAATCAAGAGATTTATGTAACTTAAATCAATCACAAAACAATTGTAAACTTCTTGGTGATCTTCAAGTCACTTACTATAATTTTTGGTGAACTTCGCACTACAAGAAATTGTACTATTAATGACGGGAAATCCCGTCGCGAAAGGCCAATAATCGTTGATTTAACGACGAGATTTCCTGTCGTGAACCCGTCATAAAAGGGGGTCGTCGTTAATAGAAAATCCCGTCATTAAACTGTCGTAAAAGACATTTTGCGACGGTTATTCCCGTCATTGTGTGGTTGTTAGCCCCGTCGCAAAAGGCTTTTGCGACGGGATTTTTGACCCGTCGTAATTAGGTTGTCGTTAAAGATACAAATTCTTGTAGTGTCGGGTCACTTGCTATCATGGTGAACTTCAAGTCACCTATCATATCATTATACAAGTTTTTTAAAGTCTTTAATATCTCTTGTATTTATTTTCTCAATCGTTCCAATATAACTTTTCGATTGAAATAAAACTCAACCTAATCATTATGTCTTGCCTTTGAATATATACAACATATGAGGGAATGTCAGCACATAAATTTTTATTTGATTTTTTTTTTCAAATTCTCATGACGGGTGTTCTTAAACCCAGATGGCCTGAATTATCACATCGTACGTATATAATATCATATAAAATATTTCATTCGATAACTACTGGTTATCTTCCCAAGGTGATCACTGGAATTATAAAATAATATAATTTGGACATATTGTGATGTGATATAAAGACACAAAATGGTGTCTCATTTGTAATAGCAAGACAATTTAACAAAACTTATGGAGAGATAGCTTGTACTCTTCTGGAGTATGCATTGTAATTATGGTACATATCAATTTCAATAAACATATTCATCTTTTTTCATCTACATGATGATATCAATATCATAAACTCATACTCGTGTTCATAATTTTTGAACAAAAACCTGTACCACATTTACCATCCATGTATCATTTTAATCCATATGCCATTATTTTATAAACTTAAAAGCTATCTCCCCCTGATCTTTGCATATATTCTATTCTTAACTATTGTGGGAGAAATCGTGTCTACCCACTAAATACATCTCTTCATAATCTATTCTCATTGATGTATGAAGAACATCCTTACACTTAAATAACCCGTTATTTTCTTTATGAGTGGTGAGCAAGAAATTAACCATGTTCAAACGGTTGTCCAAAACCAATTTCTCCAAAATTACAAATATGATTTATCATAATATAAAGCACCCAAAATAATACAATGTCTAAATCATATAAAAACATAAAATCATAATACAACCATAAGATAAAACATAAAATCACAATTAGCATAGGTAAACTATTGGAATTTTATACTTAAAATCAATATAAATCATGAATCTAGAATAAATACTGCGTTAATGAAGAAATTTCATTTCCAAAAGGGTAACTACCTTATCCTTGCATAGTCGCATGAAGCTGCTATTAATTTTTGATTTTATGTGCATGTGCCATGCCAATGAGTCAAAGACTATTTTAGTTCTTGAACGAGTACGTTCTGGAATCTAGGAAAACAAACTCGCAAAAATCCAATATCGACAATATGAATTATTTAGAGTAACCGTAAGAAACCTATCAAATTTTGCCGCAAAGAAACAAATATCAAAAGATAATCTATAACCGATAATACTGCATGTCCTAATAGATGGTATCAACAAATAAAAGATAGAGAATTATAAAAACGAGAGAAAACTAAAAATTTATCAAGAATCAGACTATAAACTGGCGTACCATTGCTTGAAGTTTAATATTAATTGTTGTTTACTTTGATTGCGGCCAATTGTTATCAATCATAGTGAAGTGATAATGATCAAATTTAAATAATCAGACAATTAAAGCATAAACTTACATTAATGGTGGCTATCTTCTTTGCTTTTCCTTTTCATTTCAAAAGTAACCGTTATGTCATATTGTGCGGCTAAAATTGAAATTTAATTACCAAACAAATAACACGGATCGAGTAATGGTAAGCGGCCGAAAATAACATCAACGAATAGTGGTAATTTTAATGAAACTACCATTAATTGTGTAAAATAATGCCATGCAAATTCCATAAAAACCGCAAAGATATGCATAATGATAACTAGCGACTCAAACATAAATCAATTACATAAAAAAGTCGCATATATAATACTCACATCGAGTAATTAATGGTAGTTTCCTTTGTCTCTCGTTGGTCATTCCCATTTTTATCTTTCGTTGATTAGCGATGGTGCTGATAACGTGTTATGAAAGTAGAGAGAAAGGGAGAGAGGAGAAGAGAGAAACGGGTCGTTATCATCTTATTCCAATCGCCATAATATGTACATACACATATATTATATAGGATAAGGATGTCAGGAGTATAATGGGCATCCACAATACAATATATTTATAACACAATTAAAGTATTTGGATTATAGTGATGATTTGTAGACCAATAAAAAATTAGCAAACAACATTCCAAGTCGCTAATCCATACAAATAAAAACTGAACAATAAGATTTCTTTATTTCTCAACAACTTTCAATAGGATTACAACTTTAAAATTAAATACACAGGTTACTCCGGCTCCATATCAACGTTTCTAAACTTATGACTCTTTGATTCACATCCACAATATAAATACAGACTGCCACAAGTGATAAACAAAAATCAACAAACAAGGGAAGGAGAAAGAGCCATTAAAAATTCTAAAAATTTAGCATATAAGAGAAGGTGAAAGCAACCAGATTTTGAGGAGGAGAGTTGAGCATCATTCCCTGGGTTTGATGGCTTCAGACATGTATTTGAATCAACCATGATTTCCGAATAAAGAATTGCTTGACGAAGATCAGAACCACCATTTCTCAAGTGGTGATGAAGTAGATGATGATGAGTTCATGAGTACCCTTAATACGAGCTATGAGGACATGCTTTTTTATTATGGAACCACCATAAATATTTGAATATGGGACCATCAGAAACAGTGCAACAACAAAATATAGAGGCAACATCAACCGAAATTTTGGAATTTCTAGAATTTCAGCAACATTGCACACATGCGTCATCTAGAAATTTTGCTAATACATGGCTGCAAGTACAACATTCTGAGGTAACAACTCATCTGGAAAGGAGACAGTCATCTACACAAGGGCGTCCTCATAACTGCGCCAGGCTCAACAGTTCAAGCAAATTTATTCCAAAGGTCATGTTCACATGGGTTGTTGCAAGGCCAATATTTAATGAAGAAGGTGATTGCCCATTTGATTGGAAGATCGGAATCTTACCGTTCACTTACCAAGAAGCAGGAAAAAGACGTTCAAATTACAGAGTGTGAGGGGGTCGAAAAAGCAGGAGGCTAATGAGTGACCTCGTCTCTCGTGGGCGTGACGTTTCTTTTTGTCAAATCAAGTGTAATTGGATTTCCTTTGAGTTTACACCCAATTGACTAGTAATATAGGAGTCGCCATTCAGTTTTTAACGACAATGAGAAAAACTGAAAAAACCCGGTTATCGTGACATAAAGGGAGTGCAATTATGTTTCACCACGACGGCCATAGGTTCCCTTATGATCCCTGGTGTGGGGATCTCTCAACATACACCCGCAAGGTAGAAATTGAGGGTTCGGGGGACTGTAACTACCGAGAGGAGTACTCGCTCTTCGATAACTCCAGAGGCAGGATATCCTTACTAGCTCAGCATAAATAATTGAAGGGACATGCGTTAACTATTAAACTAACCTGAATTGATTTTAACAATATGCAACACATACTACTAGATCGATCGTGATTATCTGGTTTAGATTGATTTAAGGGACCTAGCATGATAGTTCAATTTCCCAAGATATTATCTTTATTAGGCGTGATAGAACAATCAGATTTAATAGTTTAACAGTTTTATAAAAGGGCGAGGAAAGCGATTAAATCATACGAAGGGACACATTACGACGCACCCTTGAGAGGTGTGTCACGGTTCTCAGAAAACTAAACACTTTGGCTTTACCATTTCTTCTTTTATTTAACGAATCTCAAGTTTCTGGGCTTAATTCTTCAGCTACAAGGGACAGGATACGTTCTGTTCGATTTTTAGATCGATTGCGACAGAACGCGGGATCCATTTCGCAGCGTGAGGCTTAGGCTTAGGGGTTGGAGTCAATACTCAGAATATGAATTGTGTGTGTGTTCCTTTCACGTCGAATTTGGGGCTATATTTATAGAAAAGAGTTCGTGGAAAGATAGAATTGTAGAGCTCTAATCCAAGAAGAATTAGGAGAGAACACGTACCAGGTACTGGGCGCTAAAGATTTCGTCGCCCAGCTCTAGGCGTTGAAAATGGGATCCAGGAAATTTCAGCGCCCAGGGCTGAGCGATGAAAATGATGTTTGGGCCGAGTTCTTTTTCAGATTTGGACTCTTAGAATCCGGAGTGTTTGAGACTTATCCGAGTCTTTTAGCGCGTATTAACTTTATGACGGAATGCGTTTGGGCCCGTTACGAACTCTAGGCTCGTTAGGATTTTAATTAATACGTAACTCTTATTTTCGAATCATATTAGGAATAGGATTCCTCTTGCAATTTCTATCTCATTTAGGATTTATGTTGGAGTGCAACACCTAATTCTGACAGGTTTCTATCTTTTATGACTTGCCACTTTTAACAACTACCCATTACAGCAGTAACTATTTTTAGCAGGTTTCCATAAATAGCAGGTTTCTATAAATAGCAGGTTTCGGGTGAAATGAAAAGGGTGATTGAGATTCGTTATTTTATAGGAGATGCGTTGCCAAGTGGAGATTTATGTTCTCATCATCGAACCTTCCCTTTCGGGAATGGGGACAAAAGTAGGTGTCCACAGTTAACCCCCACTTTGACTGAGTCTCGGGATGAGACGATGGTCAAAGTACTGGACGGAGTGCGTCACACAAGCCATAGTGTACGTGACTCGTTTTGCGAGGGTCTCACGAGCCCCCGAGTGATAACATTTGACTTAAGGGTCATCACTTGAAGTGTCGACATATCCCTCACGTGTCATTGGGATTTGTCAACGGATACTATAGAAACTCCCTCACTTTGTCATTGGAAGTATCTAAAGAGGCGTAGAAACTCCCTCACTTTGTCATTGGGAGTAGCTACAGATGTTTTCGAAATCAAAGCTATAAAGTGTAATTGGGCCTGGCCAAGCCCGATCACGAGGTAAAAATGTTTTTAAAGATTCTCATTTTCAGGGTTAGCTAAACGAGAAAACCCCCTTGTTTTTATGGGACGTAAAACGAAGGAAAATCCAGCACATCGTTCTTTTTAGGAAAAAACGGAAAACCAATCCTTTAATTTTTGGAAAAAAGGAAAACTACTCACATCGCTCTTTTTTTGGAAGAACGGAAAACCAATCCTTTAAAAAAAAAGGAAAACTACTCACATCGTTCTTTTTTGGCAAAACGGAAAACCAATCCTTTAATTTTTGGAAAAAATAAAAACTACTCACATTGTTCTTTTTTGGAAAACGGAAAACCAATCCTTTAATTTTTGGAAAAAAGGAAAACTACTCACATCGTTCTTTTTTGGAAAAACGGAAAACCAATCCTTTAATTTTTGGAAAAAGGGAAAACCAGAAAAAGTTATCGCTGCAGCGACTAAGGACCTGCGCGGTTAGTGGCGCAGACCCCGCCGGCTAAAGATGGCGAGCTAAGGGTGGACGCCCCGTCCGAAAGAAGTGGACGAATCTATTTTGAAGTTTGTTTGCTTTTTTTTTTTGAAAATAAGGACCTACGCGGTTTGTGACGTAGACCCCGCCGGCTAAAGATGGCGAGCCTATTTTGAATTTGAAGATTTTATTTTTCGAAAACTGAGGACCTGCGCGGTTAGTGACGCAGACCCCGCCCGCTAAAGGTGGGCGAGCTTCGTTTTGTTTTTTTGAAGAATTTATTTTCTTTCGAGGGATGCTCGGATTTAGTTGCAACCTGAATGTGGGTTGACAACGTGCTTAGACGGACCATTGTCTCGTGGTCATCATCCTTCATGGTTTTGAGCTAGTCTTTACGGCTCAATTTTGCCACTACCTGGGTCCTTGATTAGAGGACTATGTATAAGTATCAACGGCGACCTTTGTCTTGAGGTCGTAAACCAGTTTTATTTTTTGAGACATCCAAACACGGGACTTCATACAGCGTAGTCTGGGAATATTGTTTTAAGTCTGCATAATATATATTTTCTTTCGAGCCCCCAAGCACTCGTGCTTGACGGTCATTTCTTGTCAAAGAGGTTCCTTAGGGATACGCATTATGTAATGTCCTTGATCGTGTTTGGGATTGTGCTCGTAAGTGCGAGCGACCTTTGTAGTGGTGTGCTACTCTTAACAAAGCCGTGAGGTGCGACTTTCAGAAATCGGTAAATTTCGAGTCGAACGGATACAGCGGGGCCCTATAGAAGTCAGGGGCCCTTTTTTGGGTCTGGGATCATTTTCGGCGCCCATGCCTGGGCGTTAAAGATTTTGGCGCCCAGCTCTGGGCGCTGAAAATGATTTCTGGCGAGGTTTCTTGATGACACAGTTGGCCTCTTGTTCGTTCGTTTTTTTTCTTTTCTCCTAGAGATTCTATTTTTGGAACGAACCGTTCATTTGAGATCACCGTTGATTGGTGAATAACAATTATTTCTCGAGAAACCATAGCCGATTGGTGGACTACGGTGTTTGGCGTTTTTGGGCGATTATTTAAAGGGACTGTCACTCTTAAGGCGTGCAGTTATTGCAATAGTTGGGCGAATCTATATGGCCCGAGGAACATACCTTGAGGCGTAAGATTTTGATCGCTCTTGTATATATTTTTTTCTTTTGAACGCGTTCGTGAATGTTTGATACTTAGAATGATGATATGTATGTGTGAACGAACGTTCATAGAATGGCCGTTGTGTGCGGTCCATTAATCAGTTTGCTTGAATCATTTTTTTTAGCAATGACTGATTTTGAATAGTTTGCTTAGAAGCTTGATAGGGTTCAGGCCCATTCATGAAGTGGGCTCAAACATCGTGCCCTTTCGATTGTTCAAACATTTGCTTCGAGATTTTTTATTTTGCTATGGTTGTTTCGTAGCTTGGAGCCCCCAAGTATGCATGTTGGGATGCTTCCTTTTGGCGTACGATTTTTGTAGGTTCTTTCGAGAAAGATGCCTTGGGGTTCCGCTCGTGTAGGTGCGAGCTATCCCTTCCGTGGTAGGTAATATTTTGCTACCTTTAATCCTTAATGTAGAAGTCGTGTGGCTTGCATTTTGAATTTGGGCGATAAGTAGTCTTTGCCTCTTTTACACGTGCTCTTGGTCGTGCCTACATTAGTGCAATATGCCTTACTCTTTTTTTTTAGACTTGTACCGTGGGATGGTTGAACTTATGGTGCGACGTAGTTTGATCGGAGTTTTGGTGACTCGCGATTTTCAGTTACCCTTGTTAGTGGGGTGACTTTATATATTCTAAGTAGTGCTTAGAATTTGGGAGGGGTTTTAGCCATTCTAAGGTTTGTTTTACACGATCAAACCTTAGGATTGAGCCCCTATGACGTGTGTATAGCATTAGCGTCGAGAATTTGCGATAAAATCGTCATTTCGAGCATTTTTAGAGTGTTTTTCTCAAGCCCCCAATTGTAGCTACGGGATTGGCTTGGTGCTATAATGCTTGGCATACGTTTTTATGCATTTATGGTGACATGGATCATGAATAGTTTGAACCAGACTCGTTTAGTGCGAGATACGTTCGAGTAGTGATTTGCTACTTCTCTTGTAAATGTCGTATTGTACGACATTGCCATGGTCAAGGTAGTCACATGTTGAAGTGTGCCTTTACCAAAAGCTAGGTGCCTTTCTTTACCCATAATCATATTTAAAAATCTTTTTGACTCACTCGCAACGTTGAGATAAACGCATACTAAGATTAAACCAACGACTCTTTATTATGTTCGAAGAAGTCTTTGAAAATTATTTGAAATCCGAGTCCTACTGTGTACAATCCGAGGTGTCCTAAGTAGGTTGACTTATAGAAAGGTTCGTAGAGGATTACATGAGTGAATCAAAATACTGTTACGATTTTTGGAATGCTGCCTAAGGATTTGCTGGAAGCCAGGGTGCAGGCGTCAAGATATACTTGTGCCCGTTTGGCATATGCTTTAGGCTTTTAGGGCCATCTTTTCCAGAATTGCGGGAATATAAACCGTTTTCAAATTGACTTAGATTTACTTGGTGTATGTCTGCACAAAAGGTCAAGGTATACTTAGTTCTTTCCCTAGCTCTTTCATTTCAATTTTTAGCCCCCAGTTGCTATTATGTCTTCCCATTAACGATGCTTTTAGATTTCGATTTTAGATGCCCGTGTCATATGTCTGAGTAGGGTGAGCCTTGGTTAAGTGCCAAGTCCTATTGACAATGTCTGATTTTTTTCAAAGGGGATTCGCAAGCATTTGAATTACCATGAACGGGTGCCCCGAGTTCGAAGGAACGATGGGGCGACGCCGTAGAACAATCCTCTTTATTGCAAGCTTACTGCCTTTATTACTTGTTGGCGATTATGACTGTGTCTAGTGGTGAAAGAAGGTCTTTAAGTGAACGACTATGTCTAGTGGTGAAAGAAGGTCTTTAAGTGAGTTAGTTCGCTTTAGGGAGGGTCAAGTCGAGTACTTTAGAGGTCATGGACGCTTGCGCTAGCCCCCATTCAATTGAGGCAAAGCGATCTTTTGAGTCTTGGCTAAGTGCCTAGGAGTGTGAGTGCTCCTTCTGGCAAGGGTACGTGCCCTTATTATTTTTCGATGTGTGCTCATTTTGGCATCTTGATGACTTGACTTAAATTTTTCTTTCGACTTGGATTGCAAGTAATTAAATTTCAATAAGGGACTTTATTTCTTATTCTTGTTATTCTATAGGCTTTAATATTTTTGCAAATTGGTTGGACCGAATCATGGATTGCCTACGTATCCGCCTTAAATAGATTTAATTTGGAATCAGGTCTTGCGTAGTTCTTAGCCTAGAAAATGGTTTCTTAGAATGCTGATTTTAAACGAGTACGTTCGAGTGGAATCGTAATGTTTGAAATAGGGTGAAATAAGTGAAGTTTATTATTATTTTAATCTGCCACTTTGCCGTAAGCCAAAAATTTGTTTTATTTTTTTAAGTACATGTATTTGCACAAAAATCTTTTCATGTGTTTTTTGGTACGTATATCTGAATACGTGCTGTACCCCTCCAAGTGTTCGTTATTTTTCCGTGCATGTGCAGATAAAATGACGAGCACTTCTGGACAAAATTTGGCAGGCAGAGAGATTCAGCGCCCAGGCTGGGGCGTTAAAGATTTCGGCGCCCAGCCCTGGGCGCTGAAAATGATTTCTGTGCGGATCTTTTTTGGTGCGCTAAATGCTTCTTTTCCTTTCTTAAATGCTTCTTTTCTTTTTTTTGTGCGCTTTGCAAAGTTTTTTTTTTATTTTTTATTATTTATTTATTTTTATTATTATTATTTAATTTTTTTACGTTAAGTGTAGAACGTACTCTTCATTTGTTTTTTTTATTCGTGACTCAAGACGGATTGAAAGACGGGTCGAATGAGATAGGATAATTTGTATAGGTATTAGTCAAGCATGAGGATTACATCTGTTAGGAATCACAATTTGCAGCCTCGTGCTAGTGTCATGAGTTTACATCAACCAAGGTCAATGAGTAGCATGGGGACGGCTCAAGGGTATATTAACAGGATGTATCCAAACAAGTTATATGGTCATTATGCTAATGGTGATGCAAGAGCAGGTTTGGGTTTTGGAAATAATGGGTATGACGCACGTGTCAATGGCCGTACGTGGTTTGTAGTTGACGACAAGTTCAGGACCAAGAGTCGAGGTAATGGTTTCTTGGGTTATGGCAATGAGAATATGGATGGGTTAAATGAGCTGAGCAGGGGCCCCAGACTGAAGGCGTCTAAGAACATAAGGATTGGAAAGGGTAGACATCGTAGAACTTTATGATTTGGATTGGTTGACTCAATTCTTTTCCTTCGTTTACTTGGGTAAATTTCGCACTTTGGGAGGTACGGGCTAAGTATTTCATGGCTCGCTCTTTTCGCTCTCCCTTTTCTCTTTCTATTTTTTTCTTTCTTTTTGCTTGGGATTTCTCCCCAACATAAATCCTTCAATTTTTTATTTGGGCTAAAAGGTAGATGGTTGTGGTCTTTGAGTTACGAGGCGAGACTGAGTGAGCCTCGTTTAGTAGGCCTATAGTGGACCTTTAACTTTAGTAGGCCTAGGGTGGAGCTTTAGCTTTAGTAGGCCTAGGGTGGACCATTAAATTGTCTTACTTTGCAAGCGTATTTAGTCGTTTCTTAAAATGTGCAAATAGCGTAGATTCAAAATGTTGTTTTTACCTTATTGAAATTTAACGAAAGAATTACATCGAAAATAATTTTTTGCTTCTTTTTCAAATTCCAGTTTCTCGGATTTAACTGGAAGTTGTGATTTAGACTCGAACTTTCATTAATCTTTCTGATTATAACCCGTGTATGAATACAAGGAGGTGGCCTAGACTCAAAATAATGACGTGGCGTAAGCCTATAACACTAGACCAAGCGACTTTCGGATTTAGGCTAATTGGACCATAACTTTTGTTGGTTGACACTTTAGATTTTAACCCTTGGGTGTTCATTTGTCATGCGCCATTTTGCTTAATGTTGGCAAGGTAGTTAATTGGGGAGATCGAATTTTTATTTTTGCAAGACTAGAATCATTAGTGCGGCTTCTCTCTTAGCGTGTATTGCTTTACCCCAATGGTAGCCTTATGGCATGCCGATTTGGTTATTTTCATGGTTTGTCATGTTGCATTCATGGAAAATCTTTTAGTCCGTACTTAGGAATACTTCAAGGGGCGAGTGGCTCGAGAGGACTATGATAGTCGTGACCCAATGTGATCATAAGCCTTGAGGCCATTAATTTTTTGCCAATGGTATTGACACCTTAGGTTCACTTTGGGGGTTGTGCGACTATGGAGGAATGATTTTCAGAATGTGACTGTTTCCACTTTGCAAATACTATAATATATTCTTCTTGTTGGTGAGAGAGAGTATTGAGGCCGTAGATTCTTAGCAAGGGATTACATATGGGTGCTTATTGATTTAAATGTTAGGAAGGGAGACTCAATATGGTTTAACCTTTTAACTTGCAGAACGACACCAAGCATTAGGACCGATTCTATGGATAAGACAACTAAGACTTAGGATTTAGATTGTACTTTGGCATAGCCTAGTCTAGACTCGGATTTATTTATTTTTTATTCGAACATTATTTTTCTTTGAAAACTTTATTCGAACATCATTTTTTGAATTTTTTGCCCATGTGACATTCAAGGTTATTTTAATTAGCATGCTCGGTTTTGGTGCCGAACATTGTTGTCATAGGAGGCCTAATGACGACACAAAGAGTAGTTTATTTTATAAGTCGTTCTTAGAATTGAGTGCCTTTTCGTACGCCCTTGCAGCAATTTTCACGAATTTTCTTTCACTGCTACGTATTTTTTTTATGCGCGGGCACCGAGGCTGCTGTGCCTGACCAAAAGGCCAGGCAGCAACTTCAGCGCCCAGCTGTGGGCATGAGAATATTTGGCGCCAAGCCAGGGGCGCTGAAAATGCGTCCCTGACTGGTACTCGTATTCTGTTCGCGTATGTTTTTTGTAGATGCGACTTAATTTTGCGTGCTTGCCTAATAACGTCCTTTACGCGTTGTGCAGCGTTGTGGGATTCGTTACGGGCCCTCCTGAGCGTCGCTTATTTTTTGTGGCGATCGTTCGGGGTTGCGGAACACGTATCTTGGTATAACTCTTTGGCCAATTGGTTTATGAATGTTTGGGCAATTTTTAAGGTCGTTGGTTTTCTAGCATTATATGTCACACACAATCACATAATTCGCTACACATAACTAACATTACATCATGAGGCAAAATAATAATATGTCACGTAGTTTATGATAGGCTTCTATGGGTAGTATTTGCACCGGCTTGGTACCGCTTCTATCGCAGATCCAACACATGCCCCGGTCGAGGTAGTGCCTTCAACAGACGAATTTCGCCCAAGAGGCCAATCACGATGTAAGCCAAGGGGACATGCACCAATGAGAGGGACCTAATGGGCGAGCGATTGGGTTTGGGACGGGTGTACTACTAGCGAAAGTGCCGAGTGGACAACATTCGAAGCGTATGCACCCCCCGGTTGGCGATGGGTATCCTTAGTCCCAACTCCCGAGATGAAACATCCCAAGGGAGCCAAGATTCGTTATGCGGTTCTGCCCGTTCACATTAATATGCTGATTTTCGGGTCGTCCCAACTTGATGGGGAAATAAACGCGGGGTAGGATCGTTTCACCCTTCGGCTATTTTGATTACCTACGAGCACGAGTATTCCCTTCACTATCCCCAGTGGAGTCGCCACTGTGAGGGGGTCGAAAAAGCAGGAGGCTAATGCGTGACCTCATCCCTCTTGGGCGTGACGTTTCTTTTTGCCAAATCAAGTGTAATTGGATTTCCTTTGAGTTTACACCCAATTGACTAGTAATATAGGAGTCGCCATTCAGTTTTTAACGACAATGAGAAAAACTGGCAAAACCCGGTTATCGTGACATAAAGGGAGTGCAATTATGTTTTACCACGACGGCCATAGGTTCCCTTATGATCCCTGGTGTGGGGATCTCTCAACGTACACCCGCAAGGTAGAAATTGAGGGTTCGGGGGACTGTAACTACCGAGAGGAGTACTCGCTCTTCGATAACTCTAGAGGCAGGATATCCTTACTAGCTCAGCATAAATAATTGAAGGGACATGCGTTAACTATTAAACTAACCTGAATTGATTTTAACAATATGCAACACATACTACTAGATCGATCGTGATTATCTGGTTTTGATTGATTTAAGGGACCTAGCATGATAGTTCAATTTCCCAAGATATTATCTTTATTAGGCGTGATAGAACAATCAGATTTAATAGTTTAACAGTTTTATAAAAGGGCGAGGAAAGCGATTAAATCATACGAAGGGACACATTACGACGCACCCTTGAGAGGTGCGTCACGGTTCTCAGAAAACTAACCACTTTGGCTTTGCTATTTCTCCTTTTATTTAACGAATCTCAAGTTTCTGGGCTTAATTCTTCAGCTACAAGGGACAGGATACGTTCTGTTCGATTTTTTGATCGATTGCGACAGAACGCGGGATCAATTTCGCAGCGTGAGGCTTAGGCTTAGGGGTTGGAGTCAATACTCAGAATATGAATTGTGTGTGTGTTCCTTTCACGTCGAATTTGGGGCTATATTTATAGAAAAGAGTTCGTGGAAAGATAGAATTGTAGAGCTCTAATCCAAGAAGAATTAGGAGAGAACACGTACCAGGTATTCCTCTTGTAATTTCTATCTCTTTTAGGATTTATGTTGGGGTGCAACACCTAATTCTGACAGGTTTCTATCTTTTATGACTTGCCACTTTTAACAACTACCCATTACGGCAGTTACTATTTTTAGCAGGTTTTCATAAATAGCAGGTCTCTATAAATAGCAGGTTTCGGGTGAAATGAAAAGGGTGATTGAGATTCATTATTTTATAGGAGATGCGTTGCCAAGTGGAGATTTATGTTCTCATCATCGAACCTTCCCTTTCGGGAATGGGGACAAAAGTAGGTGTCTACACAAAGCAAAGGGACAATGGTGGCTAGAGTTCTTGAATCAGTCAACCAAAATGTCACAAGCTAGGGACATGCTCATCAATGAAATTGTACCAGCAATCAAGACAAAATGGCCAAATTAAATGGTGGATGCCACAAAACATGCAATATTTTTATTAGCATTATAACTAATCGATGTGAATGGTGGGGCGAGTATTGGGAAGATATTTTTATTTACTCAATTACTAGTTTTAATCACACAACCGTATTTTAAAATATTCTTAAATAGTATAATACTCCCTCCTTCCTGGAATACTCGCACCGCTTTTCTTATAAAGTCGTCCAGGAATACTTGCACTGTTTCTATAAAATGACATATATTTCTAATTTTATATTGTTTCTCTCACTTACCTAAGGTCTCACTTATATTCACCCTCCACCATTCTCAAAAGTTGACACATTTTACACTAACTATATTAAAAAATACTCAATATCAACCACTATATATTTAAATAATAAGTCAATTAGGTTGCCTTAAACTATGTGACGGTCAAACCGGTGCTAGTATTCCGGGACTAAGGGAGTAGAGTTTCAAAATTCAAAATTCTCTAAAAAAAATGTTGGGTCTGGATTAGGCAGGATATGAATACCCGGGCCGGTGATAAAGTTGAGATGATATTTTTAGGTCGGGTAAGAGGATGGAGGGATCATCCTCTGCACTCACCCCACTCCTCTTTGAAGTCACCACTAACTAAATAAAGTAGTCACCACTAACTAAATAAAGTAGAATGTGGAGGAAGGTGCATGTAAATGGTGGGGCGACTAGACAAGTATTAGCTAGATGGGTATGAATATCGAAGTAAACGATGGATGAAAATATCTTTATGTTTGACACAGGTGATGGACGGGATAAAAATAATTATATATACATGTACGCTTATTTATTTTCACTTTTTTAATAAATAAGCCACTGAATTGGGAAATAACAAATCTATACATAATTAGTTTTGATTAAAAGAATACATATGATATCTATTTAGATGACAATTGTCTATAACTATAATTTGGATTTAATACAAATTAAATATTTTCTATTGTAAATCGTTCATCGCACATGTATTATACTAGTTCTATTACCATTCCTCAAACCTTGCCCATAATCTCAAATCTCTCTCAACTATAAATGATTTACCCTACATGTGAGGGGGTCGAAAAATACGACGAAGCGCCTCTTAGGAAGAGTGTACGGCCCACACGACTTTTCCCCTCTGGATGTGGAAAGAATATTAAGTAAATAGGAACTAACTGTTGGCGTTAGCCCTTTTTTTACTAGTATTTAGTTGTCGCCATTCAGTTCTAAAAAACTGACAAAATCCGGTTGTCGTGATATGCCTGGAGTGCAAACATATGTGATTCACAATGGCCATAGGTTCACTTGTGATCCCTGGTGTGGAGATCCCTCAACGTACATCTAGCGGAGCAGAGATTGAGAATTCGGGGGACGTTTACTAATACGGGGAGTGCCCAGCATTAGCCCACGCGGCGCGATCCTTACTAGTTCAATTGTGACGATGATGGGATATGCGTTATGCTACAATACTACGCTTGATTGATTTTAATTCACATATATTTACTAACCAGATGTCAAAACGCTAATTTAGATTCATTAAAGGGGCTTAACAATAAACCGGTTTGTCCAAGAGTTATTTGATTTAGGCGTGAGCAATATAACAGAATAAAGTTGGCAGATTTATATGGTGGGGAAAGCAATAAACTATAGATTCAGATTACAGCAACGTGTAGGCTTTACTGCGGTTCTCAGGAACACTTACCACTCGCCTTAGCAGAGCCTCTTTTTAGCTTTTAGAACAACCTTTATACTGACTTTTAGATTTTTATCCTTCCTTTAATTCCGGCAGAGTTTCCTTTTAGATTACTTGGTTTTGGCTTATGAATTGGCAAGAACCTCGGTAGTAATTGGAATGGTTTAAATACGTGTATGCATGGATAGATTTCTGCTTAACAAGAGCTAATACGGTAGATTTGTTACGAATATGGGGCGGGACTTCCACAGAAACTTAGTATACCGGAGAGGGAAGAGAGAATTCAGAATATCAGAGGAGTGAGACTGAATTGATGAATCAAAAGGGATTGCAGAAGGTTTGTATTTATAGTGTAGGTAGTTGATCGAGGGGAAAACTAGGTCGTTACTAGTCCCTCCTAATCAAACAAATTACCTAAAATAACCACTATATACAAGTAAAGCAGTAAGCAAGGGTCGGAATCCACAAGGACTAAGGTGAGCTAATTTATGCTAATCGAACAACAAGCTAGGTCGAAACGAGTTGGAAAGTCAACTAACCAACTAAAACTAAATCAACTAAACTAAGAAATCAAAAGTAAACGAGGTTAGAGAATGGGTCAAACAACAACAAATCATGGAATGGACATAAAAGAATTGAAAATGGGGAAGATTCACAAGCACTACATAAATAAGCGTAGAATTCACAAATAGCTCCAACTATCTCCCGATGCGCGAGCAATTTCCCTAAGCATCAAGGATGAACTCTCGTTCTACCCTATCATACCCGGGGTAAATCAAAATTCCAATTCAACCACATAGTCAAATTTAGGTCGTTAATCCCTTTCCAACCCAACTAAACTACTCCAAGCAATCATGGAACACTTAATTGATCAAATTAAATGTAACATGTATTGGAAATGCCTAAACATGTAATAATTTACTCATGAAAATCCCTAATTTCCAATCACAAACACCCAAACCAATCAATGTTGAGTTTTCACCAAACCCTAACCAATAAACTACTCCATCAACATAAAAATATGAATTTATAGAAATTAACAACTAAAAACATGATTCTAAACAATAACAGCAACTAATCTAAACATGAATCATTAACCTAAACAAAAACAATTAAACTAATTAAAACGACAAAAAAATAACGCAATAAATGAAGAAATAAATGAAGAGAGAAGTAGAAAATTCTCATTGATTGATTGTTGGTTGCTCAATACAAATTGCCACACTTGAAATAGAAAAGTCCCAATTTTTCCATTGATTTTCCACTTTCTCTCTCTCTCCAAAACTAAGCATAAACCTTAAAAGTGTTCTAAGTATTTACATGGTTTCAAGTTTCCCCAAATATTAGGTATTTATACTAAAAGTTAAAAGAAAAGAAATCAAAGAGGAGAAAGAAAAGAAAAAGAAAATCTGAAAAGAAAAAGAAGGAAAAGTAAATAAGACAAAGAAACTAACAAGAATTAAAAGAAGAATAAAAGAAAAGGAAAAGAAAATAAAATAAAATAAATTTTTAAAAAAAAGAATCTAAAATCCCCCCAAGCTACCAGACCCACACCCCTTTTAATTTTCCTTTGGGGAAATTCCCATTAGTACACTCTTATTATTGACTTTTGTCACTGGTACACTCACTTTTAATTATATTGGCAATGATACACTTAAACTATTAACTTCCTTAATATATATCTTGACTTTTTTTATTAAATAATTTAACTATAGTTAATTATTTGGATTAAAATCTAATATACATATATAAAGGAGGCATATTTGATGAAAGATTAGAGCGCCACCTAGGATTACTAATGGTTTCGGCCAATGAAAAATAAGATTTCTAATTTCTTTTTGAATTAAAAAAAATCAAGTTCCACGTAGATATTTTAATTAATTAATTATTAATATATACAACTCCATCGAAACAAACACTCTAATAATTAATAAATAATCGATTGCCACGTAGATAATTAATTAGGTGCTACATAGATATTTTAATTAATAAATTAATTACTAATATATACAACTCCATCTAAAATCAAACACTCTAATAATTTAAAAATAAATCTAAAATAAAATTCATCCAAAATCAAACAATAATCTAAAATAAAATAAATAAATTTCAATTTAAAATCAAACATTAATCCAATATTAGAGCGCCACGTAGAAAAATCTAATGGCTTCGGTCAATGGAGGAATATTTGCTGAAATATTAGAGCGCCACCTAGGATTACTAATGGTTTCGGCCAATTAATGAAAAATAATATTTCTAATTTCTTTTTGAATTTAAAAAATCAAGTGACACGTAGATAATTAATTAGGTGACACGTAGATAATTAATTAGGTGCCACGTAGATATTTTTATTAATTAATTACTAATATATACAACTCCATCGAAAATCAAACACTATAATAATTAAAAAATAATCGATTTCCACGTAGATAATTAATTAGGTGCCACGTAGATATTTTATTTAATTAATTACTAATATATACAACTCCCTCTAAAATCAAACACTCTAATAATTAAAAAATAAATCTAAATAAAATCATCCAAAATCAAACAACAATCTAAAATAAAATAAATAAAATTCATTTTAAAATCAAACAATAATCTAAAATAAAATAAATAAAATTCAACTTAAAATCAAACCTTAATACAATAGTAGAGCGCCACATAGAAAAATCTAATGGTTTTCCGCCAATGAAAAATAAGATTTCAAAATTAATTTTGAATTAAAAAAGTCGAGTGCCACGTAAAGAAATGATTAACTTTCACGTAAATATTTTTTATTAATTATTTATTAATATTACGCATATACATTTTCATCCAAAAACAAACACTTTCATAATAAAAAAAAATCTAAAATGAAATTCAATGCAAAATCAAAAACTAATCTAATCTAATATATAAAAGTAGTATATACATAGGATTTTTATTTAAACATAACAATTTAATAAAATCCGTGCATCGCACGGGCTAAAATCTAGTAAAAAATAAATAAAACCTAACTTTTTTTTATAAAAGCTAGAAACCTAAAACCACCACTCGACAATATTGATAATGATACCTCCTGCAACTTCTCTAATACATTCTCAATCCTTTTTATTTCTGCCTCCACCTCCTTTGGTTTCTTCTTGGTGATGAAGAGTGCACGAGTACAAGTGTCGCCTTTAGTTTTCCTCACAATCCTTTTCACCGTGACCCAACATACCACATACATAGCAAAAGCAGCTTTTTCGTATCGAATCGGGACATCCTCAATTACACCACTTCTCATCTTTGTGGGCTTATTGGCGTCGATCTTTACCCTTAACCAAAGACACTTATTAATGCCCACAATGTGTGATTTATCTATACACATATACTCCCCCACCTAATTTCCAATTACACGTGCATTATTCTAATTATACCCCCCTTTAAATGGCAAATCATATGATGCCCTGACCCAAAAAGGAATTTAATGCAAAGGTAATTCATAGGGCCATGTGTTACCTTGCTTATCATTCAGAATTCGAGATAAACGAGCCTTCGAGTTTGAAGAAGAAGAAGAAACTAGGATAAACCCTAGAAAAAAAAACCCCAAAAGATAAACCCTAGAAGAACACAACAATATAGCCCGTAACTTTGTAACTAAAATTGGATTAGCCTAAAAAGTATACTTATAAAGAGAATTTTGGTACTTTCACTACGGCTTATAACTTTGATATTTTTTTTTCTTCTAAGTCTATGATTTACTATGGTTTACCTATTTAATGAAAAAAATCAGAATAATAAGGAAACTAATAGTTCAAGTGTACCATTGACAATATAATTAACAGTGGGACAGTGAGTGTATCAATGGAAAAAACCAATAATAAGAGTCTACTAATGGGAATTTCCCTTTCCTTTGTTGCGTTTGATGGGATCACCATCCCGTAGTTCGCCATGTCCCTCCTTCACACCTCTGCCTTAGCAATTCCTCATCACCGTTAATCATCATCTATCATCGTCACCTATCATCATCAATCATTGTCACCTATCATCATCAATCATCATCGACGCCATCCATCATAGGGATATCAGTGGGGCGGGTTTCGTGGGAGACCCGCCCCGCATTCGCCCCAAGTAGGCGGAGATGGAGGTAGGTTTGGCGGGTGATGGGGCGGGGATGGGTATAGAAATCGTACCCGTCATGGGTGATGGGGCGGGTGTGGATTTTGTGTTGAACCCGCCCCATCCCCGCCCGCCCCGCCCCATCCCCACTCGCCCCGCTTCATACCCGCCATGGGTGATGGGGTGAGTTTGTATTTATGTGCATGTTTAGGTGATAATATGAATTTAGGTGAGAATTTTAAGTTTTTTGTTTAGATTTTTTTTGTTATGACGGGTATTTTTTCGATTTTATATGTCTCTTTAGTCGTAAGGTATTTTTTTTTCTAAAGTAACTTTCATTACTTCGTACATATGGAAAATATTTGCTTAATAAGAAAAATTAGGCGGATATTGGCGTGGGTATGGGGCGGGGATAAGACGGGGATGGATACCCAGTTGGGTGGTGGGGCGGGGATGAATTTTAGTTTATACCCGTTGGGGCGGAGATGGGGATGAATTTTGTACCCGCTATGGGTGATGGGGCGGGAATGGGGATGAAAATTTTAGGTGGCGATGGGGATGGAGGGACATACATCCGCATCCGCCCCGCACCATTGACATCCCTAATCCATCATCTACCGTCACCTTTGATTTCAAATCCTTTGTGGGAATTCAGCCATGTCCTCAAGTTTAGCGCCGACGCTCCTCCTTCAATCGTGGCCATTAATAACCATGATCTTCAATCAATCAAACTGTAACACCCTAATAATTCCTTGCTTTTATAAAACCATTTTTCAACTTAAAATAAAGGAATTACTAAAGCATTACCTCCACCGTGATAACGGTTAAGGCTATTAACAGAATTACGGAGCGAAATTTAATGTCAACTAACTTTTAAAAAAATAATAAATGAAATGTTGAGGCTTCCTACAATTTGGAACCATAATGGCCCAAAACCCAAAGTATAAATAATTCAAACGTTTCAAACATAATTAAAATAAAGTTAAATAGTTTCAAGTAGAAAACATGCAACTCTCTCGATCATCCCAAGCCACCTGATTTCCGATCTACCAACCTGCTATTTTATTCTACTCCCCATCAATGCAAGTGCAAATGATAGATCATCATAGGGTCATTAAAGCAAAGGCCATGACCAAAACACACAAAGCACGTAGTCAGCAAAAGCTGAGTACTTACAAGCATAGAGTAAATGAAGCTAAAACATGCATCACTCACTAAGTACTAATCAACATACAAAAGCCATATAATAATAAACCATCACTTGTGAATACAAGACTCGACTCTTGACTCGACTCTTGACTCACAATTTAATTAGAATAAGCTTCGAACGGGCCAAAAGAAAGTTCCATAAAGGAAAGGTGATGGGAGCCAACCATACACCAAAGAAAAAATAATAAAATCGGGTCATACCGAGTGTCGGGCCATACCGACGGAATTCCTGCGCATAATATAAATGAAACAACTTCTTGTATCATTAGTAGGAGTACGAGCTTTCCGGCAAGACTCCCCCCATTGTTCATACTCAAGGTATATACGTTCCAAGAGTTTTGAAGCTTGTTCCGCTTGCACTTTACGTTTATTAATATTTTATTACAGGCGAACTCAAGACTCACCAACATGCACACATACAATTAATAAACAACAACCAAAACAATCTTATTTTAAATGCTTTTGGACTTGTGATCAACAAGGCAAGACACTTGTGAAATTACTACCATGTTCCTCTTCACCAAAGTGAGACTCCACATCATGCACATTAACATGAGGGTTGTGCCCTTGCACGACAAATCCTAATTCATTTAATACATAATATTCCCAACTGAACCCTACATGTGCGGTGGCTTACGTGAGCTAACCCTTCACATGTGGTAAAATAAATAGTACAACGAGGTACGAATAATTGGCTCAAAGTATGCTAGACATCCTGTTAGGTTATGATTCATATGACAAAACATAAATCATGCGGAAAAACCATAAAGCCAGGAAAGCATATTATTTACACATAATCATTTAGCATAGTTTAGATGCATACACTTTGTTGCGTGCCCTCCCTAGCTGCGCCCGAACCGAACAAGAACAAGTCTTTAGAACTCCAAGTGTCGTCCCTCCGTAGTTAGTCCACAGCACGTCCGGATCCGCCTTAAGCTTGATCAACTAGAATCTCCTTTAAGGTACTTGGAATTTTCGGCTAGTTGTAGGCAATTGTGTGACTGAATTTTGCTCTCAAAATCACTTTGAATACTTGAATACTCGATTTAAATTATGAGCCCTTAACTCATATTTATAGGCCAAGGAATAAGTAATCGAATCCTACTAGGATACGAATTAATTAAATTAGAATCCCAGTAGAATTCTTATTTAATTAATTTATCTTTTAGGATTAGGAATTTAATCATTAAACAAATCCTATACTCTTTAGGTTTCGTATGTGAACACAAACTCTACACGAGCATGACCCGCAAGCGTGCAGGCCACGCCCGCGCACAGCCCACACGGCCGCTCTGCCCACGCGAGCTACAAGCCCACGCGAGCTGCAGCAATGCTCGCAGCCCACTGCTCGCAGCTGTCCGCGCTGCCACGGCCTGCTGGGCCTGGCCTTGCGCTGGGCCTGGCGTGGCCTTGGCTGTTCGTGTGGCGTGCTTGGCTTGCTGGGCGATGGCCCGGCTTCGTGTTGGGCCTTCGTCTGGCAGGCCTCGTCCGATGCTAATTCGTCCAATACGCTTCCGATTAAATTCCCGATTCCGGAATTTATTTCCGATACGAACAATATTTAATATTTTCGATTCCGGTATTAATTTCCGTTTCGAACAAATATTTAATATTTCCGTTTCCGGAATTATTTTCCGATTCCGATAATATTTCCGATTCTGACAATATTTCCGTTTCCGGCAATATTTCTGATTCCGGCAATATTTCCATTTCCGGTAATATTTTCCGATACGTACCATGTTTCCGTTTCCGGCAACATCTACGACTTGGATAATATTTATATTTCCGATACGATCCATATTTCCGTTTCCGGCAATATCATCGTTTCCGGAGTATTCATTTCTTGCCTGTGACGATCTCAGCTCCCACTGAAACCAAGATCCGTCGATTCCGAATATCCATAGATGGAGTATTTAATGCCATTAAATACTTGATCCGTTTACGTACTATTTGTGTGACCCTACGGGTTCAGTCAAGAGTAAGATGTGGATTAATATAATTAATTCCACTTGAAATGAAGCGGCCTCTAGTCAGGCATTCAGCTCACTTGATCTCACTGAATTATTAACTTGTTAATTAATACTGAACCGCATTTATTAGACTTAATATTATATGCATACTTGGACCAAGGGCACTATTTCCTTCAGTCTCCCACTTGTCCTTAGGGACAAGTGTGCATTTACCTAATTCCTTTGTCGCTCGATGCTTGCTCTTGAACATAAGGTAAGAGTTGTCATCCTTATTATGTCCAGAGGTGTTTCTCGATTTCAGAGTTCAACTGATCAAATAAACAGATAATCATAGCCTATGATTCATCCGAGCACGGCCATGCATTTTATAGTTTCTAGCTCTCCGAGTGGCCTTGTACAACTTTTAAGCATCTCATCCCGATTTATGGGAGGACAATCCCAATCTTGCGATCTTGAGATTAGACTTCGTTTGATAGGTGATTACCTGAGCGTTGCCTTTATAGCCTCCTTTTACGGTGCGACGGTTGGTCAACGTCAAAGTAACCAGTTCTCAAACAAGTAAACTCAAATCACTCAGGTATTGAGGATTTAGTGTCTAATAATTTTAATGAAATTTACTTATGACAGATTTTCATCTCTTTCAGTAAAGTTTCATAGGTCTATCCGATACTAGTCTTCCCAAAGTAAGTATCTATGCAAATGATTGCGACATTGCCATGTCCACACAGTTCAAGAAACAGAACTACTAGTCATCTTGCATTCTAGTCGTCTAACGTTTTCTATGCGTCCAATTTTATAGAAAACTCCGACCAGGGACCATTTTCAACCTTTGACATTCAAGTTCACTTGATAGACATTTCTTAGTCACAGGACAGGTCCTGACAGTCTATCTTGAATATATCGTCAAATTGAAGGGACTCATCATTTAATAAACCACAAATTAAATGGAAAAATGAATTCTATTCATTTATTGTGAATGATTAACCAATAATGTTTTACAAAGAATTAAACTCTAAAACTTTAAAACATTAAATAAGGACATCAAAGCCATTCTCCAATATGCTTGATTCCCATAGCTGCAGTGTGCGAGTTGTGCTTCGCCTGCGGCAGAGGTTTAGTCAATGGATCTGATATGTTGTCATCAGTTCCAATCTTTCTTATCTCGACTTCTTTTCTTTCAACGAACTCTCGTAGAAGGTTAAATCTACGAAGTACATGCTTGACTCTTTGGTGGTGTCTAGGCTCCTTTGCATGTGCAATAGCTCCGTTATTATCACAATACAGGGCTATTGGTCCTTTAATGGAGGGGACTACACCAAGTTCACCTATGAACTTCCTTAGCCATATAGCTTCCTTTGCTGCTTCATGTGCAGCAATGTACTCCGCTTCAGTTGTAGAATCCGCAATGGTGCTTTGCTTAGCACTTTTCCAGCTTACTGCTCCTCCGTTGAGGCAGAAGACAAACCCAGACAGTGATCTGAAATCATCTTTGTCGGTTTGGAAACTTGCATCCGTATAGCCTTTAACAATTAATTCATCATCTCCACCATAGACCAGGAAGTCATCTTTGTACCTTTTCAGGTACTTCAGAATGTTCTTGGCAGCAGTCCAATGTGCCTCTCCTGGGTCTGACTGGTATCTGCTCGTAGCACTGAGTGCGTACGCAACATCCGGGCGTGTACATATCATAGCATACATTATTGAACCAATCAATGATGCATATGGAATCCCATTCATTCGTCTACGCTCATCAAGTGTTTTTGGGCACTGAGTCTTGCTTAGAGTTATTCCATGAGACATGGGTAGGTAGCCTCGCTTCGAGTCTGCCATCTTGAACCTATCAAGCACCTTATTGATATAAGTGCTTTGACTAAGTCCAATCATCTTTTTAGATCTATCTCTGTAAATCTTGATGCCCAATATGTACTGTGCTTCTCCTAGATCCTTCATCGAAAAACATTTCCCAAGCCAAATCTTGACAGAGTTCAACATAGGTATGTCATTTCCGATAAGTAATATGTCATCGACATATAATACTAGGAAAGCAATTTTGCTCCCACTGACCTTCTTGTATACACAAGATTCGTCTGCGTTCTTGATGAAACCAAAGTCACTGACTGCTTCATCAAAACGTATATTCCAGCTCCTGGATGCCTGCTTCAATCCGTAGATTGATTTCTTTAGCTTGCATACCTTTTTAGCATTCTTTGGATCCTCAAAACCTTCAGGCTGTGTCATAAACACAGTTTGTGTTAAAACGCCGTTTAAGAAAGCGGTTTTGACATCCATCTGCCATATTTCGTAATCGTAATATGCAGCGATTGCTAACATTATCCGAATAGACTTTAGCATTGCAACTGGTGAAAAGGTTTCATCGTAATCCACACCGTGGACTTGCCTGTAACCTTTTGCAACCAATCTAGCTTTGAAAACTTCAAGTTTCCCATCCTTGTCCTTTTTCAGTTTGAAAACCCATTTGCTTCCAATGGCTTGGTAGCCATCTGGCAAATCGACCAAATCCCATACTTGGTTTTCTGACATGGAGTCTAAGTCAGATTGCATGGCTTCTTGCCATTGCTTGGAGCTGGGGCTCGTCATAGCTTGTTTGTAAGTCGCAGGTTCATCACTTTCAAGTAATAGAACGTCATAGCTCTCGTTCGTCAAAATACCTAAGTACCTTTCCGGTTGAGATCTATATCTTTGCGATCTACGCGGGGTTACATCTCTAGATTGACCATGATTCTCACCAGATACTTCTAAAGATCTCTGAGTTTCATCTTGAATGTCATCTTGAGAATTCTCTAGAGTTTGTTGTTCGACTCGAATTTCTTCGAGGTGTACTTTTCTCCCACTTGTTATTTTGGAAATGTGATCTTTTTCCAAAAAGATACCATCTCGAGCAACAAACACCTTGTTCTCAGATGTATTGTAGAAGTAATACCCCTTTGTTTCCTTTGGATAGCCCACAAGGATACATTTGTCAGATTTTGGATGAAGTTTGTCTGAAATTAATCGTTTGACGTATACTTCACATCCCCAAATCTTAAGAAAAGACACTTTTGGAGGCTTTCCAAACCATAACTCATATGGAGTCTTTTCAACAGCTTTAGACGGAGCTCTATTTATAGTGAGTGCAGCTGTATTTAGTGCATGTGCCCAAAATTCTAATGGAAGTTCGGCCTGACCCATCATTGACCTAACCATGTCTAGCAAGGTTTTGTTCCTCCGTTCCGACACACCGTTCCATTGTGGTGTTCCAGGAGGAGTCAATTCTGATAGAATTCCACATTCTTTCAGATGGTCATCAAATTCATAGCTCAGATATTCACCGCCTCTATCAGACCGCAGTGCCTTAATCTTCTTGCCTAATTGATTCTCTACTTCACTCTGAAATTCCTTGAATTTATCAAAGAATTCAGACTTATGCTTCATTAGGTAGACATAACCATATCTACTGAAGTCATCAGTGAAAGTGATAAAGTAGCTGAAACCACCCCTAGCATTTGTACTCATTGGTCCACATACATCTGTATGGATTAAACCCAATAGTTCAGTTGCTCTTTCTCCAACTTTAGAGAAAGGTTGCTTTGTCATTTTGCCAAGTAAACATGATTCGCACTTACCATAATCCTCTAAGTCAAATGGTTCTAGAATTCCTTCCTTTTGAAGTCTTTCCATGCGTTTCAAGTTAATATGGCCTAATCGACAATGCCACAGATAGGTGAGATCTGAATCATCCTTTTTGGCCTTTTTGGTATTTATGTTATAAACTTGTTTGTCGTGATCTAATAAATAAAGTCCATTGACTAATCTAGCAGATCCATAAAACATCTCTTTAAAATAAAACAAACAACTATTGTCTTTTATTAAAAAGGAAAATCCCTTAGCATCTAAGCAAGAAACAGAAATGATGTTTTTAGTAAGACTTGGAACATGGAAACACTCTTCCAGTTCCAAAACTAGCCCAGAGGGCAACGACAAATAATAAGTTCATACAGCTAATGCAGCAATCCTTGCTCCATTTCCCACTCGTAGGTCGACTTCACCCTTGCTTAATTTTCTACTTCTTCTTAGTCCCTGAGAATTGGAACATAAGTGTGAGCCACAACCTGTATCTAATACCCAAGAAGTTGAATTAACAAGTGTACAATCTATAACGAAAATACCTGAAGATGGAACGACTGTTCCGTTCTTCTGATCTTCCTTTAGCTTCAAGCAATCTCTCTTCCAATGCCCCTTCTTCTTGCAGTAGAAGCATTCGGATTCAGAAGTGGGTTGACTGACCTTCCTCTTTTCAGATTGGCGCCAGTTTGCTTAGTTGGGTTGGCCTTCTTGCCACCTTTCTTAGCATTCCTCTTCTTTCCAGATTTCTTGAACTTGCCCCCACGCACCATAAGCACATCTTGCTTATCACTTTTGAGCGTCTTTTCAGCGGTCTTCAGCATACCGTGAAGCTCAGTGAGAGTTATGTCCAGACTATTCATACTGTAGTTCAGTTTGAACTGATCATACCCGTTATGAAGCACTACTACAAAAATGGGCGAAGAGACCCTTAATAAAAGACTCATCGAACAAGATAACGGGTCTCTTTAAAATAAGAGATCTAATTTCAGTGATAAGGGGTCTCTTATGTATGTTGGATCTCAGATATCAATATATAGAGAGACCACTTAACTAAGCCAACGGGTCTCTACATTGTGTTGGGCCCCGCTTAACTGTTGCTTGTGAAAACAGAGAGAGAAAGATGAGATCTAATAATAAGAACACGGGTCTTTTCCCCGTTTTAAATAAAAAAAAAATGTGAATGCTTTTAATCTTGACCTTGTGCACTCTCTCTCCCCTTAAACTTGCGTTGGTCCTGCTTCCAATTCCCATCTCACTCTCCTTCACCCTCTATTCATCGGCCGCATCTCAGACTTCCACAAATTCCAGAGGGGAACGCACCTTTAAATCACCGATGAATCCACCGGAAAAGGCGCGGTTGGAAAGGTCTGACAGTGAATCGGTGCGGTCGTCGTCTCTTACGTTGTTCGATTTGAATGGTCAACCGTTTTGAACACTGAATCTTCTATTACTGTAAGATCTTATTATCATAATTGTTTGATATTTCGGCCAATTTTTTAATGATTCTAATTGATTTTGATTAAGATATGTAAATATGGGGGTATTTTTAGGGTTTTGTTGATTTGCATTTTAAATCTGTTTTTGTGGATCGTTGGATCTGGATTTTCTGTTCTTTTGATTCTCATTGATTTTTCGGTAGTCAAATTAGAGATTGTTCATTTCATTATCGTGAATCGCTTTCGTCTCATATTTTTATCAGTGAATGTAAACTAATTGGTTTGTTTTGGGGAATTTTAACCTTGAAGTGGATGATTTTTGATATGATTTGTGAATTATGGTACACTAATTGGTTTGTTTTTGGGATTTTGAACCTTAAAGTGGATAATTTTTGGTAGCCTATGAATTACAATATTACTTTGATGATTTTCTATTTGGTATATGCTTTTACTATGGTTCTGCTTTATTCGTGTTTTGTTTATGTACCTGTTTCTATTCTTACTGGTACAATATATATGGCTGGCTAGCCTTAGATTTTATTTGAACTCCGGTCAAATTATTCACGAATGTTATATCTTCGTCCATCATTTGCAACATATGGATATTGACCCTCCTACTTAATGAAAGAACATGTCTGACATAAAGAATCCTGGTATGATATGTTAGAATATGAATTACATAACGATAATACTAATCAAACATATATTGAACAACAATAAATGTAGCCCTTCAACAGAATTAGATACTTGCAGCCAAATGAATCATTTCATAAACTATTACTGCTTAAGCTCTCTTCACCACTATTACTGCTTCTGGCATTGGTCCCGGGTAGTTGTACCCTATCACTGGTTGTGTCTGCCTTAAACAGTTTATTGCCCCTGGCTCATTCCAGTCACTTCCACTGGTTTTCACATAGATCAAATTCCAATGTGTTAATGGTCAGTTTCATGTTAAATATGTCCTAAGTGCTAAATTAGCAGAACATATGAGAATGTATCATGTATATTAGTCTTTGTGGACATGTTTCCAACTTTTCAGACCTAGGGAAATACTTAGGAGTGAGGTGATTTCTATTGTCTTTACCAGCTAAAACTTACTTTTAGTTATTAAGACTTAGTTTTGTTGATTTTCAAGTGCTAACATGCAATTACTAAACAAAGCCCCATTTTTGTTGATTAAAACTGATATTAACTTAGGATTAGTATCTATAAGGATTGAGAGAACAAGGCCTACGCCTAGAGTGATATACCAAAATGCACATAAACATAATTTGGATTTGGATTCAATTTTAGAAAAGGTTGACATATTTGCTTACAAGTACACCGATAGTTCTTATGCAACTCGATTCAGTTATAAGATGCATTTGTATTAGTTGAAGGGATGTAGATTTTTTCCATGTCCTACTGTTTTGGCATTATCAGATATTTCCGGGAGACAAGTGAAGAAAAAACGGGACATGCTGAAAAGTTAATGGAATGTTAGGTAATTAGCAACATGTTTATAGTGTCTTTTCTCTGTTGAAGTTTTAAAAGCTTTTGAAATGGTACTGATGATATCACTTGTCTTTCTCATAACATGAGAGGAAGAAGGGTGAAGCCATGTTCAATTCTTACGCCACCATCAAGCCTTTGAGCGGGATGAAAAGGGAGATGCACCATAAGGTATGATTTATGTTCTGTCATTTGTAGAAGTTGTGACTGAGATGTTGATGTACATATATACCTTTGGTTAACATCTTATTCTTCCAATTGTAGTTTTTTTTTATTGAGATATTTCCTGATTGAGGTGTAGCTGGAGTGGAATGCGCTGAGTGTGCTATAACTGCCTACGGGAAACGAAGGTGACAATGACCTTGATCACTCTAGTTGCAGCTTTGACAGCCTGATCTTGTAAGGACGATGATTTTGGTAAGTTATAACAACATTTCAGATTCTTCCTCCATAAAGTGACACATGAGTATCAAAATGCTATTGTCTCTATTGTTGATTTCTGGTAAATGTTGCAGCTACTATGGCATTCCCGGTCAGTAATTTATGAAGATTGCTGGTTAGCATCGTCCATTTTCTGGAAAATCTACGGTGTAGTACTTCATAGATATACGGAGTACTTTTTTTAGTGGGTTTATATAGGCTGAAATAAGATTTAATTCTTGTACTTATACAATTTTTGTATATTAGACGTAAATTTTAGATTTATGAATGTGATCGATCATGAATGAATAATTTGTAATTGTGTGTATAAGATTTTAGATGTAATATTTATTTCTTATTAGATTGGTACTTTTGTTGAACTTTAAGCAATTTTAATATGTATGACATGTCGACATAAATAATTTTTTTTTTAAATAAAAATTCATCAAAGAGACCCGTTAGGTAAGATACTGGGTCTATACTGAACTATTTATTTTTAAATAAAAACTTGGCAAAGAGACCCGTTACGTGAAATAGGGGGTCTGAGTTTGTTGAATAAAAAAAAATATAAATTAGCAAAGAGACCCGCTTTCTTACATATGGGGTTTGAATTTATTGAACAAAGAGACCACATATCTTTAAGAAAGGGTCTTTTCCCCTTCTTAATTATTTTTAGTATGCTATACATAACAGACCCCATTTCTTACATAAGGGGTCTCTTGTTTCTAATAAAGAGACCCCCTCTAGATGGGGGGTCTCTTTTAAAAAGAGACCCCCCTATCTAGAGACCCCCTCAAAAGGGGTCTCTTTTGCTATTTTGGACGGGTCTCTTTGCCCATTTTTGTAGTAGTGAAGAGAATGGAGGATGGTGTCTACAGCCATTTCCTGAGAGAATTTCTGATCCAGCCGACTCATATTCTCAATGAGTCCAATCATTTTGAGAACATGTGGACTTACGGACTCGCCTTTCTTAATCTTGGTCTCAAGAATTTGCCTATGAGTCTCGAATCTTTCGACCCGAGCCAGTGCTTGGAACATGTTCTTTAACTCACTGATGATCGTGACAACATCTGAGTTGATGAACGTTTTCTGTAGATCTGCACTCATGGTTGCAAGCATTAGACATTTCACATCCTTGTTGGCATCAATCCAACGATTGAGGGCTGCCTGAGTGACCCCTTCGCCTGCAGCTTCGGGCATCGCCTCTTCCAGGACATACTCCTTTTCTTCCTGCATAAGAACTATTTGCAAGTTCCTTTGCCAGTCAAGGAAGTTTTTCCCGCTCAACTTCTCCTTTTCGAGAATTGATCGAATGTTGAATGAATTGTTGTTTGTCATAGTTAAAACTACAATTGAAAAGAATAAACAAATAAATAACCATTCACAGTTTCTCTTAATAAACTTAAATTCTAGCATACATGCATAATTCAATGTTCATTAAGCATTTTATTCAAGTTATGTGTTCCGGCAGGTGTGAATAAAATGATTCCAAGATCCTAAAATCCATTGAAGAATTAGGCACATTATGTATTTAGACTCAATTCTAAAATCTTTTAGGTAAGCAAAAGCCTTTTACTAATAGTCTAGAAACTACTCTTGGTTGATAGGTACGTCTAAGAACTTATTAGGTAAACCTATCGATTTTGCCACGACATAAAAGGACTCCTTACTTATATCGTTGAGTTTCACCAAAACTAACATGTACTCACAATTATTTGTGTACCTTACCCCTTTAGTATCGATAAGTAACACCTCGCTATGGCGGAAAACTATTACTAAGATCGATGAAGAAAGGATATCCAAGTAAGTGTTATTTTGGCATGGCACCTTTTAACTCAATTTTTAAGTTTGGAACTTAGGGCTCTTACTATGTTGGTTAGATTTTAAGTGAACTAAAATCCTTAATCATGCAACATAAGCAAGCTTTGATCTCATGCATATTTAAGACATATTTAAAAGCAATAAATAACTTAAAACATGCATAAGATAAATGTGATCTAGTATGGCCCGACTTTATCTTGAAGCTTCAACTTCAAAGTCCGTCTTGAAAATCTCCCTGGGAGGCGCCATTTTCTTCAAATAGGATAAGCTATAATTAAACTAATTACAACTATTTGATGGTACGCAGACCATATTTGAATTCAAAAATAATTTTGGTACTTTAGACCAATTACATTCAAATTAATGGTACGCAGACCATATTTTCTATCCTATTTGGGCCATACTAGTCACTTCATAACCTGCAAAACAGTACATATACAATATATACCATTCACCCATTCATTATCATGAATGGCCCACATAGCTGGTTAGTAAAACACTTTATGCATCACATAAATATTTGCAGCAATTAAGGGCACCAATAATCTACCAATTATTCCGTCCTTATTAATTCTAATCAAGTTGTTTAACCTTAAGGGATTTGTAGACCTAATCAAGAGTTTATGACTAAAATTGCTCCCACTTAAACCAATAACTTTATATGTTTTACGAATTTTAAACATAAAAATGTATTTCCAGTCTAACCGGAAACATACAAGTTTAATTAAAATTTAAAGCTCATATAAAATTATAATTGAATCCATTTATTTAATTTATTTTCAGTTGAATTAAATAAATTTAAATTAATTCAAGGATTTAATTTTAGTAAAATAATTAGTATAAATTAACATTTATAATAATTATAATATTCAAAATTAAACTCCAAGAAAACAATTTAAATTATCAATTTTAAAGTTAATTAAAATTATTTCCGAACTGAAAATTCAAAATTAAAATCAAAACGTACCAATCGTCGCAAGACGAGGCACTTGGGCTTGCGCCCAAGCCCCATCAAGCCACGAGGCAGCGCGCCCCGCTCGATCGATCGTTGCACAAGGCACACACATCCACACGCCACAGGCAGCCACACGCCACACGCACACGGGCCATTGCTGGCCACGCTGCGCGCAGCCTTGTGTTGTGTCGCGTGTTGCTGCGCAGGCCAGCGCGCGCCGAGCGAGGGATCGCTCCCTGCTCGCGCGTTCTGCTTGCTTGCTGGGCGAGCCAGGCGCGTTGTGGCGCGGCAGCATCGCTGCCCACACGCGTCTTGCTCGTCGCTCGTGCCTTGCATCATCGCCCTCGCCCATCGAATAGCACACACGCACAGGCTCCCTTGCCTCGTGCGCGCGCCTTGCGCTATGTTGCTCGCTGCATTCGTACCGCACGGGCGACGAGCTCCCTTGCTCGTCGTCGCGTGCCCGCACTATACAACACCCCTTAAGGGTAACACGTAGCTTCCATTGCTTTGTGCGTGCAACATTAATGAGCGTTTTTATAAAAATTTAAAATTTTTAATTCAAAATTAATGACAAATTAATAAAACATATTAATTTCATAATTTTAGGGCGAAAAATCGAAAATTTATTAATCAATTAATTTCCGATTAACATGGATTCAAATCTAGGTCATAAAAATTAAAAATTTAACATAAATTAACATTTTTTATGGTGGATTTTAATCATAGATACCTAATTAAACTATTAATTAATTATGAAAATCAAATCAATTCTAAATTATTCGAATTTCAACAAATTAATCATAATTACAAATTAGGTTGTATAATTAACAAGGCTAGGCATTCAAACTTGTTAAACATATACTGTAGGTCAATCAAAAATTCAAGATTTATCAACAAGAATCGCAAATATTTAATTTAACATCTTAAATTTACAAACTTTTGCGTTCGAAAAACTAAAACCTCCGAAAAGTCATAGTTAGGCTTCGAATTTGGGAATTCTGGGTTCGGCCGAAAAATATAATTTTGTCAAAAATTTAGAATGCCTTTTACATGCGGAATTGACACAAAAATCACTCGATTTGGATGAGTAACAAAGAAACTGCCGAAAAACTGTGTACATATAATTAAATAAACGCAATTTGCAATTAATTAACAATTACGAAAATTAATCACCCCTTTTAATTCCTTGCAAATTTGTGAAATTTAACCATGTTTATGCAATTTAGATTATGAAAATAATAAGAGGCTCGTGATACCACTGTTAGGTTATGATTCATATGACAAAACATAAATCATGCGGAAAAACCATAAAGCCAGGAAAGCATATTATTTACACATAATCATTTAGCATAGTTTAGATGCATACACTTTGTTGCGTGCCCTCCCTAGCTGCGCCCGAACCGAACAAGAACAAGTCTTTAGGACTCCAAGTGTCGTCCCTCCGTAGTTAGTCCACAGCACGTCCGGATCTGCCTTAAGCTTGATCAACTAGAATCGCCCTTAAGGTACTTGGAATTTTCGGCTAGTTGTAGGCAATTGTGTGACTGAATTTTGCTCTCAAAATCACTTTGAATACTTGAATACTCGGTTTAAATTATGAGCCCTTAACTCATATTTATAGGCCATGGAATAAGTAATCGAATCCTACTAGGATACGAATTAATTAAATTAGAATCCTAGTAGAATTCTTATTTAATTAATTTATCTTTTAGGATTAGGAATTTAATCATTAAACAAATCATATACTCTTTAGGTTTCGTATGTGAACACAAAATCTACACGAGCATGACCCGCAAGCGTGCAGGCCATGCCCGCGCACAGCCCACACGACCGCTCGGCCCACGCGAGCTACAAGCCCACGCGAGCTGCAGCAATGCTCGCAGCCCACTGCTCGCAGCTGCGCGCGCTGCCACGGCCTGCTGGGCCTGGCCTTGCGCTGGGCCTGGCGTGGCCTTGGCTGTTCGTGTGGCGCGCTTGGCTTGCTGGGCGATGGCCCGGCTTCGTGCTGGGCCTTCGTCTAGCAGGCCTCGTCCGATGCTAATTCGTACGATACGCTTCCGATTAAATTCCCGATTCCGGAATTTATTTCCGATACGAACAATATTTAATATTTTCGATTCCGGAATTAATTTCCGTTTCGAACAAATATTTAATATTTCCGTTTCCGGAATTATTTTCCGATTCCGATAATATTTCCGATTCTGACAATATTTCCGTTTCCGGCAACATTTCCGATTCCGGCAATATTTCCATTTCTGATAATATTTTCCGATACGTACCATGTTTCCGTTTCCGGCAACATCTACGACTTGGATAATATTTATATTTCCGATACGATCCATATTTCCGTTTCCGGCAATATCATCGTTTCCGGAGTATTCATTTCTTGCCTGTGACGATCTCAGCTCCCACTAAAACCAAGATCCGTCGATTCCGAATATCCATAGATGGAGTATTTAATGCCATTAAATACTTGATCCGTTTACGTACTATTTGTGTGACCCTACGGGTCCAGTCAAGAGTAAGCTGTGGATTAATATAATTAGTTCTACTTGAACTGAAGCGGCCTCTAGTCAGGCATTCAGCTCACTTGATCTCACTGAATTATTAACTTGTTAATTAATACTGAACCGCATTTACTAGACTTAATATTATATGCATACTTGGACCAAGGGCACTATTTCCTTCACATCCCGTACAATAACATACAAATAAATAATCCATCCCTTGCATGTGAAATAAACCATACATGCATAAATATTGAACAACATGATTGACAATGAAATCCATACTCATAATAATCCCAACATGCTTGTTTAACAATTAATCCAATAAATCCAACATCACAAATCACATGCTCGTTCACCAAAATAAACATGATTTCACATAATGTAATTCACATCATCAACAATCATGTAATGTCATTGACAAAAAGGTGTGGTCGCCCTAGACTTGTACGTACCTTGAATACCTAAGCGTAGGGGCCACTTTGCAAAACAAGCACTCAACTAGAAATCACCTCCTATCATCAAAATAATGAAACTTAAATTATTTCCATGTTCATTAAATTTCCAGCAACTTTATAAAATTTAAAACCTCCTTTAGACTTTAGAATTCAATCGTTTTTCAATAATAAAATCGTCTCAATTTGCAAAATCAATCCCTAGTACGAAAACATACTTTTTCCGCCTTTAAAATCAATAAAAATAGACACTTTAAACCTTTATTCAAATCTGAAAATATAATTGATTATCATAATTAAAATCATCAACTAATTATGCTAATCAATTGACTCATTAGGTATAGGTTAAAACCCTAACTTGAAAATCCCAATAAAACTAGTTTATAATCATAAAAATCAATGCTTTATCTAATAAACAAATCTGAAAATTCCTCCTTTAATAATTAAAACAAACCTAATGAATCACAACACGCAAATCCTCAAACCACGGTATTCATAACCGGTTCCCAACATTTTAATTACTCAAAATAATATTAATATAACAATTTAAAATACGAAATTTAAATAGAATAGGTAAGGAAGAAGAGAATTATACCAATCCGGCCTATAGCACGGAACAACCACGAATTAATGTGATTGGGCTAAAAAAAAAATTGAAAACGAACACGAACAACACACACACACACACGTCCGTGTGTGTGCGCACAGCAAGGGGCGACGAGCAGCAACAGGCGGGAGCAAGGGAGAGGGGCGCACGCGCGCTGGGCGCGAAGGAGAGAGCGAGAGTGTGGGTGCAGCGCTGTGCGCGAGGGCACGAGCGAGAGGGACGCGCGCGCTGGGGCGCGAGAGAGCAGAGAGGGACGCGCGCGCTGGGGCGCAAGGGAGCAGGGCAGGGCAACACGCTAGGCGCGCGAGAGGGACGAGGGAGCAGGGTTGCTGTGCGCTGGGGCATGAGGCCGAGCAGCAGCGACGCAACAACAGGAGGGCACGAGCACGAGGGCACGAGGGCTGTGCAGCGTGCGGACGAGCCGAGCAAAGAGGAGAGGAAAGAGGAGTGTTGGGCAAGCAAAACAAAAATAGGGTTTATGAATTTTAGGGGCTCATTTAATGATGGGGGAGTCCTATTTATAGGCTCCCTAATCCCTTGATGGGCTAGGCTTAGGATAATTGAGTTGGGATCAGGAATTAAATGAATTGGGCTTGCTTAGGATTTAAATTAAACTCTTTGGATTAGGCTCGATTAATAAAACGAATTGGACTTTTTATTTAAAACCCGAAGCTTTAAAAATCATTTGCAACTCATTTAATTTCCCGACTCAAGAATTAAATTCGTTTCGTAATTAATTAAAATAATAAATATTCTAATTAATTAAAATTCATTAAATGAAATACATTTAAATATTATTTAAATGCTAATAAATCGTAAAATTCTTTATAAATATAATAAATTATACTTATAAATATTATAAAAAGACGAGGTATTACACAAACGGGCTAGCAACAACCACCAAGGCAACAACGACGTGACAACCACATGCCTTCATTAATTTCGTACACCCATCCGGGCTCAATTGTTCAGACGAACACAAATGAGGATCGGTCGAACTTTGTTCTGGTTTGGGAGAACTCAAGAGAGGTTCGGCCGGACCCGACCTTTGCAGGAACTTTTCTAAATCTTCGGTTCGGTCGAACATAATTACGGGTTCAATCGAACTCAAATGATATGTTTTTTTGCTGCTTTTTTGGGTGATTTTGTTTGCGATTTTGCACTGATTGTGTCCGGCTGTTGCTGCTGCATTATTGGAGTTTCTGTGATGCGCGGTTGTGTGAGGTAAGGTGGAGATGGAGTTGGGAGGTGAATTTGGTCGCCGTGGCTAGGGAGGTGTTTGGTGTTGTAGGTTGGTTGTGCGAAGGTGGTGAGGAGGTGTTGGAGTTGCGTTGTTGACTTGCTGTTGCTGTAGCAACTTGGTGCTGTTGGAGTTGTTGGTGTAGCAGTGAGGTGGCAGCCGAGGTTGGTATAAGGAGGTGGGTTCAGGTGGGCTGAGGTGGTGTAGTGTAGTTTAAGTAGTGTGGTGTAGGATAAGAAGTAGGGGTGGCAATCAGGTCGGGTCGGATCAGGTTCGGGTCGACCTGTTACATAAACGGGTCAAGAACCCCTGACCTGAACCTGATCTGTTTACTTAATCAGGTTGAAAATCTGAACCCTAACCTGATCTGCTCATAAACGGGTCAACCTGAACCCAACCCGTTTAACCTGACTTTTATTCATTTATCATTTTTTCATCTCTTTCAAAATAATCAACTTGTTTTTCCCCTCTTTGTTAATACGGAGTAATCAAATTGTTAGCCTGTTTTGGACTAAATTAGTCGCAATAATAGCCACAGAGTAGAACAACTAACAAAATAAATTCATACTAAAACTATAATAAAGAATTAAATCTAAGTATTATTTCCAACAACACATTTTGATCAAATCACCGTAGTATTGTAGCAGAACAATTTATAATACTTGAACATATGAACTCCTAATTTGAATATTAGTATCAGCCTTCGAATCTTCAATGATGCACTTTTTGATGTTGAGAATTCCTTTTGGCCTTTAGAAATTCAAGACACTGAGAGGAACAATTATTCAAAGGTTAAGTGTAAAACTTGGGGAATAAACAACAATATTTGAAAGAAATTCGAAGCACATGTAAAAATCTAGAAAATTACTCTTAAGTTCAACATAAAGCTCCAACAAACCATATATAATCAACCTATGGTCGATGAAATGAGCAAAAATTGGAAATAATATGATAAATATAAATTATTTTTGAATTAAAACCAAAAAATACCTTCAATTTTGGTGGAAGGAAAACTGAGAGGGTTTGAGCTGAGAAGATGAGCAAGCATGAAACTTTGACACTGAGAGGAAATAGAGAGAGAGGGAGAGAAGGAGAGTGTAATACCTCGTATTTTTCTATAATTATAAATATATTTTATTATATTTATAAAACATTTCGTGTATTTTTATAAATTAATTTCATTTAATGAGAATTAAATGCGCATTTATTTTAATTAATTTAAATATTAATTATTTCGAAAATCGGATTTTATTAAATAAATTCAAGGAATTTATTTAATCGGGAATTGTTGGGTCATATTTCAAAAACGAATTTAATAAACTTAAAGCCCGGTCGTTTTGTTTTAATTAAACCCAACAAAGCCTGCAAAGGAGTAAACTTAAATGAGCCCGATAATGAGCCCAACTCAAAATTACCCTAACCTAGCCCACAAGGGAGAGAAAGCCTATAAATAGACCTCATATCAAACCCCCAAAATCAAAAATTCAAAAATCTTTCTCCTCTTTTTCCTCTCTCCTTGCGGCACACCCACACACCCCTTCGACCGTCCCCTTTCTTGCAGCCCAAGGCATTAGAGTTGCTCGAGTGCCTTGCCTCGCCCCGCAGCCCCGCAGTGCCCCGTGTTGCTGCTGCCTTGTGCGCCCAGCACTCGCGTGCTCCCTCTCTCGCCCAGCACTTCGCGTGCATCGCCTCTCTCACCCAGCACTTCGCGTGCATCGCCCCTCTCGCCCAGCACTCGCGTGCCCTCGTCGCTGCCTCGTTGCGCGCTGCCTGCGCTGCTCGCGTGCGGCGTGTTGCGTGTGTTGTGTGTTGTTGCTCGACGCCCCACACGCACAACACATTAATTGTTGTGTGTGTGTGTTGTTGATTGGTGATAATCCATTGTATACTTTTTAACTTTAATTTCAGTTTTTAAATTGTTTTAATTATTATGATTATTTAATTATTTGGGTTATTTAAATTGATTAAAACGGTTATGAACACCGTATTGGGTTAGTAGTATGTTTTAATTAAAGAAATTGGTTTTGATGACAGATTTTATATGTTTATAAAGTTGATTTTTGAAGTCAAAACACGTTTTCGAATTAAACCATTGTTAGGGTTTTGGTTTCAAATTGATTTACATAATTTAATGACAATTTAAATTATGGGAATCAATCTAAATTTTCAGAATGTTTATAAGCTTTAAAAGGTTGGTTTTTAAGGGTTTTAAAGCTAAAAAGTCAATGTTTTTATGCTAGGACTTGAGTTGACTATTTGAGACTATTAAATTACCAATTAATGAATGATTTCTAATTAAACTAAGGGTTTTAAGTTTCTTAAATAGTTGCTGGAAATTTAGTAAACATGGATAATAATTTAGTTCTCTTGTTTTGTTTATAGGAGTTCATTTCTAGTGAGTCGTGATTTGCACAGTGGCCCCCGTTGTAACACCCTAATAATTCCTTGTATTTATAAAACCATTTTCCAACTTAAAATAAAGGAATTACTAAAGTATTACCGCCACCGTGATAACGGTTAAGGCTAGTACCAGAATTACGCAGCAGAATTTAATGTCAACTAACTTTTAAAAACATAATTAATGAAATATCGAGGCCTCCTACAATTTGGAACCGTGACGGCCCAAAAACCAAAGTATAAAAATTCAAACATTTCATACATAACTAAAGTATTATTAAATAGTTTAAAATACGAAAACATGCAACTCTCTCGATCATCCCAAGCCACATGATTCCGATCTACCAACTTGCTATATTATTCTACTCCCCATCAATGCAAGTGCAAATGATAGACCATCATAGGGTCATTAAGGCAAAGGCCATGACCAGAAACACACAAAGCACGTAGTCAGAAAAAGCTGAGTACTTACAAGAATAGAGTGAAACAAAACTAAAACATGCATCACTCACTAAGTACTAATCATCATGCAAAAGCCATTTAAGAATCAACAAACCAACCATGAATACAAGACTCGACTCTTGACTCACAATGTAATTAGAATAAGCTTCGAACGGGCCAAAAGAATATTCCATAAAGGAAAAAGGTGATGGGAGCCAACCATACACCAAATAATACTCCCTCTGTCCTAGATTAGTTGTTACACTTACCTTTGCACAAAGTTTTAGGTGATAAGTGGTTGTTTGGTTATCAATTGTTATTTTATTGAAAAAGTAGATGTGATAGGAGTTAGTGGGGTATTTTTTTAATTGAATGAGTGAGGGTGTGGGGACAAAAAACCCTTTAGTGGGAAGAGAGAGACAATATAATGATTGTGGGGTCATTCCTAATTTAGAAGTGTAACAACTAATCTGGGACGGCCGAAAAAGAAAAGTGTAACAACTAATCTGGGACGGAGGGAGTAAATAATAAAATCGGGCCATACCGACGGAATTCCTGCGCATATTATAAAAGAAACAACGTCTTGTATAATTAGTAGGAGTACGAGCTTTCCGGCAAGACTCCCCCCATAGTTCATACTCAAGGTATATACGTTCCAAAAGTTTTGAAGCTTGTTCCGGTTGCACTTTACGTTTATTAATATTTTATTAAAGGCGAACTCAAGATTCACCAACACGCACACATACAATTAATAAACAACAACCAAAACAATCTTATTTTAAATTCTTTAGGACTTGTGATCAACAAGGAAAGACACTTGTGATATTACTACCATGTTCCTCCTCACCAAAGTGAGACTCCACATCATGCACATTAACATGAGGGTTGTGCCCTTGCACGACAAATCATAATTCATTTCATACATAATATTCCCAACTGAACCCTACATGTGCGGTGGCTTACGTGAGTACAACGAGGTACGAATAATTGGCTCAAAGTATGCTAGACTTCCCCTACAATAGCATACAAATAAATAATCCATCCCTTGCATGTTAAACAAACCATACATGCATAAATATTGAACAACATGATTGACAATGAAACCCATACTGATAATAATTTCAACATGCTTGTTCAACAATTAATCCAATAAATCCAACATCACAAATCACATGCTCGTTTACCAAAATAAACATGATTCCACATAAAGTAATTCACATCATCAACAATCATGTAATATCATTGACAAAAGGTATGGTCGCCCTAAACTTGTACGTACCTTGAATACCTAAGCGTAGGGGCCACTTTGCAATAACGAGCACTCAACTAGAAATCACCTCCTATTATCAAAATAATGAAACTTAAATTATTTCCATATTCATTAAATTTCCAGCAACTTTAATTTAAAACCTCCTTTAAACTTTAGAATTCAATCGTTTTTTTAATAATAAAATCGTCTCAATTTGCAAAATCAATCCCTAGTACAAAAACATACTTTTTCCGCCTTTAAAATCAATAAAAATCAACACTTTAAGCCTTTATTCAAATCTGAAAATATAATTGGTTATCATAATTAAAATCATCACCTAATTATTCTAATCAATTGACTCATTAGGTCTAGGTTAAAACTCTAACTTGAAAATCCCAATAAAACTAGTTTATTATCATAAAAATCAATGTTTTATTCAATAAACAAATCTGAAAATTCATCCTTTAATAATTAAAACAAACCTAATGAATCACAACAAGCAAATCCTCAAACAACGGTATTCATAACCGGTTCCCAGCATTTTAATTACTCAAAACAATATTAATATAATAATTTAAAATACGGAATTTAAATAGAATAGGTAAGGAAGAAGAGAATTATACCAATTCGGCCTATAGCACGGAACAACCACGAATTAGGGTGATTGGGCAAAAAGAATTGGATTACGAACACGAACAACACACACACACACACGCACAACTCGGTGCGGGTGCGCGCGCGGGATCGAGGGGACGAGGCAGCAGCAGCGCGCGGGATCGAGGGGACGAGGCAGCAGCAGCGCGCGGGCTGGCGCAGCGTGCGAGTGAGAGGGGCGATCAAGGGTGTGCGCTGAGCACACGAGCAAGGGGACGAGCAAGGTGTGCGCGAGCACACGAGCAGCAACAAGGGACGGCAGCAGCGCAGGGCACGAGTGCTCGCTACGGCCTGCGGGCAAGAGAAGAGAGACGAGAGGGAGTGTGGGCGTGATGCGTGCACGAGAGCACAAGTGAGCACGAAGAGAGGGGCGAGGGACGAGGGCTGTGCGAGAGGCGCAAGGCACCAACGAGCAATGGTGCTCGGTTGAGTGCGGGGCAAGGGGGACGGCACAAGAGAGTCGAAAGAAAGAGAGAGAGGAAAGGAGTTGGAGTAAGGGGCAAGCAAAGCAAAAGAGGCTTTATGAAATTTTAGGGGTTTATTTAATGATGAGGAGTCCTATTTATAGGCTCCTTATTGTTAATGGGCTAGGCTTAGGAAATTAGAATTGGGCTTAGGGGATTAAATGATTGGGCTAGCTTAGGACTTGAATTAAATTCTATTGATTGGGCTCGTTTAATAAAACGAATTGGACTTTTCATTTAAAACCCGAAGCCTTTAAAAATCATTTGCAACTCATTTAATTTCCGGACTCGAGAATTAAATTCGTTTCGTAATTAATTAAAATAATAAATATTCTAATTAATTAAAATACATTTAAATAAAATACATTTAAATATTATGTAAATGCTAATAAATCGTAAAATGCTTTATAAATATAATAAGATATACTTATAAATATTATAAAAATACGAGGTATTACAGTCTACCCTCCTTAAAAGAAGTTTCGTCCCGAAACTTGGGTTCGGAAATCAAAATTCAACTCAAAACTTGAGACTTTCTGAGACTTTCAATGCGTTCATTTACAAAAATTTTAAGTTGTTGTACTCTTTACATGATTAAACAGGACAATAATAAGTGCAAATTCAATAGAAAGCACTAAATTTGAGCATAAAATAGGGAAAAACAAGGTAAAAAGCGCGAAATTCTACCGCACTCTACCCCCGTTAAAAGACACGATTTATGACCCCGTAACTCAACTAACCTCGGGAAAAAGCTCGGGATATTTCTTTCTCATTTCCTCCTCCGCTTCCCAAGTAGCTTCCTCAGCTTCTTGATTAGACCACAACACTTTGACAATTTTCACATCTTTAGTACGTGTACTACGCACTTTTACTATCAAGGATTTTGACAGGTCTTTCCTCAAAGGTTAGACTTTGGTCTAATTCTATGGTCTCCGGTTGCAACACATGCGATTTATCCGGGATATATTTCCTTAACTGAGATACGTGGAACACATTATGCACTCTATGCAAGTCCATAGGCAAGGCTAGTCTATAGGCTACCTTTCCGATTCTTTCTAAGATCTCATATGGGCCTATGTACTTAGGGATTAACTTCCCTTTCTTTCCAAATCTCATGACACTTTCATTGGTGACACTTTGAGTAACACTTGATCACCTATATTGAACTCTTCATCCCTACGTTTCAAGTCTGCATAACTCTTTTGGCGATCTTGCGCCGCTGAATCTTTGATTGGATGGTTCGGATTTGGTTCATGGTGTCCTCTATCATTTGAGGTCCCAACACTACGGTTTCACTAATATCGTTCCAGCAAAGTGGACTTCTACACTTTCGTCCATACAAAGCCTCAAATGGTGCCATTCCAATGCTAGCATGATAGCTATTGTTATAGGAAAACTCAATCAGATCTAGGCTATCTTCCCAACTTCCTTGGAAATCAATAACGCATGCCCGAAGCATGTCCTCCAGGGTTTGGATAGTCCTTTCAGTTTGTCCATCCGTGGCTGGGTGGAAGGCTGTACTCATTTTCAATGTCGTACCAAAGCTCTTCTGCACACTTTTCCAGAAATTCGAAAGAAACCTTGAATCCCTATCTGACACGATATCCTTAGGAACTCCATGTAACCTCACAACATTCTTAATGTAAGCTTTAGCAAGTTTTTCCATTTTCCAGGTTTCCTTCATTGGTATAAACACTGCTGACTTAGTCAACCTATCTACCACAACCCAAATTGTATCATTCCCAGTCTTTGACTTAGGTAAACAAGTGACGAAATCCATAGAAATACAGTCCCATTTCCAGCTTGGAATCTCTAAAGGTTGGACCTTCCCTTGAGGTCTCCTGTGCTCTATTTTAACCTTCTGACAAGTCAGACATCTAGCCACAAATTCAGCCACTTCGTTCTTCATCCTTGGCCACCAATAGACCTTTTTCAAGTCCTTACACAACTTGTCACCACCTGGGTGCACAGAATATGGCGTATTATGCCCTTCTTTCATCAATTTCTCTTTCAATTCTCCACACTGTTGAGGCACGCACCACCTGCCTTTGTACCTCAAACTTCCATCATCGTGGATTCGGAATTCTAACTCCTTACCTTGCGAAATCTTTTCCTTGATTCGCTCCAACTTTACATCACCAGCCTGATTCTCCCTAATCTCATCAAATATTGACGGCTGGATGGTTAAGGCATTCATCATTCCCTCAAGGCTTTCACCATTCACTATTTCAAGGTTCAAACGATGCATGTCCTTACACAGCTCGTTAGCAACTACTAACGCATTAACACTATGACTTGATTTCCTACTCAAGGCATCTGCAACTACATTGGCTTTTCCTTTATGGTATTGGATATCCAAATCATAGTCCTTAATTAACTCCAACCACCTTCGTTGGCGCATATTCAGGTCTTTTTGTGCCAAGATGTACTTTAAACTCTTGTGGTCCGTAAATATCCTACACTTCACACCGTACAGATAGTGTCTCCTTATCTTCAATGCAAACACTATAGCAGCCAGCTCTAAATCATGGGTAGGGTAATTGGATTCATATGGCTTCAATTGCCTTGACGCATACGCAATAACCTTCCTGTTCTGCATCAATACACACCCTAAACCATTCTTAGAGGCATCACCATACACGTCATATGCACCACTTTCATCTGGTAAGGTTAATACTGGCGCGGTTGTCAATCACGTCTTTAAGGCTTGGAATGCTTTCTCACACCGGTCACTCCATTCAAACTTTGTTTCCTTCTTCATCAAGGTAGTCATGGGCTTGGCTATCCTAGAGAAGTCTTGCACAAAGCGCCTATAGTAGCCAGCTAATCCTAGAAAACTACGAATGTCAGTCACACTCTTGGGTGTAGGCCATTCACTAACAGCTTTGATCTTAGCAGGGTCAACTGCCACTCCTTCTTTAGATACAAAATGTCCCAAAAATGCAACTCTTTCCAACCAAAACTCACACTTTGAGAACTTAGCATACAACTGGTTATCTCTCAAGGTACTCAACACTGATCTCAAGTGTTCCGCGTGATCTTCTTCACTCTTTGAATACACTAGGATGTCATCTATGAAAACCACTACAAACTTGTCCAAATAGGCATGGAATACACGGTTCATTAAGTCCATAAATATTGCAGGGGCATTGGTTAACCCAAAAGGCATAACAGTGAACTCATAATGTCCGTATCTAGTCCTGAATGCGGTCTTTGGTATGTCGTGATCAGCGATTCTCAATTGATGATAACCCGAACGCAAATCTATCTTTGAAAAGATTCCAGCTCCCTTCAGTTGGTCAAATAGGTCTTCTATCCTAGGTAATGGGTACTTGTTCTTGATCGTGACCGTATTGAGCTCCCTGTAGTCTATACGGAGCCTCATACTTCCATCCTTTTTCTTCACAAACAACACTGGTGCTCCCCAAGGTGATGCACTTGGCCTAATGTAACCTTTCTCCAATAGATCCTCTAGTTGGCCTTTTAACTCATTCATTTCTGCTGGAGCCATTCGATAAGGTGCGTTTGAAATAGGGGCGGTTCCAGGCACTAAATCTATGCTAAAGGCAATAGGTCGATTGGGAGGCATCCCCGGGATCTCTTCTGGAAATACATCAAGGAATTCATTGACTACTGCAATATCCTTAGGCTCATCCTTGATCACATGCTCTAGGTTCCTCACATTGCATAAGAAGGCTGGGTTCCCTTCACTGACTAGCTTCACGAGTTCCATTGCCGTGATGATTCCTATGTTCTTAGGCTTACCAAAACGACGATATGACACTACTTTGCCTAGGCTAGACCTCAAGTGAACCTTCTGCTTCTCACAATCTATTTTGGCTTTGAACTTGGCCAACCAATCCATTCCTAGAATTACATCTAGCTCTCCTAACTCAAACTGGATTAGGTTAGATAAGAACACTGTCTTGGCTATGGTCAAAGGCACATCTCTATGGATTTTGGTACACTTCACTATACTACCAGTAGGTATGACTATAGGTACCTCATTTGTTTCAGGCTCTTTCAACCCTAGTTTTCCCAAAGCATCTACTGATATAAAAGAATAAGTCGCACCAGAATCAAATAGAACTTTAATTAAAACGGAATTAATAGAAAAAGTACCCGCTATGACGTCAAAGGAAGTCTCCGCTTCTTGCCTAGATATCACATTCAACTTTCCTTGGGCAACTCCTTTGTTATAGCCACCTCCATTGGTGTTCCCATTGTTGTTTCGGTTCCCATTCTGCTGTTGGTTTCCTCCAGGCTTTCCATGGTTCTGGTGATTGCCATTGCTATTGCCATTGTTACCACCTTGGTAGTTCCTTTGGTTTCCACCTCCATTTCCCCCATTTCGGTTCTGATTGTTCCGATTATTGCCTTGGTGGTTACCTTGGGAAGGCTTTCCATTCTTAGAATAGCATTCATACTCCCTATGGCCTAACTTCTGACAGAATCTACAAGTCACTAAGTTTCCATCACAATCCTTTCCAGGGTGATTCATGTTACAGCGCCTACATTCGTAGGTCCGTACTCCATTCCTTCCAGACTGATTTCCACCACCTTGGTTGTTGCGATTACCACCATTGTTAGCCCTAAACTGGAAATTCCCATTTCCTTTGTGGTTCTTAAAATTCCCATGATTCTGATGGTTATTCCCTTGATTCGAGCTTCCACCATCCTTTCTCTTTTCAGCACTACCATTCTTCCTTTGTTGTAACCCATACAGGTGAGCAGCTTTCCCGTACAGGGTGTCTAATGAGGTAAAGGTCTCTCCAGACAACAACAGCTGTAAGTCCATGGTCAAACCATTCTCAAATCTTTGAGCCCTGAGCTCTTCCGTTGCCACCACTTTAGGTGCAAACCTAGACAATTCTATAAACTTAGAATAGTATTCCGTCACAGACAGACCTCCCATTTTGAGTTCAATGAACTCCTGCGCCTTTTGCTTCTTCAGATAAGGTGGGTAAAACTTGTTCCTTAGTGCAGTTTTGAACGCTTCCCACCCAAAGTTAGGTGTGGCTCTAAGGGTATTCTCACATCGTTGCCACCATAAATGAGCTTCACCTCTCAGGTAGTACACAGCACTGTTCACCTTAAGGTTTTCGGGGCAGTTCACAGCTACAATGAGCTTATCAAACTCTCTCAACCAGTTCTCAAGCACACTTGGTTCAATCTCTCCGCTATAGAGTGGAGGCTTGCTTTGAGCTATTTTCTTAAACATTTCCGCAGCCGGATCATGCACTGGGTTGGCTCTAGTTTGAGCTAGGTCTCGAACTACCTCAGCTAGTTGTCTAACCACTTCAGAAATCTCTTGGTTAGCCATATCCCTTCTCCTGAATAAATAAAAAGGCTAACTTTAATATTGGTTGGACATGACATTACTAAGGCACTAGTTCAACATCGAACCTACTCACAACAAGAACACATTTAGGCGCAACCTAGGGGAAGAGTTGGCGCCATTCTTGGGCCTTCTCACCCCACTATTCGATGCAAGTAAATTTAGATGGTTGTTACTAGACCACCTTGCACATAAAATTTCATTGAAGAAATAACAAGTAATCCCTTTGCGATACCCACAAGGCTTAGAATTGAGAATTGAACTTAAAGGATAACGAAAAGGAAATTCTATTCTTTTATTAAAACTCCAATGAATAAGTCTTACATCCACTAATTCCATATCATTTATTCTCCAACTAAAATAAAACTAAAACCATAAATAGTAGCTTTGCCACTTTATTAATCAACGAAAAATAAAACTAAGGATTACATTTCTCTAGAGACTAACGTCATCACGACGATCATTTCTTTCTTTGTATTTCTCTGGAGTAAAGTCTTGATCATTAGGATCATCCAAGTCTTCTTCCGGATCCGAGTCCTCATCCATAGCCTCATCATTTTGCTGTGGCTCACTATCAACTACATTGTTCTCTTCAAGCTCCTCTTCAGATCCACTGGATATCTCAATGGTGGGTTCAGGAACTATAGGGTTAGGATTTTCAATCTCTACCACATCATCATCACTATCCTCCTCAACCTCACTAGCTTGCTCATCATGGATCATGCCATCCTCACCATCACTTTCTATTCCTCCATAGCCCATACCTAGACCCGCAGAATACTTCCCATCCTCATAGCAATTTTCCACAACCTCTAAGATAGTAGCAAGAACCTCAGAATCATACTTCCACCTACCATCACTAGTCCCATATTTGTACAAATTAGGGGTACCATCACCAAAATGCATGTCACTGAACTTGTTCTTGAGGTCTATGTAAGGGTTCTTATGGGGTAAACAATGTATAACCATACTAGCCATCATATCTTTGTGCCTAAGGTGGGGCATATTCTTGGTTGAAGCCAAATAGTCACAAGCAAACACGATCTTCTGAACATACGTGCGAGGAGTCTCATTATCCATCTTCTCTAAGTATCCTAGACTGGTGAACTTAGAGGTAGCATCCTTAATTCTTGAAAATTCACAACTCGAAAGTCTTACTAACGCGTTTCCATAGAAATTCCAACCCCAAAAGGATACAATAAATAGTTCGTGGAGCCATACAATTTTTAATGCACAAATATATGCTCAACATGAAATATGATGAACTTAATCACAATAAGCAAGATAAAACATGGTTAGAACATATACATGGCAATTAATAATCCACATAATCACATAAAATGCATACTTAAACTAATATGCCCTTCTTAGTCTACCCAATTCTCACTTGAAAATAATATTAATTTTCGAAATTAATTAAGAAAAAACTCCTAACTTAGTTGAAATTATTTAAATTAAAATCGAAAATTAATGAGAATTATTGATTAATTAAATAAATAAATAAATAAATAAATAAATTTCAGATAATTGAAAATAAAAGAAATCCGAAAAAAAATTAAAAATATAAATTCGAAAAAGAAGAAAAAATTTCGAATAATAATAAAAAAAGAGATACATAATTAAAATAATTCGGATAATGAAATAAAAGAATTTCCGAAATTAAGAAAATAAATTCGAAAATTTCGAATAAAAAAATTTGGAAAAATGAATTAATATTAAGTAATAATCCAACTTTTCAACTCATTTCAAACGACCCAAAATAATTGATATTTGACCTTTAAAATATTGAGAACTCAAAATAATACGTTTTAACTTTAGGAAAATAATATTTAAAAATCCTAAAGTTCCGCATTAGTCTCCGATTACCACTTTGTAGTATTTCTTACTACAAAGAAGGAATGAAACTAAGCTCTAGTATACCACTTTGTAACACCCTAATAATTCCTTGTATTTATAAAACCATTTTCCAACTTAAAATAAAGGAATTACTAAAGTATTACCGCCACCGTGATAACGGTTAAGGCTAGTACCAGAATTACGCAGCGGAATTTAATGTCAACTAACTTTTAAAAACATAATTAATGAAATATCGAGGCCTCCTACAATTTGGAACCGTGACGGCCCAAAAACCAAAGTATAAAAATTCAAACATTTCAAAGATAACTAAAGTATTATTAAATAGTTTAAAATACGAAAACATGCAACTCTCTCGATCATCCCAAGCCACATGATTCCGATCTACCAACTTGCTATATTATTCTACTCCCCATCAATGCAAGTGCAAATGATAGACCATCATAGGGTCATTAAGGCAAAGGCCATGATCATAAACACACAAAGCACGTAGCCAGCAAAAGCTGAGTACTTACAAGAATAGAGTGAAACAAAACTAAAACATGCATCACTCACTAAGTACTAATCATCATGCAAAAGCCATTTAAGAATCAACAAACCAACCATGAATACAAGACTCGACTCTTGACTCGACTCTTGACTCGACTCTTGACTCACAATTTAATTAGAATAAGCTTCGAACGGGCCAAAAGAATATTCCATAAAGGAAAAAGGTGATGGGAGCCAACCATACACCAAATAATAAATAATAAAATCGGGCCATACCGAGTGTCGGGCCATACCGACGGAATTCCTGCGCATATTATAAATGAAACAACGTCTTGTATCATTAGTAGGAGTACGAGCTTTCCAGTAAGACTTCCCCCATAGTTCATACTCAAGGTATATACGTTCCAAGAGTTTTGAAGCTTGTTCCGGTTGCACTTTACGTTTATTAATATTTTATTAAAGGCGAACTCAAAACTCACCAACACGCACACATACAATTAATAAACAACAACCAAAACAATCTTATTTTAAATGCTTTAGGACTTGTGATCAACAAGGAAAGACACTTGTGATATTACTACCATGTTCCTCCTCACCAAAGTGAGACTCCACATCATGCACATTAACATGAGGGTTGTGCCCTTGCACGACAAATCCTAATTCATTTCATACATAATATTCCCAACTGAACCCTACATGTGCGGTGGCTTACGTGAGCTAACCCTTCACATGTGGTAAAATAAATAGTACAACAAGGTACGAATAATTGGCTCAAAATATGCTAGACTTCCCGTACAATAGCATACAAATAAATAATCCATCCCTTGCATGTGAAACAAACCATACATGCATAAATATTGAACAACATGATTGACAATGAAACTCATACTCATAATAATTTCAACATGCTTGTTCAACAATTAATCCAATAAATCCAACATCACAAATCACATGCTCGTTTACCAAAATAAACATGATTCCACATAAAGTAATTCACATCATCAACAATCATGTAATGTCATTGACAAAAGGTGTGGTCGCCCTAAACTTGTACGTACCTTGAATACCTAAGCGTAGGGGCCACTTTGCAATAACGAGCACTCAACTAGAAATCACCTCCTATCATCAAAATAATGAAACTTAAATTATTTCCATGTTCATTAAATTTCCAGCAACTTTATAAAATTTAAAACCTCCTTTAAACTTTAGAATTCAATCGTTTTTCAATAATAAAATCGTCTCAATTTGCAAAATCAATCCCTAGTACAAAAACATACTTTTTCCGCCTTTAAAATCAATAAAAATGAACACTTTAAACCTTTATTCAAATCTGAAAATATAATTGATTATCATAATTAAAATCATCACCTAATTATGCTAATCAATTGACTCATTAGGTCTAGGTTAAAACCCTAACTTGAAAATCCCAATAAAACTAGTTTATTATAATAAAAATTAATGCTTTATTCAATAAACAAATCTGAAAATTCATCCTTTAATAATTAAAACAAACCTAATGAGTCACAACACACAAATCCTCAAACCACGGTATTCATAACCGGTTCCTAGCATTTTAATTACTCAAAACAATATTAATATAATAATTCAAAATACGGAATTTAAATAGAATAGGTAAGGAAGAAGAGAATTATACCAATCCGGCCCATAGCACGGAACAACCACGAATTAGGGTGATTGGGCGAAAAGAATTGGATTACGAACACGAATAACACACACACACGCACAACTCGGTGCGGGTGCGCGCGCGGGATCGAGGGGACGAGGCAGCAGCAGCGCGCGGGCTGGCGCAGCGTGCGAGTGAGAGGGGCGAGCAAGGGTGTGCGCTGAGCACACGAGCAAGGGGACGAGCAAGGTGTGCGTGAGCACACGAGCAGCAACAAGGGACGGCAGCAGCGCAGGGCACGAGTGCTCGCTGCGGGCTGCGGGCAAGAGAAGAGAGACGAGAGGGAGTGTGGGCGTGCTGCGTGCACGAGAGCACAAGTGAGCACGAAGAGAGGGGCGAGGGACGAGGGCTGTGTGAGAGGCACAAGGCACCAACGAGAAATGGTGCTCGGTTGAGTGCGGGGCAAGGGGGACGGCACAAGAGAGCCGAAAGAAAGAGGGAGAGGAAAGGAGTTGGAGTAAGGGGCAAGCAAAGCAAAAGAGGCTTTATGAAATTTTAGGGGTTTATTTAATGATGAGGAGTCCTATTTATAGGCTCCTTATTGTTAATGGGCTAGGCTTAGGGGATTAAATGATTGGGCTAGCTTAGGACTTGAATTAAATTCTTTTGATTGGGCTCGTTTAATAAAACGAATTGGACTTTTCATTTAAAACCCGTAGCCTTTAAAAATCATTTGCAACTCATTTAATTTCCCGACTCAAGAATTTAATTCGTATCGTAATTAATTAAAATAATAAATATTCTAATTAATTAAAATACATTTAAATAAAATACATTTAAATATTATTTAAATTCTAATAAATCGTAAAATACTTTATAAATATAATAAGATATACTTATAAATATTATAAAAATACGAGGTATTACACCCGTACTTAGGTATTCCAGGTACGTACAAGACTAGGGTGGCCACCCATCCCTTGAGGACTTTGTGAAGTGTATTGAATGCGAATCATGTGAACTTATATGTGTTATGAATTCATGTTTGATGATTGGGAATGAATATGTTATTATGAATTCATGTTTAATGTTGAGAATGAGCATGTTATTATTATTATTGAATCTATGTGAACGAGCATGTTATGAATTGAATTATGCTTTATAGATTCTATTGAACTATCATGTTATGGACTTTTATAATCGTTGAATTATGTCAAGCATGTTGTTCAAGTTGGTTTGCATGTATGAGTAGTGCGCATGCAAGTTGTTATTATTATTATGCTATAGTACAGGATGTCTAGCATGATTATTGAGCCAATCGAATGTTGCCAATGAGCAACATATATTCTACCAAGGGGTAGAATATGTTAGAGAGTCTATGTGAATTGAATTAAGGACAATTCGTGCTAAGGGCACAGCCCGCTTGTTAATAGGCAATGTCGGGTTATCTCAAACAGTGTTTTTGAGAAGGAACAATGGGAGTAATTTCACTTGAGTCTATGTTTGATCACAAGTCTTAAAGAAGTAAAATAATGAAGTGTCATTGGTTGATTGTTTAATTGCTTAATTGTTTGTATGTTGTGTCTTGTGTAGAGTCTTGAGTCGCCTTGAACATAACATACTAATTAACGTAAAGTGTAACCCGAAAGAGCTTCAAAACTCTTGGAACGTATATACCTTGAGTATGAACAATGGGGGGAGACTTGCCGGAAAACTTGTACTCCTCGAATGATACAAGACGTTGTTTCATTCTTCTTTTATGCCGTTGTGCATTGGAATTCCTGTCGGTATGGCCCGACTGTCGGTAGTTTCCCGACTTATTTTGGTGTATGGTTGGCTCCCATCACCCTTTTCTTTCCTTTTGAGGATACTTTACTTTACCCGTTCGAAACTACTTTTTATTAATCTGTGAGTCAAGAGTCGTGTCATGTGTCGAGTCTTGTCTCCATGTTTGTTTGTTTATTACATGGCTTTTGCATGTTGATTATTTGATTTGTCGAGTGAAGCATGTTAGGATATAATGTTATTCTAGCTTGTTCGTACTCAGCTCTTGCTGACTTCGTGCTTCATGTCTTCTGGTCATGGCCCTTGCCTTAATGACCCTATGATGATCCATCAATTGCATTTGCGTTGTTGGGGAGTAGATTTTCAATATAGCAGGTTTGTAGAGATAACTTGCGGGGGAAGTTATCATGGGATTCGAGTTGAGAGTCTTGTTCTTCCGTAATTTATAAACTCTTTATTTTATTTTAAAGTCATGACTACTACTATTTTCAGTTAATGGATTTCAAACGGTTTGTTTTAGTTTGGGCCTCAACGGTTCCAACTTGTTTTAATGACCATTAACTATTTATTTAATATGTTTGAAAGTTAGTTAATTCCGCTGCGTAATTCTGGTAAATAGCCTTAGTCGTTATCACGGTGGCAGTAATATCTTGGTAATTCCTGTGTTTTAAGTCGGAAAATGTTTTATAAAAAGCAATGAATTATTAGGGTGTTACAGAGAGGGTGGCTGATGAAAAAAATGAAAGGGTTAAAAACATAGGTTAGGGTTAGAAATATTTAACTTGGTCTCTGGGCTTTGAACAAAATGGCCCAGGTGTTCATTTAACGTCATTACCAATCTCTCAAACTTCCCCTTTCTCCATTATTTTTGGTTATCACTTTGGGTTGACCCGGTCTGAAATTGACTCATTTAATTATTCGGGTTACGTAGGTCATTTTCAGGTTGAAAATTTCAACCTTAACCTAACCCATTTAACTTCAGGTCGGGTTCGTGTCGACCCATTTAATTTATCGGGTTGAAAATCTCAACCCAAACCCACTATTTTCAGGTCGGGATCGTGTCGGGTTATCAGGTCGGGTCATCTTTTGCCAGCCCTAATAAGAAGGGTTTGAAACTCCTTGCTTTGTTGTTCTCAAAGTAAAGTTTGACTTTTCTTGACAATGCAATTGATTTCGGCTATTGAAACTTGTACTCCGGACACTCCGAACAACACACACCTACAAAATTAAAATAAAGGACGAGTGGAGAATGAGAAATATAAAAATAAAAAGAACAATAAATAAATAAATGATATTCCCTCCGTCCCGGAATACTTGACCTGTTTTCCTTATCGGGCCGTCCCTTAATACTTGACCTGTTTCTAAAAATGGAAATATTCTAACAATATTATATTATTTCTCACTCCACCCCTATTAACCCACCTACCCCCTACTCCATACAAAAAATAATTAAAAATTCAACCCCTACTCTCCCCCAACCCCACCTCTTAACCCACCTCCCACTAACTACATTAAAATAATACCCTACTATCAACTATTACCTATTAAATTAAATAAGTCAATTCAAGTTCCTTAAACTCTGTGCCGGTCAAACCGGGTCGAGTATTCCGGGACGGAGGGAGTAATAAAGAAACGGAAACAAATAATAAAAACTAAAAAAATTATAAAAACAAAGCAATCAAACAAATTATAAAAATAAGACCTAAAAATTATTAATTAGGCTAAACTAATTTATTAATAATTAAAACGAGAAATTAAGGAAAATAGAGACTAAAAACACTAAAAATAACTAAAACGACTCAAATAATTGACTAAATTACTACCTTATGAGTGACATAAATTTCACTCATCAATAGTCAAAATAAGAGAGATATTTAAAAAGTTTGAGCGCCGGAAAAAAGTAGCCCTCAATTTGTAAGCGCTGGAAATTTCCAACGCTCAAAACTGTAGCGCTAGCGCTAGAATATTATAGCGCTTCATAAGATAGGATTTGGAGAGTTTGAGTTTTTTGTCAGAATCAATTTGCAGCGCTGGAAAAAAGCAGCGTTTGAATTGTGAGCGCTGGAATTTTACAGCCCACGAAATGCCAGCGCTAGAAAATTCCAGCGCAGGCATGTTAGGTTATGATACATATGACAATTCATAAATCATGCGGAAAAACCATAAAACCAGGAAAGCATATTATTTACACATAATCATTTAGCATAGTTTAGATGCATACTCTTTGTTGCGTGCCTTCCCTAGCTGCGCCCGAACCGAACAAGAACAAGTCTTTAGGACTCCAAGTGTCGTCCCTCCGTAGATAGTCCACAGCACGTCCGGATCCGCCTTAAGCTTGACCAACTAGGATCGCCCTTAAGGTACTTAGAATTTTCGGCTAGTATAGGCAATTGTATGACTGAATTTTTGCTCTCAAAAATCAATTTGAATACTTGAATACTCTATGTAAATATGTGACCCTAGGCACCTATTTATAGAGTTATGGAAAAGGATTTGGAATCCTATTAGGATACTAATTTATTTAATTATAATCCTACTAGGACTCTAATTAAATAAACTAAATCTTTTAGGATTAGATTTAATCATATGACAAATCCCGGTAGCCTTAGGATTCGAGTAACACACTTCGAGTGATACGCTAGCACCGCACGCAGGCCTTGTGGCCCACGCACAGCGCCAGCCCACTCGTCGCAGCCCCGCGCGCGCGCCAAGGCCATTGCTGGGCCTGGCCTTGCGCTGGACTGGGCGTGGCTTGGCAGCGTGTTTTTGGGCGCTTGGGCTTGCTGAGCGTAGGCCTGGCTTCGTGCTGGGCCTTCGTCTAGCAAGTCTCGTCCGATGCTAATTCGTACGACGCGCTTCCGATTAAATTCCCGATTCCAGAATTTATTTCCGATACGAACAATATTTAATATTTCCGTTTCCGGAATTAATTTCCGTTTCGAACAAATATTTAATATTTCCGTTTTCGGAATTATTTTCCGATTCCGATAATATTTCCGATTCTGACAATATTTCCGTTTCCGGCAATATTTCCGATTCCGGCAATATTTCCACTTCCGATAATATTTTCCGATACGTACCATGTTTCCGTTTCCGGCAACATCTACGACTTGGATAATATTTATATTTCCGATACGATCCATATTTCCGTTTCCGGCAATATCATCGTTTCCGGAGCATTCATTTCTTGCCTGTGACGATCTCAGCTCCCACTGAAACCAAGATCCGTCGATTCCGAATATCCATAGATGGAGTATTTAATGCTATTAAATACTTGATCCGTTTACGTACTATTTGTGTGACCCTACGGGTTCAGTCAAGAGTAAGCTGTGGATTAATATCATTAATTCCACTTCAACTGACGCGGCCTCTAGCTAGGCATTCAGCTCACTTGATCTCACTGAATTATTAACTTGTTAATTAATACTGAACCGCACTTATTAGACTTAACATAGAATGCATACTTGGACCAAGGGCATTATTTCCTTCAGTCTCCCACTTGTCCTTAGGGACAAGTGTGCATTTCCTAATTCCTTTGTCGCTCGATGCTTGCTCTTGAACATAAGGTAAGAGTTGTCATCCTTATTATGTCCAGAGGTGTTCCTCGGTTTCAGAGTTCAACTGATCAAATAGACAGATAATCATAGCCTATGATTCATCCGAGCACGACCATGCATTTCACAGTTTCTAGCTCTCCGAGTGGCCTTGTACAACTTTTAAGCATCTCATCCCGATTTATGGGAGGACAATCCCAATTTTGCGATCTTGAGATTAGACTTCGTTTGATAGGTGATTACCTGAGCGTTGCCTTTATAGCCTCCTTTTACGGTGCGACGGTTGGTCAACGTCAAAGCAACCAGTTCTCAAACAAGTAATCTCAAATCACTCAGGTATTGAGGATTTAGTGTCTAATAATTTTAATGAAATTTACTTATGACAGATTTTCATCTCTTACAGTAAAGTTTCATAGGTCTTGTCCGATACTAGTCTTCCCAAAGTAAGTATCTATGCAAATGATTATGACATTGCCATGTCCACATAGTTCAAGAAACAGAACTACTAGTCATCTTGCATTCTAATCGTCTAACGTTTTCTATGCGTCCAATTTTATAGAAAACTCCGACTAGGGACCATTTTCAACCTTTGACATTCAAGTTCACTTGATAGACATTTCTTAGTCACAGGACTGGTCCTGACAGTCTATCTTGAATATATCGTCAAATTGAAGGGACTCATCATTTAATAAACCACAAATTAAATGGAAAAATGAATTCTTTTCATTTGTTGTGAATGATTAACCAATAATGTTTTACAAAGATTTAAACTCTAAAACTTTAAAACATTAAACAGGGATATCAAAGCCATTCTCCAATATGCTTGATTCCCATAGCTGCAGTGTGCGAGTTGTGCTTCGCCTGCGGCAGAGGTTTAGTCAATGGATCTGATATGTTGTCATCAGTTCCAATCTTGTTTATCTCGACTTCTTTTCTTTCAACGAACTCTCGTAGAAGGTGAAATCTACGAAGTACATGCTTGACTCTCTGGTGGTGTCTAGGCTCCTTTGCCTGTGCAATAGCTCCGTTATTATCACAATACAGGGCTATTGGTCCTTTAATGGAGGGGACTACACCAAGTTCACCTATGAACTTCCTTAGCCATATAGCTTCCTTTGCTGCTTCATGTGCAGCAATGTACTCCGCTTCAGTTGTAGAATCCGCAATGGTGCTTTGCTTAGCACTTTTCCAGCTTACTGCACCCCCGTTGAGGCAGAAGACAAACCCAGACTGTGATCTGAAATCATCTTTGTCGGTTTGGAAACTTGCGTCCGTATAGCCTTTAACAATTAATTCATCATCTCCACCATAGACCAGGAAGTCATCTTTGTGCCTTTTCAGGTACTTCAGAATATTCTTGGCAGCAGTCCAATGCGCCTCTCCTGGGTCTGACTGGTATCTGCTCGTAGCACTGAGTGCGTACGCAACATCCGGGCGTGTACATATCATATCATACATTATTGAACCAATCAATGATGCATATGGTATCCCATTCATTCGTCTACGCTCATCAAGTGTTTTTGGGCACTGAGTCTTGCTTAGAGTTATTCCATGAGACATGGGTAGGTAGCCTCGTTTGGAGTCTGCCATCTTAAACCTATCAAGCACCTTATTGATATAAGTGCTTTGACTAAGTCCAATCATCCTTTTAGATCTATCTCTGTAAATCTTGATGCCCAATATGTACTGTGCTTCTCCTAGATCTTTCATCGAAAAACATTTCCCAAGCCAAATCTTGACAGAGTTCAACATAGGAATGTCATTTCCGATAAGTAATATGTCGTCGACATATAATACTAGGAAAGCAATTTTGCTCCCACTGACCTTCTTGTATATACAAGATTCGTCTGCGTTCTTGATGAAACCAAAGTCACTTACTGCTTCATCAAAACGTATATTCCAGCTCCTGGATGCCTGCTTCAATCCGTAGATTGACTTCTTTAGCTTGCATACCTTTTTAGCATTCTTTGGATCCTCAAAACCTTCAGGTTGTGTCATAAACACAGTTTCTGTTAAAACGCCGTTTAAGAAAGCAGTTTTGACATCCATCTGCCATATTTCGTAATCGTAATATGCAGCGATTGCTAACATTATCCGAATAGACTTTAGCATTGCAACTGGTGAAAAGGTTTCATCGTAATCCACACCGTGGACTTGCCTGTAACCTTTTGCAACCAATCTAGCTTTGAAAACTTCAAGTTTCCCATCCTTGTCCTTTTTCAGTTTGAAAACCCATTTGCTTCCAATGGCTTGGTAGCCATCTGGCAAATCGACCAAATCCCATACTTGGTTTTCAGACATGGAGTCTAATTCAGATTGCATGGCTTCTTGCCATTGCTTGGAGCTAGGGCTCGTCATAGCTTGTTTGTAAGTCGCAGGTTCATCACTTTCAAGTAATAGAACGTCATAGCTCTCGTTCGTCAAAATACCTAAGTACCTTTCCGGTTGAGATCTATATCTTTGCGATCTACGCGGGGTAACATTTCTAGATTGACCATGATTCTCACCAGATTCTTCTAAAGATCTCTGAGTTTCATCCTGAATGTCATCTTGAGCATTCTCTAGAGTTTGTTGTTCGACTCGAATTTCTTCGAGGTCTACTTTTCTCCCACTTGTCATTTTGGAATTGTGATCTTTCTCCAAAAAGACACCATCTCGAGCAACAAACACCTTGTTCTCAGATGTATTGTAGAAGTAATACCCCTTTGTTTCCTTTGGATAGCCCACAAGGATACATTTGTCAGATTTTGGATGAAGTTTGTCTGAAATTAATCGTTTGACGTATACTTCACATCCCCAAATCTTAAGAAAAGACACATTTGGAGGCTTTCCAAACCATAATTCATATGGAGTCTTTTCAACAGCTTTAGACGGAGCTCTATTTATAGTGAGTGCAGCTGTATTTAGTGCATGTCCCCAAAATTCTAATGGAAGTTTGGCCTGACCCATCATTGACCTGGCCATGTCTAGCAAGGTTCTGTTCCTCCGTTCCGATACACCGCTCCATTGTGGTGTTCCAGGAGTAGTCAATTCTGATAGAATTCCACATTCTTTCAGATGGTCATCAAATTCATAGCTCAGATATTCACCGCCTCTATCAGATCGCAGTGCCTTAATCTTCTTGCCTAATTGATTCTCTACTTCACTCTGAAATTCCTTGAATTTGTCAAAGGATTCAGACTTATGCTTCATTAGGTAGATATAACCATATCTACTGAAGTCATTAGTGAAAGTGATAAAGTAGCTGAAACCACCTCTAGCATTTGTACTCATTGGTCCACATACATCTGTATGGATTAAACCCAATAGTTCATTTGCTCTTTCTCCAACTTTAGAGAAAGGTTGCTTTGTCATTTTGCCAAGTAAACATGATTCGCATTTACCATAATCCTCTAAGTCAAATGGTTCTAGAATTCCTTCCTTTTGAAGTCTTTCTAAGCGTTTCAAGTTTATATGGCCTAATCGACAATGCCACAGATAGGTGAGATCTGAATCATCCTTTTTTGGCCTTTTTGGTATTTATGTTATATACTTGTTTGTCGTGATCTAATGAATAAAGTCCATTGACTAATCTAGCAGATCCATAAAACATCTCTTTAAAATAAAACGAACAACTATTGTCTTTTATTAAAAAGGAAAATCCCTTAGCATCTAAGCAAGAAACTGAAATGATGTTTTTAGTAAGACTTGGAACATGGAAACACTCTTCCAGTTCCAAAACTAGCCCGGAGGGCAACGACAAATAATAAGTTCCTACAGCTAATGCAGCAATCCGTGCTCCATTTCCCACTCGTAGGTCGACTTCACCCTTGCTTAACTTTCTACTTCTTCTTAGTCCCTGTGGATTGGAACATAAGTGTGAGCCACAACCTGTATCTAATACCCAAGAAGTTGAATTAGCAAGTATACAGTCTATAACGAAAATACCTGAAGATGGAACGACTGTTCCGTTCTTCTGATCTTCCTTTAGCTTCAAGCAATCTCTCTTCCAATGCCCCTTCTTCTTGCAGTAGAAGCATTCGGATTCAGAAGTGGGTTGACTGACCTTCCTCTTTACAGATTTGGCGCCAGTTTTCTTAGTTGGGCTGGCCTTGTTGCCACCTTTCTTAGCATTCCTCTTCTTTCCAGATTTCTTGAACTTGCCCCCACGCACCATAAGCACATCCTGCTTATCACTTTTGAGCGTCTTTTCAGCGGTCTTCAGCATACCGTGAAGCTCAGTGAGCGTTTTGTCCAGACTATTCATACTGTAGTTCAGTTTGAACTGATCATACCCGCTATGAAGAGAATGGAGGATGGTGCCTATAGCCATTTCCTGAGAAAATTGCTGATCCAGCCGACTCATATTCTCAATGAGTCCAATCATTTTGAGAACATGTGGACTTACGGGCTCGCCTTTCTTAAGCTTGGTCTCAAGAATTTGCCTATGAGTCTCGAATCTTTCGACTCGAGCCAGATCTTGGAACATGTTCTTCAACTCACTGATGATTGTGAAAGCATCTGAGTTGATGAACGTTTTCTGCAGATCTGCACTCATGGTGGCGAGAATTAGACATTTCATATCCTTGTTGGCATCAATCCAACGATTGAGGGCTGCCTGAGTGACCCCGTCGCCTGCGGCTTCGGGCATCGCCTCTTCTAGGACATACTCCTTTTCTTCCTGCATAAGAACTATTTGCAAGTTCCTTTGCCAGTCAAGGAAGTTTTTCCCGTTCAACTTCTCCTTTTCGAGAATTGATCGAATGTTGAATGAATTGTTGTTTGCCATATTTAAAACTACAATTGAAAAGAATAAACAAATAAATAACCATTCACAGTTTCTCTTAATAAACTTAATTTCTAGCATACATGCATAATTCAATGTTCATTAAGCATTTTATTCAAGTTATGTGTTCCGGCAGGTGTGAATAAAATGATTCCAAGATCCTAAAATCATTGAAGAACTAAGCACAGTTTGTCGACTTAATCCTAAAACATCTTAGGTAAGCAAAAGCCTTTTGCTAATAGTCTAGAAACTATTCTTGGTTGATAGGTACGTCTAAGAACTTATTAGGTAAACCTATCGATTTTGCCACGACATAAAAGGACTCCTTACTTATATCGTTGAGTTTCACCAAAACTAACATGTACTCACAATTATTTGTGTACCTTGCCCCTTTAGGACCAATAAGTAACACCTCGCTGAGCAAAAACTATTACTAGATTGATGTAAAGGATATCCAAGCAAGTGTATATTTTGGCATGGCACCTTTTAACTCAATTTTTAAGTTTGGAACTTAAGGCTCTTACTATGTTGGTTAGATTTTAAGTGAACTAAAATCCTTAATCATGCAACATAATCAAGCTTTTGATCTCATGCATTTTAAGACATATTTAAAAGCAATAAATAACTTAAAACATGCATAAGATAAATTTGATCTAGTATGGCCCGACTTCATCTTGAAGCTTTAACTTCAAAGTCCGTCTTGAAAATCTCCGTGGGAGGCACCATTTTCTTCAAATAGGATAAGCTATAATTAAAACTAATTACAACTATTTGATGGTACGCAGACCATATTTGAATTGAAAAACAACTTTGGTACTTTAGACCAATTACATTCAAATTAATGGTACGCAGACCATATTTTCTATCCTATTTGGGCCATACTAGTCACTTCATAACCTGCAAAACAGTACATATACAATATATACCATTCACCCATTCATTATCATGAATGGCCCACATAGCTGGTTAGTAAAACACATTATGCATCACATAAACATTTGCAGCAATTAATCAAGGGCACCAACAATCTACAAATTATTCAGTCCTTATTAATTCTAATCAAGTTGTTTTAACCTTAAGGATTTGTAGACCTAATCAAGAGTTTATGACTAAAAAGGGCTCCCACTTAAACCAATAAATTCATATGCTTTACTAATTTTAAACATAAAAATGTATTTCTAGTCTAACCGGAAACATACAAATTTAATTAAAATTTAAAGCTCATATAAATTTATAATTGAATCCAAAAAGTTTAATTTAATTTCAGTCGTATTTAAATTAATTCATGATTTTAATTTTAGTAAAATAATTAGAATAAATAAAATTTATTATAATTACAATATTCAAAATTAAAATCCAAGAAAATAATTTAAATTATCAATTTTAAAATTAATTAAAATTACGTAAACTGAAAATTTCAAATTAAAATTTCAAAACGATCTAATCGCAACGCAACAATCCCACGCAACGCACGCCCATGGGCCACACGCACACAGCCATCGCTGGCCATGTGCGCGCAGCCCATGCGCTGCCTCGCATCGCTGCTGCTCACCATCGCAAGGCATCACGCATGGTGCTCGCTACGCGCGCCAGCGCTCGACGCACGAGCATGCTGCCGTAGCCCATCGCTGGGCGCAGCGCTCGTCGCACGTCGCAACATGCACCCGCACGCCATCGCTGGGCGCATCGCTCGTCGCACGCACAACAGCGCTCGCTGCGCGCGAGCGATCGATGCTTGGCGCAGCACTCGTAGCACGCGAGTTTACGCTCGCTGCGCGCGAGGCTCCGCACGCTTGCGCGAGGCAGTGCGCGCTGTGGTGCAGCTCGCTTGCTGCCCACACGCGACTGCTCGTGCCTTGCTCTCGCCCTCGCCCATTCGCCCATTGCACACAGCCCACGACACAAGGCAGGGCTGCTGCCTTGTGCTCGTGCACCATGGCCTTGCTCATTGCATTCGTACCGCATGGGCGACGAGCTCCCTTGCTCGTCGTCACATGCCCACACTATACAACACCCCTTAAGGGTAACACGTAGCGTCCATTGCTTTGTGCGTGCAAGTTATATGAGCGAATCGCATAAAAATTTAAAATTTATATTCAAAATTAATGACAAATTAATAAATAATATTAAGGAAAATTTGGTAATATTAATCCAACCTTTGACCGATTTTCTTTTATTAAGCCCACCTACGACATATTTTTTAATAATCCCACCTTTATTACCCAACAACTTTTATTGGGCCCAACAGGTCATAAAACTGTTGTAAGCGGCATTATTTCTCTATATGGCAGTACTCTCTCTCGATATATTCAGTCATCATCATCAATTCATCACCATCTCGTTGACTTTTTCACCGATTATCGGCCACTTAAACCCAATAAAAGTCGTCGGGTAGTAAAGGTGGGATTATTAAAAAATATGTCGTAGGTGGGATTAATAAAAGAAAATCGGCCAAAGGTTGGATTAATATTACCAAATTTTCCAAATATTAATTTCATAATTTTAGGGCGAATAATCGAAAATTTATTATTCAATTGATTTCCGATTAACATGTATTCAAGTCTAGGTCATAAAAATTTAAACTTTAACATAAATTTACAATTTTTATGATGGTTTTTAATCATAGGTATCTAATTAAATTATGACTAATTATGAAAATCAAATTAATTCTAAATTATTCCAATTTTCAACAAATTAATCATAATTACAAATTAGATTGCATAATTAACAAGGCTAGGCATTCAAACTTGTTAAACATATACAGTAGGTCAATCAAAAATTCAAGATTTATCAACAAGAATCGCAAATATTTAATTTAACATCTTAAATTTACGAAATTTTGCATTCGAAAAACTAAAACCTCCGAAAAGTCATAGTTAGGCTTCGAATTTGAGAATTCTGGATTCGGCCGAAAAATATTTTTTTTGTCAAAATTTTAGAAAGCCTTTTACATGCGGAATTGACACAAAAATCACTCGATTTGGATGAGTAACGAAGAAACAGCCGAAAAACTGCGTACGTATAATTAAATAAACGCAATTTGCAATTAATTAACAATTACGAATATTAATCACCCCTTTTAATTCTTGCAAATTTGTAATATTTAACCATGTTCATGCAATTTAGATTATGAAAATAATAAGAGGCTCGTGATACCACTGTTAGGTTATGATACATATGACAATTCATAAATCATGCGGAAAAACCATAAAGCCAGGAAAGCATATTATTTACACATAATCATTTAGCATAGTTTAGATGCATACTCTTTGTTGCGTGCCTTCCCTAGCTGCGCCCGAACCGAACAAGAACAAGTCTTTAGGACTCCAAGTGTCGTCCCTCCGTAGATAGTCCACAGCACGTCCGGATCCGCCTTAAGCTTGACCAACTAGGATCGCCCTTAAGGTACTTAGAATTTTCGGCTAGTATAGGCAATTGTATGACTGAATTTTTGCTCTCAAAAATCACTTTGAATACTTGAATACTCTATGTAAATATGTGACCCTAGGCACCTATTTATAGAGTTATGGAAAAGGATTTGGAATCCTATTAGGATACTAATTTATTTAATTATAATCCTACTAGGACTCTAATTAAATAAACTAAATCTTTTAGGATTAGATTTAATCATATGAAAAATCCCGGTAGCCTTAGGATTCGAGTAACACATTTCGAGTGATACGCTAGCACCGCACGCAGGCCTTGTGGCCCACGCACAGCGCCAGCCCACTCGTCGCAGCCCCGCGCGCGCGCCAAGGCCATTGCTGGGCCTGGCCTTGCGCTGGACTGGGCGTGGCTTGGCAGCGTGTTTTTGGGCGCTTGGGCTTGCTGAGCGTAGGCCTGGCTTCGTGATGGGCCTTCGTCTAGCAAGTCTCGTCCGATGCTAATTCGTACGACGCGCTTCCGATTAAATTCCCGATTCCGGAATTTATTTCCGATACGAACAATATTTAATATTTCCGTTTCCGGAATTAATTTCCGTTTCGAACAAATATTTAATATTTCCGTTTCCGGAATTATTTTCCGATTCCGATAATATTTCCGATTCTGACAATATTTCCGTTTCCGGCAATATTTCCGATTCCGACAATATTTCCATTTCCGATAATATTTTCCGATACGTACCATGTTTCCGTTTCCGGCAACATCTACGACTTGGATAATATTTATATTTCCGATACGATCCATATTTCCGTTTCCGGCAATATCATCGTTTCCGGAGCATTCATTTCTTGCCTGTGACGATCTCAGCTCCCACTGAAACCAAGATCCGTCGATTCCGAATATCCATATATGGAGTATTTAATGCTATTAAATACTTGATCCGTTTACGTACTATTTGTGTGACCCTACGGGTTAAGTCAAGAGTAAGATGTGGATTAATATCATTAATTCCACTTGAACTGAAGCGGCCTCTAGATAGGCATTCAGCTCACTTGATCTCACTGAATTATTAACTTGTTAATTAATACTGAACCGCACTTATTAGACTTAACATAGAATGCATACTTGGACCAAGGGCATTATTTCCTTCAAGGCAGATCTGCGGGTTTCCAGAAAACTCAATCTTTAACAGCTCATAAATTCCTCATAAAATCTCGGATTCTTGCAAATAATATCTTGTTGGAAGTCTACGGAATCCAGGTTTCCAATGCTGCTGGTCTCGCATCAATGGACTTCGTAAATATCGAGTTATGGCCCAAAGAGTGGAGGTCTGTCCGTTTTAGCGAAGGCCAAGTAAAAGCCTTATAACTTATTCGTTTTAAATCGGATTTGGGCTTATGATAAGTGTAGACACCTACTTTTGTCCCCGTTCCCGCAAGGGAAAGGTTCGATGATGAAAGCATAAAAACTCCACTTGACAACGCATCTCCTATAAAATTAACGAATCTCAATTCCCTATTTCATTTCATCCGAAACCTGCTATTTATGGAAACCTGCTAAAAATAGTAACTGCCGTAAAAGGTAGCGTCTAAAAGTGGCAAATCATAAAAGATAGAAACCTGTCAGAATTAGGTGTTGCACTCCAACATAAATCCTAAATGAGATAGAAAACTGCGAGAATCCTATTCCTAATAGGATCCGGAAATAAGAGTTACGTATTAATTAAAATCCTAACGAACCTAGAGTTCGTAACGGGCCCAGACGCATTCCGTCATGAAATTGATACGCACTAAAAGACTCAAATTAATCTCAAACTCTCCGGATTCTAGGAATCCGAATCTGACAAAGAAACGGCCCAAACAGCAATTTCAACGCCCAGCCCTGGGCGCTGAAATTGCCAGGATCCTATTTTCAACGCCCAGAGCTGGGCGCCGAAATTACCTGGGACGTGTTTTTTTCTAATTCTTTGCGGATTAGAACTCTGCAATTCTGTCTTTCCACGAACTCTTCCCTATAAATAGGCCCCTAGTTTCGACGTGAAAGGACACAACAACACATAATATATTCTGAGTATTGACTCTAAACCCCTTAGCCTAAGCCTCTCACTGCGAAACTGTTCACGCGTTCTGTCGCAATCGATCCATAAATCGAACAGAACGTATCCTGTCCCATAATTGAGATTCGTTAAATAAAAGGAGAAATAGCAAAGTCAAAGTGGTTAGTTTTCTGAGAACCGTGACGCACCTCTCAAGGGTGCGTCGTGATGTGTCCCTTTTCGATGATTTAACTGCTTTCCTCGCCCTTTTTATGAACTGTTAAACTAACCTATTATGATTGTTCTATCACGCCTAACAAATATAATATTTTTGGGAAACCGGATTATCATGCTAGGTCCCTTAATGTTATTTAAATCAGATAATCACGATCGAATTAGTATTATATGTTGCAGACCGCTAAAATCAACTCAGATTAGTTTAATAGTTAATGCATGTCCCTTCAATTATTTATGCTGAGCTAGTAAGGATATCCTGCCTCTGGAGTTATCGACGAGCGAATTACTCCTCTCGGTAGTTACAGTCCCCCGAACCCTCAATCTCTACCTTGCGGGTGTATATTGAGAGATCCCCACACCAGGGATCACAAGGGAACCTACGGCCGTCGTGGTCAAACATAATTGCACTCCCTTTATGTCACGATAACCGGGTTTTGTCAGTTTTTCTCATTGTCGTTAAAAACTGAATGGCGACTCCTATATTACTAGTCAATTGGGTGTATACTCACAGGAAATCCAATTACACTTGATTGAATAAAAAGAATCGTCACACCCACGAGGGACAAGGTCACGCATTAGCCTCGTGCTTTTTCGACCCCCTCACAATAAGTCTATGGAAAGCTTTTTCCAAGGCCTATAAAATCATTAGTGCATGATCCAAATCATAACATTATAAGACAAACTTTGACTTCGTAAGGACGTATCATTTGCTAAACGGGCTAACGAGCGTATTCTAGGCACTCGTGAGCATTTTAAGTAACTTGGGTTAACATGTACATGTATTGTGCCCAATAAGTATGAGTTTTAGAAGTGCTATTGTCCGAGCTATGTTATTCTAGGGCCTGAAGCCAAGCACTAGAACATTGTGGCACATACAGGTGTGTTGTAATGCGGACAATCATATCGATGCAACCACATATTAAGCCGTATCGGAATGCGAATGCGACTAAATATGTGTCCATTCTATTTCAGGAAGCTTTCTATTTATGGAAGTTTACTATATTTAACAGGTTCTGCTTCGGATGGTCTTTTCAGTCAGTCGAGGGTCGTTCTTTAACTAATCAGAGTGCACTGTTGGCGAGCGGGTTATAGTTTCATCATCGAACATACCGTGTCGGGCCTGGGGACAAATATAGGCGTCTAAACTACCTAATTTTAAATTCTTTGGAAATATGACGTCTGATAACAATTTGAAGATTTGGGTAAAGACTAGTTATTGACCAGGGCGAAGCTCCGGATTTTATTGTTTTTGTTATTTGTTCTTTGTACGGTTAATGATTGTTTTTGTTGCAAAACTTTCTGCATTTGCTTTATTTAATTTGTTTCCATATATGTTACAAAATTTCCTTTAAATGTACGAGGGTTTCTAGAATAGTTCTGATACTTTGTTTTTTTCAAGTCTTACTTGATTGGTACTCCGTATAAAACTTTACTTTTCTAATTTACTTATAAACACAAGAAACTTCTTAAAGTATCAATTATTATAAGGACAAATTATTTTTTACCACCTATGAAAATCTTATTTTTTACCACACCTAAAAAACTAAAACTTGTATTTTACCACCTAAAAAAAACTATACCTTGTTTTTACCACCGGAAAACGAAAAAATAGATGAAACCTTTATGTGTGGCTACCTAATTCAATTTTCTTCCAACTTTTTACGCTCCTTGTGTGATTTTCTTTAACTCTTTCACCCTTCTCTCTGTACTTCTCTCTTTACTGCCATTGAATTTTGTCAATTTTCTGAATTAATGGTGGTGAAAAATCATGTGAATTCATGTAAGATAAGGAAGCAGGGGAAGAGAAGAGAGTTAAATACATGAAATCGTGGAAAAGGAAAACATATCAGAAATATTACTGTTATTGTGGCCCCTCACATAAAATTTTCATCTATTTTTTCATTTTCAGGTGGTAAAAAAACAAGTTATAATTTTTTTAGGTGGTAAAATACAAATTTCAGTTTCTTAAGTGGTAAAAAATAATTTTTCAATATTTTAGGTGGTAAAAAATATTTTATCCTTATTATAAATTGAATAACAAAAAGTATATATTTTTGAAAAACACACAATTGATTAGCTAAAGAAGTAGTGTAATTAAGAAAGATTAAGTTAGAAAATTTATAATAGGTAATTATTCAAATAATACAATAGGCATTAAAGTTTTAATAATTATTAGAATGAATTTTGTCTTTTTTCATTACTTTAAAGTCATATGTTATAAATTTATAATCATTGTAGAGATGGTTAGAACTTTACATTATGAATAATAAGAGGTCGTGGGTTCGAACATTGGTACTAACATTTTGTGATGATAAAATTGAGTAATAATGGATGTGTGCGTGCGCATGACATGACACATCGTCATTTCATTTGCCAAATCATAGTGACACATGACTATGTGACATTATTTCCTTTGGAGATTTAATATTAGTGTAGATTTGATTAAATGTCGAGGAGAGATAAGAAAGAAAGAAGAAGAAGAAGAAGAAGAAGAAGAAGAAGAAGAAGAAGAAGAAGAAGAAAAGGGTGGGGAAACAAAATTTTGGAAGGAAAGTGTTAAGGAAATATATTTCAATGGCTACAATAAAACGGTAGCCACTACAATAAACTAAAATTTATCCCTTCATCATTGTTGATTTACCTGCGCCATTGATTTAGTTGATTTTATAATTTTAAACAAAATTGCTAAAAAAAAAAACTATGAATTGAAATTCTCTCGTTTTTATCCCACGTTTGTTTTCTCTTATTTTTCAACCACTTAACCATTAAAATTCGAATGTAAAATACATCAACGAAACATGATTCCATTACTCATCTATTTTTTACTTTAAAACCATCTAAAATTATTTAATATGATTAACATTCGAACAAATTTCCTTCTCCGCCAAAATACAAATTAAATTTGAAATTGGACAAAGTTTGAAGAAGTCTTGTACGAAGGGTAAGTTTGTAATAGAGAACTGTAAATTTAAAATATACTAGGTTAGGTCCCGTGTAACGCACGGTTGAGACTAATTTTCTTTTTCTGTTCTAAATAATTTATTTAAAAGAAATTTTAGGTATCCTTTTCTTTTGAAATTGAATAATATTAGTAACCGTAACCAAACCCGTACCCTCGATCTATCAAGGTTTTTGGATATGGTATTGATTTGATAACCACATCATTTATAATACCCTATTTTCTAGACCGGAAATATAGCTGGATTTCGGGTTTATAAGTAATGATGTTGAACCCACCTTTAGCACTTGTTTTAAATAAAATATTTAATAAATAATTTTTTTGTTTGGGTATGGTCGTATAATAACACATGCAAAGTAATTTACTTATTAATTAATTATTGTAGGTGAAGAGTATAATAAAAAATTTGAAATTTTTTTATGAATATCAAAACGATATTTTGCTATTTTGATATTATAGAGTTTCCGTAATAGCTTACTACGTATATTATAGAAACAGTATATCAAAAAAATTGTGATTTTTTTCCTTTCCTAACATATATATTTTCAAATCAACATTAATTTTTTTTTTTTTTATCCTTGTTGTAATACATGAAATCATAATTTATTTTTTCATATGTACTTCCATTATACTTCTTGTGTTCTTATTTACATGAGACAATGGGATTTTAGACACTATATATTCACACAAACACCTTTGACTTCCTTTTGTGGTTTATACATAAGAAAAAACATAGTCGTGTGAGGTCTTATTAGATTCGTATCAGTAAATATTATTTAAATATCAACTTTTTACAATTTTTCCGATATACAATTAGAGATATTAATGTTTGAAATCGTGCATTGGCAAACGTGCTAAATAATTGTGTCATTTAAAATAGAACGGAGGAAGTATTAAATAGAAGGAAAGATAAGAAGAAGAAAAAAATCAGAAAATCAGATATTTTAAAATATTCTTTAGTTAAAATATTTTTTAAACAAACTAAGGAAAAATATTTTCAATTAAAATCAGATATTTTTAAAAGATTCTTTATAATATGACGAAATCTTTTCGGCGGAAAAAAAAGGGAAGAAAAAGGAAAAAAATATTAAGGGCTCATCAGAAAATGACACGTGTCATTCCTGGTGTGTCTTTTAGTATAGAGTAATAGATGAACATATCCGAAGAAAAGAAGAAGGGAAAGGATAGTCATTATCAAATTTGTAATTTGCAGCTATGTTCTTTAACTCATCAAAACATATCAAAGTAATTTGATACTTCTACTTAACACTTAACAGTGATGCAAATTTGTGAAAAAAAAGAACGAAACTTGTGAGTGGGTTTAAGGTTTTAGTGATTCAATTCGTTGATCAGATTGGAAACTCCGAAAGTGTATGGTTCGAATTTGATTATCTTGTTGTAGAATTTGTTCTTGAGAGTGAATTATTCTTGTATGGACCTGGTCCAATAATTTATTTGTAGACCTATATATAGTATAGTTAGTAATTCACTCTACCACCCCTTTTACATACATGGTGATCTTTATTGTTTATATAGTAACAATAGTAAATTAAACACCAATTTTCTTAGATATAGTAAACATTTTTTCAATCAAAGTAACCTTATATTTTCAAAAGAGAATTGTGACTTAAAACTCCCTCGAAAGATAGGGCTTCTCTCCTCCTAGGCGAGCTTGTAACTCAGTCACGAACGGTTGAACCTTCGGCAGTATAGCTGACAAACTGGCCTTGAGATGCTCATCGCTCAAGTTAGATGGGGATGATGAAGATGTAATTGATCTAGGTGAGATCGAATATGAGGACACAGATGAAAAACTTGCGCTCCTGGTGGTGGGGAGGCTTCTGACTGAAAAACCCTACAATATTGACACTTTCAAACGCACAATGATGAAGGTATTGGCACCTACCTATAACCTGATAATTAGGGTTCTTAGCCCAAATATGTATGCCTTCCAATTCTTCCACTGTCAGGACAAGGAGAAGGTCATGAATGGTAGGCCTTGGTGTTGGTAGAATAATCTTTTTGCCCTAGCGGATGTAAAAGGAGAAGAAAACTGAACTGTCTAGATCATGTCTATATTAGAACTAATCTGTCCATATCATGTCCATATCATAATGTATATGTCCAAATCAAAATCGATTTGTCCAGATGATGTTCAACTCAGAGCTGAACATGATCTGAACATATCATGTCCATATCAGAACTGAAATGTCCTTACCATAACCGATATGTCTAGATCAAAACCAATCTCTCCAGATCATAATCTGTCCAGATCAGAACCGATATGTCTAACCGATTTGTCCAGATCATGTCCAAATCAGATCTCAGGTATTCAGACCAAGATCGGTATGTTCATATCTTGTCTAGATAAGAACTGATCTGTCCAGATCATTAGCAGATCGAAATTAATCTATCCAGATCACAACCGATATGTCTAAATCTCATGATTAGGTTCAAATCAGAACTAATATATATGTTTAAATCAAAATTGATATGTCGATATCATGTCTAGATCAGAACCCATTTGTCCAAGTCAAAATTGATTTGTCCTGATCATTAGATGAAAACCTATGTTGCATAACATAACTGATATATTCATACCATGTTCAGGTCATAACCTATATATTCAGATCAAAACGAGTATGTCAGGATCCTGTCCTATATATTCATATCAAAACTAATATATCCAGATCCAAACATATCATGTCCAGATCATGACTCATATCTCCGAATTAGAATCAATCTATCCGGATCATAACCGATATGTGTAGAACATGTCCAAAACCCATATGTCCAGATCAGAATCGATACATGTAAATCATATCCATGTCTTTCTAGTATAATGAATAGTTAAATTATGAGCAAAGTCAAAATTTAATAACATTTATTTTACATGTAAATCGTTTATAATTAATAGTTGTAAATTTTTATTTAAATCTTAATTCAGAAAAATATGATCAGATCAAGAGAAATAAACGGGGCCTATGTTGGATTAGGAAAGATTGATCACATATAAACCTAAAATAGGGTTAGGAACAACAAATATCTATTGATAGGTAGAGTATCTCCTCTCTCGTTATTTTTTCAATACGGAATTATTAATTTAGTATTTACATGAGAATTGTATTCTTAACACAAGTCTCTCACACCATGATAAAATGCACAAATCACAAAGTCATTCTAGTAAATCGATTCCCCTTGTAGTTTATTCATTCATTCATTGTTTTTTTTGGTGTTAACAAACGGTTCACCCTTAGGGGTAATTCGGATTCGGGGCGAGTCCTGGGTGGATAGGTTCCGATCTTCTCCCAATTATTATTACAGGGATCGAACACGCGATTCTCCCTACCAAATTCAATCTCAATTAACACTAAACAAACAGACAATTGGTTCATTCATTCATTGTCGTTTAACTTATGCATTTAATTAGATCCAAATACACACGATTAGAACACACCATAATCACTCGTGAAAGAGAGGTAACTCTATGCACATTATCGCATAGCCCAAAGGCAATTCTTTTCCCCGAGAACCCGAAAAGAGGGCTGCGTGGCCGGTGGTCATGTGATTTGAACAGGTAAACATTGGGCCTATGTTTGGGCCCTATATTTGGACGGCCCATTTCAATGCAAGGTCATGTTATTTACTCAAAGACTTTATTATGAATCAGTTCACCATATCTTCACCCGAAAAGATGAATAACCTAACTATATTAAAGACAAGCTCGTATGATTTCCTAAAATGTCTCCTTCATTGCAGGAGAAAAACTCACAACCTTGTAGCTTCATGCATCTTTATCTCCTACTACGGTACCTACCATGTAAAAGATGTTGTTAATGTTGAACATATATATTTTTTTATGCATAGAAATCAACTAAAACTATGCAACTCTGTCCTTGAAGTATCACATATAAAAGACCTACTTAGCTTTACCCAAATTACATACATCATTACCTCAGCAGAAGCATCAAAATATTAATGGCTCTCTATCCTTCCTGTTTCGTGTCATTGATCCTTGTATCAATGGCGGTTGTTTCATCTGCGAGTGAACTCGACAATGGTTATCTCCAAAATCCGGAGCACAGCTTTCCAAATGATCAGCCACAGCAACATGGCAACGGCCTCCCAATGGACAGTCCTACAATAAATTACCATGTACCGAGTAATCTAAGAAGACCTGAAAACCGAGCAAACCCTACACCGGTGCACAGGAACCCTGAATCCTATCCGATACCCATACCAAAGATACCTGTGACTACACCATCACCGGAGCATAAGATGCCCAGGCACAACCACCCGTTCCCAATGCACAAAATACCACATCACACCCCAATACCAATGCCTGTCTATAGGAAGCCAATATACAATAGGCCTATACACAACCCAACCCCTATATATGCTCCACCAATTTACAGGAACCCAACAGCCCCTGCCCCATTTTCAGATCCTGTATCCTCTCCATCACCACCTCCACCTGCAACAAACCAATCTCCCACATATGGTCCGCCTCCACCTCCACCTGCAACCAACCAATCTCCCACATATGGTCAGCCTCCACCTGCAACCAACCAACCTCCCACATATGGTGCACCTCCACCGTATAAGTCACTAGACTATGTTCCAGCTCCAATTTATGACTCCCCAATTCATGAACCCCCTCATCAAAACTAGCTACTTTCTTCTTTTACACCAACAATGGGCAAACAAATCTGTCGTTTACACACCATCTCTAATACTATACTATGTAATTTTACCATCTAAACCTTTACCTCAGCTGTTCAAGTATGTGCACCAGGAAGAAAAAAAAACTGTCTTTCAGTATGATGAGTGGATTATAATTATTTCTTCATCTTCTGAATCTATTTGTCTAAGTGGATTAATCATTATTGTCTCTTACATGTAATATTTATTTCTCATCTAGAAATTAAACAACACTGACTCTATTAATTCTTATTAAATAAATTGATTATTACCAAGACAGAAGAATTTTTCTTAATTATTTCTAAAATCTGGAAGCATTCACTGGGAGTACTTGTACTGCAATTCGTAAAACAGTTACAGCGTGATGAAGGGAAAATTCAGTGATAATGTCTTTATCACGCAATATCTATCCCCATTCCTCAACTTTTGACTTTGTGAGAACAAACCTTGGTAACAATGTGAAAATTGATTCTTAGGGGCGCACTAGGTATATGTTTCTGAAGAATGTTTTCTCGCAGCAATGTCAGAGTTTAGATTCCATTGCCTAACTAACAGTTCAAATCAGACAATCTAGTTTACATAAGATTATCACTCTCGGAAATATTTTCCACTTATAGTTAGTGTATTACTTTCAGAAACTCATAAATACTACCTACAACTAATGGAGAAGCTGCTGACAGATACATGTAAGAGGAAAAAAAATCTAGATGATTTGCAAAATAATATCTTGAGCTATTCACCGTCAAGTTGGAGATATTCAATCTCATGAATAGGATTAAATATGAGCTATAAGTAACTGCTTTGAGTCAATAGACACAAAACAACAGCCTTAAGGTTCATGCTGTCATGCAAGATATTTTCGTACATAAGACGAATTAATCTCAACTTTAAAACAAACCTGAAACTTTCATCATCATGGCTTTGCATCTTGTCTGGCGAATAACTCGTCATGCTTTCTCTCCTCTGTGTAGCTTCTGGACTATGGAGGTAGGAACACTGTCTAATTCTCCGGAAAGGATCAATTGAAAACAGCAGACATCTTTTTTTGGAGGTATACATTGTGTATATGTAGAGGACAATCACTGAAAGTGGGATAACAACCGTAAGGTATGAAATTCACTCGCTTTTAACACCATGATACATATGGTAGATGAACATTGACGAAGAACGGAAACCAATTGCACCAAGCATCAGGAAACATGCATAACAAATGCAAGCGTTGTAGCCCATGAAGTAGCACAACTGCATGAGACCACTCATATTTGACCTGGCATAGAAGTATATACAATATACAAACATAAATATGGCAGTTGATCCTCCACGTAATACTGATCTGCAGAAATAGAAGAAATTTACTGTAAGTCTTAGGAACTTTGAGTAATGAAAAGGGTAGCAGCGATTCTAGCACAAATGGGGGAAATACAAAGCTAAGACAACTTGGAAGAAAATAAATGAGAATATGCTCTCTCTACTGTTGTGTTTAGTCCAAAGGAAAACATTTTAAACTGAACATTTTACTCGATGGGAAGTACTATTACATTACCATGGAAATCAGGTTTCGCACTTCATTTTCCAGCGTTTTGTTCATTGTTAGAAGGAAAAGGAAAAGGGGAAATGAAGACAGAAGAAAATGACTTTCCTACCAAGCAAGAATAGTCTGCATGTTACATGAATAAAGTAAGCAACAACAACGAAATAGAAATGACATACCTCCACCACCATTCCGGGTCTTCCACAGAGAGTTGGATATATGTCAAACCGACACTTAATATAGCAGTAAGTAAGACAAGGATTGAGAAGCTGATGAACATAATGCTTGGCAGCGTAAATAGTTTGTAGCTCCACATGCTTGCATATAACAGATGCAACTCCACGAGAACTGCACTGAAAGGTAAGAGACCACCAAGAAACATTTGAATGTGGGTTTTCATATACCAAGTTAATGGAGGAATCTCTCTCACGTATTTCTTGGTAGAAGGCACAAAATTTGTACAGCACCTACGGCGTCCAACAATTCCTCCTAATGCAAGAAGCGGGGCAGTAATAAATGTATGTATCAGCAACATCACAACAATGGTGCCGAAAGGAAAGGCAGCAGTAGACCCATATGACATAGCCACTGTAGTAAGGATAGATAGGACAAGTAAAAATGGCCCCATAAAAAGAATCCCGGTCAGGAGGACACTTCTTTCCTGCAATATTAATCTTTTTTCATTAGGAAAGAAAATTCAATACACTCTCCAACTCTAAATAATAGCCCATATACATATTTGATTATGATCATTGTAAAGTTTTGAGTAAAATTGTCATACGTATGCTTTACTTTTAAAAGTTTTGCATACACACCAACCAATGTTGTGCTGTTTCAGAAAGACTATTAAAATTATCATTAAGGATAGTATAGGAAAAGTTCAAATTCTAACTTACCAAGCATAGAAAGAGACCTATTATTTTAAGATGATTTTTAATAGAAAGGTGGCCTGTTATTTAAACCACCCATGCAAGAACACGGAAAGACAGAGAAGGAAAGAGGGGCAGATAAATGTGTTTCAGATGCATTGTGGAAAGAAATCTTTTACCCATCCAGTTTCAGAAAATTGGCAATGGAATGAAGCAGCAGTATATCCAGCAACCGCAGACGTTACAGTGTATATGACAACCACAGCTGTCCATAAGTTCCCATGGGTGTAAGGATCTAGAAGACCAAGAGAGGTTAATGCAAACAAACAGCAAACCCTGAAAAGGTTTAAATGTAGGTTAGTAAGAAACACTTAGAGTGCTGCTGCAAACAAGATATTGCAACAGGTCAAAGAAAACAACACTTTCTATGTAGATTAGACGTGCTAAGTCTACGCGCATGAATGTTTTACAAAATTTGATACAAGTATCAAAGCGAAAGGTCCAAGTTGCCTTACACAAGAAATAGTTGGGTACCACAACCAAGCACAGCACAAAAGAGAGACAGCAATGTCGGGCATCTAAAAACAGCACCATCAATGCACGCCCATCCAAACTCTCTATCATCTTCATCTCCGTTAGAATACCTAGAATTCAAAATGGTTAACTGTCGACCAAGGAGAACCCAGAACCCTGCTTGAAAACTCAAAATTTCAAGCAACAACACAAATATCTAGTGGAACTGCTAAATTACTTTCTTAAATCATTCTTGACATTCCACCAATAAAGCATGGCCAGTAATCCCATTGATAGCAAAATGATGACAACTGAAATAATGACTGAAAACCAGTGAAGCTGCTGAATTGGTGATAGCAATGATGCCCTCGAATATCTTCTCATTCTGTTTGCGAATTGGGTGGATGTTGCATTCCAATTTACAGAGTAGGTAAATGTCACATCAGTTTCAGTATCTTCTGTTATGTCGACAACGTGATTTGGGTCACTGAAAGCACGCACTTCTATAACATTATTTCCATTATATAAGACATCTAACTGAACATGAGTGAAAAGATAGAACCTCGTCCCTTTCATATAAGGATTCAAGCTCTCGCCTTCAATTTTCCCAATGAATCCCCAAAACGGAAGGTCATCATAGAACATCTGGAAGTAATAGTCCCTTTGAATTGCATCACGGAATTTTACATGTTCCTCCCTTCCAAGTTTTTTGGTGCACCATTTCTCCGCAATTTTCATCTTCTGGAACCTAATATCATAGCGAGTGTTTGTCAAATGATAAGCACTTAAAACTTCCCCAAGTGATTCCTTTCTTCTGATTAAAGGATCTGCAACCAATACATGAAGAACCAAACACAGGATTCAGCTACCTTGAAGCAGTAGAGCTCATACAATGGTTTCTTTTGAAATTGATCCACTGATTCTGCAGACAAGCTTAAAAGACTAATGCTCTAACTGTTTATATTTTTGCAGACAAGTGGTTGCCAGATAAGCAAACATATCAAGAGATCCGCTTAAATAAATATGGGCTGAGAAGACGTCATTTTGGGTGCAGGAACTTGAAAGACTGCGGAAACATCTTTGGTCAATCATCCAGCAGAGGTGCAAAATGAAGCAATTCATCTTGCAAAGTGCCGAAAGGTAGCTCAAGTGTCCAAAAAGAACGAAAGTGTGATGGGATTTAAACTAGCTACCAAAAATCGCACAATGAATTACATAATTCAATACTATAATTATGTGGTACACACCAGTTCAACCAGTGTCTCGCTTTATTAGTCTGCAGTATTCAAACCCATCTAGGCATCTACTAATCATATTGATCAAATGGACTTTGATTTATGGTTGTTCAGAAATGCAGGGGTATGCATCAACAAACTAGCAGTTACTTCAACTTACTTCAAAAAAAAAAAAATCATTTTCACTACAGTTTGCAATATCATGTTAGCAATTTTAGCAAATGAATAATATTGCAAACATATGTGTAACAAGTGATTGTTGATTGAATTTTCTACCCAAGTTTTGATAGAAAATTCACTAATTGTAACTTTGTAAGACTATTAGCAAACCTGGACGGCAGAATGGCAAGTCGAAGTATTCGTATGTCTCACTGCAAAAAGGCGAAAAATCATATCAAAATTTCCTTACAAAAGTTACTAACAATGCTGTTCTGCAATACATTTCTACAACAGAACTAGAAAGAAAACAACGAAATCGAACTCGGAATTTAACCCAAGTTGACAGACTCAGCATGCCACATAGCCATTTAATAACAAGCAGAAGAATTTGTCAACTGAAACAAATATGTCTCAGAAATCTGTCACATACAAAAAGTTACAGACCCACAACATCAAATTTTCAAATCAAGGGATACAATAGCTGCAAAACCCTCAATGAATTAATTAAAAGAAAAAGAGAGATAATAAATTTATAATTGAAGATTCACTAATACTTGCAATAAAATAAAATTACAATTAAGAACTCTATACCCAAATCACAGTGAAATCTCAAGGTCAAAATTTTAAAAGATAAAATCAAACCAAAAACTTCAATAAGGCAATCATAGTTGATTCTAACACATACATTTAAGAAATGAAATCAAAAATGGGAATGAAGTGGGTACCTCGGATTATCAAAGGGGCCAATTTTGTTGGCGAAAAGAGGGACTTGGTCCCCGACATTGTAGCGGTGATTGAGGGGAGGATTTGAGGAAGAAAGTACAGGAAAAACCCAGTAATTAATTACTATTGCTAGTAAGAAAGTTAGGATCTTTGACATGACTGAACTATGACTCTATGAGCTATATGACTGTCAGTCTGTCACTGTGTAGGCGTTTTGGGAGAATCCATTTCTTTTTGTTCTTCCCATTTCCTTTTTTAGCATTTCTTTTTGTTCTTCCCCTACTGAATCTTTACTATTTTTGGCCATAGTTTTTTTACCAATTTACCCTAAGATTCCCCACTATTTACCAAAAATACCCTAAAATTCTACCCTTTCCCACCCACTTTTACCCCACCCACCTTATTTAATTATTTAACCTAACCCTACCCCCCCTCCCTTTATTACCCATCCCTTTCTCATTTCACTCTCTCACCTCTCATTCTGATTTCTCTCTCTCTCATTCTGATTTCTCTCTCTCACCTCTTCGGATCTCTCTCTCTCTTATTCCACTCTCTCTCTCTCTTAAAATCCCTCCCCTGTTCTTGAGAAAACCCTAGGTTTTCCGCCTCTGATCTGGGTTTTCCTCTCCAAATCTCACAAATCTGAAACGTTTTCGCCGAAAAACTTTCATAAAAATTACTCGGATTCATTTTCCGATCAGATCCCCTCTATTTTTGTCCCCTTTTTGGTCTCTAATCGTCACTGATCTTTGTTTTTCTGGTACGTTATGGGTTCTTCTTTGTCTAGAACTCGAGGTGATTCTGGGGTGGGAACTACTGGTCAAAGAATCCCCGATTCCAACTGTGATTGGGGATCCAAGTGCAACTGTCCCAATAACGAGCATTCCTACTCCGCCGAATATAAAAACAATCTGTATTTGGCCCAAAAAGAAAATACGAGTACTCGAAACTATTTGGAAGAATGGTTTCGGAAGAGGGAAGTGGAGCCAGGAGAGGAGGTTGAGTCAAAATATGACGATCGGAAACCCACTCCCTCAGATCTGCGTTTTTTCGGTGAAGGACATTCCGATGAGGTATTACTTTTGATTTTTTGCGATTTATTTAGGGTTAGTGATGTCGGTTTTATTAAAATGGTTTGATGATTGTTTGCATGTCTAAAAAGTGGGATTTGATAAATGTTGGATTTATTTGGAGTATTGTTCATTAAACTCGGATTATTTTTTGGATAAGTTGCTCTGATTTCCCATTGCATGTGTTAAAAATGCAGATCTGGTATTATTTCGAATTTTTTGGGAATTTTTTGGAGATTTGTTGGATTCATTCGGGCTTTTTATGTTATTCTTTGCTCTGTTTTCTCATTGCATGTTGTTAAAATTGAGTTCTGATTTTATTTTGTGCTCTGTTTTTTCATTGCATGTTGTTAAAATTGAGTTCTGATTTTATTTTGTGCTCTGTTTTTTCATTGCATGTTGTTAAAATTGAGTTCTGATTTTATTTGGAGATATTTGGAAATTATTTGAAGAAAATCGGAATATTCATGTGTTTTGTTGATCTGTTTTCCCATTGCATGTGGTTAAAAATGGGATCTGGATGTATTTGGGATATTATTTGACATTTTTGGGTAAAAATGGGATCTGGATGTATTCGGAAAATTAGTTGGATTTTAATGGAATTATTGTGTGATTTGCTCTCATTTATCTCATTGCATGTGGTAACCATGGTGATCTGAAATTATTTGGAACTTTATTTTGAGTTGTTTGATTAAATCTGATTTTAATTCATGGTCCCCTGTTATTTTATGATGGCACTAATCACGTTGTTTGTCCCCTATTGATTGCAAGGAACCAAGTGGGTCTGATTCATTTGATCTGGTGTATGTTGGAGAGTGTGAAAATGAGAATGGTGATGCTGTTGGGTCTCCAGGACAACTTTCATCTGGTTATCCCTCCTCAAAGAAAGGAGGAATAACCAAAAAATCGGCTTCAGCATCTGATGATGCTTAGATAAGTCTGTCTCCTTTCTCCCTTTTTTCATTTTATTGAATGCTGGCTAGCTGTGGAGTCATAAGGTGGATGCCAACAACTGTGATCTGTTGTTGGCCAGGGGTGTTGTTGTTTGGATGATGATGTTGTGATTAGTTGTATGGATGTTGATGTTAGATAATGATGTTATGATAATGATGATTGGATGATGGTGTTTCCATATGGTTATGAAATTTTGTGGAATGTTGTCTGTGTGATGAACATGATTTGATGGCTTAATGTCCCCTGTTTTATGGTATGTTTTGTGTATGATAAATATGATGCTTTGGTGAGTTTGAGATTTGATCAGTATAACTATGTTTTGGATTAGTAAAGGCATGAAATGAATATAATTTGGGGATAGGGTTTGAGTTATTTCAGTCCTCTCAGTGTGGCCTGGTGTTGAATGCTTAATGTCCAAGCATGTCCCTTTAGGATACAGTAATGTCCCTTTATTTATTGTGATCGATGATGAGTCTTTTTATTGCTGAGGAACAAGTCTTACTAACCACAAATGCTCGTGCTGCCATTAGTATCAGTAATGATATTTCTCGGGCGCTAAGTGTTTGTGATTTGGAGTTGTTTCAATGATGCTTGGGGACATTCTGAGATCAATATTAGGAGGTTTGTGATCTTCAATGATGTGATTGTTGATATTCTGAGATCTTTGTTTTGATAATTGTCCTTTAACTTCTTTTGTCGAACGGAGTGAATGTCATTTCACACAATGGAATGTGAATATCAATCATTCCGTTCGGCAGAAGAATGTTAAAGATATGATAGTATTGAAACTACTTGATCAATGATGTGTGTCAATATGTCTGAGAAATGAAACCCTACATGTTAATGATCTGTTTAATGCTTCATGTCCCATGAATCAGTGGAGGTCTGTGATGAGTCTTTCATTTGATGAGGTTCAAACCCTATGTTTTGATCAGTTCATGGTGATCTGATGCATTGTTGATTGTTATTGTTATGCTTGATCTGTGATGAGTCTTTCATTTGCTGAGACTCAAACCCAATGTTCCAATAACACTTGTGCACCATTAGCATCATTGATGCTCTTCCGGAGCTAAGTGTTAGGGGATAGGGTTTGTGTCAATGATGCTTGGGGACATTCTGAGATCTTATGTCATGTTTGACAGGAGAGGCAATTCATGTCTTGCAAAACATGTATAATGTGTTTCTGATATTCAATGATGTTAGTGTTGATATTCTGTGATGTATGTGTTGATAACCTGAGATATTTGATTCTAAACATGTCCTTCACCACCAATTACCAAAGGGAATACAGATCATGTCACATCATTGATTGATCTAGTATCCCCTTTGGTGAATTGGTGGTGAGGTTGTAAATCATTTAGAAACAAATATGTCAATGATGTAAAACAACTTAACTGAGATTAAATGATGTTGCCTTGTTCATTGCTTCCTTGTTTTTGCTGCTTTGTTCTTGCTTCCTTGTCCATTACATCTTTTGGCACATCGGCATCCAATTGGGAAGAATTTCCATCTGAAAATGATGTGATATGCATTCTTTCCATTTGGATGCCGATGTGTTTAGAGATGTGATGTGTTAAAGTTGTGTACTTATGCCTTGTGATCTGTGATGAGTCTTCATTTTATGAGTGTCAAACCCTATGTTTTTCAATCAAACTCATGCACCATTAGCATCCATGATGTTTTTCAGGAGCTAAGTTTAATTGGAAAGGGTTTGATTCAATGATTTTTGGGGACATTCTGAGATAATTATGATTCTTTGTTTATGTGAGGCATATTCCATGTGTTATCAATGATGAATTGATTGTTTTTGTCAAAATTACATCTTTTGACGCATCGGTTTCAAAATGGGAATAATTTCCATCTGAAAATGATGTGATATTATTATTTATTTCCATTTTGAAGCCGATGTGTTTAGAGTTGTGATATTGCAAATGCTGCCTTGTTCTTAATAACCCAATGCTGTCTTGTTTATAGTGTTGCCAATGCTGCCTTACCTCTTGTGCCTTGTTCTTTTTCTGCCAATGCTGCCTTGTTCTTGTTATGTACTCATTTGATGTTTATTGTCTTGCCTTGATTACTCTACATTGATGTGAATAAGAATGATGGAAAAAAACTTTACTAAACTTAAACATGAGATTCATTCATTGATGCTTCCAAAAGATATGCTTACAAAATGTTTTGCCTACATGTTATGCTTGCATTTAAGCTTACAAAAGTGACACATTGGTTTTACTTGTCAATTTAAAAACATGTCCCCAAAACACAAAAAGTTATCTAATTGTTTTCACCTTGCTTCACTGGTTTGCTTTCCATTCATCATAGAGTTGCATGCATTCATTAACTGCCCATATAGGTGCCTTGACTTGCTCTGGCAGTCTGCCTTCATCTTCTAAAATCTTCTTCTTGTTGTGTGGAAGTTGGTAATCATTGTTGCCTTTGTGTTTTAGAATCTCATTAGAAACAAACTGTAATGTCATCCACACATTAGACAATGTCTTAGGATGCAACTCATTAAAAGAATCATACACTGCTCCACTTAAGTCCTCCACAGTTTTAGGCATTTTCTTGTGCATAAGTGATTGTATTGACCTGAAAAATCCCAAGTCCAAGATGTTGCAATCTGGACTGTTTGCTGGCTGTTGAGTCAACACAAAAGTGAACCCATCTTGTTTGTAGTGTAGTTGCCATTCAGGATCATTTTGCAATATATGTGCCTTTGCATTATCTTGAATGATATAGATGACCTTTTCCCCTTCATGTGGTGGCCACTTTGCCTTGATTGCTGGAATTAGCATGTTGATCATCATTGCCCTTGTTTCAATTTGATTCACAGACTTCACTGGCTTTGTTTCAATGGTCCCCTTTACTCTGTTTTTTGATGTCCTCTTGGCTGCAACTGCATTTGTGAATGGAAATATGTCTATTTTACCATCAAATTCACAATTCCCATTTTCACCCCACCTTGGTCTGGCTACTGCTGCCATGAACATGAATTTTGGTATCTTGGTTCTTGAACTTGCACTTCTATGTGGATAGGGTTCATTGTTTGCAAGATAAACTCTCTGGTTTTTTTGAGTCAAATAAAACAACTTCTCATCAATATGAATGAAGTCATACATGCTGTAATATGTTGGTTCTTGTGGTATAGTGTAATCCATTATTAGTCTGAGTACCCACCTCATCCTTGCCATTTTGCATGCATCTGAAATGCCTGGATGCAAGGGACTTGAGTGTGGCTTAATAATTTTCCTCTTGATGAGCCTCCATACTGTTGTTGGTCCCAAATTGAGCATTCTTGCAAGATCTACAATGCATGTTCTGTCCCCCATGGCTATTTGTGCAATAGAGTCATATGTGACTTGAACCTTTTTCCTGCCACACTTGTGATACTTACTTTCCACCACATATGAATTCATTGCTGCCTTCTGCTTCTTTGCTTTGTCCCATATTGACCCTATGGTTTTTCTGTTGTAATCAAATTCTATGGCTGCATCCCTTATTGTCCCAAACAAAACAGTTTCTGAATCTGGAATTTTTCTATTCAGCAGGTACACCAAAATTTCAAGCCTCAATTCATTATTTATTCTAGGAGTCCTAGGCTTATGATGATCTGTTCTGGGTGTTGCTGTTTGATGATGAATTGGTGATGCATTTTCTGATGGTGGTGGAAAGTTCAAATCAAAAAGAAATGGTACCTCTTGAAAGTTGGTAGTTTGCTGCTGCCCTTCCCCTTCTACTTCTGGTACTTGCTGTACATATTCAGTGTTGTTTGGTACATCTTCATTAAACCTAATGTCCCCAAAATCAGCAGCAGTATTTTGAGAAGCTTGTACCAAGTCAGCAGCATCATCACCTACCTCTGAGTCAGAATCGGAGTTAATGCCATCGCCTTCATCATCAGAAAATCCGAGGAAATCGTCATCCTCTTGATCTGAAGCCATTAAGTCCCCTGTTTTTTTGCTATTTAATGCTGAATTGAGGAAGAAATTTTGGTGTTTTCCTTGTATTTATTGAACTTGGTAAAAGTCAGATTTTGGTCTTTTGTGGGGGGGAAAGTGACCCTATTTATAAAGGGAATTCACTATGTCAACCCCTCAAAAATTTGGAGGAAAATTAAAAATCCCCTGTTTTTTTATTTGGGGGGAAAATTTGGAGGGAAAACTGAAATCAATTGTTTGGGCTTAATTTCCAGCCAAAAAAAACGTGAGTCATTGTATGATTAAATCTGATTGGTCCATGTAACAGCTGATGGGTCCCATACCCCATGTGACTGAAATTTTTTGCTGATTTCTTTCATTACTTTAATAAAATATCTACTTTTCTCCCTATTAATTAAATACTTTCTCTCTCTTTACTTTATTCAATTTCTTACACCCAATCATTATTCTTACACCCAATCATTACTCATATCCCAATACAAACCAAGATTCAGTTTTCTTAAACCACACCCAACATTCTTTAGGGGGAGAACAAAAGGGAATGGAGGGAGTATATTTTAGTACTCCCTCCATTTCCTAAGGCTTTATTTGGTTGGGAGGAATTGGAAGGAAAAGAAAAGAAAGAAAAGGTAATATAAGGTTTTCTGATTTTGGTATAAATAATCAGCGCGTCTCCTGTGAGACCAGTCACACCATCAACTTGATGGTGTGACGAGCGCGAAACTAATAGCGTACCTCCCCTAAAACTATAAAAAAAAGTAACAGATCTAAACTATAGAAGTAACATGCCTAAACTAAAAAAGTACCTCCTCTAAAATTATATATATATAAAAAAAGTAACATGTCTAAACTATAGAAGTAACATACTTAAACTAAAAAAGTACCTCATCTAAAATTATTAAAAAAAAGTAACATGTCTAAACTATAGAAGTAACATACCTAAACTAAAAAAAACCTCCTCTAAAATTATTAAAAAAAAAAGTAACATGTCTAAACTATAGAAGTAACATACCTAAACTAAGAAGGTATCTCCCCTAAAACTACTCCGTATAAAAAAAGTAACATGTATAAACTATAGAAGTAACATACCTAAACTAAAAAAAGTACTTCCTCTAAAATTATATATAAAAAAAGTAACATGTCTAAACTATAGAAGTAACATACCTAAACTAAGAAAGTATCTCCCTAAAACTACTCCGTATAAAAAAAAAGTAACATGTATAAACTATAGAAGTAACATACCTAAACTAAAAAAGTACCTCATTTAAAATTATAAAAAAAAGTAACATGTCTAAACTATAGAAGTAACATACCTAAATTCACAAGTGTGAACTGGTCAGTTGATGGTGAGGACAGTCTCATATAAGAATTTGGGATAAATAATTATATGGGAAGTGAAAGAAAAGAAAGGAATTGGAAAGAAAGCTCTTTTAGGGGGCGTTTGGTTGGGGGTTTTCAGGAAAGGGAAAGGGAATGATAGGGTTTCATTCCATTTGTTGTTGTTTGTTTGGTGGTTTTTGTCATTCCCTTTACCCTATTTTCTTTTTCACTTACCCCAAATCCCTCTATAATGATACCCTACCACCCCCAAGGTTTGCCATTCCCTTTCCCTTGACCACTCTTTATAAATAATAAATAATAAATAATAAATAATACTCCCACCGTTCCTAAATAAGTGTCACATTTGGGCTCCGGCGCGGTAATTAATAAAATTGTAAAGTGTGTAAGAGTTAATGATTGAGAATGTTTTTTTTGGGGAAAGGATAAAGTAAATAATTGTTTAATTGAATAAAGTACAAATAAAGTGGATGTGGGGATTGAAAAGTGGAAAAATGTAGAATGTGTAAGTAAAAGTAATCATGATTTATAGAAAAGTGGGAAAAGTGTATGGAAAAGTGTGAAAAGTGTATGGAAAAGTGGGAAAAGTATATGTTCAAAAATAGAAATGTGACACTTATAAGGGAACGCCAAAAAAAGGAAATGTGACACTTATTTAGGAACGGAGGGAGTAATAAATAATAATAAATAATAAATAATAAATACTCCCTCCGTTCCAATTTAAGTGTTCAGTTCCCACAAATAACGTTCCCTTATAAGTGTCCAGTTTTCATTTTTGGACATACACTTTTCCCACTTTTCTATACACTTTTTTCACTTTTTCCACACACTTTTCCCACTTTTTCATAAATCGTTATTACTTTTTTCTTACACATTCTACACTTTTCCCACTTTTCAATCCCCACATCTTTTTATTTGTACTTCAAACATTAAACAATTATTTACTTTTTCCTTTCCCAAAAAAACACACTCTCAATCATTACCTCTTACACACAATTCAGTTTTATTAAAAACCGCATAAATGTCCAAAGTGGACACTTAAATAGGAACGGGGGGAGTAGTAATTAATAATAAATACTAAATAATAATGATAAATAATAATAATAAATACTCCCTCCATTCCTTTTTGTTGTTCCCATTTCCTTTTTTGGCGTTTCTTTTTGTTGTTCCCCTACTGAATCTTTACTATTTTTGGCCATAGTTTTTTTACCAATTTACCCTAAGATTCCCCACTATTTACCAAAAATACCCTAAGATTCTACCCTTTCCCACCCACTTTTACCCCACCCACCTTATTTAATTAATTTCCCATCCCCCATAACCCCACCCCACTACCCGTCACTTTCACTTCAACCCCCCTCCTCATTTCTCTCTCTCTCTCTTCATTATTTCTGATTTCTCTCTCTCTCTCTTCATTATTTCTGATTTCTCTCTTCGTTATTTCTGATTTCTCTCTCTCTCTTCATTATCTTACTATCCCTCTCTCTCTCTCTCTTCATTTTCTTGCTCTGTTTTTCACTCTCTCCTCCTAAAGATCTCCCTGTTCTTTCATACCGGGAGTGAGATCGCCGCCGCCACCACAACCAAACCTCCGCCGCCGCCACCACCCTCCGTTAAAGTTATAGAATACGGAAATATGGCTTTAGATGGTGAAATTCGACCATAAAAACTCTAGATCTAGAGTTTTTATGGTCGAATTTGACCTCTAAATCCTTAAAATCGTGAGTGATAGTAAGGATCAAGTGTTATTAATTATTATGTTGTATTTTTTCGTTGAATTTTCTGGGTTTATTTTGCTAGATTTTTTGGTTGATTGCTGTCGAATTTTTGGTGGTTTTTGTCGAATTTTTGGTGGTTTTTGTCGAATTTTCTGGGTGGTTTTTGTCGAATTTTTCAGTTGATTTTCGTCGATTTTTGGCTGAATTATTGGGTTGATTTTTGGGTTAAATTTGGTCGAATTTGGTGGTTGATTTTGGGTTGAATTTGTGAGTATTTATGGGTTGAAATTGTTCGCATTTCTGGGTTGGATTTGGGTTGAATTTTGCTCGATTTTTGGTTGAATTTATTCGATTTTCTGGGTTGAATTTGTTCAAATTGGGTTGAATTTGTTGTTCGGTTTTCTGGGTTAAATTTGCTCGATTTTCTGGGTTTAATTTGGGTTAAACTTGTTCGTATTTCTGGGTTTAATTTGGGTTGAATTCTGGGTTTATTTTTTAAAATTATTTATTCGATTTTCTGGGTTTGATTTTGGTTGAATTTGGGTTGAATTCTCGGTTGATTTTGGTTGAATTTGGGTTGATTGCTGTTGAATTTTTTGGGGGTTTTTGGTTGGATTTTCTTGATCTTTTTGTTGATTTTTCTGGTACGAATTTTCTGCAATTTTGTGGTTCGATTTTTCTGGTTCGAATTTAATCCTTTTTTGTTTGTTATTAATAATAAAATTTCTCCCATTTATCTTATTTATTTAATATTTTCTCTCTCCTTACCTTATTTTAAATATATAATCTCTTACACCCAATCATTATTCTTACACCCAATCATTACTCATATCCCAATACAAACCAAGATTCAGTTTTCTTAAACCACACCCAACATTCTTTAGGGGAACAACAAAAAGGAATGGAGGAAGTAATAAATAATAAATAATAAATAATGAATAATTAATAATTAATAATTAATAATTAATAATTAATAATTAATAATTAATAATTAATAATTAATAATTAATAATTAATAATTAATAATTAATAATTAATAATTAATAATTAATAATTAATAATTAATAATTAATAATTAATAATTAATAATTAATAATTAATAATTAATAATTAATAATTAATAATTAATAATTAATAATTAATAATTAATAATTAATAATTAATAATTAATAATTAATAATTAATAATTAATAATTAATAATTAATAATTAATAATTAATAATTAATAATTAATAATTAATAATTAATAATTAATAATTAATAATTAATAATTAATAATTAATAATTAATAATTAATAATTAATAATTAATAATTAATAATTAATAATTAATAATTAATAATTAATAATTAATAATTAATAATTAATAATAATAATTAATAATTAATAATTAATAATTAATAATTAATAATTAATAATTAATAATTAATAATTAATAATTAATAATTAATAATTAATAATTAATAATTAATAATTAATAATATAATTAATAATTAATAATTAATAATTAATAATTAATAATTAATAATTAATAATTAATAATTAATAATTAATAATTAATAATTAATAATTAATAATTAATAATTAATAATTAATAATAAATAATTAATAATTAATAATTAATAATTAATAATTAATAATAATAATAATGATAATAATAATAATAAATAATAAATAATAAATAATAAATAATAAATAATAAATAATGAATAATAATAAATAAATAATAAATAATAAATAATAATCAATAATCAATAATTAATAATAAATAATAATAATTAGTAATAAATAATAAATAATAAATAATAAATAATAATTATTAATTAATAATTATTTATTATTTATTATCTTACATAGGAGAGAGAGAGGGGGGAGAAGAATGGACAAACCAAACAACATTCTTAAACAAAGGGTTTTCATTCCATTCTCCTTGATTCCCATTCTCATTCTCTTTCCCTTTCCCCTTCTCCAACCAAATGGCCCCTTATAAAATTTTCACTTTCCTTTCCTCCCAAAATTGGAGGAATTTAGAAGGAAAGAGAAAATTAAAAGCTGTCATTTAGATTTCCTTTCTCTTCCCTTCATTTCTTTCCCTTAAACCAAACACAGGAAAATAAAATCTATTTCCCTTCTCTTCTTTTCCTTTCTTTTCCTTTCTTTTCCCTTCCTTTCTTTTCTCTTCCTTTCCTTTACTAATAATGAACCAAATAGGGCCTAAATGATCTTCCTATTTGGTGTTTGGGGTGGAAAATAAGAAAATGGAATCTTGTAATGATTGGGTGTAAGAGAAAATAATAAATAAATGAAAAGTAATAAAGAAATGAAGGAGAGAGAAGATATTTTTATTAAAGTAAAAAAAAATCATAAAAGTGGGGTTGGGTAGGTGAATGGGGAAATGTGAATGAATTAAATAAGAGCACTCCCATCAATGGGGAGAAATTTTGCTCACGAGCAAAAAAGGGTGAGAAAAAAAAAAAAAATAACAGACCACATCAATGAGGAATACAAAATTTGCCCACGAGGAAAGCAAAAACAGAACGCGAGGCATGCATTTTAGGCTGAATTGCTCGCCAGATTTTGGGCCCCACCACCTGACCATTTTCTTTGGAAAGTTGAAGCATTCACGTGAAAATTACCGTTTATTTTGCTTTCCAACAGCTACATTTCAAAAAAAATTAAACAATACATTTTATCACCCACTCCCTGCTTGACACGTGTCCCATTATTTGATTAGCCAATCAAAATTTTATGCCCTTTTCAAAACGGCTATATTATTTTAACGGTAATTTTACCTTAAATAATTAAAAAAAATAAAAATAATTACACCAACGGTCATAAAATTTCAAGATCTATAAATAGAGACCAAATTTGATATATTTTAACACACTTTCAAAAATCATTTTTCTCTCTCTAAAATCATCAAAATCATTTTTCATACTAAGTATTACTATAATTTGTGTTATTTTTTGGAATTTACTGAACATTCCAGTAGCATATAATTTCGAAAATTTTATTTCCTGTTGTTATTTATTAATTTTATCATTATTATTATTATTATTATTATTATTGTTTAGTTTATTATTATTATTATTATTATTATTATTATGGAAAACCACCAAAACGTTACAAGCTTAACAAGCTACAAAGATAAAGTAAACTACAAGAAGTTGGTGGGGAGCCGAGATACAATCTGGGCCCCCACTCCTCTAGCTATGGCGAACCCGATCCTGCTGAAAATGTGGGCAGCTGCCCGCGCCCCTATGTCTTGAGCCCTGGAGTACGTCTGGACCCGCTTCAGCAACGAAACAGCCCCTTTCTCTAACTCCCCAAAAGAAGAGAAGGAAAAAGGAAAGAAACCGTAACCCAAAGCCCTACAACGTGCCGCATACTTAACCTGCTTCCGCTGCGCAGCAACCGCCACAACCCGACCCGGAACGAAGTCTGACAACCCAGATTGCGTCATAGGTGAAGACCCAGTCAAGTCAACACACACATCTACACCGCCATCCCAAGAATAAAGCAATATATCTGCAGGACGAAGAGCTCCATCACTCTCACTAGTCAGCCCAACATCAACCTCCTTACGAGCAGAAATCCCCGACCGATAGCAAATATCCAAAAGGGTATCACGAACAACATTATGTCGATGTTTGATACCCACGATCCCAGCACAAGACACGGCATGATCCCCATAAATATCCCCATCGAAAACCCGAGAGCAAGCAGAACACGTCGTCGAATCAGAGAACAACGGAATACCCAACCGATAGCAAAGAACCGAACGATAAGTCTTACCGTTCATAGTCTGGCCTAAACCCGAGATGGGGACTGCCCGCAACCAAGATGTTTATTATTATTATTATTATCTATTATCTATTACATTATACTAAAACATACACCAGGAATGACACGTGTCACTCCCTGGTGCTGTTTTTTCCCGCCAAAATAATTTTTATTTATTTTACTTTAAAAAAATTACATTACCATTTTTAGGAAACAAAGGTAAAAATGAAATAAAAATGTAATTCAGTTACCATAAATGAAAATACAATATATTATTTGAGGAAATCTGAATCAATATTATTTTTTCCTTTACAATATTATTTAATTTCTGTGTATTGTTAATAATATAATACACAAAGTAATTACGAATGTTAATTAAAAAAAATAATGCATTAGAAGTACGTTCATTTATCAAAATTGTACTCAATTTAAACTATGTTGCATTTGACTGACTCAGTTATACTCGGGGTTTTTTTTCTAAAATTAGTCTTGAGTCAGTCATTCGGGTTTGCTTAATTGTGTTAGATCGATCTACATACAAGTACACAACTATAATCTTTAACTTTGTATTGTAATATGCAAATTTATTTCATTTGAATATTTTTCTACACAACTTTGAATTTATACTTTTTCAAATATCCTTTTTATTTTCACGTTTTACTAATATCGCAAGTCTTTTGTTTAGTTACTATTGGAATAATAAATTATTTTTGTAGTAACCGTGTGTTACACGGTCCCTAAACTAGTTATTATTTTTATTATTGATTTATTGTTATTATTATTATCAAATAAATCAAATGCTAACAAAGTCAAACTTTTACAAATAATTAGTGGGAAGCTGAGATACAATCTGGGCCCCCATTCAGATTATTATACTTAAGAGTAGTGTTATGAGTCACAAAAGGGACTAACATTAGTCAAACTTTTACAATTATTATTATTACTATTATTACTATTATTATTATTATTATTATTACTATTATTCTTACTATTTTTATATAATAATAATAATCATTATTATTATTTATTATTTACTGCGTATATTTATTATTTAGTATTTGTTATTTGTTATTTATTATTCATTATTTGTTATTCGTTATCTATTACTCCGTATTTGTTATTTTTAATTTACTATTTTTAATTTACTGTTTATTATTATATTTTATTTATTATATTTTACTTATTATTTATTATTTTCATAAAGATCTCTACGGTTACTATTTGCACAAATATCTCAAACCTTTAAAATAGTCACAATTGGAGTACTATTCTTAAGAGTAGTGTTATGAGTCACAAAAGGGTGAAATTTAATATTCCTAACAAATATAATTTTGCAATCCTTACCTTTAGATGCTCTATGTTGATTGTTTAAACAACCTGAACCATGGTACTCCCATATTTTTTCATGCTCCACTTGCTTAATATTTTTTCTTTCTTTTTCTTTTTCTCCCTTTCTTTTATGGTGGTGATAACTAGCAAGGTGTTTAATGTTTAGTTTATTTCATGTGTTTAAATTTTATGTCACAATCTAGTTTTAATAAGTTTTCAATAAGCTTGTATTAATTCGTGTTGTGCCTTTAAACTTGTATTAGTTCGTGTTATGTCTTTAACTTTGTATTGTTTTGTGTTATGTAATATATTACATTATTTTTTATTGCCAAGTAGTATTTTACACATTGTTGTTATTATATTATAAGAAAGTACAATATAATCTTATCAAGAAATCCATAAAATATTATCAACCAATAGAAAATCTAAGAAAATCTAAGAACATCCAGTAACATCTTGTCAAGAAAATCTTATCAACAAAATCTAATTACATCCAATAACATCTTATCGAAAATCTAAGAAAATCCAAAAAATCTTATCGAAAATCTAAGAAAATCCAAAAATCTTATCGAAAATCTAAGAAAATCCAAAAATCTTACCGAAAATCTAAGAAAATCCAAAAATCCATATATTCTTATCCACATTACTCTTTAAATACACACACATTATCAAACTCATTTCTCACACTCACTTCTCATTATCACACTCTACTATCACACTCTACTATATCTCAAAAAAATGTTATTTGAATACAGTTCAAGCTCAGAATCTGCTGATGAGAATCCATACGGATAAGTTGATCGAATGGTTGACGAATTTGTCACTCATCACTTACCAAACACATTCTTTCCACGAGGTCCTAGACTTCGAAATGTGAATGATACCATTCCGATTCCAGCAGATAGAAACCGTGAAGAAAGGCATAACCGCTTGTTTAATGATTACTTTGCGGAAAATCCAGTATATTCAGACAAACAGTTTCGTCGAAGGTTTCGAATGAGAAGACCTTTGTTTTGCCGTATCATGAACAAAGTGGTTGAAAATGATGTTTTCTTGCAACAGAGAAGAAATGCTGCCGGAAAATTAGGGTTATCAGGATTGCAAAAATGCACTGCAGCTATCAGAATGTTAGCATATGGTTTGGCTCCGGATGCAATTGATGAATATCTGCGAATGGGTGAAACAACTTCAAAAAAATCATTATTACATTTCACTCAAGGGGTAATCAAGCATTTTGAAGAGGATTACCTAAGAAGTCCTACAGATGAAGACTTAAGGAGAATCCTTTATCAAAATGAAATGCGCGGATTTCCAGGCATGATCGGTAGTATTGATTGTATGCACTGGGAATGGAAGAACTGTCCTACCGCATGGAGAGGTCAATACCAAGGACGCAGCGGGAAAGCGTCCCTAATTCTTGAAGCTGTTGCAGATCAAGATCTATGGATTTGGCATTCATTTTTTGGTATTCCTGGTTCATCTAATGACCTTAATGTTCTGCACCGTTCTCCTGTTTTTGATGATGTTTTGACAGGTAAGGCACCTCCTATCACTTTTCAGGTGAATGGACATGAATACAACATGGGGTACTACCTCACATATGGTATTTATCCAAATTGGGCTACGTTCATTCAAGGATTTTCTCGTCCCCAACTTGAAACGGAAAGGTTGTTTGCTAACAGACAAGCGCATGTTCGTAAGGATGTTGAACGTGCATTCGGAGTTTTGCAAGCAAGATTCGCCATTGTACGACAACCATCTCTGGCTTACGATGAAGATATATTAGGCGATATAATGAAGGCTTGTATCACCTTACACAACATGATAGTTGAGGATGAACGAGATATGTATGTCCGAGCTGATGTGTTACAAAGGTACTATGAAGAAGACCTTTCGAGCTTAACCGCAACAGTGAATAATGTGAACCCTTTGAGTTCCAGACTGGACAACCCTACTCCATTAACGCATTATTGGGGAGAATAACAACTTTGCGTAGCAGTCAAATTCACCACTCTTTGAAAGAGGATTTAATTGAGCATAACTGGAAAAAGTATGGAGGCAATAATCATTAAACTCATGCCTCGAAGAAGAGTTGTTATTTTAGTGGTTGCGTTTGATTTATCGTAATTTTTTTAATCATATTTTGGCTTTATGATGTTTTAGTTTATGACATAGTGTGTTTAGTCCATCTATTATGTATTTATTCAATTATGTCCCTTTATTTTATTTAAATTTATGAAATATTTTCAATAAAATTTATAGTATTAAAAATAGATATAAAAATAACGTAAATAAAATGATTAACGTAAATTAAATAATTTATCTTAACTAATTGTTAAAATTCATTTAAGTTATTAATATAATTGAATAAATACAAAAAGGATGGAGTATGTGGGAAATAGAAAGTGTGGTGGGGTTTAGTGAATAGTAAAAGTAAAAGTGGTGAGGAGTTTTTTATTTTGCTCATTGGTGGGATGAGTTTGTTGTAACAAAATTTGTATGTGAGGAAAGTGATGTGGAGGAGTAAGAAAGTGGTAGAGAGATAGTGGTGAGGAGTTTTTTTTCCCCATTGATGGGAGTGGTCTAAGGGATGGTGGAGAAATTTATGGTAAAAAGTCATGTCCAAAAATAGAAACAAGAAGATCAAATAGGAACGACATTTATAGAAACAGGAAGATAAAAAAAGGAATGGAGGGAGTACTGTAGTCATGTGATATATTGTTAGATTCGTATATTTATATATTTTCGAAATATCAACTTTTTATAATTTTAATTCGAGATATTAAGAGCCAAAGTATGTGTTGAAAAACGTAAAGTCAACCACGGTGCAATATTTAAGGAACTGAGGAAGAATTAAATTCCTTATTTTCATGACTTTTTCATTAGATATTTTATACGTAGTTAATCATTAAGATTAAAAATAAATAACAACTAAGAGTCATAAGCTATAGTTGATTATCTAGGTGATTAGAATTGTAACGCCCCGACCTCTAATTCAATTATTAGGGAATAATTAGCAGCGGAATTAACCTAATTCGGTCGGGACATTACCTGCCGTAACTCCCTCTTGGGAATTACAAGGCAACCATCAATCATAAGCTATTTAAACTCCAAAATTAACATAATACTTGTTTTGTATTCCCAAGGTAAAAGTACATAACTTACTACGAGTCTTTAATTAAACTATCAAAACGTTAAGCGTAACTAGGTGAATATTATTAAAGTGAAATCCTCGCCACTACTCGTTTCCATCGTTCCCAGCAGTACCTAAAACAGAAAACAAAAACGGTGAGCCGAAGACTCAGTAACGAACTATTCTAGCAACGTAAATTCATTTCAATTCATTTTATTTAATAACACAGGGAGAATAGAATAATGTAAAGCATTTTATAAAGTCCTTTATTTAATTCATTCATAACTTTAGGGTGCACATGCTAGTCGTGGCAAGTATGACATGGTGGAACGTCTTCCACGATGGACCGCTGTCCATAAAACATGGGGCCTTGGCCCGAAAAACATGAGAGCCTTGGCTCAATGGGCGGATGCCCCATGGGTACATGCATGACCGAGAATCGTAACCTGTGAACATATACTGCCAAACGGACTAGGAATTTCACTTTCATTTATCATGTTTCGTTTAATTTTACGTTTTAGCCTTTTTACTTCAGTAGAAGTAACATAATTCCTTTAGATCATGAGATCATGATAAAACATCATTTAGATCCTGGGATCCATAAAATATCATTTCTTTCCTGGCATCATAGAGACATCATTTCATTCATGGTTTCTTATAAAGATCGTTTTATAAGAATTTCAATCAATCATATTATAATAAATAATTCAATCAAATCACATTTCATTTCCCGCAATTCATAAAACATGTCAAAGCATTCAGATCATAAATTCAATCATATTGTCATGATTTCATAAACATATTTAGAAGGGAATTGCGGGTACTAGCAATAGCCGTTACCTCACTTCCACGATTTTGGCTAAGGATTTTCGCTGGTTCGTTCGTCCTGAGCTCCGAGTCCAATTTCTTTAAAAATAGTAAATAATTGAATTAGTATTAGATCGATAAATAATTTAAAATTAATATTTTATAAATCATAAATTTTATAAGTAATGAATTTATATATAACGAATTTTAATAAATTATAATTTCGAATTTTAACGAAAATGTTATTATTAATTAAATTTTCAATCGAAATACATATATATTTGATAAATCGATTTTCATGAAAATCTTATTTAAATTCCGTTTTTGTTAACTCAAGCTAGTAATTTATTTTAGTAAAATCGATATTCGATAATTTAACCTGAAAAATAATAACAATTTATTAGTAAATAATTATATGATAAAAATTTATTAAAACATGAAAATTAATAATTTAGAGATTCTGAAATTTAATAATAGGAAATCTGAAATAGTTATTCAATTTTTAACTCACCAAAGGCCCAAAGTAAAATAGCCCAACTCAAATACGAGTTTGAGACTTTGAGGTGAATAAGAATCAATGTTTCACTTAGAAACATGATTCTCGGTTTTCTGGGAAGGGAAATAGAAACAGGGGAGGGGCGTGAAACAGGGAAGGCACGGAGGAGGAAGGGAGTTGGGGTGGCTGGGCTCGGTTGTCGGCGACGGGGAAACTCCAGCGTGGCTGGGCGGTTCTGACCGCGTGGCTGTGGCTCGCGGATAAGAGGAAGAAAAGGAGGGGTGTGCGAACAGGGGAGGGAGAACAGGGGAGTCGAAGAGAAAGGAGGCGGTGCACGGCGGAGCAGAGCACGAATAGGAGGGGAGATGGGGCTAGGTTTGGTGGCGCCAGAAATCTCCGGTGAAGGCGAAGGTGGTGGTGGCTGGTCTGCGGCGGTAGGACGACGAAAGAAGGGGGGGGAAAGTGCGAAGGAGGCGAGAGAACAGGGGAGTTTGGGGGTGGGGTTTTGCGGTGGTTCTGGGCGGCGTATCGCCGGAGATTGAGGATGGAGTTGGGTTTAGGAGGTGGTAATGTGTTTGTGGACTTGTGGTGTGGTGGCGTGGTGTCGGTGTTGGTGGTGCAGCGAAGAGAAAAGGGAGAGGCAGGGGAGACGATATGGGTGTGCGGTGGTGGCCGACGGTGATTGGGACGGTTCTGGGTCGTTGTTGCGGTGTTTAACGGTGGTTGAGGTGGCGGACAATGGTGGTTATGGTGGTGGTCGTTGGTCCGAATCAGAGAAATCAAAAGGGGAGTGAAATTGGTTGTTGTTTTGATTTTTGATATTGAATTTCAATTAGGAAATAGAAACTGAATTTGTATCCATGTAGAGTAAATGGGAAGGAATGAACATGGACTGAATTGTGGGAAAGAGAGGAATGAAGGAAAATGTTTCCTTTTGCTTTGTACGTGGCGAGCAAGGGAAGAGGAGAAGGAAGAAAATTTCTTCACTCATTTGTGCGTGGGAAGCAAGCAGAAAAAGAAAAAAAAAAATGATTTTGGCTCTTTTAAGGGCAATTTCGTAATTTCACATTATTTGGCCAAAATTTCAGAAATTGTTGCTATTTTTGAAACTTACTAAAAATAGAAATGTTTAATTAAAATAATTCTTTATAAAATTTATCGTTAACGAAAAATAAATAAATCTTCGTTTATAAATTTATCGTTTAAAATAAATCGTAAAAACGATTAAAATAACGAAATTTGATTATTCATAATTATTTAAAACAAAATCAAGCTAATAAATAATTTTTAATTTTAATAAAATCATGTTTAAAAATTTCGGGGTATTACAAGAATCTATTACTCCGAAAAAGAAAAGTTGTTATTATGATGGAACACCACAAGAGGGAGGGTGGTTGTACTGGGAACTTATAGCCAAAATAATTGCGGATTTTTTCTTTTTATAAAAAAAGTAAAAGCTATAGGAACACAATGCACAAGAGAGATTTTCACGAGGAAACTTTCCAGGGTCCAACTAGAAAGAAACCTTAACCCACTTGGGATTTGCTGTAATACCCCGAAATTTTTAAACTTGATTTACTAAAATTAAAAATATTTATTAGCTTGATTTCGTTTTAAATAATTACGAATAATTGAATTTCGTTATTTTAAACGTTTTACGATTTATTTTAAACGATAAATTATAAACGAAAATTTATTTATTTATGTTTCGTTAACGATATTTTTTATAATAAATTATTTTAGTTAAACATTTCTATTTTTAGTAGTTTCCAAAAATAGCAACAAATTTCAGAATTTGGTCTGATCTTGTGAAATGACCAAAATGCCCTTGGAAGTAAGAGTTTCATCTCTCTTCTTTTCTCCTGCTCTTCACGTGAACCAGAAGAAGAAGCTAACTTCTTCCTTCCTTCTTCTTTTTCCTGAATTTTATCCACATACATAGCAAAATCAAAATTTTCTTCCTCCTCTTCCTCATCTACAAAATCCATTTCAGAAAGTAAAATTTAATCACCAAAAATCAAGATAAAAGCAAATTTCAATTCTCCTACATTTGTTTCTCTGATTCGGACCATCACCCACCACCACAACAACAACCACTGACTACCACCTCCGTCCAACACCACACAACCACCCCAACCACCATCGCCCCCAGCACCACCACACACACCACCGTCTTCCCTCTCCTTTCCCTCGTCACACTCCCCTCCCTTCCTCCCTCCTCTTTCCTCCTCCTCGTCCGTCTCCTCTCCCCTCCCCTGTTCACCTTATTTCCAGAAAACCAAAAACCAATTTTGGTTTAAGGCTTTGTTTTATTTCTCCTCAAAACCCCCCATATAAATTGGGCCATATTCCATTTGGGCTTTGGGTAAGACCAACTCTGAATTTTCAGATTTTTAATTTAGCAATATTTATGTTTTAATAAGTGTTGATAATTTCGTTATTTACTAATAAAATTATTTATTATTTTCAGGTAGGAAAATATACCTAATTATCGATTTTAATAAAATAAATTACTAGCTTTATTCAACAAAAAACGAATTTACATAATATTTTCATGTAAACCGATTTATTAAATATATAAATATATTTAGATTAAAATTTTGTTTAATAATATTTTCATTAAATTATGAAATTATATTTATTTATAAACCCATTACTTATAAAATCTATGGTTTATAAAATATTGATTTTCAAAGTTATTTATCGATTTAGTACTAATTCAATGATTTATTAATTTTGAAAGAAATTGGACTCGTAGCTCAAGACGAACGAACCAAGGAAAATCCTTAGCAAAATCGCGGAAGTGAGGTAACGGCTATTGCTAGTACCCGCGGTTCCCTTGTAAATGTGATTATGAAATTATGACGTTATGATTGAACTTATGAACTGAATGTTTTGACATGTTTTATGAATTGCGAGAAATGAAATATGTTTTGATTGAATTATTTCTTACGATATGAATTGATTTAATTTCTTATAAAATGATTTTTATGAGAGAAACCATGCAAGAAATGATATTTTATTGATCTCAGGATCTAAATGATGTTTTATTTTGATCACATGATCTAAAGGAATTATGTTACTTCAACTGAAGTAAAAAGGCTAAAATGTAAAATTAAACGAAACATGATAAATGAAAGTGAAATACCTAGTCCGTTAGCAGTATATGTTCACAGGTTACTGAAGGAAATAATGCCCTTGGTCCAAGTATGCATTTAAGGTTAAGTCTAATAAATGCGGTTCAGTATTAATTAACAAGTTAATAATTCAGTGAGATCAAGTGAGCTGAATGCCTAGCTAGAGGCCGCTTCAGTTCAAGTGGAATTAATGATATTAATCCACAGCTTACTCTTGACTGAACCCGTAAAGTCACACAAATAGTACGTAAACGGATCAAGTATTTAATGGCATTAAATACTCCATCTATGGATATTCGGAATTGACGGATCTTGGTTTCAGTGGGAGCTAAGATCGTCAAAGGCAAACAATGAATACTCCGGAAACGATGATATTGCCAGAAACGGAAATATGAATCGTATCGGAAATATAAATATTATCCAAGTCGTAGATGTTGCCGGAAACGGAAACATGGTATGTATCGGAAAATATTATCGGAAATGGAAATATTGCCGGAATCGGAAATATTACCGGAAACGGAAATATTGTCAGAATTGAAAATATTATCGGAATCGGAAAATAATTCCGGAAACGGAAATATTAAATATTTGTTCGAAACGGAAATTAATTCCGGAATCGGAAATGTTAAATATTGTTCGTATCGGAAATGCATTCCAGAATCGGGAATTTAATCGCAAATGCATCGTACGAATTAGCATCGGACGAGACTTGCTAGACGAAGGCCCAACACGAAGCCAGGCCTGCGTCCAGCAAGCCAAGCGCCCAACACAACGCTTCCAAAGCCTCCCCAGGCCTAGCACAAGGCCAGGCCCAGCAAGGCCATGGCGCGCGCGAGCTCGTTGGCTGCGGGCTGTGCATCTCGCGTGGGCCGCAAGGCTTGCACGGGCTGTGCGGCTCGTGCTCGTGCTCGTGCAACGCTTGTGTTCAATACGAATCCTAAAGCTAATGGAATTCGTTCTATGATTAAATCCTAATCCTAATAGATGGAATTTGTTTAATAGAGTTTTAATGAGATTCTAATTAAACTAATTGGTATCCTAATAGAATTCTAAATCCCTTTCCATAGCCCTATAAATATGTGCCTAGGTTCACAATTTATGGACGAGTTTTCAAGTATTCAAAGGTAAGATTTTCAAGCAAAAATCAGCCAAACACTTGCCCTATTTAGCCGAAAATTCTAAGTACCTTAAAGGCGATTCTATTGGTCAAGCTTAAGGCGGATCCGGACGTGCTGTGGACTTTCTACGGAGGGACGACACTTGGATTCCTTAGGACTTGTTCTTATTCGGTTCGGGCGCAGATAGGGAGGGCACGCTACAAAGTGTATGCATCCTAGACTAATTATATGATTATGTGGAATTAATTTGATTCCTGGCATTAAGGTTTTTCCTCATGATTTATGTTGTTCATATGTATCATAACCTAACAGTGGTATCACGAGCCTCTTATTAATTGCATGATCTATTAATTGCTTAACATGGTTAAATTTTACAAATTTGCAAAGAATTAAAAGGGGTGATTAATTTTCGTAATTGTTAATTAATTGCAAATTGCGTTTATTTAATTATATGTACGCAGTTTTTCGGCAGTTTCTTCGTTACTCAACCAAATCGAGTGATTTTAGTGTCAATTCCGCATGTAAAAGGCCGAAGCCAGAATTCCCAAATTCGCTAACTATGACTTTTCGGAGGTTTTAGTTTTTCGAACGCAAAAGTTTGTAATTTTAAGATGTTAAATTGAATATTTTTCTTGTTGTTAAATCTTGAACTTTTTATTGACCTACTGTATATGTTTAACAAATTTTAATGCCTAAGCTTGTTAATTATACAACCTAATTTGTAAATGTAATTAATTTGTTGAAATTCGAATAATTTAGAATTTGATTTTCATAATTAATTGACGATTTGATTAGGTATCCATGATTAAAAACCACCATAAAAATTGTTAATTTATGATAAATTTTAAATTTTAATGACCTAGATTTGAATCCATATTAATCAGAAATTAATTGATTAATAAATTTTCGATTTTTCGCCCTAAAATTATTAAAATGATTTATTAATTTGTCGTTAATTTTAAATTAAAAATTTTAAATTTTTATGAAAATCGCTCATACATGTTGCACGCACAAAGCAATGGACGCTACGTGTTACCCTTAAGGGGTGTTGTATAGTGCGGGAACGCGACGACGAGCAAGGGATCTCGTCGCCCGTGCGGTACGAATGCAGCGAGCAACATAGCATGGCGTGCGCGCGAGGCATTGGTGCTGGCTGTGTGTGCTATGCAATGGGCGAGGGAGACGAGGCAAGGCACAAGCGACGAGCGAGACACGTGTGGGCAGCGATGGTGCTGCGCCACAGCGCGCCTGGCTCGCCCAAGCAAAGCAGCAGCAGACGCGACACAGCACAGGGCTGCGCGCAGCGTGGCCAGTGATGGTTGCGTGTGCGTGTGCGTGTGCGTGTGGCGTGTGGCTGTGTGTGCCTTGTGCAGCGATCGATCGAGCGAGGCGCAGCAGCCTCGTGGCTTGATGGGGCTTGGGCGCAAGCCCAAGTGCCTCGTCTTGCGACGATTGATATGTTTTGATTTTAATTTGAGATTTTCAGTTCGGAAATAATTTTACTTAACTTTAAAATTAATAATTTAATTTGTTTTCTCGGAATTTAATTTTGATTATTATAATTATTATAAATTTTAATTTATAAAAATTATTTTACTAAAATTAAACCTTGAATTAATTTAAATTCGTTTAATTCAACTGAAAATAAATTAAATGGATTCGATTATAATTTTATATGAGCTTTAAATTTTTATTAAACTTGTATGTTTCCGGTTAGACTAGAAATACATTTTTATGTTTAAAATTAGTAAAGCATATAAAGTTATTGGTTTAAGTGGGAGCATTTTAGTCATAAACTCTTGATTAGGTCTACAATCCTTTAAGGTTAAACAACTTGATTAGAATTAATAAGGACTGAATAATTGATAGATTATTGGTGCCCTTGATTAATTGCTGCAAATATTTATGTGATGCATTACAATGTGTTTTTACTAACCAGCTACGTGGGCCATTCATGATAATGAATGGGTGAATGGTATATATTGTATATGTAATGTTTTGCAGGTTAATGAAAGTGACTAGTATGGCCCAAATAGGATAGAAAATATGGTGTGTGTACCATTAATTTGAATGTAATATTGGTCTAAAGTACCAAATTTTATTGCTTTTAAATATGGTCTGCGTACCATCAAATAGTTGTAATTAGTTTAATTATAGCTGATCCTATTTGAAGAAAATGGCGCCTCCCATGGTGAAATTCAAGACGAAGTTTCCAATCCATTTTCAAGACGGACTTTGAAGTTGAAGCTTCAAGATGAAGTCGGGCCATACTAGATCACATTTATATCTTATACATGTTTAAGTTATTTATTGCTTTTAAATATGTCTTAATTATGCATGAGATTATGGCTTGATTATGTTGCATGATTAAGGATTTTAGTTCACTTAAAATATAACCAACATAGTAAGAGCCTTAAGTTCCAAACTTAAAAATTGAGTTAAAAGGTGCCATGCCAAAATAACACTTACCTGGATAACCTTTACACCAATCTTAGTAATAGTTTTCCGCCATAACGAGGTGTTACTTATTGATTCTAAAGGGGTAAGGTACACAAATAATTGTGAGTACATGTTAGTTTTGGTGAAACTCAACGATATAAGTAAGGAGTCCTTTTATGTCGTGGCAAATTCGATAGGTTTACCTAATAGGTTCTTAGACGTACCTATCAACCAAGAGTAGTTTCTAGACTATTAGCAAAAGGCTTTTGCTTACCTAAAATATTTTAGAATTGAGTCAAAATACATAATGTGCTTAATTCTTCAATGATTTAAGGATCTTGGAATCATTTTATTCACACCTGCCGGAACAATAAATTCGAATAAAATGCCAATGACTTGTTTAAATTGCATGATTGCTTTAATTTTCAAGTTATTACTCATGATAAATGTTTAGACTTTGCATGCTTCAATGTATGTTTTAATTATTGTTTATAATTAAATATCTTGCACTGCAGTAAATCCTTTTAGAAAGGTGACAGTAAATTTCCTCGATTGGTAGTGTAACGCCCCGACTTCTAAACACCATTAATTAGGTTAATTATCTTTAATTAGCAGCGGAAATCCTAATTTAGTCGGAGCGTCACATGCCGTATATAACCTTTTTAAATTACTAAATAAACTTTATTAATAAATACTTCTAGTATTGACTAAAACATTAATATTAAAATCTAACTCACTACTTGAAATTAAACTTAGAGTTTAGTTAATACATCCATTATTACTAGTGAGACATAATTATCTTTACTAAACACCGATCGTGAATTTGAGGGTTGCATCCTCACTCTAAGGCATCCCATGATCTTCTTCGTACCTAAAACAAAAGCAACATCGTGAGCCGAGGCCCAGTAACATACTACCCTAACAACGTAAACTCATTTCAATTCATTTTATTTAATTTGCAATCAGGGAGAATAGAATATAGTAAAATACTTTAATAAACTCATTGCAGTAAAACATCATTTATATCTTGAAACTTTAATAGTTCCCATTATCTTTCATAAAACATCCATTTTACTTGGTAACTGACAAGTTAGCCTTGCGGGACGTCTCCCACCTTGCGATAGTCCTCAAGGAGCACTCTCCCTTGTTGGACATTGTGGACACCTACTTTTGTCCCCATTCCCGAAAGGGAAGGTTCGATGATGAGAACATAAATCTCCACTTGACAACGCATCTCCTATAAAATAACGAATCTCAACTCCCCTTTTCATTTCACCCGAAACCTGCTATTTATGGAAATCTGCTAAAAATAGTAACTGCCGTAATGGGTAGTTGTTAAAAGTGGCAAGTCATAAAAGATAGAAACCTGTCAGAATTAGGTGTTGCACTCCAACATAAATCCTAAATGAGATAGAAATTGCGAGAGAATCCTATTCCTAATATGATTCGAAAATAAGAGTCACGTATTAATTAAAATCCTAACGAGCCTAGAGTTCGTAACGGGCCCAGACGCATTCCGTCACAAGGTTAATACGCACTAAAAGACTCGATTAAGTCTCAAACACTCCGGATTCTAGGAATCCGAATCTGACTAAGAAAACAGCCCAGATCCTATTTTCAACGCCTGGCTCTGGGCGCCGAAATCTTCGGCGCCCAGGCCTGGGCGCTGAAATTACCTGGGACGTATTCTTTCCTAATTCCTCGTGGATTAGAGTTCTACAATTCTATCTTTCCACTAACTCTTTTCTATAAATATAGCCCAAGTTCGACGTGAAAAAAGGACAACACACAATTATTATTCTGAGTATTGACTCTAAATCCCTAAGCCTAAGCCTCATGCTGCAAAAACTGATCACGCGTTCTGTCGCAATCGATCCATAAATCGAACAGAACGTATCCTGTCCCGTAACTTGAGATTCGTTAAATAAAAGGAGAAATAGCAAAGTCAAAGTGGTTAGTTTTCTGAGAACCGTGACGCACCTCTCAAGGGTGCGTCGTAATGTGTCCCTTTTCTATGATTTAATTGCTTTCCTCGCCCTTTTATGAACTGTTAAACTAATTAAAACTGATTGTTCGATCACGCCTAATAAAGATAATATGTTGGTAAATTGGATTATCATGCTAGGTCCCTTAAAGCAATCTAAATCAGATAACCGCGATCGATTTAGTACTATATGTTGCATATTGTTAAAATCAACTCAGATTAGTTTAATAGTTAACGCATGTCCCTTCAATTATTTATGCTGAGCTAGTAAGGATATCCTGCCTCTGGAGTTATCGAAGAGCGAGTACTCCTCTCGGTAGTTACAGTCCCCCGAACCCTCAATCTCTACCTTGCGGGTGTATGTTGAGAGATCCCCACACCAGGGATCACAAGGGAACCTACGGCCGTCGTGGTCAAACATAATTGCACTCCCTTTATGTCACGATAACCGGGTTTTGTCAGTTTTTCTCATTGTTGTTAAAAACTGAATGGCGACTCCTATATTACTAGTCAATTGGGTGTAAACTCACAGGAAATCCAATTACACTTGATTTGACAAAAAGAAACGTCACACCCACGAGGGACAAGGTCACGCATTAGCCTCGTGATTTTTCGACCCCCTCACAGTGGCGACTCCACTGGGGATAGTGAAGGAAATACTCGTGCTCGTAGGTAATCAAAATAGCCGAAGGGTGAAACGATCCTACCCCGCGTTTATTAATGTGAACGGACAGAACCGCATAACGAATCTTGGCTCCCTTGATGTTTCATCTCGGGAGTTGGGACTAAGGATACCCATCGCCAACCGGGGGGTGCATACGCTTCGAATGTTGTCCACTCGGCACTTTCGCTAGTAGTACACCCGTCCCAAACCCAATCGCTCGCCCATTAGGTCCCTCTCATTGGTGCATGCCCCCTTGGCTTACATCGTGATTGGCCTCTTGGGCGAAATTCGTCTGTTGAAGACACTACCTCGACCGGGGCATGTGTTGGATCTGCGATAGAAGCGGTACCAAGCCAGGCGCAAATAGCTACCCATAGAAGCCTATCATAAACTACATGACATATTATTATTGCCTCATGATGGAATGTTAGTTATGTGTAGCGAAATATATGATTGTGTGTGACAAACTATCCTACAAAAACCAACGACCTTAAAAATCGCCCAAACATTCATAAACCAATTTGCGAAAGAGTTATACCGAAATATGTGTTCCGCAAACCCGAACGATCGCCACAAAAATAAGTGACGCTCGGGATGGCCTGTAACGAATCCTACAAACGCTACACAACGCGTAAAGGACGTTATTAGGCAAGCACGCAAAATCGAAGTCGCATAAACAAAAGTAGACGCAAACAGAAAACGAGAACCAGCCAGGGACGCATTTTCAACGCCCCTGGCTGGGCGCCAGAATTTCTCACGCCCGACGCTGGGCGCTGAATTTGCTGCTTGGCCTTCTAGTCAGGCGCAGCAGCCTCGGTGCCCGCGAAAAAGAAAACACGTAGCAAAAAAACCGTTCGTAAAAAAATTGCTGCGAGGGCGTAAGAAAAGCACTCGATTCTAAAAGCGACTCATAAAAAAAATAACTCTTTGCGTCGTTGTTAGGCCTCCTACGACGACAATGCTCGGCACCAAAACCGAACATGCTAATAATTATGAATGTCACACGGGCAAGTGTTTCGAAAATCCAAAGAATGACCAAAAGAAAGAACTAAAAGTGTACCAACAAAAGAAAGAGTAAAAACCCAATAGAGAGAGTCGAAGTCTAGACTAAGTAATACTTGAAACTTTGGGGCCTAAACTTTAGCTTATCTTATGCATAGGACTGGTCCTGCCACTTGGTGCCGATCAGGAAATCAACCAGGTTTAGTGACTCCAAGCTCCGTCCGTCATCCCTCATTTCAAGGATCTCCGCTTCCCCAACCTCGATTTGCACCCTCAAACATGTCCATCGAAGAATTGCGAGACCAGATGGCTCAAATGACCCAACTCATGGGCCAACTGAAAATGGAAAATGAAGCCTTAGCGGCTGCACAAGCCAAAAATGACCTCGATAACGAGAAGAGGATTGAAAAAATGGTCCTACAGCAAACCATGGGGAGCAAGTACTTCTCCCTCGATCCTGAACCTTTTCCTGGCAAACTACCAGAAAAGTTTATTTCATCTGACTTACCAAAGTTTAAAGCCACGGACAATCCCCGTGATCATCTATTGAGCTTTGTGAATGCCATGAACTTGAAAGGCGTGGACAAGTCCATGTATTTACCTGCCTTTCCTTTGTCCTTGGAACCTGTGCCGCTCAAATGGTACTATCACCAGGACCCTAAGCTCTTCCCCACTTGGGAAGACTTTGTCAATGTCTTCATCAAGCAATACTCGTCGAACATGGATTTTCAAGTCACCATGCGCGAGCTGGAAGTTCTCTTCCAAAAGAAAAATGAGGGTTTCACAACCTACTTTGCTAGATGGAGGGATCAGGCGGCCCAATTAATCAATAGGCCTCCCGAAACAGATTTGGTCCAAAAATTCATTGACAACCTGGACCCGGCTTACAGACAACACCTTAGGTACCTGGGACTTGACACTTTCAAAAGAGTTTATGATGTGGGAATAAAGATCGAGGATGATCTCGCAAAAACAATACCAAGTAAACCCACATACAAAAGCAACACCTACAACAGGGGCAACACATCTCAAGCCCAAGAAGTCCATGCCGTAGAGGAGACTCCCGCCCGAAGAAGCCCTGGAAGATGGGTTAGAGACCGAAAGTTTGCCCCACTCGGGTCGACTTTGGTACAAGCCTTCGAAAGACTAACCAATCAAGGAAAGTTGAGACCTATAGGCCCCACCCGTGACCCTCCTGTCAAGAGCAAATATTGGGTCGAAGGTACTTATTGCAAATTCCATCAAGGAAATGGACATGACACTGAAAACTGCTAGAACCTAAAAAATACAATCCAGGACATGATAGAGGATGAAGTGATACCTCTCCCTAACGTTGGCTGAAGATATTTACCTATCTCAAGTGTCGGGCCAGGACCTCTTTACTGAAACTTGGCCTGGGTATGCTCTCATTGACACCACCCCTCAGGAGCCCGAGGTTGACAACCTCACCCGATCCGGAAGAATATACCAACCGGATATTCGCCCACCTCCTATGGACGATATCCCAGTTAGGCAAACTCCTGAGAATGGACGGCACACCACCGTCGCGGAAGTCATTGAAAATCCTCTCTTGAAACAACTAAAATGAACTAAAGCCAAAATTACCATCTGGGATCTCATGTGTACTTCAAAGGAACATCGCGAAAAGCTTATTCGCTCACTCGACCTCATCTCAGTACCTACAGATATCACACCTGAGTCATTGGTTAGCCATGTCACGAGAGATGCCGGAGAAAAGGCCATAGTTTTCACTGACAAAGACTTGCCCAAAGAGGGGGGTGCTCACAATAAAGCCCTCTATCTAGTAGTTGGATGAAAAGGACAAAACATCCCCCTAGCGCTCGTAGATAACGGTTCGGCGGTTAATGTTTGCCCATTGTGAACCGCCCATTGCTTGGGGCTAGGAAACGATGACTTCCAAACCTCCACGCAAGGGGTACGAGCTTATGATAACTCCCGAAGGCCTGTGTTGGGAAAAATCAACCTTACCATACAAACCGGGCCTGTGGCACGCACCACGGAGTTTCAAATAATCGACATCAAGCCCACTTTCAACCTCCTCTTGGGGCGACCTTGGCTCCATGACTTAAGAGGTGCGGCTTCTACCTTGCACCAAATGGTTAAACTTAACCATAACGGGGTAATACTAGAAATCCGCGCCCCTCCTCTCGACGTCAGTTGTACTATGGTTGGAACGGCCGAAACTGCAGACGACCTTTACGGGTTTCAAATGGAAGAAGCAATCCAGTTCATCGAAGACTATGATCCAGCATTCCTAGATCCGCACGCATCCCGATTCATCCCTAGAATGCTGTTGGCTCAAGGCTATTTCCCTGGAACCCCATTGGGCATAAGGAAGAAGGAATGCACATTCCATCCTTTACCCAACAAATCTACTCCCTTTGGCTTAGGCTATGAACCAACGGAGGAAGATATTGCTGACCGCCTGTCTAGGCTACGCCTTAACAAGGCCAAACAAACCACCCTCCTTCCCCCGTATCAAAGAACCCTTAACGGAATGTTCGTTCGGGAAGGAGAAGGACACCCATGCTGTGATTTCCCTGAACCCTTCGTTCAGGATGGCTTGCTAAAACCAGGATTTGAAATCTTCCATGACTGCCACACCTTGGATGAGGCACCCCACCTCACCAAGACTAAAACAGCTGAAATATTGGACGACCAGGCTCTATGGACATTGTTTAACGAATCGAGGCCTATGGAGGACGAGACTGTGATGACTACCCTAGCTTTACAAGATGAAGGTTTCGATCCAACCCGGTTAATCGCTCCTGCATCAACACTAGAAGAGATCGAGAACGGATGGGTGAAGACATATCAGTGGGTCAATGCAAAAGGAATAGAATTCAAGATGAGTACCGGTGAAGGACCAAAGTTTTACGAGACTAAACCCAAGGCTTGAGCCACATAGAGCACCGTAGTAAAAAGCGCCTAGTAGTTCTTTAGATTGGTTAAAAAAAATAAAAATAATAAAGACTTTAGATGGTCCTAAGACCCCTTAGAATATAGGTCAATTTTATTTCAGTGTGTTTTCCTTACTTTCCAAATTAATAAAGGCGTAATATTTCTCCTAAAATTTTTATTCCAACACTAGTAAGCACCAAATGTACTTGCAAAATATAAAAATAAAGAGGCGGCCCACTCTAGGCCCAACAAACGAGGCCCACTCGGTCTTGAAATAGTGCCATGGGAACCAATTCCCGAAACCCACAAAATAAACCGTACCATCCCCTTCATATCCCCAAAACATAAAGGTCAACCAGTGTCATCATAAAAGTCAGTCCATGCAACCCAAAGAAATCGAAGGAAATCAAAATCCAAAACAAATGCAAATGTTGCTTAAAAAGGGAATTAATAAAATGTAACCCCACCATACCCTTCAAAAACGACACGCACCTCAACCCACCTCAAAAGCCTACACAAAGATCTTCATAACTCCCGCACCCTAACCCCATTTTCAAAATCGTTTCAAGTCACGAATAGAAAAAATTAATCCGGACAAAAATGCGTCTCACGCTAACAGTCAAGAAAGCCTCCGAAATAGCCTCAAAATTAATTTTTATACAAGTAAAAAGCAAAGCACTAAAACGAAGAAAAAGAAATAAATGCAAGAACACGTGAAGCAAAGCGTCAAAAAACGACCGCCAGAAATCATTTTCAGCGCCCAGGGCTGGGCGCCGAAATCTTTGACGCCCCGGCCTGGGCGTTGAAACTCTCTGCCTGCCTAAATTTTTTTAGAAGTGCTCGTCATTTTATCCGCACATAACAGAAAAATAACGAACACTTGGGGGGTACAGCACGTTTCCAAATAGGCTCACCAAAAAATAGTAGTCGAATTTCATTTTTTACGCGACTCACAGCAAAAAAACAGCAGATGAAAATAATGATAGTACTTCACTCATTTGACCGGTTAAGTAATATGCTTCCACCTCAGGGCATATCTATTAAAATCCGGCATCTTAGAATTTATTCTAGCTAGAACTACGCGCGACCTGATTCTGACAAGATACGTAGGCAATCCTTACCAAGGATTCGGTCCAATAAAAAAACATATATAAATTGTGCAAAAAGTGTTAGACATATGAAAATATAAAAAAGAGGAGAAACAAAAAATGAAAATGAAAAATAAAATACGCCTTTATTGAAAAATAATAAGAAGGAAAACAAAGTGCTAAGAAATGAAAAAACAAACACGGCTGAAATAAATAAAGGGCACCTACACCCTAGCAAGAACTACACTACTCTAGTTCTTCCGGATCATCAAATAAAGTCTTGTAGAGGGCAATGTTCGCAGGATCCACCCCCACAGTCTTCTGCGCTGCCCCTATATCAATCTCCATAAGAACCGGCTCCTGGACACTAACTTCCAAAGATGCCAAGGCTTCAGAAACATTCTCGGTTATGGCCCGCTCAGCCTCAAGGGCACAGACAATGATGGGAGAAGAATTATTATCATCAACTATACTAGCCACTGTTTCTACAGGCGGCTGAGCCTTCCTAACCCATACATTATTCCGGCGACGATCTCCGCAAGATCCTGCACTTCTTTTAACAACAGCAGGCCCCTTCATGTTAGGCACCTTTTTAGGCCTAGAACTGGAACGGGGAGGAACTTCCTTTCGCTTTCGATCAGGACGAGCTTTCACAGTCTTAATACCATGGGTGCGAGGGTTGGCAGAATCACGGCCCTCATATCTAACCCGAATACGAGGTATTAAAAGTTCATCCGGCTTCCCATTTCGAGCCTCGGTCCTCACAGCCTTATCATCGGAGCTCATCCACAACTTGTAGTTTTCAAAAAGACCCACAAAGCCATTTGTAGCTACGGCTCAACGCGGGAGACCATCATAATACTTAGCCCACGCTTGAACCCGTGCTTGTGAAAAGGCCGCTACTTTAGGTGGTACCGTATCAGAAAAGGGGATAGTCTGCCTTAAACCATATTGACGCATGACTCGGTAAGGGAAAATATAAGTGGGCCGAGATAGCCCCAACAAGGAAACATAAACCGATACATCAGAACCCCCCGTCATAGTAGTCAAACCCCACCACGGTACCACCCACTTAATAGAACAGATACCATGAGTAAAAAAGGAGGCCCACTCGGCCTCGTCCTGGCCTCGGTGCAAATATTTTCGGTTACCCAAGGCTATAGGGCGATAATGTTTAGGATCGGCAGGAGTTTCCAAGAGCCTAAGCCGTTCCACGAGCCAAATCTGCAAAAAACGGGTACAATAAAAAAAAAAAAAAAAAAGAAAACGGTTCCTGGGGCGCAGTTTCAACGCCTAGGACCAGGCGCCGATAATTCTAGCGCCCAGCCCTGGGCGCTGAAACTCAGCCCCAAGGCAGGACGAATAAAAAATATATATGCAAAAAAAACGTATACGTGCGCAAAGAAAAAATCGATTACCTGCAGTAATATGGGGCTTCCCTTAAAATATTCAGATTTGGCGTCCTTCTTCAGCTCATCCGCACTCAGCAAAGTCTCGGCAACAACCAACGGCATAATAGAATAGCAACTTTCCATCTGGCTAATCAAGGGGATCAACCTTATGTCACCGAACTCACCATTGTTATTCGACAGCAAATAATGATTCAACAAGCAAAATACAAGGGCTCGAATATTCAATTTCTGTTCGGTCATATTCTTACTAGGCCTAAAGTGGTGTTTTACAAGTTTTGCCAAATTAACCTCATCACCTACAATAATTTCAGCAAGCATGTTAGCATCTAGTCCTAGGAAAGCCCCTATGGTTGTTTTACTCTCTTCAATAGTGCCAGGAGTGGCAGGGGTAGCATTAGTAGGATAACCAAGGATCGCAGCAAATTCATCTGGCAAAGGACATATTTCAATGCCCCGGAAGACAAAAACATGATGATCGGAATCCCAAAAGCTTAGGGCTGCGTGCAGAAAATTATAGTCAATGTTAATTTGTTGTAAGCCTAAAAGTGCCTCTGAGTGGTATTCTTTCAACAAAGCCTTTTTCTGTAGGAGTAAGGGCCCGTAGCTAACGCTTAACAGCCCATTGGAGTGAGAAAGTGGGAATCAACATGACGAAAGCAAGGAGTAACTAAAACGCAGCAAAGAAAAAGGAAATTGAGAGTGATGGAAAATAGGGACGTATCTAGCCCCTATATATAGCTGAACGCATCAAGTGACACCCTGATCCCATTCGGAAACGCGTTAAGAAATCCGAAAGTCAAAATTCGCCAGGAAAGGACTTTCAGCGCCCGAAGCTGGGCGCCGAAATAATTAACGCCCAGTCTTGGGCGCCAAAAATGCAGCCCAAGGCCCAAATTTCACAAAACGCGGAACAGGAAAAGACTTAAAACTGTGTTGCTAGACACGAGGCCCTATTGCAATTAAGATCAAGCCCAAAAGCACCTTTAAGCTCCCAAATAGCAATGGTAAAACTTGGTCGAAACTTAGACTTGTCTCAAGGAACATATATGTACACTTTTCAAAACAAATATGAAATATCAAGGTCATTCTTCGAAACACCAAAAAAATGTTGTTACGTCGTTGGTTTCTCAAATAAAAATGTTTGTCTGTCAAAAGATTAATCCAGGCCACGCTAAACCGGGTGATATTAAACCTTGTCGCCCCAAGACTGAAGTCGCACCCCATGACTTCGCCAAAATAGCACACCACTATGAAAGGTCGCTCGCACATACGAGCACGACCCCGAACATGATAAAAAGACGTTATGAAGTATGCGAAAAATGACCAACAAAAGCCCAAGTGCTTGAGGGCTCGCGAAAAGTATACTCCAACAAAGAGTGCGCAATCGAAATCACATTCCCGGACTACGCTATACGCCGTCCCATGTTTGGATGATCTCAAAAGAACAGGTTCGACCTCACAAAAGGGTCGTCATTGACACTTGTACATGGTCCTCTGATCAAAGACCAAGTGGTGGCAAAAATCGAGCCATAAAGACTAGCTCAAAACCACGAAAGCAGACGGTCGCAAGACAAAGGTCCGTCTAAACCCGTTGTCAACCCACGTTCAGTTTACAACTAAATTCGAGCATCCCTCGAAAGAATTCGCTCTTGCAAGAATGAACAAAGGAAATTCTCAAAAAAAAGAAATCATGATGAAAAAATAGGAAACTTGCCCATCTCAGTTGGCAAGATCACGTCACGAACCACGCGAGTTCCAAAACGAAAAACGAATTCAGGGACGTCCACCCTCAGCGGACATGGTTCGCCCACCCTCAGCGGGCGGGGTCTGCGTCACTAGCCGCGCAAATCCTCAGTTTTCCAAAAATAAAATTTTCAAAATTCAAAATGAAACAGGCTCGCCATCTTCAGCCGGCGGGGTCTACGGCGCAAACCACGTAGGTCCTCATTTTCAAAAAATAAACACAAAATAAATTTCAAAATAGATTCGTCCACTTCTATCGGACGGGGTGTCCACCCTTAGCGGACAGGTTCGCCATCTTCAGCCGGCGGGGCCTACGTAGGTCCTTATTTTCAAATTTCAAAAACAGATTCGTCCACTTCCATCGGACGGGGTGTCCACCCTTAGCGGACAGGTTCGCCATCTTTAGCCGGCGGGGTCTACGTCACAAAACCGCGTAGGTCCTTATTTTCAAATTTCGAAAACAGATTCGTCCACTTCTATCGGACGGGGTGTCCACCCTTAGCGGACAGGCTCGCCATCTTTAGCCGGCGGGGTCTGCGTCACTAACCGCGCAGGTCCTTAATCACTGCAGCGATAACTTTTTCCAAAGATTGGTTTTCCGTTTTTCCAAAAAAGAACGATGTGAGTAGCTTCCCCTTTTTCCAAAGATTGGTTTTCCGTTTTTTCCAAAAAAGAACGATGTGAGTAGCTTCCCTTTTTTCCAAAGATTGGTTTTCCGTTTTTCCAAAAAAGAACGATGTGAGTAGCTTCCCCTTTCCAAAGATTGGTTTTCCGTTTTTCCAAAAAAAGAACGATGTGAGTAGCTTTCCTTTTTTCCAAAATTTAAAAGAATGGTTTTCCATTTTTTCCAAAAAGAACGATGTGCTGGATTTTCCTTCGTTTTACGTCCCATAAAAACAAGGGGGTTTTCTCGTTTAGCTAACCCTGAAAATGAGAATCTTTAAAAATATTTTTACCTCGTGATTGGGCTTGGCCAGGCCCAATTACACTTTATAGCTTTAATTTCGAAAACATCTGTAGCTACTCCCAATGACAAAGTGAGGGAGTTCCTACGCCTCTTTAGATACTTCCAATGACAAAGTGAGGGAGTATTCTATACTATCCGTTGACAAATCCCAATGACACGTGAGGGATATGTCGACACTTCAAGTGATGACCCTTAAGTCAAATGTTATCACTCGGGGGCTCGTGAGACCCTCGCAAAAGCAGGTCACCATGGCTTGTGTGACGCACTCCGTCTAATACTTTGACCATCGTCTTACTCCAAGACTCAGTCAAAGTGGGGGCTGACTGTAGACACCTACTTTTGTCCCCATTCCCGAAAGGGAAGGTTCGATGATGAGAACATAAATCTCCACTTGACAACGCATCTCCTATAAAATAACGAATCTCAATTCCCCTTTTCATTTCACCCGAAACCTGCTATTTATGGAAATCTGCTAAAAATAGTAACTGTCGTAATGGGTAGTTGTTAAAAGTGGCAAGTCGTAAAAGATAGAAACCTGTCAGAATTAGGTGTTGCACTCCAACATAAATCCTAAATGAGATAGAAATTGCGAAAGAATCCTATTCCTAATATGATTCGAAAATAAGAGTCACGTATTAATTAAAATCCTAACGAGCCTAGAGTTCGTAACGGGCCCAGACGCATTCTGTCACAAGGTTAATACGCACTAAAAGACTCGGTTAACTCTCAAACACTCCGGATTCTAGGAATCCGAATCTGACTAAGAAAACAGCCTAGATCCTATTTTCAACGCCTGGCTCTGGGCGCCGAAATCTTCGGCGCCCAAGCCTGGGCGCTGAAATTACCTGGGAAGTATTCTTTCCTAATTCCTTGTGGATTAGAGTTCTACAATTCTATCTTTCCACTAACTCTTTTCTATAAATATAGCCCAAGTTCGACGTAAAAAAAGGACAACACACAATTATTATTCTGAGTATTGACTCTAAACCCCTAAGCCTAAGCCTCACGCTGCAAAAACTGATCACGCGTTCTGTCGCAATCGATCCATAAATCGAACAGAACGTATCATGTCCCGTAACTTGAGATTCGTTAAATAAAAGGAGAAATAGCAAAGTCAAACTCGTTAGTTTTCTGAGAACCGTGACGCACCTCTCAAGGGTGCGTCGTAATGTGTCCCTTTTCTATGATTTAATTGCTTTCCTCGCCCTTTTATGAACTGTTAAACTAATTAAAACTGATTGTTCGATCACGCCTAATAAAGATAATATGTTGGGAAATTGGATTATCATGCTAGGTCCCTTAAAGCAATCTAAATCAGATAACCGCGATCGATCTAGTACTATATGTTGCATATTGTTAAAATCAACTCAGATTAGTTTAATAGTTAACGCATGTCCCTTCAATTATTTATGCTGAGCTAGTAAGGATATCCTGCCTCTGGAGTTATCGAAGAGCGAGTACTCCTCTCGGTAGTTACAGTCCCCCGAACCCTCAATCTCTACCTTGCGGGTGTATGTTGAGAGATCCCCACACCAGGGATCACAAGGGAACCTACGGCCGTCGTGGTCAAACATAATTGCACTCCCTTTATGTCACGATAACCGGGTTTTGTCAGTTTTTCTCATTGTCTTTAAAAACTGAATGTCGACTCCTATATTACTAGTCAATTGGGTGTAAACTCACAGGAAATCCAATTACACTTGATTTGACAAAAAGAAACGTCACACCCACGAGGGACAAGGTCACGCATTAGCCTCGTGCTTTTTCGACCCCCTCACAGACATACGCCCGTACCTAATTCGTTTCTTTTTTAGCTTGCGGTAACCCTCAAGTATCACTCTCCCTTGTTGGGTGTCCCGCGGTACGGCGGTACGTGCACGACCTAGAAATAGTAACCCCACTAACTGCCAGAACCTGTTACACTTTTATTTATCATGTTTCGTATCTTATTCGTAACTCAAAAACATCATTCTTATAAAAACATTCATAAACACATTTAAATATCATCATTCATAAAACACACTTATAAACATATTTCATATCCCACAATCCAATAAAAACATATCATTATAAACATATTTCATAATCTCATAAAACACAGTTCATAAGGGGATTGTGGGTGTTAGCAATAGATGTTACCTCAACCGTAGTTTATACTTCCTTTTTGATGGACCGTTCTTCCCGAGTTCCGAGCACTGATTATTCGTGTAAGTTAGGAGTATTAATAATCCAATTAGTAACTACACAAGTATAGTTTTTACGTTTTAAAATAAAAATAGTCAGTAGATCTTAGTTTAGTTTATTTTTTTTAATAAAAAAAAACTTAAAGTCTTCACTTAATCACATAGCATTAGCCATTTGTTACTTTGGGCTTTTAGAATTATAAAGTAAAAGAGTACAAAAAACTTACCCAATTAATTGGAAAGAAAAGTCAACCAATTCTTTGTATTTGGAAAAGTGGGTTTCCAAAAAACCACTTTTCCTGGAACACAAGCACAAAACCGAAGGGAAGAGCGGCAGAGCAAAGAAGTCGGCGAACGAACGAAGTGGAAGGAAGGAATGCTTCTGGAGGTGGTCTTTCGCGGCGCAGGAGAATGCCGGTGAAAAGGGGCTACGGTGGTGGCTTCTGGATGGGGCAGCGGTGCTGCCCGCACGGAGAGGAGAGGGAGAGACAGAAGAGTGTGAGAGGAAGAGAAGGCGAAGGGGTGAGGGGGTGATGTTGGCTGACTACACTTGAAGGTGCACCGTGTTTGGAAGGGCTCTCGACAGTGGTGGTGGTGGTGGCTAGGCATTGGTGTTGTCGACGGTGGTTTAATTAAAACAAGGGAGGTAAGAATGGTGAAAACTCCATGATTTTTAATGGTGAAAGCTTGATTGAAGGTTAATTCAAATTTGATGTTTTTTTGGTTCAATTGGCTGGATATTTATAGTGATGAATGGTGTTGGATGACATAGGAGATGACCTCAATTGAAGCTCCATTGATTGACAAATGTGAAGCTTAATTGATTGACAAATGTGAAGAAGAATTCAGAAATTGATGACTAAGGTATGGAAATTCTGATTAGTGTCATGGAATTGATGAGTCATATTGAGATGAACAAGGGTGGTGACAAGTGGAAAGTAAGCTTGACTTCCATGGAGAAAAAGGGAAAGTGGCGTGAGGGAGAAGAAGGGAGTAAGAGAGAAACTGATTTTTGGTTTCTCAATTGAAAAAAAGGGTACTTTGGTAATTGCAAAATGTTAGGAAAATTTCTGATTTTTACTCCTCTACTTGAACTTAAATCGAAAATATTTACAACTTTAAATCAAAAATTATGAAATCATAATAATAATAATAATAATAATAATAATAATAATAATAATAATAATAATAATAATAATAATAATAATCTTACCATTCAAATATTTAAATTTCTAAGTCAAAATAATTTAAAATTGAAAGTTCAAAAAGTGAGATTTAAAACGGTTTTGCGCTAATAAAAATAATTAAGCATAATTATTCGAGTTTTAAAAAAAATCGGGGTATTACAGGTAGTGAATCCAAGAACGATTCACGGAAATGAAGACAATGAGCAATTTAAAATGTACGTTTCTTTTAGAGACTTTTATGGTTGTTTTCGAGTATCAAAGTCGAATGGCGAACCGATTGGTGCTTGTGAATTCAAAATACAATGTAGTTTTGAGATCATAAAGCATTGAGTTTAAACGCTCAGCTTTACCAATGGTTAACAACCTAAAATATTTGTCCATTTAATTCTCGAATGAGTCTAGTCTCTAGACATTCGAATAGATCGATGCTTAGAGAACTTTAGAAGCTTCTGGTACGATCATCTAGTTGAAACAAAATATTCAACATAAATAAAATGGTAAGAACTTTGTTGGAGTGACATTGGACATGTCTAAACAAAGTATAAAAGTCAACACTAGAGAATTTAATTCTTAGACTATAAGAAAGGGTACAAGAAATAGGAAAACATGGAACAAATGAAAGGAATTTACGATTCCGTTTCTACCTAAAAGTTTATGTTTAAAGAGAAGTGTCCTAGCAATCAAACTTCCTTGGTATCACATCCCGCTTGAGGTTCTTACTTCGGTAATAACTCAAACAATGGAAGCTAGGCTACACTAATGACCTACAAGTGGGAAATGAAGCATGACAATGCTACATTAGTTGTAGGGTCATCTAGTTTAATTTAAGTCCTTTCAAGGATGGAACTTAATGGCTATTTTGTTCCATAATCAGCATACCTAAATTTCTGTTTCAAACACAGAAAGACTCACATTCAAGAAAAACAAAAACAATGTTTGTTTGTTTATGTGAATGAAATGGTCATTTACGGGTTGAGTCAGTATGCTTGATTAAAACAAACAAATCTTTAACAATAAGAACTTTACTAGGTTCAAATCAATCTCTTGATTTGAGTTCCACTAATCTTTGGCATTGTTACTTAGACCATGTCAACAAGTTAACATTCAAAAGCCCTATTCTGATAGACTTTTTGAAAGTTGATTGATTTCTAGATCAATTTAAGACAAGCAAGTCTTACTTGTTGAAAATAACAAAATATATGAACTATTGTTAGAACACCTAAGACAATAGAGTTCAAAGCTAAAGAAATATTTTATGACTTTATTATTTCACATGGTTTTGAGTGAAATATGGATTTATTTACTCAATGTGATGTAAGTTGAATCTGTTTGGCTAGTTCAAAGATTCAGAAGTATAAAATCCACTTGGCAAGAAATCATAAAGATCTAGGTTAGATCATGTTGTTGATTACTTATACCAAGAATGATCATCAATGACTATGTGTTGTAATTTCACGATCTAGCTCCATAAGATATGGCATATCTACGTTGGAATGATCGAAGTCAATTAGTACTTGATTCGATCAATGATGAATCATAAAGACTTTTCCTATAATTTCTAAAACAAAATGCTCAACTACCACCAAAAAAAACCAAATTCGTCAAAGCTATTGAAAAGTAATTTCGGAATATCTTTTCATAATATATATATCTAAAGAGTTCCTAAACTCAGTGGGAGCTTAGCGTTTGTTATTCAACAAACTAAGGCCCAAGAATAGATATATGTTTCATTGTGATTTATTCAAATGAGACACAAAGGTATTGTTTCTACCACAAATTTTTGAGAACATAATGTTTGTTTGCTCGAAATAATGTCCTTTTGAAGATTCGTTTCCAAAATGACAAGTGGGAGAAAATAGACCTCGAAAGTCTTCGAGGCGAATAACAAACATAAATCGGACATTTCGGAGGCTTTTCTAAGTTCTTTAGAAAATCCGAACACTTATTCTTTAAGGACTTTAGAAGTGTCTTTAAAGAATAGACATCTCTTAGAAGACTTTACAAGTGCTTCAAGGAGAAAAGAATATTCAAAAGACTAACAAGTGGCTATTGATATTCTATTGTTTGATGTTCTATACCCTAGTAGGCATGGAGTTCAGGTCACTGAAGCTATGCAATTCTTCTATTAGATAGTGAAGAAACCTACAACTTACAGTCAAACTATTATCATGTAGATTAATGAGTTTGTGAACTTGTAAGAAAGCTATGACGAAACCTAGATTCCCTAAAATGGTTAAAGGCCAAATATAGACTCAAATGTTTTAGATGGTTAAAGGCCATAAAACATAATCAATGTTTTCATGACAAAATTGACATTTTGTTGATTTGCAAGAATAGTTTCACACCTATTGGTTGCAAGTTTGTTTTAAGGATAAAAACCATCAAACATGAAATTGTGTTCACACACAGAGCTAGATTAGTTGCTAAAGGTTACAAGAAAATTCACGACATGGATTGTGTTGAAACCTCATGCATAATCGTAATGCTCAAGTCTATAATTCAAGCAATGATTGCATATTGGTACATATGGCAATTGGATGACAAAACGTATTCCTCAATCAAATGTTGGAAGAAACTATGTACATGGTATGTCATAGGATTTATGGATCCAAATAAATGCTTGAAAAGGAAAGCTAGCTTATGAAATCTAAGTACAGATTTAAGCAAGCAATTGGGAATTAGAACTGTATTTTAGTGAAGCTAATAAGAATTTTAGTATCATAAAATATACATGATTCTTATAGATATATAAGAAGTTTAGTGGGAGTACGTTAAAACTTAATTTGGTCCTATGTGTATCACACATATCTCTCTATTGTGAAATAACATTCAAATGCTAATGACTTAGATTTGAAATTATTCATCAATGATGGACCATGGCGAAACTTAGTACATACTGGGTATCAAGATCTATTTACAAAGATCTTATAATATTGTTTTAAGTAATGACATTTACTAAATAAAACACGACATACTCCATTGGAGATATTCGACCCATGTGAATAAATCTAAGTAATGAATGTTTGAACTATGTATAAGCATTTACTAAGTTAAACATCAAAGGATCTAAATGAGATTCTTAACCTATATTATATGTCAAAGAATTTAGCTGGATTTAGTATCTACTGAAACTAGATGAGCTAAAGTTACATGAATAGAATTCAAATTGGGAATTATTCTGCAGGAGAATTTATCATGTATGATATAATATGAGGATTGCCAAAAATGTATCGTATGGCTTTAGGCATGACGAACACATACCAATATCTATTGTTCTAAGTAAATATCAACTAGATTGAGATCAAAAAAAACTTATGGTGCTTGAAAAGGTACATAGGATTAGTTCTTGATTCAAGGAAATAAATATATGCTAAATATTGATGCTACATGCATAAACACTGGAAAAGGATCATGAAAGATTCCTTTGGAGTTAACCATTGACAAGGACGAGCTAAAGAGCATCGTGTTTTGAAATGGCAACATGGATTGGAGACCATGAGTTGTTGCGTGGGCAACTAAAATAATAATTTCTATGTTCTAAGATATAGTTGGAAAGTCTTCCACATATCTGTGAACTGCTTGGATAAGGAAATCCAAACAAAGCATCACTAGCAACCTAAACAGCTGAAGTAAAAGAAATTATTGCCTAAGAAGCAATAAAACAGAGTTGTTTACATCAAAGAGTTCTTCACTGAACTTGGGTGGATCACATGTCTGCTGACTTGATGGTTCTTCATTGCAAAATGCGTAGAACCACTATCGAAGTAAGAAAGACTATACCACAAAATAAAACAAACTCAAAAGATCTTATCATCCTATCTCGAAGAACATTCGATGAAAAGGATATTAAGATTGGCAAAGCATGATAACTAAACCTATGCAACAAGTGAGAAGCAACACTCACATTGTAGCACTGGAAATCAAGCATAGCTTTGAATTCCATGAACTGTTTTAAAGATGGGTTTGAGGCCCATGGTTGTAAAACATTAGGGATGAACATTTATCATATATGAAATGTATTTTCATATTCCATTTAATCTTGGTTTAGTATTAAATGATGAGTCCCTTCAATTTGACGAAATATTCAAGATAGACTGCCAGGACTAGTCCCGTGACTAAGAAATGTCTATCAAGTGAACTTGAATGTCAAAAGTTGAAAATGGTCCCTGGTCGGAGTTTTCTATAAAGATGGACGCATAGAAAACGTTAGACGACTAGAATGCAAGATGACTAGTAGTTCTGTTTCTTGAACTATGTGGACATGGCAATGTCGTAATCATTTGCATAGATACTTACTTTGGGAAGACTAGTATCGGACAGACCTAAGAAACTTTACTGTAAGAGATGAAAATCTGTCATAAGTAAATTTCATTAAAATTATTAGACACTAATCCTCAATACCTGAGTGATTTGAGATAACTTGTTTGAGAACTGCTTACTTTGACGTTGTCAACCGTCGCACCATAAAAGGAGGCTATAAAGGCAACGCTTAGGTAATCACCTATCAAACGAAGTCTAATCTCAAGATCGCAAGATTGGGATTGTCCTCCCATAAATCGGGATGAGATGCTGAAAGTTGTACAAGGCCACTCGGAGAGCTAGAAACTATAAAATGCGCGCATGGCCGTGCTCAGATGAATCATAGGCTATGATTATCTGTTTATTTGACCAGTTGAACTCTGAAACCGAGAAACACCTCTGGACATAATAAGGATGACAACTCTTACCTTATGTTCAAGAGCAAGCATCGAGTGACAAAGGAATTAGGAAATGCACACTTGTCCCTAAGGACAAGTGGGGGACTGAAGGAAATAACGCCCTTGGTCCAAGTATGCATTTAATGTTAAGTCTAATAAATGCGGTTCAGTATTAATTAACAAGTTAATAATTCAGTGAGATCAAGTGATTTGAATGTCTAGCTAGAGGCCGCTTCAGTTCAAGTGGAATTAATGATATTAATCCACAGCTTACTCTTGACTGAACCCGTAGGGTCATACAAATAGTACGTAAACGGATCAAGTATTTAATGGCATTAAATACTCCGTCTATGGATATTCGGAATCGACGGATCTTGGTTTCAGTGGGAGCTAAGATCGTCAAAGGCAAACAATGAATACTCCGGAAACGATGATATTGCCGGAAACGGAAATATGGATCGTATCGGAAATATAAATATTATCCAAGTCGTAGATGTTGCCGGAAACGGAAACATGGTACGTATCGGAAAATATTATCGGAAATGGAAATATTGCCGAAATAGGAAATATTACTAGAAACGGAAATATTGTCAGAATCGGAAATATTATCGGAATCGGGAAATAATTCCGGAAAAGGAAATATTAAATATTTGTTCGAAACGGAAATTAATTCCGGAATCGGAAATGTTAAATATTGTTCGTATCGGAAATGAATTCCGGAATCAAGAATTTAATCGGAAGCGCATCGTACGAATTAGCATCGGACGAGACTTGCTAGACGAAGGCCCAGCACGAAACCAGGCCTGCGTCCAGCAAGCCAAGCGCCCAACAAAACGCTGCCAAAACCTCGCCAGGCCCAGCGCAAGGCCAGGCCCAGCAAGGCCATGGCGCGCGCGAGCTCGTGGGCTGGGGGCTGTGCATCTCGCGTGGGCCGCAAGGCTTGCGCGAGCTGTGCGGCTCGTGCTCATGCTCGTGCTCGTGCAACGCTTGTGTTCAATACGAATCCTAAAGCTAATGGAATTCGTTCTATGATTAAATCCTAATCCTAATAGATAGAATTTGTTTAATAGAGTTTTAATGAGATTCTAATTAAACTAATTGGTATCCTAATAGGATTCTAAATCCCTTTCAATAGCCCTATAAATATGTGCCTAGGTTCACAATTTATGGACGATTTTTCAAGTATTCAAAGGTAAGATTTTCAAGCAAAAATCAGCCAAACACTTGCCCTATTTAGCCGAAAATTCTAAGTACCTTAAAGGCGATTCTAGTTGGTCAAGCTTAAGGCGGATCCGGACGTGCTGTGGACTTTCTACGGAGGGACAACACTTGGAGTCCTAAAGACTTGTTCTTGTTCGGTTCGGGCGCAGCTAGGGAGGGCACGCTACAAAGTGTATGCATCCTAGACTAATTATATGATTATGTGCAATTAATTTGATTCCTGACATTAAGGTTTTTCCGCATGATTTATGTTGTTCATATGTATCATAACCTAACAGTTACGATTCTCGGTCATGCATGTACCCATGGGGCATCCGCCCATTGAGCCAAGGCGCTCATGTTTTCGGGCCAAGGCCCCATGTTTTATGGACAGCGGTCCATCGTGGAAGACGTTCCACCATGTCATACTTGCCACGGCTAGCATGTGCACCCAAAAGTTATGAATAAATTAAATAAATGGCTTTATAAAATGTTTTACCTTATTTTATTCTCCCTATGTTATTAAATAAAATGAATTGAAATGAATTTACGTTGCTAGAATAGTTCATTACTGAGTCTTTGGCTCACCGTTTTGTTCTCTGTTTTAGGTACTGCGGAGAACGATGGAAACAGGTAGTGGTGAGGAATTTCACCATAATAATATCCACTTAGTTTATGCTTAATGTTTTAATAGTTTAATTAAAGACTTTTAGTGAGTTATGTACTTTTATTTTGGTTTATAAAAAGGACTATTATATTAATTTGGAGGATTTAATAGCTTATGCTTGATGGTTTCCTTGTACTTCCCAAGAGGGAGTTACGGCGGTAATGTCCCGACCGAATCAGGTAAATTCCGTTGTTTAATTATGAGGATTAGAGGTCGGGGCATTACATTTGCTCTATAACTCTTCACTATAATAGGGCAATAACATATCGGTTACAAACCTATTAGAAACTCGAACCTTACTTGAGTTCCTCTACGAACTCAAGTAACAAATAGTTGTTCCCTCAAACAACTACGCTTATTGCTTCTACTCTGAAGCATTCTCTCTCTCTGCACTCAGGCTTAACTCAAAGCCTACACCATAAGAGTTCACTCAAACCCTTAGCCCAACAAGACTTTACCCAAAGTCTCTCTCTCTCTCTCAAAATAAAACATAAGCTTGAATAATAAACACTAAGAAACAAGAACTTGGAATTCTAAAGGAACAAGTATGTGGAACTGACTTAATAATGAGTAAGACAAAGTATATGGAGTATATAATTATTTTTCACTATGTCAGACAGTTTGCAAAGGTAAAAACGTTCTCTTTTTATAGGCAACAATTATCCTCTTCCCCAAGTAAACTTCCACTTACTGAGACATGTTTCCTACAAAGTAGACATGATCTTATGACTAAGTAAACAGAAGAACATGTGGAGTAAGGACGAAGTACTGCATTAAGTTTCTCCACTAGTTTAAGTCGTTACAATTTATGCATCCTAGTTTCTAGGCATGATCTACATGTTCCTAAAACAAACTCACTAAATGCCAGTTATATTAAACGTGATTTATTCCATGGTTTCATAGGATTCCCAACTTCATAGGAACCTACCTAATTAATATACTCATAAACGTAAGTTAATCTTTGACTATCTAGGATTCCCAAATTATTAAGACTCTAATTTATTAATCAATTTAATTAATTTATCCAAAATATAAATCTTATTTATCTTAGTAAGAATCCTAGACTTAATCAATTACCTATTTATTATAAGACTTTTAATCAAATTAAAACTCTTAAATAAATTATCCTAAATGCAATTTTATATTATAAGCTAACTGGCGATTAGATTAAAGCATACTGACGTTATATTTTGGATGCAGACCAAGTTCCTAGACACGAGTTCCTTATACACGAGTTTCTCTGACATGAGTTCCTCAGACACGAGTTCTTCTGACACGAGTTCCACTGACACGAGTCCATGTTTTCTTATATTGAAGCTTAGAATGTAAACTCATACGAACATACTTCTTCTCTTCGAGTTCCCCCTCAAGAACTGCTGCTTCTCTTTCGGAGTTCTTCTAGATCGTTTGGAGTTCCAGTTATTCCGCGGGAACTTTGTAACCTCCAACTTATCTAGAGTTCATCCTTAGGAACTGCTCTGCAAATGATCTGCAGTTCCAGCTTTGGATTTTATGTTTCTTTGTTATAATCATCTCACAATCATCAACTTCCAGTAACTTTATTATTGATGACTTGGGCACAATCATTTATTAATGATCCTTGCACACATACAACTTGAAGACCATATTAGTTGATTACTTTAGTTTGTCATCATCAAAACCACATTGGCTCAACAAAAGCCCTGCTCTTTACAACTTTTATGAATTCAGTCTGCTTTATTGCATCACTTCCTCGACCGAATTGTTTTCTCCGGCCCCATTTTCTATCTCCTCCGCCCCCATTTTCTATCTCCTCTACCATCTTCTTCCTCTCTCCTTCATTGTTCTGCGATGCTACATCCATCTCACTCACCAATAACTGAACCTGCTGTTGATATGAACGACGATTGAAATCTTCTTCATCTCTCCTCATTGTCAATTCGTCCTCTTTCTCCCTAGTATGATTATCTCTTCTCTAGGTTTTTTGAATTAAGGTTTTGTTTCTCGCTTTTAATTGTTGAATTAGGGCTACTTCCCACTAGGTCTCCCTCTCTCTCATACTTTTGTTGATTTAGGGTTCCTCTAGATTGTATTAATTGTTGTTGAATCAGGGAAATATTTATGCAGAAAGTTGAAACGGTAGCAAATGAGACGAATAAGGCAACGGTTGTGGCGTTGAATGCTGAAATTCGTCGAATGAAAGGTCGATTACTTGAAGAAGTGCCCAAGTTGCAGCGATTGGCTCAAAAAAGGGTGTGTTACTATTCTAATTTTTACCACTGAATTTGATTTTACTTCAACATTTAGGCCTGTTTAGTTCACCTTATTTCAGGACCTTATTACTTATTTCAGATTTAATCAGATCAGATCAGATCAGATCATATCATATCAGGAAAAATAAGTTCAGATCAGAAAAAAATAAGTTCAGATCAGATCAGACCAGATCAGATCAAATCAGATCAGACCAGATTATTATTATTATTATTATTGGTATATATTTATATCATTGTTATTATATTTAATATATTTTTACTATTATTTCTTTAATAAAAAAGAATGTTGTTGTCGGCGCAATTAAAATCTACTCCCTCCGTATTTATTTAAGGGATACACTTGCCTTTTCCGGCCGTATTTATTTAAGAGATACACTTGCCAATTTTAGTAACTTATCAATCCCACCATCTAAATAAATAATATATCTACACCTCACCCCCACCCCCACTCACTAAAATGACATGGTCCCCACTTGTTTTTCTTATTAAAATATCTACTCAACCCCACTTGTTTTATTACTTTATTTCATTCAATTCTTTTTCTTAATACCCGTGCCTGGCCAAGTGTATCTCTTAAATAAATACGGAGGGAGTATTACTTAAGGAATAAAAAAACATTAGCAAAACATTCAAATTCATCATGTCCAAATTAAAATCATTAAGTCCAGATCAGAAACGATATGATCAGGTCATGTCATATCAGAACTGATTTTTATAGATCAGAACCATTATATATCTATACTAGAAATTATTGGATCAGACCAATATCAAGATCATAACTGATCTGTACAGATCATGTCCAGATCATGTTCAAATCTGCAGATATTTTGTCTACATCAGAACCGATCCTTACAGAACCAATATGTTCAGATCAAAATCGATATGTCCAGATTATAACGGGTCTAGATATCGACTATGTAAAAATTATGTTCAGATCAGAATCGATCTGCAAAAATCATGTCCATATCGGAATTGATTTGTAAAGATCATGACCAGATTAGAACTGGTCTATACAGATCATGACCAGATCAGAACTAATCTGTACAGATCATGTCCAGATCAAAACGCATCTGTACAGATCGTGTCCAGAGAAGAATTGATATGTGCAGATCATGTCCAGATCAAAACTGAACTGTACAGATCATGTCCAGATCAGAACCGAACTGTACATATCATTTCCAGATCAGAACTGATCATGTCCAGATCAGAACTGATCTGTACAAAATCATGTCCAGAGCAGAACTGATCTGTACAAATCATGTTCAGATCAGAACTGATCTGTACAAATCATGTCCAGATCAGAACTGATCTGTACAAATCATGTCCAGGTCAGAATCGATCTGTATAGATCATATCTAGATCAGAACTTATATGTCTGATCATAACCAATATATCTAGATCATGTCTAGGTCTATCTAATATAAGGAATAGTTAAATCATGAGCAAAGTCAAATAAATAATAACAATATTACTCCCTCCGTCCCAGAATAGTTATTACACTCTCATGGGCACACAGTTTAATGCGATAAGTAGTAGTGTGGTTATCAATTGTTATTTTATTGAAAAAGTAGATGTGATAGGAGTTAGTGGGGTATTTTTTTAATTGAATGAGAGAGGGTGTTGGGACAAAAAAAAATTAGTGGGAAGAGAGAGACAATATAATAATTGTGGGGTCATTTCTAATTTAGAAGTGTAACAACTAATCTGGGAAAAACGAAAAAGGAAAGTGTAACAACTAATCTGGGATGGAGGGAGTATAAATTTGTGTAAAATTTATTTTACGCGTAAGTCTCTTAATTTTAATAAATGTAGATTTTTTTTTAAACTTAGTTATGAAGAATCAGATCAGATCAGATTAGATCAGACCCGATCAGATCAGATCAGATCACACCAGATCAGATCATATTAGATCAGACCAGATCAGATCAGAAAAAATAAGTTCAGATCAGATCGGACCAGATCAGATCAGGAGAAATAAGGTGAACTAAACAGGGCCTTAATTGATTTCTGCCCAAATTTCCCTAATTTTGTCGGATCTGTATTAATATGGATTAGTTAAGATTTTACGAGTTTTAGTTAATACTAAGTTTGTTTAAAAATCATAACTATTCGACTCATAAGTTTAACGATTTGTCTTTATACCTTAACTATTTTGTTATTCAATTAGTTATGATTTTATTACTTTTAGTTATGTTTTACATTACTTTAGTTAGTTCCAAAAAATAGTTTATAATTTTCGAAAAAAAATAATATGGAGCAAAAAAAAAAAATCGATTTTTTTTAATAAACATGCTGACGTCGGAACTGAACAGAACTGAACAGAACGGAACTGAACTGAACTGAACGGAACGAAACTGAACTTGAACTGAACGGAACGAAACTGAACCCGAACTGAACTGAACGGAACGGATCCAAACTGAACCGAACTGAACGAAACTGAACCCGAACTGAATGGAACGAAACTGAATTGAACTGAACTGAACGAAATTGGACCGAACTGAACTGAATGGGACGAAACTGAACCCGAACTCTACTGAACTGAACTGAACGATACGAAACTGAACCCGAACGGAACAGAACAAAACTGAACCGAACTGAACTGAACTGAACCGAACGAATATTTCAAATAATCGTTTAATGGTTAACCGGCTGAAGTAGATACAGTTTAGGGTCGGAAGAATGATTAACCAATATTAATGATTAATCGAAATAAATTGTGGGCAGTTAACTGAACCTAGACCTGATCAAAAGGTGGGCCGACCCGAGTGAATAAAAATCTACCCATTATGTCGGGCCGGGCCAAGTTCGGGCAAATTTTGTGTGCCCAAAACCCGTTATTTCGGCCCAAAATTAGCGGGCTTTTCGGGCCAGGCCAAATTTATAATTAAAATTTTTGTTTTACGTTGCCCAAATCCCGCGATTTTTTTTTAAAAAGTTTGGGTTAGACCGGGCCCAAAAAATGGGCAAAAATATTCTGCCCAAAACCCGCTAATTTTCGAACTGGGTCGGGCCGGACTGAGTCGGGCCGGGCCCATGATGATCCGCTTTAACTGAACCCCGTTTTGCACACCTCTAGTTGGTTTGCTAATCCACATCTGGAAAACTGATTTATTTTATTTTATTTTTAATGAAAAGGAATAATGGTCCGCCGTAATTTGAAAAGGTTGGCGAGTCTATTTCCCCAACTTACGCCTGCGATCAAGCCTAGTGCTTGACTCGCTCTCCCCTCAATCCAAACCAATCATCCAATGCTACCCCTTCAAGCTACCGCATCTTAGCCCATTTCTTCTAATCAATCCAACTATATTTCGGACATTTTCTTCATCTGGGTTCCTTTTCCGACCACTCTTCTCAACTGGGTATGTTTCAATTTTCCCATTTTCGATTCTTTGACCCATTTTCATAATTGGGTTTTTATTGATTGGTCATAAACTTTGATTCTTTTATTGTGGGATTGTATTGGTTTTGTGATTAATCTCTTGTTGATCTGATCTGTACTTTTTGACATTATTAATTCTCAAAGTTTGGATCTTTCTATTGGTTGAAGGATCTTGCGGTTACTAGATGAAGATGTTTGTTTTGATATTGCTCAAATTTTAGTTTGTGGGTTGATCTAAATTGTCTGTCAGAAATAGTGAAATATCCATTTTTTGGGACATTGATTTGCTTTTATGCTGATAATTTGGGTGGAGAGTTGGAGTATGATGTGATCTTGATACATTGGGATATATATGATACATCCATGTTTGAATTTGAAGCAGTGAACCTCAATTTTCTGATCTTGATTGTTTTGGGGTTGATTGATTTGGGTTTATGATAAGAGTAGGCCATGGAGAATCTACCTGTTGAAGTGGTTGGAAACATACTGTCCCGCCTCAGGGCTGCTAGGGATGTGGTGATTGCATCTGCAACATGCCGGAAATGGAGAGACGCTTTTCGAAAGCACCTCCATTCTCTATCATTCAATTCCAGTGATTGGCCTGTTTATCGTGATTTGTTGACTAGCCGATTAGAGATTTTAATTACACAGACCATTTTCCAAACTACTGGGTTGCAAGGTCTTACAATCCTGATGGATGATGTTGATGAGTTTTCGGCTTCTACAGTTATTGCTTGGCTTATGTATACCAGGGAAAGCCTGAGAAGATTGTATTACAATGTCAGGACCAGCCCAAATCTTAACATTCTTGATATTTGTGGGAGACATAGGCTACAGATGTTAGCTTTGGCTCACAATACGATCACAGGAGTTGAACCTAATTATCAAAGGTTTTCTTGCCTCACATCACTTTCCCTGAGTTATGTTAGCATTTCTGCGTTGGATTTGAACCTTCTCCTATCCGCTTGCCCAAAACTTGAGACTTTATCTCTTATTAATCCTGAGATTGCAATGTCAGATGCCCAAGTTAGTGTAGAATTGACCAGTCCTACGCTAAAGAGCATATATATTGAAGCTATTAGTTTGGACAAGTTCATTTTGGAGGCTGACTCTCTTGAGAATATGCATCTGAAAGATTGTGCCCTCGATCAATTCGACCTTATAGGGAAGGGTACCTTGAAGCGTTTTCAAATTGATGATGTTAGTGTGACACATCTTGACATCGGTGAAATAGCTGAAAATCTTGAAGTTATCGATGTCAGCAACTTCACAATCATTTGGCCAAAATTCTATCATATGATCTCTAGGTCAGCAAATTTGAGAGTTCTCCGGCTTTGGGATGTGGTGTTTGATGATGAGGATGATATTGTTGATTTGGAAACTATTGCTATTTGCTTCCCATATCTAAGCCATCTTTCATTAAGTAATGACTTAAGGGATGGTTTGATTCACTATGGTCTAGAGGGCTCTTATGAACTGCAGAGTGTTGTTGTACTGGAAGTTGGTTGGACTGTTCTCAGTGATGTGTTTTCCCAGTGGGTTGAAGAGCTTTTGCAGAGATGTCCCAACCTTGAAAAGTTGATCATCCATGGGACTGTTTCCGATGTAAAAACACATGAAGAATGCCAAATATTAGCCAAATTTACTTCCTCCATTGTTCGGCTAATGAGGCAGTATCTGCACGTAAATGTGTATTTTGAATATGAGTAGGGGAAGCAATGTGCCAATGTCACTCTGTGGACACCCAAATTTTGGTATGTCAAATGCTGGCCAAATCGGCTGCATGCTTTTAGTTTTTTTTAATTGTTGATTGATCACCTTTTACTTCTGTGAATGATATGTATGACCTTTTCCTTTTGTTGGATAAGATTGAGCAGGCAAGGCATGCCTGCCTAATTTTTTTGTACCTCTCATTCCATATAACTACCTCCTGTTTTTTATATCTTTGTTTCATATTGCAATGAGAATTTGATTTTGAAATGGGTTGTGCTTGATGACTGAAGAGCTGAGTTTTTTGTTTTTCATATCTTTGTTTCATATTGCAACGAAAGTTGATTTTGATGTGAGTTATGCTTGAGTCTGATGAGCGTAGTTTTTTAGTGAACTTTGTGTTTTGCCTCAAAAGTAGTTCAAAGATTGCTTCAAAATAGGAAAACTTTTGGAATGCACGTATGTCGTTCCTAAATTATCCAACTCTGCTGGAAAGTCTGAAGAAGAAGAATTTCACTTATATCCCAGCTTACTTTTTTCCAATTTGGTCCTGAGGTCAGATACCCTTGATATTGTGCAGTTCCTTCTGCTCTATCTAGTTTATCTGACATTGCATTTTCCGTTTCATCATACATGTAAATTGTGCCTGCACCAACTCAGATATCTGAGTTAATGCTGATGAAGTTCAAAATTCTGTTTTCTGAACTTTCTTGAATAAGGGTTCAAGAGTCAGTTTTTCCCTTAGTTGTGGCCTTGCGGGTTGACTTGTGACATTGTGAGGAGGGTAAGAGTGAGAGAACTTTTAAAAAATCGCAGTGTAGCTTACTGCGTCCATGATGCTAGCAATACATGCTTTGACGGATACTCATCTTACGTCATTATATTTGCATGTTTACTCAATATTACAATACTTACTTATAAGTCATCACACTAGCTGATTTCTTTGAGCACCAATGTCATCGATCTTTATGAAGGGAAACTGTATTACCATATCAAGATTAAAAATCATGTTTATGTCAGAGTCAGAAAAGCATCTGCTAGATACCTTGCTAGACCTGCATAGATAAGAAACCTAGGTTGTGATCCTTTGATATTTCATAAAGAAACATTGGTATTATGTTGACACCAAATAAATAAATGTTGAAAGTGGTAGACTACTAGACTGACAGGATGGTGCCTCTATTTGATCTCTGAGTAGTTGTAAACTTGTAACCCGGAGTCCTGACTTTCTATAACAGTGTATCTAACTACCTTCAGCAAGGAGTTGAGGGATTTAGTTGGGACTCGGAGCTTAGATGAGGTACTCCGGAAGCAGCTGGACCTGGGAAGGGGAACATGCATGTTATCTTTCTAGATGTGTTAAAAGTTAAAACAGGTGTGTTAAGCTTACTAATTTGTTCCCTCAAAAAAAAACTCTACTGATTAATACTCCGTATAATGTTGGTGCATATATTGTCTCAGACAGAATGTACGATGCTGCAAATATAAACTATTGATGTGCTGTACTTAAAACGGGTTTAGTTGTTCAGATGATATGCTTAGTGTCTGTTTACTAATAGTCAGAACTTGGTTGTCACTGTTGAATATCTGCTGAAGCTGATCTATTGAAAAATGTCAGACTTTCATGGCAGTTTAACTTGCCTTACTGATGTGTTGATGTGGAATTTCACGCTTTATGAATCAGAATTATCCACCTTAAATGTGATAATCTCTTTATCAATTCATCTTTATAATGTTTGGTAAGCACACAATTACTTTTAGAGAGACTTTCTCGTGCAGGAAGAAAGGACGCAAGTAGGTGCCCCCTCAGACGATTTTCTGGCAGAGCTGGTTTGAGTGATTAAGTCCTCCATATGATTTTAGACTTGAGTGACCCTAATGAGAAACAGAAAAGAAAAGCAAACATAAATATGCATATTATAGTTACAAAAATACCCCCCTCGATTCATCATGATTACTGGTAAAAGGTCGAAAAGGGACCTTTGCCTTAACTTGCAGAGCCTGCGAAGGTCCCACTTTGCCCAGTAAGAAAAGGTTCAATATTTGTTCATTTGTCCAACATGATGGCCATCTTTTTATACAGAGGGACCTTTGGTGTCACCTTTGCTGATCCTGATACTGATGGAATAGGGAAAATGCAACAGAAAGCATATTAATTTCAACTAACCAAAAAGAAATCACCTTTTATGTTAAGCTTAGATATCAAACCTCCACCACCGACCACGAAAATTCATACTTTGAATATTCTGGATTCATGAATAAGAACATTCTCTGGATTTGCTTAAACTGTTAATTAAAACATCATCTAGAAATTGCATAAACAGCTGCAGAGTTTATAAACCATCCATTTATCAAAGAACAGAACTTATGAGCAACTAAAGAAAACTAATTAGCTGTTATTAAAGTCTCAGATTATGACAATTGAATCAGCAGTACATCAGATGAGCTGAACAAACTGAATTAGTAGCTTAGGCCCAGCGTCTAGTGACTTAATAGCAGAGGGCAAGAATGAGGCTCGGTCTTAGAAAAAGATTAAGCAATAAATTAGCAATCAGGATTCTTCATTTAAAATATTACTTCTGATTGATTATATTTGTACTCCTTGATTAGATTATGATCCATTATTAACTATGATAATATCATACATTATCCAAAACACAATTCTTAATTTGCTTACGTTCGTTTCTTAAGGACTGCCTTATCACCCTTTTCTTTCTACATTTATCAATTATCATCTCATAACTTTTCACTATAAATATTCCTTTTGCCTATTTTATTTCTTCTTGTTTTATTTTTTTTCAAAGTTTGAAACATTAGTTAGTCACATAAGCATGGTTGTTGACTTAAAATATGGCTGCCTTAAAGAGACCAGTTTCATCCTCTTTTTTATTAACCAATATAAAAAGCCAAAAAAAAAAACAAAAAAAAAAAACAAAAATTATCTTTATCATGCTTAAGCAACAAGCAAGGATTATAATCTGGCTTAATCAGATCCTTAAGTGAATATAAAATTAAGATTAACAAACATTAACATTTGAACGAAACCAATCGCCTTCACGCAGACGAACAAGCAACCTAATTAAATAATTAAAGAACAAGGATTAATTAAGTTTGATTACATTTACACAACATCCGAAGAATCTTTTGATTGCCTAGCTAATCTCTCAAACTTTCTATGTCCTCCACATGAAAAACAAGCCATTAAGTCACATTTGGAAGTTGAAATAATTAATCTATACTATATTTAATAACCGACAAATTTGCAATGGCGGGCAAATTTACAATGAATCTTAAGTGTCACATGTCCTTCCTTGAAAACATCATTTTATTTTATTATTTTTAAAATTTCATGCTCTTTCCTTCTTCAATTTCATGTCTCTTCGTCACCAAAAAAATTCTTACTTTTTCGTCTCCAATAAATTTCATACCCCTTTATCTTTAAACCCAAATTCTTATATGAGACTGTCCTCACCATCAACTGATGATGAGACCAGTTCACACTTGCGAATTTAGGTCTGTTACTTCTATAGGTTAAACATGTTACTTTTTTTTTATAATTTTAGAGGAGGTATTTTTTTTAGTTTAAGTATGTTACTTCTATAGTTTACACATGTTACTTTTTTTATACGGAATACCTTCTTAGTTTAGGTATGTTAATTACTACTATAGTTTAGACATGTTACTTTTTTTTCTTTTTTTATAATTTTAGAGGAAGTACTTTTTTTAGTTTAGGTATGTTACTTCTATAGTTTATACATGTTACTTTTTTTATACGGAGTAGTTTTAGGGGAGATACCTTCTTAATTTAGGTATTTTACTTCTATAGTATAGACAAGTTACTTTTTTTTTTTTAATAATTTTAGAGGAGGTATTTTTTCTAGTTTAGGTATGTTACTTCTATAGTTTAGACATGTTACTTTTTTTTATAATTTTAGATGAGGTACTTTTTTAGTTTAGGTATGTTACTTCTATAGTTTAGACATGTTACTTTTTTTTATACGGAATAGTTTTAGGGGAGGTACATTTTTAGTAGACATGTTACTTTTTTTTATATATATAATTTTAGAGGAGGTACTTTTTTAGTTTAGGTATGTTACTTCTATAGTTTAGATCTGTTACTTTTTTTTTATAGTTTTAGGGGAGGTACGCTATTGGTTTCACGCTCGTCACACCATCAAGTTGATGGTGTGACTGGTCTCACAGGAGACGCGCTATCTTTAAATTAATGTACTAATTTATATTTCTATGTTCACTGTTTTCTTAGTGAAACATGAAATGAAATACTCCCTCCATTCCTTTTTTATCTTCCTGTTTTTATAAATATCGTTCCTATTTGATCTTACTGTTTCTATTTTTAGACATAACTTTTTACCATAAATTTCCCCACCATCCCTTATTTAATTCATTCATATTTCCCCATTCACCCACCCAACCCCACTTTTATGATTTTTTATTACTTTAATAGAAATATATTATCTCTCTTTCATTTCTTTATTACTTGTCTTCATTTATTTATTATTTTCTCTTACACAAAATCATTACTCTTACAGCCAATCATTACAAGTTTCCATTTTCTTATTTTCCACCCCAAACACCAAATAGGAAGATCATTTAGGAATGGAGGGAGTACTAGTTATTCCTTATGTCCTTTAATACTCGCACCAGTCCGAAGTTTAAGACACTTGAATTGACTTATTAATTTAATGGGTGGTAGTTGATAATGGGGTATTTTTTTTAATATAGTTAATGGAAAATGATAGGGGTAGTGGGGATGTGAATTTTAAATGATTTTTTGTAGGGAGTGTGTTAGTAGGTAAGTGTGAGAAATTATATAATATTGGTAAAAATTATAGAAGCGGTGCAAGTATTAAGGGGAGCTCGAAAAGAAAATCGGTGCGAGTATTAAGCGACTGAGGGAGTAAATAACAAAATCCGTACATAACACGAGATCAAAACTAGTTATATTAATACATGAAAGACTTAATTAATTACAAATATCTTTTGGTAATTTCTCGTATGTTTTTTTTCTTTCTACTTTAAATTTTTTATCTCACAAAATATTCTAAATAGAAAGAAGAAGAAATATTAATCTAAGATAATCCATAAAACATCCAATTGTTCACCAATCACTAGAATCAAAGACCTTTTATATTTTAGACCAATCATTGATTACACAAAGAATAATTGTTAGGAAGAATATATTTACCTATAAAAAGAGTTAGGATGAGCAAATTATATATTAAAGAAACAAATAGATAAATAAATAATAAATAATAAAAATTGGGTGACACCTCTTCCCATTAGATGTATGAATGGGGTCCGTTACCTAAAAGTTTACGTCTTCTTCTTAATGTGGAAATACAATTTACATACAAATATAAATATAGTAATGCAACTCATGCATATCTATCTCTAGTGTTACGAAAAGGTTCAAACTTTAATTTGATCTCCTCATTTTCTTTAGTCCCATACTCCCATGCAAAAGGTTACGCACTTAGGCTTTAAAAAGGAGTGGAAAAATTATGAATGCAAATTACTTCCGTCCCAATTCCCTCGTTTCTTTAAAGAAAAAGGAGTACATACTGATCATAAAGAAAAAGTATACTTTACATATTTTTATACATCTATCTATACTATTATTAAATCTCTAACGTAAGAAATGTCACGTTGTCATGTGTCACTGTGATTTGGCAAATGAAATAATGATGTGTCATGTTATATATGCGCGCACACACATGCATTACTCAAATTTATTATCACAAAAAATGTTTGAACCCATGACCTCTAATTCATAATGTAAAGTTCTAACCATCTCTACAATGATATAACGTATGACTCTATAGTAATGAAAAAAGACAAAAGTCATTCTTATAAGTTTTAAAACTTTAATGCCCAATATATTATTTGAATAATAACCTATTATAAAAAATTCACTTCATCTTTCTTAATTAATCAAATCATACGTAAAAAAAAATTAATTGTTGTACTATTTCTTTAGCTAATCAATGGTATGTTTTTCTAAACATAAAATGTGTTGATAAATCCATTACTTACTAAAGTTAGTGCTTGTTTTATTTTTTAAAGTTATAATTTATGCGTAATAAGAAATAATTATATGTTTCGGAGATGAATGTAGGTATATAATTTTTTTCTTTTGGTTAATTATTATGCATAATATTAGGTGGTGATTTTTTAATGGTTTACCATTTTCACCCCAATATCACCAGATCCACCCGATTCTCCCGCGGATGATGGATGGACGGAATGCGGATGATGAGTAAAGCGGGTAACGTATGGATCTGGTGGAACAGATGGATGCTGGTGATACTCCACTCGATCCAAATCCTACCCCATTTCCATCCCTAATTGCCATATCAATTAGATGTACGCTAGGAGATAGAGAAGAATTATGGGCCAACAACCACAACCTCACATAACTTAAATTGAAGGATAGATTAAGCTATGACCCTAATTTTGGAAACTAATGAGACCAATGATAATGATCATGCATACACTTTATTATTAGGGTTTTTTTCATGAGGTACCCATGTTATTTAAAAGAATGTACGTACAAGTTTACAACATATCCCTTTGTTTTACAAATCGCATGTGGTACCTTTGAGATAAAGCAAAATTCATGAATTGCTATTGTTGTTAAATGAACTTAGAAAAAGTGAGGCACTGGTTCAGGTACTCCCGGAATATTCGCAACGTTTTGACTGGACACGTTTGCCAATGCACAACTTTGACCACCAATATTTTTAACTACATATTATAAAAACTTATAAAATATTATTATTTTGAAAATATATATTAAGATGAAGCAAACAATATATTATATACTAACATTTGTTTTCGTGTACTTGAAATAAAATAGGGTCAAAGTGAATTATGTGAATAGTGCAAAAAGTCAAACCGTTTCAAGTATTCCGGGACGGAGGAAGTATTTTAATTATGAAATATTGTACTATGTAATAGCTTATTATCTCCGTTTCATAAAAATGTTTACGGTTACTATATGCACAAATATTAAGACAAAAGTAGAAAGTTGATTGAATATAATCACTACAAAATAATCATTTTATAGAGACGGAGAATTTCGTCCCTATATAGTCCAAATCTGTCTCAAAATGATGCTTAGAGACGGATTTGAGACGGAAATGAGGCGTCTCTATAGAGGGCATCTCAAAAAAAAATTGAGACGGAATTCTGGCAAATCCATTACAAATGTGAGACGGAATTTTTGAAACTCCATATACAATTCCATCTTAATTTTATTTTAAAGACGAAAATTTAGGAATCCGTCTCAAGTTTGAGACGTTTATTATATCCGTCTCAAAACTCATCTCTAATTGATGCATAATTTTGTAGTGAATAAAATATGGATAAATTAAGAGAAATGTGTAAAAAGATGGGTGATTGTAAAAAAATGAATAAATAAGAGAAAATTGGTGAAAATTTGTAAATATTGTGGGGTAAGAAAGATAAGTTGGTAAATTTTCATGTCCCAAAATAGAATAAAGTAAAGTGTAAAGAACATTATAAAACAGACTAAAACGGAAAGTGTTAAAGATTATTTTAAAACAAATGTAGTATAATTTTGTGGAGTACAAAATTGAAATTTTGTATAACCACATGGAAACAATCCACAAAAGGATATGATTAATCGGAGCTTATTCATATGAAAAGTATGTTAAAACTATAACCCCATGAAGTGAAATTTTTGATATTTTCCTTTCAAAATCACTTTGCCCAACTATTGCCAAAAAAAAAAAAAAACTGAAACTGAATGATGATTGTCAATTTTTTGACACGATAGTACATTGTAGCATACTATTGTTTGGAAAAACTTTAATTATCTTTCAAATTTACTCCCTCTGTTCCTTTTTGTTCTTCCCGGTTGGGAAATGGTGTGGGAATTAAGAAAACTGAAATCTTTGATAGTTTCGGTATTTGTGTAATGATTGGGTGTAAGAGTAATGATTGAGTGTAAGTGATTGGAATAAAGAAGGAGAGAGAAAACAATAAATAAATGATGTAAAGTAAAGATATTTTATTTCTTTATTCAAAAATCAGAAAAATCTGATTGCATGTTGGGACAAGTACAAATGCAAGTGGGGATTTTCCCTCCAAACTTTCTTCTTTACACGTGATTTTCCAAATAAATTTCCTTTCCCTCCAAACTTTCCCAAAACAGAAAGTTTGGAGTTGGATTTTTTCCCTCCACTTTTTCCCTCCAAACTTTAAAGCTAAAAAAGGAAGTTGAAACCTTTATAAATAGGGTCACTTTCCCACATCAATACCTAGTATTTAAAAACCCAACTCATGACATAGTGACATTTGACATCTCCTCCTTTTTTTCCTCTTTTTATTTTTAAAATCCACTTATGGCACGTGGCATCTCCTTATGACACGTGGCATCTCCTTTCCTTTTTATATAAATAAAATAAAATTTCCTGATGCTATAAAGATTTATGGAAAATGCTTCACCTTCATTATCTCTCTAAATTCCTTCAAGCTTCAAAATCAATGACATAGTTAATTCATAAGGTTTCATTCATATTCATTCATTCCTTCATTGAAAGGTTTTTAAGTGATTTTAAAATCATTAATTAATTAAATAATCAATTTATAAATGGATGAATTTGAAAAGGTTAATTCATAAGGTTTCATTCATTCCTTCATTGAAAGGTTTTTGTGATTTAAAAATCATTAATTAATTAACTAATCAATTTATAAATGGATGAATTTTAAAAGGTGAAAGTTTATGGATGTAACTAGTTTTTATACTCACAACCAATTTTCATTCGGATTCCTCCATTGCAACAATCTTAACCTTCTGTTCATAATTTTTTTTTCCAGGAAATTTACAAGTTGGGTGCATTTTTGCCTTCAAATCTAAAATTGACTGAAATCAGTGCAAGGGTTCTCTTAATTGATTTTATATAATCTTATTTTAGTTGAGGTAAATTTGTCTTCCCTATATTTATCCCTTTTTACTCCATTTTAGGCATAATGATATCTTTCTCTCTAATTTATTTCTAGAGTCATGCTATCTACCAATTTTTGCTATGGTTCTGATTTGAATTAAGGTTTTTAGTTTTTTATTTGATCTATTAATTTAGATTCTTTCACGAACAATAATAGTATTATGACACATTTCTTGAAAAAGATAAATTAAATCTAAGGAGTTTATTGAGTTCGTTTGCAAGTTTGTAAATTGTTTTCCTACTTTGACCTTTCTAATTATTAAGTAGTATTTATTAAAGCCACTAGAGTATTATTTATGAATTTTGTTCAATTGGGTACAATATCATGTTCTGCTAAATTTGGAAAATCCATGACAATCGACATATTTGATGGTGAAGTAGATAATTTGTTTGGACAGGATGAATTAAACAAGTTTGATTATACGTAATGGATACACAGTAAGTAACATAAACTTAATAATGCTAATAACTCGAAGTGGGTGAAAATTATTAGGTGCACCCAAGGGTATTTTTATGTTCTACTAGATGGGAATGCCATTTGTCTTTAATATTAATACGACTTTAAGTGGGCAGCAATGACATCATGACGGTCATTAAAAGTCTAAATTTCGTTCAAGCATTTCATAGAACATTTATGGACATGATGTAAACAACCATTTAAGCGTAAAAGTGGAATACACAGAGTGACGTGAAGAAGCTGGATTCAGGTGCATCTAAATTCTAATGGCAAAGGCAAGATTTACAACATGCAGAAAATATGAGCATCAACTTCTTTTTGTGACCAAAACGTCAAAGTTTTCATTTACGCTTTGATGGTTTATGATGTACGAAGTATTTAGTTTTAATTAGAGACACAAGAGATGCTCTATTGGTATAATTTTTATGTAATATACGTAGTAGCATGTATGATTAACTATGCATGTTTTCATCATATATATATATAGGACCAGGTTCTGGTGAGAACCTCCCTTAAGATGAGAATTACCTTATAATGAGAACCTCTTATAACCGTCGGATCAATTCAATCACACGGCTCAAATCAGCTCATTAAGGGTATTTTGGTAAATTACGTCGCTGAATGACCTCCTTTCCACACAAGGGATTCCCATAATTCTTTCTCTCTCTTCAGTTAGCTTTCCCTCTCCTCATTCAGTTTTCTCTCTCTTTCTCTCTTCTGCGTTTTATGAATTCGGATTTGTGAAAAAAATTCACAATTATTTTGAAATTTCTCTACGATTTTCCTCTTCAGGTAATTGAATCTTACTTTTTTTGGTTTTCGTATGAAATTTTGCATGATTTTTTGGGTTTTCGTATGAAATGTTTTAGGTTTGTTGTGTTTACTTTTTCTGATCTTGTGTTTACTTTTACTCGATGCTGTGTTTACTTTTTCTGATTTTGTGTTTACTTTTACTCGATGTTTTTTTTTCCTGATCTTGTGTTTCCTTTTACTCGATGTTGTGTTTACTTTTTCTGATATTGTGTTTACTTTTACTCGATGCTTTGTTTACTTTTTCTGATATTGTGTTTACTTTTTACTCAATGTTGTGTTTACTTTTTCTGATCTAATGTTTACTTTTACTCGATTTATAATATATTTACTTTTTCTGATCTTGTGTTACTTTTACTCGATGTTATGTTTACTTTTGATTATATAGTGTTTACTTTTACTCGATGTTGTTTTTACTTTTTCTGATGTTGTGTTTACTTTTACTCGATACTGTATTTACTTTTGATTATATTGTGTTTACTTTTACTCGATGTTGTGTTTACTTTTTATGATGTTGTGTTTACTTTTAGAGGTTCTCATTATAAGGTAGGTTTTCATCTTAAGGGGTGGTTCTCACCAGATCTCGATTCTATATATATATATATATATATATATATATATATATATATATATATATATATAAGCTATATTTTCATCAATGGTGAATATATGAATGTGAAGACTAATAATGAAGTGTGCAAAAGAAATGGAAATACAACCACAAAAAAATACATTAAAAGGAGTTCATTTCATAAAATAAAAAATCAAATTTCTTCTTCCTATAATTATCCCGTTCATCGAACGAGCCAAAGAGCTAGTTTTTGTCTCATAAATGCAACCTACCAAAAGTTAAAAAAATTATGCTCTATTTAAACACAAGAATTTCAGCCTCAATTCACTAGAGTTAAAAAATAAAAAGGGGACAAATGGCTTCAGATCAAGAAGAGGATGAGTTCCTCGGTTATTCTGATGATGAAGGAGACAACACAAATACAGAATCCGGCTCGGAGGGTGATGGACCCACTGCTGCTGATGAATATGGGGATTTTGATGAAGGTCGGACTGTACCAGACCTTAATCAGGCACCACAACAAGTGTTATACCTTAATAAGGTACCACAACAAGTGCTAAATGATGTGGATGTGGCAGAACAGCAAACTCAAGCTGCAAATTCATCACAACTACAAGTGATCCCTTATTTATTTGATTTGAACATGCCATCACATGAAGAACTAACATCACCTCATGAACATCAATCAGACACAGGAGCACAAGTTCATCATAAGCTTAGAACACCAAGAATAAGCAATGAATTGAGGCTGGAAATCTTGTTGTTCTTGCTTTGCAGAAAGAATGAAGGGAAAGATACTTTTATTTATGAGACAGTTGAAGTGGTAGTTAAAGAGTATGGTTACTCAAGGTGAACCATATGTGGGATATGGAACAGGGCAAAGAGACAAAAGGCAACAATGAACTCATATGTTGTGCAAAACAAATATCACAACTGTGGCAGGAAGAGAATTCAAGTCACATATGAACAAGTTGCATCAGTAGCCATGGGGCACGGAACATGCATTAGAGATCTTGCAATGATGCTCAATTTGGGACCAACAACAGTTTGGAGGTTGGTGAAGAGGAAGCTGATTAAACCACACTCAAGCCCCTTGCATCCAGGAATTTTAGAAGAATGCAAGATGACAAGGATGAGGTGGGTACTTAGACTGATAATGGATATCTCTATACCACATGAACCAACATATTACAGCATGTATAATTTCATTCATATAGATGAGAAATGGTTCTATCTAACACAGAAAAATCACAGAGTGTATCTTGCAAACAATGAACCATTTCCACACATAACAACAAAGTCAAGAACAAAAATTCCTAAGTTCATGTTCATGGCAGCAGTAGCAAGGCCAAGGTGGGGTGAAGATGGGTAGTGTGAGTTTGATGGCAAAATAGGCATTTTTCCATTCGCATATGCAATAGCAGCCAAGAGAACACCAAAAAACAAAGTAAAGGGGACAATTGAGACTAAACCAATCAAGTCAGACAATCAAATTGCAACAAGGGGCATGCTCATCAACAACATAATCCCAGCAATCAAAGAAAAGGGGCCACCACATGAAGGGGAAAAGGTCATCTACATAATTCAAGATAATGCTAAGACACACATATTGCAAGATGATCCTGAATGGAAACAACACTTTCAATAAGATGGGTTTACTTTTGTATTGACTCAACAACCACCAAACAGTCCAGATTACAACATCTTGGACTTAGGGTTTTTCAGGTCAATTCAATCTCTTATGCACAAGCAAATGCCAAGAACAGTGGAAGAATTAAGTTGGGCAGTGACTGATTCTTTTAAAGAAATGCATCCTAAGACTTTGTCTAATGTGTGGATGACACTACAATTTGTTTCTAATGAGATTCTAAAACACAAGGGCAACAATGACTACCAACTTCCACACAACAAGAAAAAGATACTAGAGGATGAAGGCAATCTACCAGAGCAAGTCAAAGCACCAATATGGGCAATGAATGAATGCATACAAGTGTATGATGAGTGGAAAGCAAACCATTGAAGCAAAGACCAAACAAGTAGGTAACGTTTTGTGTTTTGGGGACATGTTTTGAAAGGAACAAGTATAATTAAAATATCACTTTTGTGGGCTTGAATGTAAGCATTACATGTAGGCAAAACATTTTGTAAGTATCAAACATTTTGGAAAGTTCAATGAATGAAATTAATGTTATTAATCAGATTGTTTTTGAATCATTTATTCTTCAACTCCTTAAATCAAGGCAGGGGACATGCATACATTACCAAGGCAAGAACAAGGCAGCAAAGGCAAGGCAGCAAAGGCAAGGGAGTACAACATAATTATTTTATAAGGGAAGGCATGGAACAAGGGGACATGAATGATCAAGGGGACATAATTACATCATTGTTGTTATTCTCAGTTATTAATTATTTTTCATCATTGAATCCTATGACATTAATATCCTGCTACCAAATGGAGTAAATGACTATCACAAACATAAATGGGAAAGGAAACTCACTCCATTTGACAGAGGATACTAAGAGTTCAGGAAACTCAGGACATACAAAATCACATCTCTAAACACATCGACTTCTAAATGGAATGAATGCATATCACATCATTTTCAGAAGGAAATTCTTCCCACTTAGAAGCCGATGCGCCAACAAAAGTAATATTTTAGTTACACAACCATTTCATCATTGATAAAAAATGAAGGAAAAAGGCAAACACCACACTACGATCTCAGAATGTCCTCAAGCATCACCGACACAAACCCTATCCACTAACACTTAGCTCCTGAAAATCATTAATGATGCTAATGGCGCATGAGTGTTAATGGATAGATGGGTTTGAGTCTCAGCAAATGATGACTAATCATAGATCAAACAAAACAAAGAACAAGGCAGCAATGAACAAGTAACTACAATCTCACATTATCAACAATTACATCATTGAATAGGAACAAGGCAAGGAAACATAATCACAAGGCAAAATAGGAATAAGAGGTTTCAATCTTAGTTTAGTTGATTTACATCATTGACCAAATTTGTTTCTAAAATTTTTACAACCTCATCATCCTTTTACAAAAGGGAATACATGATCACTTCGGTTCATGTGAAATGACAGTTATTCCCTTTTGCAAAAGGAGACGAATGACATTTTTAGAAACACAAATCTCAGATTATCAACAATTACATCATAAATCAAACAACAAATGATGACTCATCATATATCAAAGAAAACAAATTTCAGAAAAGCATGAACAAGGTGGGAAATATAGGACTCACACACATGAGACATTAGCAAACATTAGGGTTTCAATTCTCATATTTGTTGATTTACATCATTGATTGTTTTGTTTCAATATTTTCACAACTTTAACATCCTTCTGCCGAATAGAATGATTGATATTCACTATTGATCATGTGAAATGACAATCACTTCGTTCGACAAAAGGAGTTAAAGGACAAATATTAAAACAGAAATATCAAATTATCAACAATTACATCGTTGAATATCACTAACACCACATTCATACATGTTGTTTAAGTGTTTTAGTGATCCTTCCAAAAGGAATTAACAAATTATTAACTACCGCATTGGATAGTAAACAATCACTCAATCCCCTTTGAAGGACCACCTAAAGACTAAAAGTCATTCATGCAAGACATCAATATTCATCTCAGAATGTCCCCAAGCATCATTGAAATAAATTCAACCTACAAACACCTAACGTTTGAGAAGCATCATCACTGATACTAATGGCAGCACGAGTGAGTCTAGGTAACTTGAATTGTTTCTCAACATATAAAAGACTCATCATCGATCTAACACAACAAAGGAACTTAAGGGGACAACTAACAACTAAGTAAACAAGACATGAATTGCTTTTCCGGTCTAATGCCAGTTTATATGTGAAGGATTCAATTAATTGTTTCCTAAGACATTAAAACTGGCAAAAGACCGAAAAGCCAAAATAAATCATGTTAATACTGGTCTCAGATGTCCCCAAGCTTCATTGAAGCACACCATGTTCACAAACCATTGGCACACAAAAGCCTCAAACAGCCTACGGCTGAATGCTAATGGCGCACTGTGGTTTATGATGCATGGATAGTTTCTCAGCAAACTGAAAGACTCATCACAGACCTCACACAAACACAACGGCAATTGGACTAAAGGGGCACACATGAACATCAAGCATCAATCATTCAACAGAAGGAAACATTAAGAGGGGACTTTACATGATTGATCGTTTTGTTTCAATATTTTGATTTAAATCGTGTTTTATTCTTTAATTCACAAAACCCATCCCCATATGCTTTCACCCCTCTCATATTCATCAAGGCAACATACCATATATAACATCAAGTAAATACTTTTTTTTACCGATATCACAACATCATCAACAAGGCAACATAAGAGATAAAATACCATCACATAATTTTTTATACCAATATCACAACATCATCAATAAGGCAACATTTATCAATCACCAAGGCAAAACAAGAGGACATGCATACACTTCATACCCTAAAACATGATCATCAAAACAACATCCCTGGCCAACAACAGATCACAGTTGTTGGCATCTCCACCTTATGTCTCCACAGCTAGCCAGCATTTCATAAATAAAAAAGCGAAATAAAATAGAGTTGACAGGGGACACACTTATCTTTAAGCATCATGTTTTGCCTTTGATGATATATCTTTCAGATCATCATCCTTAGAGTTTGGGAACGAAGTTGAACATTGCCCATCAGACACATCAGGAACACCATCTTTATTCTCACACTCACCAACGTAGTATAGTTCAAATGAATCAGATTGTTTGGGTTCCTTGCAAGCAACAGGGGACATAACAGGTGATTAGTATGATCAACCAAAACCAGATCATACAAGAAAATGAAAAGTAACTATAAAAAACTCCAATAAGTTAAGATCATCTCAAATCAGACATGCAAATAAAAAAAATTCCTCATGTTTTCATCTCATAATCATCTCAAATCAGACATGCAAAAGAACAAGTAATCGAATAAAACCCCTCTAGTTTCAGATCATCCCAAATCAAGCATTCCAAAGAACAAAATACAAAATTAAGTCCCTCTGTTTACAGACCATCTCCAATCAGACAAGCAAATGTAGAAAAAATAAAAAAGAATCCAACATTTTCAGATCACAACAAATCAAACATGCAAATCAACCAAAAAACCTAAATTTTCCAAACTTTTCAGATCACAACAAATCAGACATGCAGTTGCAAAAAAATATCGATAGTTCACCAAATTTATCAGACCATATAAAATCAGACTTGAGAATGAACATAAAACCAAAATAACTCCAACATTTTTCAAATAATATGAAATCATACATGCAAATGAACAAATAATTGAAAAAACACAAGATTTTTTCAGATCAAATCAGGCATGCAAATGGGGAAAATAAAACGAATTCAGTCCATAATATTCAGATCGTTTACATATCAGACATGCAAGTGAACACATATTCGAAAAAACACCAGATATTTTCAAATCAAAACATATAAGACATGCAATTGTAAAAAAAAAACGATTTCACTCCAAAATTTTCAGATCAACAAAACAAATACATGCAAATGAACAAAACATCGGAAAAATTCCGAAATTTCCCAGAAAATTCACAAAAAATACGAAAAATTCACAAATAATCACAACAAATTCAGAATAAATAAAAAATATTATAAAAAAAAAATTAAAAACACAGAAAATATACCTCAACTTGTTCGTCACCTCCCAAAAATATCAGATCTGTAGATGTGGGCAACCGATCGTCATACCTCGACTCCACCTCTTCACCAGGCTCCACTTCCCTCTTCTCCAACCAAGCTTTCAGATAATTTTGAGTACTAGTATTCTCTTTCTGGGCCAACCTCACGTTATTCAAATACTCGCCAGAATACGAGTGCTCGTTGTTGGGACAACTGCATTTCGACCCCCAATCACAATTAGGGTCAGGAATACGTTGCCCAGAAGTACCCATCGAAGAGCCCGCAATAGATTTGGAAGAAGAGGACCCCATGAGAAAGCGAAGAAACCCTAAAAACTCGCCGTTTTTTTTACCCAGAAATTTTTGAGATAAAATCGACAAGAGACAACGATGTGGGACGATTTAGGGGACAAAAATATAGGGGATCTGACCGAAATGTAATTCCGTTTAGAAGTTGTGAGCAAAATTTGTGCGAAATAATCTCAGATCTGACCGATCTTGAAGAAACAACGAAGAACATAAGCGGAGTTTTTTAGGGTTTATAGGGAAACAGAGGGAAGTTGAAGAGAGAAAGAGGGAGACAGGTGTGAAGAGAGAGAAAGAAATCCGGAAAGGTGTGGTAGAAAATGAGGGGAGAGAGAGGTGAAAGGGATGGGTATAAAAGAGGGTGGGGAAGTGGGTTTATGGGGAAGAGAAATTAATTAAATAATGGGGTTGGAAAATTTAGGTGGAATTTTGGGTGGAATCTTTAGCTTATTTGGTAAATATAAGGGGATATAAGGGTGTTTTAGGAATAAAAGTATGTCCAAAAAAGGAAAGAATATGAACTGGGAAGAAAATATAGGAACGCCAGTAATAGAAACGGGAAGAACAAAAAGGAATGGAGGGAGTATAAATTTCCCCCATTTTTTTTATAGTATTAATCGATTTTAGTTTGGGTATTTTCAATTAGGTTGCCAATGAAGACGAAGCACTGACGGACAGAGAAGATAGAAGATGGTATTGTTTTTTTAAGTTTCTAGAATATGGTTTAGCTACTTTTGGAGTTATGCGCCATTTTTCAGCATAAGGGGGTACACTTATCTTTTAATGGCAACGAGATCGACTTAATGTATGTTTAACCTCACTAGGATTACTCAAAATGTCAGACTCCATAGTTCTATTAAATAGACTCAACGCATCATCAAAGGTTCGACCCAGACCAACAATGCCAGCAAATTGTAGAAGATGCGTCTGCAAACCAGCAGATCTAGATTGTAACCGAGAAGCAAGAAAAGCGTAATAACGAACATCACCTGCAGAATAAACACCAAGCCCTCCAAACGCAAAAGGTAAGGTGGCAAGCCACCACTGTTGATCTCCAAACATCAGGTAGGCATTAAATGGACATTGAAAACACACCACATCAGTAGGCATTAGAGTAGCCCGTGGTAGGACAACCAGAATGAACGATCACAAAGCAATAAAGTTGCACCCCCAAATGCAGCAGCAGGAACAAGTCAAAACAAATAGGACAAAACATGAACAAGACAAAGCCTAACAAATACCTCACGATCTTGCAACCACAAGCAGCACCCGAAACACACAAAATCAACACCAAGCAGCGATGCAACCACCAAACTGACACCACTGCAGCGAACTACCACGACACTGCAGCCAGTAACACAATAAAGACTGCCGGAATACCTCCAGCCTCGCGTACAAGCAGCGACTCCAACCTCGAGTACAAGCAGTGATGAAATTCACAGCAATTACCCAACGGAAAAAACACCCTGCCGTCTCGATTTATTGCGAACAATGCACAACAATTACCTGATGTCGCAAACACTGCCGAAAACACACCCAACAAACACAAACAATCCCAAACCACCCACGTCGTCGGAAACTCTCCAAAAAATGACCAAGAAACTCGCCGGAAACTGATTAAAAACTGCTCACAAACCCGCCCGAATCCTCCCAATATTGCCGTCTAATTCCGCCGCCTGAACCCCCGATAAATTTCGCCTGAAAAATGAACTAGGAATTCCGTGAAAATTGACCCAATATTATCGTCGAAGTCCCGCAAAAACCACTGAGAACTGCAATTAACCACCTGTTAACCGGCTTGAAAAACACTGCAAACCGCCGCTGATACCACTGACCCTTCGCCGAACCAAACCGCCGTATCCTCCGCCGGAATATGAACGTGTGCTAGTCGTTGAACGTGCCCTAATCGCCCATAATCTCCCTTCGCCCATTATGCTAACAAATTCAATCAACGTACAAAAAATTAGTGGGAAGCCGAGAAACAATATGGCCCCCACCCCTCTAGCTATATCAAAGCCTATCATGTTGAAGATATGAGTAGCAGCACAAGCCCCAATGTCTTGAGTCTTAGAGAACTTCAGCAACGCAACAACATGCTTATCCAGGTCCCCCAGAGAAGAAAAAGAGAAAGGAAGAAAACCATAACCAATTGCTCGGCAACCTGCCTCGTACTTGGCCCGCTTTCGCTTAGCCGCATCAGTCACAACCCGTCCCTGAGCAAAGTCAGACAATCCAGATTGTGTCAAAGGAGAAGATCATGTCAAGTCAGCACACACATCACGACCCCGATCCCAAGAATAGAGTAACACGTCTGCAGGTAGGAGAGCTCTGTCGTTCCCTCCAGACCGTCCAATATCAACCTCTTTCCTTGCCGAAATCCCAGAACGATAACAAACATCAGCAAGGGTATCCCGAACAACAGTATGCCGATGTTTAATACCCACAATACCAACACACGACACCGCATGATCACCGAAGATATCCCTCACAAAAACCCTGGAGCAAACAGAACATGGTGTCGAAATAGATAACAAAGGAACACCCAATTGGTAACACAACACACAGCGGTAAGTCTTAGCATTCATCGTCTGTCCCAATCCGAAATGAGGACCGCCCGAAGCCAAGCAGAGGTGTGATCTCCTTGCCGCGATTGACGAGAAGTTAAAGAAAAGGTGGATTCTGCAGATGTAGTAACCTTTGTGAAATATATACTCCCTCCATCCCGAAATACTTGCACCGCTTTCCTTATAAAGTCGTCACAGATTACTTGCACCATTTCTATAAATGGTAAACTTTTATTAATATTATATCAACTACTCCTTTCACATGTTATTTTGTGGTCCCATGCATCTTACCCCCTCCCCCTTACGACCTTACCCCTTTAAAAAGTTGACACATACCCCCGCGCCTATCTATATTAAAAAATACCCCACTATCAACTGGAGTACCATCTACTTAATAATAAGTCAATTACTTAGTATTAAACTCTGTGTCGGTCAAACCGGTTCAAGTATTCCGGGACGGAAGGAGTATCTGCCAATTTCTTCATGAGTTTAGGGGCAGCGACCTCACTAGGATTACTTAAAATGTCAGATTCCACAATTCTATTAAATAGACCCAACACATTGTCAAAGGCACGACCAAGATCAACAATGCCAGCATATCGTAGAAGTGTCTGCAAACCAGCAGACTACAATTGAGAAGCAAGAAAAGCATAATGACGAACATCAAATGCGGCATAAACACCAAGCCCTCCAAACGCAACACTGACAATCGCCAAACCCAGGCCCCGAAGCAGTAACAATACGTTATTATAATTTATTTTATTTTTTTTAATTTTTTTTTTAAGGCGAATGAGCCATAAAAACAATATAAATTATAAATGAGAAGGGAATTTAAACATGTAACTTATTGTATATAAATCTCAATATTAACCATACCGCGTTATGAGGGACATACATTTTAAGTACTACGACGCTAGGCCAAGACTTCATTGGTATAACCATTATTTCTACGGAGCTATGAGTACATGATATAAACCTCAATAAAGAAATTTCTATTAATAGAAGAGAATCTTTGTGTGGCATGGTTTTAGGTGGTGACAAGGAATGGATGTTGACTCCTTAACAAAGGGGATAATACCAGATAATCCCTCTCGGGGGGGTGGTCTTTTATAATGTTTTGGTTGACAGTAGAGCTGTCAAAACAGGTCATCGGGTCGGGTTTGGGTCGGGTCATCTCAGGTTTCGTGTCATGATCAGGTCGGGTCGTGTCGGGTCAATATTTCATTCGGGCTGAGTTCGGGTTCGGTCGGGTCGATTTCAGGTCGGGTCATATCGGGTTTTTTCCTATCCCGGGTTCAGGTCGGGTTCGAGTCGGGTCACATTTCGGTCAGGTTTGATTTCGGGTTCGGGTCTTATCGGGTCGGGTTTAAGTCGATTTGTAGCAGATAATTTCGGGTTCGGGTCTTATCGAGTCTGGTTTAAGTCGGTTTGCAACCCAGTTATTTTCGGGTTCGGGTCTTAGTTTGGATCGGATAATAATCAGATCAAATAGAATTCAGATCGGGTCACTCTCAGGGACGGGTCAAACTCGGGTCTGATAATTAACCTATACATTTTAAGAATTTTATATTCTAAAAAATTTTGTTTAACTTATTTTAGAGTTAAATTTTTCAATATTTAGCAATAAATAATTAAAATAGATATATCAATGAAGTTAATATTTGGTCGTGTCATTGATAACTCGGGTAAATCGAGTATCGGGTTCTCACAGGTCGGGTCAATAGCAGGTTTCATCGAGTTACAATCGGTTTCGGGTTGACATCGGGTCGGGTATCAAATCGGGTTCGGGTCATTGTTCGGTCGGGTCAGTTCGGTTATCGGTCATTTTCGGGTCGGGTGTCGGGTTCGGGTTCGGGTGTTACAACATCGGGTTAAAATCGGTTATCGATTTTTTCGGGTCGGGTACAGGTTGGGTTTCAGGTTACCTGTTTTACCGTAATTTCGGGTCATGGTCGGTTACGGGTTTGGTCGGTTCAGGTCGGATTTTCGGGTCGGGTCAGTTTTTGACAGCTCTAGTTGACAGGGCAATTAGCACAACATTATAAAACAATTAATCTTAATTTTCACATTATAAAGACCAAAAAGTAAAACCCAAATCCCCATTAAAAAAAATTATAAATAGATTTAGCTAAACAACTTTAGAAAGCCATGTCTTTTGGTTTCTCTTTTTACCATCTTTATGAGAGAAAACCTTGTCTTATCTCCTCCTTTTCAATCCTAAATTTGATATATACTATACTAATTATGAAAATTTTGAAATATATAACTAACACACTATATTACGTATATTGTTGAAAGAAATACTCCTTAATTAATACCTTTAACATAAGTAAAAGTAAAGATCAAAACTCCATATAATCGAGGTCTTACCTAGGCTCTAAATGAGAGAACATCAAATTATACTTACCAACGTATCAAACTACAAACTACTTGTACTCTGTATTTTTTTTTTAATAGGTAAGAAGAAGAGATCCTAATTGAACCAGCACCTATCACAGGTTAACCAGCCCAGCTCCACAGGTCATCGCTTGAGCCACTCCCAAGCATTTCGCAGTTGATGGGGCTCATGACCTCCAAGTCACAAGGTGAGTTCCCCACCAACTCCACCAACTTATGTTGGTGACTTGTACTCCGTATTACTTGACGAATATGTTCATTATTTAACCTTTACGTACGGAGAATTAAAATTTACTTTTCATGCATAGTTTATATTTGAACTCTTCATTTTACTTCAACGACTCATATCATATTTCACACGAGGATATTTATATGAACTCTCACACACACTTCACTTTAGACAAAAATAATATCAATAAACAGAGTCCAACACTTAATTACGTACCCGTATCCAACCGTACTATACCGGTCAATAACATAGCCCACAAGGGACCAATAGCAAAACACAGGCGGTTAACAAAGAGAAAGGGGGGAGTGGAGTTGGAGTCAGTGATTCTAGTGGGTTCCCTTAGCTTTTGACCCCACAAAAACACAACATATAGAAGTAAATTTGGTCCCTCCAAACCCATTAATTTAATTTAATTTAATTTAATTCCTTAATTGATTATTTACAAAACCATTTAAAAAATCAGGTTTCAAACCCCACATAAACCAGAAAGAAAAGGGGGCCTGAGACAGGCCTGTCAAGGACAAGATTTTCTGTACCATAAATAAAATTCAGTTTTATTTCAAAAATCCATCATTTTGCAAAAAGAAAAAAAAAACCTCTTCAAAAGAGAACAATCATCCCAACTTTCTTTCAAAAATACATGTAATTTGTTTGAAAAAGACTGAATCTTTCTCTATCTTCTCATCTTGTTTTGGTGCCTACCTTTTTTTTCAAACATTTTGACAAATATTTCCCTTTCTTACCACTAATTCAACTCCCCCAAAGGTATAAACTTGTGAAATAAGCTTCCCTTTTTCTTCGAATTCCTCTGTTTTTCTTTCTCAAAAATCCATGCTTAGTTCCAAATTAATGGTGGTGCAGTAAATTAATTATACTATACAGAAGTAATTTGCATGGCGTCGAGTCACAGGCTTGGAGAAACTGGTTTATCACAATCAGGTCCATCATCAAATCATCACAACATTCCTTTCGCGATTCCTCCTCATCATCATCACCACCATCATCATCTTCATGGGATCAACCCTAATACTACAACTAATCCTTTCATGTAATATTTCGATCTTCCTCTTCATATGATACTAACACGGTTCCACCTGTCTGGAGATAATTACACTATCAACGTGACAATTAAATCCGAACAGACGGAGTTTAATGATTAATAAGTGTTATTTTCTAGCATGTATGGTTAAGATTGAGTGACATGACTAATTTTATTTTTTAATGGTTTTTAATAAAACGCAGGAATCAAGGAGGACCCTCATTTGATTTTGGGGAGCTCGAACAAGCTATTGTCCTGCAAGGAGTTAAGATTGGACATCATGATCAACCAAAACCATGTAAGTATTTTTTTTAATTATATATAATTTTTGATTTTCTGACGTTTGATAATATGATTAAACCACCCCGAAATGGAGGAGAGAGAAAATATAGAGGGAAGTTTGAATATTTCTTACAGTAAAAAAAAAAAAGTGTAAGGAAGTTGTTATTTCTATTTAGAACACAGAAATGATTTTGTGAAGGAAAGAACAGAATGGCGTGGGGTTACAAACAAGGAAAACATGACCTCTTCAAATATCAAAATAAATCATTTCACCTTTAACTGCATTATTTCTTGCACCCTTTTTATGATATCATTTTTTTTAATTTTATTTTCCAATGTATTTCTAAAAGGGTAAAAAAAAAAAGTTAAAATAAAATAAAAATAAAAATCGGGGTGATTCTGAAAGAATTGCTTTATATGATTCTGTTGCAGCTTTATTTACAAATGGAAGCAGACCTGCAGCAACTCTGGAGATGTTCCCTTCTTGGCCAATGAGGATTCAACAAACCACCAGAGTATGTACTCTTTCTCTCTCTAGAAACTATTTTTATTTTATCTCTCTAGAAAACTAAAGTTTGACCAGTTCTTTTTATAGACATTGATGACTGAAAACAACCATCTCCTGTGTCTTCTGAACTTTCCTATTTTTAATCCTGGTTTTATTACAAGCTACTCTAGTAATCCATTACTTGTGTTTTTGGATAAACATTTTATAAAATAATTACTACTCCGTATTTTGTTTTTTTAATAAATAAATGTTTGGCAATATTAATTATCAGGGAAGTTGTTCAAAGTCAGGAGGAGAAAGTACAGATGATTCAGGATCAGGAATTAACACCCTTTCATCAAGTCAAGCTGATACACATTTAGAACAACCAGAATCTCCTATTAGCCGAAACCAACAACAGCAACAACAACATCAACATCTACAAGGTGGTAGTTTTCAACAACAGCAGCAACCAGTAATGGCAACTGATAGCTCCAACAGAACTGGATTATCCCAAAATCCATCAGCTCTTAAACAACCTCAAGAAAAGGTTAATTTCTCTCATTCTTTGACCAATATTTGTCGCCGTATTACTAGTTCAAATTACATAATCAACTAACACCACCATTAAGATCTTAAAAGGTGATATCTTTTTCTGAATTTATGTGTCTGAATAAAAAGACGAAAGAGTCACAGATCCCAATAACTCTTACAAAATCAAAGGCAGGTTTTATTTGGTTTTTCTGAATGATTTTCTGATTAAAATGTCTGACATGGAAAACAGAAAAATAGTGTGTGTTTTATTTTTCTTCTCAGAAAAGCAAAAGATAGAATCTTCACAGTAATTCTACTGTTTTCTCATTATTATATTATTCTGTAACACTAGTTTTTCACTAATCCCTATAACTCATATTAAACCCAAATCAGAAAACAACAAAAAAAAAATACGAAAAATTGTCTTTTTATATTAAATGCAATCTTCCTACTCCAAAGTCCAAACTGTGTTCTCTTAAATGGAGTATGTGATAAAACTTGAATATTTATTCTTCAAAAACTTCTGAAATTGGCTCATCTCAGCAACAGCAACCATGTTTGCACAGCAAAATGAGGTTGACCCCTTTTATCTCTCTAATCATTTTTATTCTTTGCTCATTTAAATCATGTCATTTTTTTGTAAACAACAACAACTCTTACCTATTGCATGAAAATTTTTGCAAAGTTTTTCACCTTTACCTACTTTTACATAGTTTTTTGACTCCAATTTTTTATTTTTTTACTTTTGTTTTTGTAGAGGCATGGTGGAACAAAATCAAATAAACCGCTTGATGCTAAGGTACTTGAAAAGTTTTTATCTACAATTATAAAAATCTCCCATTTTAAATTTCGAGTCTGGCTAATTCCCTAACAGTTAGATGGTTGTGTAGTTACTCTATTACGTCTAACTACAATTTGTTTACAAGAACATTTACACTTAACTCTCCTTGTTCCTTAGACACTTCGGCGTTTGGCTCAAAACAGAGAAGCAGCAAGGAAAAGCCGACTAAGGAAGAAGGTAACAAATAATTAAAAACGTTTTTTGTGTGTATTTTCACCTTAAAATTTCAGCATCATCTCATATTTTTGTATCTATGGTATAAACAGGCTTATGTACAACAGCTAGAATCAAGCAGGATTAAGCTAGCACAACTAGAGCAAGACCTTCAAAGAGCTAGAGCACAGGTTGCACTTATTTTATCATTATTTTTTAAAATATTATCCAAAGTTCAAATGTACTTTTAGTATTGCAAATTAATGAAATGTATATCGTATCATAACATATTTGGTGCATATTATTAAAATTATTTGTTTCATTTTTGGATTCTCAGGGATTTTTCATGGGTGGAGGTGGAGCTGGTGGTGCTCCTTCAAACATGAGCTCAGGTAATAATATTATTATATACTACGGATTAATAATTTTTACTACGTACTAAATCCATTGAAATTATTATACGAGGAAGGTAAGTACTTATATAATGTTTTTTAGGGGGTAAATTTTCGAAAAATTGACCATTGTTAAAAGGAAAAATTATTATTATATATTAATCTCAATTATTGACGGTATTCTCATTTTAATCCCTATTACAATTTAATCTAGAATAATCTAAACTATACAGTAAGTCTTACAATTTGGGGATATAATAGAATACTGTTACCTGATTCGCTAGTATGAGACTTGATACAGGTACGCAATTCACTACTTAATTTGCTAAATTAGATCAAAATTGTACCATTTTCTTATAATTCGTTTATTTGGTTCGCGGTTCGTAAGGTGATTACAGAATAGAAGGTAGAAGTGTGGCTTATAATTTAGGGAGCCAACGAATTTGCGACCCATAGGGATATTATAGTTTGGTACTCCTTAATCCATATGTGAGTACCAACTACCAAGGAAGATAGACTTGCGAACTGAATGATAATGAATTGAGAACTTGTCAAAACAACAAGAATAGTGTTCAACGGATAAATTATTTATAAATTGTTATTGTACCTTTCTTAAGATTTTCTTTTGTAATATTTATATACCAATGTCTTACTTAAGCTGGTGGGAAATATAATTTAATTTCTTGTGATTTTGACTTACAGATTAGATATGTAAAACAAATGCTTTGAACTACCGAATATCAGGCCAATTATTAAGAATAATGTCGACCATTTTGGTCGTTTTTATCATAATTCATTAGTTGAGTAATATACCAAACAAATTCAAAAATGACCAACTGTATTTTTTAATTGCCTACTTGCCGGTATAAGCCTGAAATTTTGACAAGAATATTCCTCTTAAATTCATTTTTGTTCATACAACGCTTTCTAACAGTAACAACACACTGATTTTATCATGTAAGAAGTACGTATTTGTTATGAGACCAAAAGATATTCATTTTTTCTTTTTGGTGCGAATGAGTATAAATTACAAATGGGGGCAGAGAGATTAAAACATGAGACATATCGTACACATACACTCAGTCTTAACCAGTAAAAGAAGAATGTAATAAAATGGACATTGTGTTGTGACATACATCTATCACGCCTCGAATAGGTGTCAAAGGTGTGGCAAATGATTCGGAAAACTAAACATGTTAATAATTACACAGCATTACTCTATTATTGAAGCAGCTATATTATGTAGTACTGAGAGTGGTAATACACATGACATTAATCGCTTATGTTGCAGTTGATGGTGTTGCAGGAGCAGCTATATTTGACATGGAGTATGCAAGATGGCTGGAAGATGATCATAGACACACGTCAGAACTCCGAGGTGCTCTACATGCACATTTATCAGATGGAGATCTTAGGATTATAGTGGATGCTTATATCAACCATTATGATGACATCTTTCGCCTCAAAGGAGTTGCTGCCAAATCCGATATCTTTCACCTCATTACCGGAATGTGGACTACTCCTGCAGAGCGTTGTTTCCTTTGGATGGGTGGTTTTAGGCCCTCTGAACTCATCAAGGTACATCTTCTAACACACACACCGTCTACTATGTACTTACTACTTAGGTGTAATAAAAAGAGACTAAGATGATGAAGAGTAATTTTGTGGGTTAACGTTGTGTTACAGATGTTAACAGCACAGTTAGACCCATTGACGGAGCAGCAGTTAATGGGGATCTACAGTCTACAACACTCCTCACAACAGGCGGAAGAGGCTCTAACACAAGGTCTAGATCAGCTACAGCAGTCTTTGGTTGATACCATTGCAACTAGTACTGTTACTGATGGCATGCATCAAATGGCTATCGCTTTGGGCAAGCTTTCTAATCTTGAAGGCTTTATTCGTCAGGTAACTTATTAACATTATAATTGTTTATTTAAGGACTAACTCCAATAAATTACAGTATAAAACTAGAACAACTTCACACATATATATATATATATAGTGCGCGCTTGCCTTATGGGTTGTTTAGCATTACCACTTAATTTTCTAAGTGACAACAACTGTGGACCAGCTTAAACAGTTCTTGACAAAATATATATCTCTTCCAAATGGTTTATGAAAATGACGGATTTAGGTACTAGTACTGCTGGAAATGCATTACTTCATGCATGTAATCTTAAAATGTTGCACGAGTAAGTTTATCGGATTTCTAATTAATTGTCACATTATTAGTTCAAATTACTGGCCAAGTTGTGGGGAAACACATCTTACTACAGTACTTAAAAAGTAATGGGACCGACCTATCATGAAATTTTAAAATACTTGACCTGAAATGCCCCCATAATCCAGGGCTTTTTGCGCCGTAACTCTGTGCATAGTACACCTGAAGGCCAAACGTGCGCATGACACTATCCTGAGCTCAGCCTTGATTTAACCTTGTCAAATTGACTTCTAATACCCTGCAAAATAAAGTGATTAATTATTCTAATTAATAATTTTCTGACTTCAGAGTTCAGACCAAGCTAGGTTCCACATCATTCTATGATTTGGTACATGATCTTTATTCTAATATTGTCATTGTCAGATGTTGATTTGAATATGACAACAAAATTATAATATAATCCAAAATTAAAGTCTCGAAAAAAATTCAACCTCTCCTCATCTACCCATTAAACTCTATGATTAGAAATGTCCAAATTTAACACTTAAAAAACAACTTCATATGGGTCAACCTGTTTGAAAATATGTTAGAAAGACTAACTATATTTTGATCTTGAATTGGGGACCCATTCAATTAAGCTCGATTTTGAGCTTAATTGAGTTGTTAAGTTGTAGCCTTCACTAATTGATATGATTAAGATATTGTCTTGGCTTTTAATAGATTTGTTCGGATATGGTTTAACTTTATCCTGTTTGTTCCTTCCTTCCTTCTCCTGGATTTTAGGCTGATAATTTGAGACAACAAACCCTTCATCAACTACGTAGAATATTGACAATTCGACAAGCTGCTAGATGCTTTCTGGTCATTGGAGAATACTATGGCCGGTTGCGTGCTCTAAGTTCCCTTTGGGCTTCGCGTCCTAGAGAGTAAGACTCTATTCTATTCAACTTATATAATTTTGTCTGAATTTATATTATCTGTTTCATGCAAACATTAAGTAACCATGATTAATCACATAATATTTCACTAAAACAGGCACATGATGAATAACGATAATTCATGTCAAACAGCCCCAGATATGCAAATGGTGCAACCTCCACATCATAATCATTTCTCGCCGTTTTAGAATGAACAAGGGTGGGCATCAAGTACAGTCATGGTGGTGGCTAGCTAGCCCCATCAGAATCATTTCCTCCAGCTTCAACCAGGAATAGATTTTATTTTATTTTAATTTCTTATGTTTTTATTAAAAATCCATTATCCTATCAGGTTATCTTTCACTTGTAAATCAAAAAAAGGAAGCTTCTCCCTCCTCCGCCGCCCCCGGCCCTTCCCCAACCAAACAAAGCAACAATGTAAATTAATTAAGGTGTAGGTGCGATTATAAATCATATTATTTGAAATATAATTCGCGCTAGCTTTATCTTCTTCTTCGGCTTTTCCTTTTGTATTTATTCCGTATAATATATGGGCATGGATTAGAAGACATGGTTAGGAAGGAGACAACACTAAACTAAATACAAAACTTGTTGCGTTTTGATTATTAACAAGTGGTTGTAAAATCGGATTATAAAAACAATGTCCTACTACCAGAAGAAACATATCGGATAGTTAAAGCTAAGTAAACAAAGTGGCTGGTGGTAGAGAAGATGAGAAGGTGGAATTCTGCTTTGCTTTCTGTGGATTATTTTATAATAATAAATATCAAGGAAAGGATTTATAACTTAAACAAAGATTAATTTAAGAAAAACAAGTAGCACTTATATAGCATGCTTAAGGAAGTGGATTTGGTGTAGAAATACTAACCAGAAAAATGTCGTCTTGTAGTGTGACAAATTTTGATTCATGGCGTGTAGACTGAAAGATAAGAGATAGTAGTATAAGCTTAAGAAAGCATTAAGGATAAAGCAACTAAACTAGCAAATCTACTCATTAGTTTCAAGTGCAGACTTAAACTACAACACAAACATGAATATACTTGGAGATCTATCAATTGAACTAAAATAAATATGACGTTTTTCAGTTAAGTTTTTAATTGTACAGCCCTTGCACGACCGTGCAAATGCTCGATTTCAGGTCTGCCATTTCTGCCTTGATTTGCAGTGGCACGCCCGTGCCATTTTTCGTGTAACAGGGGACTACCTGTTCTGATCCGATTAGACTTGTCGCATTTTTAGTTTTAAGTAATTTTAGAGAGTGAACATGTAAATCATATTCGAATTGAAGAATCTTCATAAACAGAAAGTGAAATTTTGGTTCATTTCATAAATAAAGTAACCTTCCGGGTCTTGATATATTAAGGAGGAGGTTATGTGGTAACCTAAAAAGCACATTTTGACTCTGCACACCATCTATGAATGTTTAGATATATGCACTGGATGTCAACTAGTTTAATTGGTAAAGTCTTATGGGGTGATACCAAAGACCGGGATCGAATCATATCTACACCATTTGTCGGCATGCGCTTTGTGACTCTCTACAACTTAAAAAAATATATACATATGCAATCTAACTCTAAAAATAATCTACAAATTCAATATGATATAAAAAGTCAAGTGGTAATCTTATACCACAAGCTTATTCTTCACGTACCACCGTATACTCTTGTCATCTTGTGTACCAAGAACAAGGTAATCATATCTTCATTAGTCATTACATTAATTACTCTCTCCGTCCAAAATTAATAGTCACATAGCTAGTGTTATTCTAAGAGAAGATAAAGGTCAAAGTCTACAAAATAAATACTCCATACTCTGTACTTCGTGCTAAGACATTGTTCATATCATATGGAGTTGATAACAATTACCTAACTTATATAATTTATCCACTATTCCACTCCAACGCCACTCATACTAGAGCACCAGCCTTTATATTGCCTTCCCCTTGGTCTAGTAGAGGAATGTTGGCTCTGAAACATGTGAACTAATTTCCAGTATAGCTTATTGATAGCATTGAAAATAAATAATTGGAAGAAAAGGAACCAAAACAATATGATCATATCATAAAATACAAGTCCTTCTCTTGGTACATAGTAGCTGTATTAATGTGATTGGTGTGTTAAACTTGGAGATTAATACAAAAATGTGCACATAATCAAGCAAATGACTTCCCATCTTACTAAAAGGCTAGATGGCCTTATGAACTACCTAAAGGTTACACTGGTATTATTATGAGTAATTTCATACAGAGTATTATCTGAATATATATATTTTATACCTACTTGTCAGTCACTTATTTGTCGGCAGAACTGAAGCAACAAATTTAAAAACAGAACAGATCATTTAAAACTAAAGTTGATGTACATTCGAAAAAATAATGTGCAATACAATATTGTTCACTAGTTAACTATATCCATGAGGAGAAAGTTGGGTGCACAAAGAAAAAGCAATGACAGTAGACAAAGGGAGAGAGGTGGAAGACATACCTAACGACGGTGGGTGTATTCAATTCCATGAACATAGTCCCTTTGGCAATGTCTATAATCCGATCAATTAGACAACAAATATTCCGATTCTCTTACCTGAATTTTACTGAAATGAAATTAATTTATTAACTCAGCAGAATAAAACTGTTTTTTGCTTATAAAAATCTGACTTTTACTATTTAAATGCTTCTCTGGTGTTCTTCAAAACGAAGAGGACGAAAATAGGTACGTGGATATTGTGTCAATTGGATACAAGGTGAGTCTACTGGAGTAATTCTGGTAATGAGCTGACTCACCAGTTATCAGTGATTCAGTTACAATATACAAGTATAAACTGAAGCAAATATAAAAACAGGTGATGATGCACAAATTGACAGTTAGAAATGCAATATTTCATATAATAAAATACTAATTAAACCAGGTTATATGTTATAACCAAATCTAATAATCAGTAATCTGCTCAAGGGAAAAGAAAAAGTTCCAATATATGAATGGGACAACATGTTAGTACTCTGATTATCATCATCATTATTCTTATCCGCGCTACTAAACACTGATTAGCTAATCAAATCTAATTGAGCTTCAAAATTAAAATATACATGTGCACCTTCCCTTCTGGCCTTTACACTTTTGCTTCCATTATCATTAGCTTAGATTGGATATTCTAATATGATTTTAATTATAATAAATTTATATTAGTCAATTGTCATTGGCAAAGTGTGTGCTTTTGCTACTTGTATTCATTGAAAAATGACCTTATCTTTCTTATTTCTAGTGCATTCAGGTCCATTATGAATTAGGTTTTAGCATATCAAAGTATAAATGTAAGGCTAGTAATGAAAGTAAGTATTTGCAAGATTAAAATAGTATGTTCAAGTAAAAAGATGATGCTAATAACTAGGTCACCAACGCGACACTTAAGGTTGTACTTGGAGGTGAAAAACAGGTTGTTTGGGTCAACTTCGTTTGGTCATATTTGGACTTTGAGTCATTGGGTTGGGTTCAGCTACGTTTTAGATTCGGCATAATTGAGGTTGTTGTCAATTAGTTTAATGTTGAGCATCAATACCAGTTACCCATTTCATTTTCGGGTCTGGTAAAGTGGTCAATAGCAGTCTGACTATTTAGGTTTGGATCGGGTCATATTTTCAAGTAAGAGTGGATCTCTTTGTACTAAGTTTTGCATTCCTTTGAAGACGCAGTATGAAAGTTAAATTGAAGACTCGACTCGGTAATACCAAAAAAATTCATGATTGATAACCTAGAACTCCAACTTCAACGCACATAGAAAGACAGCCAGTGTTTATATGGGGTACAATAAAAGCATGTCTTCTCATTCCAGAGAAAGGTCAATAGCAAAAGCAAGTCTAACTTTGTTATACACCAGAAAATTAGGTCAGGCAAACAATTTGTATACTAAGGGAGAATTCCAAGTTGAAGGAAATGTCTAGCGCGACAAGGATGTTAATACTTGGCTTTTAGTTGCAAAACACAATAAATAAACACCAAACTATGAGGATTAAAGAAACAAAACTTATAACAAGCAACTCATCTTGGCAAAGTCTACCTTGATAGATAAAGCTTAACTGATCTTGTACAAAATAATGCTCCATCGCCCCTTTAATTAACTGTATAGATTTGTGTTAGATTTTTTTTTTTATTCCGAAGTAAGATAAGTGTTGATTCATTCCTAAAATTAAAACATAAAAAATCGAGACTGGTGGTCTTATACTCCTAACAGTTTCAGTAGTTGGTATTGGAGGAAGGTTTGTGCAATTAAAGAGAAGCTGAAGAGTGTGATGGGCCCTGCTCAACTAGGGCAGGGGAGTAAGTTTGTGATCAGCAAGGTTTATAATGGGTTTAAAGCCTCCAACTGAAAGGTGTAACAGGTTGAAGACAAGAGATAGGCTGCAAAAGCATGGCATTAACGCTGAAAGTTACTGTCTCTTATGTGGAACTGGAACCAAAAGTCACTCCCACATTTTCTTTGATTGTATATACAGCAGGAAATGCCGGGAGAGGATTTCTCAATGGATTGATATGGGTGTGCAGATTCAGACTCTAAAGGGTGTAGTTAGGCTTGCCAGGAAAATCACGTCAAGATTCAAACGGAGAATTTTCAGTGTATGTGTTTTGGCTGTGATATATCAGATATGGAAGGCCAGAAATAATGTCTTATGGCATCAACATTTATGGTGTATAGATAATATTGTAAAGAAAAATCAGTTTGATGTAAAGCATAGAGTAAATGCTATAGGTCTTAGAAAGATAACAGGTGTAGACAGAGATTGGTTTGGGGGTTTAGAAGTGCAAATGTAACTTTGCTCCTCTAAACTATGTATGTTTTTTCCTAGGTTGGTAACCTAGGTAGTTTGTTGGGTTCCTAATCTACAGGGTATATCCTAGATGATTCGTGGTACTAGGAATTCATAGGTTGTATTTGTTCTTTGAATTGCAATAAACTTTTCCTGACTTGGCGACTTGCTTACCAAAATAAAATAAAAAATGAAAAAACATAAAATTTTGATGATGTTTCTATATATACGAGTATTCTAGTACCATTATTAGACAGTTACTACGAAATATTTTAGTCAAACAAGCAACTAATAGCTAATTGATGATACTCCGCAATAAACAAAGGCCAATATCACATTTTCGAATATGATGCCGTCTTTGTTCAGCAAAACCAATTCTGCTGTGGTGAACAGGCATTAATGGATCTGACCCAAAATTAAATACCAAGAAATAAGGGCAAGTAGCAGATTGGAAGAGCAAGCACAAAAAATATGCTGTAGCCAATGGTGTCATGTATCAGTCACAATAAGCGGCAGAGATTTCACTTGAAACTACACTGAATTAAAATAAGGAAACAAAAAACCAAAATAAAAACTTGTATAACATATGCTTAGCTGCCATTCCAAGATTATGTACCTGATCCTCGTAGACAAATTGCCAAAAACGGAGTAACAGGTAATGCAGCAATACTGAAGGTAAGCCCATCCAATAGCGCCCGCACACTGCACTGAAAAAGAATCACAGAAGATGTGCTATAATCTCCATAGAGGTTCAGGAAAACATAACATTGCACACAGAAACTGCAGTAAAAGTTCAAAAGAAAATGGTTCACTGTAGGAGAATAATCCGAGTCATGACAGTCTGAAACGCAATACTGCAATGATACTTGATGATTATAAATAAGGAAGGAGCATTTGACAGAGGATAAGTAGAAAATCACTTCCTGGGTTAAGACAAAGGAAAAGGTACGAAAACAAAACGAAATTCAATCAAGAAAGTTGTTTATTATGGAGCTCCTTTCATCAAGAAATTTATTGAAAGCATCTGAAAAGATATTTGAAGATGAAACAAGCGAATTCATTTTCAATAGGAATAAGTTTTACTATACAGAAACTGAAGATGATGGAAGGAATGCGATATGACAATAGCAAGTACCCAGAAGTTAAAAATATACAGCCTTATCACATTATACAACAAAATAAGTAAATCATATTATATAAATTGAAAAAATAGCAGGACATTTAGATATAAAAGTACTTCAGTATCATATGTACTTCCCTCATATTTCTTCTCCTGGTATAATGATTCCATCATTTCAGAAGATACAAATGCTGATATCTTCACGTTTCTCATAAGTAGCAACAGGGTGAACTACAGTAGCCAGAAAGTAGACAACCAGGGCCAAAATAAGGATATTAAGCATCAGTATCCATCTAAAACCTAACAACAAATCTATGCAAAAATGCAATTAAAACCAATTAGATAATAAATATTTACAGGTTTCCCATTTGAGACCATGTGAGCAAACAATTAAATATGCTAATCAATGTTCTAGCCAAAAATATACACATATATACAAAGCACGACATGATCACCATTGTCACATCAACACCATATTAAGATCATCCATAGGTATTTCTAAACCAATTGAGTCATAATCTTGCAATCCAGTCAACCAATTGTTGAAATCCTCAGGTGCATTGGGATCGTTAGAAATATCAAGTTGTTCAATGGGATCAAAATCAATATGCTCCTCTGATTTCTGACGAGCATCTTCTGGAGCATTCCCAGATGATAGTCCAATTTCCCTGCGCCTCTTGTTGTGTTCAGTATTTTGCCACTGGACTGCACTTGACATTGGCTTCACAGTGGAGGTTGGATTCTTTGGTTTTGTTTTGGGTTTCTGATCACTGCTGAAGCTTACCACAGACTGACTTTCACCTGCAGCAGTAGCCGCCAGAACACTTCTACCTTGATTTCTATCTCTCTCACTTCTCTTTGCTTTTGGTCCTCCAACAACAGAGCTACCAAAAGCCATTGCACCTCTAGAGGAGGCCACCCCGACATCATCAAGGAGTAGTTCCCTCTTCTTGCCCTTGTGTGATAATGGTTCAAATTCAGGGTAACCACGTTCAGAAGAGCAACTGCCACCTTGTGGAGAGTAAAGATAACCTCTCCCAAAATCATTGGTGCAAGAATCCAACACACTAAACGAGCTAAAATCTGGACAAGTGTGAGATTAAAAGAAGAAAAAGAAGTACTGATTAGATAACACGGCAAACATCCTATATAAAAAACATTTTCAAAGCTCATTTGAAGTAAACTTATACTGACAAAGTTGGCAAAACTGATTGCTATAAGACACAGAACACTTCGATGCACGACTTTTACACAAAAATTAAGGTAAGAGAAAAGGATCTTAGGGAAGCATATGCATATACATATAGAAGAAAAGGACCAAAGAAAATAATGAATCAGCAAAAGAAAGCACGGGCTACCAGTGAATACAGTGGAAATTTCCAATAATGAACCAGATGAAGTATTTTTTTTTTTTGAGGGGAACCAGATCAAGTATGTGAATACCCATCAATGCTTCAAGCTCAACAGCTTGTAAATATTAGCAGTGGACTTTTCAAATGTATATAAAGCACAAGGTGCTCCTCAAAGATATTCGATATCCTTTCAACACCATGAATCTAGAATTCAGCATTCAAAGAGATTATCATTAGACAAGACTCGAGAATTATGGCACCAAGGAAGTCTACAAGTAACCAACTATTGCATCTATCAGCATTATTCAAAATCAGCAAACTTGTTCCAACCATACAACAGTTTCTGTAAAATAAGCGTTTGATAAACTATAAACTACCTCTCACAACTTTTTTCCTTATAAATCACAAACACTCTAAAAAAAAAACCTAATTGACCATCAAATAAGCATCATTTTGTCAATTAAGGGCAAAATGATGATGCATATTGCCCTCAATGGTCAATTTAGAGCAGTATGGCAATCAATTAAAAACAGTATTTGGTCATTTTAAACCTTAAAAGGTACTCCATACGTGATTATAAGAGAAAAAAGTCAAAATAGTTGCTTTGAAATAAGAAATTGATTATCAGAAGGTGCTAGGAATATATAAAATGTAGTCATTGTAAAGTCTTCCTTAAGTTTTAGTGAAGTACCAGCTTTTGCAGTATCCACACAGCGGTTAGGAGCCCCATGGCCTGTATGACTATCTGTTGCAGTGCAGGCACCTGCACCATTGACTTGAGTTGCTGCAAAGAGAACATTCTGCAGAGCAGGTTCACTAAAACAGCTCCGGCCAGTGAGTTCAAAATTTTTACACCTCACAAGAGTTCGTTCTATGAAACCCATTGCAACTTGCTTTGACACTTTGCGCATCACAGTTTTGGAGCCATTATTTCTTCTACAAGCCTACAGCAATAAAACAAGTTAAATTTCTGACTTCTGTAAACCAACTTGATCGTCAATGATGACGTCATATCCCTAGAATCATGTATAAATTGCGAAGATTCAAATCATTCTCGCCAGTAATAAACAAGGGTCTTAATCTATTTATTTCTAAGTTCTAACCTCAAATCATATATAGAAAAGGTTCAACGACTATTGCTACCAAAATGTCTTCTTTCCAATTTCCATATGTGCAGGTAGTGCAATAATTACGTTGTGACCACATTTTCTTAAAAGTTGTTTTGTTCTGGTGTGAATTTGTCTTGGATATCGTTTGATTTTAGTGCGATATTGTGGCATCCAGCAAACTATAAGACATGGTTATTCCTCCACAGACTCAAAAGCTTGTTTAGAGCAGTGAGCAAGAAAGAGGGGTCAGAAGAAAACAAAACGACACAAAGAGTGTATTCCATTCATAAAAATATATGTATATAAAAAAATAAAAAGAGATAGAGGGGAAGAGAGAAAGCCAATTTTATAAAGCATTGTTATCTTGTCCATTACAATCCAAAGCCAAAAAGTAGTGAGGAAAGGTATTGAAGTAAGAAAAATTACCATTCGCCTTTTGTAAGCCATCTGCATTAGTTGTTCCATGGCAAGATGCTCCATGAATCTGCAAAGCATAAAGGTTTTAGTGAAGTGGAGTGCAAGAAAGGAAGGGTAGTAGCATAAAGATATGGGAATTAACGTAATACATACGGTTTCTCCCTCTTTCTATCATCTTCAATAGCCTTATCAATCTTGACCAAGTTGTCCTTCTTTTTCGCAGTCTGCAAAGAGTTATAGCACACATAAGGACAATAGAAAAGATGGAGAACTAGGGGAAGAAGGCAGCAAAAGAAAAATGAGAATTGCATGTTTGTCATGATAAGTAACTTTCAGTCCAAGGTAAGAGAAGTAGACGACAATAAGCACCACAGGTCCACAAGTGCATTTGAACCAAGAAAACTCCATAAAATATTGTTGAATCCGATGCACAAAAATCTACTTTTCCAGATTTGCATAAGCTAAAGGCCAGTTCTCTTCGGCTTACTTTTCTCTGAATTCTCTAATTTTTTAAGCATCACTGAACTTTGCAGTTGGCTAATTCTTTTTTCTAGATTCCTTATTTAGTAATGTTGACAATATTATTAACAAGAATAACTACTAAACTAATGCTACTACTACTATAATAGTCACTGTTGTAATTACTAGTAAAATAGCATTATAGATTATAATATAGACTATTGTAGTAGACTAGAAGTACTGAACATGAATAATAATTTCTAATGCAAATGAAAATGTCATATACACGAAATCATCTAGACTCCTTCCATAATCTATTTCAACTTTGTGATGCTATTTTGCACATGATCTACTTGCATTAGTTAATAGCAGCAATAACAATATTCATGACATAGCAATAATGTACGTAGTAGTGGAAAGGTTAATAAAAAAATAGTCACAAAATTAATTGTTTCTGAAATTTTCAGTTTAGTTCAAAACTTTATCAATATTTTCTGAATTTATTTGTACTTGGCTTAAACTTTTCTGCAATAAGCAAAAATAAGTTAAAAAGAAAAAGCCCTAAATCAACAAATTACAACAATTAAACAGGCTCATAATCCTTCCCTGTTACAAATCCATGAATGGACAAATTTAAACAAATCACAGAACATTGGACATTGCTATCTTGTGGCTGCAAATACAAAGATGCATGCCAAACAAAAGAAAAACAACTGCAACCCTACCTGTTCGCAAAGTCCCTCTCTAAGCTCTGTAATATCTCGATCAATCACTTCTTCTCTGTCAGCCAGATCAGGCTGTAACAAAAGAATGAGTTAAGAAACAGAAAAAATAAGACAATTCGGTTAAATCAAACTATGAAATGATATACCAATTAATGCAATACCATTGTATCTAGGTACAATCCAACGCTCTGCAGCTCCAACATTAGTCGATCATCAATACACATCAGCTGATATTGGGGATCAAGAAAAGTTCCAGAAGCAGATACATCTGAAGGTTGTGGCCCACCAACATCATTCTGCCAATTTCCACTAACAAACTCTGCGTCTGAGTGAGAAAGGCCATCATCCCCCAACCACCGTCCACTGCTATACAAAGAATCAGACATACTTGCATTCCTTGTTGTGTTAGATGTGACACTCTTATTACAAGAAAATCTGTCTCCAGAGCAACGTTTTTGAATCTGAACATCGACCATTGACTCCGCCTCCGAGTCAAATCTGTCTCTGTCTCTAACATCAGCATCAACATAATTACATGAGCCACAATGAGAATCGTCACTTGCACACTGTAAAGACATACTAACTCCTTCATTCCCATTGTAAGTTCCCTCATTTTCATCTTCGTCAATCAAAGCAGACAGTACTCTATGGTACAAGGAGGAAAACTTATCCAGCCTATTTCCCCCTGCTAATCCTTCAGATAACAATTCATCCTTATCTACTACTTCATTGGAATCACAACCTTTCTTTCCAGAAGAAACATCGACCTTTTCTTTGTGCATAAAAACACCCTGCCAGAATTAATAACATCATAACTGAACAGATCAAAACTGTACAACAAATTTGATAATGGTACAACCTAATTGCAAATTACCAATATGTTATATTGAGCGCCCGGAATTACAGATAAGCTATCTTCTAGCTCCTCTGCAAGGCTCAACTGTAAAGCATAGCGATGGTTGGAAATTAGCAAACCCTTTGACAATAAATACGGAAAATCTTTTCACAATAAGTACGGTAAATTCTTTGACAATAAATAATGTAAAGCCTCATAAATACAATAAAACAAAACACCTGACTAACTGTATTACCTGTTGTTTCATGTAGCTTACATCTTGTGAACTAGCTGTACCAAAGATCGGTTCCATTTTCTTCCAGAACCGCCCAGAACAAGATATGTCTGCAAAAGGTATACAAGACAACGATATTAATGCTTGAACATATAATCTATAAAGTTCAGGGAAACAAAAAGATTGACACTTGACATATTAAGGCTTAAAAGGTAAGGGAGATAGAGATAATACGGCTAGCCTTGCGAGCAGCAGCAGCGGCAGCCAACAACTCTTCACGGTCATCATCGGATTCAATTGCTGAGGGGAACAAACAATTTATGTGAGAGGCCATAGAAAGAAGAGAAATGTTAGCAGAAACCGGATCTAGTACTTTTGTTTCAATGAATTTCAGACTCAGATAGAGAGTTGGTCTTATAGAGAAGGTAAAAAAAACCCTAATACCAACGGAACCAAGGAAACGGCAGCGCCGTATCCCCTCCCTCTCAAAAAAAAGATTGGAAAATCAATGATTTGTCAGCCAATTTCAATACCAACTCTATAGAGATGGCAATATGAAGAAGATCTGTTAAGATCCCCAGTAGATAACACATAATAAATGCCTTTGCTAAGTAGTTATTCGGACAAAAGTAAATCTACTTGGGCAATGCATTTATTTATTAAGAATGAGGTTTTCTACGGAATTTTTTTATGGATTTATATATATTTGATTGACAGCACAATGAGGGGTGGTGGGGGGATATTCAAAGTAGCATTCTCTGCAAGCAAATCAACATATCATCAATTTTCTATCAGCCCATCCTAAGAATTCAAAACAACAGGAACTGCCTCGACAAAATGATTCAGTGAAATTCATCCGTTAGAAGAAATGAAGAACCTATACCTTTGGCAATTGAACTGGCCCATTGCTTGGGACAGTGAGGGATGGGGTACTAGAGCTAGAAAAGGCAACTGGTACACTCCTCATCCCTGATATACCTCCTACGTTTCATAAAGAAAAGACGTCCATGTTTTTCTTGTTATGTCTCTATAAATATACTGGTAACACATATCAAAAAAGAGAAGCTAACAAAAGCAAGTCTTGTACTCGTCATACAACAGCCGTATTTTGTACAATGGCCCTATGCTCTGTTCTCCTAACCTTATTTTCGCTGAACTGAACTTATTTTCGCTGAACTTCACTTGTTTTTGCTGAAAAAAACTTATATTTTTTCTGAACTTTTGCTTTTATTTGACTCATGTTTTTCTGAACTGAACTTAACTTTGTTGAAATTCACTTGTCTTTGCCGAAACTTTTTCTAATAAGTTGAGGATAACATAGTCACCCCAAAACACGTAAAAGTTACCCCAAATCACATAAAACTATAAAAGTCTACTTCGCAAAAGGGCGACGTTTTGTCATTTGAGTTGAAATTTATAAAATTTGTGGTGACCAAAATACTAAGCCTGTTGTATAAGTTTTTGGCAAAAAGTAATATCACAATGTAATTTGAACACGTTTTATAATTTTTATCCATACTCTATAATTTAACAAAAGTTACAGGTCAAAGTAAATCTCTAAAGCATACCCTCAACAAAAAAAAAACCATCTCTAAAAGCATGTGTGCCTTATATGATAAAATGGAGGGAGTATACTACACAAACTTTTTTTTGTAAAGAAAAAGTAAATGGAAAAGAGGTCAGAATCTTACAATTACGTGAGAAAGTCCTCCCGTCTGACATCTTTCTTGATGGTGGGCGTCCTGATTTACTGCATAGAATAAATAAGTTAATTGACAAAAATGCCAAAAATTAACCAACCCCATCCTCAATTTTACTTTTAAACCTTTTAATTTTCTCTGAGCCCGGCTTTGTACTTTGAATACGCTTTGCTGTTGACACATTCTCCAACTTCGGTTCAGATGGTGAAAGTCCTGGGCTTGACAAAGACAAACCCCTCACTGTCCTTCCTTGTCTCCGCACTCCATCACCAACATTTTCATTCAAAACATTTTTATTCCTCTTGGTAGGAATGATAAAGGCACGCATTTTACCTTTTCCAGTTAGCACGACATCACTACAATCTGTTCCTTTTTCTTCCAACTTGAGCTCCAAGCCTCTCATTTCTTCACCTTCTGACATAATACCAGGAGATGCCATACTCTCAACTTTAACTTTAGTTCTCAAATTATTGTTATGAAGATCAACAGATTCTAAACATCCAACGCTACCATTCAGAGAGTTCTTGGCACCAATAACAGGAGGAGAATATTTAACTGAAGGGAGTTGACCGTCATCATGATTTGATACAGGTGAAACCACATTAGATCTTCTGCTACGGGAGCTTTTCTGTTGTCTTTGAACAACCCACTGACCAAGAATATGAGATGAATTGGCAGCCCTGTGATTATTCTGCATCGAATCAAGAGAAATCACTTTGTTGGTACTTGTAGGCTGTTCCCACCCTTCACAAACTTCGGAGGGGGCATGAACATCAGAAGAGGAGTTCACCACCATGACAGAACCAGTTCGTGGAGCCCTAGAAATCTTTCCTTTTATCAACGTAGCAGGACCGCCAGTTGAGGTGCCTTGCTTAGCATTTGATCTACCACTCAATCTAGTAAGAGTTTGTAAACAAATCTGAATTAACTAACAGATAATATGTAGCGGAAAAACAAATGGACAGCGTTACTTTTTCGTAAATGTCCTATGGAATGAAATCAAACAGAAAGGTAGCAGCTTGTTCAACTACACACAAAAGCGTACAAGACTCGGCATCTGGGAACTATTCAGACAGTAACTTCTAAATTAAACAGACAGCATCAGCAAATTTTCACTCGCGAACCATGACTCGATTTCTGGAAAAACAAAAACTAAAACTAACAGAAGTTAGAAATTAGCAACACCACAGGCACACGTGTAAACAAACCTCCAAAAAGGAAGCGAGAAACCCAAAACCTCCGGATGCAGAAGAAAACAATTATCTGTTCATATTTACGGCACAAGAGAACCTCCGGGTGTATGTAGGAGGACGCAACACAATCACTTCCTAAAATCAAGCAAAATGAGAAAATATAATGTTACAAATAAAAACATACCTTAGAGTGGATGTGTCATAAGAAGCCAACTTAGAATTGGTACTGGGCTCTGAATGCAATGTTCTTTTGATGTCACTGTCTACAGATCTATTTGGCACTGTCCCAACAGAGCGTTTCCGCTTCATCATATTTTTGTCCCAACTATCCCCCACAGCAGAGAGTCTCAACATTCTTTCTTCAGGAATAGAAGTCCTGTTTGCAGGTTTAATAATGTTTATGTCCTTCTCAGTACCTATTTGATCCTTCAACAAGGAACCAGATTTACTGTCAACCTGCAAGAATCTCCTAGTTATTACTGCAAGGTTCCATGTAAGACATGCATTAAATATTTAATAAAATAAAGATGCATTCCTGCAACTAATTTGGAGTAGTTACAAAGTTGCAAACTTATTATGTGACCTTGCAGAGGAAGACAGGGACACTCAATAAAGTATACATTTTTTGCTGTAATTTGACCAATTTGGTAGAAAAGAAATGATAGAATCTTCAGGAATTAGGTTTTCTATTAACATTTCTTCGAGGGAAATTGTGAGTATTTGTATCTATTTGGATATATGTTCGTGGAGCTCACCCGGACTAAATTAAGATGTTAAAAAAAACCTCAGTGCTATTTTTGTGTGTACATAGTTTTTTAAGGGGTCGCAAACACCCACCCAAGCCTCTCCTTTGCCGCACAAAAAAGAACATAATAAAAATTACTAGAAGACCTCTTGTGGTTTCTCCTTCTTACAGTTACGGATGTGAAGAACTTAAGTAATCGGTACATCGTCCTTACTGGCAAAGGAGACAATAATAAGTCCTTCCCCAAAAAAGTAAAGATAACAATGAAATTCTGAGGAGGGTCAAAGAATACAAATAAGCAAAGAAAGGAATAAGTAAAGAGATTTAGAGTTATTGCAGATGCTAACCCTGAGATCTCCACCAGATGTGCGAAAACGCTTATTCATCCCAGCACACTTGGCCTTGTCCTCTAATCTTTGAGCTGATAGGTCCGCGAGATTACGAGGCTGACCTGCCATCTTCAATAAGCTTGATCCACCCGGTTTTTCATTTGACAGGATATCAGTTCGTTGCCTCTTCTTTGAGCCCATGGTTTCCATATATTTTTCTAATTTAATGGATGATTCACGTAACATTTGCGACCTTTCTCTGGTAAGAAAACATCAACTTGAATGTCAATCCTTAAACGTGATTGTAGTGCACAGCACTAGCAGCAAGCAATGAACCTTGATAAATAAAATAAGTAGAACTATTATCTAAGAAAGCAACAAAAACTCCTGGCTAGCAAGTCAAGCACATACATCATCTATAACAGTAGAGCAGGATACTATCACGCTATTAGGGGCATCAAATATACTCAAGCATGATGTTAATTTCTTAGTACAATAAGCTTGTAACTGCAAATATATTCTGCAAAAGTCAAAACTGATTTACCAGACTTACCTAGCCTTTGCAGAGGTACTTGAAACACTCTCTCGGATTTGCTTTAACTCTTCAGGGGCCACGGGTGGAGAAGGCCTAAAGTTGGAAGCTCTGAATGGAAGATCTTCCGATGCACTTCCAAGAGAAACACCAAGAGCTCTCCTCAATTCTCCTGAACGTGTATATTTCGGAGTGCCAAATGAAATGTGTTCAAGAGACAAATATTGGTGTAAGAGGGGTACATCGGGTGATGACAAAGCACCACTCCGGCTAACAGAAACAGACATTACACCATCAGCACCCATGTACAGCTCGAATTGCCAGTATATGCAGTAGTATTGCCTGTCAGCTGCACAATTGTTCCCAAAATTACAGACTTCCTATCATGAGACAAAATAAAAGAAAACCTTACCGCTCATATGTTTTAGTAGTAACCAACAGGTGTAGATACATACACAAGTGTGGACTAAGCGTACAATAAGGGTGTCGGGGCTCAGTTAGTTGCTAGGCTCCCATCCAACTTTGTGTAAACGGTTTATTATTAATATTAATAATAATAATAATAATGATAATAATAATAATAATAATAAAATAATAAATAACACTAATAATAATCCCAACTATTTGTATAGTTGTGCAGCCTGTGCTGGACCATCTGAAACAATAAAACACTCAAAATGTTTTTGAATAAGGTTTATCTATCTTTTAGAATTTTGTATTAAATTGTATTGCTCATGAACCTTTTTATTTGGTTATGGTAGCTCAAATCCCTTGTCATCTATTGGCAACTAAGATGCAGCATGATTTGAAGGTGGCCTGCTACCGATTTAAGAAATCCAGCTTCAGATGAATTAAAGCAACCCCAAGGAAGAAGGATACAACGACAAAACCTTTCTCCTACGGTCCTACCTCTACCATCTGAGATAAAAAATGCATTTTAGTTCCTTTTATAGAAGAACTAGTCACATAATGCACTGCAATGAGTCCTCCCTTGAAAAAGCTAGCAATCAAGGTGCACTTGTACTGTGTACATAATTCGAGAAAACACCGACAGTCCCCAGTAGCATTAACACAATCAAAGCCATAAATAACGAAAAATTCCTTAACAAAAAGATATAAATAACGAATAAATTCCTTAAAACAACTTGATTTAGTCTAGATTCTCCAGAATGAGATGGCAACCCAGTAAATAATCAAACTTGGCTAGGAAAACCATTGGTATTACTTCAATTTCGGAAAAACACAAACTTGATTTCAATGAAAAACCAAAAAGGCAGAACCACAAAATCCAATTACCAACTGGTTGTCTTATTAATCATGTATAACCTCACTCGCATCATCCATTGTTAAGCCCGATACCCAATAACCACAGTGTAGCACCAAGAAAAACCCTCCCGCCACCCCGTTTGACACCAAAACTGACCCTCATGCCGCCCCGTCTATCTAATTGATATATGAAACTAATGCTTCTTTACAAAGTATCAAAATTCCCCAAAATGAATTCAAACAGCATAAACTGCACAATGTAACTAAAAGCAAGTCATAAATTCAAAATTAAATAACTAATTCACCATGTTTCCCCAAAATTATCCTCCACCCAACCCTAAATAAGCAAAAGCATCAACAAAAACAAGTGATCACAGGAAGATAGGTAATAACGACCAAAACGAGCTATGACGATCAACAACATTCAAATTCCAGAATAAAATAGGCAAATTAGAATTTGAATTGAATAGAAATATTGAGAAATTAGGGTTAGATCTTTACGTACGTATGCTGAACTAAGGATGATCCTGCAGAGGAGAGAGAAAATTGTGAGACCGTAAAAACCGAGAATAATAGAAATTCTTAATTTTTTTTTGGAAGGATAGAAATTCTTAATTCTGGAAGCCTGAAGGGATTAATTCACGGGCCAGCGGATTTTCTTCCTCGTCCGCTTTCTTTTCTTCTTCTTTATTTTAACCCCTTTTGTTTCACACTCCCGAAAAAGTATTATTGCGGGATATTGTAAAATTCCAATCGCTAACTGCTACAGCCAGCTCTGGCTGTACCCAAAAACGACGTGCTCATATTGTTTGTTTATTTTTGTCGATTGTTTGTTCATTTTTATTGTACTGTTTGTTCATTCTTATTGTACTGTTTGTTCTTTCTTGTTGTACTGTTTGTTCTTTCTTGTTGTTTTTTAAATTCATCATCAAATTTTCATAATTGTTGTATTTTTTGTTCTTTCTTCTGGAATTTTATGTTCTTTTTAATATTTGTTCCGGTGTTGTAAAGATGGAAACAATGGGCTTCGAATGAAGGCCCCTTTTGTATGTGTTGAAGATCTTGCTTGTTTGAATGAGTGGAGTCCGAATTCACCTGCACAAGAGCAAAGTCACTAGCCTCGGGGGTGTTTCCGAGGAAAGCCCCTCCGATGCCTAAGTAAGAACGATGCTCGGATTCTAGAGAGAAGTTCTCTAGAAGAGTAGTCTTAAGGCGGTAAATTGGACGTACCTTGAGGTGTGAGCCTTGACGGCCTATTTATAGTGTTTGCATAATAAATGCCCATAGGTCATTTATTGCTATTGGGCCTTGGGCCTTAATGGATGGCTGAATAGCCACTGGTAGGTTCGATGTTGTTGTTTAGAGCCATTGGGCTTTGGACTTAGTGGCCCAATTGAGAGTCAATTGGGAGCCCAAACAACATGCCCCCCAGACCCGGTCCATTTAGAATTAAATGGGTGGGTTTCCAGCTGTCAGAAGTCCGAAAGTTCCCTCTCTTTTTTGAAAAGGGATGATTTGCATTGATGACAAGTGTTGGGAGTTGTATTGTGTCGTGGAGATCGTGGGTTGAGGAAGTTGATGCGCCCCTTTTCTTTTCTATAAATACGGGGTGCATTGCTCTTTTCGAACTTTTTACTCCTTCTTTCAAACCCATTCTCTCTCTAAATTCCGGCGATCGCAGTGCAATTTGTTTCTTCAGATCTACGAAATTCGGCCAACTTTAGACTTCGGGAACTTGTGTTGTTCGTTTTATCGGCGAATTCCGCTTCGGAAAAAGGTAATTTATTTCTGAATTCTCCTTTTTTCTTCGTTTTTCCTTCTACCCCTCAATCTCAACCCTAGACCGAGAATTCGCGGCCATGGCAAAGAATAGGGGCAAGAGCAAGTTCGTCGTTGGCTCCTCTAGTGAGAGGGAGAACGTGCCTTCGGGAAGGTTACCGAAAACTTCGAGGGGTCGGCCTTCGGAGAGGCCAGTGGAGAGGCGTTCGACTGGTTGGGATGCTTCAAAAGATGATGTTGTTGGCGGGTCTAGCGTGTCTGAACGCGCAACTTCTGGTAAGAAAGCTGGCTCTTCGGGTGTGCGCCGCTCTTACCCTGAGTTTCCAGTTCATTGGACTGAAGCTGATCCGCAGGGCAAGTATGCCCCGATTCTGCATGAGACCACTAAGATCGATGGTCCCTTGGAAAAATCGGTCAGTGGTGACTGGTTGGTGGAGGCGAAGCTGGGGCATTACCATCGGAGGGCCGAAGAGTTATACGGAATCCAGCACGCCTTGGGGTACTGGTGCGAGCTTCCCGACCAGGAGCGTCCTCGGGTGACTCATCCGCCGAGGGGGTTCATCTCTGTGTATACTCATCATTTGGAGAACGGTCTCCGCTTTCCTTTGGATCCCTTCGTTTCCGAGCTCCTGGTGTCGTACAACATCAGTTTGGCCCAGCTTACCCCCAAATCTATGAGGCACATCATCGGATTTAGATGGGTGTGCGATTTTATTAACTTTCCATGCTCTGTTGCCGTGTTTCGGGATCTGCACGATCTGTCTTTCAACCACGCTTCCAAGGGGGATGGGTATGGTTGGTGGACCATCATCAACAAAAGATCCCGAAGGAAGGGGGAGCCGAACTACATTACGGCCTACCCTTACCTCAGCTCTGATCATAATTGGAAGACGGAGTGGTTGTTCGTTCGTGTGCCGACAGATCCGAAGCATCCACATTTTTACCGCCCTCCGAAGTGGTTTGTGACTCCTGATCCTGATATGCGAAGCGTGGCTGCTCCGGATCGGAACCATCACCACTACGTGGATCTCCTCCAGTGGTTTTTGGCTCGGGAGGACAACTACAAACTGCCGTCCAACTGGCTCCCGAACCTCAACTATATCTTGCGGGAGGACATTCTTGCTGTTGCCGGTCTCAGCAGGATTTTTGACAGGGGTAGGTGTCTTTCGGCTGGGACCGTGCTTTAGTAAGTTTGTCCTCCTCCTTTTTGTCTCGTTTTATTGACTTTGTTTTGTGCTTTGTTTCTGCAGAGTACGGCTTTAGCTGCGTTGATCCTGTGGTCTTGGGTATTTCTTTGGATCTGAAGACCATTCACGACTCGGCCCCTGATTACAAGTTCGGGAAGGAGAATCCTCGTAATCCTCGCTTGAAGGATTACGTGCTGTCTCCGTCGGGTGTCGCTCGGATATCTGAAGTTCGAGCTGATCCGTGGGATTCTGCCTCTTCTCCCGAAGCTGTTCCAGTGAAAGTCGTACTCCCTGATTTGAGGACAACCTCGGATCCGGTGAGTGTTTCTATATCTCGAAGTCTTTTTTTTGTCTTTCTTTCTGGTTGGCCGTCGGCTAACGTCTTGGTCCTGGACCATCTTTTTAGGGTCCTGGGACTGACGTTGTGCCGCGTGCCGTTCCTTCGGTTTCATCTCCGGCTCGGATAGATATCTCTTTATCTAGGAACCGGGTACTTCGCGATTTTTCTTTATTCCTTCCTTTGTCTTCTTTTACATTTATTGACCCTTGGTTTCCTCTGTTTAGGATCAGCGCAAAAGGAAGGGCAGCACTCTTTTGAGGCCTTCTGCGCATCCGAAGAAGGCGAAAGCTTCTCAGTCTTCGGAGAAGGTATTTGTTCTGACTTAGAGCTTTTTGTGGTCCGTTCTCTCTTTTTCTGAAACTGACCTTTGAGCGTTTGCCCTGTAGGAAGCGGTTTCGGAAGTCATGCCTCCTCCCAAAAATCTCCTTCACTTCATGCCCTTGCCAGGGCAGAAGTTGAAGAGTGTGGTGGTTGCGGAACCGCCTCCCGTGGACCAACCGTTGGCTGAGGAAGATACCATCCCCTCTCCGCTGAAGCCGTCTGCTGCTTTAGGGATCGAGATCCAGGATATAACCAAGGTGATGGAGGCAATTGAAGCCGACCTTGTTCCTGGCTCGGATGTCCCTATTGTGGCCGAGCAGAAGGAAGAATCTGCTGACGTTTCTCTCGAAAGGGAGAAAGGTCCAGATAAGGAGATGGTGGATCTCACCGAAGCTCACATAGAGGTTCCCGAAGCTGAGAAGGAGGTCCCTTCTGCTGAGGAGGAGCAACCCGAGCAGGGTCTGGCGAGGAAGAGGCGCCACTCGACCTTGGGCTCTACTTCGACCTCGGCCCTGGATAGACTGATCCACGCTGACCCTTGCTCGGATGTTCCGCTGAAACGGATCCCCGAGGAGGTAAGGGAGGCGATGGCTCGCTATGCTAGAGCTCCGGTTTTGGGGGAGAACCCCATGGCTCACGTGGGATCTTTGGTGGGTCCCGAAGCTGCACGGGAGAATCTTCTTCGGGCCAACCCGCAGTGGAGGGTTCCTGGAGCTGAGGAGAGGAACTCAGCTATGATGGCCCAATATTATCTGAATGAGGTAAGTGTTGGAAATTTTGTTTTGAGTTCCGTTTTTGGTTTGTTGTTTTCTTCTTTCCTCATTTTTTCTCGTCTTTTCTTCTTTCCCAGGCTGTTTTCTGGTCCTCGTTCGCTTCCGAGTGTAGCTCGGTTGAGGAGAGGCAACTGAGGAGGTATCAGGAGGCTTATGCTCGTGATATCCCTGTCTTGGACCAGAAGGCTGGGCAGCTCATGGCCGAGATGGTGGAGATCAAGCAACTGTACCTTCAGTACAGTCGTGAGGCTAGGGAAGCGGCGGAACAGATCGGGGCCGAAGTTGGGAAGCTCACTTTCCAGGTTGAAGAGGATGCTGAAAAGATAGCTTCCTTCGACAGGGAGAGGAGAGAAATGGCTGCCAAGTTTGCGAGCGAACTTGAAGAAAAAGACAGTCTTCTCAAGGAGATGACGTCTAAATTTGAGGCGGCCATTAAGCAGAGCCAGGAAGCGGAGGCGAGGCTTCAGCAGTTTATCAAGCACCGGGAGATTGTTCAGAATCAAGCTGACAAGGTGCCCGTTCTCCAGCTGAAGATCCGAGAGAAGGATGCTGCCATTCGGAAGTTGGAGCAAGAGAGAGTTGACCTCTACACTGCTGATCAGTGTAGGGAGCAATACTGGAATGGCATCCTGGGTGCTCGGCGGATGTTCGCGAAGCATATGCCTCATTTCCCTTGGAATGAGAAGGTTCCGCTCTGGATGAGGGCCCAGGATCACTTGGTGGAGTGCCAGGCCGATCGAGACGAAGCTGAAGCTGAACGCCAAGCTGCTCTTGCAGAGGCTCGGGCCCAGAAGGCGGCTTCCGAAGGTGATACTACTGCTGGGGGTTCTTCGAAGGATGCTCCTCTGGGGGATGCTCCTGAGACTCCCAAGAGTTAGGGATTCGGGCAGTCGTCTTCTTCAGAGTCGGTCGGTTCCAGTTGAGGACTTCCGAACATGTGCTTGCCTTTCCCCCTTTTGCCTCGGCGCTGCGTTGTACTCATTTCTTATTGTTTTCTTTAGTACTTCGGTAGGCCGGTATTGTCTGTTGATGGCTGCCGATTTTAACTGTTTCATTTTGTTTTCAATTTTTGAGGTTTTCAATGTATTTGTACTCCCCCCAAATATTGAATAAAAAATGAATGTTTGTTACTTGGCTGCTTCTTTTCAACTTGTTCTTTCGCAATTTTAGGTCTTTAAATCCGTAGATTTCTCGAGCTCCTCTTTCTGTAGACTTGCTAAAAACCTTTTGATCTTGCGAGCTCTTTGAATCCGTAGATCTGTTAAGAGACTTTTTAACTTTTGCGAGTTCTTCAAATCCGTAGATCTGCTAAGAGACTCTTTGATTTTGTGAGTTCTTCAAATCCGTAGATCTGCTAAGAGACTATTTGATTTTGTGAGTTCTTCAAATCCGTAGATCTGCTAAGAGACTCTTTGATTTTGTGAGTTCTTCAAATCCGTAGATCTGCTAAGAGACTCTTTAGTTTTGCGAGTTCTTCAAATCCGTAGATCTGCTAAGAGACTCTTTAGTTTCCAGACTCTTCAAATCCGTCGATCTGCTCAGAGGTTTGGATTGTTCTTCCGATCTCTTGTGGTTCGGAAACCTGGGCAAGAGATCGCTAGTCTGCCTCTTAGTTATGTCTTCGGCGATCCGTGGATCTGAGCCGGAGTTTTATAACTTGATTCGAGCGACTGTTTGTTGCGAACAAATTTTATTAGGGTACCGCGAATCCGAGGATTCTGGACGATTCCCTGAAGTGTATGATTTGGTCATTTCTTGCATTTTATCAAGGAATGGGCAAAGTCAATCCTGTTTTTAGTCTCGGATTGATCAGATCCGAGGCTGCATGTATATATAAAGGGACAATAAATATAGAGATAAGTTTAATGAAACTCATGGTGCCAATGGCTTTCCTCTTCTCATTAAACAACTTACTTGGTTTACAGACAGAGATCATACAAAATATTTCTTGAGAACATCGGTATTCCAATGGTTCTTCAAAATTGTTCCATCTAACTGTTTCAGCATAAACGTGCCTGGCCTTTTTTCGGAATGGATGATGTATGGTCCTTCCCAAGTGGCTGAGAGTTTGCCATGGATCCGTCCTTTCTGAACCGAGGCGGCGTTTCTGAGTACTAGATCACCGACTTTTAGGGGTCTGGCGTTGACTCTTCGGTTGTAATGCTTGTTGACCCTCTGCAGATAGGCTGCGTTGAGTGTCCTTGCATCGTTCCGAGCTTCGTCCAGTAGATCGAGAGCTTCGGATAGAAGTTGGTTGTTGCTTTCTCCTTGGAGCCCATCATACCTGTTGTATGCCTGGATCCTCAGGCTTTCTGTTCCGATTTCCACAGGAATTACAGCTTCGGATCCGTATACAAGGTGGAACGGTGTTTGCCCGGTAGCTTCTTTCTCAGTGGTCCGAAGGGACCATAGCGTTCCGGGTAGCTCTTCTAACCATTTGTTTTTGTCATCCTCGACTCTTTTCTTGAGTGCATTGAGGATGAGTTTGTTAGCAGCTTCGGCTTGCCCGTTGCTTTGTGGGTGACAGACTGCCGAGTACGCTAGGTGTATGCCGAACTGTTTGCACCACTTTTGCAACGGGGTGTTGTCGAACTGTTTCCCGTGGTCGAAGACCATCAGTCTTGGTATGCCGAACCTTGTGATGATGCTCCGCCATATGAACTTGCGGACCTGAGGTTCGGTGATGGAGGAGACAGCTTCGGCTTCGATCCATTTGCTAAAATAGTCGACTCCTACAATCAACCACTTCTTCTGGTTCGTCGCTGAGGGGAAGGGACCAATGATGTCTAACCCCCACTGTGCGAATGGTAAGGGATACAGTGTTGATTGTAGGGTTTGAGCTGGTTGATGGATGGCTGGTGCGAACTTTTGGCATTTCTCGCATTTCCTTGCCATCTGCTTTGCCTCGGAAACCATAGTGGGCCACCAGTACCCAGCCCGAAGGGCTTTATGTGCCAATGTCCTACCTCCAATGTGGTTTCCGCATATCCCGAGGTGGATTTCCCTTAGGATGTAGTCAGCGTCTGTTGGACCCACACATTTTAGCAGCGGAGCAGAGAATGATTTCCTCATGAGCTCTCCTTCGGCGCTGATGATGAACCATTTGTTGAATCTTTTCAGTTTTCTCGCTTGCAGCTTATCTTCGGGAAGTTCTCCCCTTTCTTTGTATGCAACTACTGCGTCCATCCAGCTAGGTTCGGTACGTAAGCTGCATACTGTGGTGGGTAGCAAGTCGATGCTTCTCTCTTGGTGAACTTCCACGTGGACCGACCTGTTTAGGTCGATGAGTGTTGAGCTTGCGAGTTTTGACAGTGCGTCTGCTTGCGTGTTTCGTCCTCGGGGGATGAGGATGACTTCAAAGGATCTTAACTTTGACGTTAAGGATTTAATTTTTGCTAAATAGGCTGTCATGCTGGGCCATTTGGCCTCATACTCCCCTCGGATCTGGTTGGCTACAAGCTGGGAATCAGTTTTGAGGCAAACATGTTCGGCCTCCAGGGATAAACAAAGCTCTATCCCTGCGATTGCGGCCTCATATTCGGCCTCGTTGTTGGTTGCTTTGAAGCCGAACTTCAATGCATACTCTATGCTTTTCCCCGTCGGGGGGATCAGTACAACTCCTGCTCCTGAGCCGTTTATTGTGGAAGATCCGTCAGTGAAGACCTCCCAAGTGCTTTTCGTATCATCCAGCATTTCCTGGTATGAGCACTCGGCCAAGAAGTCTGCCAATGCTTGTGCTTTGATTGCTGTCCTCGGCTGATATTTGATGCCGAACTCTGATAGTTCGAAGGCCCAGGCAGCCAATCTTCCTGACCTCTCTATTTTGTCGAGTACTTTTTCGAGCGGTTGGTCAGTTAGCACTGTGATCTGGTGGGAGTCGAAGTATGGCCTCAGTTTTCGTGCAGCTACCACTACTGCATATGCGACTTTCTCGACGAGTGGGTACCGGGTTTCGGCCCCTGTGAGTGTTCGGCTGGTGAAGTAGATTGGCTGTTGCTTCTTTTCTTCTTCCCGAAGAAGCACTGCGCTGACGGTTCCAGGGCTAACTGCGACATATAGGTACAGGGTTTCCCCCTCCTTTGGTCTGGCCAGTGTCGGCAGTTGAGCTAGGTGGGCTCTGAGTTGCTGAAAAGCTTCTTTTTGCTCCTGTTCCCATATCAGTTCGGGATCCACTTTCCTCGGGACCCCCTTTTTCTTGACTGGTTCTGCTTCTCCTCCGGGGAGGTTCTTTGGTTTCAGTGCTTTGAAGAAGGGGGCTCCCTTGTCCGAGGCTTTTGATATGAACCTTGTTAGTGCGGCTAACCTGCCGGTTAGCCTCTGCACATCTCTCTTGGTCTTCGGCTCGGGTAAATCCAATGCCGCTTGGACTTTGTCTGGGTTCGCATCAATTCCTCTTTCGCTCACCATGAATCCGAGGAATTTCCCTGACTTCACCCCGAAGACGCATTTTTTTGGGTTCAGCTTCATGCTGTATTTCCTCAGATTTCCGAAGGTCTCTGCCAAGTCTTTGACGTGGTCTTCCTCCTTGATGCTTTTTACGATGGAGTCATCCACATAGACCTCCACATTCCTCCCTTTCTGGTCGGCGAAGACGTGATCAACTAGCCTCTGGTAGGTGGCTCCGGCATTTTTCAAGCCGAAAGGCATCATTTTGTAGTTGAACACTCCTGCGCTTGTGATGAACGCTGTCTTTGCTCTGTCATCGGGGTGCATGAATACTTGGTGGTAGCCTGAAAAGGCATCCATGAAGCTGAGCAGTGCATGGCCGCTGGTGGAGTCAACCAATTAATCTATCCTTGGCAGGGGATAGCAGTCTTTGGGGCAGGCTCGGTTCAGGTCTGTGAAATCCACGCACATTCGCCAGGAGCCATTCGCTTTTTTGACCATCACCACGTTGGCCAGCCATTTCGGATACATGCATGGTTCAATGAATCCGGCCTCCTGCAACTTTTTCACCTCCTCGGCGATGGCTTTGTTTTTCTCCGAGGAGTAGTTCCTCTTTTTTTGCTTGACTGGCCGAGCTTCAGCGTTGACGTCCAGCTTGTGACAAATCAGCTTCGGATTTATCCCTGGCATATCTGCTGCTGACCATGCAAAGATGTCTTTATGATCCCTGAGTAATCGGATCAAATCGATTCGGAGCCCCGAGCTTAGGCCCTTGCCTATTCGGACGCTCCTGTCTGAATCCTCTTCGAGGAAGATATCCTCCATTTCTTGATCTGGTTCGGGAGATAGGGTTTCGGGGCGGGCATCAACTTCTGCGGGAGACAAGCTGCTCGTGCTTGCTCTTCTCCTTTTTTCCTCGCTTTCCTCTCCCGTAGCTCCTTTTTCTTCCTCGGGGCCGTCCCCTAGTTTGGGCTTTCGGACAGCAGTGTGGCAGGTTCTTCTCGCCACTTCTTGATCACCTCTGATTCGTTCGGCGAATCCTGCATCCGAGACGTATATCATCAGCTGGTGGTATGTGGAGGGGACTGCTTGCATCTTGTGAATCATGGTTCTCCCCATGATTACGTTGTATACGGAGTCGCAGTCCATCACCAAAAATTCGTCCCGAAGGGTTTTTGCTGCCTGGCCTTCGCCCACTGTGACTGGCAGGGTGATCTTTCCTCGAGGGATAGCTGCGGATCCGTTGAATCCGATCAGAGGATAACTGACTTTCGTCAGTGCTTCCTCTGGCTCTTCGAGGATCAGCTGCTCGAAGCAGTTTCTGAAGATGATATTGACGGCACTTCCTCCGTCGACTAACACTCGATGTACGTTGTGGTTGTTGAGGTCCATGGAAATGACCAGAGGATCGTCATGTTTGTACTGGACTCCGAAGCAATCATCAGCAGTGAAGGTCATGTTCGGGGGGTGTGGCTGGTTGTCTCCCACCGCGCTGAAGTTGACCCGATGGGAGAGGGCTCTTAGGTGTTTCTTGCTGGCCTGGCCAGACTTCTGCCCCCCGAACACCACCAGGATGTCGTTTTTCTTATGTCCTGTTGCTTCGTAGACCCTCTTCTGGGGTTGCTCATGTTGTTTGCCACTGGCGGCCTTTTCTTTTTCCTCCCTTCGGTCTAACAAGTACTGTTTCAGGTAGCCTCGGCGAACGAGGTCCTCAATGTTGTCTTTCAGTGAGTTGCATTCTTCGGTGTGGTGACCGAAGTCATCATGGAACTCGCACCACTTGTTCTTGTTTCTCCGAGCTGGGTTGGACTTGAGCTTCCCCGGTAGTTTCCACTTTTCATCATTTCTGTTGAGGCTAAATATCTCTTTTCGGAGCAGAGCTAGTGGAGTGTAGTTGGTGTATTTGGGTTGAAGTTCACCCCTTCTCCCGTCTTTCTTCGGGCTCATCTCTCTAGCTCCTACTTTCTCTTTCCCCTTCCTTGAGCTGCCCTCGGGCTTGCTCTGGGTATTCTTTGTGTCTCTCGGATCCGACGATCCTTTCAATCTTGCAGCGGCCTTGTTGAACTCTTCGGTTCTGATGAACGCATCAGCCATTTGGAGCACGTCAGCTATTCTGGAGGGGTTCTTCATTGAGAGTTCGTCACGGAACTTCCCTTCCTGGAGCGCGTGCTTCAAGGCGAAGATGGCCACGTCTGGCTGCAAGTTTGGTATGTTTGTTGATTCTTTCATGAATCTGGCCATGAATTCTCTCAGACTTTCGTCTCTTTCTTGTTGGATTGAGGTCAGTTCTGCTGTGGTTCGCTCGGGGCGATTGTTGCTCACGAACTGTGTGCAGAATCTCTTTTTCAGCTTTTTCCAGCTCTTGATCGATCCCTTCGGCAGCGATCTAAACCACTCTCCCGCCACTCCGGTTAGCGTGGTTGGGAAATATTTACACCAACATGCTTCGGAGTAGGGACTCAAGAACATTTGCTGCTCGTAGGAGATGACATGATCCCTCGGATCTGTGATTCCGCTGTAGGTTAGTTGCGCTGGCAGTCTTACCTTCGGTATTTCTTCCATGATCAGCTCGTCCGAGAAAGGGGATGACGTGGGAGTCATGATTCTTTTCCCGAGTCTAGCCCTGATGCCTTCGTTTGCCGAGGTTCTGTGATTAGAACGTTCAGGCGTACGATGGGGGCTAGGGGTTCGATCATGCCTCCTGTCTCTTCTTCTCTCTCGGCTACTGACCTCGGGTCGTTCGCCAGATCTGCTCGACTCACCTACCCCGAGTCTCGTATGGATCGAAGGTCTTAACCTTGAGTGGACCGAGGGCCTCAACCTGCTGAGCACCGAGCTTCGGATCCGAGTGTTACGAGTAGTTGATTCGCTTTGGAGAGCTGTTGGAGTAGGCGATGGTCTCGCAAACCAATCTGGTTGCTGTTGTGCCCTTTTTTGGGTGTCCCACGTGCTTTCCATCCACCTCGACGTCAAGTGTGTACCTGTCAAGGGAAGGAGTTCTCGTTCGGGTCTGGACACTTCCGCACTGGGTGGCTCGTTCAGCCTTCGCCTGGTCCTCCTCTCTTCTCTGCGGTCATTTGCCAGTCCTTGCTGCTTCTCATTGAAGAGGAAGTTTTGCATGATGGTCATGGCCGCAGTGAGCTCTTCCCTAGTTGGAATCGGAGGTCCTGCATTTGTGGCGGTCGTAGCTCTGCTTGGCTGTGACCTCGCCATCGATTGAGGGTGCCCCTCTTGGTCAGATTCTGAATCTGACCGCACCATCATATCGTCGTCATTGTTGTTAACAACATCATTCACCATTATCGCGGAAAGAGGTGATTGATGTCTTTCAAAGGCTTTGAAGTGTTCTTCCCCACAGACGGCGCCAAATTGTTCCGGTGTTGTAAAGATGGAAACAATGGGCTTCGAATGAAGGCCCCTTTTGTATGTGTTGAAGATCTTGCTTGTTTGAATGAGTGGAGTCCGAATTCACCTGCACAAGAGCAAAGTCACTAGCCTCGGGGGTGTTTCCGAGGAAAGCCCCTCCGATGCCTAAGTAAGAACGATGCTCGGATTCTAGAGAGAAGTTCTCTAGAAGAGTAGTCTTAAGGCGGTAAATTGGACGTACCTTGAGGTGTGAGCCTTGGCGGCCTATTTATAGTGTTTGCATAATAAATGCCCATAGGTCATTTATTGCTATTGGGCCTTGGGCCTTAATGGATGGCTGAATAGCCACTGGTAGGTTCGATGTTGTTGTTTAGAGCCATTGGGCTTTGGACTTAGTGGCCCAATTGAGAGTCAATTGGGAGCCCAAACAATATTGTTTGTTCTTTCTTGTTTATTTGTTTGTTTATAATAATCATATGGTTAATGTTCATAATTAAACTCTTCATTAATCTTTTATTCTTTCTTTTTGTATTGTTTGTTCTTTCTTGTTGTACTGTTTGTTATTTCTTGTTGTTTTTTAAATTCATTCATCAAACTTATTGTTGTATTGTTTGTTCTTTTATGTTGGCTTTAAAATTCATCATTAAATTGTTTATAATTGTTGTATTGTTTGTTATTTTTTCTGAAATTTTATGTTCTTTTTTATATTGTCTGTTCTTTTTTGTTGAATTATTTGTTCTTTCTTATTTATTTGTTTGTTCACAATAAATATATGGTTAATGTTCATAATGAAATTGTTCACTTCATTGTTATTTTATGTTTTTACAAGCGCCTATATTGTTTATTTCCAAATAAATAAATAAATGTTCATTTCCAAAATAGTAAATGTTCATTCTAAATAAACAAATAAATGTTCATTTCCGAAATAGTAAATGTTCATTTCTGTAGTTTATTTCCAAATAAATAAATAAATGTTCATTTCCAAAATAGTAAATGTTCATTCCAAATAAATAAATAAATGTTCATTTCCGAAATAGTAAATGTTCATTTTTGTACCAGTATTTGTTCTTTCTTGTTGTATTGTTTGTTCTTTCATGTTGGCTTTAAAATTCATCATAAAATTGTTCATAATTGTTGTATTGGTTGTTCTTTTTTCTGGAATTTTATGTTCTTTTTTATATTGTTTGTTCTTTTTTGTTGAATTATTTGTTCTTTCTTGTTTATTTGTTTGTTCACAATAAATATATGGTTAATGTTCATAATGAAATTGTTCACTTCATTGGTCTTTTATGTTTTTACAAGCGCCTATATTGTTTATTTCCAAATAAATAAATAAATGTTCATTTCCAAAATAGTAAATATTCATTCCAAATAAATAAATAAATGTTCATTTCCGAAATAGTAAATGTTCATTTTTGTAGTTTATTTCCAAATAAATAAATAAATGTTCATTTCCAAAATAGTAAATATTCATTCCAAATAAATAAATAAATGTTCATTTCCGAAATAGTAAATGTTCATTTTTGTACCAGTATATTAATGTTCATTTTAAACAATACAAAACGACATCGTTTTGGATGGGGCTACAGCCAGCTTTGGCTGTACCCGGGTATAGCCAAAAATTTGCGGTAAAATTCTATCTTAATAAATACTACTCCCTCCGTTTCTTTTTGTTGTATCCGTTTCCTTTTTGGGCGTTTCATAATGTTGTATCCACTTAGAATCTATTTTATTTTTGGACATACATTTTATCCTAAAATACCCTTACATTTTTATCTAATTACCAAAATACCTAAAGATTCTACCCATATTCCCACCTAATTTTCCCCACCCATAATATTTAATCAATTTATTTTCCCAAAAATAATTATTTAATTCATATTACCTTCCCATCACTTTCACTCTCTCTCATCCCTCATATTTTCACTCTCTCTCTCTCCTGATTTCACGTCCCTCCCCTCCCTCTTCTGATTTCATTTTCTCTCTCCTCCCTCAATCTCCTCCCTCAATTTTTTCACTCTTTCTCCTACCTCAATCTCCTCCCTCAATTTTTTCACTCTCTCTCCTCCCAAAACCTCTCCGCCGCAACCACCACCACCACACCTCCGCCGCCTTTGTGCCTCCACCACCATCTCTGGAAAAAAAACTCTATATTAAAGTTTTAGATGGTGAAATTCGACCATAAAAATTCTAGATCTAGAGTTTTCATGGTCGAATTTGACCTCTAAATCTTCAAAATCTTGGATTCATGGTAAAATTGTTGATTTTTATTTTATTTTGTTGATTTTTTAGGTTCGAATTTGGGTTCGAGTTTTGGGTTTTTTGGGTTTGAATTTCTGGGTTTGAATTTCTGGGTTTGAATTTTTGGGTTCGCGTTCTTGTGTTTTGGGTTCGAATTCTCGAATTTCTGGGTTCGAATTGTTGATTTTTTTGTTCGATTTTGATTGGATTTTTGTTGGTTTTTGGGTTGATATTTTTGTTGATTTTCCGGGTTGATTTTTCGAATTTTCTGGGTTGAGTTTTCGATTTTTTCTAGGTTTTTGTTCTTGAGTTTTCGAATTTTCTGGGTTTTTGTTCTTGAGTTTTTGATTTTTTGTTGATATTTTTGTTCGAATTTCTGGGTTTTTGTTCTTGAGTTTTCGAATTTTCTGGGTTTTTGTTCTTGAGTTTTTGATTTTTTGTTGATATTTTTGTTCGAATTTCTGGGTTGAGTTATGTTGATTTTTCTGGGTTGATTTTTCTTGATTTTCTGGGTTGATTTTTCTTGATTTTTGTTCGAATTGATTTTCTGGGTTGATTTTTCTTGATTTTCTGGGTTGATTTTTTGTTGATATTTTTTTTGTTGATTTTTGTTCGAATTTTCTTGATTTTTTTTTGTTGATTTTTGTTCGAATTTTCTTGATTTTTTTTTGTTGATTTTTGTTCGAAATTTCTGGGTCGATATTTTGTTCATATTTTAGTTCGAATTTTCCGGTATATAAATCCTTTGAGTAAATCTGATTTGTTTTAATGATAATAATAAATATCTCCATTGTTTTCTCTCTCCTTCTTTTATTTCAATCACTTACACACAATCATTTCTCTTACACCCAATCATTACACTTATACTCATACAAACCAATATTCTATTTTTCTTAAAAACCCAACTTGATTCCATATGGATACAACATTTAGAAATGGAGGGAGTACTCCCAAGTCTCTTTTTGTTCTTTACGTTTTCCTATTTGGATATTTCAAAATGTTCTTTACATTTCCTATTTGGATATTAAAATTTATATCCAATTATTATTTAAACCAATTAAATTCATTGGGTCATTTAATTTCTCACATTTTTTCATCGGGACATTAAATTTTTCTCATTTCCCAATATCAAAATTTTGATAAAAGTGAAAACATTATAACGTAATTTGGATTATACACCCGGGTGCACAGTGCTCATGGTGCACCCTGTTGAACATTTATTGAAAATCTAATGAACATTGAGAATGATTTCAATGTACATGTACTAGTGAAATATTTAAACTATATGTTCTATGGATTTGAACTATATGTTCATTGGCTATATGTTCTTTGGGTATGAACAATATGTTCTTCGTATTTGAACTATATGTTAATTTAAAAATAGGGTGCACAGTGAGCATTGTGCACCCGGGTGCATAAACCATATTTTGACATTATAAATAAACGTAATTTATCTTGTTTAAATAAAAAAAATTGAGGAATCTCGATGCAAATTAATTAATCGTTAAAACGAGTGAAAAATACCAAACGTAAAGAACAAAAAGAGACGGAGGGAGTACAACATTATTGTTGTACAATACTAGTGTATGCCCGTGCTAATGCACGGGATGTATAAAATATAAGATTGTTAATTAACTAAATTTTATAGAAAAGGGAAGGATTAATAATAACAGTTTGCATCTATCAAAAGTAACCATGTTTTGCTAGTGTTTTGATATTTAATTTTTTTTTAAAAACTTTCTAACTCTTCATGTAACAAAAAATGTGTATTTTATCGGAGAATGGTGTTTAGAAATTCCCGTGATAAGTGTACGAATCCCCTATCAATTTATCATTTTTGGAACCTATACATTCTTAAAAATGAGAAAACATTGCAAAGATGAATATAGATGAGAGCCGCGTTATATCATACATTGATAGTTCTATCCTAGTGCAGTGGTGTTAATTAAAAATAATGGTACACATTAACATTAAATAAATAACCGAAGAAAAGCCCAAATACAAAATGTGTCAAACTAAACTCTACATGGGTATATCTTAGATATTCTCACAATATCCATCATTCCATTGGAACTAATAACCATACTCTTTAGTAGTAGGTATGAGCATTTGCGTCTCCGCAAAATAGCAACGGCCGGATCTTCATACCCTTGAACATTTAACTGCAACCTTAGACCACTGAAAAAGACCATATAAATTTGATCATCCATTGTAAGATAAACACAAGTAGTTTGATAAATGTGTTATACTTCGAGTTGAGTACATAAATTATCATAAGTCAAGCAATTACTATCTAAGTTGAGCCATCGCTGAAAATCAGAACAAACAATTAATAGTGAGAAAGAAGTAAATAAACATGAAATGATTACCTCGAAGTAACCCAACTCAAGAATAACTTAATCTTCTCATTTGACATATATATATGTAACCATCTAAGCATATTCTATCGTGTGACTAAATATGACATGATAAAATATCAAATAAACACATTTCGGAAAAAGGTATACGCGCGGGGTAGTTCAAAGACAAATCACGTTCTTCAGAATCATTAGATATCATGGCCAAATCTTTATGTTTTCAAGTTGGATATAAGTATCTCATGAAACCTTTCCTTTTCACATGTACTTCTATTATGCAAGAGACACACAATAACCATGCAATATTCAAGGAAAAATGGCGCCCAAAATTGTCGCTCGACCTTTTTCATGTGGGTCATGTACTAAAGTTTTTATGAGATAATAATTGTCCATACTAAAGGATCTGGAAGATTGAATCAAGATTAAGAAATATGATTCTTAAATAAAGTGAACAAAATAAAGAAACCTGTAAAGAAAGAAAACAATTAAGATTCATATAATGAACATAAAAGTCCTCCTTACTTGATTCGATTTCTTGTTGTTTGCTCATATTGAAGCACTCCCTTCTGCAGGGTCCTGATTCAAATAAAAAAAAAATTAACACAACAAAATATTGAATCGACATTAAAGAAATAGGTTGTACACTGGTTTAGAGAACCTGATTGATCGAGGGTGTTGGTGGCAAACAGAAAATAACTCAGACGTTCCACCCTACTCCATTAGAAATACTTCAAAATGTTCAAAAAGAAGATTTTAAGGTCGGATTTCAGAGAAGCGTATGACCACTTACGGGGTTGTATGAAAGATGGAAGTCAACCATAAACTAAATACAATCAAACTCTGAAACAAAACCAACAAATATAACTTATATTAATCAAATATCACATGTGAACATCAAAGCTTAACCGTTTTAGACAAACGTATAAACTAAATACAATCAAACTCTGAAACAAAACCAACATATATAACTTATATTAATCAAATATCACATGTGAACATCAAAGCTTAACCGTTTTAGAAAAACGTATGTGCATAGACATTAAGGAAAGAATTTCGCTGCCGTAGATGGTGACCGAGAAGAGGAACATCCCTTGACACTTGAATTATATAATTACTCGAAGATTGAAAAAAAAAGGAAGGAAAAACACACAATCAAACTATTATATTTTTTGAAAATAATAACCAAACTCTTTGTGGTATGTATCCAGGTACAATATATTGTATAAAAGTTTGACGCGGAGGGAAATTTTGGTTATTTCTTTCCATACAAAAACTATGAAACTTATGCCTGCAATACTTCAAAGTCTTAACACCACCATTATCGTTATCATCATCGTTCACATCGATGTTTATTCCTATGTTGAAACTATCAAAACATATCGCACAATCAGAGATATTTCCAGCATTTTCTCCACGCCTAACACACTACTGGCTTTTTTGGGCTGAGAGAGTAAGAGAAGTCAGTTTTTTTTGTTTTGTTTTTTACATGAAAATTAACCGTGTTATTTGGAGGTCATGATAAGTTATAATAAAACTGATCTATGGAGGGTTTAAAATTTGAAATTTAGGGTTGTAAATGGGTTTTTGGAGGGAGTGAATGAGAATGCTTGGATGAGATTTTGGAGGCCTTACAATAGCCACTGACATTTTTATTATTATATAGGATAGGATAAGGAATAAAGAAAGATATTATAGCACTTTACTATCAAGTGATGGTACTCAGTCGTACCTTTTCATTTCACCGGAAACATGAATTTATAGTACCGAGTGAATTATTACCCGGTGATATATCTTATCTGTAACACCCTAATAATTCCTTGCTTTTATAAAACCATTTTCCAACTTAAAATAAAGGAATTACTAAAGCATTACCGCCACCGTGATAACGGTTAAGGCTATTACCAGAATTACGCAGCGGGATTAAATGTCAACTAACTTTTAAAAACATAATTAATGAAATACTGAGGCCTCCTACAATTTGGAACCATAATGGCCCAAAACCCAAAGTATAAATAATTCAAACGTTTCAAACATAGTTAAAGTAAAGTTAAATAGTTCAAAGTACGAAAACATGCAACTCTCTCGATCATCCCAAGCCACATGATTCCGATCTACCAACCTGCTATTTTATTCTACTCCCCATCAATGCAAGTGCAAATGATAGATCATAATAGGGTCATTAAGGCAAAGGCCATGACCAAAACACACAAAGCACGTAGTCAGCAAAAGTTGAGTACTTACAAGCATAAGGTGAATGAAACTAAAACATGCATCACTCACTAAGTACTAATCAACATGCAAAAGCCATACAATAATAAACAATCAATCATGAATACAAGACTCGACTCTTGACTCACAATTCAATTAGAATAAGCTTCGAACGGGCCAAAAGAATATCCACAAAGGGAAAAAGTGATGGGAGCCAACCATACACCAAATATATAATAATAAAATCGGGCCATACCGAGTGTCGGGCCATACCGACGGAATTCCTGCGCATAATATAAATGAAACAACGTCTTGTATCATTAGTAGGAGTACGAGCTTTCCGGCAAGACTCCCCCCATTGTTCATACTCAAGGTATATAGGTATATATGTTCCAAGAGTTTTGAAGCTTGTTCTGGTTGCACTTTACGTTTATTAATATTTTATTAAAAAGGCGAACTTAAGACTCACCAACGTGCACACATACAGTTAATAAACAACAACCAAAACAATCTTATTTTAAATGCTTTAGGACTCGTGATCAACAAAGCAAGACACTTGTGGAATTACTATCATGTTCCTCCTCACCAAAGTGAGACTCCACGTCATGCACATTAACATGAGGGTTGTGCCCTTGCACGACAAATCCTAATTCATTTCATACATAATATTCCCAACTGAACCCTACATGTGAGGTGGCTTACGTGAGCTAACCCTTCACATGTGGTAAAATAAATAGTACAACGAAGTACGAATAATTGGCTCAAAGTATGCTAGACATCCCGTACAATAGCATACAAATAAATAATCCATCCCTTGCATGTGAAATAAACCATACATGCATAAATATTGAACAACATGATTGACAATGAAAGCCATACTCATAATAATTCCAACATGCTTGTTCAACAATTAATCCAATAAATCCAACATCACAAATCACATGCTCGTTCACCAAAATAAACATGATTCCACATAATGTAATTCACATCATCAACAATCATGTAATGTCATTGACAAAAAGGTGTGGTCGCCCTAGACTTGTACGTACCTTGAATACCTAAGCGTAGGGGTCACTTTGCAATAACGAGCACTCAACTAGAAATCACCTCCTATCATCAAAATAGTGAAACTTAAATTATTTCCATGTTCATTAAATTTCCAGCAACTTTATAAAATTTAATACCTCCTTTAAACTTTAGAATTCAATCGTTTTTCAATAATCAAAACGTCTCAATTTGCAAAATCAATCCCTAGTACGAAAACATACTTTTTCCGCCTTTAAAATCAATAAAACTCAACACTTTAAACCTTTATTCAAATCTAAAAATATAATTGATCATCATAAATAAAATCATCACCTAGTTATGCTAATCAATTGACTCATTAGGTCTAGGTTAAAACCGTAACTTGAAAATCCCAATAACACTAGTTTATTATCATAAAAATCAATGCTTTATTCAATAAACAAATCTGAAAATTCATCCTTTAATAATTAAAACAAGCCTAATGAATCACAACACACAAATCCTCAAACCACGGTATTCATAACCGGTTCCTAGCATTTTAATTACCCAAAACAATACTAATATATTAATTTAAAATACGAAATTTAAATAGAATAGGTAAGGAAGAAGAGAATTATACCAATCCGGCCTATAGCACGGAACAACCACGAATTAATGTGATTGGGCGAAAAGAGATTGGAAAAACGAACACGAACAACACACACACACACACACACACCCGTGTGTGCGCGCGCAGCAACGGGCGACGAGCAGCGACAGGCGCGAGCGAGATAGGGGGCGCGCGCGCGCTGGGCGCGAAGGAGAGAGCAAGAGGGCGAGCGAGGGTGTGGGTGTGTGATGCACACAAAGCAACAATACAGCAGCACAGCACCAGCAACTATCGCGCTGGCTGGGCGGGCTGCGAGAGAAGAAGGGCGAGAGTGTGTGTGGGCGAGAGGCGGGCACGAGGGCACGAGGCCGTGCGGGCGTGCGGGTGCAGCACGAGGGCACGAAGCCATGAGGGCGTGCGGGTGCTGAGCAAAGAGAGAGGAGGGGAGAGATGGAGTGAGGGGCAAGAAAAACAAAAGAGGGTTTATGAATTTTAGGGGCTCATTTAATGATGGGGGAGTCCTATTTATAGGCTCCCTAATCCCTTGATGGGATAGGCTTAGGATATTTGAGTTGGGCTTAGGAATTAAATGAATTGGGCTAGCTTAGGATTTAAATTAAATACTATTGATTGTGCTCGTCTAGTAAAACGAATTGGACTTTTCGTTTAAAACCCGAAGCTTTAAAAATCATTTGCAACTCATTTAATTTCCTGACTCAAGAATTAAATTCGTTTCGTAATTAATTAAAATAATAAATATTCTAATTAATTAAAATACATTAAATAAAATGCATTTAAATATTATTTAAATGATAATAAATCGTAAAATGCTTTATAAATATAATAAAATATACTTATAAATATTATAAAAATACGAGGTATTACAGTCTACCCTCCTTAAAAGAAGTTTCGTCTCGAAACTTGGGTTCGAAAATCAAAATTCAACTCAAAACTTGAGACTTTCTGAGACTTTCAATACGTTCGTTTACCAAAAAATTTTAGTTGATGTACTCTTTACATGATTAAACAGGACAATAATAAGTGCAAATTCAATAGAAAGCACTAAATTGAGCATAAAATAGGGGAAAACAAGGTAAAAAGCGCGAAATTCTACCGCATTCTACCCCCCTTAAAAGACACGAGTTACGACCCCGTAACTCAACTAACCTCGGGAAAAAGCTCGGGATATTTCTTTCTCATTTCGTCCTCCGCTTCCCAAGTGGCTTCCTCAGATTCTTGATTAGACCACAACACTTTGACAATTTTCACATCTTTAGTACGCGTACTACGCACTTTGCTATCAAGGATTTTGACAGGTCTTTCCCCAAAGGTTAGACTTTGGTCTAATTCTATGGTCTTCGGTTGCAACACATGCGATTTATCCGGGATATATTTCCTTAACTGAGATATGTGGAACACATTATGCACTCTATGCAAGTCCATAGGCAAGGCTAGTCTATAGGCTACCTTTCCGATTCTTTCTAAGATCTCATATGGGCCTATGTACTTAGGGCTTAACTTCCATTTCTTTCCAAATCTCATGACACCTTTCATTGGTGACACTTTGAGTAACACTTTATCACCTATGTTGAACTCTTCATCCCTACGTTTCAAGTCTGCATAACTCTTTTGGCGATCCTGCGCCGCTTGAATCTTTGATTGGATGGTTCGGATTTGGTTCATGGTGTCCTCTATCATTTGAGGTCCCAACACTACGGTTTCACTAATATCGTTCCAGCAAAGTGGACTTCTACACTTTCGTTCATACAATGCCTCAAATGGTGCCATTCCAATGCTAGCATGATAGCTATTGTTATATGAAAACTCAATCAAATCTAGGCTATCTTCCCAACTTCCTTGGAAATCAATGACGCATGCCCGAAGCATGTCCTCCAGGGTTTGGATAGTCCTTTCAGTTTGTCCATCCGTGGCTGGGTGGAAGGTTGTACTCATTTTCAATGTCGTACCAAAGCTCTTCTGCACACTTTTCCAGAAATTCGAAAGAAACCTTGAATCTCTATCTGATACGATATCCTTAGGAACTCCATGTAACCTCACAACATTCTTAATGTAAGCTTTAGCAAGTTGTTCCATTTTCCAGGTTTCCTTCATTGGTATAAACACTGCTGACTTAGTCAACCTATCTACTACAACCCAAATTGTATCATTCCCAGTCTTTGACTTAGGTAAACAAGTGACGAAGTCCATAGAAATACAGTCCCATTTCCAGCTTGGAATCTCTAAAGGTTGGACCTTCCCTTGAGGTCTCCTATGCTCAATCTTAACCTTCTGGCAAGTCAGACATCTAGCCACAAATTCAGCCACTTCATTCTTCACCCTTGGCCACCAATAAACCTTTTTCAAGTCCTTATACAACTTGTCACCCCCTGGGTGCACATAATATGGCGTATTATGCCCTTCTTTCATCAATTTCTCCTTCAATTCTCCACACTTTTGAGGCACACACCACCTGCCTTTGTACCTCAAACTTCCATCATCATGGATTCGGAAATCTAACTTCTTACCTTGCGAAATCATTTCCTTGATTCGCTCCAACTTTACATCACCTGCCTGATTCTCCCTAATCTCATCAAATATCGACGGCTGGATGGTTAAGGCATTCATTATTCCCACAAGGCTTTCACCACTTACTATTTCAAGGTTCAAACGCTGCATGTCCTTACACAGCTCGTTAGCAACTACTAACGCATTAACACTATGACTTGATTTCTTACTCAAGGCATCCGCAACTACATTGGCTTTTCCCTCATGGTACTGGATATCCAAATCATAGTCCTTAATTAACTCCAACCACCTTCGTTGGCGCATATTCAAATCCTTCTGTGTGAAGATGTACTTCAAACTTTTATGGTCAATAAATATCCTACACTTCACACCATACAGATAGTGTCTCCATATCTTCAATGCAAACACTATAGCAGCCAGCTCTAAATCATGGGTAGGGTAATTGGATTCATATGGCTTCAATTGCCTTGACGCATACGCAATAACCTTCCCGTTCTGCATCAATACACACCCTAAACCATTCTTAGAGGCATCACTATACACATCGTATGCACCACTCTCATCTGGTAAGGTTAATACTGGCGCGGTTGTCAATCGCGTCTATAAGGCTTGGAATGCTTCCTCACACTGGTCACTCCATTCAAACTTGGTTTCCTTCTTCATCAAGGTAGTCATGGGCTTGGCTATCCTAGAGAAGTCTTGCACAAAGCGCCGATAGTAGCCAGCTAATCCTAGAAAACTACGAATGTCAGTCACACTCTTGGGTGTAGGCCATTCACTAACAACTTTGATCTTAGCAGGGTCAACTGCCACTCCTTCCTTTGACACAAAATGTCCCAAAAATGCAACTCTTTCCAACCAAAACTCACACTTTAAGAACTTGGCATACAACTGGTTATCTCTCAAGGTACTCAACACCGATCTCAAGTGTTCCGTGTGATCTTCTTCACTCTTTGAATACACTAGGATGTCATCTATGAAAACCACTACAAACTTGTCCGAATAGGCATGGAATACACGGTTCATTAAGTCTATAAATATTGCAGGGGCATTGGTTAACCCAAAAGGCATAACAGTGAACTCATAATGTCTGTATCTAGTCCTGAATGCGGTCTTTGGTATGTCATGGCCAACGATTCTCAATTGATGATAACCCGAACGCAAATCGATCTTTGAAAAGATTCCTGCTCCTTTTAGTTGGTCAAATAGGTCTTCTATCCTAGGTAATGGATACTTGTTCTTGATTGTGACCTTATTGAGCTCCCTGTAGTCTATACAGGGCCTCATACTTCCATCCTTTTTCTTCACAAACAGAACTGGTGCCCCCCAAGGCGACGCACTTGGCCTAATATAACCTTTCTCCAATAGATCCTCTAGTTGGCCTTTCAACTCATTCATTTCTGCTGGAGCCATTCGATAAGGTGCTTTTGAAATAGGGGCGGTTCCAGGCACTAAATCTATGGTAAAGTCGATAGGTCGATTGGGAGGCATCCCCGGGATCTCTTCTGGAAATACATCAAGGAACTCATTGACTACTGCAATATCCTCAGGCTGATCCTTGACCACATGCTCTAGGTTCCTCACATTACATAAGAAGGCTGGGTTCCCTTTACTGACTAGCTTCACGAGTTCCATTGCCGTGATGATTCCTATGTTCTTAGGCTTACCAAAACGACGATATGACACTACTTTGCCTAGGCTAGACCTCAAGTGAACCTTCTGCTTCTCACAATCTATTTTGGCTTTGAACTTGGCCAACCAATCCATCCCTAGAATTACATCTAGCTCTCCTAACTCAAATTCGATTAGGATAGATAAGAACACGGTCTTGGCTATGGTCAAAGGCACATCTCTATGAATTTTGGTACACTTCACTATACTACCAGTAGGTATGACTATGGGTACCTCAATTGGTTCAGGCTCTTTCAACCCTAGTTTCCCCAAAGCATCTACTGATATAAAAGAATAAGTCGCACCAGAATCAAATATAACTTTAACTAAAACGGAATTAATAGAAAAAGTACCCGCTATGACGTTAGAGGAAGTCTCCGCTTCTTGCCTAGATATCACATTCAACTTTCCTTGGGCAACTCCTTTGTTATAGCCACCTCCATTGGTGTTCCCATTGTTGTTTCGGTTCCCATTCTGCTGTTGGTTCCCTCCAGGCTTTCCATGGTTCTGGTGATTGCCATTGCTATTGCCATTGTTACCACCTTGGTGGTTCCTTTGGTTTCCACCTCCATTTCCCCCATTCCGGTTTTGATGGTTCCGGTTATTGCCTTGGTGGTTACCTTGGTTAGGCTTTCCATTCTTAGAATAGCATTCATACTCCCTATGGCCTAACTTCTGACAGAACCTACAAGTCACCAAATTTCCATCACAATCCTTTCCAGGGTGATTCATGTTACAACGCCTACATTCGTAGGTCCATACTCCATTCCTTCCAGACTGATTTCCACCACCTTGGTTGTTGCGATTACCACCATAGTTAGCCCTAAACTGGAAGTTCCCATTTCCTTTGTGCTTCTTAAAATTCCCCTGATTCTGATGGTTATTTCCTTGATTCGAGCTTCCACCATCCTTTCTCTTTTCAGCACTACCATTCTTCCTTTGCTGTAACCCATACAGGTGAGCAGCTTTTCCGTACAGGGTGTCTAATGAGGTAAAGGTCTCTCCAGACAACAACGGCTGTAAGTCCATGGTCAAACCATTCTCAAATCTTTGATCCCTGAGCTCTTCCGTTGCCACTACTTCAGGTGCAAACCTAGACAGCTCTATAAACTTAGAATAGTATTCCGTCACAGACAGACCTCCCATTTTGAGTTCAATGAACTCCTGCGCCTTTTGCTTTTTCAGATAAGGTGGGTAAAACTTGTTCCTTAGTGCGGTTTTGAATGCTTCCCATCCAAAGTTAGGTGTGGCTCTAAGGGTATTTTCACATCGTTGCCACCATAAATCAGCTTCACCTCTTAGGTAGTACACAATACTATTCACCCTAAGGTTTTCGGGGAAATTCACAGCTATAATGAGTTTATCAAACTCTCTCAACCAGTTCTCAAGAACGCTGGGTTCAATCTCTGCGCTATAGAGTGGAGGCTTGCTTTGAGCTATTTTCTTAAACATTTCCCCAGCCGGATCATGCATTGGGTTGGCTCTGGTTTGAGCTAGGTCTCGAACTACCTCAGCTAGTTGTCTAACCACTTCAGAAATCTCTTGGTTAGCCATATCCCTTCTCCTGAATAAATAAAAGGCTAACTTTAATATTGGTTTGACATGACATTACTAAGGTCACTAGTTCAATCACGAACCTACTCACAACAAGAACACATTTAGGCGTAACCTAGGGGAAGAGTTTGCGCCATTCTTGGGCCTTCTCACCCCACTATTCGATGCAAGTAAATTTAGATGGTTGCTACTAAACCACCTTGCACATAAAATTTCATTGAAGAAATAACAAGTAATCCCTTTGCGATACCCACAAGACTTAGAATTGAAAATTGAACTTAAAGGATACGTAAAAGGAAATTCTACTCTTTTATTAAAACTCCAATGAATAAGTCTTACATCCACTAATGCCATAGCATTTATTCTTCGGTTTTTTCATGAAATGTCCCTCAGGTTTGCAATAATGCACCAAATACCCTCGCGTCTTTCGAATCACATAATATACCCCTATTTTTGCCTAAGTTTGCACCAAATACCCCTAATCCGACATTCCGTTAGTCCTCCGTTAAGTCATGTTTATAATTCACAAAATGCCCCTATTTATAAACTTATTGCACAATATACACCTATTTGTAAAGTTATTTGCACCAAATACTCAAATTGCACGAATTGAATCTAACGGCTAGTTTGAATCTAGTCACATTGCCTCCTCATAATTCATCAGTTTCAATTTTCAGAAGAGCAACTCAAGGTAGTTTGAACCTTCTAACTCTATCATGAAATGACTAAATTAGGCTACCTCAACAACTTGGTTGTTCTGAAGAAAAAAAACCCAAATATCATGAAACTAAATTAGGCAGAGGCAACGAATTTCACTGCTAATAACAGGTTTCCTTGCGTTATTGAAATACTCATTGTCAGAGAAACATTATGAACAACTCTAATAACATCTACAAAATAAAATACAAGTGATTGGTATTGTGAGAAACAAGTGTTGTTGTTAAAGGCTGCATTTCTTGCCTACAAGATCCTTTCCATCAACATGTATACCCAACTGATCAATAGGAACAAAGTTGAACTTTGTTTCAGGGATATATACCCTTTCAACACTGGCTACCTCAACAACTAAGTTCTCATTGATGGTCATCTCGTAGTCATTTTTAGTCGTGTTGAACCTCTTATTAGCAACTTCAACAGATCCCTTTGAGATGTATTAAACCTTCCCTGCATCAAAGGTGTCAAAGAACTTCTTCTCTATCGCATTGAACATCGTTGCTTGTATTTGAGTACCCTACATTCATGAACTACTATATGAACAACTCTCAATTCAAACATGAAAGTGTAAAACATAGAGTTTGACTCATTCTAGATTATGCTTACATATTCATCAGTTAGCTCAACATTGAAGACATTCCCTTCTCCTCTCTCATTATAGAAGGTTCGTAGTGTCCCCTTGCTGGTAACTCGGACTTTGATGGTCCAGTTCCCTTGGTAAGGGTTCAAAGAACCAAGAGGGTACACTCTTCTAGTCATACCCATTCTTGCAGCAGGTGCAGCACTGCAACACACATAAAAGCACCATAAACACTAACCAAAACACACACACTAAAAAAACCATATATAGACACTAAAACAACCAATTTATAGCAAAGCAAATTGGGAAATAAGCACAAGTAACTGGAATCAGTTTGATAACTAATGATTTCTTCATTAATTAAGAAGCAGATAAAGAATAAGAATTAATCTGAAGTTCAAACATAAACAAATCTTAAGAATTAATGGTACTTTACTGAATTGATAAAGACAAATCAGGATTATGAAATTACTAGAGTCGGGATTGATCGTTTCCAGGCACCCTCAAAATCAAATCTAAAACTCTCTAGGCAGCGAATCAAACCAAACCAAAAACGCCCAGAAATTCACCAACATTCATCTCAGTCAACGAAATCAAACCCAGCAGAAACGCCTAGAAATCAAAAGAACTAAGAATTAATTTGAAGAAATCAAACCTAGCAGAAGAAATTGCAAGAACGGTCAAAACAACGAACCAAGAATCTCAGTCAAACAGTTAGGCTCGCCGGCGACCATATATCGGAGATCGGCCTCCGCCGGGGAACAGAGAGGGGAGATCGGCCGCTACCGGCGACTAGAGAGCAGGATGAAGAACAGGGGAGAGGAGAGAGAAAGAGAAGAAGTTGAGACTTTTTTAATTTTTTGGAATTTATGCCAAAGAACATGCATTAAGGGCAAAATGGTAAACTATAGCTAACGGAGGACTAACGTCCGTTAACTGCAAGTGCATTTCATGAACAATACGAAAAAATAGGGGTATATTATGTGATTCGAAAGACGCGAGGGTATTTGGTGCATTATTGAAAACCTCAGGGGCATTTCATGAAAAAACCGTTTATTCTTCCAACTATGATAAAACTAAAACCATAAATAGTAGCTTTGCCACTTTATTAATCAACGAAAAAAATAAAACTAAGGATTACATTTCTCTAGAGACTAACGTCATCACGACGATCATTTCTTTCCTTGTATTGCTCTAGAGTAAAGTCTTGATCATTAGGATCATCCAAGTCTTCTTCCGGATCTGAGTCTTCATCCATAGCCTCATCATTTTGCCGTGGCTCACTATCAACCACATTATTCTCTTCAAACTCGTCTTCAGATCCACTGGATATCTCAATGGTGGGTTCAGGAACTATAGGGTTAGGATTTTCAATCTCTACCACATCATCATCACTATCCTCCTCAACCTCACTAGTTTGCTCATCATGGATCATGCCATCCTCACCATCACTTTCTATTCCTCCATAGCCCATACCTAGACCCGCAGAGTACTTTCCATCCTCATAGCTATTTTCTGCAACCTCTAAGATAGTAGCAAGAACCTCAGAGTCATACTTCCACCTACCATCACTAGTCCCATATTTGTACCAATTAGGGGTACCATCACCAAAATGCATGTCACTGAACTTGTTCTTGAGGTCTATGTAAGGGTTCTTATGGGGTAAACAATGTATAACCATACTAGCCATCATATCTTTGTGCCTAAGGTGGGGCATATTCTTGGTCGAAGCCAAATAGTCACAAGCAAACACGATCTTCTGAACATACGTGCGAGGAGTCTCATTATCCATCTTCTCTAAGTATCCTAGACTGGTGAACTTAGAAGGTAGCATCCTTAATTCCTGAAAATTCACAACTCAAAAGTCTTACTAACGCGTTTCCATAGAAATTCCAACCCCAAAAGGATACAATAAATAGTTCGTGGAGCCATACAATTTCAATGCACAAATATATGCTCAACATGAAATATGATGCAATTAATCACATAAAGCAAGATAAAACATGGTTAGAACACATACATGGCACTTAATAAATCACATTGGCACATAATATGCATTCTTAAACTAATAAGCCCTTTCTTAATCTACCCATTTTTCACTTGAAAATAATATTAATTTTCGAAATTAATTATGAAATAATTCCTAACTTTGTTGAAATTATTTAAATTAAAATAAAAAATTAATAAGAATTATTGATTGATTAAATAAATAAATAAATAAATTTCGGATAAATTAAAAAAAAAGAAATCCGAAAAATTTAAACATAATTCGAAATAATATTCGAATAAAAATAAATAAATAAATAATTAAAATAATTCGGATAATTAAATAAAATAATTTCCGAAATTAATAAAATTAATTCGAAATTAATTAGAAAATTTCGAAAAAAAAATATAAAAAAAATATAAAAAAAATTCGAAAAAATTTAATTAATATTAAATAATAATCCGACTTTTCAACTAATTTCAAACGACCCAAAATAATTGATATTTGACCTTTAAAATATTGAGTACTCAAAATAATACGTTTTGACTTTAGGAAAATAATTTTCGAAAATCCTAAAGTTCCGCAATCGTAGTTTAAGGATTTACCACTTTGCACTATTAGTTAATGCAAAGCAGCTCTCAACTAGAGCTCTGATACCACTTTGTAACACCCTAATAATTCCTTGCTTTTATAAAACCATTTTCCAACTTAAAATAAAGGAATGGATTTTTTGGTATTTACTACCTTAAAAATACACCACTTTTGTATTTACTACCTTATGAAAATTTTATTTTAAATTACTACCTTAAAGTTCCATTTTTTTTGTATTCACTACCATTTTACAGTTTTCTCATTTTAAAATTGAGATATCTCTTTCGTTTCTTAATCATTTTAAGTGATTCAAAGCTCATTATTCTCATTTATATGTAAGGATTCCATAGGGATCTTACCTTTTAACATTTCGTAAAATTTTAAACAAATTAAATATTATTTTTAAAATTTTAAAATATTTATGAATTATCAAACGATTTTTTTTGAAATGACGTACTCAATGAAATCCCTATAGAAAAAGGAAAATAATGAACTTCGAATCACTTTAAACGATTAAGAAACGAAAGAGATATCTTAATTTCAAAATGAGAAAACTGTAAAATGGTAGTAAATAAAAAAAATCTGGAAGTTTAAGGTAGTAATTTAAAATAAAAATTTCATAAGGTAGTAAAAACAAAAGTGGTGTATTTTAAAGGTAGTAAATACCAAAATTTCCTAAAGGAATTACTAAAGTATTACCGCCACCGTGATAACGGTTAAGGCTATTACCAGAATTACGCAGCGGAATTAAATGTCAACTAACTTTTAATAACATAATTAATGAAATACTGAGGCCTCCTACAATTTGGAACCATAATGGCCCAAAACCCAAAGTTAAATAATTCAAATGTTTCAAACATAGTTAAAGTAAAGTTAAATAGTTCAAAGTACGAAAACATGCAACTCTCTCTATTATCCCAAACCACATGATTCCGATCTACCAACCTGCTATTTTATTCTACTCCCCATCAATGCAAGTGCAAATGATAGATCATAATAGGGTCATTAAGGCAAAGGCCATGACCAAAACACACAAAGCACGTAGTCAGCAAAAGTTGAGTACTTACAAGCATAAGGTGAATGAAACTAAAACATGCATCACTCACTAAGTACTAATCAACATGCAAAAGCCATACAATAATAAACAATCAATCATGAATACAAGACTCGACTCTTGATTCACAATTCAATTAGAATAAGCTTCGAACGGGCCAAAAGAATATCCACAAAGGGAAAAAGTGATGGGAGCCAACCATACACCAAATATATAATAATAAAATCGGGCCATACCGAGTGTCGGGCCATACCGACGGAATTCCTGCGCATAATATAAATGAAACAACGTCTTGTATCATTAGTAGGAGTACGAGCTTTCCGGCAAGACTCCCCCCATTGTTCATACTCAAGGTATATAGGTATATATGTTCCAAGAGTTTTGAAGCTTGTTCTGGTTGCACTTTACGTTTATTAATATTTTATTAAAAAGGCGAACTTAAGACTCACCAACGTGCACACATACAGTTAATAAACAACAACCAAAACAATCTTATTTTAAATGCTTTAGGACTCGTGAGCAAGACACTTGTGGAATTACTACCATGTTCCTCCTCACCAAAGTGAGACTCCACATCATGCACATTAACATGAGGGTTGTGCCCTTGCACGACAAATCCTAATTTATTTCATACATAATATTCCCAACTGAACCCTACATGTGAGGTGGCTTACGTGAGCTAACCCTTCACATGTGGTAAAATAAATAGTACAACGAAGTACGAATAATTGGCTCAAAGTATGCTAGACATCCCGTACAATAGCATACAAATAAATAATCCATCCCTTGCATGTGAAATAAACCATACATGCATAAATATTGAACAACATGATTGACAATGAAAGCCATACTCATAATAATTCCAACATGCTTGTTCAACAATTAATCCAATAAATCCAACATCACAAATCACATGCTCGTTCACCAAAATAAACATGATTCCACATAATGTAATTCACATCATCAACAATCATGTAATGTCATTGACAAAAAGGTGTGGTCGTCCTAGACTTGTACGTACCTTGAATACCTAAGCCCGTAGGGGCCACTTTGCAATAACGAACACTCAACTAGAAATCACCTCCTATCATCAAAATAGTAAAACTTAAATTATTTCCATGTTCATTAAATTTCCAGCAACTTTATAAAATTTAAAACCTCCTTTAAACTTTAGAATTCAATCGTTTTTCAATAATCAAACCGTCTCAATTTGCAAAATTAATCCCTAGTACGAAAACATACGTTTTCCGCCTTTAAAATCAATAAAACTCAACACTTTAAACCTTTATTCAAATCTGAAAATATAATTGATCATCATAATTAAAATCATCACCTAATTATGCTAATAATTGACTCATTTGGTCTAGGTTAAAACCCTAACTTGAAAATCCCAATAACACTAGTTTATTATCATAAAAATCAATGCTTTATTCAATAAACAAATCTGAAAATTCATCCTTTAATAATTAAAACAAGCCTAATGAATCACAACACACAAATCCTCAAACCACGGTATTCATAACCGGTTCCCAGCATTTTATTTACCCAAAACAATACTAATATAATAATTTAAAATACGGAATTTAAATAGAATAGGTAAGGAAGAAGAGAATTATACCAATCCGGCCTATAGCACGGAACAACCACGAATTAATGTGATTGGGCGAAAAGAGATTGGAAAAACGAACACGAACAACACACACACACACACACGTCCATGTGTGTGCGCGCAGCAAGGGGCCACGATCAGCGACAGGCGCGAGCGAGAGAGGGGGCGCGCGCGCGCTGGGCGCGAAGGAGAGAGCGAGAGGGCAAGAGAGGGTGTGGGTGTGCGATGCACACGAAGCAACAACACAGAAGCACAACACCAGCAGCTATCGCGCTGGCTGGGCGGGCTGCGAGAGAAGAAGGGCGAGAGTGTGTGTGGGCGAGAGGCGGGCACGAGGGCACGAGGCCGTGCGGGCGTGCGGGTGCCGCACGAGGGCACGAAGCCTTGAGGGCGTGCGGGTGCCGAGCAAAGAGAGAGGAGGGGAGAGATGGAGTGAGGGGCAAGAAAAACAAAAGAGGGTTTATGAATTTTAGGGGCTCATTTAATGATGGGGGAGTCCTATTTATAGGCTCCCTAATCCCTTGATGGGCTAGGCTTAGGATATTTGAGTTGGGCTTAGGAATTAAATGAATTGGGCTAGCTTAGGATTTAAATTAAATACTATTGATTGGGCTCGTCTAGTAAAACGAATTGGACTTTTCATTTAAAACCCGAAGCTTTAAAAATCATTTGCAACTCATTTAATTTCCCGACTCAAGAATTAAATTCGTTTCGTAATTAATTAAAATAATAAATATTCTAATTAATTAAAATACATTAAATAAAATGCATTTAAATATCATTTAAATGATAATAAATCGTAAAATGCTTTATAAATATAATAAAATATACTTATAAATATTATAAAAATACGAGGTATTACATTATCAAATGCAGGAGGGTAATTCAGTGCTTCTGGATGATGTCTAATCGAATGAAAGGGTTTGGGCGGTTGTGTCTCCTAATTTACTTTAGCGCATTTAATCCGTTCATTACGCTTTTCAAAGCGTATTACAACACTCCCCCTTGAACGGATTGTAATATGAGGAACTAAAAACATAAAAGAAAAAGTACATTTTGTTTATTGGCTTTACATTTTCTGCCTCATTAAAACCTTACCAAGAAAAATCCAGTGGGATAAAAACTTGGACGAAGGAAAAAGAGTTCAGAGAACATAAGGCTCCCCTGTAGGGGAATACAGTTAAATACATATAACATGTGTGGAAGATCCCCAAAGGCAGGAAACATGTATAAAGCACAGATTAAGCAAACTGACATTCGAAGCGTGTTTTCCCGAGTTTAGTATCAACGAACACGAACAAAGAACTTTATTGTCGTTCCTCTTTTTGGTTCACCGACACGTTCAGATCCGTCTTGATAATCGTAGCTTAGACAATATTCAAGAGTGTTTGCTTTTGGGAAGAACAGTTTTGTGTAGAGAGCAAACCTGAAACTACGTAATTTCAGAATTAGGTTTAGGGTTGGAAAAACTAATTAGTGAGTGTGGAATATAACCTATGTTATATTTGTGTAACCGGCCAAGACACAAGGCCTTGACCGGCCACACACTCACACTCACCGCAAGCCACATCCACACGCAAGCCCATCGAAGGCCGAAGCCCACAACAACCGAGCAGCAGCGATGGGCCGCGGGCGTCGCTTTCTTTGCTCGCTGCTTGCTGCCCCTTGTGCGCGCACACTTGTGCCGCGGGCTGGCTTGCTTGCTGCGCGCAAGCTTGCTGGCTCGTTAGGCCTTGCGCGCATGCACGCTTGGCTTGACGGGCCGGTAGCTTTGTTGCGGCTTGTATTGGCGACTAACGCCTTACGGCTATTATTTATCGTATCGTACACGACGAATCACGGTCGAACGACACGATTATTCGTTTCGCCCAACTTACAAATATTCGCGATACGATATACGATTCCGATGCAAGGTCGTATCGTATATTATGTTTTTCCGAACTAATTCCCGAAAAGTTATTAAATGAATTTCAGATTCATTTAATCCGGTGATCTGTTACATGGCATTGGTGTGACCTTATAGGTTCAGTCAAGAGTAAGTTGGGGGCCTAATATAGATTAGAACTCACTGATCGGAAGCATTGCTTCAGCTAGCTGTTTCTATCACTTGATCTCACTGAATTAATTGTTCGTAATTAATCTGAACCTTGGTATTAGACTTAATGCACCTTGGGTGAAGGACACATTTCCTTCAGTCTCCCACTTCTCATTCAGACAAGTGTGCATTAACATTCCTTTGTCGCTTAGTGTTACTTGATGAACATAAGGTAAGATCCAAGCCATCCTTATTAGGTCCAGAAGTGTTTCTCGGATTACTGAGTTCAACTGTTAAACTTTTACAGAAGGTTAAGCCTTAACCATTATGACATTTCCATTCATGAATAAAAAAGCATTTGCAAACAGAAAATGCAAATGGTTCAACAAAAAAAATGTTGTATTGAATTAATCTCGACGATTGAATAAAAATGGGCTATTATGATTTCAAAGAAGCCGCTATGGTGAAATTGGTAGACACGCTGCTCTTAGGAAGCAGTGCGAGAGCATCTCGGTTCGAGTCCGAGTCGCGGTGGTGGATCTCATTGTGAAAGACCTATTACTGGATAATTCATGGGTAGAGCCAAAAAGTTTGAACTGTACAAGTTATTAATAAGATTCTGGAAATGAAGTAAAAGGCTCCGGTGTATAGAGAGGACCTCACCGTTTAAAAAGTAACCATAGAAACGAAGGAACTCACTATTCACGGCCATGCATTTTCACAGTATCTAACTCTCCGAGAGGCCTTGTTACACAACAACACCATATCCTATCAAAGATAGGAGGAAAATCCATTCTTGCAATCTATGAACACTCACTTTGATTCATAGTACGCCCAATAACTACTTTTATAGCCTCCTTTTACGGTGCGACGTTTTGCTAGCATTAGAGCGAACTAATTCTCAAACGAGCAATCATAATTACTCATGTTCTGAGGAATGGTTATAATCACCATTAATGAGAACTGCTTATGACATGACTTTAATCTCTTAAAGTGTTCTCATGGTCAATTCGATACAAGATCCAATAAGTATCTATGCAAAAGATTCTGACATCCAGTCAATCTAGTTCAAGAAACCGAACGACAAATATACTTGCAATCCAATCTTCATTAGTCATTGGTCGTCCACCTTTCAATGAACTGGATTAGGGATCCTTTGTGACTTCAATATTCAAGTTCACTTATGGGTGTTTCTTTGTCGAAGAATCCATCTTGACATCCCATTTGAATGTTTTGAATCACATGGACTTTTCATTTAATAAAACCAAATTAAATGAATATGAAATAAAAAATTTCACAAATATGAAATGGTTAAACCAATTGTTTTAAACACATATCTAACAGATGTTCTAAAACAAAACTTAGAAAATCAAAGTCATTCTCCAATATGCTTGATTCCCATGGTTGCTACATGTGCGTTGTGCTTCACTTGTGGCAAAGGTTTAGTCAATGGATCCGCGACGTTGTCGTCGGTTCCAACCTTGCAAATCTCGATTTCTTTCCTTTCAACGATTTCTCGAAGTATATGAAATTTCCGCAGTACGTGCTTGGACTTCTGGTGGCTCCTAGGCTCCTTTGTATGGGAAATGGCTCCGCTATTGTCGCAATACAAAGTCATTGGTCATTTAATGGACGGGACAACCCCAAGTTCTTCGATGAACTTCCGAATCCAAACAGCTTCCTTTGTTGCTTCTGAGGCAGCAATGTACCCGGCTTCTCTGTAGAATCCGCAACAGTACTTTGCTTAGCACTTTTCCAGCTTACTGCTCCGCCATTAAGGCAGAACACAAAACCAGACTGTGATCTGAAATCATCTCTGTTGGTTTGAAAGCTTGCGTCCGCATAGCCCTTAACAATCAACTCATCTGTACCACCATAGACCAGAAACTGATCCATAGTCCTTTTAAGGTACTTTAGGATATTCTTGGCAGCAGTCCAATGAGTCTCACCTGGTTCTGACTGGTACCTGCTCGATGCACTGAGTGCGAACGAAACATTCGGCCTTGTACAAATCATAACATACATGATGGATCCAATAGCCGAAGCGTATGGAATTCCACTCATCTTTCTATGCTCATCAGATGTCTTGGGACACTGAGTCTTGCTTAGATATGTGCCATGTGTCATGGGTAGATGACCTCTCTTGACTTCCATCATATTGAACCTAGCTAGCACTTTGTCAATGTAAGTGCTCTGGCTTAGTCCAATCACCCTCTTAGATCTATCCCTATAGATCTTGATGCCTAATATGTACTTTGCCTCTCCTAAGTCCTTCATTGATAAACACTTTCCAAGCCAAGTCTTTACAGACTCCAACATAGAAATGTCGTTTCCAATAAGTATAGCATGTCAACTACATACAAGACTAGGAATGCAATTTTACTCCCACTGACCTTCTTGTATACACAAGATTCGTCCTGATTCTTGATGAAGCCAAACTTATTGACTACTTCATCAAATCATTTGTTCCAGCTCCTTGATGCCTGCTTTAATCCATAAATGGATTTCTTAAGCTTACATAACTTTCCTTGATTCTTTTGATTGACAAAACCCTCCGGCTGTGTTATAAACACAATCTCTTCAAGAACACCATTCAAAAAGGCAGTTTTGACATCCATTTGCCATATTTCATAGTCATGAAACGCGACAATCGCAAGGATTATCCAAATAGACTTAAGTATAGCGACTGGAGAAAAGGTTTCATCGTAGTCAACACCGTGAACTTGCCTGTAACCTTTTGCTACCAATCTAGCCTTGTATATGTATACAATTCCATCTTTGTCTTTCTTCAATTTGAAGACCCATTTGCATCCGATAGGTGTAAACCCATCCGGCAAATCTACCAAATCCCAGACTTGCAACAACATACTTCCTGAGAAAATAACAAACATGAAAGTAAAAATCAGTTAAAACAATAATTAAGATCTTTGAATTAACAATCCTCAGATCCTCACTTCTCAATGCAAATAAAAAATACCCAATTTGGAAACTATAAAATTCCACCATGAACAAACCCACATTAATTTCTCACTAAAAAACCTAAAAATTCCAAAATTGGTAAAATTTGAGCTAAAAATCAAATATTTGCCTCCGAAAAGAGACAAGAAAGACAACAAACTCACATTATGGATCTCGGAGTCGACTCGGAGGGCGCCAAAGCAGGCGGTGACGATGGCTCCGACGAAGAGATCTAGAGGCGACTTTGAATACCCTGAAAAGGCATAATTTTAGAATCTCCGATGAAGCCTTTCTTGCTATACCTAATCCCCCAACTCAACTGGCAGTGCCAGCTATATATGAACCACCACCAGTGGGTCCGAACCGGAACCCACATCCACGCCTTATTGAGCGTGGCCAGCTAGAATAATAGGTTTTGTACTAATCAATTTAATTTTAGATGGTGATGGAGAAAATGGGGGGTTTTAATGGAGAGAGAACGCTGCAAAAGAAGCCACAACAGACAAGGAAACGAAGAAAGGAGGGGGGAACAAAGAGATAACGATCAAGGGTAGAAGTGTAATTGCACATGCATACGGGTAGATCGGTCAAAACACTATTCTTAAGAAAATTCTAGATTTTTTAAGAAGGATTTTAGGGGCATAATGGTCTTTATACTATTATAAAGAGACACCTCTTGCTTTTATAAGGGTTTATGATGTAATCTTGGTGTATGATAGCATTTGCTAGTTGTTGTGATTTTATGTCTTTGCTTGAGATGAGTTTATGAGCACATTAGATGGACTTAGGTTGGTCTTGTTTGTTTGTTTGTTGCCTTGTTCCATACCCAAGGAAAAGTGTGATAAATGGACTATGGTTGTTCTCCTAGATAGCCATTGAGCACGGAGCTGTTGACACCGGAAATGCTCCATTTTACACGGGAAGGCGTATGTTCTTCGTCTTGACTTGAGGAGAGTGGCTATAGTGTGTTTTGAGCTTCATTTATATTTGTCTTTGTTTCACCGTGACCATCGGGGACCTAGGTTGAAAGTCGGAAATACAACTTTAAATTCTTTGAACCACACTGTGACCATCGGGTGAAAATTGCTTGTGCTAGTGCGCAATAGCCCCCTAGATTTGCAAGTAAATCACTTTGTGTTTATGTATGAGTGGAGTATTAGAGACTTTCATTTTCTATAGCTATACTAGGATGAATCCCTCTTTCCTAGACCTATCCATTAGCATAGATTACACCGCTCGTGCGAGTTTATTTGAAGTAAAGTGTGCTAGTAGTTGCATGTTTGTAGCTAGTATAGAAGAAACTTTATCCCTGAGAGTTCATCCCCTTACTTACCCTTTGTCTACTATATTTATTGTAGTATCATAATAAGATCGAGTTAAGTGGAATTATTATATTTACCACTTTGATGAGCTTTCAATATAACGACTATTGAGAGACCATCAACGGTGAAGGTTAAAGGTAATCCACCCCTTTATAGATTGATCATGGCATGTGCGGGCATTGGTGAGCTTGGACCACACATAAAAAACAGAATATGCATAGCATTTTCAAGCACTATTGGGCAAAATGGACAAGAAGAGCACAGGATCATGGTTCTGTTTGCAGGCGACCTTTAATTCAAGTAGAGTATAATTTCATTAGACTTATTTAGAAAAAAATATATAAGGGCAATTTTGATATTTACAAAATTTCTTAATTTTTATGCCCAATTCAAATGGTTCAAGTAAAAAATTGGAGGAATTATATTATTTTTATAATCTATAAACAATTCTTTTTTTACCATACATAAACGCTAAATAAAAAAGGATATAAAATAGAATAAAATAAAAAAATTTTTTTGGGGATTTTTTTTTGAAGTTAGTGATACATGTTACTCCTGGTGTATGTTTTAGTACTCCGTATAATGTAATAGATTTTCTGATTAATAAAAAATTTATCATGATTTGTAAAGAAACTAGTAGTCTAGTGAATTATAATATTATTTGAGACCAAAAGCTAGAATTACTTCAGAGACTATATGTGGTTCCTCCCTCCGTATCTTTTTAAGAGATACATTTTCCTTATTAGGCCGTATCTTTTTAAGAAATACACTTTCTATTTTTGGCATGTCATGATCCCACTTTTAATTATATTAATCTTTCGCTCCCTTTCGTGATCCCCACGCTTACCTACATCATTTTAATATTCACCACTATCAATTTCTTACAATAAATAATAACTCAATACTCCATTTTCATCTTATTTAAATAAATTTAACTCACCCTCTTAAGATTACGTACTGGTCAAAGTATATCTCTTAAAAAGATATAGAGGGAGTATAAATTCAAGAAATTTATGGTTGATATTTATATTACTCCGTCCGTTCCATTTTATTTTATACACTTTTCGTTTCTAGTATCCCATTTTAATCTTTACGTTAATAAACTTTCCTTTTATATTGTATCATAAATGTCTTAATATTCTCTCAAAAAATCGTGCAACTGATTATTTTTATTAATTAAAATCATTGGACACTATGCTTTTCACATTTTCTCGTTGAGATATTACATCTCACATTCTTTACACTTGTCGGACTCGGCTGGAAGTATCAGACACAACCATTTTATCAAAAATTTACATGATTTTTGTTCAAAATGAAGTTTCATACCCACCGTCCAGAGTCGAGCATGCGACACAAGTACTTGAGGAAAATCGAAGAGTTCCAAGTAACAGTTCTCAGGTGTGCAATAATTCAAGACCATTTCCATTTACTGTTAAATTTCATGTTTCAGAATAAGAGCTACTACACATAAAATGCATGCTTTTTACAAATCATACTACTGGGTATAACTTTTACTTCACATAGCATCACCAATTCAAATGATGAGAATAGGCGCAACAGATAAAAGAGGTAAAAGAAGTAAAAAGAAAATCATGATGCTGTTATCAGCTTTGGTGTACCAGGTAATGGTATATATTTTGCAGGTTCTTCGTTGAGCAAGAGAGCCCTTAAGATGGATTCGCATACTTCAGCATCATACACAATCAAATGTCCGCCATGAGGAATTTCATGGTACTTGATCCAAGGCAACTCTCCCATCACATGTCTTTGAAGTTCAACTGGAACCACCTTATCTTCATAGCCTACCCATAGATGAACTGACCCCTCGTCTTTAGGAAATGGATTGTTTAGTTTCAATGGATCGAATTCCCATTTACTGAATCCTACCAGAATATCACCCCTCAGATTGTCAAACACACTTCTCTGCTCTATTTTGTTCTGTTAGGGGAAAGCAGAGAGACAATAACACCACTGTCACCATATAATTCATCAAGAAGGTAAAATTGCAAGTCCGAAAAACATAGGTCATGAAAACATTTCCAAAGATGTATGATTCTAAAATTAGGTATGTACCTCACTGAGAAGCTCGAATCCTGGGGTTCTTTTCAGAACTTCCTGATCTCGTTCACTGAAAAATACTGTGTTCTTCTCCATTACATTGGCCGAAGGAATACACTTTTGTGTCATCCACCAATATAGAAAGCCAGGCATATGTTTCAAAACAAAAAGACATATTTTAACAAGACCTTTTCTGAAATCATCTTTGATTAGGCTTTTAGGTAGAGAAGGCCAACGATAATTGACAACTGCAGCCACCAAAGCTACACCTTGCAGCCTGCACCAATATCATTTCATAGTCTGAAAGTTAGACAAGCCTTTTGTTGCAGGAAACAAACCTCAGGAAAACACAAAGCGATAAGCATTGATAATTTCCCAGCCAAGTTACTACAAATCACAATAAAGGTCTTAAACAAGTTGTATCAGTTCCAATAAAGGTTGACCACCTAATTGTCAAGAACTTGAAAAAGGGCAGAAAAAGAAATTGAACAGGATTTCATTTGAAAAAAATTAGTATCAATTTACTGGTTTTAGACTCAGGCTTTGTTCTTTTCACCTTTCCAGGAAAATTAGTTCAGATTAGGGCTACTCAAACTCTAGTCACCACTTAAACACGTTCAAATTAACCATTTTTTCAAGTGACAAGAACTAAGTCCAAATCGCACAAATGGCTTCAACTAGAGAATTCCATTTCTTACCACTAAGAAAATTATTGAGGACCTAATTAATCATGATTTAATCAACAGAGAAAATGCAACTCTTAGCAACGAGTACTACTTGCCTGTGTGGTATATACTGGAGGCAACTCCAAGTAGGATATGATCCCATTGACACTCCAATCACATAGAACTTAGGTCCTAAGTCTAACTGATCCGCTAGTTGCTCGATATCTAATGCTTCACTCTTTAGTGATCTTTGAGGATTTGGATCACTATCCGCGTAGCCTGCTCTATCATATAGCAGCATATATATCTTCAAATCTTCAATTAGACCCTGAAAACTAAACCATTGTAAATCAAGATGATCTTGGCTCAAACAAACAATCAAACTACATCATTCATATTATGTGGTTCTGATTACTTCCCCCATTTAGTGTCAGCTGTCAAGTACTAGAATATCTTACCCAAATTTTAAGCATCTTTTAGGAGTTAGGACCAATTATTCAGCAAATTAGGGTACAAGGGAATATGCTTTATCTCAATGACACAATCATATTAACAAGCTGACATCTGAACTTCAAATCCAACACACAAAATCACAACCACCCAGAATCTATTTCTACTTCAAATCCACGGCAGAAAATTCACAAAAATAAAATATATTCCTGTATAAATGGGCAACTACCATGAAAAACGGATATTCTACTTCAAATTTACTCAAGAAAGTTGTAAAATTCAAAAGTAAATCGCACCCATTTCCTATTATCAAACATTCATCCAACTCTACTCCATTTCACATGCCAAGATTGATTATAAACCTATCAAGATTTAGATCCAAATTTTAAAAAATGATCAATAATCGGAAAAGGGTTTTAGATTATGTACTTGAGGTGCAGAAAAACTCATATCTTTGCTGCTGCCAAATCCATGAACAATGATGATCTTGAAATTAGCTTCTTCTTTAGGAACCCCAGTTTCTCTGTAAGCCAATAATCTGCCATCTTTTAATCTGATTCTGGGTGATGCAATTTCACATTCACTCTCATCCATTGACTTTGAAGTTCTCCTTCCACACTCTCCTCCTGAGATATTCCCCATCTGCAAATGCTGTTAAATAAGCTTTAATGTTGGATCTTTCAAATTGTACCCGTTATGAAGATAGGTATATTTTGCTGAAAGTATGAAATTTTGGTATCTTTTAATCTTGATTGACTTACCTTATAAGTGTGTTTTTCAGGTTTTCGATCTTCAAATAAATGCAGTGGGGAAAAATATCCGGGTTTCCTTGTTTGTCTGGCGCCTTTTTGACCAATTGTTGTTGTTGCCGACCTCCCTTTGCTTATACAGGCTGCGAAATAGTATAAAAAACGCATACCTTTTCCGTAGGTCCTGTATACAACAAGTATAGACTGGACGGATTTTCTTACTTCATTTCCGTCCTAGATTAGGACGGATTATTTTCATTGGCGGTTTAAAAGAAAAATAGTACGAAGTATGTAAATTATTGTTTTTTGGGGAGAAATAATTAAAATTTTAAGGCTGTGAGAAGGGAGATTTGGGGCTGGATACTTGTATTATGTCCTTGTTCACTGGATGGCTGCTAGATTTTTGGTGAAGATGAGATCAAAAGCTTTAGAAAATGTGTGCCTTTTCAGCAAGCTTATGAGGGTGTGCCAATAACTAGTGTAAACTCAAAAAATGTGTTCTTCAGAATATTAGAATATGCTTTGGTACTTTTACAATGACTATAATATGTGTTTTTTTTTTTTTTTGAGCTCGTGGCATTGTGGGATAAACGGAGATGTGTATAGAAAGAAGTTCAAGTTTACACTCTAAGTTGATAACGAGATGGTCCATACTCCATAGAATATGTAGGATATGACTTGTTACATAAAGTCAAGAAAATTGGTATACTGTGACAATCTTATGTTTTCAAATTCTTATTAAATTAAGGTACAACCGATCGTACATTGAAAATTGTCTACTACCATCCGTCTTTTAAGCTTCATGCACATTAGCAATTCTGCAAGGAGTAAAATCTTTATCAACACTCTACACATAAAAATATTTTGCTTTGATCGTAAGTGCAAACTTGGAACCATGACATAATTTGTTTGGGTTTATGCCAGAATATTCTCCCCCTATGTTGAATGCCACTCCTAGTTTGGGCCATCACCTCAAGGTTCAAATGATAGCAGCTTTTTTTGTATTAAATTAGCAAATAAAGTAATCTTTCTAAGTCATTCTTAAACCGGGACACACAAGTCCTTTTGTTTTGACATTCCTTTCAAATTATTTTACTTCGCTGAAGTTTCTTAATTTGTTTGCTTCCTCTGCTTTATCCGTCTCCATAAATTACTATCTTTTTCATGATAGAATAATTATACTCCCAACACAGCTATATTATACTTGTATAGTACAACCTTCTCTGCATAAAAATAACAACTCTGATCTCTGTCATGAGCTATTTTGCAGAGATACTGAAATAGTAAAACATAGTTCAGAAGAAAAAAAACCCAGCATTAAGCTCAAGGAGGACGAGACGACTAAGTTTCAACATTATTAAAGCCTACTCAAAAGAAGGGTTTTCCCCGAGAACTAGTGACTTCAAGATCATTTCACAGACATTCTTGTCATGTAAGAAAAGATGCCCACCATACGGAACTTCGTGGGTGCGGATCCAAGGCAGTCTTCCTGCAACATGATGTGATAGTTCTGGTGCAACAATGCCATCTTCGCGTCCTATCCACAGGTGAACTGAGCTGCTGCTGTTTTCAGGATATGGGCTGGTAAGTTCTAATGGGTTGAAGTCCCAGGAGCCGTATGCAACTGCAGTGTCTCTGTACAAGGACTCATATAAGCCTTGCTGGGCAATCATGTCCTGCAGTTAAAGAGACACAATCATATCTCAAGCCAAAACTCAATGACAGTATAAGTATAGAACTACATATATCAGTCATTTTATGAAATTCAAAATATTAACTCATGGGAAGTTCTAATAAATTAATAGGGCTTCTTAGGACTGTATATGACATATTACTTCTAGGCACTGATATTAACTTGATTTTCCAGTGGTTAAAAATTGACTCAAAATTTTCAAGTCCAAGGGAACTGGCGTCAACAAGTTGCTCAGAGCATCACATAATACATAGCAGACAATTCTAAAGTTAAAAGACAGGAAATATTGCCTTATCAGGAGCGGGTACATCTGACAGGATTTTCATGATAGCTAGGTCACTCTCACTGAAAGCTTTGGGGTTGTCCTTCAGAATAGAATGTATAGTAGGGAAAGGAAACCATCGCTGCACCGACCATGCTAATTTAGGGGAATAATGGATTAACCGGAGTCTCCACTGTTCCTTCAATGCCAGTTTACTATACGCTTTGCTGCATATTTCAGAAGGAAGTGAAGGCCACCAGTAGTTGATTACTGGAACTATAAATGCTACACCTGCAAGCCTGACAGAAAAAATATTATTCACTGTCAAAATTTAATGCACTACTTCAACAGAAAACAAATAACACTTCCATTTTCATTTTGAAGCATAAACAAAGTCTATATATGTACTGAGTGTGGAGAAAACAAAGAGGCACATAAGTATAAATAGCTTTATACCGATGAGGTATGTATTTGAGACAACCCCATGCAGGGTAAGAACCCATGGATACTCCAACGACATAAAACTTTGGGCCAAGCTCTAGTCGATCAGCAAGTTCTTGAATATCAAGAGCATCATTTTTTGGTGAGCGGTTAGGATTTGGATCACTCTCAGCGTATCCTGGTCTGTCGAATGTAACAAGAAATATGCTCAACTTTTGCAACCACTCCTGCAAGCATGAACTCAACTGTATTAGCATCATCATTTATATAAATCATAAATGAATTCTATTAGTAAACAAATATGCTAGACAATAATAGGGAGGCAAGCATATGTAAAACGAAATCGGATTTGTAAAATAAAAAGAAAAAAAGATCATATGCAGAATTCTCAAAACAAATACAGGTTCTCCCACAAAACTCAAGCAAATTTGCGTGGATTTTAGGCAGAGATCTTACATCTGACACGGGTATATAGGTCTCTTTTGAGGCAGAAAAACCAGAATTGATGATGACTTTGTGTTTAGCATTTTCTTTCGCAGCTCCTCGGACTTTGTAAGCCAAATACCTTCCATCACTCAGTCTGACTCTAGGTGAGGTTACAGGGGGACCATTAACTGAACCACACCTTCTTGAAGGAGGTGGTTTTACCATCTGATGTATAACCCCAGCTACAAGAAAAGTGATAACCGCTGCTATCCACATTTCTGAGAAACCCTGCCTAAATGTTCAGATAGAACAACTGAAGAATGTCAGCAATGAAACTGCTAGAAAAGGGTAAAACGAAGCAGCTGGAAAAGCTTTTACTATCTTAACATTTTCTATAGTAACATATAGAGATGATAAAAATATTGTATACACATAAGAGACCAAATAAGAACCAAATAAGGAGTAAAAGGAAAAGAAAGATATGCCAATAATTGGTGATAATTGGCCAAAATAATAGAATCATGTAAAAAGATATGTTGTCTTCAGTGATAGTGTTTCCTGAATTGTGAATATATAGGATGTTATACAGAGTATTGGATAGAAACAGCATTATATCTGTTAATGCGAATCTCCAGTGATACAAAACATAAGAACAAAACATTTATTGAGACTATCTCACACCAACTTATTGTGAGACACAGAATAAGTTGCCTCTTGAAAAAGTAAGAAATAAACCCCAAAACCCTGGTGTCGCAGAAAGCTGTTGTGAGACACTTAGCCAAAAACAACTGCATTTTTATCAATGTCGCCACCCCATCAATGTCGCGCGCACACACACACAAACACACACACACACACACACATACACACACAGACAGTAAAGGAGTTGTTTGCGCCCTTCATGTTACAGAAACTCAACGGATAAAAGAAGTATGCTATGCCTCAATAAAAAAAAAAACAAGTATGGACTATCAGCCTGTAAAATGGTTATTTGATTAGTTATTTGTTTTAGCTGAGAAAAAAGAGCATATGCAAAGAAGAGGCTTAGATATGGTCAGGAAAGAAACAAAAAAGTCTCCAAAACAAAATTGAAACTTAGATGTAAGAAATTACGTACGCATAGATTTGCTGCAGCTTTCTTCACTTCTCCAAGATTAATCAACTGGTTGAATCCGCCTTGCCACTGTGAAGTCAGTACTCCACGTCTCCAGCTATCTGTAAATAGTTGTCTTTCACTGCTTCTCTTGGCTTTATAAGATTGAAGATTAGATTTGGAGACAGACAAGGAGCAAATTCAAAACTTAGAAAAAAAAAAACAATGGCATGCATGCCACTATAACCACCTTGAAGACCACATTTAACACACTTGTGGGCCACTGTGGAAAATTAAAGCTCCTCCTCAGCTGTTACAACTTCAAATAAGTCCATTACCATGAGAACCATCTTTTACAAATTCAACAAATCTAACGTCAGTCATTTCAAAGCATTCACATGAGAAGTGTGATAAGTGGAATAGTTAAACATGTATCATGTTCGAACTTATTCTATTGGCAGTCACAGCTATTCCAAATTTGGGTAGAAAATAAACACAAACATTTATACCCAAGCATTACAGAAAATGTCCAGGCTAATGGCAGTATACATAAAGAATAGAGGCATGTATGATGATAACTATCCAAGCAGAAGTGCTCTTAAGATGGTTTCAAACATGCTCTGATCAGAGCTGAACATATGTCCACCATCAGGAACTTCATGATACTTAATCCATTGAAGCTTTTCCTTAATAAAGCGATTCATTTGAAATGGAATTACTTTGTCCTCATAGCCTTGCCAGATGTGAACTGAACCTTCATTTTCAAGGAAAGGATTCTTAAGATCCAAAGGACCAAATTCCCATGTCCCAAAGCCAACCATAATATCTCGATGAAGAGATTCATAATCACCTTGCTGGCGGCTTTTATCCTGAGGTTTAAAAGTGACATTTCAAGCATTAGTTTGTTAGTGATTTTGGAAATATTGTGCTACTACCTGTTGTGTTTTTCAAAATAAAGCAAAAGCTATTCACCTTAGTTGCAAATTCATAGACCAAAATCAGTTATAGCTTAAAGAATATATTGAGAACCCCCAAGAAAATCTACTCCATATTTAAAGCGGATAGAAGTCAAGAGTCATGTTATCTGACCAACCTGTGGAACTTGTGGCATGTTCTTCATGATTTCCAAATCTTGTCGACTGAAAACAGATGGATCACCAGACAAGAGGCTTAATGAAGGGAACCATTTTTGAGTCATCCACCAGTAAAATAACCAAGGAGCATAACGTGCCACACGAAAGGTCCATTGATCCTGAAGACGAAGACTCTTAAAAACCTCTCTCGAACAAGGAAAACCAGGCCACCAGTAGTTGACAAATGGAACAACCAAGGAGAGCCCAGCTAATCTGTTGATAAAGTTAAAATTCTATAATTACATAAACTGCAGCAGGGTTGGTATCACTTAAATTATAAAGTACTCCCTCCATCCCAGAGCTAAGTTAACATTGCTTGAGGGCACACAGATTATGGAGAAAGAACAAACTGGGTGGGTGTGGATTCCAACTTCAGAGAAGAAGTAGAGAGAAAAGGCTTATTAAATGGCATGTTAACTTAGCTCTGGGCCGGGAGTTGGATGGAGGTTATAAAAGCTGAACGACATGCCTTTGTGGAATGTATTTTAAACAACTATATGCAGGGTAACCTCCCATTGAGATTCCAATGACATAAAACTTAGATCCTAGCTGCAATGCATCAGCGAGTTCTTGAATATCATATGCTTCACTTTTCACAGAGCGTTTTGGGTAGGGGTCACTTTCTCCATATCCAGCTCTATCAAAAAGCAGGAAGTATAACTTTAGCTCTTCTACAAGTTCCTGGAAATTAATAGATTGTGCAAGTTTGATCAACCTCCCTTTCTTAACAATGGTTAAAAACTTTATTCAAGAAAGGACTAATGTCAAAGAAAAGACTAATTCAGGAAAGGACTAGGAGTGCTTAGATGTTGGCTTGATGATATTGTAAAAGCATATATCTACATGTATTTTTCGGGGATACATGACTTTCTATACAATCAAAGAAAACACCTTTTGCGTCTGGAAAGCATGTTTCCATCTAACCTCTATACATCATTTGAGTTGCTGACTTACTAGAAGTGCCAGAAAGATCTGTAGTTTACCTTCTTATAGTGTAATTAATCTTCTGACAAGAAACAAAAGATACTGAAGGCCAGAGTAAAAGAGGGCAAGGTTCTGGTGCATGAAGTAATAAAAGGTCCAACAATGACATTCTGAAGAAAATAGTGTTCAATCATAATAAAAAATAAACTTGTCACTTATCTCCAGTACAAAACATTTGTATAATACAAATCTTAACATAATAGATTTTCTTTTTTACAAAATTATTCTAGCACCCCTTCTTAACATAATACAACATTCCAACTGAGAAACAGAATAACTCCTACAGTGAACAATCCAGCTTCCTTCATTGTTCTTCACAAAAATAAATCTAGCTATTAGGGGGGTAGAGATAGCTATATTTCTGGGAACGAACTCCAGGTTAATATGTAAAAAGAGTAAAAAAAATGGAGGTCCTAACTCAATGATGTTGAAGAATCAACAGATGAGTTGTGGTTAGGGGTGGGATGGCCACACCTGCCTTCCTCGGTCAAACCAACCCAACCAGTGATATCCACCAAAGAGATTCAACAAGATTATATATTCCTGTTAAAGTCTCCATTTATATTCTGATAAAAGGTCAAAATGTAAACTGGTCACAGCGTCGGAGTCATATTTTCCATTCCATTAAAAAAGCAGTACTAAGATGAATTACATGTAAGTCACTTGGTTTTCTTCCAAACAGATGTCGGAGGTCACTATAAAAATGCAAGACACAAATTACCACTCATCTATAATGGTGTCAAATTATTTTATGATTTTCACAAATTTTCTCCTCATAAAAGAAGGTTGATCAATCCTACTAATTGGAATACAATTTATCGCTTAGAATTGGCATGTCTAAGCAAAAAGAAGTGTTCTTATGCAAATCATGACAAACAGAACAGATTAGAAGCAAACACAATTTATTTTTGTCCGTTGTGATGGGGGATGAAGTAGAGTTAATTCATACTTGAGAGACGGGTAAAATCAGATCTTTGGAGCTAGCAAAACCATGTATGACTATGATCTTGTGCTTAGCCTCATCTTTGTTAACTCCTGCCTCCCTGTATGACAAATGCCTGCCATCTGCGAGTTTGATCCTTGGTGAAGTTACAGGGGGACCACCAGGTGAACCACATATTTTCGGAGGAGGAGGCTTTATCGCCTTGTAAACGCAGCCCAAAAGAATGGCAGCAAATGCCACAACTATCTGTCCAAACATCTGAAGAGAAAGGGGAAATAACATTTCTTGTAATGGAGAAAAGAAACAAAAGCTAAACCAAGAATACGGTATGCAATTCTAACAATATCAGGGAAAGAGCCAAAGAGGTCAGTCAGGAAAGAGTTTCAGGGAAAAGGTCAGTATCAGGGACACCATGAATATTAGAGTTTACTGTAAACTGTATAAAATACAGAACAATTTTAACAGTAAAGGGTATGATTTATGATTCTTATCATCTTAATCTGTACATATTAGAGTATATAATTACTAAACATTGTTACATTAAGGCCGGGTATTATCACAGTATCATCTTTCAGACAGTCACTCATAACCACTCTTTAAACTTTCAATTAGCTTAAAAGAAACCAAAAAAACCGATTTGTTAATGTACAATCCAAAAAGTAATAGGACCAATTAAAAATATTAAAAGGTCCTACCCATACTGCAGTGCACAAGGCTCCCGACTATTTAGCGTAGGGTTTGGGGAAGGTGAAAATGTACACCGTCTTACCCTTATTTTCATAAAGAGAGTTCCAGGGATCGAACTCGTAACCAATAAACATTATAAAATGTCACAAAAGCAGAAACATGGATTTCTACTAAATAACATGCCCAGTTTCAATTTTTAAGGTGGAAGTTTCCGAATTGATTTAATCTTCATTAGAATTTCTTTGGAAATCTAGATGTTTAAAGGCTGTCCCAGAATTAAAACTATACATCCACTGTCATTAACAACCACTAGAGTTCCACCGATCATCTTTAGAGATCCAACAAGTTCTTTTCTAGTAGTTTTATTCTTCCCACTCCGTAGATAATATAGACCACTCGTGTTCCAGATATCATTGGCAATCCATTTTTCACATTTTTTTTTTCATTCCAAGGAATAACAAACATACAGAACAAAGATGACAAATTCAGAAACCGCATAAAAAAAATTCACAATTAGCTCAACCCAAAAGATAAACTCTAAAGTAAGATTTGATAAAGAATTGTACAAAGAATTTACCTTTCTGATGAGAAGAAGAAGAAACTTCAGAAAATGAACCAACAGTAGTAGATCTGCTGTCAGTAAAACATGACCCAGGATCCCAGATACTTACAATACTGACTGAGTGCTACTTTACCAGTTTTTACTGAATTTCTAGTGGGAGATGCACTGACTATATTTATATTATTACATTTTAATTACGGAGTACCAGCCAAGAAAATACTTTAATGGTCATTTTATAATTTTATTTTACAGCAAGTCTTTTTTTTCTCCTTCTTTTTTGGTGATAAGTGACTAAGTTTAGGAAGAATAACGTGTCTGGAGTTTCCATTGACAGGCCATTTAATTCTCCAGGAATAGAAAAATAGACAGATAAGTAGAAACCGACTGCAATTAGACTTTCCATCAAAATGGTACATTGCATTCTTGAGGAAAAAACAACAAATAAATAGAAACCGATTGTTTTGTTTTACAAAAAAACACTAAAAGGCCAAAGAAAAAACGGTTGATTATTTGATTGTTATTACTCTATCTAGAAAGAGAACAAGTAAAAGAAATAGCATATGCAAATTGAAAATTAAAATATTGCTCCCCACCATTTCATAATAGGAGCATCTTTTTATTTAATCAACCTTTTTATTTCCGACTATATCATTCTCTTCAACACAATTTGTCACTTCACCATTGGTTTTTACATTAAAGTAACTCCAATTTACTCTTTTAATATGTTTCGTGAAGGGTTTAATTTAGGGACTGATACTACTTTTTGATTCAAGATAAAAGATACTCGAAATTGCGACAACATTGACAATGACAATGACGACCACGACAACACCAGCAATGACGGCAATGAAGCAACGGCGACCACAAAACCCCCCAAAAAAAGTTTTATTTTTATATACACCGCACAATACATCTAGCTGATGGAGTTTATTCTGATGTTCTTAAACATCTGTAAGAACATTTGAGAATATGTGTAATTCCAAGAATACTGTTATTCGTATTTTTGTTCGTGGCACCATACTAAATGGGAACTTGGAATCATAAAATGTTATACCAAGATTTGTTTGAACAAACAAAAAAAATGCTTGAAAAAACAGTAGTTTGGGTACTAAACGGATATCCATAAAGTTCTGAGTCATTGAAAACCCTCCGATTTACCACTTAATTGAATGTCCTCTAGACAGGAGTACTAAAATCCTTGCTAATGCAATAAACTATTTCTATCAAATATTATTGATAAAATCTACTAATGTAATTAGTTTAAAAAATAGGCTCATATCAGCTAAATGACAGGCAAGGACAAGTAACACACCATGGCTATTAGTATTTATCAGTTCAACATCAGATTACCATGAAGAAGTACTCACCAGAAAGTAGACCTTAGAGAGTAGAGACCAACTTGATTATGCTATGGCAATCACAACATATGATCAAGTTCTTCACCACATGGATAATGGATTATAACACCCTTTCTGTTGTTCATGAGTCCAAAAGCAACACCCTTTCATTTTTCGACCTGGGAATCATCTCTTCTACTTAAAAGAGAACCATATTATAAAACTAAGCACCCACTTGCTTCCCCACAAGGAATTCTGTCGTTAACAAAGATTGAACTACAACCACGAACCTTCATCAATCCTCTTTCGCCAAACTTGTCCATTGTTGTGCTTTTATTCAAAATAGAACACAAGAGCGACACCTTAAGAGCCAATTCCATTGCTTAAGGCCGCATTTTCATACTATTCTTAATAGCTTTTCGAGCTAGAGCTATAACTAGAACCCTTTAAGTCCCCAACCATAAGTCCATAATGTTCAATCTTAACAACTGTTAGACCATATTTGCATCATTTTGAAATAAACTGTACTCTCATTGACTTAACCCAACATGTGATAATCTGTTCAAGTTAGACATCCATCCTTTGCATCTCAAGGAACGCAACAATAGCTCCTTGGCCGAGGTCATGACTTAGGAGGTCATTAGCCTTCCTCAACGAAACACAAATAGGCTTTCGCTTAAAAATCAACTACCAAGAGGTTGAAAACATTAGAACTAAGTATCTTCCTGATAAACCCAAGGCTTATCTAAGGACAACAATTGGCTACAAATGCAGACACACATTTCTTTGTACTTATCAATCAAACAACTCTTCAGCAAGACCATCAATCAGACTTCATATTTGCTACAAAAACGAATCACACTTCATATGCATCAATCATGAATTACAAGAAATCAAGTATTTTCGGGCAATCTGGTGAAAACCCCAGATAGTAAATTCAATCTCTCCCATCTTTAAGTAATCAATGATCATCGAATTTCAACTTATAACATCTCTGTTAGGCAATTTATCAAACACCTTTCATGCACACCAAATCCCCCCAAGTCCAGAACATAACCTACTTAAAGCAATAAGACAAAAGGATCAAATTTGAAATGGGCATTGAGCATTTGATGGAATTGAAAAATCAATACTTCATACCATCAACACGCGAGGATATCTAAAACTCCTGGTTTTGTCCATGCGGACACAAGTGATGAAGTGAGTACCAATACAAAAAAGTTAGTTTCAATGCTAATATTTTAGTACCAATAACACAAAATTGGTTAGAAGTACCAATACAAGTCATTTTGTGTTGTTGGTACTAAAATATTTTGTATTGGTACTAAATTGTCTGTATTGGTACTCACTTGTCTATATGGATACAAGCTATTTGAGGCCAAGACTTCCTCGTACGCCTAATTTATGTCGCATTTTGACATATGAAACTGCGAACTATGTGACTAACAAGTATACAAGGAGTACAAGTTACAACCCACAGTGCTTAACAATTGTCTGTTGGTTCAGTGCAACAACAATTGGGGGTGGAGGGGAACTTATTCACCCAAAATTCGTCCCGAATTCGAATTAACTCTTTAGTGTAAATCAGGTGGTAAACAAAAGAAAACAACCGATACTGATGGGTAAAAATACTGCAATTTGCATTGTATATCTGGTTGTCTGGTTGTACGTTACGTCCGTACAAGCATACACCAAGATTAATGAAGGCCATAAGCCATAAGCCATAAGCCATAAGCCATAAGCCATAAGTCATAGCCTACAAGATTTCATACGGAGGTACCCACAAATTTATGCCTGTACCTGGCAGAGTTGGTTGTACCCTCATCTAAAATGAATATTTGCTATTTTGGAAATGAACATTCATTTTTTTTTTTTGAAATGAACATTTACTATTTCGAAAATGAGCATTTACTATTTCGGAAATGAACATTTATCTACTCATTCGAATATTATCGTTTATCTAATTATTTGGCAATCTTCGTTTATTCAACCAATTTAGAAATGAACACTTATCTACTAATTGTGAAATGGGTATTTACTAATTTTAAAATGAACTTAGTTATTGCATTACTATGTTATAATTTTGAACATATATTTACATATATTGAGCAATTAAAACATGTCAAATAACATATTTTACCAATAAATTGAACATTTTAGGCATTGTCTATGTAAAATTGTACTTGAATTACAAGATATATATTGGTATAAATCATCTACTTATTTTTCTATATCTTCAATCTTAAATCTTGCTTTTGATGTAGTCTCGAGTTCTTATACTTTTGAACGTGTGTATGAAGTGTGATTTGAACACAATATTTAACTTTCACGGTTTCAATTTCCTCATTTTTGTAGGCTAAAAATGAAAATAGAACTACATCCGTTCTTAAATATTAGTCTCCTTTTTACTTTTTCACCCATTTTAACTCAATATTTAAACGTAAATATCTCTAAATACATACTTTAAAGAAATATAAAATTTTGATATTGTTAAACTACATATTGAGATGAACAAAACAAGATCACACGTGAATATATTTTGAAATACATATTGGAAAGAAATGAGAAGATTCTCTTCAATTCTGCATAGTGACTAGATTTCAAAAGGGACTAATATTCGAGAACGGATGGAGTAAGTAATTTGATATGATGATCACAACTAATTTAAAATGAACATTCTAATTTGAAAATTATGAGCATTCAAAAAACACAAATAGGTTAAAAAGAAAGAACAAAACTTTAAAAGATTCTTAGTAATAGAACAAGAAAGAACAAAGAATACAAAATATATGAACAAATAAAACAAAAAAGTATGAACAATTATATTGTGAACAACCAGTTGATTATTATGAACAAACAAATAAACAAGAAAGAACAAAGCATTCAACAAAAAAGAACAAATAATATAAAAAAGAACATAAAATTCCAGAAGAAAGAATAAACAATACAACAATTATGAACAATTTTATGATGGTTTTTAAAAAAAAAAAACAACATGAAAGAACAAATAATACAAAAGGAAAGAACAAACGCGCTTGTAAAAACATAAAATATCAATGAAGAACTTAATTTTATTACGGGCATTAACTAGATGATTATTATGAACAAACAAATAAACAAAAAAGAACAAAATTTTCAACAAAAAAAAAGAACAAAAAGTATAAAAAAGAACATAAAATTTCAGAAGAAAGAACAAACCATACAACAATAAAGAACAAACAATACAGGTGCGCGGGGGCGGATGTACCTTGTACACTGGATAGACAAATGTCTACCCAGTTTTTTAATTGAAAAATCATTTTAATAGGATGAGTATTTAAAAAACAAAAAATACCACAAATTTGTTCAATTTAGGATTGAACCCATGACAAAAGGGGATAAATAGCATAACTATATTTCTTCACTAACCACTCCAACATCTTGCCTTTATGTTTATTTGTTGCAGATTAAATATATAAATCTTATTTTTATTTGGACAAGTATTTAAAATTCTAGTTTTTTTTTTTTCTTTTTTTCTTTTTTCCGATTAATTGGGTCTGTCATTGCGTACAACTACTTTGTTGAATCTCATATTCTCATTTGATTTTTAATTTCTACTTCGTATATTTTAAAGTTTTGTTGTTATTTGCGTATATAACACGGAGTACTCCGTATACATTTATCTTGTATAATCTTTAAAATCTTAGAATTTATAAAATAACGGTGAAATTGGTAAATTTTATGTAAACGTTGTAATTAGTACTCCGCAAATTGTCATTTTTATTGTATCATTTTAAAAAAAATTGTAGTTTTTATTTCTTTTTACAAGTGTCTACCCTGTTTAAAAATACTGGATACGCCACTGCAGGCGCGTCATTTTTTTTTTGGGTACAGCCAGGGATGGTTGTACCCGGGTACAGCAGTTAGAGATTAGGATTTAGGAGTTACCAATGTCACGGAACCCATGATTTGTTTTGATCATTTTAGGCATGAATTTGGTTTACGGAATAGTGTTATGTCCGGTTCTATTTCAGTTCAGTTCAATTGAGTTGAGTTTCATTCTGTTTTGTTCAACTTCATTCAATTTTGTTTAGTTCAATTCCATTTGTTGAATATTTACTATTTCGGAAATGAACATTCATTTTTTGTTTGAAATGAACATTAACTATTCCGGAAATGAACATTTCATATTTTGGATTTGAACATTTATTTATTTATTTGGAAATGAACATTTATCTAATCATTCGAATATGAACGTTTATCTAATTATTTGGCAATCTTTATTTATTCAACCAATTTAGAAATAAACATTTATATACTGATTGTGAAATGAGTAGTTACTAATTTTAAAATGAACTTAGTTATTGCATTACTATGTTATTACTTTGAACATATATTTACATATATTAAGCAATTAAAACATGTCAAATAACATATTTTACCAAAAGATTAAACATTTTAGGCATTGCCTATGTAAGTTTGTAGTTGAAGATATTGGTAGAAATCATCCATTTATTTTTCTATATCTTCAATCTTGGATCTTCCTTTTGATGTAGTCTCGAGTTCTTATACTTTTGAATGTGTGTATGAAGTGTGATTTGAACACAATATTTGACTTTCACGGTTTCAATTTCCTCATTGTTGTAGGCTGAAAATGAAAATAGTAAGTAATTTGATATGATGATCACAACTAATTAAAAATGAAAGTTTACTTATTTGAAAATTTGAAAATTTGAAAATGATGGGAATGCAAAGAAAACAAATAGGTTATAAAGATACAAGGGTTTATAAGATGCTCAGTAATAAAACAAGAAATAACAAAGAATACAAAAGGTGTGAACAAATAAAACAAAAAGTATGAACAATTTCATTATGAACATTAATCACATGATTATTATGAACAAACAAATAAACAAGAAATAACAAACAATTCAACAAAAAAGAATAAACAATATAAAAAAGAACATGAAATTCCAGAAGAAAGAACAAACAATACAACAATTATGAACAATTTTATGATGAATTTAAAAAAACATGAAAGAATAAACAACACAAAAAGAAAGAACAAACAATACAGACACTTGTAAAAACGTAAAATATCAATGAAGATCTTAATTTCATTATGAACATTAACCAGATGATTATTATGAATAAATAAATAAACAATAAATAACAAATAATTCAACAAAAAAGAACAAACAATATAAAAAAGAACATAAAATTTCAAAAGAAAGAACAAACAATACAACAATTATGAACAATTTTATGATGAATTTAAAAACAACAAGAAAAAACAAACGGTACAACAAGAAAGAACAAACAATACAGGCGCGTCGTTTTTTTGGGGTACAACTAGAGTTGGTTGTACCCGGGTATAGCAGTTAGGGGTTAATTATTTTAATTTTCAACAAAAATATTTATTCCAATAAACCAATTTATAATTCAGAGTACATAGATCGACATGCAAGTGTTAGTATTTTTATGGTTCCATGGAAACATTAAGAATCAAGTTAAAGCGCATTAATAGATTTTTATTTTCATATATTACCACCATCATTTTTAAGTGTATAGATTCTCAATTTCAAACTAAACGTTATCTATTACCCAAAAAAAAAAAAAAAAAAAACTAAACGTTATCATACAAATTCATAATTGCATCACATAACTAGCCAATTTTTTTATCCGGATGGTTGGATAAAACTAATGAAAGCAAGGATTAAGCTAATCATGATTGTCAATTCAAACTTTTGTAGAGTATATATAATAAGAATCTTGGAAATCATTCTAATTTATGCAAAAACCTGGTCTGGACACCCTTACTTTTTTTCTTTCACTCAACCCCTTATTTAGCACGCATTCACGTACGTGACTTTATTAATCGATTGAGCAAGTTAAGCGGGTGAGGATAAAATGGATAATCATGGTACTTTCAATTTAAGTCTGAAAATTAGAGATCGTCTTCTATCAAAGTGTTTAACACTTACTTAATTGCTCGAACATTCTTATTAGTAGTCCACAAGCAAGGCAAGAGGTGCACCAGTTGACAAGTTGAATCATATAGTTTAATATAGATTAATAATTAGCATATATACTTAGAAGAAAACAATTAAGCTTAATATTCATACTCCGTAAAGAATTTGATTGAATCAGAATATCATACACTCTTGTAGCTTAGTGACATTAGTAGACGTTGTAGGAATTGAAATCAATCTTCTATGTATAGTATTCAACTCTTGTCATTTACTAGTTTAAGAAGAAAAAGGTATGAAATGACGACTAACCACTAAGAAATTTGATTAATTAATTTCATTTATTTATAATATTCATTCTTTTGATTATTGATATTTAATTAATTAATGGTGGAATTACTTTAATTTATACTCCAAATTATGTGTTTGTGAAGGTGTAAGATTAGCTCATAATTATGCAGATTCTGTTGATAACTATTTTTGATGAGTTTTGCCTCTTCTGCAAAAGTACTTAGCCTCTTTAATAGCTTCAGCATGTTGATATTTTTATGTTTTGATTTTAATATTTGGATTGTAGAAAAGCTGTAGGAGAAAAGGTATTCCAAAATTGAAACTCCAGAGAAAGTTATTATTAATATACAAATTTTTATATAAGACGGTCTTACACAAAAGACCACATTGGTGTCGTATAAGTTACGCAACGGAATCAATTAGTTAAGCACTAGAACCAACTAGTTAAGCAGTGGAAGTAATTAGCTAAGCACTAGAACTAATTAGTTAAGCAATGAAACCAATTAGTTAAGCAATATAATCAATTAGTTAAGCAATATAATCAATTAGTTAAACAATCAAAGTGGTTTTTCGGTAAGTCGGTTTTACACAAAAATTGTCGTTATTAATATTACAACTAGAAAAAGTAGCACTATCAATAACAAGACAATCTGAGTTGTTTGGTTGACCAAAACACGATTGATAACTTGCAATTTTTATGTGTCCGATACCACAACAACAAAAAAACACCATATTAAGTTCAATTATTCTTCCTAAGTACGCAAAATTTCATGCAAATAATTCTTTTTCGCAATATCAACCAAATAGTTTTGTACATATTTCATAAATTACAAAGAAAATACAAATTACTGATGGAGGAGGGAGATTCTAACCTACATAATTCTATATGTTTTCTTGAAACATATGAACAAGAAATGACAATTTTTTCAGAGGCCTGACACCCCCATATATTGTTGAGTTATTAACTGAAATAAAAATGAGCTAGTTAAGTATCGGTTTGGTTCAACTTTAAAAAAAAAAAATTACTTTGACTATATATATGTTCAAATAAATTAAACAAATTAAATACGTTCTAGCACTATAAAAAATTGTACCATTAACGACGGAAAATCCCGTCTCTAAATGCCAATAATCATTGATTAATGACGGAATTTCCTGTCGCGAACCCGTCATAAAAGGGGGCCTCGTTAATGGAAAATCTTGTCGTTAACCCGTTGTAAAAGACATTTGCGACGGTTGTTCACGTCTTTGTTTGTTTGTTAGCCCGTCGCAAAAGGGCTTTTGCGACGGGATTTTTGACCCGTCGTAATTAGGTTGTCGTTAAAGATACAAATTCTTGTAGTGTAGCATTTTAACAAAAAAAGTCTTGCTATAATGAAATAGGGTGATGATAAAGGTCGCAAGTTGCGATAATATTTATTTGTCGATCACAATCTTACGCGTCGTAGTTTAATCGGTATATATAGGCGCCACGTAGGCTATGTGTCATCAGAATATTTTTACTATCAATGCAATATTTTTACTATGAAAATATGTAAATAATGTAGTCGATATAAAGAAGGAAACAAATTAGAATATTAAGATTTTCTTACCTTTATTTTAACATTTATAATAGGTTATACGAAGTATAAGTTAAATATTTTAGTTTCTAATTTAAATTATGACACATAAGCATGTCATGTTGCGACCGGCCTCTATCATTTTCGAATGAAATATATTAATTAAGACAGTTAGATGAGTTCATATAAAATCAGATAAGTTTAAATAGTACATGGGTTGTCTGATTACGAGAGCTTCGTAGAAAAAAGATCAGGTTGAGATGAATTAGAGGTTTGACCATTTCAAAAAGGTAATGTGAGTGTTTGGGATAAAATTAAAAAACTAATTTTGAAAAAGCTCAATATAAGAGCTTTTTACATTAGAGGTTTGAAGAAATTGGTGTAAAATGACATCGATGTCTATAAAGTTACAAGCGTACAACTCTCAACAACCTACACCATTTTATGCCAATGTGTTAATGGCCGTTTTACGCTTTAAATAGCTAACACTTATAATTTATCAAAAATTTTACACAAGCAACTAATTCACTCGGCTAGTTAAACAGCTAATTAACAATAGTGAAATCAACTAAGTAATGAAATCCGCTACTCCTGCCGTCCGTGATGCACAAGTTGTTATAATGTAAACTGAAATATACCAAACGTCAAAATTAAAAAGGGACACCAAAAACGGAATATATAAAGAACAAAAAGGGTTGGAGAAAGTAACTACCAGTGAAACCAGCTAAAGCTACTACGTAACAACTAATTGCCGTACATAACCTATATACAAGTTCAGATAAATTAAGGCCCTGTTCTTTTTGGCTTAATTTCAGTTTCAGGACTTATTTGGCAGTTCAGTTCAGGAGTATTCAGTTCAGTACAATTCAATTCAGGAGCATTCAGTTCAGTTCAGTTCAGTTCAGGACACTACAAGAAATTGTACTATTAACGACGGGAAATCCCGTCGCGAAAGGCCAATAATCGTTGATTAACGACGGGATTTCCTGTCACGAACCCGTCATAAAAGGGGGTCGTCGTTAATAGAAAATCCCGTCGTAAATCCGTCGTAAACCCGTCGTAAAAGACATTTGCGACGGTTATTACCGTCATTGTTTGGTTGTTAGCCCCGTCGCAAAAGGCTTTTGCGACAGGATTTTTGATCCGTCGTAATTAGGTTGTCGTTAAAGATACAAATTCTTGTAGTGGGAGCATTCAGTTCAATTCAGCTCTAAAGAACAGGGCCTAAGTAGTTTTATTTGAAACAAGAGAAGCTTTAAGGAAGGTTCAAATCTTGGCATCGGATTGTACATTGTTGCACTAGTATTGCTAATCTACTTCAAGGGTTACTTCAATTGTTTACTCATCCGTACTTCACGAGAGAATAACTTACTTGTACTAATATATTTTGTTCAAGAGAGAATAACAATAAGTCAATAATAAAGGGTGAATGTTGTTAATTTGTTACAAGTACGTAGTACGCAGTACTTAAGTAATAATAAACTACAATACAAAATATTATTATAAATCTATGGTAGATGATGTAACATTTTTTGGAATATTTTGTACTCAGTAGCAATTAAGGACTACTAGCTCCGTTTCAAAAAAAAAATTACACTTATTATTTGCACGAACTACGTTGCAATGTTTGACCGTTAATAGATTTGATTTTATATGGCAAAAAAATATAAAAAAATTGATATTTATAAAATACATTTTGAGACGAATCTAACAAGATAACTCATGATAATTTTTTATACATATAATAGTGAGAATTTATGGTCAAAGTTTTAATTTTTGGACACATTTTCCAAAGCGTAAAAAACTCTATGAAACGAAGGTAGTATGTGGGAGTGGTTAATCATAGTGTTTCACTTCAAATTTACAAATCTACAGTTCTTCCCGTCCCTTCTCAATCTTTACGTTTGGTATCATGTACATAATTTAATGATTAACTAGTTTGTATGCTTGGGCGATGTCCGGGTTACAGTATTAGTAACATTAATATTATTCTTATTTGAATATATTATTAATCAACCCCCTTTTATTACTTTTATTAGTACTCCGTGTATTTTTTTTAAATAAAACAATGGTAGCATGTAATGTGGGCTCAATGGTAATCACTTCATTGTTTAAACGCGAGGATGCGGGTTCAATGGTAACCATTTCTGAATTTTTATATATATGAAGTTTACATGAAATGAAATACTCACAAACATAGCGTCTTGTGGCATATACTATCCTTTAGAAACGCCTTTTAATATATATTATAGATTTGGATTGAGATTCCTACCTTTTTTTTATTTAAACAATTCAAATTACGTTTATATATAATATTTTCACTTTTACCGAAAATCGTCATGGGAAAGTAAATGTGAATGTTATTAATGTAGTGACCCGGAGAATCGGCCTGGCCCAAAAACGAGTTTAATAGATTAAATAAGCATTTGGCGTAAATCTTGATTAAATAATAGGGGCATTTATATTATAATATAAAAGGAAATATTCCAAACGTAAACATTAAATTGACACCCAAAACGGAATACTTCTCTATTTCATAAGGGAACTCCTAAGGTTATTACTGTGAATGACCTTTCGATGGCCCCTTATGAATAGTCTATAATGCCCCGTTAATTGTGAACATTTGTTCTTACATGTTTATAGAGTTTATTAGATATAATAACACAATTTCATTTTATTTATTTCCACACGCATCGCGTGCGTATAATTAAGACTAGTAAAGATTAAAAAGGAATAGCGAAAGAAGTACTCCGTAATTATTACTCCCTCGGTCCCCCTTTTATTCCTTACGTATTTTGTTTAGGGTGTCCCATTTTATTCTTTACATTGAGAACCTTTCCTTTTATATTAACACATAAATACTTTAATATTTTGTCAAAAGTTGTGCCAAATGATTACTTTAACCAATTAAATGCATTAGATCATTAATCTTTCACACTTTTCCATTGAGACATAAATTTTGCCTTTCTCAGATTTGGGTAAAAGATAAAACATTATAAATTAACGTAATTTGCATTATTTAAATAAAAAATAGAAGGAATTTCAATCCACATTAATTAGTCGTTATATCACGTGCATGATACCAAATATAAAGAACAAAAAGGGACGAATGAAGTAATAATTCTTAATTCTTAATTATATCTTAATTAATTTTTTAGAGGATCCGGACTCCAGAAACCCCGAAAAAAGATGCTGGTGCATGGAGAAGATACCCTAGGACACCAAGATTTTGAAACTACTATAATACTCCTTAATCCTTATTTTATAAGATACACTTTATTAGATTGCAATTTTCAAACCTATGTATAATAAAATCCCAGGCCCCTCCACTCCTCTTGCTAAATTTCTTATTCTTTTCTTTTATATGACATGACTAATTTCCTTATATTTTTTTCCTACGTAGAATGATTATTTATAGCTTCTCCATACCACTATAAATAGAATGAGATCATTTCCCCACCAATGTCATCAAGACACCCCTTCAAGAGACCTTAGACATCATTGTCTCTTCCAAATAAACCCCCACAAATACTCTTCTCTCTCTTCTTTTTAACGCGCACTTTAAAAATGGCAAAATTGGACCCTCTCGTCATTGGCAGAGTTGTTGGAGATGTGATAGACAATTTTAACCCAAGTGTGAGAATGTGTATCACTTTCAACAACAAACAAGTTTACAATGGTCATGAACTCTTTCCTTCTTCTGTCACCGTTAAACCTAGGGTTCAAGTTTTTGATGGTGACTTGAAATCATTTTTTACCTTGGTATATTTCTACTTTTATATATATACGTATATTTTTATGCTTAATCTTCACTTACCGATCGATATTATACAAAATTATTGTACAATATATGTCTAATTAATGTCTTAGAAAGAGTAGTAATAGTACTACGTATTTGTTTTTGTTTCTCTATTTTAATATTATTATAATTAGCTAGCATGTTTATACACGTTAGTATATTTCTTCTCTAACCATGGTTCATATTTTCTTTTCTGTTTTTCTAGGTCATGACGGATCCAGATGTTCCTGGACCCAGTGATCCTTATCTTAAAGAGCACTTGCACTGGTACGTATACTCCTAACTTAAAAGCCAAACCGTACTTTTGAATTTTTGTATTATTCATGTATATGAATTTTCGTATTAATTATACTTAGTAAAAATTATGTGGCTATGCTACTGCAGGATAGTCACAGATATTCCAGGCACTACAGATGCAACTTTTGGTAAGCCATCTCTGAATTAGTCTCAACATATATCAGTAATTAAAGGGATTTAATTAAACTAATAATTGAATTAATGTGATATATAGGGAAAGAGATAGTTAGCTATGAGTTGCCGAGGCCAAACATAGGCATACACAGGTTTGCATTCATCCTGTTTAAGCAGAAACGCAGGGCCAGTGTGGTGGCACCGGGCGGTCGAGATCGATTCTGCACCAAACTATTTGCTGAACAGAACCAGTTAGGCCTTCCTGTTGCTGCTGTCTATTTCAATTGCCAAAGGGAAACCGCTGCTCGTAGGCGCTAGCTAGCTCATCTATTGCAAGATTGATCTTCTGTATTACAAATTAATAATAAGACTTTGCGCTCTAATGATATGGATGAGTGCCACTTTGTGATCTTCTGTGCTAGATAGAAAAGATGACGAAATTAAGTGGAGTATTTATGTATGTTTTATGTTATGATCCCATAATGTAATGTTAGGAGATATAGTTTTATTTCTTTAATGCATGTGCATGATTACTATGTGTATTAGTTACACCTTGTATGATCTTTCCAATAATATTATATCTACCAATCATTCATTAATTAATTTGCAAAATTTTGTTGGAAGTTAGACATATGTCAAATCGTTTGACACTTAATTAACTGTCAGACCATACTTAATAGTATATCAGACCTGTGGATAAGAGATGCACAACTGACATAAAATACGGTCCCACACTTAAATGAGTATCGTACAATCTATTACAGGAGTTTGTATTATACACGACTAATTTTAATTTAATTTTTTAAAGGAGACTATTAGATTTTACATTAGCTAATTTCACTTGGACCTTTTTTCTTACTTTTGAGAAGCACCCAAAAGACAAAACTTATGAACGCAACAAAAGGCCAAGACAACTTATCTTACAATATTCGGAAACCCTGATTGTCTTTGTAGCGATAAAATCATACCCATTTCATACCAAACGGTTTTGGTAGTGTAATTTAACGGTTAAAATGGTTATCTTACTCCGTACTATATTGAATTTACCTACGGAGTAAAATAATTAGTTAAACTCTTACATATAGATTCTCCAAGAACAACTACTCCTACAATATTTAGAACCCCTAATTGGCTAATTGTCTTTCAACTCTTTATAACGACAATACTCATATCCATCTCGATGTTTTCCTTACAAAATAATATTGTACTCCCTCCATTTCTGAATATTCCGTATTTGCAACAGTTTGATTTTTACATTATTCATACGTTAGCGTATTTTGACCAGTTTTTCTTACTAATATATAAAAATTCACATGTTATTATGTACTCTCTCTATCCCTAAAAGATTGTCCCATATACCATAAATGGATGTCCATATTTGTTTGCCACATGCCTTATTTAGTTAGTGGTCCCTACATGTCTCTCCTTTCACATTATAGAGTATTATTTAAACTAACTGAAAAAGGATCTACCTACCCATTTGATTTTGATTATATGGGCAATCTTTTAGGGGCGAAGGGAGTAATTCTTAATAAACTAATTCTTTTTCTATGGGCAATCTTTTAGGGGCGAAAGGAGTAATACGTTGTTAGATTAGGCTTAATGTACATTTTTCAAATATCAACTGTTAAAACTTTTGCTAATATGTATTCGCATATATATAATTGCGTTCAAACTAGTGCATTGGCAAATGTGTCAGTCTAATTGTTCTAAGTATTCAAGGACATATGGAGTATTGTAGTAAACAAAGAGTCAACTCTATAACTGAAGTCTTAGTTTTGACAAAAATCTCAATTAGGACCTTACTTTTTTTTTAGTCAAGAGTTGGGATATTATGTTGAGGCATTATGTTTTATTCAGCAATTATAGGAATTAGTTAGATTAAAGCTGAATTAATTTGTTCTTACATCACTGTAAGTCAATAACCATGAGTCAACGATTAATAAACATGAGTCAATGGTAAGGAGGAATTGGAGGAGAAAATCATAAGAATGATATGATAGATAATGAAGTTTTCTTTTTAAATAAAATACTTTTCCTACGTAGTATTTCTCAACTCAAAGATCTATCTTTGTTTTTTAAATTACAACCGTTAATTTTGACCGGAAAATAGAGGTGAGGTGCCAATTATTAATTAAAAAATGTGAAATTTTCATTGGAGATTTTTTGTAAAACTTAGACCTTAATCATGGGGTTAACTCACTAACAAAGGTAATACTTAAATCCGCATATCGCTAAAATTCTCTCAAAAACATTACCGATAAAATGTATGGAGTAGTTAACTGACTATGTACATTAATTACGTACAGATAACATTACAAAGATTTACTTAGACATCCTCCTCTAAGCACTTTCTCTCCTCCTAACTTCCTAAGAGTTCGTCAAAAAAAAATCCTAAGAGGACTCCTCATGTTGTAGAAAAGGAGGAGAGGGTCCCTTTTTGGAAGAGGAATAGCATTCATCCTCTATGTGAAGAGGATGAGGCTCCTTGACTCATGTGTCCAAGAGGAACCTATGACAAGTTAAATTTCTCCACTTATTACATTAATAGTGGCTGTCAAATTTAACCATATTTCCAACGGTTATAATTCTTTAAACGGTGACAAAATTAAAACGGAAACATATTTTTTTTTTTAAAAGAACACCAATGACTATAATTATCTATAAAATGAACCTAATTTTTACCTATTTTCACACACTTCGTTTTTATCGTAAGGTATCTCTATTATCATATTTAATCATTTATTACATGTGTGGCGATCGTTTTATTTACTTATCAATATTTAAATTTCTGTATAAATAATGAATTATTATCATAATTTGATTTTAATAGTTTTTAAACAATTTAAATTATCATTAATCTAATTTTAATAAGTTGGCATATTGAAAATTAAATCATTTAATGTAATAGAATATGTGGTGGGGTATATGTATGAAGAGAGAGAAAGTAAGAGAGGATACTAGTTCTTGTCTTCTTGGAGGAAGTCCAAATACATGCCAGGCATGTATTTGCAAAAACATGCCAACTCCAAATAAAAAGGTAAATCTAAATGGTAAATATTTTTGGGGCGAAATGTAAAACGGTATTGTACACTTGTAAAACGGGGTGCTGACTTGATATTGCTGAGTTGGCAATTCATTAGAAAAATGGTATTGGTATTACAAAAATGGTACTAAACTTTTTCTAAATGAAATTCATTTTCCTTAAATGGTACTCGTTTTGTACTAAATTTTATAAAGTGGTATTAATATCACAAAAATGGTGCTAAGTATTTTAAAATGGTATTCATATTACAAAATTGGCAGCAACGGGATCCAAGTTGGCAAACGGGGTTGACTATTCAACAATTTCAAAATGGCTGGGAAATTACAAACAAGCCCATGGCATGTATTTCATAATACATGCCTGGCTGCGATTTTGACGCCCTCGTCTTCTTGATTGTGGAACAATTTAAAGAAAGAGGGTGATGAAGAGGAAAGAGATAGTGGAAAATGATGTGGAGAAAAGAAATTGTGATGTGTCAAAAGGAAAAGATGAGAGATAAGAAATAGAGGAAGGGGAGAGCCTCATGGTTAATCATGCTCTTATACTACTACGTTGTTAACTAAGTAGTCCGTACTTTAGGCAAATTATAGAAAATGGATAGATGAAAGAACAGCAAGTCCTGCTACAAGGACTACTACTATAAGAGGCCAAAATTGACCTACTGTTTTTGCTATTTTTGGTTTCGAAGAAAATCTTTTTGCTATTTTTGTTATACAGATGTGGATACTACTTATGAGCATATCTTTGACCCCCACATATGGTAAAAATTGTTAACTGCTAACTTAACCATACTCACTCATAGAGTCATAGAGCTCTGCTGTTTCCTCTATCATTTCCTGTCCTATTATTCTCTGTCATCTCTACTTTTACCTTTTTTTTTTTCCTTATTCAGTATTATCCTAATTAAGCAAGCTAATTACCACAATAAGTATGGATTCCGTCATTCAGGAGGTTTAGAGAGGTTCGAAAAGGAAATTGAAGCAAAAACACTCATGTAAAATAATTAGACCATATCAGACCAAAAATAAAATATTCAGACTAAACCAAAAACTAGAAAAATCAGTCTAAACCAAGTGGAAAAAACAGAGCCTAAGTTTAGGTCACTAGAACTATGTTTTACTCTTTTGTTGCACACTAATATTAACTCTTTAGGTCTCTCAAAATTGAAGCATTTTAGAGATTATTCTTTTTCCCTCTCTAATGATTTAGACCCTGTTTAGTTCACCTTATTTCTCCTGATCTGATCTGGTCCGATCTGATCTGAACTTATTTTTTCAGATCTGATCTGATCTGACTTATATTTTCTGATCTGATCTGATCTGATCTGGTCTGATCTGGTCTGGTCTGGTCTGATCTGATCTGAATTAAGTTTAAACAAAAATCTACATTTATTAATATTAAACGACTTACGTGTAAAATAAATGTTGCACAAATTTATAATATTGTTATTATTTACTTGAATTTGCTCATGATTTAACTATTCCTTATATTAGATAGACCTATACATGATCTAGATAGATCGGTTATGATCTAGAAATATAAGTTCTGATCTGGATATGATATGTACAGATCGGTTCTGATCTATACATGATTTGTACATATAAGTTATGATTCTGGACATGATCAGTTCTAATCTAGACATGATCTGTACATATTAGTTTTGATCTGTACATGATATGTACAGTTCAGTTATGATCTAGACATGATCTGGGCATGATCTATCAGTTATGATCTGGACATGATATGTACAATTCAGTTATGATCTAGACATGATCTATACAGATCAGTTCTGATATGGACATGATCTGTACAGATCAGTTCTGATATGGACATGATCTGTACAGATCAGTTCTGATATGGACATGATCTGTACAGATTAGTTCTGATTTGGACATGATATGTATAGTTCAATTCTGATCTAGACATGATTTGGACATGATCTGTATATATCAGTTCTGATCAGGACATGATCTGTACAGATCAGTTCTGATCTGGTCATGATCTGTACATATCAGTTCTGATCTGGTCATGATCTGTACAGATCAGTTCTTATCGGGTCATGATCTGTACAGATTAGTTCTGATCTGGACATGATCTTTGCAGATCAATTCTGATCTGAACATAATCTGTACAGAGTCGATATCTAGACAAGTTATAATTTGGACATATCGATTCTGATATGGACATGATCTGTACAAATCGGTTTTGATCTAAACATATTAGTTCTGTAAGGATCAGTTCTGATGTAGACAAGATCTTTGCAGATTTGAACATGATTTGGACATGATCTATACAGATCAGTTATGATCTGGACATTATCTGATCCTATCAGTTCTAGTCTGGATATATAATGGTTCTGATCTATAAAAATCAGTTCGGATATGGACATGACCTGATCATATCGTTTCTAATCTGGACTTAATGGTTTTAATTTGGACATGATCAATTTGAATGTTTTGTTAATGTTTTTTTATGCCTTAAATAATAGATTTTAATTGCACCGACAACAACATTATTTTTTATTAAAGCAATAATAGTAATAAAATATTAAATATAATAACAATGATGTAAACATATACCAATAATAATAATAATAATAATAATAATAATAATAATAATAATAATAATAATAATAATAATAACAATAATAATAATAAAAAAAATAATAATAATAATAATAATAATAACGATTATGGGTGGGTGTTTAGGGCACCTCCTTCGTCCATAATCCGGTAGCTTCTCCGGCGGCCATTCGGGCATTTCACGGCGGCATCGGCAGTTGTGTGCACGGCATTTTCAGGCGACATTTTCAGGCGACATTTTCAGGTGAGTTTAAGGTGGTTTCGTGCGTGCAGTGTCATTACGGTTTCCAGGCGGTTTCTACGGCGATTTTTGGGTTTCCAGGCGGTTTATTCGGCGGGTCAGGATTTGTTTTCTCCGGCGTCGGGTTAGGATTTGTTTTCTCCGGCGGTTTACTGTTGCGACGGCAGTATATTTGGTCAGGGATCGTGCTGTTCTTTGGGTTCGTCGGTGTGGGCTGTCGGTATATTTGTTCGTTTTGTTTCGCGACAGCAGTGTCTTTGGGTTCGTCGGCGTTTTGTGTTGGTTTCGCCGGTGTGTGCTGTGGGTTTCAGGCGGTTGGGTTTGGAGTTATATATTCAGGCGGTTTTGCTGTGGGTTTGTTGTTTCAGGTACAGTGCAATTTCCGGTTGTGCGTTGTTGTGCGTTGGTACAGTGCTTGCAAGTTCGTGGTAAAACTAAAGACAAAGAAACAATCCGGTGAAGTGCTTTTTGGTTTTGTGGCGGCAATCCGGTGAAGTGGTTTTGTGGTTTTGCGACGGTGGTTTTGTGGTGGAATCACTTACGGGAATCAGTTTCAGGTTTGAGCTTTCAGTTTCTGGCAGTTTGGTGCGTTCGATTTCAGTTTCGGTGTTCCGTTTCTGGCAATTCGGTGTGTCCAGTTTCAGTTTCCGGTGCAGTGACGTTGTAGTTACTTTTTGGTTGAAGTTCTTTGATATGGCGGCTTCCGTGGAGAAGTTTCATTGCCCTTTTGTGGGTCTTAACGGGTGCCAGGATGGAGGTGGGCGTGGTTTGGTGAGGAGTTCTCTGATCACTCACTTACGGGATCGTCATTGTTGCACTGGTGTGCGGGATGTAACCCGTCATTCCCTTACTACCAATTTGCAGGTTTTTACTACGGCTGAGGTGACCTTTCGTCATATGGGAATTTGGCTATGTGGAGATTGTTTCAAGACGTATACTCATCGTATTAAGTGTCGGCATGGCAGTGGTTCTAGTACGGTTTTTGTGGACCCACCTGATTCTGGGGATGGTACTATTCGTTTTACTCTCTACGGTATTCAAAAACCACAAGCTCCTGCTTCCGAGCTGTCTACTTCTGATGCGCCTCGAGGAACATCATTTTTCTTTTGATGTTGCTCTTCTAAACACTTTATGGTCTAAGCGGTTGCGTTCTGTGAAAACCATCCCTCCCAAATGTCGTTTGGGTTTTTCGCGTGTTCTAACAGGGGCGCTTGATAAGGTGATTTGCAGACCAGATGACATCGCTTGTTGGGTTCAGTTGCTCGTGTTACCTCTGTGTGTCCTCAAGACTTTTTCTCCACGAAGTAATCGTGAGTGTTCCTCTGGTGTTAGGCGGCGACAACAGGAAGAGTGTATCACCTCTGCTATTCGTTCTTGGGGTGTGCCTGGTGGTTCTGAGCAACTTGTCATAGACACACTGGCTAGCGTGTCTCCCCCTCTATTGGATGTTGACGAAGACCATGATTTGGCGGAGCGTAATATTAAGCAATGCAAGAGAAAGATTTCTGACGGTCACTACACTGCTGCCGTTAGGGTTCTTTCTTCCTCAGGTCTTGCCCCTTACAATGATGCTACTCTTGCAGATTTGCAAGCAAAGCACCCTCCCGTTCCGGTCCCTACCTTGCCGGATATCCCTGTTGATCATCACCTTACTGCTTCCTCCGCTGTTGTTTTGGAGCAGATTAAGGGCTTTCCGCGTGGTACTTCGTGCGGTAGAGATGGCTTGCGTGCTCAACACCTTTTGGATTGCTTGGGTGGTGCTGATGTAGCTGTTTCTGATGAGTTGGTGGATGCTATCACTCAGGTAGTTAATCTCTTTCTTACTGGAAAGTGTCCTGCTGAGCTTGGAGGATACATTGCTAGTGCTCCTCTTACGCCACTTGTTAAGCCTGGTGGGGGTATTCGGCCTATTGCTGTGGGCACTATTTGGCGGCGACTTGTTTCTAAGGTCGGGGCTTCTTTGATTGGTCCGCGTTTAGGAAACTACTTTGGAGGTCTTCAGTTTGGAGTTGGGGTTCCAGCAGGTGGTGAGGCCATTCTCCATGCTGTCAATCGGTTGGTTGAGGCTCGTGGGGCCGATGTTGGCCTATCTATGTTATTGGTGGATTTTCAGAATGCGTTCAATTTAGTTGATCGATCGGCTTTGTTGCGTGAGGTTCGGCTCCATTGTCCTGCTCTTTCGCGTTGGGTTGAATTCTGTTACTCTTCTCCACTGCGGCTGTATTATGGGGAGCATACCTTGTGGTCTTGTCAGGGTGTGCAGCAAGGGGATCCTCTCGGCCCTTTGCTTTTTTCTCTGGTTCTACATCCATTGGTGTGTCGAATCAGAGACTCATTTGATCTATCTCTTTAGGCTTGGTACTTGGACGATGGCACTATCGTTGGTGACACTTTGGTGGTTGGACAGGTCTTGGAGTTGATTTTGTAGGAGGGTCCTCGTTTAGGTCTCCATGTTAATGTTGAGAAGACGGAGGTTTTCTGGCCTTCGGAGGACCCACGCAGTCGTCTAGAGGGTGTCTTTCCTACGGATATTGCTCGTCCTGCGCTTGGTGTTAAGTTGCTTGGTGGCCCAGTCAGTACGGATTCCTCTTTTTGTAAGGGGTTGGTTTCGCAGCGTGTGTCGAAGACTGTTGTGTTGATGGATGCTGTAGCCAAGCTTAATGATCCCCAGTGTGAGTTGTTGCTTCTTCGTGCGTGTACTGGAGTTTCTAAACTCTACTTTGCTATGCGCACTTGTCCGCCTCATCTTTTCGAAGCGGCCCAATTATCTTTTGATGTGGCTCTACGGGCTTCTTTAGAGCGCATCGTGACTGCTTTGGGACCTGGGTTCGGTGACTGGCAATGGCGCCTTGCCACCTTGCCTTATTCTTATGGAGGATTGGGTGTTTATTCAGCTGGTGATGTTCGGCATTATGCTTTTCTTGCATCCCGTTTGCAGTCTTCTGGTTTGCAGGATTCGCTTCTTCGGCTTTCAGGTGTTGATGGTCCGGGACCGGCCTTTGATGATGCTCTTGGTCTTTTCAATAGGACCGTGGAGACCGACCTTATGCGTAGCCCTAGTGAGATCGCTGCCCCCACACTCATGAAGAAATTGGCAGACATATATTTCACGAAGGTTACTGCTGATGCGGAATCCGCCTACTCTTTATCTTCGCGTCTTGTTGCCCTATGGAAATCACAGCAGGGGGATCACTCCTCAGCTTGGTTGCGGGAAGTCCCCATCTCGGGGCTAGGCCAGACTATGAACGGTAAGGCTTATCGTTCGGTTCTTTGCTATCGGTTGGGTATTCCTTTGTTCTCTGATTCGACGCCGTGTTCTGCTTGCTCTCGGGTTTTCGACGGGGACATTTATGGGGATCATGCCGTATCTTGTGCTGGGATTGTGGGTATCAAACATCGACATAATGTTGTTCGTGATACCCTTTTGGATATTTGCTATCGGTCGGGGATTTCTGCTCGCAAGGAGGTTGATGTTGGGCTGACTAGTGAGAGTGATGGAGCTCTTCGTCCTGCAGATATATTGCTTTACTCATGGGATGGCGGTCTGGATGTGTGTGTTGACTTGACTGGGTCTTCCCCTATGACGCAATCTGGGTTGTCAGGCTTCGTTCCGGGTCGGGTTGTGGCGGTTGCAGCGCACCGGAGGCAGGATAAGTATGCGGCACGTTGTAGGGCTTTGGGTTACGGTTTCTTTCCTTTTTCTCTCTCTTCTTTTGGGGAATTAGAGAAAGGGGTTGTTTCTTTGCTGAAGCGGGTCCAGACGTACTCCAGGGCTCAGGACATTGGGGCACGGGCAGCTGCCCATATTTTCAGCAGGATCGGGTTCGCCATAGCTAGAGGAGTGGGGGCCCAGATTGTATATCGGCTCCCCTCCAACTTCTTGTAGTTCATTTGATTTTTGTAGCTTGTTAAGCTTGTAACGTTTTGGTGTTTTCCGATAATAATAATAATAATAATAATAATAATAATAATAATAATAATAATAATAATAATAATAATAATAATAATAATAATAATAATAATAATAATAATAATCTGGTCTGATCTGATCTGAACTTATTTTTTCTGATCTGATCTGATCTGAACTTATTTTTTCATATCTGATCTGGTCTGATCTGATCTGGTCTGATCTGATCTAATCTGATCTGATTAGATCTGAAATAAGTAATAAGGTCCTGAAATAAGGTGAACTAAACAGGGCCTTATTCAACATCCTCATTCCTTTCCCCTCAAAAACATAAATCCTTAGAATCTTCATCAAGTAAAAAACTCTATTAATTTTTTTTTTTTTTGTAAAAACAATTAATTTGATAATACAAATGACTTCTGCTAAATTAGAACGATACAGAGAAGATTAGCATGTCTCGAATGACACGCACAAGTCTATTAGACTTCAGCTAATTTGTACTCCCTCCGTCCCGGAATACTTGACCTGTTTTCCTTATCGGGCCGTCCCTTAATACTTGACCTATTTCTAAAAATGGAAATATTCTAACAATATTATATTATTTCTCACTCCACCCCTATTAACCCACCTACCCCTTACTCCATACAAAAAATAATTAAAAATTCAACCCCTACTCTCCCCCAACCCCACCCCTTTACACATTTCTCACTAACTACATTAAAATAATACCCCACTATCTACTACTACCTATTAAATTAAATAGGTCAATTCAAGTTCCTTAAACTCTGTACCGGTCAAACCGGGTCGAGTATTCCGGGACGGAGGGAGTATTAAAGCAAAAAAGAGCAACCAAATGGACATGATCCACGTATACTAGAAGTGAATCAAGTAGATAGACTGGAGGAGTACAAAACTACAAATACAGCAAGGCAAGTACTGACAAAGTTGGGATCATATTAGCGGGAAAGATGAACTTCTGCTCCACTCAGGGGCTGCAGTCAAGCATCACCCAATTATATTCAACAAAGATAGCAGCTTTTGCAATTGTTTTACGTACATATTTTATTTATTTTATTTTAAACAATTACCACATTTGGCAATTTCCGTAGAAAATGTTTAAAATTCTCATATATAGAGTTCCAATAATACATTAAGAGCATCAAAGTAACAATAAGGGGAGACTCTTATTTAGGGGGCTCTTACTCTCTTTCTTATGCCACCTAAGTATCAACTCTAAATAAGAGTCCCCTCTCAAAAATTGTAGAAATTGGCTAACTCTTAACACTACCTCTTATTCTCTCTTACCCTATTATTTTATTTTATTTTCATGCAAAAATGTTGACATGGCACTAGCTCTTATTTATTGGAGCTAGCTCTTATTTCAGAATTTTTACTTACAAACTCTAATTAAGAGTCTCCCTTTTCTCACCTAAGAACTAGCTCTTAATTTTTCTCTCTCCTTAAGAGACACCTAAGAGCCTCCCCTTATTCATGCTCAGGGACTCTTAGCCCACTCTTAGGGTGCGTTCTGTTCACCTTAAAAAAATAAGTTCCAGTTCTAATAAGTTCAGATAAGTTCCAATAAGTTTCAATAAGTTCCAATAAGTTCAGATAAGTTCCAATAAGTTCCAATAAGACCCTGTTTGGCCAAGCTCCTAGAGCAGCTTCTACGAGTGAGAAGTAGAAACTTGGCCAAACAAGGATTTTTGTGTTGTAGAAAACAGCTTCCTAGAAGCCCAAACTAGCTTCTATGGGCTTGAGAAACAGAAGCTCCAAAAGGAGGCTTCTGATTTTAGTTTCTCGGGGAGCTATTCCCCTCATTTAATGAGAGTATATTTTTTGACAGCCTTGCCCCTCTGAATAGAAAAAATGACCTATTGTCCCTCATATAATAAATAAATCAAGTTCATTATTTCTCTCTCATCTTTACTGTCTCTCCTACTTCCCTCAACTCACAACTGTCTCTCCTACTTCCCTCATTATTTCTGATCGATGCATCCCGGAGAACGCAGACCACCTACATCGTCGATGAATACTCCACCCGTTCGTCCACCCACGAAATCTACGACGAGCAACACAGCTAATAAGGTGAATTTAATTATTTATACAAATCTGTTTCCCCAATTAATTTGTTAGGTGTAGAACCCTAATTTCTGTAATTTTGGTTGAATAGGGGAAATCGAAGATGCATCCATCTACTATTCCTTCTCCTCCTTCAAATCAGGTGAGTTTAATTAAAAAAAAATAGATTAGTTTTGTTTATCCTACTTTCCTCTCCAATCTCTGACCCATTAACTTTTTGATTCAAACAAGTCGGCGTCGGCACTAGGCCGTGATTGTTATATTAATTCCTTAATGCTAGTGTGTGGGTGTGTTCTGAAACAATTTGTTTTATCTACTTTGATTTGGGCCAGTTGCTCAATGTCTAGAACTCCTAAATTTAAAGACCCTGTTCTACAAATTAAGCAAATTTTGATAAGAATAAGTTTTATATAAGTTAGTTTACAGATGTTAAGATAAATGAAATGATTAAAAAAGTTTAAACACTTGACTAAAATCATGTAAAAAATAAATTTGCAAGAGGAAATATAAGTTGCTGCTTGGTTTTGATAATGCAAAGTACTATCATCAAGAAGAACCGGCTGGGTTTTGATAAGTACTATATTTTGATAATGCTACATCCTACTAAGAATTATTTTGGTAATGCAAAGTACTATCATCAAAGTATTATAGAATATATGATGATCATTAAGTTACAATTTGTTAAACCACTTTCTAACTAACACATCCTAATTATTTATTACTTCCCTTGAATAAATTGTTTGCCAAATTTTGACTCAACCAAACATAGAACAGAGAGGCAATTCAAAATATTTGTATACTAAATTTTTTATTAGAGAGGCAATTCAAAATATTTGTATACTGAATTTTTTATTACTTTCATAGATTATTTTTTATCCTATGTTAGTTGTTTATTTGTTATATTTTTCAATCTAATCTTATGGAGTTAGATGAATGAGCAAAAAGTGAAGAGATCAAAAGCGACGTGGGATGATGAATCAACTTGATAAAACAACCCCCTAGAATTTCATTGTGTTCTGGATGGCAATGGGTACAAGAAGTGCTTTCAACTCCAGGTGAGAGTTATAGGATGTTTAGAATGGAGTCTGATGTGTTCTGTAGTCTTGCTAAATTGTTGAAAGACGATTATGGTTTGAAGTCTACTAGGACCATGTGTTCTGAAGAATCACTTGCAATGTTTATATATTTATGTGCTCAGTTTCAATCAAACCGTAATCTGCAAAATAGGTTTAAACATTCGGGGGAAACAATCAGTAGAAAAATGAATGAAGTTCTTAAAGCTATGACTAAATTTTCTAGAGATATTGTGAGAGCTTCTGATCCATATTTTAGGGAGGTCTCGGTCAAAATACGAGGTAACTATAAGTATTGGCCACATTTCAAGGATTGTATTGGTGCCATTGATGGGACTCACATCCCATGTGTTGTTCCGGAAGAAGATAGAATTCCTTACATAGGGCGTAAAGGGCACCCAACTCAAAATATTCTGGCAATTTGTGACTTTGACATGTTGTTTACATACTTTGTTGTTGGGTGGCCTGGATCCGTTCATGACAATCGTGTTTTAAAGAATGCAATGGATAATCCAAAGAAGGCGTTCCCTCATCCACCAGAAGGTAAACTTTTGTGTATTTTATGACAATTAATATTATTACGTACTGTATATTATGTAATATCTCATTTTTGCAATGTAGGTAAATATTATGTTGTTGATGCGGGTTATCCTAATATGAAAGGATTTTTGGCTCCGTTTAAAGGCCAACGATATCATATTCCTGATTATCGCCGTTCAACTCAACCTCCAACCGGTTATTACGAAGTCTATAATTATAAACACTCTTCATTAAGGAATGTGATTGAGCGAACATTTGGAGTATGGAAAAGTAGATGGAGGATACTATCCATGATGCCAAATTTTCCACTAGAAACACAAAACAAGACTGTTGCTGCAACTATGGCTATGCACAACTACATTAGAAGACATGCACTTGAAGATTTGGAATTCGACAAATGCGATGCGGACCCAAATTATATTCCTGTGGTGGAAGAAGATGCTCAAGATATTGGTGGTGGTTCTTCGAGTACTTTACGAGAAGATCACGATGGCTCAATGGATGATGATAGCATGGAGTCTGTCCGGCACAACATTGCATCTTCTATGTTGAAACAAGATTTGCAAGAGCAATGTGTATAAAAGGTTATTACTAGTTGTGTATTAAACATATTATATTAACTTAAAATAGTTTGGTGGAAATTGGTTTAAATTAAAAAAAATACCCGAGCTATCTTTTCTCAATAAATATATATATATATATATATATATATATATATATATATATATATATATATATATATTCGGAGTAGTACTTTTATTAAATATGTCGTTGGAATAAATTTTGGTTTAACAAAATAATTAATGCATAATAAGGATAATATTTTTTTTAGGTAAAAGTTAACATGGAAATTATTTATAATAGTATGATTTAGAATCAACAATAACATCTTTTAAGAATTAGTTAATAATAGACAAGAAGTTATAACAAAAGCAATGGGCCAAACAATGTAAAAGTGTTTCTGTTTCTAAGAAGTGCTTCTTAAACTGTGTGGCCAAACACCTTCACGGTTTCTCTAGAAACAGTTTCTAGAAAACTACTTTTAGGAAACAGAAACTGTTTCCTAGAAGCTTGGCCAAACAGGCTCTAAGTTCCAATAAGTTCAGATAAGTTCAGATAAGTTCCAATAAGTTCCAATAAGTTCCAATATTAATAATAATGTTATTATTTATTAATATTAATATTAATATTAATATTAATATTAATATTTATTATTTATTATTTATTATTTATTATTATTAGTTATTATTTATTATTATATTTATTATTTATTATTTATTATTTATTATTTATTATTATTATTTATTATTTAATTTTATTATTATTATTTATTATTTATTATTATTTATTTATTATTATTATTTATTATTATTATTTATTATTATTATTTATTATTTATTATTTATATTATTTATTTATATTATTTATATTTATTAGTTATTATTTATTATTATTATTTATTATTTTTATTTATGATTTCATTATTATTATTTATTATGCTTATGATTTCTATTGATTATTCATTAGTTAGTTTTTATGATTTATTGTATGTTTATTTATTTATTGATTTATATTATTATTTATGATTATGATTTATTATTTATGATTTATGATTATGATTGTATTATTTATTAGTTATTATTTATTATTTATTATTTAGTAATTTATTAGTGTATTATTTATTATTTATTATTATTTATTATTATATTATTTTATTATTTCTTTATTATTTATTTATTTATTATTTATTATTTATTATTTATTATTTATTATTTATTATTTATATTATTTTTATTATTATATTTTCTTTATTATATTATTTATTATTTATTATTATTATTTATTTATTATTATTATTCTTATTTATTATTTATTCTTATTATTATTCATTGATATTTATTATTATTAGTATATTATTATTATTATTTATTATTCTATTATTATTTATTATTTATTATTTCTTATTTATCTTTATTATTTTATTATTTCTTATTTCTTATTTATTAATTTATTAGTTACTTTATTTATTTTAATTATTATATTTATATTTATTATTTATTAATTTATTATTTATTATTAATTAATTTATCTTATTCTTATTATTTATTATTCCTATTTATATTATTATTTATTATTTATTATTTATTATTTATTATTCTTATTTATTATTTATATTTATTATTTATTATTTATTATTATATTTATTATTATTATTTATTATTATTATTTATTATTTATTATTTATTATTTATTATTTATTATTTATTATTTATTATTTATTATTATTATATTATTATTATTTATATTTATTATTTATTATTTATTATTATTATTATTATTTATTATTTATTATTTATTATTATTATTTATTATTTATTTATTTATTATTATTATTTATTATTTATTATTTATTATTTATTATTATTATTTATTATTTATATTTATTATTTATTATTTATTATTTATTATTTATATTTATTATTTATTATTATTATTTATATTTATTATTTATTATTTATTATTTATTATTTATTATTTATTATTTATTATTTATTATTTATTATTTATTATTTATTATTTATTATTTATTATTTATTATTTATTATTTATTATTTATTATTTATTATTATTATTATATTATTTATTATTTATTATTTATTATTTATATTATATTATTATTATTATTTTATTTATTATTATTATTTATTATTTATTATTTATTATTTATTATTTATTATTTATTATTATATTTATTATTTATTATTTATTATTTATTATTATTATTTATTTATTATTATATTTATTATTTATTATTTATTATTTATTATTTATTATTTATTATTTATATTTATTTATTATTTATTATTTATTATTCTATTATTTATTATTATTATTTATATTTATTATTTATTATTTATTATTTATTATTTATTATTTATTATTTATTATTTATTATTTATTATTTATTATTTATTATTTATTATTTATTATTATTATTTAGTTATTATTTATTATTTATTATTTATTATTTATTATTTATTATTATTTATATTTATTATTATTATTATTATTTATTATTTTATTTATTATTTATTATTATTATTTATTATTATTATTTATATTATTATTTATTATTTATTATTTATTATTTATTATTTATTATTATTATTTATTATTTATTATTTATATTTATATTTATTATTTATTATTTATTATTTATTATTTATTATTTATTATTTATTATTTATTATTATTATTTATTATTTATTATTTATATTTATTATTTATTATTTATTTATTATATTATTATTATTATTTATTATTTATTATTTATTATTTATTATTTATTATTTATTATTATTATTATTATTTATTATTTATTTATTATTATTTAGTATTTAGTATTTAGTATTTAGTATTATTATGTATTAGTTATAGTTATTATTTATTATTATTATTTATTATTTATTATTATTATTTATTATTTATTATTTATTATTTATTATTTATTATTATTATTTATTATTTATTATTTATTATTTATTATTTATTATTTATATTTATTATTTATTATTTATTATTTATTATTTATTATTTATTATTTATATTTATTATTTATTATTTATTATTTATTATTATTATTTATTATTTATTATTTATTATTTATTATTTATTATTTATTATTTATTATTTATATTATTATTTATTATTTCTGATTTATTATTTATTATTTATTATTTATTATTTTATTATTTATATTTATTATTATTATTATATTTATCATTTATCATTTATCATTTATCATTTATCATTATCATTTATCATTTATCATTTATCATTTATCATTTATCATTTATCATTTATCATTTATCATTTATCATTTATCATTTATCATTTATCATTTATCATTTATCATTTATCATTTATCATTTATCATTTATCATTTATCATTTATCATTTATCATTTATCATTTATCATTTATCATTTATCATTTATCATTTATCATTTATCATTTATTATTTATCATTTATTATTTATCATTTATTATTTATCATTTATTATTTATTATTTATTATTTATTATTTATTATTTATTATTTATTATTTATTATTTATTATTTATTATTTATTATTTATTATTTATTATTTATTATTTATTATTTATTATTTATTATTTATTATTTATTATTTATTATTTATTATTTATTATTTATTATTTATTATTTATTATTTATTATTTATTATTTATTATTTATTATTTATTATTTATTATTTATTATTTATTATTTATTATTTATTATTATTATGTATTATTTATTATTTATTATGTATTATTTATTATTTATTATTTATTATTTATTATTTATTATTTATGATTTATGATTTATTATTTATTATTTAATATTTAATATTTATTATTTAATTAATTATTAATTATTAATTTCAAGAAGTTCCAATAAGTTTCAATAAGTTCAGATAAGTTTCAATAAGTTCCAATAAGTTCAGATAAGTTCAGATCAGATAAGTTTAGATAAGTTCAGATAAGTTCAGATAAGATCAGATAAGTTCAGATAAGTTCAGGTCAAATAAGTTGAACAGAACGCACCCTTAAGGAGAGAGAGAGATTTTTAGAGCTAGCTCTTAACAAAATTGGGATAGCTCTTAGCCCACTCTTATTTAGAGGTTGATGGTGACATCCTCTAAATAAGAGGTAACTCTTAGAAATTAAGAGGGGGTGAGGTGGAATGTTGATTGGTATTGTGTTTGCCTTTTGTCATTTTTATTACAAAAATAAAATTAAAATATGATAAAGTTATTTAAGAGTTAATGTATAAGAGTTAGTGTATTTCTTGTATTTTTTGGTACCTAACTCTTATTAAGAGTGATGATGAGGTGGATTAGGAGAGAGACTAAGAGGGGGAAAATAAGAGTTATCACTACAATTAATACTCCCATCATTGCTGAGTTGCTGATTGTTTGACTCGCTTACTGTAACACCCCGACTTCTAAACACCATAAATTAGGTTATTATCTTTAATTAGCAGCGGAAACCCTAATTTAGTCGGAGTGTCACATGCCTATTTCCCTCGTGGGAAATACAAGGCGACATAACCTTTTTAAATTACTAAATAAACTTTAATAATAAACACTTTTAACATCTGATTAAACATTAATATTAAAATCTAACTCAAATCATGAAATCAAACTTAGACTTTAAATAATACATCCCTTTATTACTAATAACATAGTTATCTTTACTAAACATCGATCGTGAATTTGGTGGTTGCATCCTCACTCTAAGGCATCCCATGATCTTCTTCGTACCTAAAACAAAAGCAACATCGTGAGCCGAGGCCCAGTAACATACTACCCTAACAGCGTAAACTCATTTCAATTCATTTTATTTACTTTGCAATCAGGGAGAATAGAATATAGTAAAAACACTTTCATAAATGCATTATAATAAAACATCATTTATAACTTGAAACTTTAATAGTTCCCATTATCTTTCATAAAACCTTCATTTTACTTGGTAACTGACAAGTTAGCCTTGCGAGACGTCTCCCACCTTGCGATAGTCCTCAAGGAGCACTCTCCCTTGTTGGACATACGCCCGTACCTAAATAGTTTCTCTTTTAGCTTGCGGTAACCCTCAAGGAGCACTCTCCCTTGTTGGGTGTCCCGCGGTACGGCGGTACGTGCACGACCTAGAAATAGTAACCCCACTAGCTGCCAGAACCGGTTACACTTTTATTTATCATGTTTCGTATCTTATTCGTAACTCATAAACATCATTCTTATAAAATCATTCATAAACATATTTAAATATCATCATGCATAAAACAAACTTTATAAATACATTTCATATCCCACAATCCAATAAAAACATATCATTATAAACACATTTCATAATCTCATAAAACACATTTCATAAGGGGATTGTGGGTGTTAGCAATAGATGTTACCTCAACCGTAGTTTATACTTCCTGTTCGATGGATCGTTCGTCCTGAGCTCCAAAATTGAATATTCGTCTATTTATAAATGACCGAATTAGTAAATTATACAAAAATAATTATAATTAAACCTTTTATTAATAGCCTTTATTTTATTAATAATACTAGATTTTAGTAAAACCTTACTTTTTAACAAAAAAAAAAAACATTTCAAAAAGTCTTTTATTTAGTTCCATGGCATAAATAAGTACGGAGTACTCCGTATCACTTACCCAACTTGGCTTTCTTGATTGTTATTGGGTTTGACCCTTTTGACTTAGAATATAGGCCCAGTAGTTCCAAAAATTTAGGAAGTTGAAAGACCAAGTTTGGTCTTCACGAACAGAACACGAACCAAGAGAAGAGGAAGGAGGAAGGAAGGCAGCAACTGGGTATGACTCGTATGACCCACGAATGACGGTGAGCAGAGGAAGCACAAGGCGGCAACAGGGAGGTGGTTATGTGGTCGGATAAGTTTTTCGCCGGTGGTTTGGGCGGTGGTGGTCTGTGTCAATGTAGAGAGAGAAAAGAGGTTGTGCGTGAGTTAATGTTCGGTTTCGGCAACGGAATGCTACAATTCGAGCTTGATATTGGTGAGTAGTGAATGAGCATATACCAGGGGTGGAGAACGGAAAATTTTGAGGGTGGTTGTATCAGGTTGGCCGGCGGCAGAGCTGCGGTGGTGACGGTGGTGACGGTGGTGCGTGCAAAAACAGGGGATGTTTTTGAGGATTTTCATTGCTAATTTCATGTGTATTCTTTGCTGTGAGTTCTTGCTTGCTATGGAGAATTATGACAGCATACTTGGGGTATTTATAGAGGATGAAAAAAAGGATAAAACGTAAGCAATGAGCTCACCTCTAATGGTTTTCCAAAACAATCAAATTTAATACCATGGGAGCTTTAGAGAGGAAAAATAAAACCATGAAATTTGTACTTGCTGAGTAAGGTTGAGAGGGTGAGTAAGCTCATTTGGGAGTGACATTTGGGAGAGAGCTTTCGTGGCTCATGGAGCTGCTTCCACGGCAGAGAATTGAAGAAGAAGAAGTGGACTTTGGCTTTCTTTGGTTGACTTAGGGGCAAAATCATAATTTCATTAACTTGGACAATTTCTGATTTTGGGTATAAGTAATTGGGCTAATTGGGCTTAAACTTTGAACTTGACATACTACATTACTACTATTGTCCCAATATTAGTTTTTGAAATCATAAATTGATCAATATATCTTTTTTTTTTTCATAAAATATTAAATTATTCTACATATAATACTTTCTAAAATAAAATTTGACGGTTTTAAGCTAATAATAATAATTTAGTATTAATAAAATATGTTATGAAAATGTGGGGCGTTACATCCTTACCCCCTTAGAAAAAGTTTCGTCCTCGAAACTTGAAAATAAAACGAGTAACCAAATAATAGTTGAAAATTGTAATTGTATATTTAAAACCAATATCTCACAATTCTTTTTATTTCCGACAATGTCCAGCCTACATTCCGCCGTCATCTTTTATGACTTCGCTACTACTCAATTCCTATAATTGAGGAGTAGAGAATACAAAAGGGGCAAAATAGTACATTGAACCTTAATCGTCATTAAGGCAACTACATTTCGGCGTCGTATTTTGCATCTCCACTTTATCTCACCAACTAGGATCAAGGAGCAAAGAACATGAAAAAGGACAAACTTGTTGGCATTGGACCAGGCTCCAACTTTACTTTGTGAAATCTTGTTTGAAAATATTTTCCACCAAAAAATAGTAATTTTTTTTTTTTTTTTTTTGAATACAAAATTATAATTCTGAAGATATATATATTGAAAATAAAATATTTATCTAACAATTATACTAGCCAAGTAATCTGTAAAAAAAAAAAAATTCATTTATTATAACAATCTCGTACTCTGAGCTCAGGAGAACTTCCATCGAAAACGGCTTCCTTGTATAACGATTAGATTACCAATACAATCATATCAACATAAACATATTCCACAAAGCATATCATAAAGACATAATTCATAAATTGAAAATTTCACATTCAACATAAGCATAACATTCATATCATAATCATTTGATCTAACACATGAGCATGGTTGATAACACGTTTACATAAAACATCGCGATTCGTACATTATATCATTCTTAGGCGACTATTTGGAGATATTGCGTTTTTGTTTGTTCTTGAGCTTCTTTGCTGCAGGAATCATTTCGTTGACTTTCTTTATTCGATTCGTTTTGATTTCGATCTCCGCTCTTTTCTTCTACGTTGAATAACTTCGTTGACTACGTTCGTTGCAGGGGTTCGAGTCAATCACGTGACAGAAAATACATCGTTTGACATACGACTTCGATCGTTACTTATTCTTAGTATTTCAGGTAGACAACCCTCGTATTTCGCGGATAATGCTAAGTCATCAAATGTGCCTTTCTCAGAAACAATCTATCTTCCAGAAAACTTAGTTCAGACTACCTGGTTTTATAGACATGTCATTTTGTCGATTTCTTATTCTCAATTTCATTGCATTCCTCAATCATTCATAACTCATTTCGACTTTCATAACATTCATTGATATCATCAACCCGATACACAGACTTATTCTTGATAACTCATTTTGGTAGAATCCTCAAAGCTTTATATGCAAAACTCAATTTCGTCTTTTCGATCACCACAAAACATATTTTCCCATAACATTTTGCAAAACCTTAAATTATCTCACTTAGCTTTCTTTATGGAGATTATCAAACATCCTTTCAGATAAATACATAAAAATAATCCTTATAAATTATGCGGAATGGTAATCTAAGAATCGATTTCAATCGTAACTTCAATGCTTTAAACCTCGATTTAATTGTTGATTCACCACTTACGAAATACAAACTCATGCTCTTTCGATACTCTATCATTCAATCTTTTGATATACTAATTCCTGATAACTCCTTTTGATAAAATCCTCAAAATCTTATTCATATGTCAACTAAAACGGGTCTTCTACCATAACTCATGTGGTTCATAACACTTATGTATAACTTCTTAGCTTCCTTAATAGAGGCATATCAATCATCTTTTAGATACTAGACTTTTGTACTTATACACCAAAATATTTATCATGGATAACACGGGAAGGTAACCCTAGAATCAATTTCATTCATAATTTGAACACTATAATGACCTTAACTTAATTAGTGATCCACCACTCGTGAAATACAACCTTATGCTCGTTTGATACTTAAACATTTATACTATCCTTAAAGATTCCATAACCATAAAAATTCCTCAAAACAATTCATATCCACAAAATCTTTGTGTTCGCACCATGCTTTAACTTAACTTCTTTCAAGAAAACAGTAATGCTTAAACTTTGCCTAGTCTGTCTAGGGCAGGAAACTCATAACATGATAAACATGAAAACAAGGGAAGTTCGAATCCAAAGCGAGAGAGAGATAAATTAAAATAATACTAATGTTGGCGCCATCGTGAATGTTGCGCTTGTTGTGAGCTTCGTTCGTGGCATCGTTAATGCCCTCGACAATCGATATTTCGCATAATACATTCAATCAGGAAAACATAAATAACAGGAGAATAAATCCCTTTAATCCCGTTCCTACACTCACACTCATTCCATTTTAACTTGAATTGATTTTAAAATATTCTTTTTAACTTATTCCTTAAAATTCTTGCTTAAAGCCTAATGAATTTTTATTTCGTGCAAAACCCGTAAGGTTTAGCACTTATGGTCGCAGAACCTTGGCTCTGGATACCAAACTGTAACACCCCGACTTCTAAACACCATAAATTAGGTTATTATCTTTAATTAGCAGCGGAAACCCTAATTTAGTCGGAGTGTCACATGCCTATTTCCCTCGTGGGAAATACAAGGCGACATAACCTTTTTAAATTACTAAATAAACTTTAATAATAAACACTTTTAACATCTGATTAAACATTAATATTAAAATCTAACTCAAATCATGAAATCAAACTTAGACTTTAAATAATACATCCCTTTATTACTAATAACATAGTTATCTTTACTAAACATCGATCGTGAATTTGGTGGTTGCATCCTCACTCTAAGGCATCCCATGATCTTCTTCGTACCTAAAACAAAAGCAACATCGTGAGCCGAGGCCCAGTAACATACTACCCTAACAGCGTAAACTCATTTCAATTCATTTTATTTACTTTGCAATCAGGGAGAATAGAATATAGTAAAAACACTTTCATAAATGCATTATAATAAAACATCATTTATAACTTGAAACTTTAATAGTTCCCATTATCTTTCATAAAACCTTCATTTTACTTGATAACTGACAAGTTAGCCTTGCGGGACGTCTCCCACCTTGCGATAGTCCTCAAGGAGCACTCTCCCTTGTTGGACATACGCCCGTACCTAAATAGTTTCTCTTTTAGCTTGCGGTAACCCTCAAGGAGCACTCTCCCTTGTTGGGTGTCCCGCGGTACGGCGGTACGTGCACGACCTAGAAATAGTAACCCCACTAACTGCCAGAACCGGTTACACTTTTATTTATCATGTTTCGTATCTTATTCGTAACTCATAAACATCATTCTTATAAAATCATTCATAAACATATTTAAATATCATCATGCATAAAACAAACTTTATAAATACATTTCATATCCCACAATCCAATAAAAACATATCATTATAAACACATTTCATAATCTCATAAAACACATTTCATAAGGGGATTGTGGGTGTTAGCAATAGATGTTACCTCAACCGTAGTTTATACTTCCTGTTCGATGGATCGTTCGTCCTGAGCTCCAAAATTGAATATTCGTCTATTTATAAATGACCGAATTAGTAAATTATACAAAAATAATTATAATTAAACCTTTTATTAATAGCCTTTATTTTATTAATAATACTAGATTTTAGTAAAACCTTACTTTTTAACAAAAAAAAAAAACATTTCAAAAAGTCTTTTATTTAGTTCCATGGCATAAATAAGTACGGAGTACTCCGTATCACTTACCCAACTTGGCTTTCTTGATTGTTATTGGGTTTGACCCTTTTGACTTAGAATATAGGCCCAGTAGTTCCAAAAATTTAGGAAGTTGAAAGACCAAGTTTGGTCTTCACGAACAGAACACGAACCAAGAGAAGAGGAAGGAGGAAGGAAGGCAGCAACTGGGTATGACTCGTATGACCCACGAATGACGGTGAGCAGAGGAAGCACAAGGCGGCAACAGGGAGGTGGTTATGTGGTCGGATAAGTTTTTCGCCGGTGGTTTGGGCGGTGGTGGTCTGTGTCAATGTAGAGAGAGAAAAGAGGTTGTGCGTGAGTTAATGTTCGGTTTCGGCAACGGAATGCTACAATTCGAGCTTGATATTGGTGAGTAGTGAATGAGCATATACCAGGGGTGGAGAACGGAAAATTTTGAGGGTGGTTGTATCAGGTTGGCCGGCGGCAGAGCTGCGGTGGTGACGGTGGTGACGGTGGTGCGTGCAAAAACAGGGGATGTTTTTGAGGATTTTCATTGCTAATTTCATGTGTATTCTTTGCTGTGAGTTCTTGCTTGCTATGGAGAATTATGACAGCATACTTGGGGTATTTATAGAGGATGAAAAAAAGGATAAAACGTAAGCAATGAGCTCACCTCTAATGGTTTTCCAAAACAATCAAATTTAATACCATGGGAGCTTTAGAGAGGAAAAATAAAACCATGAAATTTGTACTTGCTGAGTAAGGTTGAGAGGGTGAGTAAGCTCATTTGGGAGTGACATTTGGGAGAGAGCTTTCGTGGCTCATGGAGCTGCTTCCACGGCAGAGAATTGAAGAAGAAGAAGTGGACTTTGGCTTTCTTTGGTTGACTTAGGGGCAAAATCATAATTTCATTAACTTGGACAATTTCTGATTTTGGGTATAAGTAATTGGGCTAATTGGGCTTAAACTTTGAACTTGACATACTACATTACTACTATTGTCCCAATATTAGTTTTTGAAATCATAAATTGATCAATATATCTTTTTTTTTTTCATAAAATATTAAATTATTCTACATATAATACTTTCTAAAATAAAATTTGACGGTTTTAAGCTAATAATAATAATTTAGTATTAATAAAATATGTTATGAAAATGTGGGGCGTTACACTTACGGTACACTTTTGTTTCTAATAAGAAAGGTTTAATGCACAAATTATAAGGTACACCCGGTTGTATGTAGTTCTACATGCAATCGGGTTAAAAGCACATATTTTTACGGCTTAAAAGCACATTTATATACTTAAAAATTACATTAACGATTTAAAAGCACATACTTATATATTTTTCATTTCCTTTTACTTGCAAAACTTTGCTTTTCATCTGTAACAATGTGCTTTAAAACTATAAAAAGTGTTTTTAATTTGTAAATATGTGCTTTTAAACTATAAAAATATGATTTTGAGGGTTTAAAAGTGTAAAATGAACTGGTTGCACGTAGAACTACGTGCAACCGGGTGTACCTTCTACCAATTGGGTTTAATGTATGTATAAAATGAAAAAAGAAATGTAAAGGGAGATTAAGTAAAAAAGTGGTTCGAGTGTAAGAAAATAATTCTAATCCTCTTCTATTCATCCTGATTAGAGAGAAAAAATTTACTCCGATGTTTCAATCTCTTCAATTGGAGAACGATGATCACTAAAGATTACATATAGGATGACCTTTCAAAGCTTCAAGGGGTAAGTTATTATGTGAATAGTAATACCACACATCCACACGTTCGAATCAATATTCTAAATGAATTATCATAAAGGCAACAGATTACAGATCGATTAAATATAAGGATATAAGCCACGGTTATGGCAAAGGCTAAAAGGGACAATAAGGAAGAAAAGAAAGAAAGAAAGAAAAAGGAGTAGTCAGTAATAGGCAGGTACAATTTCGCAAGTTGTAAGCAGCTCCAGAGAAATTGTTGGGAATAGTAACTCCAACACCTTTGACCCAACATGGCAACATGGTCGTTAAACTCTCGATCCGTATCTTACCATTATACGATTTTGCAATCTAAAAATGCTTTACGCATTCGGATCTTAATGTGTATAGAATCTTACGATCTCACTTGGATAAATTTTTTGGAGAGGTAGGATCTTAACATAATCTTACGATCCTCGATCCGATCCAACGTACATTAATATTTACATTATATTATTTTTACATTTTTATTACTAATAAACCATATTCACATGCCAATAAAAAGTTACGTAGTATATTACTGTTCTTAAAATGAAAAAATCAAATCAATTCTTATGATTTTAAAATTAAATTTGAAGTTAATCATAACTAAAATATTAGTTTCAACAACTTAATTAGCTTGTACGTATCTTATCAATTGTACTTGAAACTATATAAATATACAAGTATCACTATCCACGTTATAGTGTTAAGAATATTTGCAATGCATGATTTTACATTGCATTAAACGTAATAGCTATATAAATATTATCGGTGATGATAAAGGTCGTAAGTTGCGATAATATATAGTTGTCGCAATCTTACGTGTCGGAGTTTAATTGGTACGTATAGGCGCCACGTAGATTATGTGTCATCGGAATATTTTTATTATCAATGCAATATTTTTACTATGAAAATATGTAAATAAGATAGTCGATATAAATAAGTAAACAAATTAGAATATTAAGATTTTCCTACCTTTTTAAAAAAAATATGTATAATAAGTTATATAAGTTAAATATTTTAGTTTCCAATTTAAATCATGATACATAAGAATGACATGTCATCATTGTGAAATGGCTTAAAGGTTGCATGTTGCGACCTTTATCATTTTCGAAATATTATTGTTACTATTTAGTAGGATCTTACGATCTAATTCTACCGAACTTATCCTAACAACCATTTTTAGAACCATAATTAAGGGGTTAAAAATGAAATATCAGCATGCCCCTGCTAATATACACATCATTAGCAAGAAAGATTGTACTTGTATCAAAGATTATACTTGTACATACGTACTGCTATATCTCTTCCTATAGCTAATTAACTTGTACTTGTATGCAAGCAATGAAGCTAACTAATTACTCGTACTAACATCACATTATTTAAAAGTTGTCAATCTTCTTTTTTTCTGTCAAAAAAAAGAAGATTGACAACTTTTAAATAATGTGGATTATTCTGGGATTACATAAAAAAGAAGATTGACAACTTTTAAATAATGTGGATTATTTTGGGATTACATAATACTTGTACATAATACCCTTAAAGAATGAAAAACACGTGTTATATAGGTAGTTGATATGTCCCCTTATGGTCATATACTCATATGGACCACCAAACCCTTCTTTGTTTCTCTTATCCAAGAGATTCAGAGTTGGTCATGGATAATTAACAACACCTTTTTAACAACATACGGAGTATTATTGTCCTATTATTTGCCATCACATAGCTCAACAAATTATCGGACCTATTTTTGTCGTCGTCGTTTTGTGGTGTCAAATTAATCCGATTTTAACAGTGAAGGTAAAGGTTTAGGTTAGAGTTCTTGTTTTGCTATTAATTTTAGCCATTTTTCTTGAAGTTACAGGCGTTGTCCCTAGCTAATTGGTTTAGGGAAAGTTGTGGCCTGCTCCCTGTTTTGCTTGTTCTTAGCTTAGTTGATCATTTGTTGTGCTAGTTTAGTGTTAGAATGGTTAGTTTATGTTGGTTTTTGAGTAGTAGTGTTTTTGTTCTCTTAGTTTCTGTAGAAAAACAAGAACTCATTGAGTTGGTTTTCTGGGTTCAAAATGAACCTGTTTTCTTTGTATTATGTTTCTGCGTGTATTGTGTTACAAGGCTGCATTTCTCCTCTCTGCAGCTTATATACAAAGGCTAGCAAAACTAACCAAGAGCCTGTTGTCCCATCAGACAAAATAACGGCTAAGAATCATTCTATGATCAATACAAAAGTTGGCACCTAGGATCAAATAAGAGAAAAACAATAAAAGCTATACAATTCCTCTACATGTGACTCTCTACATGTGATTCATTGTTGATGTGGATGATGGTGCTCATATGCATACACTACAAGAATATGTATCTTTAACGACAACCCATTTATGACGGGTCGAAAATCCCGTCGCGAAAGCCTTTTGCGACGGGGCTAACATCCAAACAAGGACGGGAATAACCGTCGCAAATTAAATGTCTTTTACGACGGGCTTACGACGGATTTACGACGGGATTCCTACTTACGACGGCCCCCTTTTATGACGGGTTCGCGACAGGAAATCCCGTCGTTAATCAACGACTATTGGTCTTTCGCGACGGGATTTCCCGTCGTTAATAGTACAATTTCTTGTAGTGATATTCTCAATACCCCTCCCTCAGGGATTTAGTCATTAAATCAGCCAACTGCAAAAAGACTTAACATGGAGAACATTGAGCGTGCCATCTAGCAGGCGATCCCTCACATAATGTCAATCCATGTTCAAATGCTTGGTTCACTCATGAAAAACTGGGCTGTGAGTCCAATGGATGGCTGATTTGTTATCATAGAATAGATCAATAGGTTTAGGAATATTGAAACCAAGGTCTTCCAACACTCCATTCAACCAAACAATCTCACTTGTGGTGCGTGACATACACATGTACTTTGGCTCTATAGAAGATTTTGAGGTAGTCTTTTGTTTCTTTGTTTTCCATGAGACTAAAGAGTCTCTCAGGAACACACAATACCCAGTAAGTGACTTAGCACTGAATGCACAACTTCCCCAGTGAATCACAGTAAGAAGTTAACTTAATTTCAGAATGTCAAGGATAATATAATCCTCAATCCATAGTACCTGCTAGGTACTTAACCACATGAATTACAGCTTGCAAATGTGGCTTTCTTGGCGCATGCATAAACTGACTAATTTGCTGAACACTGTAAGAAATGTTTGGTCTTGTCTGGTTCAGGTATAGTAGTTTTCCAATAATCCTTCTGCAGACTTCAAGATCTTCCAACACTTCACCATGTCCAATAGAGAGCTTAATGTTAGGTTATGATACATATGACAATACATAAATCATGCGGAAAAAATCATAAAGCCAGGAAAGCATATTATTTACACATAATCATTTAGCATAGTATAGATGCATACACTTTGTAGCGTGTCTTCCCTAGTTGCGCCCGAACCGAACAACAACAAGTCTTTAGGACTCCAAGTGTCGTCCCTCCGTAGATAGTCCACAGTACGTCCGGATCCGCCTCAAGATTGACCAACTAGAATCGCCCTTAAGGTGCTTAGGAATTTTCGGCTATTATTGTGCAAGAGTGTGTCTGAATTTTCTTTCAAAACTTACCCTTTGAATACTTCAATCGTCCCCATAAATTATGACCCTAGGCCCTTATTTATAGAGGTTTGGAAAGGGAATTGGAATCCTAGTAGGATACGATTTAATTAAACTTAGAATCCTACAAGGACTCTATTTAATTAAATAATCCTAATAGGAATAGGAATTTAATCACACACCAAAACCTAATAGATTTAGGAATTGTGCATGGACGCAAACACACACGCACGGAGCCACGAGGGCGCCCGCACGCGTGCGCTCGGCCCACGCAGCCCACGCTGGGCAGCCTTGCCTTGGCGCGCTGGGCCTGCCTTGCGGTGGGTCTGGCGCTTGAAGGAAATAATGCCCTTGGTCCAAGTATGCATTTTATGTTAAGTCTAATAAATGCGGTTCAGTATTAATTAACAAGTTAATAATTCAGTGAGATCAAGTGAGCTGAATGCCTAGCTAGAGGCCACTTCAGTTCAAGTGGAATTAATGATATTAATCCACAGCTTACTCTTGACTGAACCCGTAGGGTCACACAAATAGTACGTAAACGGATCAAGTATTTAATGACATTAAATACTCTATCTATGGATATTCGGAATCGACGGATCTTGGTTTCAGTGGGAGCTGAGATCGTCACAAGCAAGAAATGAATACTCCGGAAACGATGATATTACCGGAAACGAAAATATGGATCGTATCGGAAATATAAATATTATCCAAGTCGTAGATGTTGCCGGAAACGGAAACATGGTACGTATCGGAAAATATTATCGGAAATGGAAATTTACCGGAAACGGAAATATTGTCAGAATCAGAAATATTATCGGAATCGGAAAATAATTCCGGAAACGGAAATATTAAATATTTGTTCGAAACGGAAATTAATTCCGGAATCGGAAATATTAAATATTGTTCGTATCGGAAATGAATTCCGAAATCGGGAATTTAATCGGAAGCGTATCGTACGAATTAGCATCGGACGAGGGCCCGCTAGACGAAGGCCCAGCACGAAGCCAGGCCATCGCCCAGCGAGCCGCACGCACCAACGCACGCCTCGACCAGGCCCAGCGCAAGGCCAGGCCCAGCCAAGGGCGCGCGCGCGCAGCACAGCAGCGTGGGCTGTGCGCCTGTCGTGGGCCGCAAGGCTTGCGCGGGTGCACGGCTTGTGCAATGCTTGTGCGGGAAATCCTAATCCTATTAGGATTTGTGCAAAGATTAAAATCCTAATCCTATTAGATTTGCTTTGTTATTTAGAGTCCTAATAAAGTTCTAACTAGCAAATCCACATCCTAGTAGGATTACAATTCCTTTTCCATACTCCTATAAATAGGTGCCTAGGGTCACAATTTATGGGTACGATTGAAGTATTCAAAGGGTAAGTTTTTGAAATAAAAATCAGCCATACACTTGCAAACACTAGCCGAAATTCCTAAGCACCTTAAGGGCGATTCTAGTTGGTCTAACTTGAGGCGGATCCGGACGTACTGTGGACTATCTACGGAGGGACGACATTTGGAGTCCTAAAGACTTGTTCTTGTTCGGTTCGGGCGCAGCTAGGGAAGGCACGCTACAACATGTATGCATCTATTCTATGCTAAATGATTATGTGTAAATAATATGCTTTCCTGGCTTTATGGTTTTTCCGCATGATTTATGAATTGTCATATGTATCATAACCTAACAGTGGTATCACGAGCCTCTTATTATTTTCATAATCTAAATTGCATAAACATGGTTAAATATTACAAATTTGCAAGAATTAAAAGGGGTGATTAATTTTCGTAATTGTTAATTAATTGCAAATTGCGTTTATTTAATTATACGTACGCAGTGTTTCGGCAGTTTCTTCGTTACTCATCCAAATCGAGTGATTTTTGTGTCAATTCCGCATGTAAAAGGCATTCTAAAATTTTGACAAAAAGAGTCTTTTTCGGCCGAACCCAGAATTCTCAAATTCGAAACCTAACTATGACTTTTCGGAGGTTTTAGTTTTTCGAACGCAAAATTTCGTAAATTTAAGATGTTAAATTAAATATTTGCGATTCTTGTTGATAAATCTTGAATTTTTGATTGACCTACTGTATATGTTTAACAAGTTTGAATGCCTAGCCTTGTTAATTATGCAATCTAATTCGTAATTATGATTAATTTGTTGAAAATTGGAATAATTTAGAATTAATTTGATTTTCATAATTAGTTATAATTAAATTAGATACCTACGATTAAAAACCACCATAAAAATTGTAAATTTATGTTAAATTTTAAATTTTTATGACCTAGACTTGAATCCATGTTAATCGGAAATCAATAAATTAATAAATTTTCGATTTTTTCGCCCTAAAATTATGAAATTAATATGATTTATTAATTTGTCATTAATTTTGAAAATAAAATTTTAATTTTTATGCGATTCGCTCATATAACTTGCACGCACAAAGCAATTGACGCTACGTGTTACCCTTAAGGGGTGTTGTATAGTGCGGGCATGCGACGACGAGCAAGGGAGCTCGTCGCCCATGCGGTACGAATGCAGCGAGCAAGGGCATGGTGCACGAGCACAAGGCAGCAGCCCTGCCTTGTGTCGTGGGCTGTGTGCGATGGGCGCATGGGCAAGGGCGAGAGCAAGGCACGAGCAGTCGCGTGTGGGCAGCAAGCGAGCTGCGCCACAGCGCGCACTGCCTCGCGCAAGCGTGCGACGAGCACTGCGCCCAGCGATGGTGAGCAGCGTGCGCGTGCGACGAGCGCTGCGCCCAACGATGGTGAGCAGCGTGCTTGTTGCGACGAGCGCTGGCGCGCGCCTTGCGATGGAATGCAGCAGCGATGCGACGCAGTGCATGGGCTGCGCGCACATGGCCAGCGATGGCTGTGTGCGTGTGGCCCATGACTATGCGTTGCGTGGGGTTGTTGCGTTACGATTAGATCGTTTTAAAATTTGAATTTGAAATTTTCAGTTTTCGTAATTTTAATTAATTTTAAAATTAATAATTTCAATTGTTTTCTTGGATTTAATTTTGAATATTATAATTATAATAAATTTTATTTATTCTAATTATTTTGCTAAAATTAAAATCATGAATTAATTTAAATACGACTGAAAAATAAATTAAATTAGCGGATTCAATTATAAATTTATATGAGCTTTAAATTTTAATTAAATTTGTATGTTTCCGGTTAGACTAGAAATAATTTTTTATGTTTAAAATTAGTAAAGCATATGAATTTATTGGTTTAAGTGGGAGCCCTTTTAGTCATAAACTCTTGATTAGGTCTACAAATCCTTAAGGTTAAAACAACTTGATTAGAATTAATAAGGACTGAATAATTGATAGATTATTGGTGCCCTTGATTAATTGCTGCAAATGTTTATGTGATGCATGATGTGTTTTACTAACCAGCTATGTGGGCCATTCATGATAATGAATGGGTGAATGGTATATATTGTATATGTACTGTTTTGCAGGTTATGAAGTGACTAGTATGGCCCAAATAGGATAGAAAATATGTTCTGCGTACCATTAATTTGAATGTAATTGGTCTAAAGTACCAAAATTGTTTTTCAATTCAAATATGGTCTGCGTACCATCAAATAGTTGTAATTAGTTTTAATTACAGCTTATCCTATTTGAAGAAAATGGTGCCTCCCACGGAGATTTTCAAGACGGACTTTGAAGTTGAAGCTTCAAGATGAAGTCGGGCCATACTAGATCACATTTATCTTATGCATGTTTTAAGTTATTTATTGCTTTTAAATATGTCTTAAATATGCATGAGATCAAAGCTTGATTATGTTGCATGATTAAGGATTTTAGTTCACTTAAAATCTAACCAACATAGTAAGAGCCTTAAGTTCCAAACTTAAAAATTGAGTTAAAAGGTGCCATGCCAAAATATACACTTGCTTGGATATCCTTTACATCAATCTAGTAATAGTTTTCGCTCAGCGAGGTGTTACTTATTGGTCCTAAAGGGGCAAGGTACACAAATAATTGTGAGTACATGTTAGTTTTGGTAAAACTCAACGATATAAGTAAGAAGTCCTTTTATGTCGTGGCAAAATCGATAGGTTTACCTAATAAGTTCTTAGACGTACCTATCAACCAAGAATAGTTTCTAGACTATTAGCAAAAGGCTTTTGCTTACCTAAGATGTTTTAGGATTAAGTCGACAAACTGTGCTTAATTCTTCAATGATTTTAGGATCTTGGAATCATTTTATTCACACCTGCCGGAACACATAACTTGAATAAAATGCTTAATGAACATTGAATTATGCATGTATGCTAGAATTTAAGTTTATTAAGAGAAACTGTGAATGGTTATTTATTTGTTTATTCTTTTCAATTGTAGTTTTAACTATGGCAAACAACAATCAAAACATCATCATAGGTTCTGAGCTTATGGTCAAGCTGAACCTAGAAAATTTTCTTGAATGGGAAGCTAAGCTAGTTGAAATAGTCAGACTCAATGGACTTGAGTATGTACTATTACATCCCATGCCAAGCTACTATGCCAGAGACATGACCCCTGAGAGATTTTTCGCCTGGGATGCGGATCTCAAAAAGGTTATGAGTCTCATGCTGAACAATATCCCTGATGATTGGGCTAGAAGGTTTGTAGCCTATGAACCTTTTACGCTCATCAAGAATCTGAGGGATATCTGTCGTGGAAGCACGGAGGACAGGGACCTGAACGTCCATGAGTTGATTGAATCAATGTCTGGTCTAAAGGTTAGTTCTCCCAACAGGTGTTATAGGATGGAAGTCCAAGAAACACATGTTCAGCTCCTTCGCACTAAACAGAGGGTAGGCGTCCCACTGAGGTTCCATGTGGATCTTATGCGTTCATACTTTGATCGCCTAAGTCTACTAGGAACACCAATAAGGGAAAGGATGGCAGTCTCTATCTTGCTCAATTCACTACACAGTGGGTTTGGTCGCTTCAAGCAACTATACCTAAGTGAACCAAGAGAAGAAACAGTTGCAGAATTTGTTCACCTTGTCAGAAAGGCTGAGATAATACTGGACTGTGAAGCCAAAGATTTACTCAAGGCTAAAGGGAGACCGTTCAAGAAAAGTGGAAAGTCCAAGGGCAATGCTAAATCAAAGCAGGACAAGTCCACATCAAGTTGTCTTTATTGTGATGGAATAGGCCATTACAAAAGAGAATGTCCAAAGCTAAAGGAAGATCAGAAGAACGGAACAGTTGTTCCATCTTCAGGTATTTTCGTTATAGACTGTATACTTGCTAATTCAACTTCTTGGGTATTAGATACAGGTTGTGGCTCACACTTATGTTCCAATCCACAGGGACTAAGAAGAAGTAGAAAGTTAAGCAAGGGTGAAGTCGACCTACGAGTGGGAAATGGAGCACGGATTGCTGCATTAGCTGTAGGAACTTATTATTTGTCGTTGCCCTCCGGGCTAGTTTTGGAGCTGGAAGAATGTTTCCATGTTCCAAGTCTTACTAAAAACATCATTTCAGTTTCTTGCTTAGATGCTAAGGGATTTTCCTTTTTAATAAAAGACAATAGTTGTTCGTTTTATTTTAAAGAGATGTTTTATGGATCTGCTAGATTAGTCAATGGACTTTATTTATTAGATCACGACAAACAAGTTTATAACATAAATACCAAAAAGGCCAAAAAGGATGATTCAGATCTCACCTATCTGTGGCATTGTCGATTAGGCCATATAAACTTGAAACGCTTAGAAAGACTTCAAAAGGAAGGAATTCTAGAACCATTTGACTTAGAGGATTATGGTAAATGCGAATCATGTTTACTTGGAAAAATGACAAAGCAACCTTTCTCTAAAGTTGGAGAAAGAGCAACTGAACTATTGGGTTTAATCCATACAGATGTATGTGGACCAATGAGTACAAATGCTAGAGGTGGTTTCAGCTACTTTATCACTTTCACTGATGACTTCAGTAGATATGGTTATGTCTACCTAATGAAGCATAAGTCTGAATCCTTTGACAAATTCAAGGAATTTCAGAGTGAAGTAGAGAATCAATTAGGCAAGAAGATTAAGGCACTGCGGTCTGATAGAGGCGGTGAATATCTGAGCTATGAATTTCATGACCATCTGAAAGAATGTGGAATTCTATCAGAATTGACTCCTCCTGGAACACCACAATGGAACGGTGTGTCGGAACGGAGGAACAGAACCTTGCTAGACATGATCAGGTCAATGATGGGTCAGGCCGAACTTCCATTAGAATTTTGGGGACATGCACTAAATACAGCTGCACTCACTATAAATAGAGCTCCGTCTAAAGCTGTCGAAAAGACTCCATATGAGTTATGGTTTGGAAAGCCTCCAAATGTGTCTTTTCTTAAGATTTTGGGATGTGAAGTATACGTCAAACGATTAATTTCAGACAAACTTCATCTGAAATCTGACAAATGTATCCTTGTGGGCTATCCAAAGGAAACAAAGGGGTATTACTTCTACAATACATCTGAGAACAAGGTGTTTGTTGCTTGAGATGGTGTCTTTTTGGAGAAAGATCACATTTCCAAAATGACAAGTGGGAGAAAAGTAGACCTCGAAGAAATTCGAGTCGAACAACAAACTCTAGAGAATGCTCAAGATGACATTCAGGATGAAACTCAGAGATCTTTAGAAGAATCTAGTGAGAATCATGGCCAATCTAGAAATGTTACCCCGCGTAGATCGCAAAGATATAGATCTCAACCGGAAAGGTACTTAGGTATTTTGACGAACGAGAGCTATGACGTTCTATTACTTGAAAGTGATGAACCTGCGACTTACAAACAAGCTATGAAGAGCCCTAGCTCCAAGCAATGGCAAGAAGCCATGCAATCTGAATTAGACTCCATGTCTGAAAACCAAGTATGGGATTTGGTCGATTTGCCGGATGGCTACCAAGCCATTGGAAGCAAATGGGTTTTTAAACTGAAAAAGGACAAGGATGGGAAACTTGAAGTTTTCAAAGCTACATTGGTTGCAAAAGGTTACAGGCAAGTCCACGGTGTGGATTACGATGAAACCTTTTCACCAGTTGTAATGCTAAAGTCTATTCGGATAATGTTAGCAATCGCTGCATATTACGATTACGAAATATGGCAGATGGATGTCAAAACCGCTTTCTTAAACGGCGTTTTAACAGAAACTGTGTTTATGACACAACCTGAAGGTTTTGAGGATCCAAAGAATGCTAAAAAGGTATGCAAGCTAAAGAAATCAATCTACGGATTGAAGCAGGCATCCAGGAGCTGGAATATACGTTTTGATGAAGCAGTCAGTGACTTTGGTTTCATCAAGAACGCAGACGAATCTTGTGTATACAAGAAGGTCAGTGGGAGCAAAATTGCTTTTCTAGTATTATATGTCGACGACATATTACTTATCGGAAATGACATTCCTATGTTGAACTCTGTCAAGATTTGGCTTGGGAAATGTTTTTCGATGAAGGATCTAGGAGAAGCACAGTACATATTGGGCATCAAGATTTACAGAGATAGATCTAAAAAGATGATTGGACTTAGTCAAAGCACTTATATCAATAAGGTGCTTGATAGGTTCAAGATGGCAGACTCGAAGCGAGGCTACCTACCCATGTCTCATGGAATAACTCTAAGCAAGACTCAGTGCCCAAAAACACTTGATGAGCGTAGACGAATGAATGGGATTCCATATGCATCATTGATTGGTTCAATAATGTATGCTATGATATGTACACGCCCGGATGTTGCGTACGCACTCAGTGCTACGAGCAGATACCAGTCAGACCCAGGAGAGGCACATTGGACTGCTGCCAAGAATATTCTGAAGTACCTGAAAAGGCACAAAGATGACTTCCTGGTCTATGGTGGAGATGATGAATTAATTGTTAAAGGCTATACGGACGCAAGTTTCCAAACCGACAAAGATGATTTCGGATCACAGTCTGGGTTTGTCTTCTGCCTCAACGGAGGTGCAGTAAGCTGGAAAAGTGCTAAGCAAAGCACCATTGCGGATTCTACAACTGAAGCGGAGTACATTGCTGCACATGAAGCAGCAAATGAAGCTATATGGCTAAGGAAGTTCATAGGAGAACTTGGTGTAGTCCCCTCCATTAAAGGACCAATAGCCTTGTATTGTGATAATAACGGAGCTATTGCACAGGCAAAGGAGCCTAGACACCACCAGAGAGTCAAGCATGTACTTCGTAGATTTCACCTTCTACGAGAGTTCGTTGAAAGAAAAGAAGTCGAGATAAGCAAGATTGGAACTGATGACAACATATCAGATCCATTGACTAAACCTCTGCCGCAGGCGAAGCACAACTCGCACACTGCAGCTATGGGAATCAAGCATATTGGAGAATGGCTTTGATATCCTTGTTTAATGTTTTAAAGTTTTAGAGTTTAAATCTTTGTAAAACATTATTGGTTAATCATTCACAATAAATGAATAGAATTCATTTTTCCATTTAATTTGTGGTTTATTAAATGATGAGTCCCTTCAATTTAACAATATATTCAAGATAGACTGTCAGGACCAGTCCTGTGACTAAGAAATGTCTATCAAGTGAACTTGAATGTCAAAAGTTGAAAATGGTCCCTAGTCGGAGTTTTCTATAAAATTGGACGCATAGAAAACGTTAGACGACTAGAATGCAAGATGACTAGTAGTTCTGTTTCTTGAACTATGTGGACATGGCAATGTCAGAATCATTTGCATAGATACTTACTTTGGGAAGACTAGTATCGGACAGACCTATGAAACTTTACTGTAAGAGATGAAAATCTGTCATAAGTAAATTTCATTAAAATTATTAGACACTAAATCCTCAATACCTGAGTGATTTGAGATTACTTGTTTGAGAACTGGTTGCTTTGACGTTGACCAACCGTCGCATCGTAAAAGGAGGCTATAAAGGCAACGCTCAGGTAATCACCTATCAAACGAAGTCTAATATCAAGATCGCAAGATTGGGATTGTCCTCCCATAAATCGGGATGAGATGCTTAAAAGTTGTACAAGGCCACTCGGAGAGCTAGAAACTGTGAAATGCATGGCCGTGCTCGGATGAATCATAGGTTATGATTATCTGTTTATTTGATCAGTTGAACTCTGAAACCGAGAAACACCTCTGGACATAATAAGGATGACAACTCTTACCTTATGTTCAAGAGCAAGCATCGAGCGACAAAGGAATTAGGAAATGCACACTTGTCCCTAAGGACAAGTGGGAGACTGAAGGAAATAATGCCCTTGGTCCAAGTATGCATTCTATGTTAAGTCTAATAAATGCGGTTCAGTATTAATTAACAAGTTAATAATTTAGTGAGATGAAGTGAGCTGAATGCCTTGCTAGAGGCCGCTTCAGTTCAAGTGGAATTAATGATATTAATCCACAGCTTACTCTTGACTGAACCCGTAGGGTCACACAAATAGTACGTAAACGGATCAAGTACTTAATGACATTAAATACTCTATCTATGGATATTCGGAATCGACGGATCTTGGTTTCAGTGGGAGCTGAGATCGTCACAAGCAAGAAATGAATACTCCGGAAACAATGATATTACCGGAAACGGAAATATGGATCGTATCGGAAATATAAATATTATCCAAGTCGTAGATGTTGCCGGAAACGGAAACATGGTACGTATCGGAAAATATTATCGGAAATGGAAATATTGCCGGAAACGGAAATATTGTCAGAATCGGAAATATTATCGGAATCGGAAAATAATTCCGGAAACGGAAATATTAAATATTTGTTCGAAACGGAAATTAATTTCGGAATCGGAAATATTAAATATTGTTCGTATCGGAAATGAATTCCGAAATCGGGAATTTAATCGGAAGCGTATCGTACGAATTAGCATCAGACGAGGGCCCGCTAGACGAAGGCCCAGCACGAAGCCAGGCCATCGCCCAGCGAGCCGCACGCACCAACACACGCCTCTACCAGGCCCAGCGCAAGGCCAGGCCCAGCCAAGGGCACGCGCGCGCAGCACAGCAGCGTGGGCTGTGCGCCTGTCGTGGGCTGCAAGGCTTGCGCGGGTGCACGGCTTGTGCAATGCTTGTGCGGGAAATCCTAATCCTATTAGATTTGCTTTGTTATTTAGAGTCCTAATAAAGTTCTAACTAGCAAATCCATATCCTAGTAGGATTACAATTCCTTTTCCATACTCCTATAAATAGGTGCCTAGGGTCACAATTTATGGGTACGATTGAAGTATTCAAAGGGTAAGTTTTTGAAATAAAAATCAGCCATACACTTGCAAACACTAGCCGAAATTCCTAAGCACCTTAAGGGCGATTCTAGTTGGTCTAACTTGAGGCGGATCCGGACGTACTGTGGACTATCTACGGAGGGACGACATTTGGAGTCCTAAAGACTTGTTCTTGTTCGGTTCGGGCGCAGCTAGGGAAGGCACGCTACAACATGTATGCATCTATTCTATGCTAAATGATTATGTGTAAATAATATGATTTCCTGGCTTTATGGTTTTTCCGCATGATTTATGAATTGTCATATGTATCATAACCTAACAGCGCTGCCTTGGGACGGGCGTACGTGCGTCCTTGCTTGCTGGGCGATGGCCTGGCTTCGTGTTGGGCCTTCGTCCGGCAGGCCTCGTCCGATGCTTATTCGTACGATACGCTTCCGATTAAATTCCCGGTTCCGGAATTCATTTCTGATACGAACAATATTTAATATTTCCGATTCCGGAATTAATTTCTGTTCCGAACAAATATTTAATATTTCCGTTTCCGGAACTATTTTCCGATTCTGATAATATTTCCGATTCTGACAATATTTCCGTTTCCGGCAATATTTCCGATTCCGGCAATATTTCCATTTCCGATAATATTTTCCGTTACGTACCATGTTTCCGTTTCCGGCAACATCTACGACTTGGATAATATTTATATTTCCGATACGATCCATATTTCCGTTTCCGGCAATATCATCGTTTCCGGAGTATTCATTTCTTGCTTGTGACGATCTCAGCTCCCACTGAAATCAAGATCCGTCGATTCCGAATATCCATAGATAGAGTATTTAATGCCATTAAATACTTGATCCGTTTACGTACTATTTGTGTGACCCTACGGATTCAGTCAAGAGTAAGCTGTGGATTAATATCATTAATTCCACTTGAACTGAAGCGGCCTCTAGCTAGGCATTCATCTCACTTGATCTCACTGAATTATTAACTTGTTAATTAATACTGAACCGCATTTATTAGACTTAACATTGAATGCATACTTGGACCAAGGGCATTATTTCCTTCACTTAACTCCTTTAGGGAAAGGAAACCTTGTAGGCTTGCAGTCTTCAGTTCTAGTAGATTTCAAGATATCAAGGATGAACTTTCTCTGGTTTAGCATTGTTCCTTTTGAGTTTCTGGAAACTTCAATGCCAAGAAAATACCTCATTTCACCAAGATCTTTCACAGTGAAAGCCCCATCCAGCCATACTTCCAGCTTTGCTTTTTCTGGTTCATCATTTCCAGTAACCAAAAGGCCATCCAAATACACCTGCACAATGGTTTCTTTTTCATTTACAATCTTAGAGAACATTGATTAGTCTCTTTTTGATTGTGTGTATCCATGTTCAAAGAAGAATTTTGTCAGTTCCAAATTCCACTGTCTTGAAGCTTGCTTCAAACCATACATGCTTCTCTTCAATCTGCACACTTGCCCTTCTTTTCCACCTTTGTACCCCTTTGGAGGTTTCATGTACACTTCCTCTTCCAAGTATCCATGCAGAAATGCATTGTTGATGTCCAATTGATGAATTTTCCACTCAAGAGTAGTGGCAAGGGCAATCAAAGTTCTCAACGCACTACGACATAAATTGCTTTTATTAGCGCTTAATAATGCTTTTAACAGCGCTTCTTGAAGCGCTGTTGATGGCTTCGCTATTAAAAGTAAAAGGTACCTTTAATAGCGCTTTTCAAAAGCGCTGTCATATGTAATATCTAGGATAATTCAAATGTTTCTTTCATAGCACATTATAAACGCTATTAAAGAAACGCTATTGAAGATTTGACGCCATTTTTCAAATTATTTTCTAATAGCGGATGTTATGAAACGCTATTAAAGTTTTTTTTAGTTTTTTTATTTATAATATCGCTGCCTACCTGAAAAGTATTTCATTTTTTTCCACAAAATAAAACCATATATTGAAGAGTAGTGAATAGTTGAATATTAATTTCCAAACCTCAATGGAAAGAATTTTTGCAATAGGACCCTAATAAAACCGATTACATAGATCACAAGTAAAATTCTAAACATTAAACTACGCAAAATACATTAATTAATAAAGTTGTATGTTTGTTGGTTCATTCAACGTAACTTAGCGATTATACAATTGTTGAACAACATGGCGCACCCACTCAGTTCTTACTTCGTCAATCTGCTCCTTGTCATAACTTGGAAACTGACAATCTGAAAAGTACTGCGAAACAATGGGGGTATAAGATATTCATACATAGATGGGAAAAAACCCGTAAGAATTAGTATTACAATAAACAATAAGTGCCATATATGGAAAAAAACCTAAACTCCACATTATAGGAATAGATTATCACTTAACACAGGTTGGTTGTATTAGGTGAATTTGTATTAAACCTATCTCAAAGTGACCTATACAAGTTTAATCTAGACGAGGAGATAATCTCACTTTTATCGCTGCAGCAAGTAAGGTTCTTAAAGTCGCTCTCTTACTTAATGGCTTGAAACTGATATGTTTATAACCCTTTCCATTCGCCTGATTCTTTATAGCTGAAATTTTATGAATTTGAATGCTAAATAATTTGATACATCTCAGAACTTTGGGACAAATCTTCTGAAAATCTTTAAATAATTTCCATATTGTATCGCTTCTTACTAGAATGGTCCAATTGACAGATTTGCAATTCTAAAATGTGATGCAGAGATTGGAAACCCACTTCCATGCAGAAGCAACAGTAAATCATCTCTGAGACACTTAATTCTTTTAAAGCCTATAAATTTCATACATCTAGCATACTAAGTAGTTTATGTTTGTGGTTGCAGATCTGAAACTTGCATTTAGTTGCTCCGAGTTAAGGCCTAAGAGCATCAATGTTTATACAGGTAAATGAGATGTATTTTCCTTCTGTTTAGATCGACTGCAAACTGATTACAGTTTAGGACTATTTGAGATACTAATTCTTTCTTTGTCTAGGAAACGAAAGAGCCATAGTTCTATTCTTGCTGTTTGAAACCATTATCTTGGTTGTCTTGGCTATTATTGTACGATTCTGCTGTATATTTTGGGGTAAGCAGAAGCTCAGAAACCAAGGATCTGGTAAAGTTCCTCGACAAAAGAGTAAGCCTAGTATTTTCTCTTAAAACATGACCTTATTTGTTTAAACTTACTGCACTATTGCAGGAGTCTGAGTCAATGGCTTCTTGGCAAACAAACCTTTTTTATGAGCCAGCAAAATTCGAGGTAAAAGCAACCTATTCGATCTAGTTCAACTCTTAATTTTGAGATTTATTTAGAGGTGCTAGCTTGTAAAACCTTTCTAAACACTAGCAACAAACACATGAAAAACATGTAGCTGTTCATCGAGGGATTTATGAAGCAGCAAAGGAAATATACGAGCAATTAATGCCAGAAATCCAAAACCATATAGATTCCCATGGAGAAGATGCAAAATTTCAATTTACAGGTCATTCATTAGGGGGTTGTCTATCATTGTTAGTCCATATGATGTCTGCCTTTTCTATACATACTTCTCATACCAACCAGATTATGTGTAACTAACTAATCAGATTATGTGTAACTAACTGATCAGATTATATGGTCAGATTATATGGTTAGAAATCAGATTTAGTATGGCCAGATTACTAAATCAGATTACTATATCAGATTTAGATCTTGAGTACTCAGTCACAGTCTGCCTATGCTACTCTCTCCTATCTGATGCATTCCTATATATAACTTACAGGAACTAGTCTGATTTATGAAGCTCGATCAACAAACAGAGTTGCAGGACAAGAAGCAGGACAGTCAACAGCAGTAGAAGTATAAGCAGGACAGTCATCACGGGAACACCAGACTCCAAAATTTTCAGACCACTAAACTACTTCTATACTTAAATGATCTAGTTAAAGGATGAGATTTGTCAGAAAATGATGCAATTAAAGACTGCTTCTACTAAAAGCATGGACAATTATGTATATGATCTTTAGTATAGCTGACGCCACTAAAATAATATACCTTTAGTACAATAATAACTTCTTGAAAAGGACGCCACTAAAATAATAAGTACCCCATCCACAGGTTTCTCAAAGGAAAAGGGGAAGGTTGAAGAACAAAACAACTTAATATGTCAAGATATATACAAGAACTGCAGTTATATTATCAAGTAATGTATCAGATGAAGAAAGGAGATGGGATGCCTTCCATCCATACCGAACCTCATGCTCAGAAAACTGCAATATGCATTGCAACATCAAGCTTTGCAAATTTGAAAAGAAGATGACATTCAAAATGCTGTAGCAGTATGCAATCCTAACAGCATGAAGTTAAGCCTCAAGGAAATTGGGTAAATTGAGAAAAAATGCAGTATGACAAACCTGGTACATAAGGGAACTTTCTGGGTAATATGGGACGAGATACGCCCTTTTGTATCTTCCAATCAAATGCGTTTAAAGATACAACCTCAACCTTTAGCAAAACCTCATCGGCCTTTGGATCAGGAACATCAATCTTAACACGCTGAAACATAGACAACAACTCTCGTTAGAAGACTACACAATTACATAAATCCAGTTACCAAAAATTTATATACAATGCTGAATCAGTTGATTATGAGAAGAGGTTTAAGAGTAAAGCAGATGGCTTCGTTTCCTAATTGTTCACAAAACTAACCTCAATAAGTACAATATCAATATCTGGACAACCAGAGCTAAGCTTCAAAGGAAAACACATAGAACAGCAAAGAAGAAGAATTGAAATGTTCCATGTTGATGCATATCTAGATAATATACGAAATACACCAAGTTCAGAGGATGAACTCCCCCGGGATAACTTAGGTTTAACCCCAGAACTGCTTTTATGCATAACACCAAGTTCTTACGCTAAAACCTGTTTATCTGATTAATTAATAAGCCTAAAACCTTTAACGAAAACCATTCATTGTTTTACTTATCTCTATCGAGCTACTTTACTTTGGTTCCTATGATCCAACTTTTGTAGCTCCTCCCTCTTTTGCTAATTCATGAGGGTTTCCTTTGAACCAAAAAGTCTTAAAGATATCCCACGACACACCAATAAATAAGGATTATGTTGATCAACAATAATCACCAAATGTATTCCATATCAAAATCTTTAAAACAAGAACGGAGATGCCAAAACAACAAATAACCAAGAACATAAAAACCTACATAGTAACCTCTAACCAGTCGAGAGATACTAGTACTGAATCATAACCACCCACATTTCAATTTTGTCCCAAAAAGATCAGAATAAACAAGTGTAAAATGCACCTAACAACATCATTGTGAAATATACAGTGTTCTTCAAGCCTTTATATCATTCTTCTATACAAGAAATACAACACACATTTGAAATTCTAATCAGTTGTTTCTCTAAACTGATGCAATATTTCAAATTTTCAATTCCGTTGAACATAAAAATTATAATAATAAATATATTGTACCAAGTTAACATACCAATCACCATTCTAATTAAGTACAAATTTCTGATTTCCCCAAATATCATCCCCATCCCTCAATTTCCCAGTTATAAAATCATAAAATTGAAAAAACCCAAGTCCAAAATCATACAAAGTGAACTAAATTGAAAATTATTAACAATAAGGAACTGAAATGAGGGAGGAAAAAAACAACCTTTAAAGCAGTAGTTCCACCGCCATAGCGAGAATACCGAATCGCATTCATTAATTTGGCAACCATTTGCTTGTCTGGTGATACCTAACATTTAAACTAGTGAACTATGCAAAAGAACCCAAATTAAAAACATGATGAGAGAAAATTGAAGAAGCTCATACCCGAATAAACCAAAATAGAAACCCTAATCTTGGAATTACAGAGCCACAAGCACCGACATCTATCGCCCACAATGCCACCGTCGCGACACCGTTTCCATAGACGCTACAAGATCAATGACGGCGGAGGAGGAGAGAGGGGCTGGTTTAAGGAGGAGAGAGATGGAGATGCGAGGAGGTGAGGTTAGGAGGCGTAGAGCAATCTCCGTGAGAGACATGAATAAGCCGTCCTTTAATTTTCTCATAGACGGTTATTTTATTTTTTTTATTTTTTTTCTTAAACGTTTAAAAGCGTTTTATTTGAAATCACTATAAAAGAATGTACATATGATAGCGTTTATCTTAAAAGCACTATTAAATACATTATTTGATATCTTTAAAAGCAAAATGGGTAAAAGCGCTATTAAAAAAACGCTATAAAAGCATATTTCTGTAGTAGTGAACTAGTGAATTTTGCTACTGGTGAGAATGTATGCTTGTAATCCTTGCCTTTGATTAGCTTGTCAGTTGTCACCCCTTGCTACTAGTCTGGCCTTCAGCTTATCAATGTCTCCTCTTTGAAGAAACTTAATCTTGTATACCCATTTTGAGTCTATGGCCTTCTTCCCTTCTGGAAAATCTGTCATTTTCTTCTAGGGCTTTTAATTCTTCTTCCATTGCCTCAACCCATCCTCCATATTTACATGCCTCACCATAGTGTGTTGGTTCTGTTATCTTCAAAACATTATTAAAGGAGGCTATGTATTCATTAGAATAATATTCTGAGTCCATCAACCTTGCAACTATCATGTTGCCTGAGTGCTGCTCCTCCCTTCCAGGCATGTCTACTATGAAATCTCTAAATTTTCTTGGTAATCCTGCTTCTCTAGATGACTTCCTAGTGATCACTTCTGCATTTTGTTCAACAGGTATTGAATAAGGCTCAGGTTAAGGTTCATGTTCTTCAATAAATTCTTCATTTCCCACTTCTTCTTCATGCGTCTCAGTTTGGTCATTTTCCTGTACAATCACTTCAGTCAGAGTGTTAAAGAAATCATCATTCTCAATTTCAAATTTTGACAAATTTTGTCTCAAACAGGACATGAAATCATGACTTTCTTTCTTCAACAGAAAAGGAAATATGTTTTCCGTAAAAAAAACATCTCTACTAATAAATATCTTTCTATTCTCCAAATCCCACACCTTGTATCCTTTTTCACAATAAGGATATCCAAGCATTATACATCTTACCTCTTGTAGCAAACTTATCCCCTAGTTTCTTATGGGGACTAGCATAACACATACTACCTATCACTCTTAAGTGATCATAAATAGCTTCTTTCTTCATCATTCTCTTCTATGGAGTCTTCCAGTTAAGCACTGCACTGGGCAACAAATTTATGAGGTGTGTAGCAGCAAGGATGCATTCACCCCATAAATAGGTGGGTAAACCTGCATGCAATTTCAAAGCTCTTGTTGTTTCAAGCAAAAACCTATGCTTTCTTTCAACCCTAGTATTCTGCCGAGGTACACCCTGCACACTTCTTTGATGTGTTATCCCTCTCTATGCAAGAATCCGACCACATTCATTTTGAAATATTTCAGTTGCATTATAACTTCTCAGCACCTTTACTTTGGTGTTGAACTGATTTTCTACATGAGCTAAGAAATTGCTCAATATTCCCTTTACTTGTACCTTGTTGGACAACAAATAAGTCCAAGTAACCCTACTATAGTCATTCACTATAGTCAGAAAGTAACAGGCCCCGTAATGCTCTTTGTCTTATATGGACCCCAAAGATCCACATGAATCAAATCAAAAATATTACATGCAATAGATTTACTAGGATCAAAAGGCAACTTGTGATGCTTAGCAATAGAACATGTATCACAAAAGTAATTCTTAAGTTCATCACACTTGCAAAAATTCGGATGTTTCATCTTAGAAATTGATACATGACCAAGTCTAGCATGAATCATATCAAGAGTTTCTACTTCATTACAACTCCTTGAGCTTCTTCCTCCATTCTCTTATGATGTCGCATGTGAAGGAAATATGTCCTTCACCCAAGGTGCATTAAGTCTAATACCAAGGTTCGGATTAATTGCGAACAATTAATTCAGTAAGATCAAGTGATCGGAACAGCTAGCTGGAGCAATGCTTCCAATCAGTGAGTTCTAATCTATATTAGGCTCACAACTTACTCTTGACTAAACCTATAAGGTCACACCAATGGCATGTAATAGATCACCAGATTAAAGGAATTGGAAATTCTTTTAATAGCTTTTCGGGAATTAGTTTGAAAAACGTATTATACGATACGACCTTGCGTCGGAATCGTATATCGTATCGAGAATATTCGTAAGCTGGGCGAAACGAATAATCGTATCGTACGACGGTGATTCTTCGTATACGATACGATAAATAATAGCCTTAAGGCGTTAGTCGCGAATACGAGCCGCATCGGAGCTGCCGGCCCGTCGAGCCAAGTGCGCATGCGCGCAAGGCCCAACGAGCCAGCGAGCTTGCAACGCAGCAAGCAAGCCAGCCCGGGGAGTGGCAGCGCGCACTCACCGCACAACAACACAGCAGCGAGCACACAAGGCCCACAGCCCATGCTGCTCGGCTGCGCGCGCTGTGGGCTTCGCCTGCAGTGTGTTGGCTGGGCGCGGGCATGTGCTCTTGTGGGATGTGGCCGGTCAAGGCCTTTTGGTCTTGGACGGTTACATTAATAATATAATTAGGTTATTATATTTTTCCACACACTGACAATCAGTTTTCTAAGTTAACCTAAACCTAATTCCTAAATTACGTTCTTCAGTTTTTCTCTCTGAATAATTGTTCATCCCGAAAAGCAAAAATCTTGTGCGTTGTCTGAGCTACAATAATCAAGACGGATCTGAACGTGTCGGTGAACCAAATAGAGGAACGAAAAGTGGAGTTCTTTGTTCGTGTTCGTTGATACAATACTCGGGAAAACACGCTTCGAATGTAAGTATGCTTAAACTGTGTTTTATACATGTTTCCAGGCTTTGGGGATGTTCCGCACATGTTATATATGTTTAACTGTATTCCCCTACAGCATGCCCTTTTCTTCCAAATTCCCTTTCTCCAGATTATTTCCCTTCCATGATCAATTTGTATAGATCATGTGCATTCCTTCCATGTGTTAAACTTTTATTAGTGGAAAGGCCCTAAAGAGATAATCCATGTTTATCAAACAACAAACTCAAGTTATTTTTCTTCAGTAGTTTGCTAACTGAAAGCAGGTTATGTTTGAAGTCACTCACATACAAAACATCATCCAGGATTACTTTCTCATTCAAGACCACACTACCCATTTGTTTCACAGTTTTCACAGTCCCTTCAGGTAACCATACTCTTATGTTTTTTTTCTAGATTCCTTATTGTTTAGAATCTTTAGATTTCTAGTCATGTGATCACTAGCACCGTATTCTATAATCCATGTATTTGAATAATATATTCTATCAGAGTTTGCACCACTGGACAAAACCAAGACTTCCCTACCTGCAAAATTGCTCTGGCTCTGGGTGCTAATTCCTGTGTTCTACTTCTCTCCAATAGCTCTAATAATTTCCTGAACAACATAAGAAATAAAGTTGCTATCAATTTTAGTACCATTACCTTCTCCCTTATGAGATGAGAAATCCAAGGGGTTATCTCTAGTGACATGTTCTCTTCCCTTGATGCATCTGTAGCTTGTCTCCCAGGTCCTTTTCCTTTAGGAGTGTTCCTTGAACCATTATGGGTGTCCCACCAGTTTGAAGCACTCTTCCTTCAAGTGTCCCTTCATTCCACAGTGGTCACATTTCTTTTATTCTTGTAATCTTTCTTCTGAAAGTTCACTAGAGGCCCTAAACATTGGCTTTGTCTGTTAACAACCAACACACTCATCTCAGCCACAAGACTGATATCACCAGTGATTTGTTTTTGTATTTCAACCTGCACAACCAAGTTGTAGACCTTGTTCACAGGGAGGAGAGGATCCATCCCTAGGAAGCCAGTCTTCATCTTGTCATAACCAGAGTTCAGACCCATGAGAAATTTCAAAATTTTGTTTGTTGACTCTCTTTCCAGTAGCTTCTTCACAAAAATACATGTGTGTTTTTCTAGTGCTCCACAAGAGGAGTCAGGTATGTCTTCAAGCTCTGCTATCTGATCCAAAGATCCTACAACTTGCAATAATATCCACTCACACTTAGATTGTTTTGTTCAAAGAACCATAGGTCTTTCTTCAACTGAAATAGTTGAGGTGCACTTGTCTGTCCATACCTCTCAACTATCTCCTCCTAGAGTCTTTTGGTGGATGGCATGGTCACCAAGATACTTGCTATTTCAGGCTTCATCGTGGCTAGTAATCAAGATCTCACCATATAGTCACACCTAGACCATTTCTGCATTTCATCTGCTCCTTCAGTGGGCTTTGCATGCTTTCCGTCAAGGAATGCAAGCTTGTTCTTTGCACCAAGAGAAATTCTAATTCTCCTGCTCCAGTTCATGAAGTTGTTTCCATCGAGAAGTATTCTTCCCAAAGATGTTGCTGCATTCTCATTTACAGCAATAAAAAGATGATCTTTGTAGGGGTTAAGGTTTGTGTTTGAGTTTGTTTCAGTCATTTTCTTGTTCTTGTTTTGATAAAGCTTTTAGCTTTCTTGGGTTCAGAATTGTGTGAGCCCTTGTACTTCTTCTTTCACGCAAGATCTCTCAACCTTGCTCTGATACCATGTAGAAAAACAAGAACTCACTGACTTGGTTTTCTGGGTTCAAAATGAACCAGTTTTCTTTGTATTATGTTTCAGTGTGTATTGTGTTACAAGGATGTGTTTCTCCTCTCTACATCTTATATACAAAGGCTAGCAAAACTAACCTAGAGCATGTTGTCCATTAGACAAAATAACGGCTAAGAATCATCCTAGGATCAATACAAAAGTTGGTACATGTGATCAAATAAGACAAAAATAATTAATGCTATACATTTCCTTTACATGTGACTCTCTACATGTGATTCATTGCTGATGTGGATGATGATGCTCATATACATATTCTCAATAGTTTCCGTTGGATGTGTTCTTATATGAGTTTGTGGCATTTGTTGTTAAACACAGGTGTCTGAGTGTGTGTGTTGTATTAGGGTGTCCTATGTGGGATATCCTATTTTGGAAGATTGTTGTAGGAAAGTTGGGATTACTTGAAAGATTCTTGGAGGCAGTAGTTAGTAGGAATATATAGTGTATCCTCCTTTGAAGAATGGAGGTCACTATATGGTTTTATGGTGAGGAAAGAAGGTCTGTGTGGGAGGTGATTTTGGTTTACATGGGTCATGGTTTTCTATTGGTCTTTAAGATTAACTTACGTTAGCGATGACTTTGCTTGTCGCCTTAAAAACCTTTTATTTCAATGCAGCTCTCCATTTTATGAGGGTTACATAGCATGCTTCCCGACTTTTAGTGAATCTCGTAGCTTGTGAGCAATTCACAAGCCCTTTGCAAACGACTCATCAGCTCCATTTGGTGTTAACCATTTCATGTATTTAACTCCCTTCTCTTCCCCTACTTCCTTCTCTTCCATGAATTCATATAATTTTTTCCCTCATTAATTCACAAAATCTACGAAATTTAATGATAATAAAGATAGAAGGGTGAAGAAGTTAAAGATAATCACACATGAAGTATAAAAGTTGGAGGAAAATTGAATTAGTGAGCCCCACGTAAATGTTTCATCTATTTTTCTGTTTTCAAGAGGTAAAAAACAAATTTAATTTTTCGGATATTTCATGAAATACCCCCGAGTTTTGCCTTAATTCACCAAATGCCCATCAAGTTCCAATAATTTACCAAATACCCCTCACAAATGACTTAATACCCCAAATACCCCTCCATGACGTCATCATCCTCAATTAACTCAATTACCATCTAATTAACCCACTCATTTACCCATTTTTCCTAATTAACCCATTTTTGTCCTAATTAACCCATCTTCTTCCTCTCACTTCTTTCGCCACTACCCCTTCTTCATCTCCCTTCTTCCGCCACCACATCGCCCCCGTTTTCTCCCTCCTCGACCCCATCACCGCCGCCACCACCTCGCCCCCATTTACCATTTGTCGCCCCTCGCCTTTTCCTCCTCCCTCACGTCCTCCCTCCCTACATTACCACCACCGCCGCCACTCATCATCATCATTCGATCTCCTCCTCCGACAACACCAACACCACCAGCCTCCTCTGACAACACCACGTACACCAAAATCGACGCCGGATCTCCTTCTCCGACAACACCAACACCACCAGCCTCCTCCGACTACACCACGTACACCGAAATCGACGCCGGATCTCCTCCTCTGACAACACCAACACCACCAGCCTCCTCCGACAACACCACACCAAAATCGACGCCAGATCTCCTCCTCCGACAACACGAACACCACCAGCCTCCTCCAACAACACCACACCAAAATCGATGCCGGAAGAATCAAAGAGAACAATCGCCGCCGTCATCAAACCCAAAACCACAAAAAACAACCGAAATCGACGCCGGAAGAATTGAAGAGAACAACCCACATGAACGAAGTTGGGTTCTCTTTCCTCCATCAATCCCAAACTCAATTTTCTCAACAAAAAACACCTGTTTTCGCACAAACCCCCTTTTATTTTCATCAAAATTAGCCATGTTCTTCACCCAATTCTTCAATGCTCGATTTTGGGTATTATTATTCTTCACTCGATTTGTTGTATGTTGGGATTGCAATTGATGTGTGTGAATTAGCCGTAAATGGAAGAAGAAAGGAGGGAGAGATAAAGATCTGGGAAGGTGAGGGAAGAAGGATGGTGGTGAGGAGAGAGAGTGAAGAAGGGGGGCAGCCATGAAAATCTTTGAGGCGGGTGGTGGGTTAATGGAAGAAGGAAGGGGAGTGAGAAAAGAAAAAGAAATGGGTGGGTTAATGGGTTAACGGGTGGGTTAATATGTTAATGGGTGGGTTAATGGGTTATTTGGTGAGTTAATTAGGAATTAGGAGGTTAATTAGGGATTATGTGAGTAATTAGATTGTAATTGGTTGATTATGAGGATGATGACGTCATGGAGGGGTATTTGGGGTATTAAGTCATTTGTGAGGGGTATTTGGTGAATTATTGGAAGTTGATGGGCATTTGGTGAATTACGGCAAAACTCGGGGGTATTTCATGAAATATCCGTTAATTTTTTTTAGGTGGTAAAATACAAGTTTTAGTTTTTAGTCGGTAAAAACCAATTTTTTTATTTTTATAGGTGGTAAAAATAACTTATTCAAAATATTAAAATTTTTGTTTTGAAAATATATACTAAGATGAAGCCAACAATATATTACTAACATTTATTTTCATATACTTGAAATAAATATGATCAAAGTAAATTATGTGAATAATGCAAAAAATTAAAATGGTACAAGTAACTTGGGATGGAGGGAGTAAGAAGCTGGTTTTACACATAAGATCATCATATCCTCTGTATAAGTTTGAACTACGAAATATGCTATGTATAATTCGATTAATTTTATTCGTAATAAATCAAAATACGGAGTAGATCCAACATAAGTGAGTTATAGAATCTCTACTCCTGACATTGTTTTTAACCGTTACTTTTATAGTTCACGCCCTACGCAGAACACTTTCGTTTACACAAATTCTTATTTAAAGTGGTGTACTACGTTACTCCGACACTTTGTCTGAAGGCGTGTGTCGGTGTCGACACGACCCGACCCGCGACACGACACTCGACACGTGTCCGGGGAGGTGTCGACACCGGTGTCGAAAAAGAGTCAGGAATTCAGTGTCGGAATCGGGTGGAGAAAAGAAAGGAGTAAAAAAATTCAAATTTTGTCATTCAAAATGTATACATCGTATAAATCGTCTTACTAAAACCTATGGCACTGGATCTTGAAGATTTCGAAACCCTAGATCTAGCAATTGGAGGTCGGGAAGGCGGGAGAAGAAAAATTATATTAGGGCTTTTGTTGGTGAAGAAAAATCGAGCAACATGCACTCTTTTATTCTTGTTTTCATCGATAATTCACTGCTTGTATCAGCCATGGCTATGGCTTGGCGTCTTCTTCCTTCTTCCCGTTAGTTTTTCCGTTTTGTGCGAGTGGTGGTTGACTGGTTGGGCTTTGTACTTTTTCTTTTCTTTTCTTTTAATAATAAACTGGTTGTGGGTTTTTTGGGAAGTGGGAACACCCACGTGATATTTTTACCAAAAAAAATCTCAACTTTCAACTTTCAGCTTTTCTGATATTTATTTATTATTTTTATTTACTTTTTAATTTTTTTTTAAACTTTTAAACCATTTAGGACTGTTCAACTCTATCCATTTTTAAACCCTTTCATTAATCTTGTATCGTATTTTTTTATTTTTATTTTAACTTTTATTAATTTTTTTATCTTCAATATTTTTTTATTTAATAACTATTTTTTATTTTTATAAAAAGTGTCGTTTTTTTTTACCCGACACTTTATAAGGGACCCGTGTCTAAAAAATAAGTCAAGACACTCCTTTGGCCGTGTCGGAGTGTCGGTAAATATTTGGATCGGGGTGTCAGATACTCTGACAGCCGTGTCCGACACGACATCGACACCCGTGTCTGAGCAACATAGGTGGTGTACAATAAATGTTGTACAGCGAAATAAAATGTAATTCAAAATTCTTAAAAATTAACCTTATATATGTAAAAGTTATCTAATTTTAGTAATAAATTTTTTTATTTTAGTAAAAAATATTTATTCAAAATCACGAATAAAATTAATTATTTAATCCTTAAAAGGTTTATTTATCAATTTTTTTTTTCAAAAAAAAAATTAATTAAAACATATTAAAATTTGCAAAAAAACTAAGTAAAAATTATAAAGATCTTATCTTAGTGTATAATAAATTATTATTGTACGTGCAAGACCTTTCGTTTCTTATAAAGCGCCCTCTAGGAAAAGAAAAAGAACACATGTTGTCTAGGAGGTAAATCGATTGATATGGACCACCAAAAAACTGACAGATAAATAATTTAACCTGTGTTTTATCATGGATAATAAATTAGTATAATTCTTAAATGGACTTGGTCCACACTAAATTTATTGTGGACCATGTCTTAAAATAAAGTCAACAACTTGTGCCTAATTTATTTTGGCATTTTATTATGATTATTATGGAAAAAAAAATCTAATTAGTGTCGTTGATACATGTTGTGCTTGAGTAATGTGATTTTAAGTCAAAATTCGCTTTTAAAAACATAGGGTTACTATGCTTCAAAAAATGGTTACTATGTCTAAAAATGTTGGTGTTTAATTTATTATAGTTACTATATGAACAATAAAGTTCAATATGAGTGTAAAAAGGTGCTAGTGAAAATTATTGAATTTGGGTCCACACTAATATTATTGTGGACCAGGTCCACGCAAAAATATTCCAATAAATTAATAATCACCTTCCTAACAACATATTATCCAATAAATCAATAATATTACGACAAGTACACGTTTTGGAAATTGGAAACAATAACGTTATCATTTGGCATAAAGTTAAAATTGGCAGAAAAAAGGAAAACATAAATAAAGGGAACAAAGATGAAACGACAGTATAACTAGCATTCTAGCAAGAACATCGCGACTGGTGGATTAAGCTTTTAAAACTGGTTCTCAAATCTCCACCTCAAACATAAAAAAAGAAAACTGGTTGTCTTCTGAAATGTTAAGAACAATAATATGCTTGAGTTGGGAGAATACCCCCGTCCCCCACATGCAAATAGATTTGAAAAGTTTGCATACAACTTTAAATATATTAATATAAGTTAACAAAATAATTAAAATCAACAAAATTCAGGTATAATTAAGGAAAAACAAATTTTTCTTAATAAATTTTAACTCTTTAACTCTTTTTATAGGTTTTTCTCATATTTTGGCAGCAAAACCACCAAACACAAATTTCACCTGATCTCTAATAAATGTCCATGAACACGTTTATCGCTTCATCTTTCTCCCTCTCTTCTTTCCCCAGGATTCAATAAGTCTTTTGTGCCCAATAAACCACGAACTTTGGCTATTTTTGACGAATATATTCACACATAAATTAAACTGGTTATATTCTGTAAGGTACTATCAAGATCAATTTTTAGTTCCATTATGTAGTCATAATTCACAAGGTACCAACATATTACGGACAAAGAAATAAGTTTGGATGTACCATACTCAAGGTACAATCAATTTCCTATAGAAATTTGTATTTTTTGAGCCTTCCATCGTGATTCATCAAAATCTTTTGTGTGCCTCTGGCACAGAGGTATACAATACGGAGTACAACATTCTACATTAGCTTTTAACTAGTTTCGAGGTGACTTTTAATCCGCTTTTATTATATTAACACGGAATCTTTAAAAAGATCAATATAGTTACCTTAATATATTTTGAATGATATTAAAAGTAAAATACTTTGTAAGGCAATTTTATCAATAAAAATAAGGCATTTTTGACCATATTGAAGGTTACTTTACACCTATATTGTACACTCACCTTATTTAAAAGTTTGTGCTTCGTATTTAATAATCTTACATGTAGTTGGAGTAAGGTAAATACTCGTATTGGAAGGTTTTATAGGGTTATTGGTCATGTTAAAAGGTGAAGTTGGTCATTTTATAAAGTCCACAAAGTTTTACCAATGAGATATGTTCCTCCAGACAAAGGTTGCCAACATGTTTACAACAGTTGATAAATCACATGTTTGAATGTCATTGTGACCGGTTAGGAAAAAAAATTGTGTACAATTTTTTCCCCGAACTTTAGACAATAAACAATTATGCCCCGTTTGTTTTAGCGGAAAACATTCTCAAAAGAAAATGATTTTACGTGGAAAACAATTTTCAAGGAAAAATAGTTTTACTTATGTTTGTTTCCTACAAAAAAAAAAGTTGTAGAACCATTGAAAACAGAAGTGAAAATGGGAGATAGATATATAGGAGGAGAGGAAAATAAATGTAAGGGAGTATAGAGGAGAATGAAAAACTTATTATGGTAGTTAATTTTGGCAAACCACTTAAGAGAGAATAAATTTTTGGAAAATCCTCTTTAGTAACCTTAAGTTTTTTATTTTTCTATTTGGTAAAGAATAAAACAAGAATTTCGGTTTGGTAGCCTTCGGTTTCTATACCAATCAAATAATTGTATAATGATAGTTTAACCGATTTTATTAACCGTGATTAACATTTGAATTTACAAAATCAATCAAATGGTGTGCCAAAAATCAATTACTCACATAAAGTGTGACAAAATCAACCAAGTGGTGTGCCAAAATCAATTCCTAGAAAAATCTAACATTTCTCCTTGTTAATAGGAAATATTTCCACCTTTAGGAAAATAGTTTACTACTTTTATACAATAAATAAAGAAAAATGGAAAAACTATTTTACGAAAAAGTATTTTCCATGAAAGCAAACGAATCCTTAGTCAAAAGTGATATGGTAACAAAAACTACCGACTGGTAGTCGGCAAACTAGGCCAAAAACAACTTTTTACTCGGTAAGTGTAATGGCTATTGGCTAAGACAAGCACAAATAAAAATAGATCAAGTTGGCAATTTGCATAACAGTATACTTCGTAATTCGTATATATCCAACGTGACCAAACAATCTCTAAAGCAAAAAAGTCCTTTACTACATGAAGCATCATATTCATAGGCCTCTGTACCTGCTTCAATGTTTTACAATAGTGGTAACTCTATAGTTTTACATTTGGGGCAAATTTTCTAGTAGAGCAGAGTAATCTGTATTAAATAATTTGCAAAATTTTACTCACTCCGTTCTTAAATAAGTGTCCATTTTTTTATAAATAACGTTTCTTTGTAAATGTTCAGTTTTTATTTTTGGTCATACACCTTTCCCACTTTTCTATACACTTTTCCCAATTTTCGGGGCTTATTAAACCCCGTCCCACTATTACTCACCCGCCCTATTAAATGTCCTAACTACCCCTCCTAATATTTACCCCTTTTTATTTTTACCTTTTATCTTACTTTTACTCACCATCTTACCTTCAACCTTACAACTCACCTTCAACCTTACAACCCACCTTCAACCTTCCAACATTCCGACAACCACCACTCTGGCCGGACCTCTGGAAAAAATTCCGGCGACAGAAATCCGGCGGCTTCCACCACTCCGGCAAGCACTTTTTCCGACGACGCAAATTTCCGGCAAAAAAATGCTTCAAAATTCTTACATGTACGAGTCATCCCGGGGAATATCCACGTCATCCCAAGAGATAATTTTTTTTTGTCCGTTAAAACTTACAGAGGCTTCTTCATTTTAAACTTCCACCATGATAGAGACTTCTGCAGTTTAAGCTCGTACCATGGTAGTAGCTCAAACTGCAGAAGTCTCTACCATGGTGGAAGCTTAAAATGAAGAAGCCTGCATATTAATTCGATTTTAATTATTGTTGAATTTGAAATAATTATTCCGAAAAATATTAGTTACACTTTTTTGTTTTGAGCTCGCACCATGGTGAAGACTTATGTTGTTTGAGCTTCTACCATGGTGGAAGCTTTAAATGAAGAAGTCTACACCATGGTGGAAGCTTAAAACGTAGAAGTCTCCATGCTAAAAAAAATGTAATTCTATTTTTTTTAATTAGTGATATTAAATACGAAATAGTTTTGGTAATTAAGTGTTGAATTGAAATAGTTATTCCGGATAGACTTTTTCGTTTTAAGTTCAGACCATGGTGGAGACCTCTATTGTTTAAGCTTCTACTATGGTGGAAGCTTAAAACGAAGAAGTCTCTACCAAGGGAGACTTCTTCATTTTGAGCTTCTACCATGGTGGAGACTTCTGCAGTTTGAGCTCCTACCATGGTACGAGCTTAAACTGCAGAAGTCTCTACCATGGTGGAAGCTCAAACTGAATAAGTCTCTGTAAGTTTTACCGGACAAAAAAAAAAATCTTTTGGGTCGCCGGAGGTCCGCCGGAGGTATGGTCGGGGGTCTGTCGGAGGTCTACCGGAGTTATGGCCGGAGTGGTGGTCGGCGGAATGTTGGAAGGTTGAAGGTGGGTGGTAAGGTTGAAGGTAAGATGGTGAGTAAAAGTAAGGTAAAAAGGTAAAACATGAAAGGGGTAAATATAAGGAGGGGTAATGGTGACATTTAATAGGGCGGGTGAGTATTAATAGGGTGGGGTTTAGCGCTCCACTAAATAAATCACCCACTACCCTACTTTCATCATATTTTAATAAATTCAACTCACTCTCCTAAAACAACGTGTCGATCAAAGCGTATCTCTTTTTAAATTACAGAGGGAGTATGTGTTAGATATTTAAGATATTGTTCCATCTATTCACCTTATTTTGATTTTTTCACTAAAAAACTCAAATAAGTAAAAATCTGGTAAATAAAACGCACCGTAACTGTAGACATTGACACACACAACAACTTACAGTATATTATGTTTTAGAAAAAAAAAACTGGAGTATCTTTTTTTAAACTTGAAATAGTACATTGCATTTGCAAATGTTGCAATGATGCAATGGTTTGTGCTGTGTAGGAGAAAACCAGGAATCTAAGCCAACATGTGTTGTTTTACTATAAGAAAATAACTTTAAAATTTCTTTATCTATCACTTGCCTCTAACACAAGTATGCACTTTGTCTTTTTTTGGTCCCTACTCCATGCCCGGAGACTGGAGGAGGGGAGGGCTGATAGTAGGAGTGGGGTAATAATATGTTGTTCTGAAAATCTTCTAAACTAATTAAAGTCATGATTAGATTCTAGTTGTTTTAACCTTTCCTAGTTCAATTAACCTGATCTTAGTAATCTAAATCTGTTACTCCGTATAAATTAATTACGGAGTAGTTAAGTAGGCTTGTTGTTTGGTGATGTTATGGTGCGTCCTATGCCAAAATATATCAATTAGTATACTTTTTATAAATAGGATACTGTAATTTTTTACAATCTTTTATGGGATCACAAGGATGTTGTTGCGGTCATGAATGTTCGAGTTGCACGAGATTCTTACTTTGTAAAAAATTATTTTTTTAAAAAAAAGAAATAAAATCGATTATGTGGAAAAATCAGAAAGAAAGACATATTCCAAAAGTAGTAAAAATTTGAATTCCCTCGAAATTGTCAATTAATTAAAAAAACGTGAAGCGTTAAACCCCGTCCCATTATTACTCACCCGCTCTATATAGTTACTAAAATACCTTTGATTATATTAGTTTTCTCTCTCCCCCATTTTACCCCCACCTCACTCTTAATCTCTCCATCAAACTTGTTAATAAATTTAGTTAATGTATTTTTAGAATTTAATGAATTTGGTTCATAAATTTAATAAAAATCCAAAAATTTAAAACAATAATTTAAAGAAATTTAGACTTCTTCGTTTTGAGCTTGGTCCATGGTAGAGGCTTCTGCGTTTTAAGCTTCGTCCACGGTAGGAGCTTAAAGCGCATAAATCTCTACCATGGACCATGCTCAAAATGAAGAAGTCCACGTGTTTAAACAAAATAATCGAATTTTAATTAATGATAGTAAATACTAGATTTTAGCCCGTGCGATGCACGGATTCTATTAAATTGTTATGTTTAAATAAAAATCCTATGTATATACCATTTTTATATATTAGATTAGATTAGTTTTTGATTTTGCATTGAATTTCATTGATCTTTAAAAGGTTCCAAGTACGGATTATTACTGGCTGGTCCCAACTAAGGGGGTGTTGACTTTACGTGGGCTTTTTTCAAAATGACCGGTTTACTAAGTCGAAGACGATGACGTGTTAGGTAACTTACAAAAATCACGTGCCACTTTAAAAAATAGGAAAAATTGATGGGAATAAGTCAACCTTTGCCCCATTTATTAATAATAAGTCTAACTTTTAATTATATCTGATTAAGTTAACCTTTTATACCCATTTATTTTTAACAAGTTAATTAACCGGTAACCGGAGAAATTAATTCATAATCCAAGCAAAATTTGCAGGTGTAAATTGCTAACCCTAATTATTTTGAATTATGAATTATGGGTTAATTGTGTTACTTAAAAAAGAAATTTGCTTAATCATAGGAATAAAATTCATATTCTTGGGTAAATTTAGGTGTTGGTGGGGGAATTATTAACAAAATTTTATACTCCATTGATTTGGGTTAATGGAATTGAATTGGGGCTCATTTGATTGGCATGGCCGTAGCTAGAGTACCCACTACCCAGCCATATGGCTACTACCCAAACCATTCTCACGTCCATGGTAGTTGTTGTGGGCATTGTGGCAATCGTTAAAATGGTATAAATTTTTAAAAAAATTAATCGTTAAGCTTTTTTAAGTGCAATAATTTCACAAAATTACCAAAAACAGGGGATTTGTCTCTCCCCTTCTGGAATAATTTTGCTTAATTAGTTAAACTTACCTCGTTGTAATTGCACGTTATCGTGAAATCGGGTGTGCTTGATGATGTTATTCTGAAGTTTGGCATGATGGGAGATTTTATACTCCATATTGGGAAAAAAAATCTGGAAATACAAGAAAAAAAGGGGATAGTTTAGTGGAGGGATGAAGTTTAATGGAGGGATTATGAAGAAAGGGGAAGTAGAAGAGGGACGCTGAAGAAGTGAAGAGGAAGGGAAAATAGATAGAATTAAATAAACAAAAGAAATATTTAAAAGAACCCAAAATTGTTGAAAATCACGCAACATATCATTTTTCCACTGCCATGTCATACATGGTACCTATTACAATCGGTAAATTTTAATACAACTTGTTAAAAATAAATGGATATAAAAGGTTAACTTAATCATATATAATTAAAAGTTAGACTTATTATTAATAAATAGGGCAAAGGTTGACTTATTCCCATCAAATTTTCCTAAAAAATATCCACCCATTTAATAAAAAGCTCACCAATTTAACTAAAAGCCCACCCATTAAATAAAAACCCAACCACCTAATACCCACTCAATTATTTGGGTGTTTGATTTAAAAATAAATAATAATTTTTTTTTTTTTTGACCTCCTTCCTCCCTCAGCAACACCAACTGCAACAACCTTCCACCACCCTACCAACCCCAACCGTCGACCCCAACCGTCGACCCCAACCCTAACCCCACTCGTAGACCCCAACCTAGCCGCCAACCATGACCCCAGTCGCTCCTCCTTCAACCTCAACCTGAGCCGCCTCACCACTGACCCCAACCCCCAGCTATTCGCAGCCCTCCCCTTGCCCCACCGTAACAACCCAAAAACTTAACCCCCTCCCGCAAGCAAACCCCACCCTTAGCAAGCCCCGGAACGGCAACCAAATAAGCCCACTAAACTAGCGGCGGCGGAGAAGCGTGAAGGTGAGAGGCGGGAAGGGAGAAGAGGAAAGTGGTGGCCAGGTTTACGCCGAAGAGTGAAGACGAGAGACGATGAGGGAGGAGAGGATAGTGGTGGCCGGTGGGTTTGCGGTGAAGCATGAAGGTGAGAGACGAGGAGGGAGGAGAGGAAAGTGGTGGCCGGCGGTGGAGGCTGGGGATGGGTTTGGTGGAGAGAGAAAAAAGTTAAGTGAATATTTATTTATTTTTACCCAAAAATAAAACATTTTGCGTAAAAAAAATTAAAAAAATATGGAAAAGCCATGACTTACACAACCGGTCACCAGTAAAAGGGCCCACGCAAAGTCAACACCCCCCTTAGTTGGGACCAGTCAGTAATAATCCGTAGTTGGAACCTTTTAAAGATGAACGTCCATAGTTGAGACTGCCTTTATCAATTTTTTCTTTTTTTTATTATGAAAGTGTTTGTTTTTTGATGAAATTGTATATGCGTAATATTAATAAATAATTTAATAAAAAATATCTACGTCAAAGTTAATCATTTCTTTACGTGGCACTCGACTTTTTTAATTCAAAATTAATTTTGAAATCTTATTTTTCATTGGCCGAAACCATTAGATTTTTCTATGTGGCGCTCTAATATTGGATTAAAGTTTGATTTTAAATTGATTTTTATTTATTTTATTTTAGATTATTTGGTTTTGGATGAATTTTATTTTAGATTTATTTTTTAACTATTAGAGTGTTTGATTTTAGATGGAGTTGTATATATTACTCCCTCCATTTCTTTTTGATCTTCCTGTTTCTATAAATGTCGTTTCTATTTGATCTTCCTGTTTCTATTTTGGGACATGACTTTTTACCATAAATTTCCCCACCATCCCTTATTTAATTCATTCACATTTCCCTATTCACCCACCCAACCCCACTTTTATGATTTTTTATTACTTTCATAAAAATATCTTCTCTCTCCTTCATTTCTTTATTACTTTCTCTTACACCCAATCATTACTCTTACACCCAATCATTAAAAGATTCCAGTTTCTTAATTTCCACCCAAAACTCCAAACAGGAAGATCAAAAAGAAACGGAGGGAGTAGTAATTAATTAATTAATTAAAATATCTACGTGGCACCTAATTAATTATCTACGTGTAAATCGATTATTTTTTAATTATTAGAGTATTTGATTTTCGATGGAGTTGTATATATTAGTAATTAATTAATTAAAATATTTACGTGGCACCTAATTAATTATCTACGTGTAACTTGATTTTTTAAATTGAAAAAGAAATTAGAAATATTATTTTTCGTTGGCCAAAACCATTAGTAATCCTAGGTGACGCTCTAATATTTCAGCAAATATTCCTCCATTGGCCGAACCCATTAGATTTTTCTACGTGGCGCTCTAATATTGGATTAATGTCTGATTTTAAATTGAATTTATTTATTTTATTTTAGATTATTGTTTGATTTTGGATGAATTTTATTTTAGATTTATTTTTTAACTATTAGAGTGTTTGATTTTAGATGGAGTTGTATATATTATTAATTAATTAATTAATTAAAATATCTATGTGGCACCTAATTAATTATCTACGTGGCAATCAGTTATTTTTTTTAATTAGAGTGTTTGATTTTCGATGGAGTTGTATATATTAACAATTAATTCATTAAAATATCTACGTGGCACCTAATTAATTATCTACGTGACACTTGATTTTTTTTAATTCAAAAAGAAATTACAAATCTTATTTTTCATTGGCCGAAACCATTATTAATCCTAGGTGGCGCTCTAATCTTTCAGCAAATATGCCTCCTTTATATATGTATATTAGATTAATCCGTTTAATAATAATAATAAATAATAATAATAATAATAATAATAATAATAGAAATTAATTTGGTTCCCTAAATAATAAAAAATCTAATTAATATTTTTTTGTAAAAAATGATACTTCACATAGGCTTTTACAGTTTGAGCTTGCACCATGGTGAAAGCTCAAACAGAAGAATTCTCCACCATGTCCACCATGTGAAAGCTCAAATTGTAGAAGTCTCCATGTTAAAAAGTTTATTTTTTTGTATAACAAAACTTACAAAGACTTCCACGATTTGAGCTTCTACCATGGTTGAGACTTCTGCTGTTTGAGCTCATACCATGGTAGAAGCTCAAACAAAAGAAGCCTCTACGACGGTAGAAGCTCATACTGTGGAAGTCTCCATGTTAAAAAAAAAATTTTAAAAAAAATCAATTTTTATTTGTGATTTTAATTAGTGTTTTGTAATGTAATGTTGAATTCGGAAAAATATAATAATTATTTATTTGATTAGTTTATTAATTATTGATTACATGTTAATTAAAATGGGGTACAAAGTGTAAACGATGGAAGAAATATAAAAAGGGTAGTTGGGTCATTTAATAGGGCGGTAATATAGAGAGGTGAGTAACATTAGGGCGGGATTTAGTAAGCCCCTTTATTTATTATAGTAAAAAAGATGATGCGGATAAGTGAGGGACCACAAGAAAGAAAGAATATTAATATAATGGAAATTAGGGATCAAAACATGTCAAAAAAAGAAAGTGTATCTCTTTTTAAAATACGACCGTTTAAAGAAAATGTATTTCTTTTTTAAATACGAACAGAGGAATAGAAAAAGCAAAAATAAAAGTGTTTTCAGTATGATTACCTCTCAAAAGCAAACACCATCAACACCAATAAGTATTCTTGCCTATTGCATAATCTTGCAATTATAAGCCTTCGTAATCTTTCGGCAAAGGCATATACTTGTAGAAGTATTATACTTCGTATACTTCAAGAATTCAAAACACTACGTCACTACCTACTAAGAAGCGATTAGATCTAAATACTGTGACAAGATTTTTTTTATTTTTTTTTAAATGGTAAGGAAAAAAGAATACAAACAGTTAGGAGACCCTCCGCTCGAGGTAGACTCCTAAACTGTCCTCCTGAAGGATATTACAAAGTGCCTGACTACTACTATGCTGAATATACATTGAATCAATAACTAGGTGACCTACATTAGCAATCCAGTCTACCGCCCTGTTAGCCCCTCTGGAGATATGTTTGATTGTGAAATGATCAAAATCCTTAAACATGTTCTTAATGTCTTCTATGATATACTGCAATTTCCAAGGGGTCTTCCAGATACCTTTGATGGTGTTAATGACAAGGAGATTGTCTCCCTTTATATGGAGATTCCTAATGTTAAGCTTTGAAGCTTCCAGAACGCCTTTGTGAAGAGCCATGACTTCGGCTATATATACTTGGGTGGTACCAAGGTTGAAGGTAGCTGCCGTAATTACATTGCCACTGCTGTCTCTGATGATGATTCCAGCTGCAGCAGAATTAGATTTGCGTGAGCCGTCGAAATTAAGTTTGAAGGCTCCTAAGGGTGGAGGAAACCACCTCACCAAGATGGGGTGGGGGTGGGGGGGGGGGGAGGGGGGAAGGTGGTTGGAAGGAGAGGATTAGAAGAATGGTTTGGAGATTGAATAGAGTCCAAAGAACTCTATAATCCCATTCTTTATAAAAATTGTAGGCTTTGAAATAGCATTTTAGCGGAGAGAAAGTCATATTTGAGAAGATAACGTTACTTCTCTCCTTCCAGACAGTCCAAAGAAGAAAGCAGAACTTAACCATAGTCGGGGGTGGCGATGGAGCTCATTTAGGGCGTTGAAGATATCCCTATAGCACAACGCCCTCCCTAGCCGCTTTGTGGTTAGGTGGATTCTCCAGACAAGGGCAGATGACTCACACTCAAAAAAGAGGTGGTTTAGGAATTCGTCCCGAGTATTGCAGCGGGGGCAGTTTGCGGTCGGGAGAATCTTCCTTTGAAAAATAGCTTGTCTACAAGGTAGGCTTTGGGGTATAGCGTATAGTCGTATAGCGTATAGTCGTATACTCGTATAGAGTATAGATAACTCGTATTAGGTTATTAGCCATAAGTAACCTTTGATGAGCTAGGTGCCTAGGTGCACTCTTCCTATCTATTTAAAAATCATTCTCTCACTCTTTGAACTCTTTATCAGAGGTAGGTTATTATTTAAAGAAACACGTACTAAGAATTAATAATTCAATTCGAATCAATACCTTATGCTCCCCTGCATTTATCTAATCTAATTCACAAGAGAAAGTTAATAGGTATGCGAGAGCATGTCTTACTGGGTCATTAATTTTATGTCAATCAAAAAGTAAAACATGTCTAAGTAATAACTATTATTCAAAAGTTAAAAGGTAGAGCGTAGAGGGGTTGAAAACTTCTTTCATCTTTCACCATAGGCTATTGGTTGGAGTTCGATTCTCATGAAAAGGGAATAGGGGAGTTACACGACCTTTGATTGGAGAGTTTTTTAACCTATGATAAGTATGGCCGTCCCACTATGAGGAAGACAAAATCGCAATCTGTTATGTTTTTCTAAAAATATAACAGCGAAAAAAAAATCAATGAAATGGTACATGTTTTAATCGAAATGATACTCCGTTTTTAATGAAATGATACTCTTTTTATCGAAATGGTACATGTTTTTATCGAAATGGTACTCCGTTTAACGAAATTGTACTTTTTTTTAATGAAATGGTACTTTTTTTTCAAATAAATGGTACATGTTTGGCGTTGTGATGTGTTTGATCACACATCACATCATGCCGCCTTGGCGACCTTGTCCCACTACATACTTGTTCAAAAAGAAACTTTGACTATTATTTCGTTCTTACATAACCAAGGAATGAATCTTAACACAGGTAGTAGTAGTCGTCGTCGTCTTTTTACTATGACTCTATATGCAATCAGCAATCATGGAAAGAAAATTATAATAGGATTAGAAGCTATGATTAGAGAGGAAATAAAGGATCCCAAGAACACCCAAAAGCCAATTCCAGCAATAATTAAGAAATTCCTAGGCAGTTTAGCATATATCTGACTTCATTTTGGTATTATTGGAAAGATCCATTGCACTACCAATAGACTTTAAGCTGATTTTAAGGACAAGCCTAGAAAAGTGGCACCACCACAAACATGTCCACTCAATTAAACCAATGTATGAACAGCACCATAGGTTTCTAAATTCCATGACCAACTGAGTTCAGACTTTATTATGCTTTCAAAAAGTTCACATTTCTTCCTCGTAACCTATTAGTGGACTTATACTCTTAGCCTAACACTTTCATTTACCACTATCTTAAGTGTAAATACTTAGTACTACAACAACAACAACAACAACAAAGCCTTAGTCCCAAAATGATTTGGGGTCGGCTAACATGAATCGTCATAGGAGATCATCATTGTCATCAATCAAACCAGAAAGGAACAGGAAGTAAAAAGAAAAAAGCAAGGAAGAGGAGGTGGAATTAATGAAAGTAAGATAAGAGAAAAATAAATATAAATATTATAGAAGAAATATTGTAAGAGATAATAAAAAATAAGTAAAATTTAAAATAAATGAATAACTAAATAAGTAAATTTCAAAATAGCATGTAAAAATAAAAAATTCAAAAGATTTTTAAAAATAAAATAAAAAATAAATTAAAAAATAGAAAGAAACAGAAACATGAAAGTTGTATAAGTCAAATGAAGTCATCAATATATATTCTCTCCCTCCACGCTATCCTATCCAACGTCATATTTTCCTCAATTCCCAAGAAAGCTCATATCGTGCTCAATCACCTTCCTCTAAGTTTTCTTAGGTCTTCCCCTACCCCTTGCAATTCTTAATAACCAACTTATTTTAGTTGCAGAAGTTAGTTAACTTAGTTGGTTAAAATCATGACGATCATCTTCATTACATGTTATGTGTGCCTCGAATGTTCCTTGAACGATGTTAGGGTGTTATAGTGGAAGGTATGACTTCAAATGGACATATCTCATGATCTACTCATTAGATTGAGTTGATTCAAGTTGGAGGTGAAAGCTTGGCTCAATAGCTTTCCAACGTCTGGTCATAAGCTCATTTTGGATGAGAAATGAGGGAGTTATGACTATTTTACGAGAAGCTGTCATGAAGTAGGGGAAGTTCGGCCAAACCCTTTAAAGGTTCGATCGAACCCTGCGGGTGAACTATTTTCTTCTCCGCAAGGTTCAATCGACGTGGCCTTTTCTTGTCCCTTAGATTGGTATGATGTCATAAATACAAATGTAATGAGAATTTCATAATTAAGAAAGAGAAACACAAGTGAGGTTGAAACCCTAGATCTAAGCATACAACAAATTCTCTCTTCTTCACCTTTGAAAATTCCTTAATTCTTTCTCCATTGAAGAATAATACAAGCTCCAAACCCTCCCCTATGATAAATGTAGCTCATTAAAGAATGAACCACCTTAAATCTTTGTGTGTGTTTTAATTTCTTCATTTATTTATTCTCATTATTCCAACATCAAATTATCATACAAATCAACATTCAAGCCTAAAAGGTCTATCATTCATAACGTTACATAAGAACAAATCATATCTACATTATTTCGATATTTCTCCGTGTCTCTAGTTACACACATATTAAAAAAAAAAAATTAGGCGACAACAAAGAGCGTACAACTGACAATTCTAGTGGGAAAAAAATAATCGAACTTCCCCGGTCAAGAATTCATAGTTATCTATGCTATAGTTTTTGAAGTTGAGAAAATTCTAGTGTCATCTCCTTTTTTTAGTTGATTTTCCATTTTTCCAATATATCACTACTTACATAATTAATGAAGAGAGGCTAAAAATGATGAGGGTTGGAACAGTTGATTCGAATTGAAATACTTCCTCCATTTTTTTTAATTGCACCATCTGGGATTTCACGTTTGCCAATGCACTATTTTAATCACTAATATCTCTCATTATACCTTTTAAAAAATTATAAAAATTTGATCATTCGAAAGTATATTTCGAGACGAATCTAACAAGATCCCACATGAATATATTTTTCCTTACATATAAATCACAAAAATTAACTATATAAGAATATGTGAATAGTGATAAAACCAAGATGGTGCAATTATTAAAAAATGGAGAAAATAGTATATTTAAACCTCGGTCTTGAGAGAAGACGAGTCAAATTTCATGTAAACCTTTCCATGAAAGAAAAATATAGATACTCTAGAGTACAAAATTGCCTAAGGATCTTTATTTGCAACCCACGTCTCATAGGTTCATGATTCAATATTCATTAACCTACGGAACAATAATAGCATGGGGACTTTCTAAAAGCATAGTGGCTCTTAAGCATCAATGCATCATCATCCCTCCTATAAAAAGCCATGCTGATCATGAGAATGGTTGAATAAACTATACATCGAAAACGCAAATTCTAGGAGAAAAAGGCAGCATAGTCAGATACCTAGGAAATAAATACATGATCTTGGTACAGTATCATCCACTCCTTTCCTTCTACATACTCAAGATATCATACTCCCTCCGTCCCGGAATACTTGACCTGTTTTCCTTATCGGGCCGTCCCTTAATACTTGACCTGTTTCTAAAAATGGAAATATTCTAACAATATTATATTATTTCTCACTCCACCCCTATTAACCCACCTACCCCCTACTCCATACAAAAAATAATTAAAAATTCAACCCCTACTCTCCCCAACCCCACCCCTTTACATATTTCCCACTAACTACATTAAATAATACCCCACTATTAACTACTACCTATTAAATTAAATAAGTCAATTCAAGTCCCTTAAACTCTGTGCCGGTCAAACCGGGTCGAGTATTCCGGGACGGAGGGAGTAGAATGCTAAAAATAAACATAATTATCTACCCACAGACCATATCTGCTATAGTTAACTTAAGATTCCTACATGGAATGTCACTTTCGTGTCCAAAAGGCTTGGTTAAAATTTACTAAATGGGAATTTATCTTTAGGGAACTTATTCCATCATATAAGATATGTTGCTAGCTCTTTACAATATAGGACTTCTCAACTCATGAAGACTGTAAAAGAATACAAGTACTCCGTATGTTTAATACTTAGCTACCCGCGGCCTAGAGTAGACACGCGGGTGAGCCTCATGACAACTTGTTCATGTCTAAAGGCTAACCCAGATGTAATTTCTTAACATAGAAGTAACGTCATTAAATCCTCAAAATATTGTCAGGGACATAAGCAATAATATGTTTACAAGCTTCCGGATCTATGATAATCAAAGATAACATCCTAGGCTACATTAGACCCTAATCTTATAATATATCAAGACTACATAAATAACTCATGGTCTTCCTTCTTCCAAGAAAGAGTGATATAGAATTATATTATGGATTCAATTAGCCTAATCATGTTCTCTTATTATCTGTTAATATCTTTAGCCGAATTAGCCCTCTTAGTGGGCCATATATGGGCATCTTCAGTTTCATCTTTGCTCGGAAGACTTGTCTTCTCAAAGCTTAAGAGGTCAAGGCGTCAGCCATCTTTTAGAGTATAACTATTTGGTTGAAGATCATCTAATTACCACGTAGATAGAACACCTAAGGCCAACGATAACTACAACCACCAAAAAATACCACTTTTGACAAGGTCTCAACTCTCAAGAGATCGAGAGATGTATACAATCTTCCCCTTTCTAGTGGCAAATTAGTCACCGCTATTGTGGTATGTTAAGAGTGTACAGTGTTGCCAAGTCGTCTATCCATAAATAAAGATGGTTTTCCATTTGCGTCTTTGTCTGAAGAGATGCGCAAGTCTTTCTATCTAAAGTACGTAATTACTACAAAATCAAACAAGCACACTGCAGACATGGAAAAAGCCATTTGGCAAAAATAAATAAATTACAACCTAGAAATGGTTAGGCCCATTAGCTACTAGCAAAAAGCTCAAGCTATTTAACTACTTACAATTCAAGCATGACCCAACATGATAAAGACTCAACAAAGGGAAAATAGTAACCTCAACTGAAATAGACTAAACTTGTCTTATTTACTTATCTTAGTTAACCTTGACTCATTGTTACAAGAAGAAAGAAATGAAGCGTTAATATAAGAGAGAAAGAGAAGGGACCATAAAAATGTTCTACTAAAGCCACAATGTAGTGATGTACTCTTTCTCAGCCTCAATCAATAAGCCCAACTTATGGCAAGATCACTGAAGGGCACTTGAAAGTTGAAAATAGGAGAAGAAATTTTTTGTAAATTTCTTCAAAAAATGAAGTAACCTATGAATTTGAATTATCTAAATTCTTTTCCTTATACACATTTTGATTATTTTCAAAAAATGGGATAGAAGGGAACTTAGGAATCAATAATAAATTCTATCAAGCAAGTTTCAAGTTTTCTTCACAATGTCGCAAGACTCATCCTTTTGAAGCCAGAAGTTAACCAGAAGTGAATCAATTATGATCTACACACATGGTACAAAATCAAAATGACTACGATATTACTCCCTCTTCAAAATAATTCAGCTCATGTTTAATAAATAAGATCATCAATAACTGCAGAAAATAAGAGAATAGTTTGGGTGAAGTACCTGGTTCACGTCGGCTGCTACACAAGGCAGAAGCAACAAGCCAGTTTCACCTAGCACACCTCCAAGCTGCTCCACCACAGCTGTTGCCATAAGCAAGGATCTCTACAAGGAAGATTTTGTGTCAATGGCTCGTTAGTGGTTCTCACACTAAGACACAACAAATCAGATAAGAAATAAGCGTACAACAAAACAAGATGAAATATGGATATAATTTTTCACTTCCGCATCATTAGAATCAGTGGAGTCTATGCCCCTGCACTGCTTCACCGAATTTTACATAAACAACAATCAATGATGTAACAAAATAAAATTACTGTGCGAGGATCTAAGAATTAGAGACATGCTCATAAAAACTCCTCCAAATCCTTGTATACCATAGAGATGGAAAACAATAGAACAGATAACAGTAAGAATATCAACAAACCTGGCTGCAAACCAGCGTCAAAGCCCTTCTATTTTCTTCCTTCCGAAATACTGATTTCCAGGAAGATGATCCAACAGATAAACTTCTCACCAAGGTGGCATTAAAAACTAAAAAGCTCAGATGCACAACTCTGCAAGAAAGGAAATAAATTAACCTCATATCTACACTTCATCCTCAGTGCATCAGAATAAATACACCCATGAATGAGTAACAGTCAGAAGAATGTCATGGAACCAATATGATGAAATATTGAAAAGTCACGAGTACCAAATGCTAAAAAGCGTAGCTGCAATTGGATGTTTGAATTTTCACAAAATTAAATATTATCCATTGTTTGAAATAGACGTTACTTCTAAGAAAATTACTAGTTCCATGCCCCCACCAAACATATCCTAACAATTGTTTGTTTGCTGTTGAGATTAATTGTAATTCTTAGATAAAATGTTAGATGCATCATGGCCTACACAGCAAACAACTGCAGCACCAATGACAGGAGCCTGCAGTCAGTGACAAAACTATAAAATGCCTGTGGTAATTCAATATGAATGGAGTAGTGAAACAGGATTTGATGCCAACTAATTGAGACTGAATATGTGACTGTTCCATAACTTTTTATCATCACCGTAAATTCCTCCTCGATTACTCACCTTCGAAAACGCAGAGAAGATAAAGAATATCTGAAGGAAAAAGCACTTGTTCTGCTGTTGATAATTTGTTCAGGAAAATGGGTTTGTATGAGAGCAAATGCATATTTCAAGGAAATTTGCAAATATTTTCATGAAAACTTTAGAATTGAAAAGGTACTGTCCGTTGTATTAGGGAAATGAAGGCAAGGAAAGACAAATCAATGATGCTAGGTAGCAATCATATGGTTTTCTATCCTACACTTCAAATGCTTATTGTACTTCAAATGGATGAGCTCGCTTTAATTTTTGGAAGATAGATACAAGAGAGACAGCAGTATCTTTCCCTGTCCCTTTATAGCTATTCTTACATGACATTGGCCTGTACGACACGATAACAATTCGTAATCCAGTTGTTTCTATTCTATTTCAAGCCAGAGGGTTGACACTTGATATTGAGGGTAGTGCATGGAGCATAAACTGCATACTTGCATGAGTTGTGCCTTCTTGATCATGTTTAGGACATCAGCTAGACCTCTAAGAAATCACCAATCAGCGTGCAAGTGGAGAAAACCCATGACACAAGGATAGTGGTGGCCAGAAAATAATTCAACCAGCAACACCTAAATTACAGCTACATAAAATCTTATACATCAAGGAGTGTGAAAAATAAAGGCAAGCGTAACTAGATATTGCTGAGAATGAAACACAAAGGCAAATGTATTAAAAAAAAGTACTCACATTCCAATCACAACTGCAGAAACAAAGATTGCAGGCTTAACCATTAAGAGTAATTGCCGTGATTTACCAACTTGCATCCATGGAAACTGAATTATAGTAAAAAGAGAGATCAATATAAGAAAGTCAAAAAATTACAAACCAGACACAAAATGAACACAAAGTTCCATATAGAAAGTTAATATGAGAGGACATATAATAGGTGTTTCAGCCATTAAATTCAGAACACACAATGAGCTCGTGGAGTTAAAAAATATATTCACAAAAGTAAAACATCGCTTAAACATTTAAACTTTCAAGAATAAGAACTTTCAACATTAAAAACATGTTAAAGAACCATATGAAGCTCAAGCCCTCCCCCATAAATAACATAGATTCTCCGTTTTTGTAGGTGACTGACTCAGACTTTCAGGGGAAATTTTCAAACGCTGACTGGAGCATTTTCTGTTCCTCGAAAAGATAATATGCATTCCACATCAATTTAATCTTTTATGCACCACAGAAAGGAAAATTCAGGACTTACTAAACCGAGGACAATCGAAGTGGTGATCGAGAAAAACTTCTCATTCCGTTCAACATACCTTGCCACACCTATTACAACAACAACAACGACATTTTTGGAAGAAACACAATGGAAAAAAACAATCCACAATTGATAATGCAAACACCTTTGACCTCTCTCTTTCTACCATTTACACAATACTCTACATAGGCCTAGTTTCCCAAACTTTCTCGTTAGGCAATGCTGGGATATTTCAAAACCCACCTCACCCTCAAAAAAAAAAAAGAGCATATATCAAAATTCTTTCATGAATCCAATTACAGAGAGGAATATTAAAATTCCTACTTGCATGAACAATTATCAATCACAACCCAATATCTCATCAGCAATCTCCCATCCCGGAGGAGAGAAAAATATTATTTGTTAAGTTAAACCCAAAAAACCATGCACAAATCCAGTCTCTAGGTCAAAAATAATCATACCAGGAAACAAGTTCCGCAAAACCTGAAAAGAAGACAATTAACTTAAGATTCAGAAAACACCAATGATTAATATAAATACCATACAACTGCGAAAGGAACAAAAAGAGACTTCATATTTCATAATGATAAAAATGGCATGAATTTACTCAAATTTATCTATTATTCCGTATAAAGAAAGGCATTAGCAGAAAGGTAACTGTATCAAGAAATTCTGGAGCAAGCAAGGAGGTATTTCAGGATAGGTAATCACAACAACAACGGTAGTCTTTATTATCAAATTGTCCTACTCTAACTACCAAGTGTATAAATTTTTACAATTAATAAAAATATATAAATTGAAACAGAAATAACCTTTCCCAGAACGAGAGGGACTATAAGAGTAAGCAGAAGATTTTGGAACAGCTGCCAAGTAGGGATAGTTACACCAAATCCATCAGCAATGAATTTCGTGATCCAGAGAGGCACCTACAAATCAAAAATTTATTTCAAAACATTTTAAATATTACATACAAATCAACATTACTCATTAAACTGTCCATGCTTCTTATCATTTGTGAAGCAACAAATAGTTGCTGATTTCAGATCATGAGTCAACCAGAAACAGCTTCCTTGTCAATTATCAAAGCAGAAGTAAGATGCATCCCTATTTATAAATGTAATGAGAGAGAAACCGCCCTAAAACCAAAACCAGTCCTCACGGCAATAGTGAGCCACCACTGTGACGATGAAGGCTCCGATCAACAAAGCCAGGAATGTCCACCAAGAGCTAAGAGTGTACCAGGCTACCAGCCCACCAAACCCATCTCTACCCACCCAAAGCAAGCTTCGATTCACCTTCCCCACCAGATCTAACCAATGGAAAACCCCTCCCACTCTCTTTCAAGAAAGCCCTTACGAGCTCCCGCCCAAACCTTCATATCCCGCTTGCTAAACCTTGGTGAGATTTCCCCAAAGATTTCCTTCTCAAGGAATTATAAGAAGCAATAGAAAACACCTATCATGGCTTTGGAGATAGATTTTTACACTTTTGTATGTCCCTTGAGAAGTCAAAGTTGAACTTTCTGCACCAATTTGGGCAAACTTATCAGAACTCCCCATAGAGTTCTTTCGAGAGGATCTCAAGAAAGTGGGAGGTGCTTTTGGCCCCTTAATTAAAATTGATACACAATTCAAAGAAAGTGAGGGCAGAAGGTTCGCGAGCTTATGTGTAGTAGTTGATGAATCCAAAAAAAACCCCATCAGACATTTGGCTTTGAAACACCTTCTAAAAAGTTGTGTTCTCAGAGGGACTCTCGTTCTGTGCAAAATGTAATACTTTCGGCCACACATTGGCAGTATGTCGGGGAAAGGGTACTGATATGGAGAACAATAAAATCCAACAACACAGTCAAAATGAATGGCAAGTCATTGGGGATAAAAGAAGACCTCAAAAAGATGTTACCCTCCATAACCATGGAGAAAAATGGATAAGTAGAGACAACAAGGGTAACCAAGTAATTACTTACCAAAGGTGGGACCAGAAGAAACTTGTTCAGGATCCGAAAAGTACAAATTCAAAAGAAAAGCAGGATAACCCCATTGTCAGTATACAAGTATAGAAGGTTCAGTGAGTAGGCATGCATTGGAAAATACAAAAACCTAAACCAACTTAACAAACTCCTTTTCGTCTTTACAGGAACTAAATTTAGGTGATGAAAATTTCTCAATTGTCATCTTTCCCCATACCAAAAGCAGCGTTAGGGTGCACGAAACCCAATCAACAGTAAAAAGTGGAACATTAAATTTTTCAAACAACACAAAATACAAACCAGTGTTTAAAAAAGCGTGCTTAAGCGTTGAAGTGCAAAACGCTTAATTAGGCCTAAGCAAAGCGTTTTGGAAGAAGCACGCCGAAGCGAACGAAGCGTGCTTTTTTGCGCTTCATTGAATTTCTTTTTCTCTTTTTTTTTTCTTTTTCTTTTTCGTTTGCACCACAACCTATTAATCCGTAACTATAGAAAGTCGGTCAAGAGTCCAAAAGAAACGGAAAAAGAAGAAAAGAAGAAAACGAAAGAAGAAGATAGCAGTCACATCGGTTGGCCATAGCTTCTTGATAAACACTATGTTATACTTCCTCCGTTCTTTTTTAGATGACACAATTTTACTTTGACACTATTCATATAATCTACTTTGACTAGCAATTGTGATTTATTCTTAAGAAAAAATATAGTCAAGTAGGGTCTTGTTATAATCACCTCAGTGCATAGATTTATAATATCAACTTTTTATATTTTTTACTTATGGATAACTAAAGATATTAATGATTAAAATATATTGCATTGAGAAACGTGACAAAAAACCTTCGCCGGGACATATACCTACTGATCAACAAACCACCACTGCCAAATCGACTTCACCCAACTATTCTACCTACGTCCTAAGGACGAGATCGTGATCAAATAGACTTCCAAAGAAGTAAAAGAGCTCATTCTCAACTCCGAACTAGTCCCGAAACCCGACACGTATTCCCTGATTTCAAGTTGTAGATCATCTTCTGTTTGATCAAATGGAAGAAGAAGGAAGGAAATGCTACTCTAAGGACATGGCTAGATCTTTCTCCTTTCATTCCGAAAAAGAGGAAGATGATGGACCTTCTTTACCTGCCACTCACAATCAAAGCCAAGACTAACTTAAATGCGCTATACTTCCCATGGCGAAGCAACTCGGGATCTTTCAGAAAAAGGACAAAAACCCTAAAGGTTTACGACATGGTGATGTTTCCCAAAAGAAGTAAATGCATGTAATCCATAACAAGGGACGAAGTCGTGCCTTGGGAGGCAAAGTAACAAACACAGTCAAGGCGCTCATGCGCAAACCGAACCTTCTATATAATACGTTGATGTTGTTTTAGAATGCAAGAGGTATTGCACGAACCTCTCTTAAACCAAATATGGAGATGTTCATCAACCAACACCACCTTGATTTGATCATGTTAGTAGAGACAGAGGATTTTTGTGCTAACATAGATCGAAAATGCTGTATCGGTCGCGGTGTCACGGTAACAAAAATAATGCGTTAGTCGCAGCCCGGGTCGCGATTGTCACGGTAGAATTGAAATTAATTATATTTTAAATGTTTTAATAGTAGTACAAAAATAACAATTCCATAACGTATTTTAGTAAAATAATTCATACGAGAATATAAGGAGTACTTGAATTTAATCTGCTTACTCACATGACAAGTTAAAAGATTGTGAGTAGTCCAACTTTTACCTCTACTAGACTAGGTTATTATTACTTAAATAAGGCCCCTTACCTACCTTACATTAAAAAGTCAAATAATGTAACTTACTCCTTACTTTCTTTCCCTAATGGACACTTTTAGCTTTCCGTACTAGACACCTCACCTCCCCTCTACTTTCTTTCCGTACTAGACACTTTAGCTTTCAAGTACTGGGTTTTAAAAGTAAAAGTTCCAGGAACTTTCCTTACTTTCACTTTCTCCCGTGTTTCTTCACCAAGCATCCATGGAGGATACCAAACCAAATCTGGTGTTTCCTTCCCCCGAAAACAAATCTGAAGATATCAATCAATTCGTAAGATATAACTCTTGGCACTTGGTGGAACATGACTAGACTTGGCTACACTGGGTCAAGTCCCCCGGAGGACTTAATAGCACTCTTCACGAAGATTATGAGTATGTATCAGTGTGGTAACAATCTTCTCTTGATATGTATTTATGTGAATACGTTAGGGTGAATGTTCACATCATTAGCGATACTCACGGAGTCTATAGTCTCGAGGAGATAACTGATATTTCTCAACCTTTCTTTCTACTATATATGTGAGTCCCAACTTTAATCTCGGAAAAAAATGTTGGTCTAGTTTACTCCTCATTGCATATTCTGTCAATATGCCTTGGCTTACAATTGGAGACTTTAACGAAGTAATAAATCAATCGAGAAACTGGGAGTAAAACCTGTAAATAGAGGTCGAAATGAACTTTTTGCTAATAATATGAAACTAGACCAGGCTTGAGCAACTCATAACTCGCGAGTTCTATAGAGACTAGACGGGGCTTCAGCAACTCATAACTGGGTGAGGGTTTTTCCTAATGCAACCCTTTGCCATCTTCCTCGAGAAACTTCCCGACCATTGACCCCTTCTCCTTTTGCTTAATAGTCCGATCACTCCCCTTACCTTTCCGGTTTGAGCCAATGTGGCTCATGGAACCTTCTTTTGAGGGTGTTCTGAGGGGGGCGTGGGAGAGGAATTTCGAAGACCTGGGTGCGAAAAAACTAAACTCGGTGGGGGGATAAATGTCAAGATTGGAATCATAATGAATTTGGAGATGTTTATGCAAGGAAAAAATAGGGTTTTGGCTAGGCTTTCGGGAATCCAATTGTACCTTCAGTCCAACCCCTCCTCGATGTTTCATTTTAATCTTGAGAGACACCTTCAACCTGAACTACTTTAATATTTCACCAAGAAGAGTGTCGTTGGCTTATGAAAAGTAGGGCAAGTTGGATGACCCAAGGAGAAAGAAATATTGCGCTTTTCATAAATCAATTTATTATAAATCGTCGTAGTACTAGAATCCGATGCTTCAAAACTCTGTTGGTGATATGTTGGTGTTCTTTTATCCGAACAACCACAAATATCAGCCCCATTACTACATTTTTTCAACCAACCCAACTTTCGACACACCTCACACAAACTTGTTTCTAGTGAGGGAATTCCTTGTTGATGTTGACCTTGACTTTTTGACCATTACCATCATCATGGATTGTATATACAATACTTCTTCCAATATCCTGATTAATGGGAGGAAATCCACCACTTTAAACCATTCCCAGAGCTTAAGACAAGAAGACTCATTGTCCCTTACTTGTTCAACATATGCCTTCAAACACTTTATGTCACCATATAGCTTCTCCCAAAGGATAGGCAATTCAGATTCGGACAGAGGATGAGAGAAAATACAAACATTAATTGATAGGACAACAACAACAGCACAAAGCTCAAAATTATTATAAAAGGGAGAATAAGAGATAGTGTAGCTTACAGTCAAAATGCCTAAAAGAACAGATATTACTGTCAGAGCAAGAGCCAAAGCAGAATTCCCACCTACAAGCTGATATCACAACATGAGGTAGTGAGTCAAAATTACTTGCTAATGTTTAAACGCAACTCGAAGTATCAAAATGAAATGAATCGGATACTTGTGTTAGTGCTACTCCTCCATTCAATGTCGTAGGCATACAGCTAAAAATCGCCAACCCTGATATGACAATAGTCAGCTACATCACATAATTGTTTCAACTAAAGTGAACATTTATACACTATATCTGCATTTTATCTACATACCTGTAATAAACTCCTGAGGTACCATTTGAATTTTGAGAATCAGCTTTGAGAAGATAGGACACACCAGCAGGATGGAAGCCTAGGTAATAACAAAGAAAACGGTGAGGAACATCTTTTCTCCAGTCCTTGTTCATCAAGATATTAAGAAGTAAATTATAGCATAAATATAAGATAAACCATATTCGGATAATTTGTCAGAATCCTTAAACAGGCCTCTCAGCAGTAAGACCACATTATGGCTACGAGCAGTTTTGGCACCAGATTCACATAAAACTAACAAATCCCTCTAAAATTTTAAGCCCGCTGCTCAATTTTTACAGTTCTCTGTTAATCTTCAGGACTTTAAATACTCTATTTCTATCACTTCCTTTTGCCTGATCATAAGACCTGAGTGGTTTCACATGCGTCTTTTGGCATATTAAACAATTGAAGCATAAGTTCAGAGCCATGCAAATATGCAATAGAACCATGGTCATGGAAGGACTGCACGTCCACGACATTTCACCCAGCTCCAAATATGCAAGTCACTCTGCTCCAAATAAACTGTCGCTGAGTATTATAAAAAAAATTACTCCGGTTGTAAGAAAGAGTTGTATTTCTTTCCTAATTGTAACCATAAACTCTCCTTGTCTTCAATAACAAATATGCTCAAGAAACCTTAAAGTTAAGCGAGAATATAAAAACCTCACCAGAAGTTACTGAAAAGTAACACTACCAGAGTTACAGAGAAAATGCTACTAGATCAAGAACATTTCATGACTATAAATGTGTCACACCATTGCATGAATGCATCATAAGCAAGAAAATCATAGAGTGAAATCATAAAACAAATGTCAGGTGTGCAATAAGCCAAAGATATGATATCTGGACTGAACAATAAATCTAAAGGGTAAGAACTTTCAACATACAGTATACATTCAGAAAATTGAGATCATACAAGCCCAAAAAGAAAAGCAGGCCAGGCCTCAACAACTTCTTTAAGATCACCATCCTGTGATTTCAGTCCTGAAAGTCCAAGAAGTATTACAGGGTTAGACAGCCTAGGTCAAAACCATAGAGCAGAACATACAAAAACTTACCTGATAAAAAGAAAAGCCAACAGGTGATATATTTTGATAAGGAATACTTGTGTGCTAGACAACCCAGTGCAGGACTGTAGAAACCAAGTGCTACTCCACCAACAAGAGCTGCAATTTGTTTGCAAGGTAATTAATATCAACAGAGTAGTGAAGTAAGATACTTCTAGGGACTGAAACAGGGTGAAGCAGCTAGAAGAAGCGGGACAAATAATCGTGCAATAATTTAATTGCTGCACTTTCCTCTTGAATCTATAATATGGACTTTTTAAGAACATTTAGTTATAACCATACTGTAAACACAAATTTAAAGTCTGCAAAAGTAATGAACTCAAAATAAGTGAACAAAATATTTTCATTGATTTTTGTAATTTCCGGTACAATCTCTAAGATGTTTATCCACTGATTCGATCTCCACGATGTATGAACTTGTTTTGTCGGACGTGTTGAGTGAGGGCCGCCGGGCTTTATCTCGTTCAAGGACGTTGAATAGAGGTAGAACGACACTTGTGTTTGTTGTTCTTCCTCCACCGGGATTTGAAGTCGACTTATGTGCTTTGGAGCAGTCTTTAGGGTTTTTTGTTTCATGAACCATAAAACATCACTCTGCTTAGATATTTAGACCCCTAATGTTCCAAAAACCACATCTATCCATGAGGTTTAACCCACCCCTAGCTTATCAATGATCAGAGGGATAGGGTGATAGATGCAGATGATATTCAACGTGAAATTTTTGGCTGGAAAGGCTTGGCTCAAGATTGGATTTGTTTGAAAATAACCAAGGTATGAATAAAGCTCTCCTTCTCTACCTAAGATCCATAGCTTGAACAAGACATCGCATCCATTTCACATATTTCCTCATTCTCATCAAGGCTATGTGATAGCACCCAAAGTGATTCTATTTCAACAAGACCATGAAAAAAGAAAGTCTAGCTACATGCTTAACACCGGAAATTCTGACCTTGGTTGGTCGAGCGGGATCCGAAGATCAATCGAATTGAATTTCCCACGTTTTCGATTTAATATTCACTCATGATCTCACCTGGTCGACCCGATCATCCTCTAAAAAATAGTAGATGCGAAGGTTCAGATCGAAGATCTAGTAGATTTTCTATACTACGTTCAGTGTGTCAAACAAATGACTTTGAGAGAGCTTTTTATATCAATCTTCTAGGTTTAGGGTTTTCCCTTTGATAAATAAATGGGCCTGTTTACTTAGATCCATTTAAATAACCCATATTCATTAAACGAACGTCATTTGATTAAATTGGGCATGTTTTGTGTAAAACCCAAATGTACTAGTTTAATTGTCATTTTAATGAATATAAGTCAACCTTTGACTTTTCCAGGACAAAAATGATGACGTGGCATTTATGACATTTTTAATACCTACAAATTGCCCCCTCAGGATCGGTCACGTACACTAAGCTTTGAGTGTTTGCTCGTCATCCGATCTCGAAATCTTGCTTGCGTTTTTTTTTGTTTTTTTTATGTACCCCGAGCTACTTTTAAGGAGTAGTACTTGGTTTCTTAGCCCAAACCAATGCTGACCCGTGCTATTTGATGGTGGGCTGGACCGAAATTATATTCCATTGGACCAGAAATCCCTTTTTGTTTTTTGACAGAGAGGAACAATTCGACTAAAATTGAGAAGCATCAAAGCTACTGACTTCCTTCCTAACTACAAGTCTACAACATCTTTGAAATTCTTGACTTACGGAATTCTAACTTTATTGATTGATTTCATTTGAAAGCCAATCATCATCTTTTGATCACAAGATAAGGATTAGAGTCACTTGGAAACTTAATCACTTAAAGGTAATTAGATAAAATTAGGTAATATTTATATTTTACCCAATTCGATTTGAGATGGAATTAAGAGTTACACATGTCTGTGCCCGTCATCCCGTAGTATTTGACAGGAACTTCTATACTTTGATAAGAGAAGTTGAGTTATACCAGGAATCAACGACCACGTAACTAAGATAAAATTTGCCAAACCCCAATTTGATTTGTAGTAGGACTCAAAATCATCCACCACTACTATAAACATAGTCTTTAATCTGTCAATTTTTGAATCACCAACAACAATGTCCTTTACCTTGACCGGAGAATTCGGTCCCGTGCCCTTAGTGTTCGACATACGCAGACCGTAGAAGGAGTCCGATAGGAGTCGTCCGTGAGTCCGATAGGAGCTTGCTCGTCGTCGCTTACTGTGCGTTTGTCCGGGGAGTTGTCCTTGGTCCAATGTCCTTGTTCTTGCAGCAAGTTCGAGGCTACCAGTTGTCCTCTAGTCCGTGGTATCCTTGTTGTTCAACGCACAGAGCTTTCCATTACATCGAGGTGTTGTCCGTGAGGAGTTGTCCGTGTAAGTCTGACCTGTCCGAGGAGCTCTCCGAGAAGGTGATGTTCTTGTCCTTGGAGACCCGGGGAGTTGTCCGAGACGGTGTTGTTCTTGTGCTTGGAGATCCGAAGAGCTGTCCGAGACGGTGTTGTTCGTGGCTTGGTGTTCCGAGGAGCTGCGCTACCGTCGTCGAGCCGGTATGTGTTTGATTGTTTTCTTCCAACGATCTTGACCTTTAAACCATGGTTTTTGCTATTTCCATGGCTTCCTTTGAATATTTCAGTTTCTGCTATCTTTTGCTTCCTTCGTTTATATTGCTACTGTGTGATAGAAATTATAAGGACAATACCTCGTGTTTATGCCTGTTTTTCACGTTACTACTGGTCTGCTACACCCTTTTGTCCTTTTTTTAAATTTTTTAATTAATTAAACTTTTTTTTAACAAATGATGATTGATGATGATGGTGGTGGCGGCCCATAATCCTTTTGTCTTCTTCTTTCCTCTCTTCTTCATTCACGTGACTATGCAGATCTTTTCTTTTCTTTCTCTTTTTTTTCCTTTTTTTTATGTTGCATAATGATGGATGATGGTGATGGGCTTTTCTCATTTTGCTTCTTGGTTCCCACGTGATGGTGATGGATGATTGCTGCCTCTTTTTAAAAACAAATTTTATTTTACTTTTTTATTTAGTTTATAAATCAAAAGGAAAGTAATTATGTTGCTTGATATCCCAAACGATTGGAACATGCTTCTGTTTTTTTTTACGCCCCTTTGCTGAATGAAATTGATTACGACATGCCATACACCATAAAAAACCCCTACTTTTGGTCAAGCAAAAATTGCCCCCTCCCTCTATTGTATATTTCATACGTGACTATGATGCGAAACATATTTTCATTTGTCGTATAATCTATGATCATGATAGTCTTATAACACCATAAAACCTTCAACAACAACTTGGTCTCTTGGCATGATTCGTTAAGACCTTTTTGCCCTTTTTTTATTGTCTGGCATACGCTAACATGTAATTATTTTTTGTTGTTGATTATGTAGGAACAAAATAGCCATGGTTTATTTCAAGTATCACGATACTTCTGGAGAAGAGGCATTGTCACTCATGGAAGATGTTAATTCGATTGATGGAACACACCTTCGTTCATTTCCTCATGTGACTGGTCCTTTTGAAATAATCAATCATCGTACAGAGTTCTCAGGCCTGAAAAGATGGTACAAGGAGTATCATGATGTCAATGCATTTGGTGGCAAAACACCTAAGCTTGTCCTTCTTGCCTCACATCATAGTCCTTGCGACGAGGCTCGTTTATTCCAAACGCTATCTGCACGTTTGTCCCGCAAGGAAACAAGATGGAGTTCTAACCCGAAATTTGGAGTTGCGCCCGCATACATCCCTCTTTACTGGGAGTGGCTAGAAGATGTCCTACGCCATTCCAGACATACACTTGGCATTACTCATATTCTTGATGTCGTCTATGCTTCTACGTACCTCTACAAGTGTAATTCGCCCGTCATGCACGCCCTTCGCGATTCATGGTGCCCCACGACAAATGTCCATTAGTCTTTGGAACATATATGACCTTAATGGACTTCCTATAAACGACATTTTCTATGACGAGGTCGTCCCTTCTGCCATTGAATTGGAAGGCTCTGATGACGACGGCGGTTTATACCTCCCTTACAGCTGCAAATATTTGTTCAGGGCGCTGCAACACTTGTCCGAGAAACACAGAGTGGGAACCATAACGTTCGAGACTTGGTGTCGATTTTGGTTTCGTGATTCATCAAAATACTTCTTGACTTCTGGCAACAAAAATTCCGCTCGTCCATTGCCTACGAAATACTTCAGTTCATTTAAGGATCCTCAACCGTGGAGTGATAAAACTTACCAAGCATTTCGTATTTTAGGGATTCCTGAAGCGCATTGCAAACAAACATATTTGACCGCTTTTCTTTCGTGTTGGCTTTGTGCTTTTGCTTTGCCGGTGTCACATTTGGGTTGCATCCGTCCTAGCACTTTTAAACTTGCGTCATTTCTTGCAAGTGGCAAAGAGACTTCCTTGGCGATCCCTATTTTGGCAAGCATCTACAATGGATTGAACAAGATTTTCAGTTCTCCTACTCCAGGCAAACATCGCGAGTCCTTCCATGCGCAATATGTGTATGTGTGGACTGCTAAGTATTTTCGGAGTCATCATATCTCTACTTACGACTTTGTTGGTGCTCCCCTGGTTGGGATTCAAGGCTTCGATTCCGTCATACAACTCTCGGATGCTACATCATTTGTTTCTTCAGGTAAGGATGGTAACTGACTTGCTAATTCAATGTGATAGTTAAGATGAAAAGCGTGAGGATGACAATCAACCAAGGAAATTTACGAACTTCTTCACTAGCGTGCGGTCGTGCTTCTTGACATTGAGATTTGATGATAACTATGTGGTCGAGCCTTATAGTCCCCATAGATTCAGCCAGCAATTCGGATTCCACCAAGATGTGCCAGGTGAACTAGAAGTCCCGACACAAAAGATCACCCAAGAGTACATGTTCCGTCTTTTCCAGTCCAGCACTCGTTTGAATACGAAGGCTATTTTCTTGATCCCTAGTCATACATTCAATGTGCAATCTCGAGTTACGCCAAGTTACACATCATGGTGGGATTCGGTCCTTTCTTTAATTGCGGCTTCTGTTTCAAAAAATCCCAGCCCAATGAACACCAAGTCTAAAAAGAGAAAGGGTGACGGTCTTAATACTCAGTCAAAAGACAAAGCTGTCAAGTCTACAACTGGCTCTCATAGAGTTAAAGTTAGGCTACCCAAAAGTTCCACAACACCTTGTCCGCCTAAAGAAGCGTCTTCCAAAAGCACTAAGGATAAAAGTGGAAGACTAGCGAGCAAAATTGTTAGTGATGGGCCTTCTTGTGATGAGCACGCAGGCAAGAAGACAGTTTCGATGATATTTTATGACGACGTGTCTGAATCTGAATTATCTCCTGAAGAGACGGAGGTCCGTTTTTTTTCTTTAACGTTTGTCTCATTTCCTCAACAAGAGTTAATTGAGGATGTTGTCACTGGCCCCAAAACTCCTGTGGAAGCCATAAGTGTTCCTATTACTTCGAGCGAGCTTTCTTCTTTTAATGCTCAAGACATGATTACTATGGTAGAGCGACACGCTGCAAGTTTCATGATCAATTCAATAAAGGACAAGTTGTTGAAATCTCCCTTAGCCAAAGTTCACGAACTATCTCAAGAGTATGAACATATTTTCTCCTTCGTCCGAGATAAGAAGATTGACACTTCCACCATTCAAGCTATTATCAAATGATACATTGAGTGTGGTTCTCACTTCTCAGCTTCACAACGTTCAACTAGGGAAAAAAGAAGATACCACGCTCAACGACTTGGAGCGACAATCTTTGGAGATAGAGTCAAGTTTGAAGGAAGCTGCAGTTGCTGGGCAGAAAAGGGAGCAGATGAAATCTCTTCATAGGGAGATAGATCAACTTCAGCAAGTACGGGCCGAATATAGGAAGAAGCTCGATGAGTTGGCTGAACAAGAGGATAGACTTTTGCCTCTTATTACAAACTCAGAAGAACAATTCCAAGAGTACCTTATTCAAAAGAATGAGCGAGAAAGATCACTCCATGTTGTGAAGGAAAATATTGTTGTTGCCAAAGTGGTGGAGGAAAAGCTAGCGGAAGCTGAGAAACAATTTGGGGTTGCTCATAATGCTTTGCAAGATTTCAAGTTTGAGCTGTAGTTTCTCCTTTTCTTTTCTTTTTTTTATTATTGTTGCACTTGTTTCCCTTTTTTTGTTTTTAGAGACTACTTCCTTTGATGTACTCAACATTCAAAAATGAATAAAGATCATCCATTTTTGTCAAAGATTTTTGTTATTGATTTCACATTTAGTAAAGTAATTTACTTAACTCATATGAAACCAAAATAATTTTTTTTTATTTAACCGTTCACAGTTTATACTCTTATGGCCCAGGAGTATTACAAAAAGGGGAGATTTTTTTTGTGGCTGGACTCGAAGTTAGTGATTCCTTCAAGCTACCTACGTACTTATGAAATGAATTAATTCCCTCCACAAGATCAAGCCAACGCAATTCCTTCAAAATATTTTTTTCTTTAGCGTCCTTTTTTTTAAGAATGTTTTTTTTTTTTTGCAGCAGTTGCAGTTTAGCCTCATGCGTAGGAGGTTACAATGTTGCACAACTTCAAGGGTGGTAACGCTTCAAGAATTTGCCGATGAAAGGGCCTATGCACAGCATAGATTGAAAACTCGGTATCGGTCGCGGTCGCGGGAACGGTCGCGGTATCGCGGTAACGGAACTGATGCGTTGGTCGCGGACCGAGTTGCGGTTGTCGCGGTAGAAATTTGATTTTATGATTTTTATAAGTAATAAATAAAGATTAATAAATAAAATATTATATTAAATAAGACTTCTACTCCACTTAAAAAGTTAAAATTCATACTTCGTATCTTTTTTGGGTGGGTAAACAAGTATTCTCTTGGTTGCCTAATAAAAATAAAATAAATACGGAGTACAGCAGTACCACAATACCTGATCTAAAAAAAAGTTAGTGGGGAATTTAAAAGTTTAATATAGAAAATGTGATTTTATTTACAAACGACATCACGTGATTTGGAAGAAACTTAGAAAAGGTCCATCATTCCATTTTATGGTGGGGTCAGAGGTATTTTTTTAATATAAAAAAAAAGAATTTCTTAGCGCTTTGGTAGCATCGCTGCATAGAGTCATCGACAACTTAGGGCAACATATTCGTTCATCTTTCTCTCACTCTCTCCTCATCGCCGCTTCTTCTGCGATTGCTACTCAACAATGGCGGAACATGCTTTTCATCATCTCTCACTCTCTTCTGATTTCCTCCTCGCCGCCTCCTTTGCTAAAATAATGGCGGAGGTACAATTTCTACCTAATTGCTTCCATTTATTTATTTATTTTCGATCTCAATTTTGGAGCTCTCGCTGGAAATCTGAATTAACTCGGCCGATTTTAGTACGGTAACGGTCAACTCGGGCGATTTTAGTACGGAACGGTCGTATCGGGCGAAATATCGCCTTATTTGAAAACAACGTGATAACTCGGCAAAACTCGTATCGGTAACTTGAAAATCCGAGTTAACTCGGGCGATCCGAGTTAACTAGGACGAGTTTTTACTCCATGATGCACAGTCCTTCCGCATCGACAATCTTGTAAGCCCCATTGGCGTAGACTTCTTGGCCAACATAAGGACTATCCCTATTTTGACGCAAATTTGCTTCCTGTCTTGCGAGAAACAAGAATGGGCCTCTTGATAGCAAGGACCGTGTCTCCAACTTTGAAAGACCGTACTCACACCTTCTTGTTGAAGGCCCTTGTCAAACGAGCATGGTAGCATTCCAACTTCTGTCGCGCTTCAAGCGTCTTTTCGTCAAGTGCTTCCAACTTTGCCAGACGAATCTTAGCATTTTCATCTTCAGTGAGATTTTCCTGGACTGCTATGGGAAGTGACGGAATTTGAATCTCCAACGGCAATATGGCCTCCACACCATACACAAGTGCACAAGGTGTTGCTTGAGTTGGTGTCCTATACGTGGTACGATACGCCTATAGAGCTTCGCTCGTTCTTTCATGCCAATCTCGCTTGTGTTTTCCAACAATTTTACTAAGCAATTTGCAAATTGTTTTGTTGAAAGATTCAGCTAGTCCGTTTGCAGGAGCATTATACATTGAAGACTTGTTCTGCGCAAACTTGAATTTCTCACAAGACCCGTCATCAACTTGTTGACAAATGGTTTGCCGTTGTCCGTGATTATGTAACGTGGCACGCCATATCGATGTATGATGTGATTTCGAATAAAATCAACCACGTTCTCTTTCTTGATTTCTCGGAGAGGAATTGCTTCAGCCCATTTCAAAAAGTAATTTGTAACAGCAGAAGGATGTATGCATGACCACCTGATGATTTTGGCGTGATTGGACCTACAACGTTGAGACCCCATGCTTCAAACGGCAAAGATGTCACTGTCGGATGTAGTGGTTTCGGAGGTTGGTGAATAAAATTCGCATGAAATTGACAAGGTTCACATTTCTTCGCAAACTCCATGCAATCTTGAACCATGGTTGGCCAGTAATACCCCATCCTTTTGACACGATCATGAAGCTTATGACCAGATTGATGAGCTCCAGGAACTCCAGAATGAGCTTCCTCCATTGTTTTTGTTGCGTCCTCATCTCCTAGACATCTCAACCAGGTTCCAAGGAATGAACGCTGTAAAGGGTTTCTTTATAGCAGATGAAGCGCGGAGCACGTCATCGAATTTCTATCTTGTGTCTCAAATCGCTTGGTAACTTCTTATGCACTAAGAAATCAATGAGCGGTCGACGTCAATCTCCTATGTCTATCTCATACACCGTGACTACACCTGAGAATTCTTCAGCTTCATCTTCTTCTTGAGGGTTTATCACCCATCGATTACATACGGGAACTGACATGTTTTCTTCTACCCCTGGTGCCAATGTGGCTGCGAGATTTGCAAGTGCATTAGCTATCTTGTTGGCACTCCTTGGAACATGCAACTGGACGCTCTCAAACTCTCTCAAACTCTGCTAGTAATCGTGAAGCATGCCTATGATAAGGGATCAAATCATCTTTCTTGACATCATAATCGACGAGGAGTTGATGTATCACTAGCTTGGAATCACCGTATACATCGAGGTCCTGGATTTTCATTTCTTTAACTTATATGCAACTGGATCGAAACCGTCCTTATATCATAATTTTCCATTAACTTATATGCAACTGAATCAAAACCGTCCTTTCTTGAGCTAGGTGTTTCTGGTGATTTCGTGGAGTTAGGGGTGGGAGCAGTCAATATCTTCGGATCACTTAACTTATGGACCGACAGTGTCATGCTTCTATCAAATTCTTGCGACATGTCTTTGACTTTCTTTCTTTGAAGTAGCCCTGCTCCCCAATTTACAAACGGAGATTGACCTTCTTTGCGACGCGACATAGCAATGTAACGTAGTACTGGAACCGCCGATTTGAGATCTTCTTCAACTCTTTGCGAAGGAATGCTTTTCTTCTCATCGACTTAGCATTCTTCGAAGATTTCTCTTCTCCAGGTTGAAGCTTTTTCGACATAACTTTTCCAGTTGATGCAATTTCCGCGGGCATCACTTCAACAGTCTTTCCTTGGCTGGCATAGAATTTCGCGTCGGTAAAATGAGACTCGGCTTTGGAGAACGGCTTCACATCAGCGTTCACCTTTCTTTCACCATTTTTGTAGTACTTGAAGCATTGATGCAAAGATGAGGCTACCACCATTTTCATGCATCCAAGGCCGGCCTAGCAATAGACGATATGAAGTATATTCGAATCAATGACATGAAAAATTGTTGTTCCAGTCTCTCTAACGGTCAGATCAACTCTTATCATACCGATGGCTCGTTGTTCTCCTAGATTGAATCCAAGGATCTTTGCATCTCTTTCAGGATCTCTCTCATGGTTTAGCCCTTCAGAGACTTGACTTTTCTCCTTCTTCTTTCCTTCTTCCCCCATGATGGCTTATCTCTTCGAGCGCCCTTTGAAAAAGACCCTTTCTTCTGCTCAGTCTTAGGCTTTGCGAAAATCTTCACAGGAGCGGAGGTAGTGGCAACAACAAATGACTCTTTGGTCGACGCTTTAGATACTTTTCGGGCTTCTTGAAGTCCTTCTTTTCCTTTTTGAAATTTGAAGAGCTTCCTCCGCGATTGTTAGTGATACTGATCTCCATGTCATGTGCACGGGTTGCCAGCTCTTGAAAGGACCTTGGTTTTATACCCTGCAAGATGTACAGTAAGTCCCAGTTCATACCTTGAATGCACATCGCGACAACGGAGGTCTCCGTCAGACGATCTTTGCATTCCAAGCTTAAAGTGCGCCATCGATTGATGTAATCTACAACTGGCTAATCTTCCCATTGAGTCGTCTTCGTCAACTCAATCATGCTGACAATTCGCCGCGTACTATAAAACCTGACCTTGAACTCTTCCTCCATTTGTGCCCAACTGTCGATGGCTTCTAGGGGAAGGTTTGTGTACCAGTCGAATGTTGTGTCTTTGAGAGAACGGACGAACTATTTGACGAGTAGATCTCTTAACGTGCTAGCATTGTTGCACGTTTCGATGAAATGGGTTATATGCTGCTTAGGGTTCCCCTTCTCGTCAAACTGGTGGAACTTCGGGGGTTGATAACCGACGAGCATCCTCAAGTGATCAATCCTCTTGGTGTACGACTTTCTATAGATTACTAGGGCCGGAATCTCCAACGATGTGATTCTTCACCGCATTTTTTATCATATCCTGGCTTAGTTTTAAAAAGCGCGCTTTAGCGCGCTAAAACCACGGGGCAACCAGGAGCGCAGCTGAGATCGCGCTGGGGGAAAATGGCGTAGCGACCTACAAGGTGCGCGCGCCCTTGACGCTTTCTTTGGAAGCGCGCTTCTTTTGAAGCGCACGCTTCTTGTATGGGGAGCGAAGGAAAAGAAAAGTTTCTGTTTTGAATTGAATATTACTCACGTGAGAATCACGTAACCCATTTTAAATGGGTTTTTGCTGGGAAATTATGTGCAGAAAGTCAGTTTAGGAGAGAGAACCTCAGTTTGCTGCAATTTTGGGGTTTTCTCCAAAACCCTAGCTACGATTTTGGAGCAATTACCCACCTTGCTGCCGGCGGATTTCCTCCAGCCACCAGCCACGGTCTCGCCGGTATATCCCGCATCTCCATGGATGTTTAATTGCTGTTTCAATTTCTCTCTTTTTTCCCCCTCTTTTTCGATTTTCATTCTCTATCTTTTATTTTGATTACTCATCTTCTCCAATCTTTTTTTCTCGATTTTCATCTCTTATCTCCTCTATACTCTGCGCCCTTTTTCCTTTTTTTTCTTTTTTTTTTCTTCTTTGGGGGCTTGTGCGTTCATGATTTTTTGAGGGGATAGGGTTTTATGGTTTGAGGGATTACGTATTTGAGGGGTTGTGGGTTTCTACTTTCTAGCTTTGTTTATTTAGTTTTTTATTAGTTTTTTTATTCTTCTTTTATTATATTTTTTTTTTGTTCCTTTTTTTATTCCGTTTTTTATTCTATTCTTTATGTTATTCTATTTTTAATTCATTTTATTTAGATCTTTATTCTCTGCTTTTTTTTAATTTATGCATTTATAATATAAGTATCATATTGTTTTAAGTACAAAATATGTTCTAGAAGTGATTTTAAAGGTTTTTGGCATTAAGGTGCGCTTCACCTACGAAAAGCCCGCGCTTTCTCTTTGCGCTTTAGCTCCAGGGCCCTTGTGCGCTTCAGTGCGTTTCGCGCTTTTTAAAACTAAGTATCCTGGATCTTCTTCATGGTGAACGAGTCATCATGTTTTCCACCCTTTTTGCTAGGTTGTGAAGTCATACTCCCTTCAGAGTCGTCGTTCTCTTCGTCTGTGCTATCTTCCGTACGTTTCTTGAGCTTCTTGGTTAAGGAGGAAATATTCTCATTCTGCTTTTTGATCTCCTCGTCTTTCTCCTCGCCATCATTCATGAGCTTCATGATCATACCCTTCATTTCAGCAAGTTGCTCTCCAACGGTCTTGGATTCAATCGCCATCACCTCCGCAATGTCGGTTTGTGAGGAGTGGACCGACTCTTCAAAATCTAATACTTTATGGGGTGGTGTTGGAGAAGACCCGTTACTACTATTTGCATCGCTTTCTACATAGAACAGATCGAACAAAGGACTGGTGTGGATGACCAACTTGTCAGGCTTTTGGTGAGGACGCATATCTTCTTCACCGGGCATGAGGAATTGTGCACCTTCAGCAGGAAATGACCCGAACACGGGGATGTTGCGGGGCTTGCAGTAATACGGACTTGGGGACACGTTAAAGGAGGCACAGACATGGATTTTCTTCCTTGTCTTGGTGATGATAGGCGCCGATCGTAGACTTGAAGCGGCCACGTTCAAATCGGCATTCTTCATTCCTCTGGTACGTATACCATCGTCACGTCCTTTCATCATCTCAGCAAGTGTGGTGATAGGCGCCGATCGTAGACTTGAAGCGGCCACGTTCAAATCGGCATTCTTCATTCCTCTGGTACGTATACCATCGTCACGTCCTTTCATCATCTCAACAAGTTTTGCCGCCCTTTGTTTCACCATGGCAGCCTTCTCAGCTTCGGACAGGGAAACGGTTTGTTTAGCGGCCATCTTTGTTGGTAAACTGACTTTCTTGTGGAGAATGAGATGAGTGGTAGAGTGGTCCCACCGAGCGTGCCAAATTTGTAAACACAAATTTAAAGTCTACAAAAGTAACGAACTCAATATAAGTGAACAAAATATTTTTATTGATTTTTGTAATTTATGGTACAATCTCTAAGATGTTATCCACCGATGATCTCCACGATGTATGAACTTGTTTTGTCGGACGTCTTGAGTGAGGACCGCCGGGCTTTATCTCGTTCAAGGATGTTGAATAGAGGTAGAACGGCACTTGTGCTTGTTGTTCTTCCTCCACCGGGATTTGATGTCGACTTATGTGTTTCTGGAGAGTAGTAGATTTTCTATACTACGTTCAGTGTGTCAGTCAAATGACTTGGAGAGAACGTTTTATCTTAGTTTTAAAAGGCGCGCTTAAGCGCGCTAAAAGCGTGGGGCGACTGGGGGCGCAGCTGGAATCGCACCGCGAAGGAAAAGCGTAGCGAGGTACAGGAAGCGCGCGCTTTGTGCGCTTTTTGTGGAAGCGCGCTTCTAAAGAAGCGTGCGCTTCTTGTGTTCTGGGCGCAGAAGAAGAAAACCACCTGTTTTGAAATAAATAAATTACCACGTGAGTATCACGTGACTTATTATTAGTGGGTTTTGCAACTGGGTTTAGGAGAGAGAAAACCCTACCTTCGATTTTGGGGATTTTGGGGAGAAACCCTAGCTGTCCAGCCACCTTTGCTGGTGGATTTTGGATTTCTCCAGCCATCAAGCCACCTTCCTCGCCGGAAATTTCCGAATTTCCAGGTACGAATAATTGCTCTTTCGATTTCTCTTTTCTTTTTCCCTCTTTTCCCATTTTTCATTCTTCTTCTCTATCTTCTTTTTCGATTCTTCACATTCTCTGATCTTCTCTATTTTTTTTTTCGATTTTTCTCATATCTGATCTTCCTCTTCTTCACTCTGTTTTTTCGCCTCTCCAGACTCCACTTCCAGATTCGTTTATTTATTTTATTTTTTGGGGCTATGCGTTTAAGTACTGTTTTAGTTTAAGATAAGCTTTATTCTGTTTGAGACCTTGAGGAGTTTACGTTTAAGGGATTGTGAGTTTCTGGCTTTTTTTATTTATCTTTTTTTATTCAATTTTTTTTTAATTCTGCCTTTTTAGGATAAGTTTTATTACGTGAGTTTCTAGGACTGTGAGTTTCTTGACATTTAGTTTTTTATTTAGTTTTTTTATTCAATATTTTAAATTGTACTGTATTTTTTAGGATAAGTTTTATTCTGCTTTGTTGACATTTAGTTTTTTATCCCAGTCTTTTACTCTCTTTTTTAATTCTGTTTGTTTGTTTTTATTTTTTTAATTCTGTTTTTTTAATTCTTTTTTAATTTTATTTTTTACACTTTTTTTCCTGTCTTTCTACTTATTTGTTTTATGCTGGTTGTGATTTTTGTTAGCCCGTGACTTACTCTAAGTCTTTGGTTAGTACTTTACCCTCTTGGAGGTATTCCGGTTTGGTGTCTAGTAATGAATTATGCTTCCCTTTGTTAATTTATGCATTTATAATATAAGTAGTATGTTGTTTTAAGTACAAAATATGTTCTAGAAACGATTTTATAGGTTTTTAGCACTTAAGGTGCGCTTCGCCTACGAGAAGCGTGCGCTTTCGCTTTGCGCTTTGCGCTTAAGCCCCAGGGCCCTTGTGCGCTTCGGTGCGCTTCGCGCTTTTTAAAACTAAGCGTTTTATATCATTCTTCTGGGTTTAGGGTTTTCCTTTTGATAACTAAATGGGCCTGTTTACTTAGATCCGTTTAAATAACCCATATTCATTAAATGAACGTCATTTGATTAAATTGGGCTTGTTTTGTGTAAAACCCAAATTAACTAGTTTACTTGTCATTTTAATAAATATAAGTCAACCTTTGACTTTTCCGGGACAAAAATGATGACGTGGCATTTATGACATTTTTAATGCCTACACATACATATCGTTAAGTTGCAATCATCAAAAAAGTAATGGGAAAAGTCAATAGTATTTCATACTTTTAATTCATATCTTGACAAGAAAGCAATGTATCTCATGCAGAACAAAACCAATTAATGATACTTCCAGATTTGTCATTTTATAATGAAATACCAGCTGAAATGTCTGCATGAAGACTTGCACAAAGACTAAGAAGTGCCATCATGGGCAAATTATCCCAAAAAGATCATTGTCCCTAAACTTGTTAAGCAGCAGGGAAGTTTCATCTATTAGGATTGATCAACAAACAGAAGTTACACAACAGTACAGAAATCTACAATCAGCCATCATAATTCACATTTCACTCAATCAAGGTTACGATCATAAATGTGAACAAAATATTTTTCAAAAGAAATAAGTTCAGATAAGCCACCAAAGTTCAATACATAACTAAAATAAGTTCTAAATAATTTCAAATGAGTTGAGAAACTTACCTAGCGGTAGAAAGTTAGATAACACAAATTTCAGCAATCCTTTCGCAAATGTTAACACCGGTGTAGGTGTCAAACTAAGATCTTTGCTGCTTCCATAAAAATCCCCCTGAAACAAAACCGGCCAATCAATTATTCCTTAGGCAACATGATTACAGCCACACTTTACATATTGTACTATCCAAGAACGGAACATTGTCTTCCCTCCATTATCAAAATACCACTCCCGACTTCCTCACATCAGCCTTCAGTAGTAAATGGTCAGTTGGCCATATTAAAATTCAAGTGCAACCAACACCAAAACTCTTCACCAATATGAAAAAAGAAGTCAAAGTGGATACCTGGATGTATTATAGACTAGATTATCTTCTACCATGTTCGATTTTATGACCTCATCCAGCACCACCAGGCACCAATCACACAGTCATTTTAAGTTAAGATATTCAACTAATTCATTAAAATCATGGGTGAAACGTATTTAGATATGGTTCCTATGGATCCTAACCCGATTCTGATAAGGAAGCTTATAGAGATCATACTGAAACCTATTGACAAAAGCAAGGTGTAGTGGAAGTTGTTCAAACAGGTATAGATATAAGCTAGCATCACTTTCACAACCGTCCTGGATCTTAAGCGAATATAATAACAAACATAACGGAAATTCTGTACTGTTCCTACTATTACAAGCTAACATGTTCCATTATTGCATAATAATCATGGATGTGGTTTCTATGGATCATATTGAACTCGATTCCAACAAGGAGGCTTATAAAGAGCTTATCGAAAACTATTGGCAAAAGAAACATTTGACCAAAGCTGTTCAAACACAAGTATAAGGAGAATAACTCTCACAGTTTCATACCGATCGCTAATCTTAAGCTAATAACATGCATTACGACAATACGAATTACCAAAGACTTCAGAAAGAAACATGAAATTTTACAAAATTCAGTCGTCAAATGAAACTACACATTTTTTTTTCCAGTTTCACAAGCAATTGACACATTCTAACCACATATTCTTCAATTCTATTCCCAAAAACGACAGCGAAACCCTAAAATCAAAAACACACCTGAAAAATCACAAAATCAAGTAACAATGGTAACAAGGAATTCAAAAATTCACAGTACCTGGCTAGACCTTTGAGAGACAGTGATATTGCGAAAATTTGGAGAGCGAATAGTGAGAGAAACGCCGGAAAAGAGCGAAGATTGTCTCAGAGATTTAGGAAATCGGCGGCGGAAATTGGCGGCAGTCAGAGGAGGAGGAGAGAGAGTGAGGATAACGGCAGTTCCCGCCTCCACTGATACTGCCATTGTCAGATTGAGGAGAGAGAGGAGAAAAAGGGGACCGAGGGGTCGCTTAAATGCCAATTGCCAAATACGGATACTCCCCGTACTAGTGGTGTGGTGCGGAGGGTATTTATGTCTTTTCAGATTGTGTTGTTTAGAGATGGTTAACACGTCGGGTACTCGGGTTGTGTAATCGTGTTTGTGCTTGGTCTCATGACGATTCGTATTATCCCTGGAATTTATCAAAACTATGTTAAAAACTAGTAAAATCATATATAGGGATGTAAATTAGTCGAGACTCTCAATAAATTACTCGGGTTCGGGTTCGATTAAAGTTCGTTTATGTTCGTTTATTTAATATATAAGCCGAGTTTGAACAACTTTTGAAACTCCTTTAATAAAAGAGCTTGGACATGAACATACGTATGCTCGTTCATTTATGTTCATGAACAACTCGTTAATTTATTTATGTTCATAAACAAGCTCATCTATTTGTTTTATAATCAAATTTTCCATATATAATTGTATGATCATAGTTAGAGATCGTATTATGACTTTAATTTTAACAACAAAAAAAAAGTATCATAAAATAAAATATTTAAAAATTAGTGCACATTCAAACCCATGTTTTCAAATGGTTAAACTTTACGGTGCAAAGCTCGTTCAAGAAAAAAGTTCGTTTATGAACTCGTCTCGTTAATAAACGATACGTTTATGAACCGTTCACGAACACATTATGTTAAACGCACAGAGCTTGAACATATTTTTGAGCTCGGTTGAAAGTTCGGGCTCGAAATCGAGCTCACTTAAATTAAATGAACATGAACAGAGTAGTACTCAACTCGACTCGGCTCGTTTGCACCCGTAACTACATAGCATGACAAATAAATATATAGTTGTTGTTCCGATGTTGTAAAGATGGAAACAATGGGCTTCGAATGAAGGCCCTTTCGTACGTGTTGAAGATCTTGCTTGCTTGAATGAGTCGAGTCCGAATTCACCTGCACAAGAGCAAAGTCACTAGCCTCGGGGGTGTTTCCGAGGAAAGCCCCTCCGATGCCTAAGTAAGAACGATGCTCGGATTCTAGAGAGAAGTTCTCTAGAAGAGTAGTCTTAAGGCGATAAATTGGACGTACCTTGAGGTGTGAGCCTTGGCGGCCTATTTATAGTGTTTGCATAATAAATGCCCATAGGTCATTTATTGCTATTGGGCCTTGGGCCTTAATGGATGGCTGAATAGCCATTGGTAGGTTTGATGCTGTTGTTTAGAGCCATTGGGCTTTGGACTTAGTGGCCCAATTGAATATCAATTGGGAGCCCAAACAACATGCCCCCCAGACCCGGTCCATTTAGAATTAAATGGGTGGGTTTCCAGTTGTCAGAAGTCCAAAAGTTCCCTCTCTTTTTTGAAAAGGGATGATTTGCATTGATGACAAGTGTTGGGATTTGCATTGTGTCGTGGAGATCGCGGGTTGAAAAGAAGTTGATGCGCTTCCCTTTTCTATAAATACTGGGCGCCAAGCTTCCTTCAAACTTTACTTTCTCTCTCTTTTAAACAAACTTCCTCTCTTTTTCCGGTGATCGCAGTTTTCGAGTTTCTTCAGATCTACGAAATTCAGCCAGCTTTAATGTAACGCCCCGACCTCTAATTCAATTATTTAATCATAATTAGCAGCGGAATTAACCTAATTCGGTCGGGACATTACCCGCCGTAACTCCCTCTTGGGAATTACAAGGCAACTATCAATCATAAGCTATTAAACTCCAAAATTCACATAATCATCCTTCTCAATTCCTTAATCAAAGTACATAACTTAATCTCGAATCTTTACTGAAACTTGTTACAACTTAACATTAACTTAGGTGAACTTGGTAATAGTGAAATCCTCGCCACTACTCGTTTCCGTGGTCCCCAGCAGTACCTAAAACGGAAAACAAAACGGTGAGCCGAAGACTCAGTAACAAGTTACCCTAGCATTGTAATATCATTTCAATTCATTTTATTTAATAAACAGGGAGAATAGAATATAGTAAAACATTTAATAAATCATCGTTTCAGAAGCATCATTATTTCAAAAACATAATTTTAGAAACGTCATTTCAGAAACATCGTTTCAGGAATATCATTTCAGGAACATTATTTCAGGAACATCATTTCATTAATCTTTTTCCTTTTAACAGTATTATTCTGGTCGTCAGGACTTTACAGGAAACATGGTAGGACGTCTCCTACGAACAGGGGAAGCCAGTGCTTCATAACAGGGGGAGTCAATGCTCCATAACAGGGGAAGCCAGTGCTTCATTTCATGGGGAACCTTGGTTCCATATCAGGGGAAGCCAGTGCTTCTTATCAGGGGGAACCTTGGTTCCATATCAGGGGAAGCCAGTGCTTCTTATCAGGGGGAACCTTGGTTCCATATCAGGGGAAGCCAGTGCTTCTTATCAGGGGGACTTGACCAGTTCTTACACTTTTATTTATCATGTTTACATTTCTTTTAATCGAACATTAATCAGGAAAATCTCAATCATTCAGGGTGGTTCAATAAACCATTAAATCTCGTTATTTCATAAAATCATTTCTTTCAGGAATAATAATAATTCATTAAATCAATACTTTGCATAAAGCTGCATTATCGTAAAACAATTCAATCAAATCATACTTGTAATCCCGCAATTCATAAAACATCATTATAAAACATCAATCATTCATAACATCATTCATAAATACATTTCGAAGGGAATGCGGGTACTAGCAATAACCGTTACCTCAATTCCACGATTTGACAGGCCTTTTTCCTTGGTCGTTCGTCCTGAGCTCCGAGTTCGATTTCTTTCAAAATTATTGAATTAGTATTAAAACGATAAATACTTTAAAACCAATAATGAATTCATAAATAGTGAATTTTGAAATAATAAATTTAATAAGAAATATAACTTTTATAAATTACTGAAAATATTATTAAGCAACATTTCGATCAAAATATATATATATGGATTTCATAAATATATTTACATGAAATATTATTTAATTTTAACAAAACTATTACTTAAATCAAAATTTCAGGCGAAATATAAATTTGAAATTATTATTTAAATTCATATGATTAGAAATAAATAATAATTGATTTTTTTTCATAAAATATTAACATTAGAACTAAAAGAAATAAGGCTCACTTAGAGATATTGGGCCAAAGTAAATGGATTTGGGCTTGACTTGGGAAGTTAAAACCAACGTTCCTAAATTGGAACGTGGTTCCTGGAAAAACAACCGAAGCAGAGCAAAGCAGGGGAAGGCAGCAACAGGGAGCACGACAGAGGGAGGAGAGAAAAACGGGGAGTTAGGCGGTGGCCGGCGACGGATAAAGGTGGTGAGTGATGGTGGCTGAACGGTGGTGGTTGTGGCGGCTGCGCAGTTTGCGCGGAGGAGAGGAGGCAGGGAACTGGGCGCGGAGGAGAGGGACGACAAAGGGGAGGTTGGGCGGCGAGTCTGTGACCGGAGGAGGGCTGCGCACCGGAGCGAAAGGAGCAGCGCGCCAGTACGGCGGCGCTGGTGGCTGAGCGCGGAGGAGAAGTTGGGCGCGGGTGAGAGGAAAGCAGGGAGGGCGAGTGAGAAGGAGAAATAGGCGTTAGTGTGGTGGCCGGTGTTGGTTTCAACCGTAGTGGTGAACGGAAAAAGGGGCAGAAGGCGGCGGGGGTGGTCTTTCGTCGGTGGTCTTGCCGGCGGCAGTCAGTGGTGGTGGTGGCTCAGAATCGAAATGAAGGTAAGGAAAATAGTGAAAAACTCTATGATTCTTGAATGGTTAAAACTTGAATTTGAATGGTGAATTTAACTTGAATTTTCTGGTTAATTTGACAGCTATTTATAGGGATTAATGGTGGTTAATGACATAAGTGATGACCTCCATTGAAGCTCAATTGTATGACAAATGTCAAGAGAAATCAAGAATATGGTGACTAAGGCATTAGAATTCAGATTAGTGTCATGAGATTGATGACTCAATTTGATATGAAATATGGTGATGACAGTTGGAAAGTTAGCTTGGACTTCCATGGCAAAGATACGTGAAGAAGAAGAAAAAGAGAGAAGAAGAAACTGGTTTTTGATTTCTTTGGGAACTAAGGGCAGTTTAGTAATTTCAAAAATCATGAATAAATTTCAGAATTTCTATTGTTATTTTTTTGAATATTAAATGAAAATAGAATAATGACTTTGAATAAAATTAATTTCCGTAATAATTATTTTATAAAGTGTTAATAAAATAAATTTAGTAAATATAATTTGTCGTTTAATAAAAATGTTAAATTATTTTATAAATGACGAAATAAGATTTTAACAAAAAGTATAGCTAAGCTCGTTAATATGAAATTAAATTATAAAATCTCAAAATAAATAAATCGTGCAACAGTGTTAAAAATTAAAGTGAAATAAAACTTTGTTAATTAAAATAAAGTTCAAATTTAGGATTTAAAACGATTTTAAGCTAAATAAAAATAATTAAGCATAATTAACTGAGTTTTAAAAATTCCGGGTATTACATTCTTACCCCCTTAGAAAAAGTTTCGTCCTCGAAACTTGAAAATTAGATTTATAAAAACGATTGATGAAATTGAAAACACTCGAATGAAAGTATGGTGCTTTATTTTAAAACCAAGATCTCACAATTTCAATTCTGACAATGTCTAGCCTTCATTCCGCCATCATCTTTTTGGATTCCGCTTCAACTCGAGACCCAAAATCGAAGAGTAAAGAATACAAAAGGGGCAAAATTATATATTAATCCTTAATCGTCGTTAAGGTCAATTACATTCCGCCATCATCTTTCGTATCTCTACTTACTTCATAAAATAGGATCGAGGAGCAAAGAACGTAAAAGGGGCAAATTGATAGCTTAGACTAGGCTCCCATTTTACTTCGTGATATCTTGTTTGAAAATATTTTCTACCGAAAATAGTAACTTTTAATGAAAATTAAATTATAATTCTGAAAATATATGTATATGTAGTAAAAATAAATATTTATCAACCAATTTCAATACTTGAATAATTTGTAAAAGTCATTCATTTTATCAATCTCGTCCTCTGAGCTCAGGAGAACTTCCATCGGAGACGGCATCCATGTATAACAATTGGATCACCAGTACAATCATGTCATATCAGCATAAACGTAATTTATATCATAGAGACATATTCATGTGAAAATTTCAGATTCAACATAAGTATAACATTCATAATCATTTGATCTAACACACGAGTATGGTTGACCATAACATAATCATTCATAGAAAACATAGTAATTCATACATCATATCGTTCGTGGGCGAATAATAAGAGATATTTCGCTTTCATTTTCTATTGGCCTCTTTGTTGTGGGAATCTTGTCATTGACTTTCGTTATTTGATTCGTTTTGATTCCGACCTTCGATCTTTTCTTATGCGTTAAACAACTTCGTTGACTACGTTCGTTGCAGGGGTTCGAGTCCATTCACGTGACAGGAAATACATTGTAGATATATGACTTCGCTACTTATCCTTAGTATTTTAAGTTGACAAACCTTGGGTTTTGACGGTTAATTCTAAGCCATCACACGTGCCTTTTATCAGAAACAACCTAGGTTCCAGAAACTTAGTTCATACTACCTGGTTTTACAGACATGTCATTTCGTCGATTTCTTTTCTTAACTCCATTGCATTCCTCAATCCTTCATAATTCTTTTCGAACTTCATAACATTCATTGATATTATCAACCTCATAGACAGACTAATTCTCGATAACTTATTTTGGTAAGATCCTTGAAACTTATATGCAAAACTCAATCTCATGCTTTCACCTTACATTTCCTCGCTTAGCTTTCTTTATGGAGATAAAAAAAACAATCCTATAAATGATGCGGAAAGGTAGACTAAACACCATCAACCTTACTGACAGACTAATTCCTGATAACTTCCTTTGGTATAATCCCCAAAACTCCATGTGTAGCCTCAATTTCATATTTTTACCATAAATTATGTTTGGTCTCGATCACATAATATTTTTGCATAACTTTTTAAGATTCTAGCTTAGCTTCCTTAACATATCTGAAAATATATTTAGGTGCTTATAACCACAAAACAATCATTATGAAGGGTGCGGAAAAACACCCATAAATCAACCTTAAACGCTTTGAACCTTTGAGTTAAGTAATGATTTTCCATTTATGAAATATAAACTCATGCTCTTTCAACCTTAAATAATTCATAAACATAAAAGTTCCTTAAAACAATTCATATCCACAAAATCATGTTTTTATTAATTCTTTCATAAATTTTACTCCCTTGAGGACATCAGTGATTCTTAAACATTTCGTAACATGTCCTTGACAAAAGATCTATGACATGATTCAACTCTAAAACAGGAAACTTAGGTTCGAGCGTGCATAAGAACTAAATTGAAATAGTATCAGCGTTGGCGTCATCTTCTTCTTCCTCGTCAGCTCTCATCATGTAAGCCTTTCCAGATATTGGTGGTCGTGGTGGATCATGATTAACTCTAGAATTGTTGTTGTTTCGTTCATGATTGGTCGAGTTTGCTCTTCCAGTATCTGTGGGAGGTGGTTTAGGGCAGTCTCTGACAAAATGATCTTTTCCTCCACATCGATAACACGTCTTCGTTCCTGCACGACATTCACTTTCAGTATGGTTTCTCTTTCCACACTTAGCACACCATACACTACGAGCTGCTTTATCATTATGACCTTGGTCTCTATAATTATGGTTTCCTTGGTTTGGCCTTTTAGCTCCTCCATGGTTTTGATTATCATTCTTCCTTTTATCACCAACATTTTGTACTTCTCGAAGTAATACAACTCATTCAACATTAACTGCAATATCAACCATATCTTGATAGGAAGTAAACCTTTGAGTTGCCAACCTATCTTGGTATTTCAAATGAAGACCTCGCTCAAAACGGTTCATCCAGGATTGCTCTGTCGATACCAGCTCCGGTGCAAATCTTGATAATTCCATGAACTTGTTTGCATATTCCATAACACTCATTGTTCCTTGTTGCAAGTGCAAAAACTCGTCTTCCTTTTGTTTCCTCAGGGATGGTGGATAAAACTTATCTCTTAGTAACTTTTGCAGTTCGGTCCAACCAAATCTAGGCTCATTCTTCCTTTCCTTATTAACTTTCCACCATAAACTTGCTTGACCCGTTAAGTAAAACACGGCGAAATCGACTCTCCATTCCTTAGGACATTGCAAGGTTTCAAACAACTGATCTATGCGATTAATCCAATCCTCGAATTCTACAGGGTCGGGCTTGCCATCATAAGATGGTGGGTTCAGGGATGAAAACTTCTTGAACATTGATGCATTTTCGTTCGCATTCGTCGATTTCTGTTTCTGAGTATCTTTGATCAATTCAGCTAACATCGTGCTAACGGTTTCTAATCGTTTCATCCTTTCTTTGTGATCTTCGATAGGTTGATCGTCATAGGGATCATCGTGGGCAACATCCTCGTAGATAGCGTCATCGTTGACATGGACGTTGTGCTCGTTGTGGGCTCCATCGTTAATATCGTTAGTCACCTCGATAGTCGACATTCTGCATAACATGCTCAATCAGGAAAACATACATAATAGGAAAATAATCCCTTTTCAGTCCGTTCCTACACTCACACTCATTTAATTTTAACATGATTCTAACATATTCTTTTTAACTTATTCCTTAAAATTCTTTGCTTAAAGCCTATTGAATTCTACAACGCGCAAAACCCGTAAGGTTTAGCACTTATGGTCCAGAACCTTGGCTCTGAATACCAAACTGTAACGCCCCGACCTCTAATTCAATTATTTAATCATAATTAGCAGCGGAATTAACCTAATTCGGTCGGGACATTACCCTCCGTAACTCCCTCTTGGGAATTACAAGGCAACTATCAATCATAAGCTATTAAACTCCAAAATTCACATAATCATCCTTCTCAATTCCTTAATCAAAGTACATAACTTAATCTCGAATCTTTACTGAAACTTGTTACAACTTAACATTAACTTAGGTGAACTTGGTAATAGTGAAATCCTCGCCACTACTCGTTTCCGTGGTCCCCAGCAGTACCTAAAACGGAAAACAAAACGGTGAGCCGAAGACTCAGTAACAAGTTACCCTAGCATTGTAATATCATTTCAATTCATTTTATTTAATAAACAGGGAGAATAGAATATAGTAAAACATTTAATAAATCATCGTTTCAGAAGCATCATTATTTCAAAAACATAATTTTAGAAACGTCATTTCAGAAACATCGTTTCAGGAATATCATTTCAGGAACATTATTTCAGGAACATCATTTCATTAATCTTTTTCCTTTTAACAGTATTATTCTGGTCGTCAGGACTTTACAGGAAACATGGTAGGACGTCTCCTACGAACAGGGGAAGCCAGTGCTTCATAACAGGGGGAGTCAATGCTCCATAACAGGGGAAGCCAGTGCTTCATTTCAGGGGGAACCTTGGTTCCATATCAGGGGAAGCCAGTGCTTCTTATCAGGGGGAACCTTGGTTCCATATCAGGGGAAGCCAGTGCTTCTTATCAGGGGGATTTGACCAGTTCTTACACTTTTATTTATCATGTTTACATTTCTTTTAATCGAACATTAATCAGGAAAATATCAATCATTCAGGGTGGTTCAATAAACCATTAAATCTCGTTATTTCATAAAATCATTTCTTTCAAGAATAATAATAATTCATTAAATCAATACTTTGCATAAAGCTGCATTATCGTAAAACAATTCAATCAAATCATACTTGTAATCCCGCAATTCATAAAACATCATTATAAAACATCAATCATTCATAACATCATTCATAAATACATTTCGAAGGGAATGCGGGTACTAGCAATAACCGTTACCTCAATTCCACGATTTGACAGGCCTTTTTCCTTGGTCGTTCGTCCTGAGCTCCGAGTTCGATTTCTTTCAAAATTATTGAATTAGTATTAAAACGATAAATACTTTAAAACCAATAATGAATTCATAAATAGTGAATTTTGAAATAATAAATTTAATAAGAAATATAACTTTTATAAATTACTGAAAATATTATTAAGCAACATTTCGATCAAAATATATATATATGGATTTCATAAATATATTTACATGAAATATTATTTAATTTTAACAAAACTATTACTTAAATCAAAATTTCAGGCGAAATATAAATTTGAAATTATTATTTAAATTCATATGATTAGAAATAAATAATAATTGATTTTTTTTCATAAAATATTAACATTAGAACTAAAAGAAATAAGGCTCACTTAGAGATATTGGGCCAAAGTAAATGGATTTGGGCTTGACTTGGGAAGTTAAAACCAACGTTCCTAAATTGGAACGTGGTTCCTGGAAAAACAACCGAAGCAGAGCAAAGCAGGGGAAGGCAGCAATAGGGAGCACGACAGAGGGAGGAGAGAAAAACGGGGAGTTGGGCGGTGGCCGGCGACGGATAAAGGTGGTGAGTGATGGTGGCTGAACGGTGGTGGTTGTGGCGGCTGCGCAGTTTGCGCGGAGGAGAGGAGGCAGGGAACTGGGCGCGGAGGAGAGGGACGACAAAGGGGAGGTTGGGCGGCGAGTCTGTGACCGGAGGAGGGCTGCGCACCGGAGCGAAAGGAGCAGCGCGCCAGCACGGCGGCGCTGGTGGCTGAGCGCGGAGGAGAAGTTGGGCGCGGGTGAGAGGAAAGCAGGGAGGGAGAGTGAGAAGGAGAAATAGGCGTTAGTGTGGTGGCCGGTGTTGGTTTCAACCGTAGTGGTGAACGGAAAAAGGGGCAGAAGGCGACGGGGGTGGTCTTTCGTCGGTGGTCTTGCCGGCGGCAATCAGTGGTGGTGGTGGCTCAGAATCGAAATGAAGGTAAGGAAAATAGTGAAAAACTCTATGATTCTTGAATGGTTAAAACTTGAATTTGAATGGTGAATTTAACTTGAATTTTCTGGTTAATTTGACAGCTATTTATAGGGATTAATGGTGGTTAATGACATAAGTGATGACCTCCATTGAAGCTCAATTGTATGACAAATGTCAAGAGAAATCAAGAATATGGTGACTAAGGCATTAGAATTCAGATTAGTGTCATGAGATTGATGACTCAATTTGATATGAAATATGGTGATGACAGTTGGAAAGTTAGCTTGGACTTCCATGGCAAAGATACGTGAAGAAGAAGAAAAAGAGAGAATAAGAAACTGGTTTTTGATTTCTTTGGGAACTAAGGGCAGTTTAGTAATTTCAAAAATCATGAATAAATTTCAGAATTTCTATTGTTATTTTTTTGAATATTAAATGAAAATAGAATAATGACTTTGAATAAAATTAATTTCCGTAATAATTATTTTATAAAGTGTTAATAAAATAAATTTAGTAAATATAATTTGTCGTTTAATAAAAATGTTAAATTATTTTATAAATGACGAAATAAGATTTTAACAAAAATTATAGCTAAGCTCGTTAATATGAAATTAAATTATAAAATCTCAAAATAAATAAATCGTGCAACAGTGTTAAAAATTAAAGTGAAATAAAACTTTGTTAATTAAAATAAAGTTCAAATTTAGGATTTAAAACGATTTTAAGCTAAATAAAAATAATTAAGCATAATTAACTGAGTTTTAAAAATTCCGGGTATTACATTTAAACTTCGGGAACTTGTGTCGTTCGTTTTGTCGGCGAATTCCGCTTCGAAAAAAGGTAACTTGTTTCTGAATTCTCCTACTTTTTCGTTCTTTCCTCTACTCCTCAATCTAAACCCTAGACCGAGAATTCGCGACCATGGCAAAAAATAAGGGCAAAAGTAAGTTCGTCGTTGGCTCCTCTAGTGAGAGGGAGGATGTGCCTTCGGGAAGGGTACAGAAAACTTCGAGGGGTTGGCCTTCGGAGAAGCTGGTGGAGAAACGTTCGACTGGTTGGGACGCCTCTAAAGATGGTGCTGTTGGCGGGTCTGGCGTGTCTGAACGCGCTGCTTCTGGTAAGAAAGCTGGTTCTTCGGGTGTCCGCCGTTCTTACCCTGAGTTTCCAGTTCATTGGACCGAAGCTGATCCGAAGGGTAAGTATGCTCCGATTTTGCATGAGACCACCAAGATCGATGGTCCGTTGGAGAAATCGGTTAGTGGTGACTGGTTAGTGGAGGCGAAGCTGGGGAACTACCATCGGAAGGTCGAGGAGCTATACGGAATCCAGCATGCCTTGGGGTACTGGTGTGAACTTCCTGATCAGGAGCGTCCTCGGGTGACTCATCCGCCGAGGGGGTTCATCTCTGTGTACACTCATCACTTGGAGAACGGTCTCCGCTTTCCCTTGGATCCGTTCATTTCCGAGCTCCTGGTGTCGTACAACATCAGTTTGGCCCAACTTACACCCAAGTCTATGAGGCACATCATCGGATTTAGATAGGTGTGCGACTTTGTTAACTTTCCCTGCTCTGTCTCCGTTTTTCGGGATCTCCACGATCTGTCTTTCAACCATGCTTCCAAGGGTGATGGGTATGGTTGGTGGACCATCATCAACAAAAAGTCCCGAAGGAGAGGGGAGCCGAACTACATTACGGCATACCCTTACCTTAGCTCCGACCATAAATGGAAGACGGAGTGGTTGCTTGTTCGCGTGCCGACGGATCCGAAGCACCCCAATTTTTATCGCCCTCCAAAGTGGTTCGTGACTCCTGATCCTACCATGGTGGGGGTGGCTGCTCCGGATCGGAACCATCAACACTACGTGGATCTCCTCCAGTGGTTCTTGGCTCGGGAGGATAATTATAAACTGCCGTCTAGCTGGCTCCCGAACCTTAACTACATCTTGCGGGAGGACATTCTTGCTGTCGCCGGTCTCAGCAGGATTTTTGACAGGGGTAGGTGTCTTTCGGCTGGGACCGTGTTTCAGTGAGTTTGTCCTCCTCTTTTTTCCTTCGTTTTACTGATTCGTTTTGTAATTTGTTTTTGCAGAGTACGGCTTTAGCTGTCTTGATCCTAAGATTTTGGGCATTTCTTTGGATCTGCAAACTATTCACGACTCGCCTCCTGATTACAAGTTCGGGAAAGAGAATCCTCGTAATCCTCGCCTGAAGGATTACGTGTTGTCTCCTTCGGGTGTTTCTCGGATATCCGAAGTTCGAGCTGATCCGTGGGATTCTACCTCCTCTCCCGAAGCTGTTCCAATGAAGGTCGTGCTTCCTGTTTTGAGGACAACTTCGGATCCGGTGAGTGTTTCTATCGGCTCGGTTTTTGTTTGTCTTTTCTTTCTCTTTGGTTGGTCGTCGGCTAACGTCTTGGTCCTGGACCATCTTTCTAGGGTCCTGGGACTGACGCTGTGCCGCGCGCCGTTCCTTCGGTTTCATCCCCGGCTCGGATAGATATCTCTTTATCTAGGAACCGGGTACTTCGCCTTTTTTCTTTATCTTCTCTTTTGTCTTCTTCTGAATTTATTGACTCTTTCTCTCCTTTTCTTAGGATCAAAGAAAAAGGAAGGGTAGCACTCTTCTGAAGTCTTCTGCGCATCTGAAGAAGGCGAAGGTTTCTCACTCTTCGGAGAAGGTATTTGCTCTGATTTAGGAGCTTTTTTGTAGTCCGTCTTTTCCTTTTCCGAGGCTGATCTTTGAACGCTTGTTTTGTAGGAAACGGTTTCGGAAGACATGCCTCCTCCTAAGAACCTTCTTCACTTCATGTCTTTGCCAGGGCAGAAGTTAAAGAGTGTGGTGGTTGCGAAACCGCCGCCCGTGGATCAACCGTTGGCTGAGGAAGATACCATCCCTTCTCCGCTGAAGCCGTCTACTGCTTTAGGGATTGAGATCCAGGATATCACCAAGGTGATGGAGGCGATCGAAAACGACTCTGTTCCTGGCTCGGATGTCCCTGTCGTGGCCGAGGAGAAGAAGGAATCTGCTGACGTTCCTCTCGAAAGAGAGAGAAGTCCAGATAAGGAGATGGTGGATCTCACAGGCCCCAATGTTGAGGTTCCCGAGGCTGAGAAGGATGTTCCCTCTGCTGAGGAGGAGCAGCCCGAACAGGGTCTGACGAGGAAGAGGCGCCACTCAACTTTGGGCTCTACTTCGACTTCGGCCCTGGACAGGTTGATCCATGCTGACCCTTGCTCGGATGTTCCGCTGAAACGGTTCCCCGAGGAAGTAAGGGAGGCGATGGCTCGGTTTGCTAGGGCTCCGGTTTTGGGAGAGAACCCCCTGGCTCACGTGGGATCTTTAGTGGGTCCCGAAGCTGCTCGGGAGAATCTACTTCGGGCCAATCCGCAGTGGAGGGTTCCTGGAGCTGAAGAGAGGAATCCGGCTATGATGGCCCAGTACTACCTGAATGAGGTAAGTGTTGGATTTCTCTTTGATTTGTGTCCTTGTCTTATGTTTTTCCTACTCTTTCTCATCTTTCCTTCGCTCCCAGGCTGTCTTCTGGTCCTCGTTCGCTTCCGAGTGCAGCTCGGTTGAGGAGAGACAATTGAGGAGATATCAGGAGGCTTATGCTCGTGATATTCCTATCTTGGACCAGAAGGCTGGGCAGCTCTTCTCCGAGCTGGTGGAAGTCAAGCAGTTGTACCTTAAGTACAGTCGCGAGGCTAGAGCTACTGCTGAGAAGATCGGGACCGAGGTTGCTAAGCTCACCTTCCGAGTCGAAGAGGATGCTGAAAAAATAGCTTCCTTCGACAAGGAGAAGAAGGATATGGCCGCCAAGTTTGCGAGCGAACTTGAAGAAAAAGACAGACTTCTCAAGGAGATGACGTCTAAATTTGAGGCGGCTGATAAGGAGAGTAAGGATGCGGAGGCGAGGCTTCAGCAGTTTGTCAAGAATCGGAAGATGATTCAGAACCAAGCTGACAAGGTGCCTGTTCTTAAGCTGACGATCCGAGAGAAGGATGAGACCATTCGGAAGTTGGACCAAGAGCGAGCTGACCTCTATACTGCTGATCAGTGTAGAGAGCAGTATTGGAATGGTATCCTGGGTGCTCGCCGCATGTTTGCGAAGCACAAGCCTCATTTCCCTTGGAATGAGAAAGTTCCTCTCTGGATGCGGGCCCAGGATCACTTGGTGGAATGCCAGGCTGACCGAGACGAAGCTGAAGCTGAACGCCAAGCTGCTCTTACAGTGGCTCGGGCCCAGAAGGCGAATTCCGAAGGTGACACTACTGCTGGGGGTTCTTCGAAGGATGCTCCCCTAGGGGCTGTTCCTGAGACTCCCAAGAGTTAGGGATTCGGGCAGTCGTCTTCTTCAGAGTCGGTCGGTTCCAGTTGAGGACTTCCGAATGTGTGCTTGCCTTTCCCCCTTTTGCCTCGGCGCTGCGTTGTACTTGTTTCTTTTTGCTTTTTAGTACTTCGGTAGGCCGGTATTATCTGTTGATGGCTGGCGATTTTAACTGTTTCATTTTGTTTTCAATTTTTGAGGGTCCTCGGGTGTGTCCCGAGTTGGTTTGATGTATTTGTACTTCCCCCGAATATTGAATAAAAAATGAATGTTCGTTACTTGGCTGATTCTTTTCAATATTTTTTTTTTGCGCTTTCCGAAGTTTTAAGTCTGCCTTTGTACTTGTAACTCTCGAGCTTTTCTTTGTGGATTTGCTGAGGGATCCTTTGATCTGTAGATCTACTAAGAGACTCTTCAATTTTGCGAGTTCTTCAAATCTGTAGATTTGCTAAGAGACTCTTTAATTTTGCGAGTTCTTCAAATCCGTAGATCTGCTAAGAGACTCTTTAATTTTGCGAGTTCTTCAAATCCGTAGATCTGCTAAGAGACTCTTTAATTTTGCGAGTTCTTCAAATCCGTAGATCTGCTAAGAGACTCTTTAATTTCCAGACTCTTCAAATCCGTCGATCTGCTCAGAGGTCTGAATTGTTCTTCCGATCTCTTGTGGTTCGGAAACCTGGGCAAGAGATCGCTAGTCTGCCTCTTAGTTATGACTTTGGCGATCCGTGGATCTGAGCCGAAGTTTTATAACTTGATTCGAGCGACTGTTTGTTGCGAACAAGGTTTATCGAGGTATCGCGAATCCGAGGATTCTGGACGATTCCCCGAAGTGTATGATTTGGTCATTTCTTGCATTTTATCAAGGAATGGGCAAAGTCAACCTGCTTTTAGTCTCGGATTGATCAGATCCGAGGCTGCATGTATATATAAAAGGACAATGAATTTGAAATATAGAGATAGATTAATGAAACACATGGTGCCAAACGGGTTTCCTCTTCTCATTAAACAACTTACTTGGTTTACAGACAGAGATCATACAAAATATTTCTTGAGAACATCGGTATTCCAATGGTTCTTCAAGATTGTTCCATCTAACTGTTTCAGCATAAACGTGCCTGGCCTTTTTTCGGAATGGATGATGTATGGTCCTTCCCGGGTGGCGGAGAGTTTGCCATGGATCCGTCCTTTCTGAACCGAGGCAGCGTTTCTGAGTACTAGATCACCGACTTTTAGGGGTCTGGCGTTGACTCTTCGATTGTAGTGCTTGTTGACCCTCTGCAAATAAGCTGCGTTGAGTGTCCTCGCATCGCTCCGAGCTTCATCTAGTAAGTCGAGAGCTTCAGACAGAAGTTGGTTGTTGCTTTCTCCTTGGAGTCAATCATACCTGTTGTATGCCTGGATCCTCAAGCTTTCTGTTCCGATTTCCACAGGGATGACAGCCTCGGATCCATATACAAGGTGGAACGGTGTTTGCCCAGTAGCTTCTTTCTCGGTGGTCCGAAGGGACCATAACGTTCCGGGTAGCTCTTCCAACCACTTGTTTTTGTCATCCTCGACTCTTTTCTTGAGTGCGTTGAGGATGAGTTTGTTTGCAGCTTCGGCTTGCCCGTTTCTTTGTGGGTGGCAAACTGCCGAGTAAGCTAGGTGTATGCCGAACTGTTTGCACCATTTTTGTAGCGGGGTGTTGTCGAACTGTTTCCCGTGGTCGAAGACCATCAGTCTTGGTATGCCGAACCTTGTGATGATGTTCTGCCATATGAACTTGCGGACCTGAGGTTCGGTGATGGAGGAGACAGCTTCGGCTTCGATCCATTTGCTAAAATAGTCGACTCCTACAATCAACCACTTTTTCTGGTTCGTAGCTGAGGGGAAGGGACCAATGATGTCTAACCCCCACTGTGCGAATGGTAAGGGATATAGTGTTGATTGTAAGGTTTGAGCTGGTTGATGGATAGCTGGTGCGAACTTTTGGCATTTCTCGCATTTCCTTGCCATCTGCTTTGCTTCGGAAACCATAGTGGGCCACCAGTATCCGGCCCGAAGGGCTTTGTGTGCCAATGTCCTGCCTCCGATGTGGTTTCCGCATATTCCGAGGTGGATTTCCCTTAGGATATAGTCAGCGTCTGTTGGGCCTACACATTTTAGCAGTGGAGCGGAGAATGATTTCCTCATGAGCCCTCCTTCGGCGTCGATGATGAACCACTTGTTAAATCTTTTCAGCTTTCTCGCCTGTAACTTATCTTCGGGAAGTTCTCCCCTTTCTTTGTATGCAATTATTGCGTCCATCCAGCTGGGTTCGGTACGTAAACTGCATACTGTGGGGGGTGGCAAGTCAATGCTTCTCTCTTGGTGAACTTCCACGTGGACCGACCTGTTTAGGTCGATGAGTGTTGAGCTTGCGAGTTTTGACAGTGCGTCTGCTTGCGTGTTTTGTCCTCGGGGGATGAGAATGACTTCAAAGGATCTTAACTTTGACGTTAAGGATTTAATTTTCGCTAAATAAGCTGTCATGCTGGGCCACTTGGCCTCATACTCCCCCCGGATCTGGTTGGCTACAAGCTGGGAATCAGTTTTGAGGCAAAGATGCTCGGCCTCCAGGGATAAGCAAAGCTCTATCCCTGCGATTGCGGCCTCGTATTCGGCCTCGTTGTTAGTTGCTTTGAATCCGAACTTCAATGCATACTCTATGCTTTTCCCCGTTGGGGGGATTAATACAACTCCTGCTCCTGAGCCGTTTATTGTGGAAGATCCGTCAGTGAAGACCTCCCAAGTGCTTTTCGTATCATCCAGCATTTCTTGGTATGAGCACTCGGCCAAGAAGTCTGCCAACGCCTGTGCCTTGATGGCTGTCCTCGGCTGATATTTGATGCCGAACTCTGATAGCTCGAAGGCCCAGGCAGCCAATCTTCCTGACCTCTCTATTTTGTCGAGTACTTTCTCGAGTGGTTGGTCGGTCAGTACTGTGATCTGATGGGAGTCGAAGTATGGCCTCAGTTTTCGTGCAGCTACCACCACTGCATATGCAACTTTCTCGATGAGCGGGTACCGAGTTTCGGCCCCTGTGAGTGTTCGGCTGGTGAAGTAGATTGGCTGTTGCTTCTTCTCTTCTTCCCGAAGAAGCACTGCGCTGACGGTTCCGGGGGCTGACTGCGACGTATAGATATAGGGTTTCCCCTTCCTTTGGTCTGGCCAGTGTCGGCAGTTGGGCTAGGTGGGCTCTGAGTTGTTGAAAAGCCTCTTTTTGCTCTTGCTCCCATATCAGCTCGGGGTCTACCTTCCTCGGGACCCCCTTTTTCTTGATTGGTTCTGCTTCTCCCCCGGGGAGGCTCTTTGGTTTTAGTGCTTTGAAGAAAGGGGCTCCCTTGTCCGAGGCTTTTGATATGAACCTTGTTAGTGCGGCTAACCTGCCGGTTAGCCTCTGCACGTCTCTTTTGGTCCTCGGCTCGGGTAGATCTAACGCTGCTTGGACTTTGTCCGGGTTCGCATCGATTCCCCTTTCGCTCACCATGAATCCGAGGAAATTTCCTGACTTCACCCCGAAGACACATTTTTTCGGGTTCAGCTTCATGCTGTATTTCCTCAGATTTCCGAAGGTCTCGGCCAAGTCCCTGACATGGTCTTCCTCCTTGATGCTTTTTACAATGGAGTCATCCACATAGACTTCGACGTTCCTCCCTTTCTGGTCGGCGAAGACGTGATCAACTAGCCTCTGGTAGGTAGCGCCGACATTTTTCAAGCCGAAGGGCATCATTTTGTAGTTGAACACTCCTGCACTCGTGATGAATGTTGTCTTCGCCCTGTCGTCGAGGTGCATGAAAACTTGATGGTAACCCGAAAAGGCATCCATGAAGCTGAGCAGTGCATGGCCGCTGGTGGAGTCGACCAATTGGTCTATCCTCGGCAGGGGACAACAGTCTTTGGGGCAGGCTCGGTTCAGATCTGTGAAATCCACGCACATTCGCCAAGAGTCGTTTGCTTTCTTGACCATCACCACGTTGGCCAACCATTTCGGGTACATGCATGGCTCAATGAATCCAGCTTCCTGCAACTTTTTCACCTCTTCGGCGATGGCTTTGTTCTTCTCCGAGGAGTAATTCCTCTTCTTTTGTTTGATTGGCCGAGCTTCAGCGTTGACGTCCATCTTGTGACAAATCAACTTCGGATTTATCCCTGGCATATCTGCTGCTGACCATGCAAAAATGTCTTTGTGATCCCTGAGCAGTTGGATCAAATCGATTCGGAGCCCCGAGCTTAGGCCCTTGCCTATTCGGACGCTCCTGTCTGAACCCTCCTCGAGGAGGATATCCTCCATTTCTTGATCTGGCTCGGGAGATAGGGTTTCGGGGCGGTCGTCTTCTTCAGAGTCGGTCGGTTCCAGTTGAGGACTTCCGAATGTGTGCTTGCCTTTCCCCCTTTTGCCTCGGCGCTGCGTTGTACTTGTTTCTCCAAAGCGAATCGACTACTCGTAACACTCAGATCCGAAGCTCGGTGCTCAGCAGGTTGAGGCCCTCGGTCCACTCAAGGTTAAGACCTTTGATCCATACGAGACTCGGGGTAGGCGAATCAAGCAGATCTGGCGAACGACCCGAGGTCAGTAGCCGAGAAAGAAGAAGAGACAGGAGGCATGATCGAACTCCTAGCCCCCATCGTACGCCCGAACGTTCTAATCATAGAACCTCGGCGAACGAAGGCATCAGGGCTAGACTCGGGAAAAGAATCATGACTCCCACGTCATCCCCTTTCTCGGACGAGCTGATCATGGAAGAAATCCCGAAGGTGAGGCTGCCAGCACACCTGACATATAGCGGAATCACAGATCCGAGGGATCATGTTATCTCCTACGAACAGCAAATGTTCTTGAGCCCCTACTCCGAAGCATGTTGGTGTAAATATTTCCCAACCACGCTAACCGGAGTGGCGGGAGAGTGGTTCATCATCGACGCCGAAGGAGAGCTGTTGGAGTAGGCGTTGGTCTTGCAAACCAATCTGGTTGTTGTTGTGCCCTTTTTTGGGTGTCCCACGTGCTTTCCATCCATCTCGTTGTCAGGTGTGTTCCTGTCAAGGGAGGGAGCTCTCGTTCGGGTCTGGACACCTCTACACTGGGCGGCTCGTTCAGCCTTCGCCTGGTCCTCCTCTCCTCTCTGCGGTCTTTTGCCAATCCTTGCTGCTTCTCATTGAAGAGGAAGTTTTGCATGATGGTCATGGCCGCAGTGAGTTCTTCCCTAGTTGGAATCGGAGGTCCTGCGTTTGTTGCGGTCGTAGCTCTACTTGGCTGTGACCTCGCCACTGATTGAGGGTGCTCCTCTTCGTCAGATTTCGAATCTGACCGCACTATCATATCGTCATCATTGTTGTTGACAACATCATTAACCATTTTGCAGAAAGAGGTGGTTAATGTCTTTCAAAGGCTTTGAAGTGTTCTCATCCCCACAGACGGCGCCAAATTGTTCCGGTGTTGTAAAGATGGAAACAATGGGCTTCGAATGAAGGCCCTTTCGTACGTGTTGAAGATCTTGCTTGCTTGAATGAGTCGAGTCCGAATTCACCTGCACAAGAGCAAAGTCACTAGCCTCGGGGGTGTTTCCGAGGAAAGCCCCTCCGATGCCTAAGTAAGAACGATGCTCGGATTCTAGAGAGAAGTTCTCTAGAAGAGTAGTCTTAAGGCGATAAATTGGACGTACCTTGAGGTGTGAGCCTTGGCAGCCTATTTATAGTGTTTGCATAATAAATGCCCATAGGTCATTTATTGCTATTGGGCCTTGGGCCTTAATGGATGGCTGAATAGCCATTGGTAGGTTTGATGCTGTTGTTTAGAGCCAATGGGCTTTGGACTTAGTGGCCCAATTGAATATCAATTGGGAGCCCAAACAGTTGTTTTGTTCGGTTTGATTTGTGTTATATCTAGTTGATTTCGTGTTTTCTTAAAGTAAATCCGTGTTTATGTGGTGACAATTTTGATCATGTTATCGTGTCATATCATTGATATCAGCTCTACTTTACCGAGGGTAAAATCCAAATACAAGCAATAAAAAAAGATATGCTGAATTGGACTTCATGTTCTCAAGTTGGGGGAAATGGCCTGGTGGTCCATATGTGATATGGCCATATTGTAATAGAAAAAGACACATTTTTTGGATTAAACGGCCCATGAGAATTTAGTATTAATCAAAGTGTAAAATGTAGACCTGATCAAACGACGGGTCGGGCCGGGCTTGGTCATAAAATCAGCCCGTTATGATGCGACGGACCGGGCCAAAATTTTGTGTCCAAACCCGCTATTTTCGAGCCTAAAATACCGTGCATTTCGAGCCATTTTCGGGCCTGGCCAAATTTATAACTAAAAAGTGTATTTTTATGTTCCCAAACCCGCCCAAAAAAATAAAATTTTCGGGCCGGGTCAGGTCGGGCCCGAAAACCGGGGCCGGAAAATTCTGTCCAAACCCGCAAAAAACGGGCGGGTCGGGCCGGGCTTGTCTTGATCAGGTCTAGTAAAATCCTAATATCCCTTTGTCCCTCACATGATGGCATGATACTTTTTGAGGGAAGATGGCATGATACTATGATACTATTACTACTCTATATAGAAAATTTTGTAAAAAATGATCTTCTATAACTCAATTTTTGTGAAAAAGTTCTTATATAATTTTTTTTTATGAAATTACACATTAATGTAATATTAATTTTTTGCGAAATCACACCTTAATATATTTTTTTTTGCGAAAGACAACCAAATGCAAGTTTCCAGCCTTGACTAAGCTTTTCGGCCATTGACTTGCACGTGAGCAGCACGTGTGACTTTGTTTTGTTGTAAAATGACCTTTTATAACCCAGTTTTTGCTAGAAAGACCTCATATAATTTATTTTTGTGAAATCACACCTTAATGTAATTTTTTTTTTTGCGAAAGACAACCAAAGACAAGTTTTCGACATTGACTGAGTTTTTTCGGGCATTGACTTACACGTGAGCAGCACATGTGGCTTTATTTTGCTAACCACGCCCAATTTCTCTTTGTCTTCTCCTGAAGCTAAGCGAGTTCTAGAAAGTGCATTTTTTATTGGAACTACGTAGTCTTCATAAACTGATTGTAATCTAGAAATTGCATCTCTCATCGAGGTTGTGTCATTTTTAACAAGTGATTCCATGAAATTCTCTCGTGTTTTGACCGTTGAGCTCATGATAAACGAATTGGAATAAACGCCGGCCACGTGTAGCAATGGTAAATGCCACGTACAAGTCAATGTCCACGATAAATGCCACGTACAAGTCAATGTCATGAAAAGCTCAGTCAAAGCCGGAAACTTGCCTTTGGTTGTCTTTCGCAAAAAAAAAATTTACATTAAGGTGTGATTTCACAAAAAAAATTATATAAGGTCATTTTCGCAAAATATTTGTTATAAAATGTACTTTTATAACAAAATAAAGCCACAGGTGTTGCTCACGTGCAAGTCAATGGCCGGAAAAGCCCAGTCAATGACGGAAACTTGCCTTTGGTTGTCTTTCGCAAAAAAAAAAATTACATTAAGGTGTTATTTCACAAAAAAAATTATATAAGGTTCTTTCTCGTAAAAAATGGGTTATAAAAGGTCATTTTTTTTGCAAATTTTCCCTAGATTTATAACTAGTTTTAAAGCACGTGCGATGCACGAATTTTTATTAAAAAAAAATCCAAATTACTAAATATGATATCTCCGGATTTTTATCAAACAAAGTATTATCTATAATTCATATAATAAATTGGATGATACTAAATTTTTGATGCAAAAGATAAATATAAAATTAATCAAACCTATAAAATTATTGTACTTAAGTAACATTTAATAATTCTATAGGATTCCAATTAAAAAATAATAGAATATTTTTGTTGAGTTGATTTCTCAAGGTTGATACCCGTAAAATTTAAGGACTAATCATATATAAGTTAAGCCTTGATGTCAAACAATACTAAAATGTGATTAATAATTGAAAGATTTAACATACTAAATACTACGTAGTAAACCTAGAGTATGATAATTTCTTACGATTTTAAACCCTGCTTATATGGAGAACTATCATGTACATAATTAATTTATAAGGAATGAACAAAAAATACTTAGTACTAAAATTTTAATCTTGCTAAGAAAGAAAGCATAATTAGGCCCTGTTTAGTTCACCTTATTTCAGGACCTTATTACTTATTTCAGATTTAATCAGATCAGACCAGAAAAAATAAGTTCAGATCAAAAAAAAAAAAATTCAAATCAGATCAGATTATTATTATTATTATTATTATTATTATTATTATTATTATTATTATTATTATTATTATTATTATTATTGTTATTATTATTATTATTATTATTGTTATTATTATTATTATTGGTATATATTTATATCATTGTTATTATTACTATTATTACTTTAATAAGAAAAATGTTGTTGTCTAGATATGAACCGATAGGTCCAGATTAAAATTGGTAGCAGCAGGCTACACATTCTTCTGGATGCTTAGCAAATATCACCTCATTCTTTGAGCCGCTAGCCACGAATCCAACCAACAAACACAACATCCTACACTATGAACAATAATCATTAATTATGCACAAATAAACGGTAATATTAACTCAACTTACTTTTAACAAAACAAATTCATTCAACAAAACATTAAATATTAAAAAAATAAAAATAAAAACAAAAATATAGAATGAGAAACCAAACAAAACCGAAATAAACATATATTTGGGGGAGGGATGATTAACATGTGAAAATTAATGATTAATCTTCATTGGTTTATATATAGATCATAAAAAAAAACGTGTATTGAAAATCTGATAATTTTAATTATTTATTTGCAAATTTTTATCTTTTTGTTTATTTTACAAAAGTTATCTTTTTGTTTATTTTACAAAGTTTATCTTTTTATTTGTTAGACTTAGATTTGTAAACGGATTATAAACCATCTCAAAGTTATTTTTCATTTTTATTTTTATCTATATTTATTTTAAAATGGCCATCCTATGTAGTACTCCGAAATCTTTCCAAAAATCATTCGTATATTGGCCGGTGCTCGCCGGCGGCGGTTTTCATTATTTCCGGCGTTCATTCTCTCTCTTCAATTCATCTCTCTTTCCATTTCGAATACCACCAACATTCGGCCTCGCCTCTCACCGCCGCAACAATTCAATCGCCGGTGATTGTGGTTTTGGTTTGTGAATCAGGATTTGTTTTCAACGCTGGTGTTCGAAATCGAAATCGATTTCAATCGAGCAATTTCGGTAAGTTTGTTGGATCCTCCTCCTTCCTCCTCCAATCAATTTCAATCGAATCGCTGCTCGCGGTGGAAATTTCAATCGATTGTTCGAAATCGAATTTTCAATAGGCATTCTCAATTGATTGTTCGAATTTTTTGTGATTTCGTGGCTGAACTGGTCTGAGGTTGCGAGATTCAGTTTTAGTGGTTGTTCATGGTTTGCTAGGTTTGCTGGTTGTTTGCGGTTGAAAGACATTTGTAGAAAATGTACTCGGATCTTGAAAAATGCAAAAATTCGAACATACTACAATAAATTTAGAACATGCTTTAATATATTTTAGAACATGCTTGAATAACATTTGAACACTGTTGAATAAAGTTAGTACATAGTTGAATAAATTTAAAACATATTTGAATAAAGTTAGAACATGGTGAAATAAATTTCGAAACGTAGTTGAATAAAGTTAGAATATGCTTAGATAAATTTAGAACATGCTTGAATAAATTTAAAACATGCTTGAATGTATTTAGAAGATGCTTGAATAAATTAAGAACATGTTTAATAATTTTAGAACATGCTTGAATTGATTTTGAAACACGGTTAAATAAAGTTAGAACATGCTGAAAGCTTGAATAAATTTAGAACATGCTTGAATAATTTTATAACATGTTTAATAATTTTATAACATATTTCGATTCAGAATCGTCGAACATCTGGCCTTCTCCGGCGAATACTTTAAATTTTATTCCCTTGGCGTTGGTCCACTTGAAGGTCTTGCGCCAACCGCGACCGAGTTGCTCTATCGGTTTTGAAGAGGGTGTAATCAGCTTGGTGGGATCAAATTCTTCGTCTTGTAGCGCCAAGGTCATTATCTCAGCTTTTCCCTTAGTGGGGCGTTTTTCGAGTCCAAACAGTAGCCAGAGGGCATACTGATATGGGCATTCGTCGTTTGAATGTCATAGTTAGGCAGAATTCCCTTCCCAAGTTTGGGTGCACTTTCGGAGGCGACTGGCTTTGGGGAGTTGTGGCTTGGGGCCAACATTAGAAATTGTTCCTTCGTCGGAAGTCGCTTCTGGCTAGTGGTCATCGGATTGGTGGAATATTTCTGCAAGGGATGCATTGATTTAACGCCAAGTAATGTAGACGACTCGATGTTATAGGGCAGCCATTTAGGATGGTGGATGGTTCTACTTTTGGGCCGAATACAGATCGACTCGATATTGCTCGATTTCTCAAATAACTATGGTCCTAAAGACTTAACTCGGGTGAACGTCGGATTTTTTCTTTTGCTTAAATGGTGTCATGCCAATCATTAGTATTATTGGTGAGCCAATAATTACTTTGCGAATCGTTTTTTGTCTAAGCCCAGAGGATGCGAGAATTGTCGAGAGTGGAACCAGTGGCGCCAGAAAATTCCAGCGTTGGAAAGCGCAGCGTTGGAATTTTCTAGCGCTTGCCTGTTGTGCGCTGGAATTTTCCAGCGCCTGCAGGCGTTTGTGCAGTTGCTCTCTTTTAGTCAATTTTTTTTCGTGGCCTGAATTTTACCAAACTATGCCCTTCGTTTGAGCGTTTGTGCACTCAAATGTTCAAAATTCCGACGCAAATGAAAAGTAATTTGCGTGTACTGGCCTTTGGGTTTGATTGGTAAAAGATAATGCAGATTTTGGTTAATTTTGACTTAACGAGGCTTACTTCTATGATAATACCTTCGGCGCAAATTTGAATATGCGTTCTGTAATGGGTATTTTCAACCAGACCTACGTAATGCTTAAGGAAAATGCGTATTTTGGTCTTTCGAATTGGTTGCATGATAAACTGGACTCTAGACTTTCATGTTCTGATTTGTAGGCTTAAGTGCGAGGAAAAGCAAGCGTGCGCTGAAAAATACCAACGCCCACTAGTGCAACGCTGGAATTTTCCAGCGCTGGCCTGGTCAGCGTTGAAGTTTCTAGCGCTGACCATGATGGATTTTTGGTTTCCTTGATGCAGGCGTTAGAAGATTCTGGCGCATAAAGTCTGCGAGCTGGAATTTTCTAACGCTTGCCAGGGCAGCGCTGTTTTATTCTGGCGTTAGGCTCCTGGTTGCGGAATTTTACTGATTTTCAACTTTAATATTAAATCGATGTTTTAGAGCATATTCTGGAATTGTGAAAGCATTTGTTGACCTTAAACTGAGCGTCTGGTTGAATAGTTTCACATAGCACATAAGAATCTACATCAAACTAACAACAAGCATGATTTCAAGTACAATGCACATTTAGTTTATGCTAGTCTCTAAGGTTGAATAGGCTTGGGTGTCAAAGTGTACAAAACCTATCGCCAATCCCCGAACAAGCCCTTGTCAAAGTAGCCAAGTTCATGACGAATTTTATCAAGGCCTATCCGGTACGTGCTAGAGTGGCATATACCGGAATGGACCCAGGTGATAAGCGGTTTGATTTTGGTGGATGTGCTACATTGCGAATGCATCGAGTAGATAACATCCAAAGCGTGTGCATCCCCAGGCTGATAGGTGTCCTTAGTCTAGACTTCCGAGATGAAACATGCCAAGGAAGCCGAGATTCGGTATGCGGTTCTGTCGCGATCATTCGTCACCTTGAATATTCAAGTCGTCCCAACTTAATAAGGAAATAATTGTGGCGTAGCGTTCGATTTCTGCTATACGGCTTCCTCACTGACGCACTACTTGCACATATTATTTCAATATTGTCCCCAGCGGAGTCGCCACTGTGAGGGGGTCGAAAAACACGACGGGGCGCCTCTAAAAGAGTATACAGCCCGCACGACTTCTCCCCTCTGGATGTGACAAGCATATTAAGTAAATAGGAAATAACTATGGACGTTAGCCTCTTTTTACTAGTATGTAGGAGTCGCCATTCAGTTTAAGAAAACTGACAAAACCCGGTTATCATGATATGCCTGGAGTGCAAAGATATTTGACTCACAATGGCCATAGGTTCCCTTGTGATCCCTGTTGTGGAGATCCCTTAACGTACATCCAGCGGAGCAGAGATTGAGAATTTGGGGAACATTTACTAATACGAGGAGTGCCCATCATTAGCCCATGCCGCGCGGTCCTTACTAGTTCAATTGTGACGACGATTGGACATGCATTATGCTGCATTACTACTCTGGATTGATTTTAATGCACATATATTACTATATAGATGTCAAAATGCTGATTTAGGTTCATTCAAGGTGCTTAGCAATAAACCGGTTTGTCCAAGAGTTATCTTATTTAGGCATGAATAATATAACAGATTAAAGTGAACAGATTTACATGGTGATGAAAGCTGTAAAATATAGATGAAGGTTACAGTATAGTGTAGGCTATACTGCGGTTCTCAGGAACACCTACCACTTGACTTTGCTAGCTTTCCGTTTGATCTACGAACTTTTCAACGAATGACTGACTACGGGACGGGATTCTTCCAGAGTTTTTGTATGTTTTACGCTTAAGGATTGGTTTAGAACTTCGACGGCACTTCGACAGTATTCGGACTATTTCAGGTGGTCGTGCAGGCAAGGTCTGCTTAACAAGGTGTTAATGCGGCAGACAACACGAATACGGAACAGATAAAAGCTTCGATCAATACTCAAGCTTAGGGTTTTAGGCTGGAAATGTGTGTTATTTTCCGGAATTTAGAGCCCCTATTTATAGTAAAATAGGCCAGAATAAGATAATTTGAGGAATGTGAGTTTTTCAGCTAAGATATGTGCAGTGCCAGAAATTTCCAGCGCTTGGATCAGGAGCGCTGTTATTTTGCGCCAGATCTGTTTATTTGACAGCTGGATTAAACTCTATCTTTGCGTGATTGTGTGAGAATCAAATTGCAGCGCCAGAAAATAATGGCGCTTGTGATTTGTGCGCTGGAATATTGTGGCGCGTACTTTGCTAGCGCTAGGATTTTCTAGCGCTGGTGTTTTACTTCGATCACTTTTCCAGTTTTATCCGGTTTTTACCCGAATCTCATTCACGGTTTCTATCCTTTAGAATATGAGTTGGGATGCAACTCTTATCCTTTATCCAACCATAAATCGTAATGCGACTTATGCACTCGGATATTTTATCTTATACAGTTACCATTATGGGCAGCGTTCAGACATAGCAGTTACTAAAATAGTAGTTTCTAAAAATGGAAGTATGGTTTACGGGATTATCAGTCAGTCATGGATCGTTCGCGGCATTTTTAGGAAGGCTTAGTCAAGCGGTGTTTGATCATCGAACACATCGTATCGGGCCTAGGGACAAATGTAGGCGTCTACAGTAGTCATGCGGGGTCATGTTGGATTAGCATCGATTTATATTTTCAATTTTTTTTTTATAATCTTTACTTGCACAAGATTTGAGATATTAAGAGTGAAAGTAATGTGTTAGATGAGTAAAAGTCATAAAAACCATGCTTTAATACTTAAAACCAATCTGAAAATTATTCTTCAATTTATACTTTAAATCATCAACCATATTCAAACAAAAATCTGATTTTTTTAACATCATTAAAAACAATCCCAAAACAATTAGTTATAATAATAATAATTTAAATAGACGAGAGATAAGAGGAATAAAAATATACCGGCCGACCACAATAAAGGAGCACGTCGAAGGCGGGAGGAGCAGAGGTGGTCCACAGCTTGTGCACGGGTGAACGAACGAGAGAGGAAGAGAAGCAGCAGCGCGGACACTGCGTTGCTCGTTGTTGTTGCCTTTTCTTCTGTGAAAGGCGACGCGCGAGAGGAGAGGGGGACAACGATGGGCGTGCGCGCGGAAGGAAGGGGACGCTGGCGCTGGGAGCCGAGTGAAGAACGAAGTGGGAGGGCGAGGCGAGCAGCAGGGCTGGCAGGCCTTGCATGGCCGTCAAACCGAGAGAGGGAGAGAGCAAAGAGAATGTTAGGTGAGGAGAGAGAAAGAGAGTGTTTAAGTTTTTTGATTTTTGCGTGGGGCTTTGTGAGGGAGTACTACATATTTATAGGCGTTATATTTATAGGGAGTAATATGCGCTTGATACCAAAACGAATCTAACAATTTTTCCCTATAAAATTATCAAATTTTATAACTTACTCCCTATAAATTTTATAACAATAGGCTTTATCAAATTTTATACCAAAACGAATCTAACAATTTTTCTTAGACATAAATTATAAAAAATAGTTAAAGGAGATTGGGTAAAGATTTATTTGAGAGCGGGGAAAGTATACACTATTGCTAGTTTTTAATGTTTACAATTACTAATTAAAACATGAATAGTTTGTCAAAAAAGACCCTAGCAGAGTAGCAGCTACTATACAAACTAATCTTTTTTCTTTGATTCTCCCTAATTTCTAAACAATCATCATTTGCCGTTTCCGCCTTGCGTAGACTCGTCAAGAGAGTCATCCTTAAAAAACTTGGGTGGGTGTGCTACCACTTAATAAGTCATCAAATTAAAGGACTCCGTAAAAGAAAATTTAAGCCCTTCGTTCTAGAGTCTTAGCAAAGTCGTCATCCTATCGGGCATGTCAATGCTGACTTACTGCGTGTGATCTCCATTTTGCTGATCCCCGGCCCCGTACGTGCTTATAAGTGTATAGCTTGGGATCGGATTGAATCACGGCACTCACGCGTATGTCATAAAGTGAATCGAGCAGCTGATTGGATTTTGAACATTGAGCATCTTATGTCTACTAATCTAGATATTGATCTTTGTAATAGTTCTACTTTGTTTCCATTTAATTATTACTTCTGATACATTGTACGTGTTCTCTCGTGAGCAGAGTCTCCCAATGACTTTTCCTTTCTTCTTATCATTTTAAAAAAATTGTCAAAACTATATGATATACTTTGTTGCGTGAATTGGAGATACACCTAATCAAGTTTAAAACACATTACACACTAATAGTTTGTACAACATCGTACAATAAACTCATACAGTACGCAGTAATGCAACATTGTTTATTCGAATGCTCCAATTGAATACTAGTACTCCGTATATAAAAAGTGACACAGATTATTGTATTGACATTTATTTATTTTGGGTGTTATTATTGTATTAACATTGACCTTAATTGGTGATCCGAAGGTATATACGGAGTATGTATTTACGTAAATTTAGCCTAAGAATACGATGATCTAAAAAATGAATGATAAATAGTAGAAATTAATTTTAAATGATATTTACTGTTGTTTAAAAAGTTCCATCAAATTAAAGAGGAGCATATATACATATTATACAATTATCGGGCGTAACTTTAACGTAGGTAACCTTGTTTTACTTTAGGGTTCTACTATAATAACTAGCATTATGGAAGTAGTTTTAACTATAACTTTGGAGTTAGGTAAATTGTCAATCAAATATAATCAAAAGCTGAAAAAGGGACAAAAATAGTGTAGGAAATATTCACTTTTAAAGGTAAATTTGGCAATTACAACTTAATAAAGTTCTCTATTTGCCAATTACAACCTCAAACTTCTAATTTTGTCAATTACAACCTTAAACTTATACATCCATTTTAAATTACAACCCGATGTTATTTTCCATAAAAATCGCGGAAATATGATGTCATAATGTTGTTAAAAAAAATTACATAATCTATAAAAAAATATTGTTCGATTATTTTTAATTCTTATTTTTGATTTTTTTTTGTCTTAATTCTTATTTTTCTATTTAATTTTTTTTATAGAAATTTTATATCTATATATCGGTGATTTTTTTATTGAAATGACTATGGGTTGTAATTTATAATGGATGTATAAGTTTAAGGTTGTAATTGACAAAATTAGAAGTTTGAGGTTGTAATTGGCAAATATGGAACTTTATTTTTGCCAAATTTTCCACTTTTGAAATCAGAAAAATTGTTACGGAGTAACAGTATGGACCAAATTGTTTACTGCGTTGTTGAAGATGTGATGTGTTTTGTCATAAAAGTAAACTTTGCCTCAACTATGGTGAAATCGAAGTGAAATTTTACCATAACCTGCAGGAATAAAAATCATGGCAAGAAATCAATAGGAGCGTAAATCAAGCGATCGTTTGACCGTTTCCGAAAAATGTATCACGTGTTATGCGGTGCGTTAGACGTCTACTAGCCCAAAATACTTTCAAACAAGTGAAAATAAGGTAAATATATAATACACTATTAATGTCACTTATGATTACTGATTACTACCCCTAGGGGTTTTTTGGCGATATATCTATTACTATATATTAAAAGAGACACCAAGAATGACACGTGTCACTTCCAGGTGCGATTTTTTCCCGCCAAAATGTATTTTTATTTTTTTACTTTAAAATAAAGAAATTACATTACGTTTTTTTAGGAAACTAAAATAAAAATATATTTTAATTACCATAGATGTGTGCTGCATAATATATTATTGGAGGAAAGCTAAATCAATATTATTTTTTCTTTTATGATATAATTTTATTTATGTATTATTATAACTTTTTAATCTGATAAAAAATAATAATAAAGCAAGTGGGGTTAGGTAGATATTTAATAAGTAAATAAGTGGAGACCATGTCATTTTGTTGGGGTGGGAGGTGGGGTGGGTTTATGAAATTATTTGTTTAATAGGATGGTGGGTCATAGGGTAAATTAGATGTATTATTTAATTAGATTGTGGGTTTGATAAATTACTAAATATGACAAGTGTATCTCTAAATAAATACGGCCGGAAAAGGCAAGTGTATCCCTTAAATAAATACGGAGGGAGTACATGACTACATGGTAACTGGTAATTAAGTAAGAATGCTAATTAAAATAATAATACATGGTAAGTAGACTAACATATAAGTTTATTTATCAAGATTTTACTCAATTCAAAATATGTTGTATTTGACTAACTCGGTTATGCTCGGGTCTTTTCGAAAATTAGTCTTGAGTCATTCGGATTTGGTTAACGTTGTTAGATCGTTCTACATACAAGTAAACGACTATAAATTTTAACTTTGTATAGTAATATGCAAATTTAGTTTATTTGAATATTTTTTTTACATAACTTAAAATTTATACTTTTTCATATATCCTTTTTACTTTCATGTTTTCCTAATATGACAAGTCTTTTAGTTACTATTAAAATAATAAATTATTTTAGTAGTAGCCGTGCGTTGCACGGGCCCTAAACTAGTTAGTCTCCTATTCCTATGTTAGAAGCTTAGAACTTTTAGGTAAGCTTTAAGGCTTTCGCAATATGAAAACTTGAAATAAAAGGTTAATATTAAAAAGTGAAGATGGGTGGGGGAGGGAATCAAAAATATTAATCAGAAAAATGCAATACTACAAAAGAAAATGGTTAAAGGGGAAAAGGAGAGGGAAAATAAAGGGTTCTAAATTTTGTTGTTATTGCCTGAAAATCCGCCAAATTGATATCCTGTCGGTGATTTCTCCGGTTCCTTTTTGCTTGATTCGTTTTGTTTTGTAGATGATGATCATGGAGCTGAGCTTTTATCTTGTTTTCACCACTATTTTGCTTGTGATACCGAATTAGCAAAAGAGGCACGTAAAAGGATAAGGATTGAAGTAACTTTTTGTTAGAGCTTGCGGTCTCCGAAGAGACCGGACAACATGGTAGAAACTGACACGACACGAACAGGAATTTACGGATGTAAAACACGAAATTGACATTGCACGACACGAACCGAACCATAAAATAACATCAATTTACAATGAACGTGGGGACGTTTTCTGAGACTATAATCGGTATAGTCTTTAAATCTTATACTAAGTGCTAGTAAATAGTAACTTCAGGTAATAAATTGGGTTTGGCTCACCAAAAAATATATACCTTTGACTTGTGAGTTGTGAGAATCAAACTATGTTGTTATGTACCAAATAAAAATGTGCGCAACCACGTTACCAAACTATGTTGTTTGGTACCAAATGAGAAAATGCAACTACTCTTCTTCCACCAAACTATGTTGTTTGACACTAAATGAAAATGCAGCAATTGCAGAAAAGACATTAAGTTATTATTTTAATATTATTATAGCTTTTAAAGACTATACCAATTGTAGTCTAAGACTTTCTCGAGCATGGGCACCTAAAAAACACTAATACATATCCCTACTCCGTAGCTAATAGAACATTGCCTTATGTAAAAGGAACGTAAATATATTTATTATTAATAGAAAGTGAAATAATACATCTAGGGGTGTCAATTCTCAATCCGACCCAGTGAACCCGATGGATTTGTCCGACCGTTTAGAATCCGAACCGTTTAGAACCCGCGAGTTAAAATCCGAAATTCGATCCGATCCGATTATATTCAACCCGAATCCGACCCAACCCGTTAGTATTGATCCGATTAAGATCCGAATCCGTTAACAGACCGATCCGTGACAATCCGGATCCATTTAATCCGATCCGAAACGATCCGAAACCCGTTTATGATCCGATCCGTTTCAATCCGAATCCGTTCCAACCCGAGGAATATCCGTTTAATCCGATCCGTTTTTAATCTGTGACCCGTTTAATCCGACCCGTTTCAACCCGTGACCCGTTTAATCCGATCCGTTTTTAATCCGTGACCTGTTTAATCCGAACTAATTCCAACCCATCGATATAATAATATATTCAATAACTTATATTACTGATCTTAAATTCTTATTACTTTTAAAAGTTGGTTATTATTTTCGTCCCCTAATTAAGTCATCGATATGATAATATATAATTTGGAACCGAACTGACCCAAATTCCAACCCACTACCAAATAACCCGATCCGATAATTACCCGAACCAATATAAAACTGAATCCAATGTAACCAGGCTAAATTAGTTTCATTCCAACCCGTTTTAGTCTGTTACCGATTAATCCGATCCGATATGAATCCGATCCGAAATGAATCCGATCCGATATGAATCCGACCCGAAATGAATCCGATCCGATATGAATCCGACCGACATGAACCTGAACCCGTTCTAGTCCGACTAAACCCGTTAACAATCCGTCATATTCCAATCCGATCCGATCCGACCCAAACCGACTACAATCCGACCCGTTTACAACCCGATCCGATATGAATCCGTGAATAAAAAATCCGACCCGATCCGGTCCGTTAAGTTTTCAATCCGATCCGATCCGACCCGTTAGCCAAATTAATCCGTTCCAATCCGATCCGTTTAAACCCGAATCCAATGAGTCCGACCCAAACCCGATCCGTTGATCCGATTTGACACCCCTAAATACATCGCATGTTCTTTTGTCACAACATCATTTTATTTTGCAGGTGAACATTAGTTATTAGGGTGCATCCTTGTCCATAGTCCATGAATTGTAAAACAACTCCTTTAAGTTAATGTTGCATATTATGCATTTATCCTACGTTTTACATAGTTTTGATAATTTTGTGAAGAATGTGAAATCAACACGGAACCAAAAACAAACACGGCTCGACGTGACACATTTACAGACTTTACTATAGCTGTCAAAATCGACCCGACCCGAAAACCGACCCGAAAATACTGGGTCCTGAACAAGCTTTTGTGACCCGTAACCCGATTTTATCCGAACCCGAACAACCCGAAAAGGAATGAGTCAAAACCCGACCGAACCCGTTTTGGACCCGACCGATTGAAAATCATTGTTTTTATAGTAATAAATGAGATTATGAGAAAATTTGAGCATAATAGACACGTTGTTTTTAGTATTATTGTGTGTAATATGATTTTGATTTGAATTATACGCCATTTTATGGTTGAATTTGACTAAATATAAACGTTTATAGGAAATTTGTTAATTTGTGCCAATATTTTGTATATTTATCACCTAAATTAATGAAAATATAATACACATTTTAAAATCTCTCAACCCGTTGGATCAACCCGAACCCAAAAGTTCTGGGTCTTGAACAAGATTTGCAAACCCGAAAGTGACCGACCCGATTCAACCCGAACCCGAAAATAACTTTTTTACAATCCAACCCGACCGACCGGTTTGACAGGTCTAGACTCTACTTTTTGGGGTGATTATTGACAATTAATAATCATGATTTTGTAACTTTATTTTTCTTCTATTTCTATCAAAAATGATAAAAACTGAACATTGTTAATATAGTTTTTTCTTTACAAACGCTAAACACTAAATTAAGTAGCAAAATTACATCCTGAAATTCGACACATGTTGGCAATTTTATATGCCCTTTAATTTGGACTATTCTCCAATCGAGTGTGACTTGAAGGATTGTACATGTCTGGAAGTTTGAGGCGGTTATCCCGATTTCTCTTATAATCCAAGTAATTCCAATTATGGCATTAATCGGTCTTTCTCTAAGCGACATGTGTCGAGATGACATCCATTACCTTGGAGTTTTTATAACAGTATAGATTATATTAGTCGAGTTTCTAAGTGGAGTGAGCTCTCGTTAATTAACGTGTGTATAAAATTTCTTTTTAACTGAAAATGACATTTGGTTGGGTCAGGCCCCAACCCAATGCACGGGCACAAAGTCATAGCCCGTGTATAGGACGCATTTTGTACGAAAAACACAACAAGGCGTGTCTAAACACATTCCGGCATGAAATATGCTCAAGCACGTAAGCAGGGCACAATATAGTAGTCACTGGTAGGCTTTGGATCATGTCGTGGCCGCCCTTTTGATATTTCCAGCCTAACTTGATACAACGCGTATTTATTGAGTTGGGTGCAGGACTGTAGGTTGAGCTTGTTTAGGGCGATTCACGTATACTTGGCCCGATGCAACCTAATTTTAAAATTTGATTGATGGACCTTTAACATGGTATTAGAGCCCAAGCAAAATTAGATGGAGCTAGTGTTATTTTATACTCTCTTTTTCAATATAATTATCCAAGTTCCTACCTTTTTATCTTTTGTCTTTGTTTGACGATTTACCCTTATACGCATATTTAAACTTATCTAATCATCCTAATAATCCAATGTAGAGCTATGATGACAAACCTTGCTTAATGGTCCCTATAAATACAAGGTCATGAATCTAATTATATAGTGATCTGCAATTTGTTGCATGGACCATTTCACGGTGGGATTTTACTAGGAACACATAATTAAAGACACATTGCAAATTAAACAAAATTATGCACGAAATCATTATCAATTACTTTAGGTTCAGACTGTGTATAAAGTACGTGAGCCTTTATTACTCCGTGTAAGTTTATAACCAGATTAGGGAAATTTTCATGGAAGGCAAAAAAAACCTCCATTTACAATTGTTTAGGTGATTAAAAATAATCAAACAAGCCTCAATGCCCTAAATATGTGCGCCGGCTTAGCAATAATTTTTAAATTTTGAAAATGGTATACTACTGGATTTTTATACCATAATAATGAAGACTTGACATAGTGGTTAAGACGGAGAGTTTGTATCTCTATTTCTATAAGGTAGTGTTTGGATATCATCATTTGATTTCAAATGTTTCGTTTCAAATCTAAAAAATTCAAATTCCAACTTTCAAATCCAAATTATATGTTTGGGAAATATTTTCAATTCTGGTATTTCAAATTCTACCTATATGTTTGGAGGTTAACTAGAATTTTAATTATCTGATTAATGGATACTAGAAGGAAAAAAAACCATCAATTGCAACTCAACCAAAAACAACAATCTATCAACAACGTAATTTCATCCAATCCCATCAAAAAAAAATCATGCAAATATGCAATGACCGGTTCTAACCTAGTTTCGAAGAGAAATTCTTACTCAAATTTTGTGTCTCTTCATTCGAATTAAAAGATCTCATTCACTTTAATTTCCTGAAATTAATTTTCTTTTTCCTTTAATTTACTATAACTTCTAGCCATCAATCAATTCAACACCTAAATATCCCCCAAATCAAAAATCAAACAATTTTTTGATCGCTTCTCCTTCATCCAGCTTGCATTCAATCTGATTTTTCTTCCAATTTTCTCAAATATGTAAATTTTATCAATTGAAAATCTTCTCAATCTCAAAAATTGGCTTCAGCGATAGCGACAGAGAAGAAGAAACGGCGAACTTCTGTTGGTGGACGAGGCGATGGAGCCATAGAGGGATGGTGGTGAAGGAGAGAGATTGAGTTTAAGAGAGAAGGAATGGTATTTAGGAGAGAGAGAGTTCAGGAGGAAGGTAAAAGATCTGTAATAGCGATGAATGCGATCGAAGACAATGGATCTTTAAACAGCGGTCGGCAGTGAGTTAATAAACGATCGTCGAGGTGGTGGCCATGGAGAATTGGTGGTGGAGGCGGTGAAGGAGAGGGATCGAGTGTGTTTGGGAGAGGAGAGAGAAAATTATGTCTAATTATATGTACTATAGTTTTGTTTAAAAAATTAGGTCATATACTGAATGCGAATATGTATAATGAACATTTACCTTTGATCATTTATTATTTGTGACTAGATAATAAAGAAAATCAAGTCACACCATCTCTGTAATAAATAAATGCCTCTATCCATATCTCAAGGTCAGGCGCTAATGGGCACTCAAGGTGAATAACTTTCAACTAGATCAAAAGAAAATCGTTCATCCTGAGCCAAGATTGAACTCTCCATGAGATTCATCCCTCATTGGTTGACCGCTGATTCCATTATCGCAAAAAGCTTGTTCCCTTCTTTCGAAAGAAAGCTAACAATGAAAAATTCCTTACATGCAACTTCAGATAATCGATATAGAAAATCTATAATAGTTGAACATGTACTTTCAATGATATTATTATAATACTATCATTATTTTAAGAGTTAGTGTCATATAATGAATACGGGTTTGCATAACAAACGTTAACTCTATATTTAATATATTTAACAAGGTTGTCTCGAACATTTATACTATCAATGCAATTCATTTTATAGGCCCAATTTTAACTAACAAATTAAAATGATCGAGACCCCTAGCATATACGTTTTTATGACGGACCCTAGCCTTTACTAATCTTAAATATGAAAAATAACGTCACATTCTCATTTATCGTAATATTTTTATATGGAGCACGTATTATAATTTATGCGCTCATATTTTTGAAGTTTTAAATGTATGTTAATTAAAATTTTGACTGATACGAAGTATATCATTACCATATTGTTATTCCAGTAGGAACACGCACAAGAGGGGGGGGGGGTGAATTGTAATTAGAACTTTGATAAAGTTTCTTGCGGAACTTAAGAAACAATCAAGAAACTGAGAATAGAGAAGACAATAACAACAATTGTGAGAACTTCTTGATACTAATCAAGAAGAGAATTCTTTTATTATGGTAATGCCTCGATTACAATAATCTCTCCAACACAAGTTCCTCTCAAACTCGTGTTCCTCACAGTAATCTACTTCGATTACAACTCCTTAACTTCTCTCTCTCAGACTTAAACTCTAAGTCTAAACAGGATAACTCTATCCTTACTAATACAGAATATAATTCGTGTTTGGATAACTTTAGATATTAATAATGCTTTTGTGAGGATATAAGAAACTTAGGAACTTTGAATTAACTAGGACACAAACTGTTTTAGAAAATCTTAGACAAAACGTTTTTAGGAAAGCAAAAACTCTCAGAATGTTTGTGTACTTTAAACCAAAAACGATTTCCCTTTTATAGTGTTTATCCTTAGGGTTAGTTCCCTTCAAAACCTCAACTGCTAACTGCCAGCACTTTGGTCTCCACGTCCCTTGACTTGAGGAACAAGGGGAAGACCACTTCCCACGTTCAGCCATAAAGCAGTTGGTGATTTGACTCAATCAAACCCTAAAATATTTCTTTAAAACAGATTTTATTTATCTACAAAAACTTAGGAGAATATTTAGGAAAATAAGTTTTGTTTAAATAAAATAAAACGTAAATCTATTTTATATTAAATATGCAAAACTTGTTTTTATTTATGAAAATGTTTTCCATAAAAATCGCTTCCAATAAAATAAATGGCCTAATTAAATCATAAGTTCCTTGAGTACTCTATATACCATTAGCATAATTAATATTTACATAAAATTCTAAGTACAGTGGACTACCTAGACTTCATGTCTTCCCTTTGTCTGGAACTTGCAACTCAGAAGCTTCAGACGTTCCAGCCAAGGAACATTGATGAGTTCCTCTCTAGCTAACACAGGAACTCTTGGCTATGAGTCTGTAATAGTTCTTGTGGATATTCGGAACTCTTGATATGTAACTGTGTTGCTCCTCTTGTGACTTCAAACTGGAACAGATACAACTTCCAGCTCTGAAACTCCATTGACTGTTCCAAGTGTACCTCAGGAACTTCACCAGTTTATTCAAGTTCCTATCCTAATAGAAACTTGGGCATATGCCTGTTCAAAGTCATTTAGCAACCATAATCAGGAAGTTTGCAATATGTGTGTGTCATCAACCAAAACTTAGGAACAACAATATTCCCCCTTTTTGGTGATGACAACACTTGCAAACTTTTTACAAAGAGAGTAAGTACAAACAAACAAGAACTTATACAGACTATTGTGAAACAGAACATAAAAATTGAAAAACAAAAGAGAAAGATTAGAGAGAAGAAAGAGGAGCACCCTTGGCTTACAGAGAGATTCAGAGAGATTGATTCAGGAACTGGATTGAGTGTGCCTTGGAAGTTTGCACCCATGACTTCCCCCTGTTGACATCAACAAAAAGCATAGCACGAAATATAGCCATTCCAAACACAGTGCCCCACGATCAACGTTTGGCAAGTTAAGCTAGCCTCAAAGTATTAAACTAACTCATACAATAAATTGAAAGCAAGCAGTAATGATCAAGACTAGAAAGCATAGATATGTGTAACCAAGCAAGTCAAAATAAGATGGAACAAATACCCAAGTTTAAAAATTATACAAACCGAAAGCAAATTAAAAAGATTGTTCCATGGCAAAAGATAAAAGAAACATGGGATAGGGTGATTTAGGCTTGGGATGGGGAACCAGAACCAGCAGTTTCTTCTATCACAGTCTCCTCAAAAGATTCCAGATTGTTGATCTTGGTGAGGATTGTGGCACGAGTTGCATTGGCTTGTTCTGAGTAGTGGTGAAGATCGTTTTGGAGAGTCTTGACACTTGTAACCAATGCACCTATGTGGGCCTGCATTGAGCTAATCCTGTGATCTGTTCCCTCCTGTAGTTCCACCAGACGAGCAACTGTTGCCTTTAGCTCCAATATCTGATCATCCTTTGTGTTCCAGGCACCCCCATGATCTTGAACATGTTCCTGTGCAGATGGAACACGACGAGCTTTGGACTTTTTGGAGGATCTGGGTGTCCTTTTTCTTGGCCTAACAGTTTCAGGCAGTTCCTCTTGATTCAGTGGAACAGCATCCTCCTCTATGGGCATCTCCTTGACATCCCCTTCCTCATTTATTTCCATGAAGACAGGCCCTCTTTTCTTGTTCTCCTTCATTGCTACCCTCATGCTCTTTCTTTTTCCTACACTCTTCCTGTTCCCTCGAGGTAAAGGGACCTCTATTTGTTCGAGTTCCTCCTCCTCCTCCACTTCTTCTTTAACTGCAATTCCTTCCTGATCTTCCTCATCTTGTTTCTCTTCCTTTCCAGCCCTAATGACTTTACCCTGAACCACTTTAAGATTTAATAGATGGAGCATTTCAAGTTGAAGGATTTGGGTGGATTTTAAGGGAATCACAAAGTATGGGCTAAGGTCAACTGAGAAGCTTTTGAAGATTTCTGTAAGAAGGGAGGAGTATGGAATTTTGAATTTGGGGATACAGGTGGATAAGTGTTTGATCATGATTGCAGGAAAGTTTATGGGAATTTTCCTTTCAAGACAATACATGAGACATGCATCAAACAGACTTGCTATGTTCCTTTTCTGAGTTCGAGGAACTACACCTCTCCACACAATATTAAACAGTAATTTTTGAAGAGGTGAAAAGCAGTTGTGTGAGGTGGAGGTGGATACTTTAGAATCTCCTCCAATGGAACCAACTATATCTTTCTCATCTACATTATCTATGGTCACTGTGATTTGACCTTTGAGCCACATATCAAAACCCCTATTGGGTGTACCAAACAGCTGTTCCAGATAAGAGGCATCAAATTCGATGCGAGTTCCATTCACTTTACTTGAGCATACATTATCAACACATGCAAAGTTCTTGCAGAATTCTTTCATAGCTTCAGGAATTAAGGGGGATTTGGCATAGGTACTCAACAGACTTACCCACTTTTGTTGTTCAAGGATTTCCATCAACTCTTTAAATTTCGTGGCTTCACACCATGTTGAGTTGATTGCGAACCCCTCGACCAGATTGTTTTCCTTTGCAGTGAGTTTCTTGGACCCTTTTACTTCCCCCTGAGTTTGAGCATTCTCCTCTGTTTCCTCGATGTTTTCACCAGAAGCTTCCACTCGTCGTTTTTTGGATTTTCTTGTGGAGGATCTAGGGTTTGAGATTGGGGATTTCATTTCGATGTCAGTGTTGGTTTGTTCCCCCTGAGTGATTGCGAGCATTGGATTGTGGGATCGAAGAGGAATTGGCGATTGAATGGGTGAGGTATCCATGGGAACAGGAGATGAAGGGTTTCTCTTTCGTTTGAGGGATGTGAGATCAGTGTTGTTGCTTGTGAGAACCATGGTTGAGGTTTTTTTATAGGTGGAAGGAGAGGTGATGTCAGTGGAGAAGGCGTGTGAGAGAGAGAAAGGGGGTTGCATGGATTGATTGTGGAAAGTGAAGAGTTTCTCCTATTTATTGCCAATGGAACCGTTCCAAACATTCTTTGAATATGGGTATTCGGTTTTTAATTAAAAAAATAGATAAAAATAAAAGGAAAATGAAAAAAATTGTGTTTGACTTTGACTTGCTTAATTTCGTATCTCTGACTTAACTAGTTTGAAAGGAACTGCTTACCTTGCTCATTTGAAGTGTGAGTGAATTTGCCACGATGGTAAGCTTCAACTATGTTTGCACACAAGATTTTGTGTTTGTAATAGTCTATATGTACCATGATTTTTGCTTTTGCCTTAGAGGAACTCCAATTTGGCAATTACCTTAGCTTGATCATTCCGAGTTCCATTCTCATTTTCTCATGTTTCTCTCTGTTCAAAGGCTTAGTTAAAATATCAGCAATTTGGTGATCAGTTTGGCAAAAGTCTAATTTGATCAAACCTTTCTCAACATTATCTTTAAGGAAATGGTGTCTGATGTGGATGTGTTTGACTCGGGAATGATGAACCGGATCTTTTGAAATACAAATAGCACTAGTGTTATCACAATAGATAGGAACACAATCATAGATAATACCAAAATCTCTTAGCTGTTGTTTTATCCATAGAATTTGTGAGCAACAAGCTGCAGCAGCTACATACTCAGCTTCAGCTGTGGATAGAGCAACAGTATTCTGTTTCTTGGAACCCCAAGAAACCATGCATGGACCTAGGAACTGTACCATACCTGATGTGCTTTTTCTATTCACTAAGTCACCTGCATAATCAGCATCTGCATATCCTCTTAGCTCGAAGGATCCACTTCTTGGATAGTAAAGGCATAGGTCATCAGTTCCTTTGAGATATCTTAGTATTCTTTTCACCGCAGTTAGATGGGACTCCTTTGGATTTGATTGAAATCTTGCACATAGTCCTACACTAAAAGAAATGTCAGGTCTACTGGCTGTTAAATATAATAGAGATCCAATCATACCTCTGTATTTTGTTTGATTCACACTTTTCCCATTTGGATCAGTGTCTAATCTGGTAGCAGTTCCCATGGGAGTGTGATTTACTTTGGCTGATTCTAGCTCATATTTCTTTAGGAGTTCCTTCACATACTTTTGTTGGTGTATCATGATTCCTTCCTCGGTTTGCTTGATTTGTAAACCAAGGAAGAAGTTGAGTTCCCCCATCATACTCATTTCAAATTCACTGCTCATCAAGCTTGCAAAATCCTTGCACAAATTTTCATTAGTTGCTCCAAATAATATATCATCAACATAAATTTGAACTACTAACAAGTCAGTTCCTCTAGATTTTAAGAATAAGGTTTTGTCTATTCTACCTCTTTTAAAATCATTTTGAAGGAGGAACTTTGATAATCTCTCGTACCAAGATCTAGGGGCTTGTTTTAGTCCATAGAGAGCCTTATCTAATTTGTAAATGTGATTTGGAAATTCGGGATTTTCAAATCCAGGGGGCTGTTCCACATAAACATCTTCCTCTAAGAAACCGTTTAAGAAAGCACATTTAACATCCATTTGATAAAGTTTAAAACCCATGAAAGCAGCAAAAGCAATTAAGATTCTAATGGCTTCTAATCTAGCAACAGGTGCAAATGTTTCTTCAAAGTCAATGCCTTCCTGTTGATTATAACCTTTGACCACTAACCTTGCTTTGTTCCTTATGATTGTTGCATGTTCATCTTTCTTGTTCCGGAACACCCATTTTAGCCCTATCACCTTCTGGTGCTTTGGTTTGGGTTCCAAGTGCCATACCTTGTTTCTTTTGAATTCATTTAATTCTTCTTGCATGGCAATGATCCAGTCAGCATCTTCCAGAGCCTCAGTGTGATTTCTTGGCTCAAATATGGAGAGGAACGCGTGGAATGCGCAAAAGTTCCTTAGTTGTGACCTTGTCTGAGTTCCTTTTCTGATGTCACTCACAATGAGTTCCATTGGGTGGGACTTTAGATGCTTCCAAGGTTTAGGTTGAAATTGAGCTACTGGTGTTGTGGCATTTTCGTCAGTTCCTTCTATGACCTGAGTTCCCTGTTGGGGTTCCTCTGGTGTTGTTTCTGGATCTTCTTGGTTTTCTGCTTGTTCCTCTAGTACGGGAACTTCTTGATTTTGTTGAGCAGTTCCTCTTGCTGTGTGTTTGCTTATTTGGAACTCCTCATCATTTTCTGCAGCACGAGATAAACCAATCTCGAAAAATTCTTGTTCCTGTACTATGTCAGTTTTGTTAGATTCATCAAATATTATATGTACACTTTCCTCAACACACATAGATCTTTTGTTATAAACTCTATAAGCCTTGCTATTTAAGGCATATCCTAGGAACACTGCCTCGTCGCTTCTTTCATCAAACTTCCCCAAGTTCCTTTTTCCATTGTTGTGGACAAAACATTTGCTCCCAAAGGCTCTAAAGTAAGAGATGTTGGGTTTTATACCTTTTAGTAGCTCATAGGGGGTTTTGTTTAGGATTGCTCGAATCATAACTCTATTTATAATGTAACAAGCAGTATTGACTGCTTCAGCCCAGAAGTTCCTAGGCAAGGAACTGGCTATTAGCATGGTTCTTGCCATGTCCTCTAGGGTTCTATTTTTCCTCTCAACAACTCCATTTTGTTGTGGAGTTCTGGGAGCTGAGAAATTGTGGTCCATACCTTGTTCCTTGCAGTATTCATCGAATTTGTAGTTTTCAAATTCTGTTCCATGATCTGATCTTATATGGATCAGTTGGTGACCTGTGGTTTTCTGGATTTTCTTTGAAAATGTAACAAACTCATCAAACGTTTCATCCTTGCTTGTTAGAAATATGACCCAAGTAAAGCGAGAGTAATCATCAACAATAACTAATACATATTTTTTCCCACTTCTGCTTTGAATTCTCATTGGTCCACATAAGTCCATATGGATGAGTTCCAATGGTTTTGTGGTGCTTACCAATTTCTTAGATTTAAAGGAACTTCGGACATGCTTGCCTTTTGCACATGCATCACACACTTTATCAGTTAGGAACTTGATTGAGGGGAGTCCTCGAACCAGTTCCTTTGATCTTAGTTTGTCAAGCAGCGAGAAACTAGCATGTCCAAACCTCCTGTGCCATAGTAGGGAATTTTCTTCAAGGGCACTGAGGCAGGTTAGATTGTTCCTGGGAACTGTATTGAGATCCACAGAATATGTGTTCCCTTTACGAGTTCCTTCCAAAATAACCTTCCCAGTGTTATTGTTTATGATTTGACAGTTTTCAGAAGTAAAACTTACAGAGTTTCCTTTGTCACAGAATTGAGAGATGCTTAGTAGACTGTGCATCAAACCCTCGACTAAAAATACATTTTCAATGGCGTAGGAACTTGACCTTCCAACTTTTCCAATTCCAATAATTTCTCCTTTCATGTTGTCTCCAAAGGTCACAGTTCCTCCATTGTAGGCTTCTAGTGAGAGGAATTTAGATTTGTCTCCTGTCATGTGTTTGGAACACCCGCTGTCGAGATACCACGAGCTGTTCCCCTTCACTAGAATCTGTAAAGAGATCAAAGGTTAGTTACAGGAACTCGGGTTTCCTCGAGTTCCTTTTCAACTATAACTTCAGACTTCTTAACCCATTTTTGTTTTACATAATTTATGTTTCTTTGATCCTGTTCCTTCATCTTGGAACACTCAGTACTTATGTGACTTCCACTTCCACATGAGAAGCAGACTTTTACACTAGGAAGATCCACATACTTCTTCTTATGACTATTTTTATGGTTAAAGCCCAATCCTTCTGTTCTCTTAGATTGAGCATTCTCAATCCATTTGGGAGGAACTTTAGGTGGTTGTCTCTGTGCCCTGGCCATGGATAGTTCCCTTTCCAGTTTCTCTTTTTGTTCCTTTGTGGTGATCAGATCTTTGTTTAAATTTTCTAAGTCGATGTTAAAAATTCCCATGTTGATTTCCAAGGATTTTGTAGGATCTAAACTTAAATTAAACATCTTATATTGACTGAGTTGAACTTGTAGAAGGATGTTTTCATTTCTAATTTTTTCGAATGACTCATTAATAGAGGTATTTCTATCTAGTAATTCAAAGAACCTGCCTTGGACATCAGATCTAATATTGTTCAGATAATTTATGTGGTCTTTACTGAGTTCCAAGGCTCTATCACTTTGTGCTTTTAATATACTTAGCTTTTTGTAATCATCTAGAGTTTCTAGCAACAGTTCAATTAGTTTTGACTTTGAGAGACACTGAAGAGTGGAGGAACTTACTTCTTCTGATGGAACTTGATCAGTTCCTTCTGTTCTAGCCATAAGGCAGAGATTTGCAGTTTCTTCATTTGGTTGTTCCTCATCGTCTTCTGAGTCTGTTGCTTCGCCCCATGCAGCTATCATGGCCTTCTTGAAGTTTGGTCTGTTGAAGGTAGACTTGTTAAAGCGATCTTTGACCTGTTCCTTCCCTTTTCCTCTGGTCTTGTCGTTCTCCCACAGAGGGCATTCACGAATTTGGTGATCAGTTTCTCCACATTTGAAGCAACCTTGCTCAGTTTTGGAACTAGTGATTTTCTTGGCAAAGTTCCTTCCTTTCTGGTTTCCTGGTTTGAAGTTCCTATAGAGCTTTCTCATTCTTCTGACCAGCATGGCAGCCTCTTCTTCATCTGGTTCAGATTCATCGAGTTCCTCAGCCTTTAGAGCAAGTCCTCGACTTCTTGAGCTTTCGGGAACAGCAGCTCCAAGATGCAGTTCGTGTGTCATCAAGGAACCAGCAAGTTGTTCAATGTTGAACTTGGTGAAGTCCTTGGTCTCAAACAGTGCAGTGACCTTTGTTCTCCAGCGATCATCTTGTGGCATGCTTCTTAGTATTTTTCTTACCTGTTCATCTGTGGGAATGATTCTACCAAGAGAAACTAATTCATTGGTTATGTTAGTAAATCTAGTGAACATTTCTTGAATAGTTTCTTTTGGAAGCATCTCAAATCTTTCATATTTAGACATCAAAAGGTCAATTTTGGAACGCTTAACTTCATTAGTTCCTTCGTGGGTTACTTGAAGTAGTTCCCAAATCTGTTTTGCGTTCTTGCACCCCATGACTCTGTTGTGTTCATGAGGTCCAAGCCCGCAATGCAAGATTTTGACAGCCATGGCATTCATCTCATATTTATCAAAGTCTTCTTTAGAAAATTCAGACATTGGTTTAGGAACTACCTCGTTTTCAGCATTGGTCTTTGTTACCTCGAAGTCTCCAACTTCAATTACACGCCAAACTTGGTAATTTTCAGCTTTGATGAATATCTCCATTCTATTCTTCCAGTATGAGTAGAACTTGCCATTGAACATAGGTGGCCTTTGTGTTGAGTAACCTTCTTCCAGTTTCTCTTGTGAGTTCATACTTTCAGGAACTTGACTCAAACAGGGTTTCCTGTGTTTTGGTGAGTACTGGCTCTGATACCAACTGTTATTCCAGTAGGAACACGCACAAGAGGGGGGGGGGTGAATTGTAATTAGAACTTTGATAAAGTTTCTTGCGGAACTTAAGAAACAATCAAGAAACTGAGAATAGAGAAGACAATAACAACAATTGTGAGAACTTCTTGATACTAATCAAGAAGAGAATTCTTTTATTATGGTAATGCCTCGATTACAATAATCTCTCCAACACAAGTTCCTCTCAAACTCGTGTTCCTCACAGTAATCTACTTCGATTACAACTCCTTAACTTCTCTCTCTCAGACTTAAACTCTAAGTCTAAACAGGATAACTCTATCCTTACTAATACAGAATATAATTCGTGTTTGGATAACTTTAGATATTAATAATGCTTTTGTGAGGATATAAGAAACTTAGGAACTTTGAATTAACTAGGACACAAACTGTTTTAGAAAATCTTAGACAAAACGTTTTTAGGAAAGCAAAAACTCTCAGAATGTTTGTGTACTTTAAACCAAAAACGATTTCCCTTTTATAGTGTTTATCCTTAGGGTTAGTTCCCTTCAAAACCTCAACTGCTAACTGCCAGCACTTTGGTCTCCACGTCCCTTGACTTGAGGAACAAGGGGAAGACCACTTCCCACGTTCAGCCATAAAGCAGTTGGTGATTTGACTCAATCAAACCCTAAAATATTTCTTTAAAACAGATTTTATTTATCTACAAAAACTTAGGAGAATATTTAGGAAAATAAGTTTTGTTTAAATAAAATAAAACGTAAATCTATTTTATATTAAATATGCAAAACTTGTTTTTATTTATGAAAATGTTTTCCATAAAAATCGCTTCCAATAAAATAAATGGCCTAATTAAATCATAAGTTCCTTGAGTACTCTATATACCATTAGCATAATTAATATTTACATAAAATTCTAAGTACAGTGGACTACCTAGACTTCATGTCTTCCCTTTGTCTGGAACTTGCAACTCAGAAGCTTCAGACGTTCCAGCCAAGGAACATTGATGAGTTCCTCTCTAGCTAACACAGGAACTCTTGGCTATGAGTCTGTAATAGTTCTTGTGGATATTCGGAACTCTTGATATGTAACTGTGTTGCTCCTCTTGTGACTTCAAACTGGAACAGATACAACTTCCAGCTCTGAAACTCCATTGACTGTTCCAAGTGTACCTCAGGAACTTCACCAGTTTATTCAAGTTCCTATCCTAATAGAAACTTGGGCATATGCCTGTTCAAAGTCATTTAGCAACCATAATCAGGAAGTTTGCAATATGTGTGTGTCATCAACCAAAACTTAGGAACAACACATATCAACTATTTCCAAAATCATAATATCTAGATGATTAAGTTTCCTTATTATTAATATGTCTGCAACAACAAAGTATTTTTTATATGTTAATGTAAATAATTGCAATATCACTTTAGAATTTGGTGAAAAAATAAATTCATATATGTAAACGGTACATCACACTTGATGATGGGGTGGGTTGAGATTTTAGATTGGGCTAACGAAAAAGATAAACGTAGATGATTGACTAATGTTGACTAACAAATAGAGATTTGTTGCTGGTCGACGGGTATAAGGACATAATGTACCCTCCTTGGAGATGGGGTGAGTTTGAATTGATTGTATTAGAAAATACTCACCCAATCCTAAATATATATGTCACTTTTAAATATTTTTATCAATATTATAGCTAATACAATCAATTTTAGTACTTCGAAGTAAACTTATGTTTAATATGTTTAAAAGTTAGTTGAAAAGGAAAAATGGATTGTTTATGGAATATAGGGATGACAAATTGTCAGTGGGGTGAATTTTTTGGGAGATCCCCCCGTGCATCTGCACCAAGTGAACAGGGATGGAGAAAGTTTGGTGGGTGAGGGGTTTAAAAAATGTATTCGTCACAGGTGACGGGACGAGGATGGATTTTAGATTGGACCAGCCTGCGTCTCTAATCCTTCATCTAATTGATTATGATTATAAAAAAATTATACTACTAACTTACATATTATAATATTTTGTTTATTTACTCAATTACTCTAATCAGACCAACGAATTGTCAAAGACTCTAGAATAAAGTTTTAAAATTCAAAACTCTCTTAACAAAAACAAAGTTGAGCTTATGGTTGAGTTTGAGGCGGGTGTGGATACACCATATGGTGGGTGGTGAATAGGGGATAATTTTTATTTTCTATCTCTCGAGATATGGATTAGGGGGGGTGGACATTCCTCCTATCGTTGATGGAGGAGATGTGGATGAGAATGGTAGGCGGGTACCGATGTGTGCAAGGACCCATCAAAGTCATCTATAACTGAATAAAGTAAATGGTTGGTGTAGCTAGGTATGTGTTAAGTGATCGGGTAATAAGGTTGATTAGGTGATTGTGCGAGTATTACTACCGAAGTGAAGGGTGGATGAGATAATTTATCCTTGACACAAGTGGTGAATGGGAATGAAAATAATCTTATTTTGTACCCTGATTTGTTTAATTGTTTTAATAAATAAGACATCGTATGAGAAAAAAAATATCCATGATTAATTTTAATTTGGAGAATATCTATAAACTCTGTTTTAATTATAATTTTCTACCATATTTCACGAATATTTATATTTCTATTATAAACGGTGCATCGTACGAGTACTATACTAGTTAAATTAATAAAGTAATCCCCAAAACAATATGGAGTATCAGGTATAACCAAATCATTAAAATCCCCTCTTCCCCCTTTCTCCCTTTCAAACCCTAGCCTCCTTTAGCGAATTTTGAGGGACGGGCTTCTCCCGATTTTGGAAAGCCCCAATCTTTATTGTTTTGTTGGTTTACTCCTTCAATTTTGTTTGTTTTAAGGTTATAATAACGCTTCCTCCTTGTGCGATGACCTTTTCTCCATTGAAAGACAAAGCTTTTCTTTTCCTTCGAGGAAATTTATTTCTTAGGTTATTTCGTAGATCTATGTGTATATGAAAAAATATTACTGATTGAAGATCAAGAACGTCAAGATGACGATCAGATTTCAATTGCTAACATCAGGCATGAAAAATATTGAATTATCAAAAGTTGATTATGGTTGGAATACTACCATATCAAAGAAAGGGTTCTGAAGCGTGCATACTAGTAAATTGGATGAAAAATTTCTTATTGATGTTTTAAATTATACTCCCTCTGTATTTATTTAAGAGATACACTTGTCTTTTCCGGCTGTATTTATTTAAGAGATACACTTGCCATTTTTAGTAACTTATCAACTCCACCATCTAATTAAATAATCTATCTACACTCCATCCCCACCCCTATCCCCTAAAATGACATGGTCCCCACTTGTTTTACCTATTAAAATATCTATCCAACCCCACTTGTTTTATTACTTTATTTCATTCAATTCTTTTTCTTAATAACCGTGCCCGATCACGTGTAACTCTTAAATAAATACGGAGGGAGTATGTTATTTAGGATTAATTACGGTTGTAGATGTCATATGGTGATTTATTAATGATTATTTTCCTATTTCCTTATAACACTACAAAAATTTGTATCTTTTATGACAAACTAATAACGACGGGTAAAAATCCCGTCGCAAAAGGGCTTTTGCGACGGGGATAACAAACCAACAAAGACGGGAACAACCGTCGCAAATGTCTTTTACGACGGGTTAATGACGGGATTTTCCATTAACGACGTCCCCTTTTTATGACGGGTTCGCGACGGAAAATCCCGTCGTTAATCAACAATTATTGGCCTTTAGCGACGGGAAATCCCGTCGTTAATAGTACAATTTCTTGTAGTGTAAAAAATAACAATTATGTGGACTTTACTTTATATGCATCCAATGCCTTTTTTTCCTGGTGCATAATGCGCGCGAATGAGTCACGAGGATAATAAAAATTATAAATGGGTGAATTATTGTTTAAAAACGTTTTATGCATTAATACTTACATTAGTCAATACGACAATACCCTAAATCTAGACATAATTGATTGTACCATACGCATAATTTGCAATGTCTCGTACGTGTGTTTTTCTGAATAAGGAGGATGATATTCATATTTCATGGTACGGGAGTGGTATAAGTATCGAATTACGTACGAATGTGCTTCTTGTGAAAATGTACGAAGCTTTCAATCTTTCATGAACAAAAATTTCTCCGATTAACATCAAGTGGATTAAATAATATAATCACATAATTACGGATAAAGACTAATTTGTCATTTAATGCTTATTATTCCAGCTGCTTATATTGAATGAATTAGACTTATAATTATAAGTATATAAACTTTTCACACCCATACACATTTTAATATTGTTCGCACGCTGTTATATTTACCCTTTTTATTTATTTTATTTTTGGAATTAACGTTATAAATATGTTTGATCGAGGTCGATACTTCCTTTCAGGTATTGACTAGATTACTCTTGTTTCCTGTTTTGTCTACAAATAATTTCAAAATAAGTTTTTAATATTCCAACTACCAAATTACTTTGGAGACACGAATAGTGTTAAGATAGAATATAGGAGATATTATATTGTGAATATTCTGTAGAGTCCTAAATATGGTATGTTACCTAATATGAGTCCTACATATGGTATGTTACCTAATATGTAATCTAGGGTTTAGGTAATGAGTTGTACTATATATATACGTGTGTTATTAATGAGAAGGATACGAGATTACACAATATTTGACAAATAGCTTTCCCTTTACTCAATAAATCAATAAAAAAAATTACTTGTATATAAGACGGTTTTATGTATAATATCAACTTATTACCAAATAGTTGTACTTTTTAATTAAATAATTATGCATTGTGATTAAATAATTATGTTCTATTAATTGCACTTTCAATCAAATAGTACTTCATTACATTGTAATCAAATAGTTATATTAACTATTTTAATTATACATTTTTCCATTACATTTTTATATTTTTAATGTTGTCGATCATCAGCTGTCTTATACATAAGACGGTTTCATAAAAGGCCAACTCATCAAATACAACATCTATTTTTTTAAATTCATTCGACGAAGCATAACTTGAATAGAGAAAAGAAAAACACTCAAATACAACATCTATATCAAGTCATCAACAACTATTCCATCCAGGTTTAATTGTCACGTTATTTGTCAAATTGCAATGTGAGCATGCCAATTATTCTGAAACGGAGGGAATCGACATATATCATCTAGGTATTTCTGTTACACATTAATGTATGTCACTACAAGAAATTGTATTATTAACGACGGGAAATCCCGTCGCGAAAGGTCAATAATCGTTGATTAACGACGGAATTTTCTGTCGCGAACCCGTCATAAAAGGGGGCCGTCGTTAATAGAAATCCCGTCGTAAATTCGTCGTAAACCCGTCGTAAAAGACATTTGCGACGGTTATTCCCGTCATTGTTTGGTTGTTAGCCCCGTCGCAAAAGCCTTTTGCGACGGAATTTTTGACCCGTCGTAATTAGGTTGTCGTTAAAGATACAAATTCTTGTAGTGTGTTATCGGTCAAATATAATTACGCGCGCTATCAACAACTAATCCATCTGATATTATTTAATTGTAACGTTCATTTACTCCAAAATCGATCTTGTACCGATCAACAGTCTATTTGTTGCGAAAGTAAAATAATAATGTCCAAGTTAATAAAATCTCAGTTCCCAAACTTGTACTTTTTTCTGCGAATTCTCATTCAGTTCCCTCCCAATATCATACTCCAAATCGTAAATAATAGTAAATTGGTAACATTGGACATTGATTATTATAACAAATTTACATACAAATTTATTTCAATTAATATATTATTTATTACTGGCTATAAAACAGACTTGAGGTATATATTAAGGTTGGAGATTAGAAAAACAAAACTTTATTCCCCAAAACATTCTCTTAATGTGTATACATATTGTGTATGTGTGGATATTGGCCAACAACAAAAATTTAAAAAACTAGATTTTTCGTGCAAACGTCAGACTTGTTCTAGGATTCTCTTTATCAAGCCAAAGCTTTGATTTAGCATGTCATTATCCTTAACCCCACCACTAATATCCCTCTCTCTTCTTGTTAGAAAAAGTGAGGAAAACTCCAAAGAAAAAATAGAGATTTAAAAAAAAAAAAAAAAACAAAAAGAAAAAGAAAATCCTAGCATTGACATTAGTAATTAGTGACATCATAATTCGAAAAGCCCTTTTCTCACATAAAAAGGTGAATGAAAACCTCCCCATATATAACTACTTAAGGGGGGAAGAAACTAATATGCAAAACAATATTAAGGAGCTTAATTAAGCTTCTATGCCATGTAAATGACATGGATTTGTGTTTTCAAGCTCCAAACTTCATTGAATGGCTCAAGCCTTCACCAATAACATCATCTTTCTCTTCTTCTTCTTCAATCCAACAAGAAATTCAAAGTAAGATGTTGATGATGAAATTGCCTTTATTCTACAAACAACACCAAGATGAAGAAGACGAAGGCGAAGTCGATGGAGAGATGACTTTGCCACTCTTAAGTAGGCTTAGTGAGGCAAAGGCAATAAAGGAAGAAGAGGGTGAGGGTTATAATGAAGAGAGTGATGATCATGAGGAGGAGAATAATGTCATGGTTGCTTTGCACATTGGGTTGCCTAATAGTAGTAGTAGTAATAGTATTATAACTATTAATGATCATGATCAAGAGTTGTCTAATAGGAGTTTTATTGATGATGATGATGATTTGGTTGAGAGCAAGAATTTGAAATTAGAGGAAGAAGAAAAGGATCAAAGTTTGTTAATGATGATTAATGATGATCATAAAGAGAAAATTAACATGTTTGATCATCATTATTCATCATCATCATTTAACACTGAGAGTAGGTTTTGGATTCCAACCACATCACAAATCTTGATTGGACCCATGCAATTTTCTTGCTCCATTTGTAGCAAGACTTTCAACCGCTACAACAACATGCAGGTTAGTTTTTCAAGATCGAGTTCCTTTCATATTTAATACTTCACCAGTTCTTATTTACATGACACAATTGTGATTTATAACACTATTCACACAATCTCATTTGAGGTCTTATTAGATTCGTCTCAATAAATATTTTTTAAATATCAAATTTTTATAATTTTTTCTAATCCATAATTGGAGATATTAACGTTTGAAATCATGCATTGGCAAACGTGCATAAATAATTGTGGTCATTTAAAACAGAACAGCGTAAGTATTTTTATCACGCTGATAGTATAACTTATATGACTGGTAGATCTTAAAATCATGGAATCCTGTATTTTTCTTATTTAAAATGAAAGGGTGGAACTAATTATACTTACATCTATCGTTATCAATTTGCACGCGTTGCAATCTAATTTGGGTCATTTTTGAATTTGAATATGGGACAAAGAAGAAAACATGAATAATAGCTTTCCACAGATTAGTTAGATAGGTTTTGTGTTCTCACCATGCGTTGAAATTATGTTGATCAAACTGCTTTACTTTAGATGATAATGGTATTAGGTATAATATAACTAATTAAAGTCTACTTATTTGGTGCATTATTTTCTTAGGTTATTCTTTAATTTATTTATTTTTAACTTGTGGTGGTAATTAATCATTCAAATAATAAGCAAATAAAATGGTTATATTTTTAAGTACAATCGGTTGTATAGTGAACACTTCCAATTTGTATAATAATTGTACGACAGATCTTCGTAAAATGAAAAAGATATAAAGTTGAAAATGTACAACAAGAGTAGAGGAAGATATTCTATGAGTACTACTTAACTTAAGAGTGTCAAGTTGTCAATAAGTTCACACGTACTCATCATTTATTTCAAACTTAATTGAACAAGAATAATTGATCATTCCTCTCAATTAGTTTGTTTTAGTTTTGTTCTTAATTAGACAAGCATTGCGAACTAGTACTAAATAATTTCTATTTCGGCGGCTACATGCATGATCTAAGATTTTACTCGATCCATTTCATAAACAAGGCTCTATATATGATTTTATATGTCAAACTTTCACTAATCTATCAATTATTTAATTATATACTTCGTACATCAATCATGATATGTATATGTACTCGTATATTATTCTTTTGGTGATAAAGGCTTACTACTTTCAAATTATTACTTAATTGTTATAATGTGTTTCTATATACTTTTGATAAAATTTGATGAGTAAAATTCAATATTGATAAACAATACTTCCTCCATTCCTTAATCGCACCATTTTTTTTATACTATTCACTTTAAATTTTTGGTCAAGTTTTGTGATTTATAGTACTCCCTCCATATTTTAAAAAGAGATACACTTTCCTTAAATGACCGTATTTTAAAAAGAGATACACTTTTATTTTTTGACATGTTTTGGTCCCCACTTTTAAATATATTAATATTTCTCTCTTTCTTGTGGTCCTTACACTTACTCACATCATCTTTTTAACTATAATAAATAACTAGATGAATATCTCCCAAACTACTGCATAGTTATAACATTTTTAACTTACTCATTTAAATTTATTAATCTAATATGCATATTTAAAATGCTAATATGACAATTTGACCAAAATATTGAGTGATATATTTTCCATTATTAATATAGCGATTTGACTAAAATATTACTAATTTATAATAATTATTATTACGTCGTATCTATTATTGTCATAATTTATAAACTAAAATTTGTTTCCATACATAAATAAGGAGTAGTTTATAAAGAAAGAGGTAAGAGAATACAAATAAAATAAAACATACACTTTTTTGGGAATGTGGTTTTTGGTGGGAAAAAATCGCACCAGAAATTGAGACGTGTCATTCATGGTATCTCTTTTAGTATATAGTAATAGATTCACTCACTAATCCATCTTCATCTTATTTTAATAAATTTAAGTCACTCTCTTAAAACTACGTGTCAGTTAAAATATATCTCTTTTTAAAATACGGAGGGAGTATTACCTAAGAAAAAATTAATGTGGGATTTGGTTAGATTTGTATTTATACGTAGTATATATTTTCTAAATATTAATTTTTCTTTTATAAACTTTTACATTTACTTAATTCGATATAGTAAGAGTCAAATTAAATCATATGTTAGAGAACGTAAAGTCAACAATTGTACAATATTTAAGTAACGAATGAAAATAGAAAATATATATACGAAGAATATAGTTGGGATAATTGAATGCTTTATTCAGTTTTCACACTATATTCACGGCTAGCTTAATAATGTTATCCGTTTACTATATATACAGATGCATATGTGGGGACATGGGTCGGAATATAGAAAGGGACCAGAATCACTAAGAGGGACACAACCAGCAGCAATGCTAAGGCTACCATGCTACTGTTGTGCGCAAGGTTGCAAAAACAACATCAACCACCCAAGAGCAAAACCCTTGAAGGACTTTAGGACTCTCCAAACTCACTTCAAGCGAAAACATGGCATCAAAGGCTTTATGTGTAGGAAATGTAGCAAAGCATTTGCTGTTAAAGGAGATTGGAGAACTCATGAAAAGAATTGTGGCAAGCTTTGGTATTGTACTTGTGGCTCCGATTTCAAGCACAAGAGATCACTCAAAGACCATATTAAGTCTTTTGGTAAGGGTCATTCTCCTCATCCTTCCCTTGAAAGGTTCCAGGAAGAGAAAGAATGCATCACTACTGGCTCCTCTGAAGACGAGGAGCTAGCTAGTTATAATTAGCTAGTACTACTAATTAACCTAAACTTTAGGGCATGTTTGGATTGAGGGTAATGTATTAAAGGGGTAATAAAAGTTAAACTAAGGTAATTGATAGTGATGATGAGGGGATGAAGTGGTGGCAAAGGGAACAAGCTAGTGTTGGCAAGAAGAAAATAAAAGGGAAGGGGGAACAAATACCCTCATCATGGGGGGGAATAGTTACCCACCATCCCACTAGGGTGATTATTACCCTCATTTGGGATAATTACTTCCCCCTTCCTCCCTTCTCCTTACAACACCACCACTACCACTACCACAACTTCTCATCACAATACCACCACACCACTTTCCTTGCAACCACCTCAATTCACCTTCATTGTCCTTTTATTATGGTGGTTTGACTCACCCAATCCAAACGTGCCCTTAAACTTTCATGGATCGATCCATCGATGTTTGAAGATGGAAGGTTTCGATCAAATTAATCATTTTTAAAAGCTTAAGTATGATGTATGGTTTTTTTTTTCAAGGCTTATCAAGGCTTGTGCTCTACAACAAAAAGTTTCTCAAGAATGAGGAGAGGTTTGTTTTGGAGCACATGCTAGATGGATAAGCAAGAATAGTACGTACTCATTTAAGATCAAGTTTTTCTTAGCTAGATAGATGATGCTTAATAAGTTGAGGGATCAATATACAAAGTGATGAAGCTGAAGAATTTTCTCCTACCTTAGGATAAGCTAGAGATGCTTGCTAAAATTGTCCTCAAATGGAGAAAATTTATCAGCTTCATCATTACTTTGTATTAATCCTAGGTTATGCATTCTTGTGGTAACATTATATATGTTACGTATCTTTCAAAGACAATTTGTAGTTCATGTATTATTGAAGAGTTTGTTTTTTCCTTAATCAATTTTAATTATCTTATATAGTTCATGTTCATATATATTACGTGTATTCAGCAGTACTAGCTCCGTATTAATTGATGATTCCAATTTCTCTATACCGTATATTCCCTTCAGTCATCTCTTCAACAATTTTGTAGTATCATTCGTCATTTATGGTGTGTTTGTATATCCAGATAGAAGGGAAAGATAGGGAAGGGAATAGGAGGAGGGGGAAGGTAAATAAAGGGAGGGAGAAGTTGAGCTCCATTTTCCCTCTAAATTACCCAAAATTTAGAGATGTCTTTCAACTTTTGGTTTAGAAGTGTTCCTCGATACTCATTAATCTTTCGCCTTTCTGTTTAAATCCACGTGTGTGGTGTGTCCATTGATCTTAGTTTCTACTTTTTCACTGATTATTTATTCCTTTTATTTCAAAAAAAAGGTTTCATTTTTTTAAAAAAAAATTGGTGCGAATGAGTTTACAAGTACGATACAAATTATAAATATAAAATATGGAAGCGGGAGACTCAAATTTGAGATCTATTGTACACAGACCTTCAATCTTAGCCACTAAGCCAAAATCTCATTGGTTAATTTTTTATTTTATGTTTACTCGTTACACGGCTTACCCCCCATATGATATATGAGTTCATGTCCTGATATTATTTTATACGGAGTACTATGTACTTAGTACATGGTAATATAAGGTGTTTTTTTTCCCTTTTTTCCTTTTGGATAAGGAAAAAAAATAGGTTAATTAACTCATTTGAGAGGGAAATTCAATTCTAAGGCCCTGTTCGGCAAAAGTAGCGGTAGCGGGAAGCGGGTAGCGGTTGAGTAGCGGGTAGCGGCTGGAGTAGCGGGTAGCGGTCAATGGTAGCGGGTAACGGTTAGTTGTTAAAGTAGCGGGTAACTAATACGAGTGTTCGGTAAAAGTAGCGGTTGATATTATAAAATAAAATAAATGCTGAAATATTATTTAAAACTTTAATATAAATTTGTCAAACGCTACCCGCTACCTTAAACGCTACTAATTTTAACGTTTGATAAAAGCTACTCAACCGCTACCTCAACCGCTAACCGCTACCTAAATCGCTACCTTGCCAAACACTCACAAATTTTACAAGTAGCGTCTTGACTCGGTCAAAACGCTGCCCGCTACCTCAAACGCTACCGCCTAACACGTCCTAACTCATTCTTTCGGATGATGACAGAGAGAATGATCAAAAGACGAAAACATAAAGACATACAGACTTTTTAACTTGAAGAAATTAGAAGGAGAATCCACGCCACATACTTTCTCAATCTTTCCTACGGAGTATATATATACTTCCTCCGTTCTTTTTTATATGACACAATTTTTTAGGCATGTTTTCCAATGTCACTACAAAAATTAGGCATCATTAGAGATGTATTTCGAGACGGATACTATAAGCATCTCAAACTTAAGACGGATTGTTTCAATTTTGTCTCTAAATAAAAATTGTGATGGAATTGTATATGGAGTTCCGAAATTTTCGTCTCGACACCCTATTTTTGTCTCAAATTCGTCTCTAATTATCATTTTGAGATGAACTTGGACTAATTGGAGACGTAATTCTCCGTCTCTATAAAGTCATTATTTTGTAGTGTGCACAATTTCAAACATTAATATTTTCAATTATGGAAAAAAAAAGTTACAAAAAGTTGATATTTAAAAAATACTTATTGAGACGAATCTAATAAGGTCTCACACGACTATGTTTTTTTGTTAAGTATAAATCACAAATGAAGTCAAAGGAGCATGTGTGAATAGTGTTCAAAACTCAACTGTGTCATGTAAATAAGAACAGAGGAAGTATATGTTACGCAAAAGGTTAAAAAAAATACGGATTTTTCATGAAATACCCCCGAATTTTTGCGAAATTCACCAAATGCCCCTCAACTTTCAGAAATTCACCAAATGCCCCTCAAAAATGACTTAATACGCAAACTACCCTTACACGTAACAGCCGTTAAATCTCCGTTAGCATAACTTTACTATTTTTCCCTTATTCCATACTTTTAAACAAACTCCCCAAAACTCTCTCACTTTCTCTCTCATCAGCAACTATGGCACCAAAGGCTGAGAAGAAGCCCGCCGAGAAGAAGCCCGCGGAGGAGAAGAACGCCTCCGCCGCCGAGAAAGATTCGGCTGAGAAGAAGCCAAAGGCCGGCAAGAAGAAGGGAGGAGAAGAAGGCCGTCGCCGCCGAGAAAGGCTGCCGAGAAGAAGCCCGCGGAGAAGAAGAAGGCCGCCGCTGGAGACAAGAAGAAGAAGAAGAAGAACAAGAAGAAGAAGAAGAAGAAGAAGAAGAAGAGACACAAGAAGAGCGTTGACTTACAAGATCTACATCTTCAAGGTACTCAAGCATAGATTGAAATTTTCAATTGGGTTATTTTCTCAACATAGATTGAAATTTTCAATTGGGTATTTTTGAAAACCAATGTTGTTGGTTTAATCTGTTCAATATTGTTGTGTCTTGTGAGGTAAATTAGTAAAAAGAATTGCGTGTTTTAATTTAACTATGTTTTTGTTATTGGGTTTGCTTTAATATTGTTGAATTTTCAATTGGGTTACAATTTAATTTGTTAGAATTTGATCGAATATTATGAATTTGATTAATGTCCAAATGTCAAGTATCACAAAATCCCACCATTGATTTGTTTGAGTTTTTTTGGGATATGATTTTGATTTGCTTTCCCAGAAGAACGTGATAAAATGGACAACAATGGTTTTCAGAAAAAAAAACGACTAAGGTGTTGAGTGTTGGCAATGGCCTAGAACTTTGTGGTATACATCTTCCACCTCGTGTCTTTACAAACTAGTGTCTTGATTCGCTTGAGCTTACCAGTTTATCCATCAAGCTCTTGCGTCTAGTATACATGGGATCACTACGGATATCCATGTTATCTCGACTTCCTTGTTCATATGCCTTTCTTTATGTGAGGCAATCTCTGGTTAGAGGAGGTTAATTGCAGGAAAGTATGTAAAGTTTGATGTTGGACTTTGTGACAAACTGGAAGTTGGTTTCTAACCTTGTAAAACTTCTATTGTTTCAGGAACTAGACGCACATAAGCAAGATTCTGTGCAAATTGAATCAAATAGAGGCAACAATAACAATCTGCTTGAGTACCTTGAATATACTCTCAAGCTATACATTCTAATCATCTGTTCAATTGGGATAGTTTGATGTTATTGAATTTTGATAAGCAACTGAGACCTCCTGCGTACAGATGTATGCTATCAGGACATCACTTGTGACTTGGGAGGTTTGGAAAACAGATTACATCTAAGTTGTGTTGTTGGATTATTGTAAAGAGTACAAAAATATCCATGTATATTCATCCCTTTTTCTCATCTCAGAGGATGTTTCTGTTGTATTTTTGCTGGAAATACTGCAATTCAACCACTGTTAATTTTTCGGATATTCAATTAATACTCCGTATAAATGAGTTTACAAGATTTCCTATCCATTGACGAGCACTCACACAGTTACATTCTTGTTTTTTGTTTTTTTTAAAAATAAAATCCCCCCAAAATTTGTGTCCACAAACGAAGACTGCAGTAAGAGTGAATGATTTTTAAAATGATTTTAAAAAGACAGAACTAGTCAAATAGATTGTTATCTAGTCAAAATTAAATGAACACTCAGAATAGGGGTATCTATAACCAAATAATAAGAAACGGCTAATTTTCAAACACAAAAACTAGCCGTTAGCTTCAAAAATATAATTTTAAGTTTTGGGCATTTGGTGAATTATGTTTTAAATTAGGGGTATTTGGTGAAATAAGTTAAAATATAGGGGTATTTAGTGAATTTGAAAATAGGCTAACAGAGGACTAACGACGCGTCATTAGTAAGGATAGTTGGGTATTAAGTAATTTGTGAGGGGGCATTGGTGAATTTCTGAAAGTCGAGGGGCAGTTGGTGAATTCCGCAAAAAATCGTGGGTATTTCATGAAAAATCCGAAAAAAATATATCAACTTTCACTAAAAAAAATTACGGAGTATTTGTTAACCATTGAATAATGGATCTTAGTATTAACTAAGATTGGGAGGGACAAGAATTAACAAGATTGAGACAATTTTATTGAATGTAACACACCAAATGGCTTGTAATTGTAATGTCAGGTTACAATATCAGTTTTGGTCTCAGAGAATGAAGGACACTTGGGTTCTAAGGGTGATTGCCCTTCCAAGCTTCTATTTTCAAGAGTAAAGAAAAGGAGGTGTCTAATTCAGTTCTCAACTTACGGAATAAGGTATGTCCGATGAAGGAAGGCCAAGATATATCGGAAGAAATACTTATTTCAAATTTAAGATCAGTTTATTTGTGTGATATTCCACAATTCGTTGATTCAGAAATAAATAATGTGGTACGAGAAATGGCTCTTCCTCATCTATCTCCGTTGGAAGTTGAAGGTCTTCTTAGACCTTTTACAAACTCGAAAATTAAGGATGTCATGTTTGCAATGAAAGAATCGACCTCTCCAGGTCCAGATGGAATCGTAACTGATTTCAACAAAAAACATTGGAATACGGCAGGGCAATCGGTAATTGAGGGCATCAAACAATTTTTGTCTACTGATTTCTTACTTAAACAATGGAATCAAACCCTATTGGTTAGGATTCCAAAAGTTAGAAGCTACCCAGCCGCGTCCGATAAGTTTATGCAACACCATTTACAAGTGTGCTTCTAAGTGTTTAGCAATTCGACTAAAAGCAGTGCTCCCCGCACTGATTGGTGATTCACAACATGCGTTTATTCCTAGAAGGTATATGTCGGACAATATCCTTCTTATCCATGAGTTATTATCTTTCATTAATGGCAGAAAATATTATGGTTCTAATTTGGCTGCAATAAAAGTGTACACGAGTAAACCTATGATAGGGTCCAATGGGATATCCTGTTCAAGGTCATACGTGCTTATGGTTTCCACCAAAATTGATTATGATCATTCAACAGTGTGTGGGTACTCTCTCTTATAAAGTTCCTGTTAACAGAAGGACTTTCCCTTACTTCATCCAAAATTGTGGGATTCGCCAAGGTGATCCCTTGTCCCCTTATCTTTTTCTTTTCTGTATGGATATCTTGGGCCGCATGTTAGGTTTAGGAAAAGATATCAAGTTGTTTTAGAGGATTAAGATTTCTAGACTAGGTCCGTATATTTCTCATATATTATTCGCTGATGATGCCATGGTTTTTTTCAAAGCTATTGACTAAGCTTGTAGGAATATATTTTCAATTATAGAGCACTTTAGTGTTGTATCGAGTAAACGACTGAATTTACGAAATTCATTTGTGAAATTTAGCCCTAACACTTCTATGATGGATCAGGAAAGCTTCAAATTGATTTTGAGAATGCCAAAGGTGGCACAATTTCAACCTCTTTAGAGGTCCTAATAGATGTTATTGGAAAAAAGAGCACTCGCCTGCATTGTAGCTCAATTGCAAACTTCTTGGAACGCAGTCTCATTTTTGCAACAACAAAAATTTATTCTTATTCATTTAGTTGTCATCTCAATGGTTTTTTATATTCTCAACTTCTTGGAGATTCCACAAAGTATAGAGAACAAGATTGATTCCATGATTGTAGGCTTCTTTTGGGAAAAGCAAGGTGTTAAGGGTATGCTTGAATTCGAAAGGATATTCTTCAACTACCTAAAGGTATGAGTGGTTTGGGAATAAGAAAGATTTATACTCTAAATTTGGCATTTTTAATGAAACAGGCATGGAGGCTTCACAATAATCATCAGCTTCTACCAGCCAAAGTTTATGATGCAAAGGGTTTTTCTCCAATGACAACAGGTAAACGTATTTTGTTGCGTGGTAATTTTTCATGGGGATTTCGAGGCATTAAGAAAGTTGAAAACTTGCTTGTTGAGGGTTGCGTTTGGAAAATAAGTCCAGGTACAAGGATAGTTGTTGGAAAAGATAAACGGGTAAATAGGGAAACACTGTTTTCTCCTCAAATGTTCGGCCTTCTAAAGGCGTATCTTGGAAAGTTAGTGATTTTATGCTCCCTGGTTTGATTGGTTGGGACGATCCAAAGGTCCAAAAAAGCTTTGAAGCTAAATATGCTCTGAATATTCTTTCAATTGATCTTCCCGATTCTCATGAATTAGATTTTCTATATTAGCCTCATCAACAATCAGGAAAATTCACTGTTAAATCAGGCTTTGCTCATCTTCAACATTTGGATCAGGACAACCTCATGCCGGGTCGGATCCTAAATATACAAGACTTTTATAAAACATTATGGGCCTCATAATTCCTTCGAAATGGAAGCTTTTTGCCTGGAAACTCTTGGCAGGGGCTATTGATGTGAAGTCTAACTAAGCTTTCGGGGGATCCCAATTGATACTACTTGCGGAATGTATGGTTGGTGTGAAGAAGATATTCAACACCTGTTTAGGTTATGTCCATTAGCTCAACAAGTTGGGAGGAGTGGTTTTCTTTTCATCCACTCAAATGTTAATGAGACTCACTCTTTTTAGGAGTGGTTTCTTTATTATAACCGTCTATTCATTAGCCTGGATGGAAGAAAGGGTCACCGTTTTCCATACTTCTTAGCTACCTTATGGAGTATTTGGATAAAGAGCAATCATTTTATTTTTCGTAATCAAATTGGTAATTTGAGTGCAGTTTTTTAGCATATCCAAATTGCAGTTCAAGAATTTCAAGTCTTCTTATTGGATAGGGATTCCATAGATTCACAAGTTTTATATTCGAATCCAGGGTACCCTCTTGGGTTCACGCGAGTTAACATAGGGAGAACAGAAGAGGGCCAGACTGATTTCTGCTTGCAAATTGATGGTGATTGGAAGAAAAAATGTCAAAGAGCTGGTATGGGTTGGGCTCTCTCTTCTAATAAGAGTCAAGGGGTTGGTACAATTGGTGATGCTGAAGTAGGTATGGTTGGGTCTGCGTCTCATGTTGAGGCTCTAGCCTGTCTATATGGGATGCATAGAATGGGAACTCTCTAGATCGATTTCTTTTATTACTATTTTCACACACTCAACAAATCTAGCTAGTCACCAATCTGCAGAAGGGAGGTCTCTCGGATATTAGTAAGACTTGGGTTCTATCCAGGATTCTTCGTCACGGTAAATCCTTATTAAGTGTTTAATATACAAAGACGGCATAGATCACGTTCACAAGGCATATCTACGTGCGAAATTTGCAGTGGAGAATTAATGGTGTTACTTCCAGTCTCCACCCTCTATTAGTTTTTTCTATGTTTTAGTTTTAGCTTTAGGTTTTGTTTCTCTGCTTTTCTTTATGTATTATCATCCAATGCCAAAAAGAAAAAAAGAAAAAAAAAACACCAAATGGCAAATTCCAACTGAAATTGAACTAATTGTTAGAAAAGTAAATTGAATAATGAATGTACCAATTCTCAAATCTAATTCGTTCAACTTCTAAGAAATTAATCTACTATGCAACATTTTTAAGATTGCTTTTCTCTCTTTTATCATCGTCGATTTCGTATGATTATTAACACCAAAAAAAATAAAAATTAATCACCAATGGCCGCTTTTTCACCTTCAAAATAAAGTTTTGTGATCAATAAGTTCATATACTCAAGTTACAATCAGTACCAATTGTCTGTTGGTTCAGTGGTGATTGAGGCTAAACTTGGTAGGGAGGACCCGTGTTCAATCCCCCGCAATAACAATTGGGAGAGGGTTGAAAACTATCCACTAAGAACTCGCCCCGAATCCGGATTAACCCTAAGGGTGAACCGAGTGCTAACACCCAAAAAATGAAGTTACAATCAGTTCCATTCATATCCAATAAATATATACTCTTGCAATCAAGTTTGATTATATTCAATATGTTCCATTAAAGTCATTCAGATTTAATCAATTCCATTAAATTCAGATAAGTTAAGAAAAAAACAGATTATAATTCTTTTTTCTGTTGAATGTTCACAACAAAGAATACTCTGTACTAATTATTCCCATATGACCTTGAAATATAAAAGAAATTAAAAAATTCGACGAGCATTTTGATTTTTGATTTTGATTTGGACTTTAAGATTTAAAATTCAAGTATCCAAAAAGAAAAACAATGCAATGATTACTACAAATGCACCTATTATTTCAAAGACCTTGTGAGAAGATAAAGGTACGTGTAAGTCAAATTTGCAAAGATTAAAACCCCAAAGCGCGTTAGCGCGTTTTCAGTTTTCTTCCTCCCACAAACCTTAAATTCAAGAAAATAATTCATCACATTTTTGGTGATTTCTCACCAATTGCAATCTGATTTACGGCAAGAAATTTCATCAAAGTTTGCACTCAGAAATTAAATTATTAAATCAACTCAATTTCTTTTCAACAAAGCTATTTTGACGTGAAAATGAAGTCAACTTTCAAAAGCTAGTAAATGGGTCTAGGTGACCCGGCCATTAAGTAAGAGGCCGGATAACTTACAATGTTTATGACATACGAAGCATGCATCGCGTGCATTTATATCTATTAGTCATGTATATATACGAGGAGACTTATGTTCTTTTTAATTGTCGTTTTTCATTTGCATGGTAATTTAGGGGGAGAAAAACTAGAGGTTTTATTTGTCTCATGATTAACAACATTTATTAAGGATATCAATTCTAATACATTGTAGTGGTTGAAATTCTCTTAGGAATAATATTTCTCTTAAATTTCTCTTAGAAATACTCTAAATTTCTCACATTCCTAATAATAATACTTTGTATTTCACAATCCATTTTATAATAATGATCAATATTTTAGTGCAATAACTTAAATTATTAAAGTAGAAGTTAATTACGGAGTATATCGATAATCTAAAAACGATAATTTTACAAAAAAGGAACGGAGAAAGTTAGTTAAAACGACAATTAAAAGAAACGAATGGAGTAATTAATTTAATTATTATGTCGATCATCATTAGCATTTTATTAACTTTTTTTTAAGGGACATTTCATTAATTTTTATATATATATATTTAATCAATTCTCCAAAAGGCCTTCCCCATTATTAGGTGATAAGAAATAGTGATCCGATCCACAAAGGCAATCTAACATTATATTTAGAGCACAAAAGGAAGAAGGTACCCGAGGAGAAGTTGAAACAAGTCCACATTGGAGGCTCCAACAACTCCCAATTCTAAGATATCGGACCCTGAATATAGCAATAGCTTGAGAGAATGATTGTCTAATCCGGACAACTTTTTTTTTACTTTTTTCTTTACCCCTTAACTTTAGTCGATTTCTACATACTTTTCTTGCAAACCCACCCATCTCCACACCATAATCTAGATAACTCAGATCACCATAAGGCTATCGTGTCCATGTTTATTACTTGAACACTTCATTTTATAATTATTTTTTTATATTTATAATAAATCTAGCAATAAATTCAAGTAAATAGGTCGGTGGTCGATCAAACTTGTTCCAAGTTAATTTCTCTTAGTGACTTTATGTTTGATTTGTGTCAAACCCTGATAGTGTAATACTATAAGTAGAAATGGTTGGCAATATGCATAATACAACCGGTTATATCAATCATATCATGCATGAACATCCACGACATTGTTATTTTTGTTTTACACGCTATTCTTGTGACTAGCTAGTGTGAGCAATATTAGAGAGTCAATAATGACTACACATTTTCTCGGGAATGCTAGTTCCGTTTCACACGCTAATGCTATTATTGATTCATCGTGACTAGCTAGTGTGAGCAACATTAGAGAGTCAAAAATGATTACTCATTTTCTCGAGATTACTAGTTCTATTTCACACGCTAAAAGACTAGCTAGTGTGAGCAATAAAGAGTCAAGAATGACTTAAAAAACAAGTTGGTTTTCCAAAGTAGTAGTTTAATTTGAACTATTTGAGTTCACACAATCAAACCCAAGGCCACAACCATTATAGTAAGTCCCAAAAACATAATGCCAATAGTGGAGCCTTCAAATGGACGTGTATTTGGTGCACCAAGTTCACTACAAAATGATCATTTTATAGAGACGGGGAATTTCGTCTCTAAATAGTCCAAATCCGTCTCAAAATGATCCTTAGAGATGGATTTGAGACGGAAATAGGGCGTCTTTACAAAGGGCGTCTCAAAAGTTTTGAGACGGAATTCTTGCAAATTCATTACAAATTTGAGACAGAATTTTTGAAACTCAATATACAAGTCCATCTCAATTTTAATTTAGAGAAGAAATTTTAGTAATCCTTCTCAAGTTTGAGATGCTTATTGTACCCGTCTCAAAATCCATCTCTAATTAATGCATAAATTTGTAGTGGTTAGTGTTCATTAGTTTACCACTTTACCCCCATCAAATAGGAGAAAGAAAGAAAGAAAGAGTCAAATTGGAGGGATCCGCCACTAAATGTTGTCGAAATTGATCGAGGACATTGTTAAAATTAATTAAAATATAAAAAGTTAGAATTAGAAAGTTAGGCATTTGTTTGTGTTAGGGGTTAGAAATTAAAAACACTATTATATTTATTTTTAGGTAAATTTTGGGTTAAAGTAAAAAGTTAAAGCTAACTATCTTTTTTTTTTTTTCTTTCTTTTGTTAGAAATTAGCCAACTACCTTGATTAAAGGAGGTCTAATCTTAACCAACAATTAGGAAATTCATGTTGCAAATCTAATATTCTAGGACCTATTCTTACTTCGTGCTCCAACTTCCAAGCTTATTCCAAGGATACCTCTAAGCTTGGTTTTTCTTGGTAATGTCATGAGTCAAAACTGTCATACAATTTATAGTTAGTGTTGGAATTTAGCTTTCTAAACAATAACAAAGTATAATTTCGGGAGACTTTTTTTTCACCCTAAGAAATCAAGTTTTCACAAAAACTGTAAAATAAAAGGTCTTTTATCTTATATTGTTCTTTAAAAAAAAAAAGTTTAAGGTTCAATAAGTTCAGTTAAGTGAAAATCAAGTCTAATAGTGAATGTCAACTAGCTTAGTTGGTAAAGTCTTGAAGGGGTAGTAGCTAAGAACTGAGATCGATCGAATCCCGTCTACAACATTTGTCGCTTTGCACGTTGTGCCTCTCTCCCCACACAAAAAAAAAAAAAAACAATCAAGTCCAATAAGTTTCAATAATATTTGTACATATGTACATCTATGCATTCTATACATAACATTTAAAAAGGAAAATCACATATGATTAAGATGACACGTATCATCCATAATATTTTTTTTCAATTTTTCCTTTTGTTGTTGTTATGCGAAATATTTTACAGCTTGAACACTTGTTCCACTTCATCTTCCTCGTTCAATATCAATTCACCATTTGATTCATGCATTCATTCAACCTCTTCCACTCCATCTCCGTCTCCATCTTTATCACTCAATAATTCACCTTCAACATTTAAATTTCGCCTCTATAAATAAATCACATATTCCCACTAAAATCACAACCCCTCAATAAAATTAGCACTTTAAAAGACGACTTAACAACCACTATATACCCGTTATTAGACGGGCTCAAAAGCTAGTTAGTTTCAATAAGTTTGCTCTCTTGCAATAAAGTTTAATAAGTTCTAATAAGTTCAGGTTGTGATCATCTGGTGAAAAGAACACACCCTTAGTTTGAGTTGTAGAATGTCCCAAGTCCCTATCTGCATTACTACTTACTCTTCCTTAATTTGTTTATTTTTATTTGCAACACTTTTACTTTTGTAGTTTTTGTGTATTCCGTTCGTCATTATTAGTTTTGACACTTATCATGACACATGGTTTAAGAGATACGTTATTGTTTGGTTATCAAATATTATTTTATTGATAAAGAATATGTGAAAGGAGATAATGTGGTATTATTTTACTAAAAAGTAGATGTGAAATAAGATAGTGAAATATTTGTTTAATTGAATGTGAGAGAGTGTGAGACTCAAACTTTTTGGTAGTGGAAAGATAAAGGTATTAAAATAATTATGTGGTCTTTTCCAAAATAAAAGTGTAAAAATTAATCCGGGATGGAAAAAAATGAGAAGTGTTAAAACTAATATGGGACAAATGGATTATACTTTTAGAAATAATAAAACCTGATGCATTTGGAGTACAGGTGAGGATACAAAATTTATAAATAATAAAATGTGATGGCTAGATGCATTTGGAATATAATAAAATTAAAATGTGAAACAAATAAAATTAATTTTAAAGAAAAAAAAGACATCTAATTAAGGAGGAGAAGTGGAAAGTACGACTACAAATGATGGTTTAACTAAAAATAGTTAAGTTAAAACGGATGGCAAGTGGTATCATTGTATGTAAAACATCGATCGTGTTTTAAAATATTAGTATAGATGGATATCAATGTTTCATACTTTTACTAATTTATAGTTCAAGATACTAAGGCTTTGTTCTTTTCTACTTAATTTTCATGTTAGACAATAAGTTAAGATAAAATAAGTTTAGAAAAGGAAAGTTTTTCCCTGACATTTTCACACACATATAAGTTTATTTCGGATAAAATAAGTTACAAAATAAAAAATAGTTCAGATAATATAAGAGTTCAGACAAATAAGTCAAATAGACTGGTGAATATTATACATTGGGAAGCGTAAAAATTAAATTGTTTCAAGTGAAAAAATCGTGAAAGTATAAGTAAAGGAAACAACGAGTCTCATATGTGCTGCTCTATTTTTAATTATCAAAATCTTCAAATTCAAGTCTTTGCTATTGGAGCTCAAGCAATGAAGCTTCAACTTAGAAGACTTAGGTTAGCTTCTGAGACTGTAATCTAATCTGAACTTCTATACCTTTTTTGCACTCAATTTTTACATACTTGTCAAAATTCCAATAATGTTCATGTGAGTTCATAACTCACATGAACTAGGAACATACACTACTACAAATCCCGTACTTCAGAGATGCTTTTTTGGCCTTTTATCGACGCCTACTGAAAGCGTCGTCAAAAAGGGAGTCGAGATTTTCTCGACGCTGTTTGGCGTCAATAAGCTCGACGCTTTTATGGGTCCTGTCCTTTAAGCGACTAAAGGTTCTGTACAACGTCTCGAGTATCCCACTTACCCGCCACGATGTCGACGCATTTTTGCGTCTTTGTTCTCGACAAAATCTTTATTTTCTCAACGCTTTTGGTCGTCGAGAAATTCTTTCAACCGCATTTGTTTGAAACAACACTACACCAAAAAGGTCGATAATAGACGATTTTAATATAAAAAAACATTGTTATAACATTCTAGCGGCAACAACTTGCATATCAACAACGGGTTTAACAGGAACATGTTTTATTTCCAAAAATAAGAATATACAAATATCAGTTACAAAGGTATACATACATAAAAAATACCTCACGTACATATAAAACCTAATACTTAATTAGCAAAAAAAAAAATTATCTAAAAACATATATATAATCAATGATGGAGCAGCAACGGGGTGTCAAATCAAAATATAGGATCCCAACTCGATGTCCTTTCTAGCAACCTTGGCTTTATGGCAGTCATCCATTTCTCTCTTGTCAATTTCTGTAGATTACAATAACAACCTATAAGGAATAGTAGCAATTAATAAGTACTAGCATGATTAGATCCAGTTCATTTTAATGCTTATAAACTATTTTGAAAATAGCACAAGCAGAACAGGTAGAGCAAAACCTGCAAATTTTGACAAGGAATAAAAAGTGGCAAAACCTTGAGGGTTAGGCCTTGGTACATTGGCTGTCGGATTTTACCTGGTTTTATTTCAAGATAAAAGTGAACAAAAAATATATACGAGTGTGATTAGCACTACATTAGAAAATATCATGCCTTGATATTTATCATAAGGAAATAATTTTTAAATAGCTTTTTGCGAAAATGTAAAAGAAATGGAATCAAAACTAAATAACTTGATCTCCAGTGTATTCATTCAATCCCTTGTTGGAATAGCAAGAGAAGTTCATTATGTTGAGCCTCTTGGTCATCTCCATAGTTGGAAAGCCTGGAACAGGGGCAATCCTCTGGCAATTGACAAGTGACATGTCATAAATTTAGAATTGAATAGAACATGACTCAAAACAGACTACGAGGCTGCTTGATATTGAACCTACAACTATTATTGAAGAGACCAATATCCTGATCAAATAAGGAAATGCGAGCATAAGGTTGCTTTTTGTTTAGGGAGTTAAAGAATCAAACCATCTTATGATATCCGGAGCATAAAGATGATTATTGAAATCAGTTAAAAGGCTTGAGGACGGACAATATATCAGTGTGCAATGTGTTTATACATAGAACTATGCATGAGTAGTGTTAGTTTTGGAAATCACCTAAATCAAGGTCTGCACTAAGTACATGGTTACAAATTAAAGATAATTTCACTATAGATTATAGAAACATTCAAGAAATTTGAATTTTTGGTGTCATATCCTTGAAAGTCGTGGATAAACCAGAATATAATGCGACAAAGACAATATTCCACTTAAGAACAGAGTAGCAAATGAAGGAAATTTCAATTTTTAAAACCATTATCTACGAATACGGAAATACTATCAGATAAATGACATGATACCAGCTCGTACATGTACAGAGCTCCCATTTTTTACCACCATGCAAAGTGGGGAAATTTTCTTCACAAAAGGACAGGGAAAAACTCAAAGATTTCAATTGATACGATTGGAGGATTTAACTCTTTGCTAATAGATGACTTACACTTATATAACAGACTATAATTTGAATATTAGGAAAAAATAACATATAATTTAAAAACTAAAAGTAGATAGAATTACGAAACATAATACCTCGACAGAGTTTAACACTTGCCTCTGCAAAATTCGCTTTCTAGATTACCCTCTGCCACTGCACTTGCAGAGAAAAGCGAAGAAAATGAGCATGACACCGAGCTTTTTATAGTTTGTAATGCTTAACTATTTTTTCCTTGAGTAGGTTGTAACAGAGCACTCATAGAAGCTTTCAGCTCACATATGAAAATCCAAATTGTTTCATCAATTTATGAACTATTATCCACGATGGAAAAACAAATCAATTATGAAAATGGCTCATAAAAGAGATTCTAGCATCTATTACACACTTTATATTCATATACATGCATCTGGGATACTCATAGATAGTCTCGTAAAAGTATAAATAAGTTCTAGCACACATCTCATACTTTTATAATCTAATTTTTCCACCCGATAAGGCAAATGATGGAGCATATGCTTGGCAAAGAAGCACACTCTACATATAAAAATACAGTGAGTTAATCATCCAGTGAAAAATCAAAGAAAATATTCAAGTTAAAACAATTCAAAACCTAAGCAAATCAAGCAAGGCACACAATACTTATGGGGAAAAAGGGTCGACCATGACCCAGTGTCCTATTACTACCTGTTGTTTTTAATACCCAACAAACTATATATCCAAAATCTTATGATTCCATTATATGTTTCAGGTTAAACAAAGCACGATTTTCTTTTTATTACAACTGTTCCCATCACTACCTGTTGTAACGTTTTAACGTACATCTGATACCGCATAGTAAATAACAATACATGTTTCAGATATAGGGGAAGGGCTATGCTAGTCCTTATGGATCAGAATACCAACACAACTACAAACTAAATATAAAAGTGCACTTTAAACTAATCCGATTCTCCAACAAAGCAAGCCAACTCAATCAATTACCCAAGCACTATCAGTTGCTGAAACACAAACGTATGAAGTGCAGTCAGTTGCTAACAAGAAGGCCTGAAACAATAGTATGAAGTAGTAGCTAAAATTAAGATATATACTATATTCAGGACATAATAGAGGACAAAACTATCACCACTAACAGACAGGATGAGTTTATTGTTCCCTCTAGTTAATTTCTAAACATGAAATCATACACTTTGAAAAGAAATAACAATTACAGAGTAAAATCGGAATAAACTACACATCTTAGTTCTTACTTTAAGAGAAGTCAAGTGTGTGTATTTACATGTTATCACTCAATGGAATGTCAACTTTTTCTAATTTGAGGCACCAAATACCAATTTACCAAAATTTCACAATTAAATCTAACTATTCAAATCCTCTGTTATCACCAATTTACCCAAATTCAAAGATAAACCCTAAATACACAAGTCTGAATTAAAATCGAATAGAGACGAACAGGCAACTGCCACAACTCGAATGGATATGAACGAGCACCAAATATAAAGAATAAATCGCATTACCTAGACAGAGCGTGAGCTACCTTCCGATTCTTCAATCTAGTAGTAACAACAAAAGTATAAAAAGAACCCATAAATTACCCAAATAAAAAACGAAATCAATCATGCCAAATACTGAATCAAAATCACTAAAATTGAACAATATAAGTATGAAGAAGAAGGGCAAAAGATGAAGAAACTAAACATGATTGATTTCGCAAATTAAAGGCAAAGTAAATAAAATTTCAATCTACATCTGCAAGTAAGAGAAACAATAATTACAATACCTTCGACGAAACTTAATCATAGGAAAAATGGCGAATACAGTCTCGATCTGTCGATGAAACCAATTGGCAGGTAAATCTGTGATTCTTTGAGAACATAGATTGATGAGAGAGGATATGAGTAGTGGGAGCCTAGGGTTCAGTTATGAGAGTTATACGAGAGTGGGAGTGGGTTTTTCCCCCAAATTTTACTGATAAGAAGATTATTCTACCACGTGCCTAACATGTGACTGACATCGACGCTGCTTGTCGTCTACAACTACAGAAGGCGCCAAAAATCGTCGAGAAAACACGCGGACCAGAATTTTCCCCAACGCTATACGTACCACGTCAAGCTCATGTCGTCGAGAATTAGCGTGTTTTGTTGTAGTGATACTTCACAAAAAATATTAATCTATGGAGGGACTTCATTCTTGAAGTTACAAATGATCTTCCATACTCTTCTTAAAATTTAAAGTTACAACTTTTCAAAACCCTTTTAAAAAACATGATTAGTATAAGAGATTTCACTCTTGAAAAACTCTTTACAACAATCTTCATAAAATTTTCCAACTCAAAATTACAATTTTTAAATGTTGAAGGATGTTTGAAGATGTGAAAACCCAACTTCAAACTAGAACTCATGAACTTCAAGTTTCATGTTCAACTTGCAAATTCAATGTTCAAGGATGTCTAAATGAGAGCAATCTCTCTTTACACTAGAACTTTTCAACATTTGAGAACATAAAGTCATGATTTTTCATGCTTGAATCACCCTCCCTTTTAAACATTAAGCCCCCTAATTTCAAGTCTACATTCAAGTACAATTTTCCACTTCTGTTTCTAATTTCAAGCTCAAAATCGATGACACTTTAAGGTAATCAAACTCACTTTAAAGTTAGATTATCATAGAATTTCTAAGCATTCAAGGAATTGATGTCATACTTGAACATTCCTTTTCCTTTGAATTTCAAGCCTTCAAATTAGCATACTTCAATTCCTTATGCAATTTCAATTATTTATGCTTTAACATGCTTACTTAATCGTTTTATTTCATTTATTCTGCACTTACAATTCAGCACCTAGTGCTTCTAGGTGGTGTATAATTATTTTTATGCACTTTTCTACAACTTTGTGATTTTTCTTATGCTTGCCTCCCCCACCATTCCATGCAAAATACTAGACATGCAAAATTCGATCACGACTAATAAGATAACGTTGGATAACCATATTAGGTTTCCATTAATCTTGACTAATTAGAAGTGATCACCGATTTCTGGATACAATGTTCTAAACTAGATTCATGCTAGGATTATTTACACGAAAATGATTCTTGTATTGAATTTACTCATGCTTTAGCTAATTCGAAAAAGTGTGTTTTGGTCTTGAACTCAAAAATCTAATCAGTTTCAATTCCAATGCTTTATCCGTGAGTCATATAGTCTTTCCAAACATACTACAAATATGTTTGTTGATGACTCTTTCAAGTACAAATGTTCAAAGCCGCAGAGGCCTAAATTAAAGCTAAAATGTCACCAGCTATGGATCTTGTAGTTGGCTCCCCTTGAGGGCAAGATTATAAAAAACACAAGTCAACTCTTACATTCATGATTCTTGATATATTAGCCCGCATTTGACTGCCCCAAGTATTTTTTTAACCACATAAGAAGCTTGATTTGGAGGAGTCATGTGAAGCATTCCTGATATAGTAAGTATAGATCCATTTTATTCATTACTTATGTTTCTTCTGGTGAACATTCCACATCAACTTACAAATTGCAGCTTGATTCCATAAGGAATTATCAGTAATGTTCATGCCACCATCAACTTTAGGTAAACTCACAGTGTCCCATGCTATCAAAGCCCTTTTCGTGGCTCCTAATAAATTCCTACACGCAACTTGCATAAGATTCAAAACTTTCTTAGGGATCAGGAAAACTTGGCACCAGTATGTCTGAATTCCACATAGAACAACCTTTATAAGTTGGACTCTTCCCACGTAGCTCAAAAACTTTGCAGACCAACAACCAAATATGCTAAAAATCTTCTGAATTAAAGGTTGACACTGGAAGTACTGACAACTTCGTTGTAGATAATGGAATACTAAGTATAAAACCTGATTTCTATTGAAATGTATTTCCATGGCTAAATTAGACTCAGCTCAAAGAAATTCCTTTCAAACAATGATAGCCTTAATTTTGCTTCATATCCCTCTACCTTCTTCATCCCCTACTTTCAGTAGTTTAGTATTCCATAAGGATTGATTTAAAAGGAAAATAAAGAAATATATCCACCACAACAATTGAGCAATGACAAGTAAATAAAATTTGCCAATCAAGGAAATGGAACATCGCAGAAAAAATTGGATTGAAGAATCATTTATACACTATCCATATATACATCTTTAGATTACATTTGACATTTTGACCTACTTCATCCTGCCTATTTCCTAAATAAACGATGTTGCACAAGAGTCACTATACATGAATAGCCTTACGGAGGAAAAAGTTTGATTTACAGAGTACAGACATGTTACTTGAATTAGTAGTACCTGAAATTATCTGAGGGCTAAACTATTGGTCAGAACTCTGAGATGAAGATGGGAGCCAAATCAGTCAGAAATCAGTGTTGTTTTCCATTCATCAGGTGTCAAAGTGATACTGCTCTACGAAGAGCTCTGCCCGTAAAAACATCTACTGTTAGAGGTGTTTTTCTTGCCATGTTGCATGATGAAACTGCCCTGGTGCTATCCCTCGATACATACTCGGCATTCCATTATTGAAGGGTAACGGAAACATATTATGTAAATGTGCAGGCCTTGTATTTGGAGTTTCCTGTTACGTGCAAATATACAGACTTAATGACAAGGGTTGGTTTTAGCAATCAAAGAGAGGCAACTACTCAAAGGAAGTAAAAATCTGACGCACCATTTGGGTAAAACCTTGTTCAGAACCAACTGCTGGGATACCTCGGTCCAGTGGAACCTGAAAATTGCATGAATCCCCGTTTCAGACCAGACATAGATACTAAAAATGTGTGCAAGTATTAGTGTATGTGTGGTTATAACATAGAAAGGATATCCATAAAACTCACCCTTCCTCTGGAGTTCACATTGATGTCGCCACTTCCAAACTCGGGAGCACTACTTGCCTCATTCATTCTTGTATCTGACTCACCGTCACATAATCTTGAATGGGTACCTCGAGTATCATCTTCATGGAAATTAGTTGAATAAACTAAACAAGAATTGTGTCTCAAATCTTTTTCAAAAGAGCTATTTGCATTACCACACTGCTGAAAAGCATCTCTTATTGCAGATACTGCAACATTATAACTCTCAATGGACAGAGAGCCTTCTTCAGCCAAGATTAAGGCTCGCTGACAAAGATCATTGTATCTACGAACTTTAGCTTGCACCTCATCCAGCTTTCCACTGATGGAATGCCTACTTAATGCAGCACTTGTCCAACGTTGCAATATGTATTTTGAAGGTATGCTAAACACACCAGACATCTGAAGAACAACAATAGCATGTCGGCAAAGGTAACCATGCTGTTCAAACAAACGGCACAAACAACAGATCTCAGACCTTGATTCATTCCATTCTACAGTAAAATCTTGATTATTCTCAAAATCTTTAACAGTATAAGTTATGCCAGTTTCATCTTCCTTTTCCTTCTTTAGATGGCATGCAGCAGCTCCCAAGACCTCTACTTGAAACTTCTTAAATATTTCATGCGTGTAAACGCAGGACATCTGCTTCTCAAAAGGAGATGGAGACTTCAACTCAGGAGCCTCATGCCACGCATCAAACTCTGCCTTGGCCTCCTCTTCATACCTATCACATAATAAAAGTTTATATTGTTCTAAAAATTCTCTCAAAGAAGATTCTGCATTGACATACTTATCAAAGAAAGAGTTTAAACATTCAGATCGTGATCTCGTGGACAACCCAGCAAATGATATGCCTCTCATAAACAGTGGCACCCAATGGATACGATTTTCATAAATTGATCTTAACCACTCATCATCTCGAAGTTCAAACTTCTCAAGCAACTTCGACCATCTCTTATCAAATTGCTCTTCTGTCCACGATCTATAGATACATTTAGTAAACTTCTCCACAAAATCATCAAGCCAAATATTTATATGTTCCAACTGCTTAGGGATTTTTTCAAACATATGCCACAGGCAAAAATAATGGCGAGCATCAGGGAGAAGTTCAGTGATAGCTGTTTTCAGTGCATCATTCTCATCAGTAAGTACAACTTGAGGGGATTGTCCACCCATTGCCATGAGCCATGTCTGTATCAACCAAAGAAACGTATGGACTGATTCATCTGCAATCAGTGCACAACCCAGTAATAATGGTTGAATATGATGGTTAGATCCAACAAACAAAACCAATGGAATCTTATAATTGTTCCTAACATATGTGGTGTCAAAAGATACTACATCACTAAAGTAACTATAATCAGTTAAGCCTTTTGTATCAACCCAAAACACATTTCTCAATCGATGCTCTTCATTCATATCTACAGCATAGAAGAATTTTGGATCCTCTTCCTGCATTTGCATGAAAAGATCAAGCAGCATCTGTGCATCTCCTGCTTCTAAGGACAAACTCCGTCCTTTGGCATGCTGGCTTCTTTTTAGAATGTCCAAACACCCAACATTCTGATATGCGCTGAATTGTTTGGATACAGAAGCCAAAAGTTTGCGTTTGCGCATTCGGACATCACTCTTGAGTGGATCCAGATCCCTATGACTCCGGAAGAAATGGGCTTGTGCAGGTAAAAGTTCATGGTTATGCTCCTTGACAAAATTATACATATACCACTTTCCATCTTGTTTTCTTTTCACATGCAAGCTAGCCTTGCAACCTATCTTGGGGGAAGGACGTGGATTTATAGCATCATCAGATTGCTGCTTATTCCCATACCTTATGCATGAAAATTTTGCATCGATAAATTCCTTTGAAGCTCTAGAGCGGCGACTGCTCAACTTAGCAGTTCCAAATCCCACAGACTTGGCATATTCTTTATAAAATTCATATGCTGCCTCATGTGACTCAAACTCCATGTCCTCACGAGGCTCTAAGTCTGAGCTAGCCATGGTGAAGTTAGATTCCATTTAGGAATCAAACTCCTAATTCTCCCACATCTACCGTGCAGCTCAACATATGAAAAAAGATTAGTCACTAGGTTACAGCAATTATATTTGCAAATGGAGTTCTCATAAATTACATTCCTTCACGGGCCTGTAAAGGACAAAAAAAAAAGGGCATTTAGCATGTCAAATTCCAAGGGGGGAAGGGGTGTAAAATTATTAAATCAAACTACTAATTTCAGGGGACACATTTCACAAAATTCAAATAGGAGAAATTTAGTTCTAACTACAATAAGAATTTTTTACCAGATACTGACAGTTCTCTCCAACTCTGATAGACTAAACCAAAAAATATAGAATCTCTAAATCAGAAATCAGCTTTCAATCAGCTACCCTAATTTCCTCCAATCCAAAATAAAAGGCCACATTTGGCTATAGAGCTCACTTTAAAGATATACAGTTTAAAGTACTATGATTACCCTTCACATATATATATATATATATATATATATATATATATATATATATATATATATATATATATATATATATATATATTTTAATGTCAAGTTTCTATCCACATCCACCAATTTTGTAGGTCAAAAACTCTATCAGGGTGATAATCCTATATACTACCTCCGTTTTCCTAAATTCTACTCACTTTCTGTTTTCATCCATTTTTCTAAGTTCCACTTACTTTTACTTTATTCTATTTAAGTCTACTTTTATTCATATATCATCTCTTACCCCACTTTGTGGGATTCGATTACATTTAATAATTCTCTTACTCTCTACTCCCTCCGTCTCACATTACTCGTTACACTTACCTTTGCACAAAGTTTTAGGTGATAAGTGGACGTTAGATTATTACTCCCTCCGTATTTATTTAAGAGATACACTTGGGCGGGCACGGGTATTAAGAAGAATAATTGAATGAAATAAGATAATAAAGCAAGTGGGGTTGGGTAGATATTTTAATAAGTAAACAAGTGGGGACCATGTCATTTTGGGGGGTGGGAGGTGGGGGTGGGTTTATGAAATTATTTGTTTAATAGGATGGTGGGTCATAGGGTAAATTAGATGTATTATTTAATTAGATGGTGGGGTTGATAAGTTACTAAAAATGGCAAGTGCATCTCTTAAATAAATACGGCCGGAAAAAGCAAGTGTATCCCTTAAATAAATACGGATGGAGTAATTGTTATTTAATTGAAAAATAAGATGTGATAGGAGTTCATGGGGTAATTTTTAATTGAATGAGAGGATGTGGGGACCAAACCATTTTTAGTGGAAAGAGAGAAGACAATATAATAATTGTGAGGTCATTCCTAATTTAGAAGTGTAACAAATAATGTGGGAAGGACGAAAAAGGTAAGTGTAACAAGTAATGTGGGACGGAGGTAGTATTTTTCAACTCCTAAAAGCAGGGATACCCACATGAATGATCCTGTTTTGAGTTCTCTTAGATTTATGTTGCTACAGTGTGTAGTAATACCGTAGTAATACCAGTGCTACCTGGTTCGCTAGTATGAGATTGGGTACGGGTTCGCAATTCGCTACCTAATTTGCTAAATTAGACCAAAATTATACCATTTTCATGTTGTAATTCGCTTTTTCGTTTCGCGGTTCGCGAGCTGATTGGAGGATTAGGTAACACCGAGTAATACAAAGTACACTCTTCGTTTTCCTAAGTTCTACTCACTTTCTGGTTTGATATGTTTTCCCAAGTTCTATTAACTTTTACTTTTATTTCATTTATGTAACCTTTTATTCATATGAATATCACCTCCCACCCCACTTTGTGAGACCCAATTCTATTTAATAATCCCTTTAGTCTATACATCTCTCCTTCTTAAAGCATAAGTACCCACTTGTGTCGTCTCATACTTGAGTTCTCATTGGTTCAACAATAACTGAGTAGACTGACTCAAGAAAACGCAAATGCAGGGAGTAACAGAAAAACGACTTAACCATGAATTGTCCATGACTCTCCAAAACCTCATCCTAGCAGTTTCGTGCCCTCCTAAATGCTTCAAACATCATTCTTCTGTCTTCAACTTCCACTTAATCCAACAAAACAAAACATACAAAAACCTCCTAAACCTACGGGATAATAAATTGATAACCGAAACAATGGTGATTTCATGAGTTTCATGTAACATTTTATTTTCGAAATATGTGTTACAGACTAACAGACGTAATATTATTTCCATGCGATATTATTTATGTTTGTTTAATCTACGATAAATTAAATGGTACTTTTTTTTGCTTTGATCACTGTCAAAACAAATAATTCTTATCCCCTTCAATTTTATCAGAATATACTTACATAGTTTTCTAATATTATCCATTACCATTAGCAGATTCAGCATTCTAGTATGAAAGAGTTCAAAGTTTAGCTCGCGACATTCAGACGCAATTCTTTGCACTTACTATCCTTTCCGTATCTTCCTTATTAGAACTTACCTTAACTAAACTATAGGCATCAATCTGAACTTACATTAACTAGACTATAGGCATCAATCTGAACTTACCCGGACTTAATTTAAGTGAGAACATCCCTATACTTACCAGGAAATATCCGGTATGTAAATTTAAGGATACCAAGTTGAATTAACAATAAATAAAAAATTTAGATGCCAAACGTCGATTCCAGTTCGGAGTAAATAAGCTCATATAGCTGAAACAAAGGTGTGAAGAACAAAGCAAATGTGGCATTCCGGAGTATTATTTTGGAATAGCTTGAGATTCTAATTACAAAAATAGAGTTGCACAATTCCAATAATTGCATCTGCTTACAATAAAAATTCATATACTATTACAAGAAAATGCAGTTGATCATTTTCGGAACCAAAAACTCAAAACAAAGCCAACAAAAAAACCCAAAAAATACATTTAACAATTGGAAACCAACATATCAGGAAAATTCCGTCATCCCCATATGGAATTGAACACTTATTGGATCTTAAATACAAATAAAATCAACAGAAAAATCCAAAAAAAAAAATTCGATAAAAATAGATAAGCGAAGAAAGTACTTACCGACAATAACAGCGGCGGAGAGGGAGAGGTGGTTCGCAGAGGCGCCGCTGAGTAGAGTGGTGATACAATTACAATACAAGATGCTTGTTTTGTTGAAGAAGACTAGTTAGGGTTCTAAGAGGAGGAAGGACGAAGGAGATGAAGAGCAGATGCGACTAGTTGGAAATTTGGAATTTGACGAGAAAGAAATTCATTTGGCCTTTTTTTTTAAAAAAAAAAACAAATTAATAATAAAATTTTGATGGTGCAATTTGAGAGCGTTTCTAAACCTCAAGCGACTTGTGTCCAAGTGATCCAAATACAATCATCTTGAGTACCAACACATAATATGTCAGTACCAAAATGCAAAATTGCTTAGAAATACCACCAATATAAGCCATATGTGTTATTATTGGTATTCACATAATTTGTATTGGTACTAACATATTCTGTATTGGTACTCCAAATTCTGTGTTGGTACTCACTTGTGTCCAATATGGACACAAGTCACTTGTGACAAAGACTTCCTCGCAATTTGATGGTGTAAAACATGCGAACAACTCCATTGCTCGTAGTTATTATGGTGAAGGTTATTGGCTGGTGTTACTTTACTTTCTATTTTGGTGTTACTTATACTTTGTATTCGTGGTTATTTTTCTCGTTTTAATGTAGTTTCTTCAATTTCATATAGATTTCCTTGCATAGACTGGTGTTAGTTGATTTTTTTTTTATGCTGGTGTTACTTATACATTTTATTCGTTGTTACTTTTCTTGTTTGATTGCAGTTCCATGTTAGAGGTTCCTTGTATATACTTGTGTTATTTATACATTGTATTAACCGTTACTTTCTTGTTTTGTTACAGTTTATTCAATTTCATGTTAGAGGTTCCTTATATAAACTGGTGTTACTTGACTTTCTATGTTGGTTTTACTTTTCTTGTTTGATTGAGTTTCATGTTAGAGGTTCCTTATATAGAATGGTGTTACTTATACATTGTATTAACTATTACTTTTCTTTATTTTATTACAGTTTATTCAATTTCATGTTAGAGGTTCCTTGTATAGACTGTTATTACTTGACTTTTTATGCTGGTGTTACTTATACATTGTATTCGCGGTTACTTTTCTTGTTTATTGTGGGTTCTTCAATTTCATGTTAGACGTTCCTAATATAATCTGGTGTTATTTTATTTTATATGCTGGTGTTACTTTTAGTTATTATAGTCTCTTCAATTTCATGTTAGAGGTTTCTTATATATACTGGTGTTACTTGACTTTCTATGGTGGTGTTACTATACATTGTATTCGTTGTTACTTTTCTTGTTATATTGCACTTTCATGTTAGGGTTTGTTCGGCACTAGCGTTTGAGGTAGCGGGTAGCGTATTGACCTAGTCAAGACGCTACTTGTAAAATTTAGAAGTGTTTGGCAAGGTGTAGACACCTACTTTTGTCCCCATTCCCGCAAGGGAAAGGTTCGATGATGAAAGCATAAAAACTCCACTTGACAACGCATCTCCTATAAAATAAACGAATCTCGATTCCCCATTTCATTTCACCCGAAACTTGCTATTTATGGAAACCTGCTAAAAATAGTAACCACCGTAAAAGGTAGCTTCTAAAAGTGGCAAATCATAAAAGATAGAAACCTGTCAGAATTAGGTGTTGCATTCCAACATAAATCCTAAATGAGATAGAAAACTGCGAGAATCCTATTCCTAATAGGATTCGGAAATAAGAGTTACGTATTAATTAAAATCCTAACGAACCTAGAGTTCGTAACGGGCCCAGACGCATTCCGTCACAAAATTGATACGCGCTAAAAGACTCGAATTAGTCTCAAACTCTACGGATTTTAGGAATCCGAATCTGACTAAACAAAACTGCCCAGACCCTATTTTCAACGCCTGGCTCTGGGCGCCGAAATCTTCGGCGCCCAGGCCTGGGCGCTGAAAATACCTGGGTACGTCTCTTTTCCTAATTCTTTGTGGATTAGAACTCTGCAATTCTATCTTTCCACGAACTCTTCCCTATAAATATACCCCTAGTTTCGACGTGAAAAGGACACACAACAACACATAATATATTCTGAGTATTGACTCTAAACCCCTTAGCCTAAGCCTCTCGCTGCGAAACTGTTCACGCGTTCTGTCGCAATCGATCCATAAATCGAACAGAACGTATCCTGTCCCATAATCGAGATTCGTTAAATAAAAAGGAGAAATAGCAAAGTCAAAGTGGTTAGTTTTCTGAGAACCGTGACGCACCTCTCAAGGGTGCGTCGTAATGTGTCCCTTTTCGATGATTTAACCGCTTTCCTCACCCTTTTTATGAACTGTGAAACTAACCTAATATGATTGTTCTATCACGCCTAACAAATATAATATTTTTGGGAAATCGGATTATCATGCTAGGTCCCTTAATGTTATTTAAATCAGATAATCACGATCGAATTAGTATTATATGTTGCATATTGTTAAAATCAATTCAGATTAGTTTAATAGTTAACGCATGTCCCTTCAATTATTTATGTTGAGCTAGTAAGGATATCCTGCCTCTGGAGTTATCGACGAGCGAATTACTCCTCTCGGTAGTTACAGTCCCCCGAACCCTCAATCTCTACCTTGCGGGTGTATATTGAGAGATCCCCACACCAGGGATCACAAGGGAACCTACGGCCGTCGTGGTCAAACATAATTGCATTCCCTTTATGTCACGATAACCGGGTTTTGTCGGTTTTTCTCATTGTCGTTAAAAACTGAATGGCGACTCCTATATTACTAGTCAATTGGGTGTATACTCACAGGAAATCCAATTACACTTGATTGAACAAAAAAGAATCGTCACACCCACGAGGGACAAGGTCACGCATTAGCCTCGCGCTTTTTCGACCCCCTCACAGTGGCGACTCCACTGGGGATAGTGAAGGAAATACTCCTGCTTGTAGGTAATCAAAATAGCCGAAGGGTGAAACGATCCTACCCCGCGTTTATTTCCCCATCAAGTTGGGACGACCTGAAAATCAGCATATTAATGTGAACGGGCAGAACATCATAACGAATCTCGGCTCCCTCGGGAGTTGGGACTAAGGATACCTTTTTTTCGCCAATAGGGGGTGCATACGCCGCGCATGTTTCCCACTCGGTACTTGCGCAGGTAGTACACCTATCCCGAACCCAATCGCTCGCCCATTAGGTCCCTCTCGCCTGCATGCCCCCTTGGCTTGCACTTGCGGGTTGGCCTCTTGAGCGAAATTCGTCTGTTGAAGACACTACCTCGACCGGGGCATGTGTTGGATCTACGATAGAAGCGGTACCAAGCCAGGCACGAATAAACTACCCATAGAAGCCTATCATAAACTACGTGGCATATTTAATTTTCAAATCCATGTTTGTATTGTAGTTATGTGTAGCAAAATATGTGATTGTGCGTGACAAACTATCCTAGAAAACCAACGACCTTGAAAAATTTCCCAAATATTCATGAACCAATTGGCCAAAGAGTTATACCAACATACGTGTTCCGCAAGCCCGAACGATCGCCACAAAAATAAGCGACGCTCGGGATGGCCTGTAACGAATCCCACAAACGCTGCACAACGCGTAAAGGACGTTATAAGGCAAGCACGCAAAACTAAAGTCGCAAAAACAAAAGTATACGCAAACAGAAAACGAGTACCAGTCAGGGACGCATTTTCAGCGCCCCTGGCTGGGCGCCAAAATTTCTCACGCCCACTTCTGGGCGCCGAAGTTGCAGCCTGGCCTTTTGGTCAGGCACAGCAGCCTCGGTGCCCGCGCATAAAAAATATGTACGTAGCAAAAAAAAAGACTTTTCGAAAAAATTGCTACGAGGGCGTAAGAAAAGCACTCGATTTCAAAAGCGACTCGTAAAAAATTAATAACTCTTTGCGTCGTTGTTAGGCCTCCTACGACGACAATGCTCGGCACTAAAAACCGAACATGCTAATAATTATGAATGTCACATGGGCAAAGTATTCAAAAAATAATGTTCAAATAGAGTTTTCAAGAAAAATAATGTTCGAATAAAAAGTAAATCCGAGTCTAGACTAGGCTATGCCAAAGTACAATCCAAATCCTAAGTCTTAGTTGTCTTATCCATAGAATCGGTCCTAATGCTTGGTGTCGTTCTGCAAGTTAAAAGGTTAAACCATAGAGTTCCCCTTCCTAACATTTAAATCAATAAGCACCCATATGTAATTGTCATCCCTTGCTAAGAATCCACGGCCTCAGTACTCTCTCTCACCAATAAAAATAATATATTATAGTATTTGCAAAATGGAAACGGTCACATTCTGAAAATCGTTCCCCCATAGTAGCACAAACCCCAAAGTGAACCTAAGGTGTCAATACCGTTAGCAAAAAATTAATGGCCTCAAGGCTTATAATCACATTGGGTCACGACTATCATAGTCCTCTCGAGTCACTCGCTCCTTGAAATACTACTAAGTACGGACTAAAATATTTTCCATGAATGCAACATGACCAACCATGAAAATACCCAAATCGGCATACCATAAGGCTACCATTGGGGTAAAAGCAATACACACTAAGAGAAAAGCCGCACTAATGATTCTAGTCTTGCAAAAATAAAAATTCGATCTCCCCAATTAACTACTTTGCCAACATTAAGCAAAATGGCACATGACAAATGAACACCCAAGGGTTAAAATCTAAAGTGTCAACCAACGAAAGTTATGGTCCAATTAGCCTAAGTCTGAGAGTTGCTTGGTCAAGTATTATAGGCTTACGCCACGTCATTATTTTGAGTCTAGGCCACCTCCTTGTATTCATACACGGGTTATAATCAGAAAGATTAATGAAAGTTTGAGTCTAAATCACAACTTCCAATTAAATCCCAGAAACTGGAATCTCAAAGAAACAACAAATTACTTTCGATGTAATTCTTTCGTTAAAATTCAATAAGGTAAAAACAACATTTTGAATCTACGCTATTTGCATATTTTAAGAAACGACTAAATACGCTTGCAAAGTAAGACAATTTAAAGGTCCACCCTAGGCCTACTAAAATTAAAGGTCCACTATAGGCCTACCAAACGAGGCTCACTCAGCCTCGCCTCGTGACTCAAAGACCACAACCATCAACCTTTTAGCCCAAATTAAAAATTGAAGAATTTATGTTGGGGAGGAATCCCAAGCAAAAAGAAAAAAAATATAGAAAGAGAAAAGGGAGAGCGAAAAGAGCGAGCCACGAAATACTTAGCCCGTACCTCCCAAAGTGCGAAATTTACCTAAGTAAAAGAAGGAAAAGAATTGAGTCAACCAATCCAAATCATAAAGTTCTACGATATCTACCCTTTCCAATCCTTATGTTCTTAGACGCCTTCGCTCTGGGGCCCCTGTTCAGCTCATTTAACCCATCCACGTTCCCATTGCCATAACCCAAGAAACCATTACTTCGACTCTTGTTCTTGAACTTATTGTCAACTGCAAACCACATACGGCCATTGATACGCCCATCATACCCAAAGCCCAAACCTGTTCTTACACCACCATTAGTATAATGACCATACAACTTGTTTGAATACATCCTGTTGATATACCCTTGAGCCGTCCCCATGCTACTCATTGGCCTTGGTTGATACAAACTCAGGACACTAGCTTAAGGCTGCAAATTGTGAGTCCTAGCAGATATAATCCTCATGCTTGACCAATACCCATACAAATTATCCTATCTCATTCAACCCATCTTTCAAGCCGTCTTGAGTCACAAATGAAAAAGAGACAAATGAAAAGTACATTATACGCTCAACGTAAAAAATAAAAAATAAAATAAAAAATGTGAATAATAAAAAAGAAACTTTGCAAAGCGCCTCTAAAGTTAGTCTAAAAAGAAAAAGAAGCATTTAGCGCACCAAAAAAGAATCCGTCCCAGGAGTCATTTTCAGCGCCCAGAGCTGGACGCCGAAATCTTTAGCGCCCCAGTCTGGACGCTGATTCTCTCTGCTTGCCAAATTTTGTCCAGAAGTGCTCGTCATTTTATCCGCACATAGACGGAAAAATAACGAACACTTGGGGGGGTACAGTACGTATTCAGATATACGTACCACCAAAAAATACATGTACTCAAAAAAATATATAAAACAAAATTTTTGGCTTACGCAAGGCAGCAGATTAAAAAAATAAATAATAGACTTCACTTATTCTACCGTTTCAAATAATATGTTTCCACCTCAGAACATACTTATCAAATTCGGCATTCTAAGAAACCATTTTCTGGCTAAGAACTACGCAAGACCTGATTCCAAATTAAAATTATTTAAGGCGGATACGTAGGCAATCCATGATTCGGTCCAACCAATTTGCAAAAATATTAAAAGCCTATAGAATAACAAGAATAAAGAATGGAAGTCCCTTATTGAAATTTAATCCAAGTCGAAAGAAAAATTTAAGTCAAAGCAAGAATCAAAGTCATCAAAATGCCAAAATTAATGAGCACACATCGAAAAATAATAAGGGCACGTACCCTTGCCAGAAGGAGCTCTCACACTCCTAGGCACTTAGCCAAGACTCAAAAGATCGCTTTGCCTCAATTGAATGGGGGGCTAGCGCAAGCGTCCATGACCTCTAAAGTACTCGACTTGACCCTCCCGAAAAGCAAACTAACTCACTTAAAGACTTTCTTTCACCACTAGACATAGTCGTTCGCTTAAAGACCTTCTTTCACCACTAAACACAGTCATGATCGCCAACAAGTAGTAAGGGCAGTAAGCTTGCAATAAAGAGGATTGTTCTACGGCATCGCCCCATCGTTCCTTCGAACTCAGGGCACCCGTTCATGGTAATTCAAATGCTTGCGAATCCCCTTTTGAAAAAAAATCAGACATTGTCAATAGGACTTGGCACTTAACCAAGGCTCACCCTACTCAGACATATGACACGGGCATCGAAAATCGAAATCTAAAAGCATCATTAATGGGAAGACATAACAGCAACTGGGGGCTAAAAAATTGAAATGAAAGAGATAGGGAAGGAACTAAGTATACCTCGACCTTTTATACAGACATACACCAAGTAAATCTAAGTCAATTTGAAAACAGTTTATATTCCCGCAATTTTGGAAAAGATGGCCCTAAAAGCCTAAAGCATATGCCAAACGGGCACAAGTATGTCTTGACGCCTGCACCCTGGCTTCCAGCAAATCCTTAGACAGCATTCCAAAAATCGTAACAGTATTTTGATTCACTCATGTAATCTTGTACGAACCCTTCTATAAGTCAAACTTGCTTAGGACACCTCGGATTGTACATAGTAGGACTCGGATTTCAAATAATTTTCAAAGACTTCTTCGAACATAATAAAGTGTCATTGGTTTAATCTAAGTATGCATTTATCTCGACGTTGCAAGTGAGTCAAAAAGATTTTTAAATATGATTATGGGTAAAGAAAGGCACCTAGCTTTTAGTCAAGGCACACTTCAACATGTGACTACCTTGACCATGGCAATGTCGCACAATACGACATTTACAAGAGAAGCAGCAAAACCACTACTCGAACAGACCTCGCACTAAACGAGTCTGGTTCAAACTATTCATGATCCGTGTCACCATGAATGCATAAAAATGTATGCAAAGCATTATAGCACCAAGCCAATCCCGTAGCTACAATTGGAGGCTTGAGAAAAACACTCTAAAAATGCTCGAAATGACAATTTTATCGCAAATTCTCGACGCTAATGCTATACATACATCATAGGGGCACAATCCTAAGCTTTAATCATGTAAAACGAACCTTAGAATGGCTGCAACCCCTCCCAAATTCTAAGCATTACTTAGAGTATATAAAGTCGCCCCACTAACAAGGGTAACTGAAAATCGCGAGTCACCAAAACTCCGATCAAACCACTGCACATAACGCTCGCCCTATAAAGCGCCCGTTACACAGTCTACATCGTTCCAAAGCAAAAGCGAAAGAAAAAAAAGAGAATAAAAAAAACTGTCAAAATTCTGCCCAGAAATCATTTTCAACGCCCAGAGTTGGGCGCCGATATCTTTAACGCCCCAGCCTGGGCGCTGAATCTTTCTGCTAGCCAAGTTTTGCCCAGATATAAAAATCAGGGAAGAAACACCTATGAATCCTCGCATTGAACGAAGTAATAAGCCGTGCAAACCCACGCAGAAGGTGCTACACTTGTTCAAGCACCTGAACGAGGCGTGATAAAGTACTCCAATGCAAAAAATAATAATGATATCCCAACACCTGGAGGAATGTTCTAAGACACACCGTTAGGCCACACAAGCCTACGTCGCACCATAAAGTTTAACCATCCCACAGTACAAGTCTCAAAAAAGAGAGTAAGGCATATTGCACTAATGTAGGCACGACCAAGAGCATGTGTAAAAGAGGCAAAGACTACTTATCGCCCAAATTCAAAATGCAAGCCACACGACTTCTACATTAAGGATTAAAGGTAGCAAAATATTACCTACCACGGAAGGGATAGCTCGCACCTACACGAGCGGAACCCCAAGGCATCTTTCTCGAAAGAACCTACAAAAATCGTACGCCAAAAGGAAAGCATCCCAACATGCATACTTGGGGGCTCTAAGCTACGAAACGACCATAGCAAAATAAAAAAAAAACTCGAAGTAAATGTTTGAACGATCAAGAAGGGCACGATACTTGAGCCCACTTCATGAATGGGCCTGAACCCTATCAAGCTTCTAAGCAAACTATTCAAAATCAGTCATTGCTCAAAAAAAAAAAATGATTCAAGCAAACTGATTAATGGACCGGACACAACGGCCATTCTATGAACGCTCGTCGCATATACATATCATCATTCTGAGTATCGAACATTCACGAACACGTTCAAAAAATATAAGGGCTATCAAAGTCTTACACCTCAAAGTATGTTCCTCGGGCCATATAGACTCGCCCGACTATTGCAATAACTGTACGCCTTAAGAGCAACAGTTCCTTAAAATAATCGCCCCGAAGCGACAAGCACAGTAGTCCACCAATCGGCTACGGCTTCTCAAAGAAAATCATCACGTTCTAAAAACAAAGAAAAAACAAAAGAAAAGAGAATACATAGAACTTCCAAGTGAAATAAACGAATGAACAAGAGGCCAACTGTGTCATCAAAAGACCAGCCCAAACAACACTTTCAACGCCCAGGCCTGGGCGCCGAAAATGAATCCAGGCTCAAAAGGCCCTAACTTCTATTGGGCCCTGCCATATTCATTCGGCTTGAAAATTGCCGATTTCTTCACTGAAAGTCGCACCTCACGACTTTGTTAAAAATAGCATACTACTATAGGAGGTCGTTTGCACATACGAGCGTGACCCCAAACATGATTACAAGATGCAAAAACAACCGACGAGCCCCAACGCTTGGGGGCTCGCAAAAAAGGGGACTCCAACAAGGAGCGCGCAATCAAAATCACATTCCCAGACTGCACCACGCACCATATCATGTTTGGATATCTCAAAAAATATATTAAACAAAGATATACACAGTGTGGACCCACTTATAGGACACATCTAATCAGGAAATATTACGACCCACCAACAGGTTGTAATCACCAAAAGCTCTTCTACATAGGCAAAATAAGAAATTCAAAATGGGCTCGCCCACCCTCAGCGGGCGGGGTCTGCGTCACTAGCCGCGCAGGTCCTCAGTTTTTCGAAGAATAAAGTCTTCAAATTTAAAATAGGCTCGCCATCTTCAGCCGGCGGGGTCTACGGCGCAAACCACGTAGGTCCTTATTTTCAAAAAAAATCAAAATAAAATTTCAAAACAGATTCGTCCACTTCTATCGGACGGGGGGTCCACCCTCAGCGGACAGGCTCGCCATCTTCAGCCGGCGGGGTCTACGTCACAAACCGCGTAGGTCCTTATTTTCAAAAACATCAAACAGATTCGTCCACTTCTATCGGACGGGGGGTCCACCCTCAGCGGACAAGCTCGCCATCTTCAGCCGGCGGGGTCTACGTCACAAACCGCGTAGGTCCTTATTTTCAAAAAAAACAGATTCGTCCACTACTATCGGACGGGGGGTCCACCCTCAGCGGACAGGCTCGCCATCTTCAGGCGGCGGGGTCTACGTCACAAACCGCGTAGGTCCTTATTTTCAAAACATCAAACAAATTCGTCCACTTCTATCGGACGGGGGGTCCACCCTCAGAGGACAGGCTCGCCCACCTTCAGCGGGCGGGGTCTGCGTCACTAACAGCGCAGGTCCTTAGTCGCTGCAGCGATAACTTTTATTGGTTTTCTCTTTTTCCAAAAATTAAAGGATTGGTTTGTTGGATTTTCCTTCGTTTTACATCCTATAAAAACAAGGGGGTTTTCTCGTTTAGCTAGCCCTGAAAATGAGAATCTTTAAAAACGTTTTACCTCGTGATTGGGCTTGGCCAGGCCCAATTACACTTTACAGCTTTAATTTCGAAAACATCTGTAGTTACTCCCAATGACAAAGTGAGGGAGTTTCTACGCATCTTTAGATCCTTCCAATGACAAAGTGAGGAAGTTTCTATACTATCAGTTGACAAATCCCAATGACACGTGAGGGATATGTCGACACTTCAAGTGATGACCCTTAAGTCAAATGTTATCACTCGGGGGCTCGTGAGACCCTCGCAAAACAGGTCACATACACCATGACTTGTGTGACGCACTCCGTCTAATACTTTGACCATCGTCTTACTCCAAGACTCAGTCAAAGTGGGGGCTAACTGTAGACACCTACTTTTGTCCCCATTCCCGCAAGGGAAAGGTTCGATGATGAAAGCATAAAAACTCCACTTGACAACGCATCTTGTCAAATATTGTGTAATCTCGTATCCTTCTCATTAATAACACACGTATATATATAGTACAACTCATTACCTAAACCCTAGATTACATATTAGGTAACATACCATATTTAGGACTCTACAGAATATTCACAATATAATATCTCCTATATTCTATCTTAACATCCCCCCTCAAGGTGGAGCATGAAGATCTCGAATGCCCATCTTGTTCAAAAAAAAAACTCAAATTGCTTCTTCCCCAACGCTTTAGTGACGATATCTGCTAACTGAACCTTCGTCGACACATACGACGGGCTGATGACTGCCTTGTCTCACTTTCATCACTACACGTCGTCTCATCGACACCTGTCGTTGCTGAGACGACGTCTGATTCCACTCGACTGGGTGTATAATGTTGTTGTTCCTCCCTCAAAGGCGACGACACCCCTTCGTCGACGCCACTAGTCAACGACACGTCCTCATTGTCACCTGTATGCGACAACACTCCCTCAGTATCACCCGTAGGTGACGACACTCCCTCAGTATCACTCATATCATATAACATAACTCTATCTCATATGATATTCTATCCTCTAGGATAACTACGTTATCCTTAACTCCCTCCCTCAATCGTAACGGCAGTTTCACGAACGTTGCGATTGGAAACACCATTCTTCAATAAAAAAAATCGAGCAAGAACGCCATTCTTTTCGAACCTGCACTTTTTTTTTCTCTCTCTTGATGAGAACGCCCTTCTTTTCGAACTCACCAATTATCTCAATATGAATACTCGAATTGGACGCGATTCCAAGTACGAGTCTTTTCTCCAACACCAACCTCATCTTCTACCAATTTGCAGCGGAATTATTATATTAATTACGAATCCCGCCGGTGGATTTATTTTTCTAACCCACCGGCAGGGGATAATTTTTTTTTTTGTAGACGGGTCGTAGGATCTCCCTAAGCTCTTGATACCATGTCAAATATTGTGTAATCTCGTATCCTTCTCATTAATAACACACGTATATATATAGTACAACTCATTACCTAAACCCTAGATTACATATTAGGTAACATACCATATTTAGGACTCTACAGAATATTCACAATATAATATCTCCTATATTCTATCTTAACACATCTCCTATAAAATAAACGAATCTCGATTCCCCATTTTATTTCACCCGAAACTTGCTATTTATGGAAACCTGCTAAAAATAGTAACCGCCGTAAAAGGTAGCTTCTAAAAGTGGCAAATCATAAAAGATAGAAACCTGTCAGAATTAGGTGTTGCATTCCAACATAAATCCTAAATGAGATAGAAAACTGCGAGAATCCTATTCCTAATAGGATTCGGAAATAAGAGTTACGTATTAATTAAAATCCTAACGAACCTAGAGTTCGTAACGGGCCCAGACGCATTCCGTCACAAAAAGTGTCAAACTCTACGGATTTTAGGAATCCGAATCTGACTAAACAAAACTGCCCAGACCCTATTTTCAACGCCTGGCTCTGGGCGCCGAAATCTTCGGCGCCCAGGCCTGGGCGCTGAAATTACCTGGGTACGTCTCTTTTCCTAATTCTTTGTGGATTAGAACTCTGCAATTCTATCTTTCCACGAACTCTTCCCTATAAATAGACCCCTAGTTTCGACGTGAAAAGGACACACAACAACACATAATATATTCTGAGTATTGACTCTAAACCCCTTAGCCTAAGCCTCTCGCTGCGAAACTGTTCACGCGTTCTGTCGCAATCGATCCATAAATCGAACAGAACGTATCCTGTCCCATAATCGAGATTCGTTAAATAAAAAGGAGAAATAGCAAAGTCAAAGTGGTTAGTTTTCTGAGAACCGTGACGCACCTCTCAAGGGTGCGTCGTAATGTGTCCCTTTTCGATGATTTAACCGCTTTCCTCACCCTTTTTATGAACTGTTAAACTAACCTAATATGATTGTTCTATCACGCCTAACAAATATAATATTTTTGGGAAATCGGATTATCATGCTAGGTCCCTTAATGTTATTTAAATCAGATAATCACGATCGAATTAGTATTATATGTTACATATTGCTAAAATCAATTCAGATTAGTTTAATAGTTAGCGCATGTCCCTTCAATTATTTATGCTGAGCTAGTAAGGATATCCTGCCTCTGGAGTTATCGACGAGCGAATTACTCCTCTCGGTAGTTACAGTCCCCCGAACCCTCAATCTCTACCTTGCGGGTGTATATTGAGAGATCCCCACACCAGGGATCACAAGGGAACCTACGGCCGTCGTGGTCAAACATAATTGCATTCCCTTTATGTCATGATAACCGGGTTTTGTCAGTTTATCTCATTGTCGTTAAAAACTGAATGGCGACTCCTATATTACTAGTCAATTGGGTGTATACTCACAGGAAATCCAATTACACTTGATTGAACAAAAAAGAATCGTCACACCCACGAGGGACAAGGTCACGCATTAGCCTCGCGCTTTTTCGACCCCCTCACACAAGGTAGCGGTTAGCGTTTGGATAGCTTTTGTCAAACGTTAAAATTAGTAGTTTTTAAGGTAGCGGGTAACTTTTGACAAACTTATAATAAAGTTTTAAACAATATTCTACATTTTATTTTATTTTGGAATATAAACCGCTACTTTTACCAAACACACATATCAGTTAACCGCTACTGTGACAGCTAACCGTTACCCGCTACTATTCACCGCTACCCGCTACTCTAACCGCTACCCGTTACTCAACCGCTACCCGTTACCGCTAATTTTACCGAACATGGCCTTAGAGGTTCCTTGTATAGATTGGTGTTACTTTATTTTCTATGCTAGTGTTACTTTTAGATTTCATTAACCAACACGCTGAGATTTAAACGCGCTGGCTTATTGATGGTGTGGCTGGTCACATATAAGACTTGAGGGGGGGGATTTCAAATTGCAATTGGAATAATTTGTGGAATTAAGATTGGATTAACTTTTGAAATTATAATTTGTGGATTAAAGTAACTATGTTTGTAATTGCAAGAGAAAATGTTTATGAAAAAAAGTATACTTAGATGATGATGCAACGTATGATCTATGAAAATTAATTGAAAAAGATAAGAAATCTAATGATTACTCCCTCCGTTACGATAGTAGGGACAATTTCTTTTGACATTATTCACAAATTTCAATTCGACTATAATTTGTGATATATGGGTAAGGAAAAATATAGTCATGTGAGGTCTTGCTTGATTCGCCTCGATATGTACATTCGAAATATCAACTTTTTATAATTTTTTAGAATACAAATTAGGGATATTAATGTCCGAACATTTACATTGGCAAGCGTGAAAAGGTAAATTATCCTCATTATTTCGAAACGGTGGGAGTACATAAAAGGAAAAAGAATGTTTGGCAAAGAGAATAGAGCAGTGAAGAGGGGCGGGATGGAGGGAAGATAGGGTTGAAACCTGAAATAAAGAGAAGAGAAAAAATAAAACAGTTCTGACAGAGGAAAATGAAGGGGAAAAAAAGTAAGAAGAAAAAAAAAGGGTAAATAAGCATGGGATGAGGTTTAAACCCCTAGACCTTTTGAAAATCAAGATAGAGATTCTAAAGGGACCTTCTAATTTTTGTTTTCCTTGTAAATTGTGAATTTCAACATTTTACCACCCAAAAAACTATTTGTAAGCATAGTTTTAGGAAGTTGATGCATTTTAAAGGTTAAAGATTTATTTCTTTATACAAAATTCATTACAAATTTACAATTACCCAAGAAAAGAAGGATAAGGATAAATTTATGGAATAATTGCGTTTAATAGTCCAATCTTTGGATTATTTTCCAATATTAAGTCAACCTTTTGATTATCTCTATTTTATAGTCATTTTAGTAAATGGTCTTTTGGTGTCCCATATTGAATAAACTATAATATCCTTGGTAAGTTAACAATTTGATTAAATTAATTAAAAAAACTAAATTGTAATAATTCTAAAAACTGATTATTTAATGTCATATTGCAAATAAGAAATTCCAATGCATCTAATGCATAGAATCGTTCATATTTTAGTATATAGAACACATTTGCAATATGAAAGACAAAAGTTAATAGCAAATTTGAAATAAGTTCAACCATCTTAAATTTGAATCCATAAATTCTCCTTTGTAATTTATGATAATTTATAATCCCTTAATTCTCTCGCCCTTAAATTTGTAACCTCTTTATTCTTTCCTTAATTCTTACGGAATACAATTTTTATTTGCTATCAAACCCCCTCGTGTAACCGACTTCTCTGTAATAAGCCCTCTACTCACAGAGTCACAACCTTCAAGACGGACTCATATCCGCTTCTTATCGTGATCTTTCTGTGTCGCCATAGTCTTTTCACACGTTTTGTAAACTTTATAGAGCGTCGAGCAGGAGAATGGCCATAAGACATTCTATAAAGAATCATTCTATTTCATATTACGATTTAATAATGACTTGGATGTTTTTGGGGGGAAATCAAACAATCAAAGGTATAATTCGATACAGAGAACATAAATTGCAAAAAAAAAAAAACAATCACCAAGAACCAAATTTTACTCAAAATTGAGAATGAAATTAGCTAAGGTTTAACTCACCACAATTGTGTTAATTTATTGCGAATTCCAGAGTCACTATTTCCTGTTTGCTTCAAATGGCGGAGGATGTCACCAAGGATAGTGATGTGTCACTTTGCTGGTACAAATTTAGATTGAAGATGTTGATTGCAATAATGGCGGGGAGAGATATTGAGAGTCACTGCATAGGCGTGTTGAAGAAGGTGGGTGGGACTGTGGGAGGGATTAATGACTTGGGTGTCTTTGGGAGGGAAATCAAACAATCAAAGGTCAACAAAAAGTCTTATGCTTGGTTGACTTGTTTAGCTGGTTCCCAGTATTATGGTGCAATATAAATTAAAGGGGTATAGGTTAGATTAATAGTAGGGTCGTCTCCGAAAATTTGGAGGCCTTGTGCTAAATTCAAATATTAGGCCCTATAAAATATTGAGGGTAATTATTTAAAGTAAAATGCATAATTACTATAGTATTATTATTTTTTTGTGTATAAAAAAAATATAGAGCCAAATTAATGTTATGATGTAATATTTTATGTGGGTTGGTTTTAAAAAAATGAATTGAAAGGCTTCATAGACATAAAAATGGATGATCATACCCAAAAAAAAAAAAAAGGCAAAAGTACATGGGTAGAAATTGAACTCGGGTGTCATGTCTCAAATGCATACCTCCTTACCAACTAGGACAATTGCATCTACTGATTTAACTAAGCAACTGAAAAAATATGACATATAACATTTATATTATTGAGGTCCAACTAGAAAATTTTCTTTTGGGTCCCAAAATTTTGTGGCCCGGTGCTGTATTTCCGATTGGACAGCCCCAAAGCTGGACCTGATTAATAGATAATAATCAAAAGGTTGGCTTGATATTGATAAATCGTCCAAGGTTGAATTATCAAATGTAATTTTTCATAAAGAATAATCGACAACTAAATATTGCATCCTATATAGGAAATAATAAAATCAAGCTATATACTAAACATTATAACCAATTACAGTATTATTCCGCATAACTATAACTATAAATATAACCATAACTATATATACTAAATCAATCTATATACTACAACTATATACTTCGTAGTTCGTACTAAAAGACACGTCAGGAATAACAAGTATCATTTTCAGGTGCGTCCTTAGTTTTTTTTTTTTAAAATAAAAAATATGTTAACTAAAGAAGCTTTTAAAATCTCTTTATTTCCTGATTTTTTTTCTTTCCTTCTATATACGGAGTACTCCCTCCGTGCCGGATATTCGCACCATTTTTATTGGACACACTTACCAATGCACAACTTTTACCATCAAAATCTTTAATTACATATTATAAATCATATGAAATATTAATATTTTGAAAATAAATATTAAGATGAATCCAACAATATATTATATACTAACATTTGTATTCATATACTAGAAATAAAATATGATCAAAGTGAATTATGTGAATAGTGCAAGTCAAAACGGTGCGAGTATTCCGGAACGGAAAGAGTAATAGAATATATATGATGAAAAGTATTTTGATTCCATGTATTACGACGAGAATCTAAAATAATATACTAACATTGATTTGAAAACATGTGATGAGAATAATTGTTGTGTTAATGCTGGTTTTCTAAAATTTATGTAATATGTTACTTATAGCAAGATTAAATATTCCGGAGTATGATTTTCACATTATTTAGTTTTTTAAAATATTTTTTATAACACAATTAGCCTACTTGATAACTTTATAAAATGACTACAATGGTAAAAATAAATAAATTATGTCTTACTATACATCAATATCCAAACAAGAATTTATTTATTTACTTTCATCTCTATTCTATAAGGGAACTCTTGAGGTCATTATAGTAAATGATCTTTTGATGTCCCCCTATAAAATAGTACTCTCTTCGTTTCTTTTTGTTATTTGTGTTTGGTACTTTGCACGCGTTTTAACGACTAATTAATGCGCATTGAGATTCTTCTACTTTTTTATTTAAACAAGGAAAATTACGTTTATTTATAATTTTTTCACCTTTATCAAAATTATGATATTGGGAAATGAGAAAAATTTAATGTCCCAATGAAAAAGTGTGAGAGATTACATGACCCAATGAATTTAATTGGTTAAAATAATCATTGGACACAATTTTGATAGAATATTAAATAATTTATGTGACAATATAAAAAGAAATGTAAAGAACATTTCGGGACACCAAAAAAAAACGTAAAGAACAAAAAGAGACGGAGAGAGTATATAGTACCCTGATTCACAATTTAATTAATCGAATTGTACTAAAGAAAGAAATTAGTAATTAATGCCAAGAAATTAGCTGGTACAATTACAGAAATCATCTATACCATTATTAAATCTCCAAGGCAAGGAATGCCACATTGTCACGTGTCACTGTGATTTGGCAAGTGAAATGATGACATGTCATGTCATGTGTAATACCTCATATTTTTGAAGCAATTATAAATATAATTTATTATATTTATAAAGCATTTTATTATTTTACGAATTTAAATCGCATTTAAATAATTTATTTAAATGTATTATTTAACTAATTAAAAGTATTTATTATTTTAATTAATTATAAAGTGAATTTAATTTTCAAATTGAAAATTTATTTGGGTTTTGAAAATAAAACGATTTCAATCATTCAATAGCCCATTCAATTCTAACCCAAAGCCCAACTTAAGTTAATGAAGTTTCAAGGAAGTTTCCCTAAAACCTAATCCCAAGGGTTCAAGCCTATAAATACCCTTGAGGGTCTCACATTTCCCCACATTCTTGAAAGCCTCAAGACTCTCTCTCCTATTTCCTTCTTCCTCTCCAAGTTTCTTTCTTTCCTCTCTTCTTTTCTTCCTCTCTCCTTCCCTCTTGCGTGAGCCGCCTTGGGCCCGCTAGCCATGCTGTGCACCGCAACCAGCGTTGTCGTGTGGCGTCGCTGCCTCCCCGCCCAGCCAGTGTTTCTCCCTCGCAGCCACGCTGCTGTTGTCCGTGCGCCGCTCACCCACCTTTCCTTTCATTTTGCGCTCGGTTACATTAACTAAGTAACCGTGCCGTGCTATAGGCCGACTTGGTATAATTTTTCTTCTTCCTGACCTTCTCTATTTTAAAGTTTGTATTTTATTATGTTTGATGATGGATTTGAATTATTATTGTACTTGAGATTGGTTATGAACACAAAAGTTGAGGATTTTGAAGATTAGAATGTTGTGAATACTATTTTTGATTGAAGGGTATTAATTTTCAAATTTGGTTGTTAAATAAAGCTTCAATATTTAAGGGTTTTAATGATTTTAAATGATGATTTAGGGTTAGGATTTTGGCTTAAACCTTATGGCTAATTGATTAATATAATTAGATGATAATTTTAATTATGGTAATTGATATATGCGTTTTATATAGAGTTTTTACCCCCGTCCCTTAGTACTTTTTGATCTCAAATGAGCTCTTCAGAGCGATTTTTAGTACTAATGTGCTCCTTGTAGTGTGTTTGTAGTTTCAGGTTCATCATTGTAGGAATTATCATATTTGTGTGAATTTTCTACTCATTTGAATCACTATAAGAGATTATGTACTTACGAGAGCACAAACATTTTAGTTGGAAGAATTTTCAAGCAAAGCGAATAGTGAAAGAAGTAGAAAACAGAATCTTGTTCACTCTTTTGATCATAACTCAAGTTATACAACTCCAAATGCAGCGATTCAAATTGGGTTGAATTCTAGACTTCAAGAGCTTTCCAACGAGTGATCATTCGCCTGATTCCGACTTATAACGAAGGAGAGATATGTTGTTTTTAAGATAAAAAATCGTGCAGTTTGACGAGCAGATCATCGCCCGATCGGGCGGCCCATTGCCCGATCGGGCGACGACAACCCCTTGGCGCGGATTTTAGTTCTTTTTTCGATTTTCGTTTGTTTCCCTTATTATTTAGTTGGACATTTTATTTTCTTAGTTTTAAAGACTTAGTTTTTATTTTAGCACTGGTTTTATTCTCTCAATTATTCAAACACTTAGTTTTTATTTTCAATCAAAAGTTCAAGCTTTCATTGTTCAATTCCTTAGGTATTATTTATTAATTTTCTTTATTGCTTTATTCTAATTATATTTCCATTGGTTAATATTGTATTAGTTATTTTAATCATGTGTGAGTAGTCTATTTTCTAGGGTTTTGGGGATCCATGAATTAATATGAAGGGATGATTGAATGTTGTTGATTGTTAGTATTGTGGTTAATTCCTATTGATTGGTTTTATTTACTTTGCAATTATATTTGAGCAGGTTTAATTGTATTAGTCAAGCAATATAAAGTTAAGATTCGAGAGATTCAATTTGATGTTTAGGCTTGTTTCAATAGGTAGAATTGGAATTAATACGTAGCGAGAGCCCGTTAATTCTAAGTCTATGATTAGTATCGATTCCAGAGAGCATGCTAGTCTAATTAACTGCTTTATTGATTATTATTGATTGTTTATCATCCTGGATTGTTGTTCATTGGTGAACCTATGCCCTAGACCTTTTTATTCCTGAATTATCCCTTTTTTATTATTGTCGTAGTCTTAGTATCAAAACCAACCAAATTCTTGTTCGCAATAGTCTAGACTTTAGTTTTAGTAATAGAAAGAACGTCGTTTCCCTGTGGTTTCAATCCTGACTTCCCTTGCTATTTAGCTAGTGATTTTAGGTTTATCTTTGATTAGGTGATACGACTTAAGCCTGTCAAATTTTGGCGCCGTTGCCGGGGACACGGTTTTATTTTCTGTTATTAATTGTTTATTATAGATTATTGTTTGTTACTTCTCAAGGAACTCCCGTTCCTTGAGACTGGATCTCACACCCGTTTGCAGTTTCTTTGTCTATGCCCAGGACCGTAGGTACTAGTAATCAAGGTTGTCAAGATCGGGATCCTACTTTGGATCGATGAAGGGGTAGGATCGGATCGGTAGAATCGGATCGTAGGATCGTAAGATCCTACTAAATAGTAAAAATAATGGTTATATTATTAAAATAAAATGTATAATCATGTATTCATGTAATCTTAATACTTAATATCATTTTTTTTCTCACATAAGATTAATACTTGTGTAGATTCAAGAGTAATTAATAAGATATGCACAAGGTTGTTGAAATTATATGAATTTCTGTACTTTTAAGTGAATAATATATTTTTTTATAACTAATTTATTGATAGAAAAGTATGATATTTCTAATGATATGTGATTATGAACTATTTAGTAATAAAATTTTTTTGTTAGCCTGGAATATTGTATGTTGGATCGGATCGTAGAATCGGATCGTAGAATCGTATTAAGATCCCACCATTCAAAAAATTTATCGAGATAGGATGGTAAGATCCTACACACATTAAGATCCTACCTAAGATCCGGATCGGTGGCGTGTTTTTGGATCGTAGAATCGTAGGATCGTAAGATCCGAATCGGGAGTCTTTGGTTTTCGACTATTAGTATGCTTAACACACTTATACTTTGCGCATGATGAAAGACCATTCTTTAGGAAGCCTTCAGACTATTATGGATACATTTGTTCCTGCTTTTTCTTTCCCATGCTTAGCCTTGACCATTTTCGTTGTTTAACTCCACAAATAGCCCTTATTAGCCCCTTTGGTCTTATCCCGAGTCTAGCTTGGGGAAGCTACTATATGTTGGTATTGGTTCTTTTTTAGGAGATGGTTGGCTTTCTAGGCCTATGTTACTCAAGGTTGTGCACCCGTGTTTTACGGAGGTTAACAAGGAGGGGGTGTAATATTAGTTGGCACCTAAAGTTTGTGGTTACGGTATTATAGTTTGTACATATGTAGTCCTTCATTTTCGTCGTTTTTTTAGTTCAAAAAAAAAAATCAAAAGAAAAAAAAAAAAATATATATGTCATTTATTTTTGTAGTTTAGAAAAGCAAGGAAAAGGGTAGAAGTTGGTTCTTACTTAAAATTTGTTGATTACTTCTTCCCTTATGGTTATATTTTGGCTATTGATGAGTTATAGTTTTCGGAGACGGTTTCATTGGTATCATTGGTTGTTTTTGCTCCCCAAGTTAGACTTTATTATCTCACATATCCAGAATATTCCTTACCCCTTGTTTTTACCCGGCCAACATTACAAGCCTATATAAAGACCTTTTGATCATCGTGCAATGTGTGTATAACAATAGGTTGAAAATAGTCGCTTATCAAGGGCCAAAGAGCATAAGCACATTTCGAGTTGACTCCGGTGTAGGTTGAGTGTTTAGGAGAACCTTCAAACACACTAGTGTTGTGAGTTGGGAGGGGCTACTACTCGTTTGATAGTATGCATGCTCATAATGGGAAGGTGAGTGAACGGGCCACATTTGGTTCGCTTAGCCCGCCACATAACGAGAGGAGTGATTCACTTGGTGAGGCCCAATCCTGATTTTATACGTATGCCTTGTGAGCCTTGCTTGTGTTAGGTTATGATACATATGACAAAACATAAATCATGCGGAAAAACCTTAATGCCAGGAAACATATTATTTACACATAATCATTTAGCATAATTTAGGAGCATACACTTTGTAGCGTGCCCTCCCTAGCTGCGCCCGAACCGAACAAGAACAAGTATTTAGGACTCTAAATGTCGTCCCTCCGTAGATAGTCCACAGTACGTCCGGATCCGCCTCAAGTTAGACCAACTAGAATCGCCCTTAAGGTTACTAGGAATTTCGGCTATTGTGTTTGCAAGTGTATGGCTGATTTTTCTTTCAAAAACTTACCCTTTGAATACTTCAATCCCATGTGCATAAATTATGACCCTAGGCCCTTATTTATAGAGGTTTGGAAAGGGAATTGGAATCCTAGTAGGATACGATTTAATTAAACTTAGAATCCTACAAGGACTCTAATTAATTAAATAATCCTTTTAGGAATAGGAATTTAATCATACACCAAATCCTAATAGATTTAGGAATTGTGCATGGACACAAACACACACACGCACGGAGCCACGAGGGTGCCCGCACGCGTGCGCTCGGCCAACGCAGCCCACGCTGCGCAGCCACGCCTTGGCGCGGTGGGCCTGCCTTGTGGTGGGCCTGGCGCTGCCTTGGGCTGGGCGTTGGCGCGCGTCTTGCTTGCTGGGCGATGGCCTGGCTTCGTGCTGGGCCTTCGTCCGGCAGGCCTCGTCCGATGCTTATTCGTACGATACGCTTCCGATTAAATTCCTGGTTCCGGAATTCATTTCCGATACAAACAATATTTAATATTTCCGATTCCGGAATTAATTTCCGTTTCGAACAAATATTTAATATTTCCGTTTCCGGAACTATTTTCCGATTCCGATAATATTTCCGATTCTGACAATATTTCCGATTCCGGCAATATTTCCATTTCCAATAATATTTTCCGATGCGTACCATGTTTCCGTTTCCGGCAACATCTACGACTTGGATAATATTTATATTTCCGATACGATCCATATTTCCGTTTTCGGCAATATCATCGTTTCTGGAGTATTCACTTGCTTGTGACGATCTCAGCTCCCACTGAAACCAAGATCCGTCGATTCCGAATATCCATAGATAGAGTATTTAATGCCATTAAATACTTGATCCGTTTACGTACTATTTGTGTGACCCTACGGGTTCAGTCAAGAGTAAGCTGTGGATTAATATCATTAATTCCACTTGAACTGAAGCGGCCTCTAGCTAGGCATTCAGCTCACTTGATCTCACTGAATTATTAACTTGTTAATTAATACTGAACCACATTTATTAGACTTATCATTGAATGCATACTTGGACCAAGGGCATTATTTCCTTCAGTCTCCCACTTGTCCTTAGGGACAAGTTTGCATTTCCTAATTCCTTTGTCGCTCGATGCTTGCTCTTGAACATAAGGTAAGAGTTGTCATCCTTATTATGTCCAGAGGTGTTTCTCGGTTTCAGAGTTCAACTGATCAAATAAACAGATAATCATAGCCTATGATTCATCCGAGCACGGCCATGCATTTTACAGTTTCTAGCTCTCGGAGTGGCCTTGTACAACTTTTAAGCATCTCATCCCGATTTATGGGAGGACAATCCCAATCTTGCGATCTTGAGATTAGACTTCGTTTGATAGGTGATTACCTGAGCGTTGCCTTTATAGCCTCCTTTTACGGTGCGACGGTTGGTCAACGTCAAAGTAACCAGTTCTCAAACAAGTAATCTCAAATCACTCAGGTATTGAGGATTTAGTGTCTAATAATTTTAATGAAATTTACTTATGACAGATTTTCATCTCTTACAGTAAAGTTTCATAGGTCTGTCCGATACTAGTCTTCCCAAAGTAAGTATCTATGCAAATGATTATGACATTCTCATGTCCACATAGTTCAAGAAACAGAACTACTAGTCATCTTGCATTCTAGTCGTCTAACGTTTTCTATGCGTCCAATTTTATAGAAAACTCCGACCAGGGACCATTTTCAACTTTTGACATTCAAGTTCACTTGATAGACATTTCTTAGTCACAGGACTGGTCCTGACAGTCTATCTTGAATATATCGTCAAATTGAAGGGACTCATCATTTAATACTAAACCAAGATTAAATGGAATATGAAAAATACATTTCATATATGATAAATGTTCAACCCCAACGTTTTACAACCATGGGCCTCTAACCCATCTTTAAAACATTTCATGGAATTCAAAGCTATGCTTGATTTCCAGTGCTACAATGTGAGTGTTCCTTCTCACTTGTTGCATAGGTTTAGTTATCATGCTTTGCTAATCTCAATATCCCTTTCATCGAATGTTTTTCGAGATAGGATGATAAGATCTTTTGAGTTTGTTTATTATGTGATCTAGTCTTTCTTACTTAAATAGTGGTTCTACGCATTTTGCAACGAAGAACCATCAAGTCAGCAGACATGTGATCCAGCCAAGTTCAGTGAAGAACTTTTTAATGTAAACAACTCAGTTTTATTGCTTCTTAGGCAATAAGTACTTCTACTTCAACTGTATAGGTTGCTAGTGATGCTTTGGTTTGGATTTACTTATCCAAGCAGTTCACGGATATGTGGAAGACTTTCCAGCTGTATCTTAGAACATAGAAATTAATATTTAATTTCCCACGCAACAACTCATGCTCTCCAATCCATGTTGCCATTTCAAAACACGATGCTCTATAGCTCGTCCTTATCAATGGTTAACTCCAAAGGGTCTTGCTTGATCCTTTGCCAGTGTTTATGCGTGTAGCATCAATATTTAGCATATCTTTATTTCCTTGAATCAAGAACTATTCCTATGTACCTTTTCAAGTGCCATAAGTATTCTTGATCTCAATCTAGTTGATCTTCACTTAGATCAATAGATATTGGTATATGTTCGTCATGCCTAAAGTCATACGATACGTTTTTGGCGATCCTCATATTATATCATACATGATAAATTCTTTTGCAGAATAATTCCCAATTGAATTCTATTCATGTAACTTTAGCTCATCTAGTTTCAGTAGATACTAAATCCAGCTAAATTCTTTGACATATAATATAGGTTAAGAATTTTACTTAGATCCTTTGATGTTTAACTTAGTAAATGCTTATACATAGTTCAAACATTCTTTACTTAGATTTATTCACATGGGTCGAATATCTCCAATGGAGTCTTTCGTGTTTGATTTAGTAAATGCCATTACTTAATCCAAAACATTAATATAAGATCTTTGTAAATAGATCTTAATACCCAGTATGTACTAAGTTTCGCCTTGGTCCATCATTGATGAATAATTTCAAATCTAAGTCATTAGCATTTGAATGTTATTTCACAATAGAGAGATATGTGTGTGATACACACAGGATCAATTAAGTTTTTATGTACTCCCACTAAACTTCTTATATATCTATAAGAATCATGTATATTTTATGAAACTAAAATACTTATTAGCTTCACTAAAATACATTTCTAATTCCCAATTGCCTGCTTAAATCTGTACTTAGATTTCATAAGCTAGCTTTCTTTTTCAAGCATTTATTTGGATCCACAAATCCTATGACATACCATGTACATAGTTTATTCCAACATTTTATTGAGGAATTGTTTTGTCATCCAATTGCCATACGTACCAATATGCAATCATTGCTTGATTTATAGACTTGAGCATTACGATTATGCATGAGGTTTCAACACAATCCACGCCGTGAATTTGCTTGTAACCTTTAGCAACTAATCTAGCTTTGTGTGTGAACACAATTTTATGTTTGATAGTTTTTATCCTTAAAACAAACTTCCAACCAATAGGTGTGAAACTATTCTTGCAAATCAACAAAATTTCAATTTTGTCATCAAAACATTGAGTATGTTTTATGGCCTCTAACCATTTAAAACATTTGAGTCTATATATGGCCTCTAACCATTTTAGGGAATCTGGGTTTCGTCATAGCTTTCTTACAGGTCACAAACTCATTAATCTACATGATAATAGTTTGACTGCAAGTTGTAGGTTTCTTCACTATCTAATAGAAGAATTGCATAGTTTCAGTGACCTGAACTCCATGTTTCTTCACTATCTAATAGAAGAATCTCATAGTTTCAGTGATTTGAACTCTATGCCTACTTGGGTATAGAACATCAAACAATAGAATATCAATAGCCACTTGAAAGTCCTTTGAATATTTTGTTCTCCTTGAAGCACTTGTAAAGTCTTCTAAGAGATGTCTATTCTTTAAAGCCACTTCTAAAGTCCTTAAAGAATAAGTTCGGATTTTCTGAAGCACTTCGAAAAGCCTCCGGAATGTTCGTTTATGTTTGTTGTTCGCCTCGAAGACTTTCGAGGTCTATTTTCTCCCACTTGTCATTTTGGAAACGAATCTCCAAAAGGACATTATTTCGAGCAAACAAACATTATGTTCTCAAAAATTCATAATAGAAACAATACCCTTGTGTCTCATTTGAATAAATCACAATGAAACATATATCTATACTTGGGCCTTAGTTTGTTGAATAAAAAACACTAAGCTCCCACTGAGTTTAGGAACTCTGTAGATATATTATGAAAAGATATTCTGAAATTACTTTTCAATAGCTTTGACGAATTTGGTTTAGTTTGGTGGTAGTTGAGCATTTTGTTTTAGAAATTATAGGAAAAGTCTTTATGATTCATCATTGATCGAATCAAGTACTAATTGACTTCGATCATTCCAACTTAGATATGCCATATCTTATGGAGCTAGATTGTGAAATTATAACACACAATCATTGATGATCATTCTTGGTATAAGTAATCAACAACATGATCTAACCTAGATCTTTATGATTTCTTGCCAAGTGGATTTTATACTTCTGAATCTTTGAACTAGCCAAACAGATTCAACTTATATCACATTTGAGTAAATAAACCTATATTCACTCAAATCCATGTGAAATAATAAAGTCATAAAATCTTTCTTTAGCTTTGAACTCTATTGTCTAGGCGTTCTAACAATAGTTCATATCTTTTGTTACTTTCAACAAGTAAGACTAGTCGTTTTAAATTGATCGAGAAATCAATGAACTTTCAAAAGTCCATCAAAATAGAGCTTTTGAATGTTAACTTGTTGATATGGTCTAAGCAACAATGCCAAAGGTTAGTGGAACTCAAATCAAGGGGTTGATTTGAACCTAGTAAAGTTTTTATTGTTAAAGAGTTGTTTGTTTTAATCAAGCATATTGACTCAACCCGTAAATGACCATTTCATTCTAATAAACAAACAAACAAGCATTGTTTTTGTTCTTCTGAATGTGAGTCTTTCTGTGTTATGAGGACAGAAATTTAGGTATGCTGATTATGGAACAAAATAGCCATTAAGTTCCAGCCTTTGAAAGGACTTAAAACAAACTAGATGACCCTTAAACTAATGTAGCATTGCCATGCTTCATTTCCCACTTGTAGGTCATTAGTGTAGCCTAGCTTCCATTGTTTGAGTTATTACCGAAGTAAGAACCTCAAGCGGTATATGATACCAAGGAAGTTTGATTGCTAGGTCACTTCTCTTTAAACATAAACTTATAGGTAGAAACGGAATCGTAAATTCCTTTCATTTGTTCTTTTGTTTTCCTATTTCTTGTACCCTTTCTAATAGCCTTAAGAATTGAATTCTCAGTGTTGACTTTTATACTTTGTTTAGACATGTCCAATGTCACTCCAATAAAGTTCTTACCATTTATGTTGAATATTTTTGTTTCAACTAGATGATCTTACCAGAAGCTTCTAAAGTTCTCTAAGCATCGATCTATTCGAATGTCTAGGGACTAGACTCATTCGAGAATTAAATGGAAAATGATTTTAGGTTGTTAACCTTTGGTAAAGCTGAGCGTTTAAACTCAATGCTTTATGATCTCAAAACTACATTGTATTTTGAATTCACAAGCACCAATCGGTTCGCCATTCGACTTTGATACTCGAAAGCAACCATAAAAGTCGCTAAAAGAAACGTACATTTTAAATTGCTCATTTTCTCTTATTTCCGTGAATCGTTTCTTAGATTCACTACCAATCGAGGAAATTTACTGTTACCTTTCTAAAAGGATTTATTGCAGTGCAAGATATTTAATTATAAACAATAATTAAAACATAATGACAGGCTAAATCGTACTCCTATCAAAAATAAACCTAACGTTCACCAACTAAAAATATAGCAAGGGAAGCAGGGATCGTATCCACAGGGATACAGGCGTTCTTTCTACTATTAAATTATTAATCTAGACTAATGGTAACAAGAGTTTGGATTGGGTTGTGTATTAAACTAAAGCAAATAATCAAATCGGAAAATAACAATATTAAAGGAATCTAGGGCAGCAGTTCACCATAGATGCAGACCGGGATTGGACAACGAACAATGACAATCAATTAACAATCATAACTAGGAAAACATGCATCTCTCGAATCTTATGAATTCCTTAGGATAGAACAACTAGCGGGCTCTCGCTACGTACTAGAAATAATTCCTATCTAATAGCCACAGACCAAAAACATCAGATTTATACCTCTCGGCGCATAATCCAAGGTTAATCAAACTCAAATCAAAATAGTCCGGCCGAACAGAATTGACGAGCAATAATAATAAGCTATAGAAATTATAATCAATCAATCAATAATCAAGCCCACATATAATCCAAATCATGCATTCATGGATCCCCTAAACCCTAGAAATTAAACTACTCACTCATGATAATAAATAACAAAGCAATTAGCATAATGGAAAACATGATTAAAGCAACAAAATAAATTAAGGTAGGAAATAATACCGAATTGAAGAACAAATAAAATAATAAAGTTTGGATCTTTACTTGAAATTAAAAACTAAGTATTTGAATAATTGGAGAGAAAACTAGAAATAAACTAAGTATTGAAAACTAGAATAAAAGATGTCACTAAAAATATAAGGGGCTAGTATTTATAGTTTGCCCCAAATAGAGCCCAAAATCGGAAATAAAAACTCGCGAAATACGCTGGAGGTTGGCGTCGCCCGATCGGGCGATGTGCTCGATAGTCGGCCTGATCGGGCGAAATTACGCCCGATCGGGCGGTTGCAAAATGCCCAGAACAGCGCCCAGAATGACTGCCCGATTCGGATCGGGCGAAGCCCGCCCGATCGGGCGCTTGTTGAAACTGCACGATCCTCTATCTTCAAAATGGCATATCTCCTTCCTTATTCGTCGGAATTAGGCGAGTGACCACTTGTTGGAAAGCTATTGAAGTCTAGAATCCAACCCAATTAGAATTACATATTTTCAAGTTGTAGAACTTGAGTTATGCTTAAAATAGTGGACTATAGTCATTTTTGTACTTCCTTCGTTATTCGCTTTGCTTCAAAACTCTTCAAACTTAATGTTCGTGCTCTCGAAAGTACATAATCTCTTGTATTGATTCAAATGAGTAGGAAATGCACAAAAATATGCTAATTCCTACAATGATGAACCTGAAACTACAAACACACTACAAGGAGCACATTAGTACTAAAAATCGCTCCGAAGAGCTCATTTGAGATAAAAAAGTACTAAAGGACGGGGGTAAAAACTCTATATAAAACACACATATCAAACTCCCCCAAGCTAGATCCTTGCTTGTCCCTAAGCCAGGAAATCATCGATGAATACAAGACCAACTTCACCCCCAACATATTTCAAAATGAAAAACATAATTCAAGGCAAAATCCAACGAGCATGCATCAATGTCAACCAATAAAATCCACCCAAGCACAAATCCTCCCTAACAATCGTCATGCAAAGCAAACCACAAGTGCAAAATGGAATTCAAGACTAGTGCTCACACACTCGTCACTCATTTATGTGGCGGATAAAAGATGTACCCGTTCGCTCTCCTCCCAACATATAAGTGAACAATGCCCTCCCAAACTCACAACACTCGTGTGTCTAGTAAAACATATACTCAACCTAGTAGTCGACTTGAAATGTGTCATGTCATAACTTGCATTGATAAACAACTATTTTCACATAAGTACGACTCTATGCACAAAGGTCGGAAGGTCTTCAAAGCTTGTAATGTTAGGCTTAGGTAAGGGTGCGGTAAATTTGGGTATAATGTGAGCTTTAAAGCCTTGGCTTTGGGGAGCATAAATCCTAAAAACAACCGTGATCAATCAACATAATGACCATAATCTCCCACTCAACACATGACAAAACAACAAATAGCCAACACCATACTTTCTTGCCTTTTTTCACAATTGTAACCAATCACTCATAAGGATATGAATTTGCAGAACTTGATTGAAACAACACTTTGAACTTTTTTATGAGAGTAATAGATTTTTCTCTTTCTTTTCCTTTTCAATCTCTCTTTTTTTTCTTTCTTTTTAGAAACCTTCACATTTGTTTTGTTCTTTCATCTCTTTTCATTTTCAACTCATTTTCAACAACAAACATGATAAGACGAACTCCTTTTTCAATACCTACTTTGTGCTCAAAATGTAGCACATTACAACTCCGTCACCTCACTACTATTAGCTCCCCCGAGCTAGGCTTGGGACTAGTAACCAATGGGGTTTTTCATGGGCTTGTAATATGGCTAGTCACCGAATAAAAGGGCACAAGCAACAACATGGGTAGAAAAGGAGGGGACAAATGTATCTAATTTCATCTGAAGGCTACCTAAATAGAAAAATGCCTTCGTCCTCTACAATGTGCATGTATATGAGTCATAAAACACTACTAATAGTTGCAAATCAATACTCAAAATCAATGACACACCAGGAAGCTAGCACACATCCTAACCAAATCAACTAGTCAAGCACCAAGTTCACAAATAGTTAGTCGGAGTTGACTCATGTTAAGGCATCAAAGCAATCGAATATCAAATCATGGCTAACACATCTACATTGCCCATCAACAAATACCAAGAATCAAAACAATTTTCGTTCAAGAGGCACAGGGAAACATGATATTGTATTCATCAGAACGTATTTTTGTATTTTTATTTTTTTCAAAGCAATAAACTACTCTAGAAAACATTAAACACACCAAAATAAACACACACAAATAAGTAAATGCAAAAATAAAAGGAAAAACATACCTAATATGTACAAGTGAGTGAAACACCCCCCAAGCTAAATCAGACAATGTCCTCATTGGCTCAAGGGGTATCATGAGGAAAGTGAGCAACCCGTGGCTTATTTGTCGCTGATTCGCAAATCGCCCGATCGGGCGAATTTCGAAACTTTTCGTTAAATCTGTGTGCGCCCGATCGGGCGCTCCTCGCCCGATCCGGATCGGGCGAAATGCAATGCCCATTTTCTTCGACTATTTCCAACCCAGAATCATCTCAAACCCTCGAACTGACGTCATCACCAACCGCCCGATCGGGCGGAATTTCGCCCGATCGGGCATTTGACTCGCCCTTTGAGTGGATCGGGCAACCGTCGCCCGTTCGGGCGATTTTCCAACATTTTCCTTGAATCGACACGCGCCCGATCGGGCGCTCCTCGCCCGATCCGGATCGGGCAAAACGCAGGCTACTCCGTTTCAGCTTGAATTCAACTTTTTCGAACTTGGAGCCTTAGACCTGCACAGCATTAAACGTCCAAACCGTAAAATACCCTCTTCTCACCTCTCTAACACCAAAAACTACAATGAAACACACATTTGCTCAAAAATTATACTAAAATACACAAACAAAAGCGAAAAATACACTACAAAAAGCAATAAATGGATAGTGAAATACTCATCCCCTATTAGATTGATGCAATGTCCCCATTACACAATCTCAGTTTATGTACAGACAACGAAAGGAAGGGGATGAAAGCCACGACAACTCATCGAATGGGGGCACCAAAGATGGTGCCATCTGGTGTCGAATCAATTGCCTTGGATGAGCTATGTGGCGCGGGAAGTGACAGACCAGGACCCCGATCATGAATACGGTGCCCACCGTTCACCGAGCTTTCGGCCTTTCAGGTCTCAGCATCATCAAATCGTGCCTCCCGCAAAGAGATTGGTTAGTAAATAACCAACGAACGAGCGCAGAAGCTTGTCATGCGCACTCGCACAAGTTTCGTGCAACAAGACATGCACGATAATCAACGACAACATTTGCATAAAGTCCGAATGAACTCTAAGCCAGTAAGGAGTAGGATGCCTAAAGGAAGAAGAACAAAAAGAAAAAACAACAATAAAAGAAGAATAAGAAAAGGAAGGAAAACAGAAAGTAGGCATACTCTCCTTATGGAAGTTGTTTTTACGGACTATTGATTCTTCAACCTCAATGATCAATGAAATAGCTCTCTCTGTGTTTTGGAATTCATGGTGGATAGGCTCTTCACCATATAGAGCTCTCTGCAAAGCATCCACCTCTTCTTTGTAAGTATTGTAAGTACCTGCGAAAGATTCACAAAGAGGAACATACTCTATTGGGTCATTGGGCTTTTGATTTTCATGGGGAGGAGGAAGGTCCTCAAGTAAAGGTTTTATGGGGAAAGAGAAGGGGAGTGAGACGGTGTAAACGGGGCTAAGAATAACGCTTCTTGGACTTGGAATATGAGGGGTAGGGGTTGACACAACAACAAGGGTTTTATCAACTTCAACTTCCTCGTGGACTTGCTCTATGACATATGGCTTTTCAGTTTCAACAAATCCTTCATCCATTGATCCAACAGTCAAATCATCATCCTCCCACTCATCCTCAACCTCTGTTATAAGCTCCTCCCACTCTTGGTTGCCTATGGGTTCACTCAGTTGACCCCCATCCCCAACACAGCTCGAATCATTATTTTCAATAATTTCTTGAACTTTTCTAAATCTCTCAAGAGTAGCCTTACTAGCTTTAATAATCTCATTAGTAGCCTCTTGAGATCTAGTACACTGAATCTCAATCTCAGAGTTTAATCTTCTTAATTCCTCTAAGAAGCTATCTCTGCTTTCTGATTCGGGTTGAACAGGATTGAGCAAGGGTTCACAATAATACACGGGAGAAGCAACAGTGGAATCATGAGGCAAAACATTGATATCCATGCAAGGGTTAGATAAGTCGTTAGAATATACATGATTATCATAAAATTAGAATGCACCTCATTATAACAAGCATTCAAGGGAGAGGGGGTAGAAACATGTAGATTATGCTCATAATTTGAATTAGCACATGTAACATGAATCGCCATTTCACGCTCATACAAATCCCTTGCAAACCACATATAGTAATCCCACATATCATCCAAAGACAAGGCTCGAAAAATCACCATTAAATCTACTTTCTATCACATTCCTTGTATACTCATTTAAACCACCATAAGCAAAACCACAAGAATCCCAAAGATTAAAATTGTGGTAACCGATAAAATCATTTAGCCTATCGAAATACACCCAAAAAGGCTCATTTAAGAATTGAGGGAAAGAATAATAATCCATTTTTTCAGGGGAAAAAAAATAAAAAAAATAAAAAATAAAAAATAATAAAAAAATAAACTAAAGAAAATAAAATATATACATGGTCTCAAAGAACAGGAAGTTCTATGAGACTCAAGAAAATAATCTAGATCATAAAATTAGTAGCAGAAAATTAAACCGTTTCCCCGGCAACGGCGCCAAAATTTGACAGGCTAAATCGTACTCCTATCAAAGATAAACCTAACGTTCACCAACTAAAAATATAACAAGGGAAGCAGGGATCGTATCCACAGGGAAACAGGCGTTCTTTCTACTATTAAATTATTAATCTAGACTACTGGTAACAAGAGTTTGGATTGGGTTGTGTATTAAACTAAAGCAAATAATCAAATCGGAAAATAACAATATTAAAGGAATCTAGGGCAGCAGTTCACCATAAATGCAGACCGGGATTGGACAACGAAAAATGACAATCAATTAACAATCATAACTAGGAAAACATGCATCTCTCGAATCTTATGAATTCCTTAGGATAGAACAACTAGCGGGCTCTCGCTACGTACTAGAAATAATTCATATCTAATAGCCACAGACCAAAAACATCAGATTTATACCTCTCGGCGCATAATCCAAGGTTAATCAAACTCAAATCAAAATAGTCCGGCCGAACAGAATTGACGAGCAATAATAATAAGCTATAGAAATTATAATCAATCAATCAATAATCAAGCCCACATATAATCCAAATCATGCATTCATGGATCCCCTAAACCCTAGAAATTAAACTACTCACTCATGATAATAAATAACAAAGCAATTAGCATAATGGAAAACATGATTAAAGCAACAAAATAAATTAAGGTAGGAAATAATACCGAATTGAAGAACAAATAAAATAATAAAGTTTGGATCTTTACTTGAAATTAAAAACTAAGTATTTGAATAATTGGAGAGAAAACTAGAAATAAACTAAGTATTGAAAACTAGAGTAAAAGATGTCACTAAAAATATAAGGGGCTAGTATTTATAGTTTGCCCCAAATAGAGCCCAAAATCGGAAATAAACACTCGCGAAATACGCTGGAGGTTGGCGTCGCCAGATCGGGCGACGCTTCGCCCGATCGGGCGATGTGCTCGATACTCGGCCCGATCGGGCGAAATTACGCCCGATCGGGCGGTTGCAAAATGCCCTGAGAAGCGCCCAGAATGACTGCCCGATCCGGATCGGGCGAAGCCCGCCCGATCGGGCGCTTGTTGAAACTGCACGATCCTCTATCTTCAAAATGGCATATCTCCTTCGTTATTCGTCGGAATTAGGCGAGTGACCACTTGTTGGAAAGCTATTGAAGTCTAGAATCCAACCCAATTAGAATTACATCTTTCAAGTTCTAGAACTTGAGTTATGCTTAAAATAGTGGACTATAGTCATTTTTGTACTTCCTTCGTTATTCGCTTTGCTTCAAAACTCTTCAAACTTAATGTTCGTGCTCTCGAAAGTACATAATCTCTTGTATTGATTCAAATGAGTAGGAAATGCACAAAAATATGCTAATTCCTACAATGATGAACCTGAAACTACAAACACACTACAAGGAGCACATTAGCACTAAAAATCGCTCCGAAGAGCTCATTTGAGATCAAAAGTACTAAAGGACGGGGGTAAAAACTCTATATAAAACACACATATCACATACAATGAAGCATGCAAAGTCTAAACATTTATCATGAGTAATAACTTGAAAATTAAAACAATCATGCAATTTAAACAAGTTATTAGCATTTTATTCGAATTTATTGTTCCGGCAGGTGTGAATAAAATGATTCCAAGATCCTAAAACCATTGAAGAATTAAGCACAGTTTGTCGACTTAATCCTAAAACATTTTAGGTAAGCAAAAACCTTTTGCTAATAGTCTAGAAACTATTCTTGGTTGATAGGCACGTCTAAGAACTTATTAGGTAAACCGATCGATTTTGCCACGACATAAAAGGACTCCTTACTTATATCGTTGAGTTTCACCAAAACTAACATGTACTCACAATTATTTGTGTACCTTGCCCCTTTAGGACCAATAAGTAACACCTCGCTGAGCGAAAACTATTACTAGATTGATGTAAAGGATATCCAAGCAAGTGTATATTTCGGCATTGCACCTTTTAACTCAATTTTTAAGTTTGGAACTTAAGGCTCTTACTATGTTGGTTAGATTTTAAGTGAACTAAAATCCTTAATCATGCAACATAATCAAGCCACAATCTCATGCATAATTAAGACATATTTAAAGCAATAAATAACTTAAAGCATGCATAAGATAAATGTGATCTAGTATGGCCCGACTTCATCTTGAAGCTTCAACTTCAAAGTCCGTCTCGAAAATCTCCGTGGGAGGCACCATTTTCTTCAAATAGGATAAGCTATAATTAAACTAATTACAACTATTTGATGGTACGCAGACCATATTTGAATTGAAAAGCAATTTTGTTACTTTAGACCAATTACATTCAAATTAATGGTACGCAGACCATATTTTCTATCCTATTTGGGCCATACTAGTCACTTCATAACCTGCAAAACAGTACATATACAATATATACCATTCACCCATTCATTATCATGAATGGCCCACATAGTTGGTTAGTAAAACACGTTATGCATCACATAAATATTTGCAGCAATTAATCAAGGGCACCAATAATCTACAAATTATTCAGTCCTTATTAATTCTAATCAAGTTGTTTTAACCTTAAGGATTTGTAGACCTAATCAAGAGTTTATGACTAAAAGGGCTCCCACTTAAACCAATAAATTCATATGCTTTACTAATTTTAAACATAAAAATGTATTTCTAGTCTAACCGGAAACATACAAATTTAATTAAAATTTAAAGCTCATATAAATTTATAATTGAATTCACATATTTAATTTATTTTCAGTCGTATTTAAATTAATTCATGATTTTAATTTTAGTAAAATAATTAGAATAAATGAAATTTATTATAATTATAATATTCAAAATTAAAATCCAAGAAAACAATTTAAATTATTAATTTTAAAATTAATTAAAATTACATAAACTGAAAATTTCAAATTAAAATTTTAAAACGATCTAATCGTAACACAAGGTACGCAACATCACCACGCAACGCACATCCATAGGCCACACGCACGCAGCCATCGCTGGCCATGTGCGCGCAGCCTATGTGCTGCGTCGCATCCATCGCTGCACACCATCGCAAGGCGCCTCGAGGCACGCTTGGCCTCTAGCTCGCTGCGCGTGCCTGCCCACGACGCACGAGAGCTTGCGCTCACTGCGCGCGAACGTTCGTCGCTGGGCGTAGCACTCGTCACACGCGAGCTTGCGCTCGCTGCGTGCGAGGCTTCGCACGTTGCGCGCGGCAGTTGCGTCGTGGCGCAGCTCGCCTGCTGCCCACACGCGACTGTCGCTGCCTTGCTGTCGCCCTTGCCCACTCGCCCATCGCACATAGCACACGACACAAGGCAGGGCTGCTGCCTTGTGCTCGTGCACCATAGCCTTGCTCGCTGCATTCGTACCGCATGGGCGACGAGCTCCCTTGCTCGTCGTCGCATGCCCGCACTATACAACACCCCTTAAGGGTAACACGTAGCGTCCATTGCTTTGTGCGTGCAAGTTATATGAGCGAATCGCATAAAAATTAAAAATTTATTTTCAAAATTAATGACAAATTAATAAATCATATTAATTTCATAATTTTAGGGCGAAAAATCGAAAATTTATTAATTAATTGATTTCCAATTAACATGGATTCAAGTCTAGGCCATAAAAATAATTTAACACAAATTTACAATTTTTATGGTGGTTTTTAATCATAGGTATCTAATTAAATCATTAACTAATTATGAAAATCAAATTAATTCTAAATTATTCCAACTTTCAACAAATTAATCATAATTACAAATTAGATTGCATAATTAACAAGGCTAGGCATTCAAACTTGTTAAACATATACAGTAGGTCAATCAAAAATTCAAGATTTAACAACAAGAATCGCAAATATTTAATTTAACATCTTAAATTTACAAAATTTTGCGTTCGAAAAACTAAAACCTCCTAAAAGTCATAGTTAGGCTTCGAATTTGAGAATTCTGGGTTCGGCCGAAAACTACTATTTTTGTCAAAATTTTAGAATGCCTTTTACATGCGGAATTGACACAAAAATCACTCGATTTGGATGAGTAACGAAGAAACTGTCGAAAAACTGCGTACATATAATTAAATAAACGCAATTTGCAATTAATTAACAATTACGAAAATTAATCACCCATTTTAATTCTTGCAAATTTGTAATATTTAACCATGTTTATGAAATTTAGATTATGAAAATAATAAGAGGCTCTTGATACCACTGTTAGGTTATGATACATATGACAAAACATAAATCATGCGGAAAAACCTTAATGCCAGGAAACATATTATTTACACATAATCATTTAGCATAATTTAGGAGCATACACTTTGTAGCGTGCCCTCCCTAGCTGCGCCCGAACCGAACAAGAACAAGTCTTTAGGACTCCAAATGTCGTCCCTCCGTAGATAGTCCACAGTACGTCCGGATCCGCCTCAAGTTAGACCAACTAGAATCGCCCTTAAGGTTACTAGGAATTTCGGCTATTGTGTTTGCAAGTGTATGGCTGATTTTTCTTTCAAAAACTTACCCTTTGAATACTTCAATCCCATGTGCATAAATTATGACCCTAGGCCCTTATTTATAGAGGTTTGGAAAGGGAATTGGAATCCTAGTAGGATACGATTTAATTAAACTTAGAATCCTACAAGGACTCTAATTAATTAAATAATCCTTTTAGGAATAGGAATTTAATCATACACCAAATCCTAATAGAATTAGGAATTTTACATGGACACAAACACACACACGCACGGAGCCACGAGGGCGCCCGCACGCGTGCGCTCGGCCCACGCAGCCCACGCTGCGCAGCCACGCCTTGGCGCGCTGGGCCTGCCTTGTGGTGGGCCTGGCGCTGCCTTGGGCTGGGCGTTGGCGCGCGTCTTGCTTGCTGGGCGATGGCCTGGCTTCGTGCTGGGCCTTCGTCCGGCAGGCCTCGTCCGATGCTTATTCGTACGATACGCTTCCGATTAAATTCCCGGTTCCGGAATTCATTTCCGATACGAACAATATTTAATATTTTCGATTCCGGAATTAATTTCCGTTTCGAACAAATATTTAATATTTCCGTTTCCGGAACTATTTTCCGATTCCGATAATATTTCCGATTCTGACAATATTTCCGTTTCCGGCAATATTTCCGTTTCCGGCAATATTTCCGATTCCGGCAATATAATATTTCCATTTCCAATAATATTTTCCGATGCGTACCATGTTTCCGTTTCCGGCAACATCTACGACTTGGATAATATTTATATTTCCGATACGATCCATATTTCCGTTTCCTGCAATGTCATCGTTTCCGGAGTATTCACTTGCTTGTGACGATCTCAGCTCCCACTGAAACCAAGATCCGTCGATTCCGAATATCCATAGATAGAGTATTTAATGCCATTAAATACTTGATCCATTTACGTACTATTTGTGTGACCCTACGGGTTCAGTCAAGAGTAAGCTGTGGATTAATATCATTAATTCCACTTGAACTGAAGCGGCCTCTAGCTAGGCATTCAGCTCACTTGATCTCACTGAATTATTAACTTGTTAATTAATACTGAACCGCATTTATTAGACTTATCATTGAATGCATACTTGGACCAAGGGCATTATTTCCTTCAGCTTGAACTTGTATAGGTTGTTGTGTGGCTGTGGAGACTAGAGATTTCGATCATGATATTTGCTTGCCTTGATTTGATCCTTGTTTATCGTACATCTCTTTACATTGATTTTGGGGTGAGTTAATCGTCTATGTATCATTGATGCTCTTTGCTTAGGGACAAGCAAAGGTTTAGCTTGGGAGAGTTTGATACATGCGTTTTATATAGAGTTTTTACCCCCGTCCCTTAGTATTTTTTGATCTCAAATGAGCTATTCGAAGCGATTTTTAGTACTAATGTGCTCCTTGTAGTGTGTTTGTAGTTTCAGGTTCATCATTGTAGGAATTATCATATTTGTGTGAATTTTCTACTCATTTGAATCACTACAAGAGATTATGTACTTACGAGAGCACAAACATTGAGTTGGAAGAATTTTCAAGCAAAGCGAATAGTGAAAGAAGTAGAAAACTGAATCTCGTTCCATCTTTTGATCATAACTCAAGTTATACAACTCCAAATTCAGAAATTCAAATTGGGTTGGATTCTAGATTTCAAGAGCTTTCCAACGAGTGCTCATTCGCCTAATTCCAACTTATAACGAAGGATATATGGTGTTTTTAAGATACAAAATCGTGTAGTTTGACGAGCAGATCGCCCGATCGGGGACCCATTGCCCGATCGGGCGACGACAACCCCTGGGCCCGATCTGGTTTTCGTTTGTTTTTTTGGGCAAACTATAAATACCAAGCCCTTATTATTTAGTTGGACATCTTATTTTCTTAGTTTTAAAGACTTAGTTTTTATTTTAGCACTGGTTTTATTCTCTCTATTATTCAAACACTTAGTTTTTATTTTCAATCAAAAATTCAAGCTTTCATTATTCATTGTTCAATTCCTTAGGTATTATTTATTACTTTTCTTTATTGCTTTATTCTAATTATGTTTCCATTGGTTAATCTTGTATTAGTTATTTCAAATATGTGTGAGTAGTTTTTATTCTAGGATTTTGGGAATTCATGAACGAATATGAAGGGATGATTAATTATTGTTGATTGTTGGTATTAGCTGTTAATTCCTATTGATTGCTTCTATTTACTTTGCGATTAGATTTGGGCAGGTCTGATTGTATTAGTCTAGCAATATCAAATTAAGAATCGAGAGATGCAATTTGATGTTTAGGCTTCTTTCAATAGGTAGAATTGGGATTAATATGTAGCGAGAGCCCGTTAATTCTAAGTCTATGATTAATATCGATTCGAGATAGCATGCTAGTCTAATTAACTTCTTTATTGATTATTGTTGATCGTTTATCATCCTGAATTGTTGTTCATTGGTAAACCTATGCCCTAGACCTTTTAATATCTGAATTCTTCCTTGTTTAGTTATTGTCGTAGTTTTAATTATAAAAATCAACCCTTTTTCCTGTTCCCAATAGTATAGACCTTAGATTTAGTAATAGAAAGAACACTTGTTTCCCTGTGGATTCGATCTCTACTTCCCTTACTATCTTGTTAGTGGACTTAGGTTTATCTTTGATTAGGCGATACGACTTTAGCCTGTCAGTAATCAATTGTAATTTTCAGATTTTTGAGACCTAAAGTGTCAATTTTTAATGATTTTAAGCATGAAATTAGTCAAATTTCATGCTAGGGTTTTAAACGGTTAATTGGAATCATTATTTTATCAATTAATGATTAATTTCTAATTAATTCAAGTGTTTTAAAACTTAATAAAATTTCTGAAAATTTAATGAACATGGATAATAATTAAGTTTCATTATTTTAATGATAGGAGGAGATTTCTAATTTAGTGGATTGAATCACAAAGTGGCCCCCATACTTAGGAATTCAAGGTACGTGCAAGTCTAGGGTGACCACCTCATTTTCATGGGAATTCATGTGGTGATTTTATATTGTGATTCATGTACTTGGAATAATTATGGATTCATGTTTGAATATCTAAGCAAGCATGCATGTTATGATTGGTTATGTTTGTTGAATTGAAGTGAACAAGCATGTTATGATTGGTTAAGTTTGTTGAATTTAAATAACAAGCATGTTGTCTAAGTATGGTTATGCATGTATGGTTTATTCACATGCAAGGAATTATTTATGCTATTGTACGTAATGTCTAGCATCTTGTGAGCCAAGTATATTGTGCCTAGTTGCACCATTGTTATTTACCACATATGAAGGGCATGCTTAGGTAAGCCACCGCATATGTAGGGTCGACTTCCGAACCATGTTTATTGAGTATATATGAAGGGTATGCTCACATTAGCCACCGCTTATGTAGAATGAGTCAATGTGAATTGAATTAAGGACTTTTCGTGCCTCGTGCACAACCCGCATGTTAACAGGCATGTCGTGGAACTCAATAGTATGTTGAAAAGGAAAATTGGGAGTAATTTCACTTGAGTCTTGAATGTTTGATCACAAGTCCTAATGAAGTAAAAAGGAGTATTGTTTGGTTGATCGTTTATTAAATGCTTTGCTTGTTTATGTCGAGTCGACTTTGTGAATAAAATATTAATAAACGTAAAGTGCAACCAAAACAAGCTTCAAAACTCTTGGAACGTATATACCTTGAGTATGAACAATGGGGGGACTACCTTCATGCCAAGGGTCTTGTACTTCTACGAATGATACAAGACGTTGTTTCATTCTTTTATGCGCTGGAATTCTGCCGGTATGGTCCGACATGGTAACTTCTTCCGTAATGGATATTTATTTTAGTGTTTGGTTGGCTCCCAACACTCTTCTGTAATGGATATTTATTTTGGGCCCGTTCAAAGCTTATCCTAATAAATCTATGAGTCAAGAGTCGTGTTGAGAGTCGAGTCTTGTCTTAATGATTAATTGATAACTTGGTTGGCATTTGCATGTGATCTAGTTTATAGTTGGAATGAAGAATGATAGATATAGGATTTCATTCTAGCTTGTATATACTCAACTTTCGCTGATTACGTGTTTTGTGTATTGGTCATGGTCTTTGCCTTAATAACCCTATGATGATCCATCAATTGCATATGCAATGTCGGGGAGTAGTCTATAAATAACAGGTTCGTAGAGATGACTTACAAGAGAAGTTATCTAGCATGGGGATTGGTTGAGCGAGTTGTTTCTCTTGCATGGTTTTAAACTCTGTTGATTTAATTAGTCTAGACTATAACGCTTTCGGTTAGTTAATGGATTTCGTTTTACGGTATTTTGGTTTGGCCGTTATGATTCCAACCTGTATGGAGGCCATTAACTATTATTTACTGTTTTAAAAGTTTATTTATTCCGCTGCGTAATTTTGGTAATAGCCTTAGCCGTTATCACAGTGGCGGTAATACTTTAGTAATTCCTTATTTGCAGTCGGAAATTGGTTTTAAAATGACAAGGAACTATTAGGGTGTGACTTCATGCGCGCGGACACATGCATTACTCAATTTTATTATCACAAAAAATGTTAGTATCAATGTTTGAACCCATGACCTCTTATTCATAATGTAATGTTATAAAAATCTCTACAATGATAGAACATATGACTCTAAACTAATGAAAAAAGACAAATGTCATTCTTGTAAATATTAAAACTTTAATGTGCAATATACCTTTTAATATCAACCTAATAATCTTTTTTAACATAATCTTTCTTAATTACTTAGATCTTACGTAAAAAAAAAGAAGTTAATTGTTACACTAATTTTTTAGATAATCAATTGTGTGTTTTTCCAAAAATATACTCCCTCTGTCCCAAATTAGTCGTTACACTTGCCTTTGCACAAAGTTTTAGGTGATAAGTGGTTGTTTAGTTATCAATTGTTATTTTATTGAAAAAGTAGATGTGATAGGAGTTAGTGGGGTATTTTTTTTAATTGAATGAGAGAGGGTGTGGGGACAAAAAAAAGATAGTGGGAAGAGAGAGACAATATAATAATTGTTGGGTTATTCCTAATTTAGAAGTGTTTAAACAACTACTCTGGGACAGACGAAAAAAGAAAGTGTAACAACTAATCTGGAATGGAGGGAGTATATATTTTATTATTCAATTTATATTAATTGATACTTTAAGAAATTTCGTATGTTTATAAGTGAATTAGAAAAAACAAAGTTTTATACGGAGTACCAATCAAGTAAGACTTGAAAAAATAAAGTATCGGAAAATAGGAACTATTATGAAAACTCTCATATATTTAGAGGAAATTATGTAATATGAAAACAAATTAAATAAAACAAATACAAAAAATTTTGCAAGGAAAACAATCATTAATCGGACAAAGATAAAAAACAATAAAGTTCGAAGGATCGTCCGGATCACTAACTGGTTCAATTTTCAAAGTAACGTATACATGATTAATAATTTCCCTTAATACTTACTTATAATTCAAGTATCCCAAACCTTTAAAATACATGAGTTTAGAGTACTTTGCTTATCAATAGTAATATGGGTGAGAAATCCATGATATTCACTATTCATAAGGAGGAAATTTTCAAAGCTTCCCTTTAGAAGCTTTATAATGTTGCAAGCCATCTAGGGTTCAAATCTCATTGATTGCAATTTTTGCCTATTTCTTTACTTTACTTTTCTCTCTTTTTGATATACATATATAGCATGCTACTCCGTACATCATCAATACCTAGTATTTAAAAAACACAACCATCACCGTTACAAGGCCACATGGCTACCTTTAAATAAAAAAACAAAGCTCCACATGGCATGTGTCAAAACCTGAAAAATCTATTTTATTTTTAAAATTTTATTTTTGAAAATGAGAGATAATGCAATAAGATTCTTCAACTGCTTCACTTCATCTTCCCCATTTTCATCTTTACAATTTACTCCGTATTTTTCAACTTTAATTAATTACATTCAATTTAAATTCAATGCAATACTCCATTCTTCCCCTTTCTCCTGTAACCTTCATTCAACAAATTGAATTCCTAAAATAATAACTTCTTTCACTGATCCTTTTTCAGCAACTTCATTTATTAGAACCGGTATAAATAAACGATGAAAATGATTTTTAATCGGTAGAGTTTTTTTATTGGATTCAAAATAGGCATTAACCACAATTTATATCCATACACAAAAACCCTCGCAACATAAATTGGTCAACGTTAAACAATTCGACAAACCAATGGTTTTAGCAGATAGTTTGCTTGATTAAGTGATGCATTAGGAGCCCTTGGCTATGTGGATTTATTTCCAAATAGGCAAACGAACACATCGGAAGAAGATATGCCTCAAAGAGTAGCAGATAAAAAAATATACATTTTATATTTGCAATTGTACCATGCAGTCTTCAAGCAAAATTTTGTTTTGTGAGTTGTGACTTTGATGTTATCCAAAATTTAAGACTTTTACAATTTAATTTATACCATTTCGACTCTTTTAATTTGATTAATTTGGTTATACATGGAAAGATTTGTATAATTGGAAAAATCGATGTTTTTGTATTATGGTTAAGATTCGTTAAACTATGAATTTGTACGGAAATGGAATTTTGACCCCTCTCATGTTTGAGTTATGAGCTTTTGAAGAGGAGCAAGTGAGACGATATTTTTTTGGTGTTATTACCCGATTCACCTTTAGGACTAATCCGAATTCAGGGCGAGTTCTGGGTGGTTAGGTTTCAATCCCCTCCCAATTGTTGTTGCGGGGATCGAACACACGGATCTGTCTATCAAGTTCATGCCCGATCACCACTAAACCAACAGACAATTGGTAGCAAGTGAGACGATATGATATTTCTTTATTCCTATTTTGTGTGTGTGTGTATGTGTGTGTAATTGCAGCTTTGTGGGGGTGTGAAGGGCAAAGTTGCTATACTTTTACACAAACTTAAGAATGCCATTTTCTGTAATTTATATTTTGTTATACTAGAATTTGAATACAATTTTAATTTTTAATGTGAGATAGAATATAATGCTGATATTTTTTGGTGTTATTTAAACGACACTCCATATGTTTTAGTTGTCAATGGGTGATTGAATACGGATCATATTCCTAGGCAAGATGAAACCAATACAACTAATTATAAAAGAGAACAATTTAAGTATTTTTGCTACTTACTTCGTATAACTTAAGTCCAGTCTTTACTTCGTTGTGTATTATTGTAGTAATAAAGTTGAGGTTAAGAGATTTCAATTTGGAGTCTTTTCAGATGTTTGGTCGAGGAAGATAAACTCTTTGATATGTTATAAGAAGTATGATATAGAAATTCGAAATGATATCCAAGGCCTCAAGTAGTATTTTTTTAATAGTGACAAAATGGGTGGATTATCCAATGTGAAAGATGGAGTAGATGTGGTTAATAAATCCAAAATATCCTATTCAATTTGTGAAGATCAAATAATCAATTTTTTTATAATTTTCCCGTGAACGGGTCAAAGAGCTAGTTATAAGTAATACACCATACAACCCTAACACGTAGCTATTGATGAATCATGTAATCCTTGTCTAATTATTATACTTTTTTTTTACCAAGTTCTTTTTGCCAGGCGTTTTTTTGCTCATCGCTCAACTTATTTATTGATTCTTTTCTGCTGGTTGATTTTAATATATAGGGGGACCGTGCGCATTAGCGCGCGGTCCAACAAACAGTTAGTATAAAAAATTAAAAGTGGAAATTGTAATTTGTTCTAATGCTCCGAACGTGAGGAACATTCAAGTCTTCAGGATATTTTTTCTAAATTTTTTTCTTATTTACTAGTCACAAGCACCACGCACGTGTTGGCTAGACGTACATTTATAATTTTTACTATTTGTATTAATTGATTAAGTTATTTTCTACTACGTATAGCATAAAAGACATTGTTTACGTCAAATAAAAGTTTATCTTTCTTATTTGCAAGTTAAGAAACATACCTACCTTACTTCTTCTATAAAAAAAAATCTCATAAAGATGTTTACATTTACAGAAAAAAAAAAAAAAAATTTACGGAGTAGTTTCTTTTACTTCTATTTGGATATTTTACTAATGTACAGTATGCAGAGTAAAAATCAAATGTTATTATGTAAAATGTTGTTTGATTGGTCACAATTTTTTATATTTTTTACAAACATTACAATATATAATGTCTTTCTTCGAGTATGCTTTAAATAAATCTTATTATGTAAGGATTAGTAACTCATAAAAGTAATGATTAATTAATGATGTAAGACTATTAAGAAATGATTCAAATCACTTTTCTAATTGGATTGACTTAATATAATTTTGAACATATAAGAAAAAACAAAATGATTTGTGGCATAGTGATTATCATATGTGACTAACAAATGAGAGGTCACAAGTTTGAAACCTATAAGGCTATAACTAACATTTTTTCATGATAAAAAAACTTATATATGAGATGACATGTCAAAGATGATGGTACGCTACATTTCGCTTTCTAGAGGCCGCCCCAATTAATCTGCCCGATTAACCAGACTCGTTAATCGGAGGGTAAAAAGGGGAAGAAGTTTGGGAAAGATAAGGAGAACGCAGGGTAAAAATTAAAAAAAAAAAGAGAAAAGAAATGGGGGAGATTGAAGACGTTTGTAGACGGTAACTCACGGAGCTAACTACCGTTTATTTGCTTTTGGCGGGGCGTTTGTCAGACGTTAACGCATCGTCTCTTTTGAATTTCAAAAGAGATGTGATTCATTCGAAAATTATATTCGTAAAATATTAAAAAAATTGGAGTCCCAGTTTTGAACTCTTGCAATACTGTAGCGAAAACCTAGTTTTCAAAGTAATCTGTAAGTATGGCCTCCGTTGTGATTGCCTCCAAGATTTCGAACAACTAAGAAGCTGATATAGTAGAGTAGATGATGAGTAACATGACAGATTTTTTTTTGAGAATTGGATGTTTTTGCTCTGTGTTTCTTCTTGTAAGTTAGCTGGGAATGATGATCTGATGAATGACTGTGATAGGTTTTGTTTTATTAGTTTTTTTTATTTTGTGTGTTTTGTAAAGTTGTGTAGAATTGGGAAACAGAGGGGATGAAGAATTCTTTAGAATTGGGGCCTAAAATTATTAGTTTGTTCATTTTTTTGTGACTGAGTTGGAAATTAAATATAATAAAATAAGAGAGGAGGCCTCTAATTATGACGTATGGGTTAGGCTCATTAAATTGGATCTTCAGAGAAAGATTAACCTTTTGTAAATAGGGGTGTGCAAAAATTGGTCCGGACCGAAAAAAATGAATCGGACAGGATCGATCCAGACCGAAGACAATCGGACCGGTCTTCGGGTCGAAAAATATCAATTTTCGGTCTTCGGTCCGATCCGGTCCAAAACCCGATTTTGGACCGGGCTGATTTTTTCTTAATAAAATATAAAATAACCTATTTAAAAATTTAATTCTCTCCTTTAATATGTTGTAAATTACTATATTGTGATATATTTTATTTTATTTATTCTTCCAAGAAAGGCCTCAAATAAATAGTTTTTTACGGAGTATATATATTTTTTCTTTTTTATCATAATTTTTATAAAAAATAAATAATATATAGAAATAGGTCTACAACCGGTACAAATCGGTCCTGTCCAGATTTTGGACCGATTTTTTTGGTCCGGCTCGGGTTCGATCCAAGCATAATCGGTCTGGTCTTTGGGTCATCGTAATTTCGATCTTCGGTCCAGTCCGGGTTGGTCTGGTCCGGTTCGGGTTTGGACCGATGAACACCCCTATTTGTAAATGCATATTTTTCTCAACAAATCCGAAATTGACAGAATCAGTATTACCTCTATAATTTGTGTATGTAGTAAAATATAACAAATTGTACTGAAGTAGGTGTTTCATATAAGTATAAATTCAGGATATATAGTATGTTATGTTCATTCAGATTGTATTGATTTAAATATGTGAAATTCACTTACTGTAGGTTATTAACCAAGGTGGTGATAAATTAGTGCAAAATAGTAATGACGATGTACAAGAAGATCAACAATGCCGGTTGGATTGGATGAAGTCCAAACTGCAGGTGTTACCTCACAGGAATCTACATTGAGTAGTGGTGTTATTCACGGACCGCGTTGTGGAAAGGGTGTTGTAGAGAGTTATGGGCTTCAATCTCCATTTGGATCTTGTGCCGGGAGTTCTGATATGTCCTTTGTCACCCCAATTCGTAATACGCATAATAGCAATGTAGACGAAAATGTATTTTGTCTTAGCCCTCAGAGTTTTTCAACCACGTTAAATGGTTGTAACCCCCAATGTAACCCCTGTTAGGAGCAATAATAGGACCATATCAGAGGAAGACGGAACATTTTTGTAACACCCTAATAATTTCTTGCTTTTTATAAAACATTTTCCAACTTATAACAAAGAAATTACCAAGATATTACCGTCACCGTGATAACGGCTAGGCTTATTTACCAGAATTACGCAACATAATTTAACTAACTTTCAAACACAATAAATAGTTAATGGTCATAAAACAACTTGGAACCATTAAGGCCCAAAACCAAATATTAAATAGTTTAGAAATCCATTAACTAAAGTTCAAAGAAATACTGTAGTCATGACTAAAAATAAAAGTAGAGTTTATAAAGTAGGAAAGTAGAAATGAGCTCTCAAACACAGTCCCCATAATAACTTCTACCGCAAGTTATCTTTACAAACCTGTTTTATTAAAATCTACTCCCCAACAACGCAAATGCAATGGATCATGGGAGAGAGATGTCCTGTTGCAATTTTAAGTGACCAGGCATCGGCTATGAGAAGTCCCTTGGAAAAAGCAATGTCTAAGCTCGACATTGTTGGTGCCCATGGCACATAATGAACAAAATCTCAACGAAGCTCGGTACTTACACTGGGTATGTATAACCTCCTCATAATACATCACTTTTGTTATAATATATTTAGATGAGAATGGTGATTATAACATCATAGTGGCTGGTTAAAATGTTTATTTTGTTTTATATTGAATTCAAATTAAATAAAGGACTCGGAATATGTGAAAATCCTTTAGTTGGTTGTCAATAAATGAAAATCCTTTATTGTAAGAAAAGTCGGTTGTCAGATAGTACATTAGTTAATGTAAGATAGTACTAAATAACAAAATCAAGCGGTTAGTAAAATTTACTCTCAGGTAGTTATTAATTAATGTAAGACAGTACTAAATAGCAAAATCAAGTGTTAGTAAAATTTGTTGTCAGGTAGTAATTAATGAATGTAATTTTACTTTGTGAAAGTAGCGCTGAATTTAATAAATCACGAGAAAGAAACTCTGTCCATTTTGGTTTGGGACGTCTTTTCATTTGTCTTCCACCGAGATACGTTGTTAAAATGTCAATTATCGTTTTTGTATTCCCATGCTTGTGTATGATGGTGACTATAATTATGAATTGTTTAAGTATGCAAAGTTGAAAGATGTGATGAAAGAGGTTGTGTAGAAGAGTCTATATGTAGACGAGTTCGAGAGAAGGTGGTCTGATATGTTAGTTGTATTTGAGGTCAAAGACCATGCTAAGAGTCGTGAGTAGCTGGGTGACATGTTTAAGGAGAGAAATATGTGGGTGCCTGCCTATATGAACAATTATTTTTGGGCTGGCATGAAGACCACGCAACGGGTAGAGTCAATAAACTCTTTTTTCGATGGTTTTTTGGATAGAACCACAAAGTTGTTTGAGTTTCCAAAAAAAATATTGTGCTGCTATAAATAAAAGGTGTAGTGATGAGAAAGATGTGGACGCTAATTGTGCAAAATATATCCGTAAACTGGTTACTAGATTCCATATTGAGAGGGTCTTCCAGAAGCTATACACGGATAACAAGTTCAGAGATGTCCAAAGAGAATGTGAGAGGCTTTTGTATTGTGTTGTGAAGGAGGAGAAACGTATATCGGAGAAAGACTTTGAATACGTGTTGGAAGAACGTGTGTGGATCATTTTCAAAGGTAAAAGTGAAGAGGTATGGACGAAATATAAGAAATTCTACGTAGTGAAGTTTTGTACAGATCCACTGGATATATCCTGTGTGTGTAAGATGTTTGAGACGAGGAGTATTCTATGTAGGCATTGTATTAGTGTGTTAGATACAAACTCCGTGGTCGATATTCCTGAGAAATACACCCTTCGGCGATGGCGGAAGGATGTATATCGCCAGCATATGCATGTTATAGTTGCTTCTTATGATCCCATACAGACGGAGGTGGCTAAACAGTTTGATAACACGATGCTAGAATTTGAGCTTATTTGTGAGGAAGCAACTATCGATGATCAAACTATGGAGTTTGTTGTGAATGAATTGCAAATCCTAGAAATAGCTGTAAGGGATAGGGTTAAGTTGGTGACACAAAAACAAATGTTATTGCCATTGGAATCACTTCAATTCCAAGATCAAGTGGACACTACACAGGGAAATGACTTCTACTGAATCCTAGGCTCCTTTTCCTGGGCAATGAATCCACTATTATCGCAATATAAATCCATTGGTCCCTTTATAGAGGGAACAACCCCAAGTTCTTCAATGAACTTCCGAATCCAAACAGCTTCCTTTGCTGCTTCCGAGGCAGCAATGTACCTGGCTTCAGTTGTAGAATTCGCAATAGTGCTTTGCTTAGCATTTTTCCAACTTACTGCTCCGCCATTAAGGCATAACACAAAACCAGACTGTCATCTGAAATCCTCTCCGTCGGTTTGAAAGATTGAGTCTGTATAGCCCTTAACAATCAACTCATCTGTACCACCATAAACCAGAAACTGGTCATTTGTCCTTTTTAGGTACTTTAGGATATTCTTGGCGGCAGTCCAATGCGCCTCTCCTGGTTCTGACTGGTACCTGCTCGTTGCACTGAGTGCGAACAAAACATCTGGCCTTGTACAAATCATAGCATACATGATAGATCTAATAGTCGAACCATATGGAATCGTACTCACCTATCTACGCTCATCAGATGTCTTGGGACACTGAGTCTTGTTAAAAATATATGCCATGTGACACGGGTAGATGGTCTCTCTTGGTTTCCATCATATTGAACCGAGCTAGCACTTTGTCAATGTAAGTGCTTTGGCTTAGTCCAATCATCCTCTTAGATCTATCCCTATAGATCTTGATGCCCAATATGTACTATGCCTCTCCTAATTCTTTCATTGAGAAACACTTTCCAAGCCAAGTCTTTACAGACTCCAGCATAGGAATGTCATTTCCAATAAGTAGTATGTCGTCAACATACAAGACTAGGAATGCAATTTTACTCCTACTGACCTTCTTGTATACACAAGATTCGTCCTGATTCTTGATGAAGCCAAATTCATTGACTGCTTCATCAAATCGTATATTCCAACTCCTTGATGCTTGCTTCAATCCATAAATGGATTTCTTAAGCTTGCATACCTTTCCTTGATTTTTGGGATCATTAAAACCCTCTGGCTGCGTCATAAATACATTCTATTCAAGAACACCATTCAAGAAGGCAGTTTTGACATCCATTTGCCATATTTCATAGTCTTGAAATGCGACAATCGCAAGAATTATCCGAATAGACTTAAGCATTGCAACTGGAGAAAATGTTTTTTCTGATAAAATTCATTTGCAATAATATAGTGTCAAAGTGGTTAAATATATTTTCTTCTGATAAAATTCATTTGCAATAATATAGAGTCAAAGTGGTAAATATATTTACTTCTGATAAAATTCATTTGCAATAATATAGAGTCAAAGTGGTTAATATAGTGTCATATTTAATAGTTTACCAACTCGTAAGGATTTTATAACTTTTGTTTTAAAACAAATTTTGGAGATGGCTTTGAATAATTCGACCATAATGTCATTTATGACAACATATTATTCTTGAGGTAGTCCAAGTGTTTGGTCTCAATACTAGTTACATACTTTACTAAATCGTGATATTTATTATTAATTACCAATATACATTACGGAATATTATATTTGTTCATATCTCATATCTCCTTTTCTCGACCATAAATTTGTAGAAATAAGACTAGAATCGGCATACAACGACTCTGAGACGAATGTTTACATAAGAAATGCTGAAAGCTCGTCGTCATTGGTGGCTTGGTGCCTATGGCAGGTATAATGAATTAATTAATTAATACCAAATGAATAAAGACCCTACGAAGCTTGGGACACATAGCAGTAATAATCAATTAATACTAAATGAATGGTAAACATAATATATGAAACATTTAAAAATGTTCAAAAATGTTGAAATTATATATAAGTGTTAGACTGTATATGTCCAGGATTGTACTTTAAAATAGATATTATATAAAATCGAATATAATTATTAGACTGTACTGTATATGTTTACAATAGTACTGTAAAATAGAAAATTGTTGTAGACTGAAATATATACGTCTACGATTATACTGTAAAATACAAATATATAAGATCCAAATTTTTAAATATGACATCCAATAAAACATAATAGGATACAACCTAATATACCTAAAATACTAAAATGCTACCCGTCAATACATAATAAGATCCAAAATAATTTCAGATCATTGAGCATATCGAACTCATCATTTGTGCCATTAACGAACCGCTTGACCGCCCTTAAGACTCGGTGACGAGATAAACCTAGCTCTGTTCGAGGCCAATAATGTGCAAATATCTTCCCAATTGTCGATGCATTAGGCCTAGGGTACTTCCTGTCCAAATTAAGAAGGTGAGCAACAATCAAACACTAATACATAACACTTAAAATACATGGTCTCCATTGAAACACACTTAGTTATGAGCAAACAGCTTAACCCATGGCAAAACAACTATAGATATTAGTCTCATTAAAGAAAATTTACTACATAAACCACGTTAATCAAACACATGTTCTATAACTTTTTTGATAGCAACTATCTAACACGAAGAACCCAGTAACATCACCCAAAATTACTTTCAAACAGACTGGACGTGGGAACGAACATAGCCTAAACGGCTAAACCCAAAATCTCTAGACCTGAAATTGACTTGACAAGCCTAGAATCAACAGACAATGACACCACAAGCATATATTAATGAAACAGATTGGGTAGTTCAGAAAAGAAAGAAATAAGGGATAGACAAAGAGATGATGAAATCAATAATCAGTGATAAAATAAATATGAAAAAACAGAGTTGGTAAGTACAATTTTGGAGGTCTGGCGGGTTTTCTAGACCATATCTCATTAAGAATATGATTGATCAAATCCTCTCGAGAATTCCTATCACATAAATCCATCAACTTTTAATAAATTGAGTAAATTAAACTACAAATATCGATATTGATTATTGATTAGAAGCTGGTCAAAGACAAGCCCAGTTACAGGTGGAAACAAATTTAAAAAGATAAATCAATTATCGGAGAAGTAATCATTTATATCCAAAACTAAAACTTTGAACATAACAGTAACACATTGTAAAATGCCCCTTCTTTCAGCTATATCAAACAGTTCAGGTTTCCAATTTGCACAAACACCACAGAAGAACAAAAACGTAATTGGGGGTTTAAATAGAATCCGAAACCCAGTTATATAAGCTCAAAGAATCGAGAAAACTTGTCAAGAAGATTGACCCAGTATAAAAAAAATTATGGATGTTTTAAATTGAGATAACTACCTTGTCAGGAAGATTGACAGGACGATGGAAAGGAATTGACCTCTCAACATCTGACCTTAAGACGGAATCGCAAGGCATCAGGATGCTTCCTCCTCGTTAGCATTGATACATAACTGAATTCCCTGTTATCCCGCCATTTCCTCAGATTACAAAAGATTTGATACATAAAGTCAAATTAGCAGAGAGAAGCAAGGTTACAAAAATGGAGAAGATAGAAAGAAACTAACCCATGGCTTCGGGATTAGGATTTTGCCAGAGTAAGAATTGCCCTGTTTGCCACAAAATTAGGGAAATTGGATTAGTGAGAAATTGTCGAAGGAGAGAGACTAAAGAGGAGAGGGAGTGGAGCAAAGAGAACTGACAACGAGGCGGTGGAATCGGCGGAGTCACCTTCCAGGCAGTGGGAGTGGAATGAAAGAGAAAACAAGGGTTTGGGATTTTCGTCGATTGGCTATGTCGTAGAGGGTAATTTCCAAGTTTAAAAGCAAGACACATCACCTGGTCAGTTTTTTCATGCATATACCCAAAAGAAAACAAAAGGGGAAGATCAACCATCTACGGATTAGCCACTGTTGCCATAGTGACAGAACACAGAATCGCATTTAATATAAACCCGATTCTCCTCACCATACTAATCTAAGTATCTAACTGAGATCAAGGCCCCCATACAGTAAAGTAGAAAGATAGACAAATTATAGCCCAGACAACATATTTTACTCAGGCAACATATTGGTCTGCAGGCAATGAAACAGAACACAATGCTATCTCAATTTGATATTCTCAACAATATAAAAAAGTATCCAGCCACAAGAATTGAGACAAAGTAGAGGTGGATTTGTGTATTAGCTGATAATATCTTAATTGGTAGTCAATAATGCAAGCTATACAACAATGCAATACTCAATACTTATCCATCTCTTTTTAATGTCACAGAAATATTCAGCTCTCTTTAATCTACATTTTCAGAATCAACCATTGAATTCTTTTATTCATCAACATAAAATATCAACCATTGAATCCCTGAACTTGATCAAAACCAACAAACTTAACCAGAAAGTGGTAGAAAACGTATCACGTATTAGCTTAGGTTTCTATAAGTACAACATAACTGATCTAGATATGCGACAAACACATGATGAGTACAAGTTGCTACATGAGATGTTTGTGCACAAGGACTAGCATTATTTAGGTATAGAAATGGCCTACGTTAAGCTGCCTATTATAGCATAAGTACTAGTATTAGTTAGTCAGGCTGGGGTACTTGTGGCAGAGAAGAGTTCATAACCAAGTGTCTCAATAAATTAATCAACGTAAAAAAAATTAGAGGCACCAACACTAAATCATACACACGGATCATATATCAATTCTTGACGACACCTATAAAAGTTACATGGATAGATTTCACTTAAACCCTAACTTAATTGATTGGGCATAATCTGAAAATAATTACCTATATCATATGAATTCACAATCAATCATAAATTGAACAACAACAACAATTCGATGTCAGAAATGCCAACAACAACAAGACCAACAAAGATGATTTCAAACACAGTAAACGAGAATGGCAGCAGCAACAATATCCACAATAGCGACAATGTTCACACCAAAAATCATAAAATGAATTTTCAATCCAGTCTAAGGAGAGGAGATAGAGGAGGAGAAAAGAAGAGCATGCTAACTCACGTGCAGGCAACTTGACACCGGCGATTCGGCGAACAAGGGAAGCAACAATCACTAAGAGAGGAAGGGATGGGCGGCACGACCCTCGTGACTGGGCGTTGGTAGCCTCCATGCGTCGATTCCGGCTGGCGAGGCAGTGAGCAATGAGGAATGACCGTATGAGGGGAGAAGAAGGAAGCAGCAACGGGCTTAGGCGGCGGTGATAGATCGGGGTTTGTTCCGACGAGCACGAAAACACCCATAAATTCACAAAAACCTATAAAGAGAAATTAATAACAGATAAATCAAACAAAATCAGAAAAAATTCTTTAACCATTTACGAAAAAATAATAAATAAAAACCAGGTAAGGAACACGAGAGAGATGAATTAGACACAGACACAACGTTTCGGAGGAGCTATGGAGGAAAGAGAATTCGAAAGGAGAGAGGAGAGTAATTGAGTTTTTTTACTGCGAAGAAGCTAGTGAACTAATCCCAAAAGTTAAAAAATGTTAGAGAGAGAGAGAGAGCGAGAGACAGGGAGAGCCCCCACCACAACCACCAGATCCCACCAAGGAAACTCAGGTAGCTAGCAAGCTTCTCATCCACCACCGCCCCCCCCACCCATCAATTGACCAAACCCAAACCCAAACCCACAAACCAACCTATGCAGAAACCCTTCAGAACCAACACCACCACTCCACCCAACCGCAATTCAATACCACCCAGTTAATGAACATTGTTTCCACCACCCCTCCACCCAACTATGACGCTGCCATGGAAGCATTCATCAGCCTAACTCAAGAAGACGCGTCGAAGATTTCTGAAAAATGGGTAAGGTCCCTCATTGTAAAGGCGATAGGGAAGTCCTTCTCAATTGAGTATTTGAAGTCGTCACTTCAGAGAATCTGGAAAATCACTCCACCACTACAATTCATAGCATTGGGGAAAGGTTTCTACAATGTAACGATACCCTCGGAGGAGGCAAGAGAAGGTATCCTCTCGAAGGGACCGTGGTTTGTCGCAGGACACATGCTCTTTGTCCAACCCTGGACACCAGGATTCAAACCATCACAAACGGTCATTTCAAATGCACCAGTGTGGGTCTCACTGTAGACACCTACTTTTGTCCCCATTCCCGAAAGGGAAGGTTCGATGATGAAAACGTAAATCTCCACTTGACAACGCATCTCCTATAAAATAACGAATCTCAATTCCCCTTTTCATTTCACCCGAAACCTGCTATTTATGGAAACCTGCTAAAAATAGTAACTGCCGTAATGGTAGTTGTTAAAAGTGGCAAGTCATAAAAGATAGAAACCTGTCAGAATTAGGTGTTGCACTCCAACATAAATCCTAAATGAGATAGAAATTGCGAGAGAATCCTATTCCTAATATGATTCGAAAGTAAGAGTCACGTATTAATTAAAATCCTAACGAGCCTAGAGTTCGTAACGGGCCCAGACGCATCCCCTCACAAGGTTAATACGCACTAAAAGACTCAATTAAATCTCAAATACTCCGGATTCTAGGAATCCGAATCTGACTAAGAAAAACAGCCAAGATCCTATTCTCAACGCCTGGCTCTGGGCGCCGAAATCTTCAGCGCCCAGGCCTGGGCGCTGAAAATACCTGGTACGTGTTTTTTCCTAATTCCTCGTGCATTAGAGTTCTGCAATTCTATCTTTCCACGAACTCTTTTTTATAAATAGGGCCTTAAGTTCGACGTGAAAAGAACACACAACAACACAATTATATTTCTGAGTATTGACTCTAAACCCCTAAGCCTAAGCCTCACGCTGCAAAACCGATCACGCGTTCTGTCGCAATCGATCCATAAATCGAACAGAACGTATCCCGTCCCATAATTTGAGATTCGTTAAATAAAAGGAGAAATAGCAAAGTCAAAGTGGTTAGTTTTCTGAGAACCGTGACGCACCTCTCAAGGGTGCGTCGTAATGTGTCCCTTTTCCATGGTTTAATTGCTTTCCTCGCCCTTTTATGAACTGTTAAATTAACTAAAATCTGATTGTTCGATCACACTTAATAAATATGATATTTTTGGGAAATTGGATTATCATGCTAGATCCCTTAAAACAATCTAAATCAGATAATCGCGTTCGATCTAGTACTATATGTTGCATATTGATAAAATCAACTCAGATTAGTTTAATAGTTAACGCATGTCCCTTCAATTATTTATGCTGAGCTAGTAAGGATATCCTGCCTCTGGAGTTATGGAAGAGCGAGTACTCCTCTCGGTAGTTACAGTCCCCCGAACCCTCAATCTCTACCCTGCGGGTGTACGTTGAGCGATCCCCACCACCAGGGATCACAAGGGAACCTACGGCCATCGTGGTCAAACATAATTGCACTCCCTTTATGTCACGATAACCGGGTTTTGTCAGTTTTTCTCATTGTCGTTAAAAACTTTATGGCGACTCCTATATTACTAGTCAATTGGGTGTAAACTCACAAAAAGAAGCGTCACACCCACGAGGTCACGCATTAGCCTCGTGCTTTTTTGACCCCCTCATAGTGGCGACTCCACTGGGAATAGTGAAGGAAATACTCGTGCTTGTAGGTAATCAAAATAGCCGAAGGGTGAAACGATCCTACCCCGCGTTTATTTCCCCATCAAGTTGGGACGACCTGAAAATCAGCATATTAATGTGAACGGCAGAACCACATAATGAATCTTGGCTCCCTTGGTGCTTCATCTCGGGAGTTGGGACTAAGGATACCCATCGCCAACCGGGGGGTGCATACGCTTCGAATGTTGTCCACTCGGCACTTTCGCTAGTAGTACACCCGTCCCAAACCCAATCGCTCGCCCACTAGGTCCCTCTCGCCTGCATGCCCCCTTGGCTTGCACTTGCGGGTTGGCCTTCTGGGACGAAATTCGTCTGTTGAAAGCACTACCCCGACCGGGGCATGTGGTGGATCTGCGATAGAAGCGGTACCAAGCCAGGCGCAAATAACTACCCATAGAAGCCTATCATAAACTACATGACATATTATTATTGCCTCATGATGGAATGTTAGTTATGTGTAGCGAAATATATGATTGTGTGTGAAAAACTATCCTAGAAAAACCAACGACCTTAAAAATTGCCCAAACATTCATAAACCAATTTGCCAAAGAGTTATACCGAAATACGTGTTTCGCAAACCCGAACGATCGCCACAAAAATAAGCGACGCTCGGGATGGCCTGTAACGAATCCCACAAACGCTGCACAACGCGTAAAGGACGTTATTGTTAGGTTATGATACATATGACAATTCGTAAATCATGCGGAAAAACCATAAAGCCAGGAAAGCATATTATTTACACATAATCATTTAGCATAGTTTAGATGCATACACTTTGTTGCGTGCCCTCCCTAGCTGCGCCCGAACCGAACAAGAACAAGTCTTTGGGACTCCAAGTGTCGTCCCTCCGTAGATAGTCCACAGCACGTCCGGATCCGCCTTAAGCTTGACCAACTAGGATCGCCCTTAAGGTACTTAGAATTTTCGGCTAATGTAGGCAATTGTATGACTGAATTTTTGCTCTCAAAAATCACTTTGAATACTTGAATACTCTATGCAAAATAATGACCCTAGGCCTTTATTTATAGAGGTATGGAAAGGGAATTGTAATCCTATTAGGATACGAATTAATTAAACTAGAATCCTAATAGAATTCTTATTTAATTAATTCATCCTTTTAGGTTTAGGAATTTAATCATATGTCGAAACCTGATAGCTTTAGGATTCGTATAGCACACAAACACACACACGCACGCACAGCAGCCCTCGCCCGCGAGCTCGCAGCCCATTGCCACGAGGCCCACACGCTGCCGCAGCCTTGGCGCGCGCTGGGCCTGCCTTGCGGTGGGCCTGGCGCAGCCTTGGCTGGTGCGTTGTGGCGCGCTGGCTTGCTGGGCGATGTCCTGGCTTCGTGCTGGGCCTTCGTCTGGCAGGCCTCGTCCGATGCTAATTCGTACGATACGCTTCCGATTAATTTCCCGATTCCGGAATTCATTTCCGATACGAACAATATTTAATATTTCCGATTCCGGAATTAATTTCCGTTTCGAACAAATATTTAATATTTCCGTTTCCGGAATTATTTTCCGATTCCGATAATATTTCCGATTCTGACAATATTTCCGTTTCCGGCAATATTTCCGATTCCGGCAATATTTCCATTTCCGATAATATTTTCCGATACGTACCATGTTTCCGTTTCCGGCAACATCTACGACTTGGATAATATTGATATTTCCGATACGATCCATATTTCCGTCTCCGGCATTCATTTCTTGCTTGTGACAATCTCAGCTCCCACTGAAACCAAGATCCGTCGATTCCGAATATCCATAGATGGAGTATTTAATGCCATTAAATACTTGATCCGTTTACGTACTATTTGTGTGACCCTACGGGTGCAGTCAAGAGTAAGCTGTGGATTAATATCATTAATTCGACTTGAACTGAAGCGGCCTCTAGCTAGGCATTCAGCTCACTTGATCTCACTGAATTATTAACTTGTTAATTAATACTGAACCGCATTTATTAGACTTAACATAGAATGCATACTTGGACCAAGGGCATTATTTCCTTCAGTCTCCCACTTGTCCTTAGGGACAAGTGTGCATTTCCTAATTCCTTTGTCGCTCGATGCTTGCTCTTGAACATAAGGTAAGAGTTGTCATCCTTATTATGTCCAGAGGTGTTCCTCGGTTTCAGAGTTCAACTGATCAAATAAACAGATAATCATAGCCTATGATTCATCTGAGCACGGCCATGCATTTCACAGTTTCTAGCTCTCCGAGTGGCCTTGTACAACTTTTAAGCATCTCATCCCGATTTATGGGAGGACAATCCCAATCTTGCGATCTTGATACTAGACTTCGTTTGATAGGTGATTACCTGAGCGTTGCCTTTATGGCCTCCTTTTACGGTGCGACGGTTGGTCAACGTCAAAGCAACCAGTTCTCAAACAAGTAATCTCAAATCACTCAGGTATTGAGGATTTAGTGTCTAATAATTTTAATGAAATTTACTTATGACAGATTTTCATCTCTTACAGTAAAGTTTCATAGGTCTTGTCCGATACTAGTCTCCCAAAGTAAGTATCTATGCAAATGATTATGACATTTCCATGTCCACATAGTTCAAGAAACAGAACTACTAGTCATCTTGCATTCTAATCGTCTAACGTTTTCTATGCGTCCAATTTTATAGAAAACTCCGACTAGGGACCATTTTCAACCTTTGACGTTCAAGTTCACTTGATAGACATTTCTTAGTCACAGGACTGGTCCTGACAGTCTATCTTGAATATATCGTCAAATTGAAGGGACTCATCATTTAATAAACCACAAATTAAACGGAAAAATGAATTCTCTTCATTTATTGTGAATGATTAACCAATAATGTTTTACAAAGATTTAAACCCTAAAACTTTAAAACATTAAACAGGGATATCAAAGCCATTCTCCAATATGCTTGATTCCCATAGCTGCAGTGTGCGAGTTGTGCTTCGCCTGCGGCAGAGGTTTAGTCAATGGATCTGATATGTTGTCATCAGTTCCAATCTTTTTTATCTCGACTTCTTTTCTTTCAACGAACTCTCGTAGAAGGTGAAATCTACGAAGTACATGCTTGACTCTCTGGTGGTGTCTAGGCTCCTTTGCCTGTGCAATAGCTCCGTTATTATCACAATACAGGGCTATTGGTCCTTTAATGGAGGGGACTACACCAAGTTCACCTATGAACTTCCTTAGCCATATAGCTTCCTTTGCTGCTTCATGTGCAGCAATGTACTCCGCTTCAGTTGTAGAATCCGCAATGGTGCTTTGCTTAGCACTTTTCCAGCTTACTACACCTCTGTTGAGGCAGAAGACAAACCCAGACTGTGATCTGAAATCATCTTTGTCGGTTTGGAAACTTGCGTCCGTATAGCCTTTAACAATTAATTCATCATCTCCACCATAGACCAGGAAGTCATCTTTGTGCCTTTTCAGGTACTTCAGAATATTCTTGGCAGCAGTCCAATGCGCTTCTCCTGGGTCTGACTGGTATCTGCTCGTAGCACTGAGTGCGTACGCAACATCCGCGCGTGTACATATCATAGTATACATTATTGAGCCAATCAATGATGCATATGGAATCCCATTCATTCGTCTACGCTCATCAAGTGTTTTTGGGCACTGAGTCTTGCTTAGAGTTATTCCATGAGACATGGGTAGGTAGCCTCGCTTGGAGTCTGCCATCTTGAACCTATCAAGCACCTTATTGATATAAGTGCTTTGACTAAGTCCAATCATCCTTTTAGATCTATCTCTGTATATCTTGATGCCCAATATGTACTGTGCTTCTCCTAGATCTTTCATCGAAAAACATTTCCCAAGACAAATCTTGACAGAGTTCAACATAGGAATGTCATTTCCGATAAGTAATATGTCGTCGACATATAATACTAGGAAAGCAATTTTTCTCCCACTGACCTTCTTGTATACACAAGATTCGTCTGCGTTCTTGATGAAACCAAAGTCACTGACTGCTTCATCAAAACGTATATTCCAGCTCCTGGATGCCTGCTTCAATCCGTAGATTGACTTCTTTAGCTTGCATACCTTTTTAGCATTCTTTGGATCCTCAAAACCTTCAGGCTGTGTCATAAACACAGTTTCTGTTAAAACGTCGTTTAAGAAAGCAGTTTTGACATCCATCTGCCATATTTCGTAATCGTAATATGCAGCGATTGCTAACATTATCCGAATAGACTTTAGCATTGCAACTGGTGAAAAGGTTTCATCGTAATCCACACCGTGGACTTGCCTAACCTTTTGCAACCAATCTAGCTTTGAAAACTTCAAGTTTCCCATCCTTGTCCTTTTTCAGTTTGAAAACCCATTTGCTTCCAATGGCTTGGTAGCCATCTGGCAAATCGACCAAATCCCATACTTGGTTTTCAGACATGGAGTCTAATTCAGATTGCATGGATTCTTGCCATTGCTTGGAGCTAGGGCTCGTCATAGCTTGTTTGTAAGTCGCAGGTTCATCACTTTCAAGTAATAGAACGTCATAGCTCTCGTTCGTCAAAATACCTAAGTACCTTTCCGGTTGAGATCTATATCTTTGCGATCTACGCGGGGTAACATTTCTAGATTGACCATGATTCTCACCAGATTCTTCTAAGGATCTCTGAGTTTCATCCTGAATGTCATCTTGAGCATTCTCTAGAGTTTGTTGTTCGACTCGAATTTCTTCGAGGTCTACTTTTCTCCCACTTGTCATTTTGGAAATGTGATCTTTCTCCAAAAAGACACCATCTCGAGCAACAAACACCTTGTTCTCAGATGTATTGTAGAAGTAATACCCCTTTGTTTCCTTTGGATAGCCCACAAGGATACATTTGTCAGATTTTGGATGAAGTTTGTCTGAAATTAATCGTTTGACGTATACTTCACATCCCCAAATCTTAAGAAAAGACACATTTGGAGGCTTTCCAAACCATAATTCATATGGAGTCTTTTCGACAGCTTTAGACGGAGCTCTATTTATAGTGAGTGCAGCTGTATTTAGTGCATGTCCCCAAAATTCTAATGGAAGTTTGGCCTGACCCATCATTGACCTGACCATGTCTAGCAAGGTTCTGTTCCTCCGTTCCGACACACCGTTCCATTGTGGTGTTCCAGGAGGAGTCAATTCTGATAGAATTCCACATTCTTTCAGATGGTCATCAAATTCATAGCTCAGATATTCACCGCCTCTGTCAGACCGCAGTGCCTTAATCTTCTTGCCTAATTGATTCTCTACTTCACTCTGAAATTCCTTGAATTTGTCAAAGGATTCAGACTTATGCTTCATTAGATAGACATAACCATATCTACTGAAGTCATCAGTGAAAGTGATAAAGTAGCTGAAACCACCTCTAGCATTTGTACTCATTGGTCCACATACATCTGTATGGATTAAACCCAATATTTCATTTGCTCTTTCTCCAACTTTAGAGAAAGGTTGCTTTGTCATTTTGCCAAGTAAACATGATTCGCATTACCATAATCCTCTAAGTCAAATGGTTCTAGAATTCCTTCCTTTTGAAGTCTTTCTAAGCGTTTCAAGTTTATATGGCCTAATCGACAATGCCACAGATAGGTGAGATCTGAATCATCCTTTTTGGCCTTTTTGGTATTTATGTTATATACTTGTTTGTCGTGATCTAATAAATAAAGTCCATTGACTAATCTAGCAGATCCATAAAACATCTCTTTAAAATAAAACGAACAACTATTGTCTTTTATTAAAAAGGAAAATCCCTTAGCATCTAAGGAAGAAACTGAAATGATGTTTTTAGTAAGACTTGGAACATGGAAACACTCTTCCAGTTCCAAAACTAGCCCAGAGGGCAACGACAAATAATAAGTTCCTACAACTAATGCAGCAATCCGTGCTACATTTCCCACTCGTAGGTCGACTTCACCCTTGCTTAACTTTCTACTTCTTCTTAGTCCCTGTGGATTGGAACATAAGTGTGAGCCACAACCTGTATCTAATACCCAAGAAGTTGAATTAGCAAGTATACAGTCTATAACGAAAATACCTGAAGATGGAACGACTGTTCCATTCTTCTGATCTTCCTTTAGCTTCAAGCAATCTCTCTTCCAATGCCCCTTCTTCTTGCAGTAGAAGCATTCGGATTCAGAAGTGGGTTGACTGACCTTCCTCTTTACAGATTTGGCGCCAGTTTTCTTAGTTGGGCTGGCCTTGTTGCCACCTTTCTTAGCATTCCTCTTCTTTCCAGATTTCTTGAACTTTCCCCCACGCACAATAAGCACATCCTGCTTATCACTTTTGAGCGTCTTTTCAGCGGTCTTCAGCATACCGTGAAGCTCAGTGAGCGTTTTGTCCAGACTATTCATACTGTAGTTCAGTTTGAACTGATCATACCCACTATGAAGAGAATGGAGGATGGTGTCTATAGCCATTTCCTGAGAAAATTGCTGATCCAGCCGACTCATATTCTCAATGAGTCCAATCATTTTGAGAACATGTGGACTTACGGGCTCGCCTTTCTTAAGCTTGGTCTCAAGAATTTGCCTATAAGTCTCGAATCTTTCGACTCGAGCCAGATCTTGGAACATGTTCTTCAACTCACTGATGATTGTGAAAGCATCTGAGTTGATGAACGTTTTCTGCAGATCTGCACTCATGGTGGCGAGCATTAGACATTTCACATCCTTGTTGGCATCAATCCAACAATTGAGGGCTGCCTGAGTGACCCCGTCGCCTGCGGCTTCGGGCATCGCCTCTTCTAGGACATACTCCTTTTCTTCCTGCATAAGAACTATTTGCAAGTTCCTTTGCCAGTCAAGGAAGTTTTTCCCGTTCAACTTCTCCTTTTCGAGAATTGATCGAATGTTGAATGAATTGTTGTTTGCCATATTTAAAACTACAATTGAAAAGAATAAACAAATAAATATCCATTCACAGTTTCTCTTAATAAACTTAAATTCTAGCATACGTGCATAATTCAATGTTCATTAAGCATTTTATTCAAGTTATGTGTTCCGGCAGGTGTGAATAAAATGATTCCAAGATCCTAAAATCATTGAAGAACTAAGCACAGTTTGTCGACTTAGTCCTAAAACATCTTAGGTAAGCAAAAGCCTTTTGCTAATAGTCTAGAAACTATTCTTGGTTGATAGGTACGTCTAAGAACTTATTAGGTAAACCTATCGATTTTTCCACGACATAAAAGGACTCCTTACTTATATCGTTGAGTTTCACCAAAACTAACATGTACTCACAATTATTTGTGTACCTTGCCCCTTTAGGACCAATAAGTAACACCTCGCTGAGCGAAAACTATTACTAGATTGATGTAAAGGATATCCAAGCAAGTGTATATTTTGGCATGGCACCTTTTAACTCAATTTTTAAGTTTGGAACTTAAGGCTCTTACTATGTTGGTTAGATTTTAAGTGAACTAAAATCCTTAATCATGCAACATAATCAAGCTTTTGATCTCATGCATTTTAAGACATATTTAAAAACAATAAATAACTTAAAACATGCATAAGATAAATGTGATCTAGTATGGCCCGACTTCATCTTGAAGCTTTAACTTCAAAGTCCGTCTTGAAAATCTCCGTGGGAGGCACCATTTTCTTCAAATAGGATAAGCTATAATTAAAACTAATTACAACTATTTGATGGTACGCAGACCATATTTGAATTGAAAAACAACTTTGGTACTTTAGACCAATTACATTCAAATTAATGGTACGCAGACCATATTTTCTATCCTATTTGGGCCATACTAGTCACTTCATAACCTGCAAAACAGTACATATACAATATATACCATTCACCCATTCATTATCATGAATGGCCCACATAGCTGGTTAGTACAACACATTATGCATCACATAAACATTTGCAGCAATTAATCAAGGGCACCAATAATCTACAAATTATTCAGTCCTTATTAATTCTAATCAAGTTGTTTTAACCTTAAGGATTTGTAGACCTAATCAAGAGTATATGACTAAAAAGGGCTCCCACTTAAACCAATAAATTCATATGCTTTTACTAATTTTAAACATAAAAATGTATTTCTAGTCTAACCGGAAACATACAAATTTAATTAAAATTTAAAGCTCATATAAATTTATAATTGAATCCATAAATTTAATTTAATTTCAGTCGTATTTAAATTAATTCATGATTTTAATTTTAGTAAAATAATTAGAATAAATAAAATTTATTATAATTACAATATTCAAAATTAAAATCCAAGAAAATAATTTAAAGTATTATTAATTTTAAAATTAATTAAAATTACGTAAACTGAAAATTTCAAATTAAAATTTCAAAACGATCTAATCGCAACGCAACAATCCCACGCAACGCACGCCCATGGGCCACATGCACACAGCCATCGCTGCTGCTCACCATCGCAAGGCATCACGCGAGCTGGTGCTCGCTGCGCGCGCCAGCGCTCGACGCAACAAGCATGCTGCCGCAGCCCATCGCTGGGCGCAGCGCTCGTTGCACGTCGCAACAAGCAAGCTGCTCGCCATCGCTGGGCGCAGCGCTCGTCGCACGCTGCACGCCATCGCTGGGCGCAGCGCTCGTCGCACGCTGCACGCCATCGCTGGGCGCAGCGCTCGTCGCGCGTTGTAACAAGCTCGCTGCACGCCATCGCTGGGTGCAGCGCTCGTCGCGCGTCGCAACAAGCACGCTGCACGCCATCGCTGGGCGCAGCACTCGTCGCACGCACACTAGCGCTCGCTGCGCGCAAGGCTCTGCATGCTTGCGCGATGCAGTGCGCGCTGTGGCGCAGCACGCTTGCTGCCCACACGCGACTGCTGTGCCTTGCTCTCGCCCTCGCCCATTCGCCCATCGCACACAGCCCACGACACAAGGCAGGGCTGCTGCCTTGTGCTCGTGCACCATGGCCTTGCTCATTGCATTCGTACCGCATGGGCGACGAGCTCCCTTGCTCGTCGTCACATGCCCGCACTATACAACACCCCTTAAGGGTAACACGTAGCGTCCATTGCTTTGTGCGTGCAAGTTATATGAGCGAATCGCATAAAAATTTAAAATTTATATTCAAAATTAATGACAAATTAATAAATAATATTAATTTCATAATTTTAGGGCGAAAAATCGAAAATTTATTATTTAATTGATTTCCGATTAACATTGATTCAAGTCTAGGTCATAAAAATTTAAAATTTAACATAAATTTACAATTTTTATGGTGGTTTTTAATCATAGGTATCTAATTAAATTATAACTAATTATGAAAATCAAATTAATTCTAAATTATTCCAATTTTCAACAAATTAATTATAATTACAAATTAGATTGCATAATTAACAAGGCTAGGCATTCAAACTTGTTAAACTTATACAGTAGGTCAATCAAAATTCAAGATTTATCAACAAGAATCGCAAATATTTAATTTAACATCTTAAATTTACGAAATTTTGCATTCGAAAAACTAAAACCTCCAAAAAGTCATAGTTAGGCTTCGAATTTGAGAATTCAGGGTTCGGCCGAAAAAAATTATTTTAGTCAAAATTTTAGAATGCCTTTTACATGCGGAATTGACACAAAAATCACTCGATTTGGATGAGTAACGAAGAAACTGCCGAAAAACTGCGTACGTATAATTAAGTAAACGCAATTTGCAATTAATTAACAATTACGAAAATTAATCAACCCTTTTAATTACTTGCAAATTTGTAATATTTAACCATGTTCATGCAATTTAGATTATGAAAATAATAAGAGGCTCGTGATACCACTGTTAGGTTATGATACATATGACAATTCATAAATCATGCGGGAAAACCATAAGGCCAGGAAAGCATATTATTTACACATAATCATTTAGCATAGTTTAGATGCATACACTTTGTTGCGTGCCCTCCCTAGCTGCGCCCGAACCGAACAAGAACAAGTCTTTAGGACTCCAAGTGTCGTCCCTCCGCAGATAGTCCACAGCACGTCCGGATCTGCCTTAAGCTTGACCAACTAGGATCGCCCTTAAGGTACTTAGAATTTTCGGCTAATGTAGGCAATTGTATGACTGAATTTTCGCTCTCCAAAATCACTTTGAATACTTGAATACTCTATGCAAAATAATGACCCTAGGCCTTTATTTATAGAGGTATTGAAAGGGAATTGCAATCCTATTAGGATACGAATTAATTAAACTAGAATCCTAATAGAATTCTTATTTAATTAATTCATCCTTTTAGGTTTAGGAATTTAATCATATGTCGAAACCTGATAGCTTTAGGATTCGTATAGCACACAAACACACACACGCACGCACAACAACCCACGAGGGGCGCCATGCGCGCGCGCGCAGCCCGCGAGCTCGCAGCCCATTGCCACGAGGCCCACACGCTGCCGCAGCCTTGACGCGCGCTGGGCCTGCCTTGCGGTGGGCCTGGCGCAGCCTTGGCTGGTGCGTTGTGGCGCGCTGGCTTGCTGGGCGATGTCCTGGCTTCGTGCTGGGCCTTCGTCTGGCAGGCCTCGTCCGATGCTAATTGGTACGATACGCTTCCGATTAATTTCCCGATTCCGGAATTCATTTCCGATACGAACAATATTTAATATTTCCGATTCCGGAATTAATTTCCGTTTCGAACAAATATTTAATATTTCCGTTTCCGGAATTATTTTCCGATTCCGATAATTTTTCCGATTCTGACAATATTTCCGTTTCCGGCAATATTTCCGATTCCGGCAATATTTCCATTTCCGATAATATTTTCCGATACGTACCATGTTTCCGTTTCCGGCAACATCTACGACTTGGATAATATTGATATTTCCGATACGATCCATATTTCCGTTTCCGGCAATATCATCGTTTCCGGAGCATTCATTTCTTGCCTGTGACAATCTCAGCTCCCACTGAAACCAAGATCCGTCGATTCCGAATATCCATAGATGGAGTATTTAATGCCATTGAATACTTGATCCGTTTACGTACTATTTGTGTGACCCTACGGGTTCAGTCAAGAGTAAGCTGTGGATTAATATCATTAATTCCACTTGAACTGAAGCGGCCTCTAGCTAGGCATTCAGCTCACTTGATCTCACTGAATTATTAACTTGTTAATTAATACTGAACCGCATTTATTAGACTTAACATAGAATGCATACTTGGACCAAGGGCATTATTTCCTTCAGTTATTAGGCAAGCACGCAAAATCGAAGTCGCATAAACAAAAGTAGACGCAAACAGAAAACGAGAACCAGCCAGGGACGCATTTTCAACGCCCCTTGCTGGGCGCCAGAATTTCTCACGCCCGACGCTGGGCGCTGAAGTTGCTGTTTGACCTTCTGGTCAGGCGCAGCAGCCTCGGTGCCCGCGCAAAAGGAAAATACGTAGCACAAAAAAAAATCGTTCGTGAAAAGAATTGCTACGAGGGCGTAAGAAAAGCACTCGATTCTAAAAGCGACTCATAAAAAAGAATAACTCTTTGCGTCGTTGTTAGGCCTCCTACGGCGACAATGCTCGGCACCGAAACCGAACATACCAATAATTATAAATGTCACACGGGCAAGTGTTTCGAAAATCCAAAGAATGACCAAAAAAAGAACTAAAAAGTGTACCAACAAAAGAAAGAGTGAAAAACCAATAGAGAGAGTCGAAGTATAGACTAAGTAATACTTGAAACTTTGGGACCTAAACTTTAGCTTATCTTATGCATAGGACTGGTCCTGCCACTTGGTGCCGATCAGGAAATCAACGGTTAGTGCGCCTCGAAGATACATCGCCAACACCAGGTTTAGTGACTCCAAGCTCCGTCCGTCATCCCTCATTTCAAGGATCTCCGCCTCCCCAACCTCGATTCGCACCCTCAAACATGTCCATCGAAGAATTGCAAGAGCAGATGGCTCAAATGACCCGACTAATGGGCCAACTGAAAATGGAAAACGAAGCCTTAGCGGCTGCACAAGCCAAAAACGACCTCGATAACGAGAAGAGGATTGAAAAAATGGTCCTACAGCAAACCATGGGGAGCAAGTACTTCTCCCTCGATCCTGGACCTTTTCCTGGCAAACTACCAGAAAAGTTTAGTTCATCTGACTTACCAAAGTTTAAAGCCACGGACAATTCCCGTGATCATCTATTGAGCTTTGTGAATGCCATGAACTTGAAAGGCGTGGACAAGTCCATGTATTTACCTGCCTTTTCTTTGTCCTTGGAACCTGTGCCGCTCAAATGGTACTATCACCAGGACCCTAAGCTCTTCCCCACCTGGGAAGACTTTGTCAATGTCTTCATCAAGCAATACTCGTCGAACATGGATTTTCAAGTCACCATGCGCGAGCTGGAAGTTCTCTTCCAAAAGAAAAATGAGGGTTTCACAACCTACTTTGCTAGATGGAGGGATCAGGCGGCCCAGCTAATCAGTAGGCCTCCCGAAAAAGAATTGGTCCAAAAATTCATTGACAACCTGGACCCGGCCTACAGACAACACCTTAGGTACCTGTGACTTGACACTTTCAAAAGAGTTTATGATGTAGGAATAAAGATCGAGGATGATCTCGCAAAAATAATACAAAGTAAACCCGCATACAAAAGCAACGCCTACAACAGGGGCAACACGTCCCAAGCCCAAGAAGTCCATGCCGTAGAGGAGACTCCCGCCCGAAGAAGCCCTGGAAGATGGGTCTGAGACCGAAAGTTTGCCCCACTCGGGTCGACTTTGGTACAAGCCTTTGAAAGACTAACCAATCAAGGAAAGTTGAGACCTATAGGCCCCACCCGTGACCCCCCTGTCAAGGGAAAATATTGGGTCGAAGGTACTTACTGCAAATTCCATCAAGGAAATGGACATGACACTGAAAACTGGTGGAATCTAAAACATACGATCCAGGACATGATAGAGGATGAGGTGATACCTCTCCCTAACGTTGGCAAACCCAACAAAAACAAGAGCCCACTCGGCTCTTGTCACATCTCTCTCGACCAACCAGAAAATGAGAACTTTGACCCCACGGTGTACATTACGCCTCAAGGTGCACCACTCGCTGTGGTCCCTATGGATCGAATCGAGAGAGAAGTGTGCGGTGTGTGGGATGATGATGCTGAAGATATTTACCTATCTCAAGTGTTGGGCCAGGACCTCTTTACTGAAACCTGGCCCGGGTATGCTCACATCGACACCACCCCTCAGGAGCCCGAGGTCGACAACCTCACCCGATCCGGAAGAATATACCAACCGGATATTCGCCCACCTCCTATGGACGATATCCCAGTTAGGCAAACTCCTGAGAATGGACGGCACACCACCGTCGCGGAAGTCATTGAAAATCCTCTCTTGAAACAACTAAAAAGAACCAAAGCCGAAATCACCATCTGGTGGGATCTCATGTGTACTTCAAAAGAACATCGCGAAAAGCTTATTCGCTCACTTGACCTCATCTCGGTGCCTACAGATATCAAACCTGACTCATTGGTTAACCACGTCACGAGAGATGCTGGAGAAAAGGCCATAGTTTTCACTGACAAAGACTTGCCCAAAGAGGGGGGTGCTCACAATAAGGCCCTCTATCTAGTAGTTGAATGCAAAGGAAAAAACGTCCCCCTAGCGCTCGTAGATAATGGTTCGGCGGTTAATATCTGCCCATTGCGAACCGCCCATTGCTTGGGGCTAGAAAACGATGACTTCCAAACCTCCACGCAAGGGGTACGAGCTTATGATAACTCCCGAAGGTGTGTGTTGGGAAAAATCAACCTTACCATATAAACCGGGCCTGTGGCACGCACCACGGAGTTTCAAATAATTGACATCAAGCCCACTTTCAACCTCCTCTTGGGGAGACCTTGGCTCCATGACTTAGGAGGTGTGGCTTCTACCTAGCTTTCACCAAATGGTTAAACTTAACCATAACAGGGTAATACTAGAAATCCGCGCCCCTCCTCTCGACGTCAGTTGTACTATGGTTGGAACGGCCGAAACTGCAGACGACCTTTACGGGTTTCAAATGGAAGAAACAATCCAGTTCATCGAAGATTATGATCCAGCATTCCTAGACCCACACGCATCCCGAGTCATCCCTAGAATGCTGTTAGCTCAAGGTTATTTCCCTGGAACCCCATTGGGCATAAGGAAGAAGGAATGCACATTCCATCCTTTACCCAACAAATCTACTCCCTTTGGCTTAGGCTATGAACTAACGGAGGAAGATATTGCTGACCGCCTGTCTGGGCTACGCCTTAACAAGGCCAAACAAACCACCCTCCTTCCCCCATATCAAAGAACCCTTAACGGGATGTTCGTTGGGGAAGGAGAAGGACACCCATGCTGTGATTTCCCTGAACCCTTCGTTCAGGATGGCTTGCTAAAACCAGGATTTGAAATCTTCCATGACTGCCACACCTTGGATGAGGCACCCCACCTCACCAAGACTAAAACAACTGAAATATTGGACGACCAGGCTTTGTGGACATTGTTTAACGAATCGAGGCCTATGGAGGACGAGACTGTGACGACTACCGTAGCTTTACAAGATGAAGGTTTCGATCCAACCCGGTTAATTGCTCCTGCATCAACACTAGAAGAGATCGAGAACGGATGGGTGAAGACATATCAGTGGGTCAATGCAAAAGGAATAGAATTCAAGATGAGTACCGGTGAAGGACCAAAGTTTTACGAGACTAAACCCAAGGCTTGAGCCACATAGAGCACCGTAGTAAAAAGCGCCTAGTAGTTCTTTAGATTGGTAGAAAAATAATAAAGACTTTAGATGGTCCTAAGACCCCTTAGAATATAGGTCAAATTTGTTTCAGTGTGTTTTCCTTACTTTCCAAATTAATAAAGGCGTAATATTTCTCCTAAAATTTTATTCTAACACTAAGTAAACACCAAATGTACTTGCAAAATACAAAAATAAAGAGGCGGCCCACTCTAGGCCCAACAAACGAGGCCCATTCGGTCTTGAAATAGTGTCATGGGAACCAGTTCCCGAAAACCCACAAAATAAACCACACCATCCCCATCATATCTCCAAAACATAAGGGTCTAACCCGTGCAACCCAAAGAAACCAAAAAAAATCAAATCCAAACAATGCAAATGTTACCAAAAAAAACAGATTCATAAAACATAATTCCATCATACCCTTCACTAACAACGCGCACCTCAATCCACCCAAAAAGCCTACACAAAGATCTTCACATCTTGCGCACCCTAACCCCATTTTCAAAGCCGTCTCGAGTCACGGATAGAAAAAAATAATCCGGACAAAAATGCATCTTACGCTAACAGTCAAAAAAGCCTCCGAAATAGCCTCAAAATCAATTTTTATACAAAAAAAAAGGCATAGCACTAAAACGAAAAAAAGAAATAAATGCAAGAACATGTTAAGCAAAGCGTCAAAAAACGACCGCCAGAAATTATTTTCAGCGCCCATGGCTGGGCGCCGAAATCTTTGACGCCCCAGCCTGGGCGTTGAAACTCTCTGCCTGCCTAAATTTTTTTTAGAAGTGCTCGTCATTTTATCCGCACATAACGGAAAAATAACGAACACTTGGGGGGTACAGCACGTATCCAAATAGGCTCACCAAAAAAATATAGCCATACAAAAAGTAGTCGAATTTCATTTTTTACGCGACTTACGGCGAACAAAAAACGGCAGACGAAAATAATGATAATACTTCACTCATTTGACCGGTTAAGTAATATGCTACCACCTTAGGGCATATCTATTAAAATCTGGCATCCTAGAACTTTATTCTAGCTAGAAATACTCGCGACCTGATTCTGACAAGAGACGTAGGCAATCCTTACCAAGGATTCAGTCCAATCAAAAAAAAAACAAACTTACATAAATTGTGCAAAAAGTGTTGGACATATAAAAATATATAAAAAAAAGGAGGAGAAACAAAAAATGAAAATGAAAAAATAAAATACGCCTTTATTGAAAAATAATAAGAAGGAAAACAAAGTGCTAAGAAATGAAAAAACAAACACAACTGAAATAAATAAAGGGCACCTACACCCTAGCAAGAACTACACTACTCTAGTTCTTCCGGATCATCAAATAAAGTCTTGTAGAGGCCAATGTTCGCAGGATCCACCCCCACAGTCTTCTGCGCTGCCCCAATATCAATCTCCATAAGAACCGGCTCCTGGACACTAACTTCCAAAGATGCCAAGGCTTCAGAAACATTCTCAGTTATAGCCCGCTCAGCCTCAAGGGCACAGACAATGGTGGGAGAAGGATTATTATCATCAACTAGACTAGTCGCTGTTTCTACAGGCGGCTGAGCCTTCCTAACCCATACATTGTTCCGGCGACGATCTCCGCGAGAGCTTGCATTTCTTTTAACAACAGCAGGCCCCTTCATGTTAGGCATCTTTTTAGGCCTGAAACTGGAACGGGGAGCAACTTCCTTTCGCTTTCGATCAGGACGAGCTTTCACAGTCTTAATACCATGGGTACGAGGTTTGGTAGAATCAGGACCCTCATACTTAACACGAATACGAGGTATCAAAAGCTCAGCCGGCTCCCCATCTCGAGCCTCGGTCCTCACAGCTTTATCATCGGAGCTCATCCATAACTTGTAGTTTTCAGAAAGACCCACAAAGCCATTTGCAGCTACGGCCCAACGCGGGATACCATCATAATACTTAGCCCACGCTAGAACCCGTGCTTGTGAAAAGGCCGCTACTTTAGGTGGTACCGTATCAGAAAAGGGGATAGTCTGCCTTAAACCATATTGACGCATGACTCGGTAAGGGAAAATATAAATGGGCCGAGATAGCCCCAACAAAGAAACATAAACCGATACGTCGGAACCCCCCGTCATAGTAGTCAAACCCCACCATGGTACCACCCACTTAATAGAACAGATGCCATAAGTAAAAAAGGAGGCCCATTCGGCCTCGTCCTGGCCTTGGTGCAAATATTTTCGGTTACCCAAGGCTATAGGGCGATAATGTTTAGGATCGGCGGGAGCTTCCAAGAGCCTAAGCCGTTCCACGAGCCAAATCTGCAAAAAATGGGTACGATCAAAAAATAATAATAAAAAGAAAACGGTTCCTGGGGCGCAGTCTCAACGCCCAGGACCAGGCGCCGTAAGTTCCAGCGCCCAACCCTGGGCGCTGAAACTCAGCCCCAAGGTAGGACGAATAAAAAATATATATGAGAAAAAAAAACGCATACGTGCGCAAAAAAAATTGATTACCTGCAGTAATAGGGGGCTTCCCTTAAAATATTCAGATTTGGCGTCCTTCTTCAGCTCATCCGCACTCAGCAAAGTCTCGGCAACAACCAACGGCATAATAGAATAGCAACTTTCCATCTGGCTAATCAAGGGGATCAACCTTATGTCACCGAACTCACCATTGTTATTCGACAGCAAATAATGATTCAACAAGCAAAAAACAAGGGCTCGAATATTCAATTTCTGTTCGGTCATATTCTTACTAGGCCTAAAGTGGTGTTTTACAAGTTTGCCAAATTAACCTCTTCACCTACAACAACTTCAGCAAGCATGTTAGCATCTAGTCCTAGGAAAGCCCCTATGGTTGTTTTACTCTCTTCAATAGTGCCAGGAGTGGCAGGGGTAGCATTAGTAGGATAGCCAAGGATCGCAGCAAATTCATCTCGCAAAGGAAATATTTCGTTGCCCCGAAAGACAAAAACATGATGATCGGAATCCCAAAAGCTTAGGGCTGCGTGCAGAAAATTATAGTCAATGTTAATTTGTTGTAAGCCTAAAAATGCCTCTAAGTGGTATTCTTTCAACAAAGCCTTTTCTGTAGGATTAAGGGCCCGTAGCCAACGCCTAACAGCCCGTTGGAGTGAGAAAGTGGGAATCGACATGACGAAAGCAAGGAGTAATTAAAACACAGCAAAGAAAGAAGGAAATTGAGAGTGATGGAAAATAAGGACGTATCTAGCCCCTATATATAGCTGAACGCATCAAGTGACATCCTGATCCCATTCGGAAACGCGTTAAGAAATCCGAAAGTCAAAATTCGCCAGGAAAGGACTTTCAGCGCCCGAAGCTGGGCGCCGAAATAATTAACGCCCAGCCTTGGGCGCCGAAAATACAGCCCAAGGCCCAGGTTTCACAAAACGCGGAACAGGAAAAGACTTAAAACCGTGTTGCTAGACACGAGGCCCTATGTACAATTAAGATCAAGCCCAAAAGCACCTTTAAGCTCCCAAATAGCAAAAATGAATAGTAAAACTTGGTCGAAACTTAGACTTGTCTCCAGGAACATATATGTACACTTTTCAAAACAAAAAATATCAAGGTCATTCTTCGAAACACCAAAAAACGTTGTTAAGTCGTTGGTTTCTCAAATAAAAAAATGTTTGTCTGTCAAAGGATTAAATTGAGCCAAGCTAAACCGAATGATATTAAACCTTGTCGCCCGAAGACTGAAGTCGCACCCCATGACTTCGCCAAAGTAGCACACCACTATGAAAGGTCGCTCGCACATACGAGCTCGACCCCAAACATGATTAAAAGACGTTATAAAGTATGCGAAAAATGACCACCAAAGCCCGAGTGCTTAGGGGCTCGCGAAAAGTATACTCCAAAAGAGAGCGCGCAATCAAAATCACATTCCCGAACTGCGCTATACGCCGTCCCATGTTTGGATGATCTCAAAAGAACAGGTTCAACCTCAGAAAAGGGTCGTCATTGACACTTGTACATGGTCCTCTGATCAAAGACCAAGTGGTGGCAAAAATCGAGCCATAAAGACTAGCTCAAAACCACGAAAGCAGACATTCGCAAGACAAAGGTCCGTCTGAACTCGTTGTAAACCCACGTTCAGGTTACAACTAAATTCGAGCATCCCTCGAAAGAATTCGCTTTTGCAAGAATAAACAAAAGAAATTCTCAAAAAAAAAACACAATGAAACAAAAAATAGAGACTTGCCCACCTCAATCAGGCAAGATCGCGCCGCGAACCACGAAAGTTCCAAATCAAGGAAAAAACGAATTTAGGGATGTCCACCCTTAGCGGACAGGGCTCGCCCACCTTCAGCGGGCGGGGTCTGGGTCACTAGCCGCGCAGGTTCGATTCCCGAAAGGGAAGGTTCGATGATGAAAACGTAAATCTCCACTTGACAACGCATCTCCTATAAAATAACGAATCTCAATTCCCCTTTTCATTTCAGCCGAAACCTGCTATTTATGGAAACCTGCTAAAAATAGTAACTGCCGTAATGGTAGTTGTTAAAAGTGGCAAGTCATAAAAGATAGAAACCTGTCAGAATTAGGTGTTGCACTCCAACATAAATCCTAAATTTGATAGAAATTGCGAGAGAATCCTATTCCTAATATGATTCGAAAGTAAGAGTCACGTATTAATTAAAATCCTAACGAGCCTAGAGTTCGTAACGGGCCTAGACGCATCCCGTCACAAGGTTAATACGCACTAAAAGACTCAATTAAATCTCAAATACTTCGGATTCTAGGAATCCGAATCTGACTAAGAAAACCAGCCCAGATCCTATTTTCAATGCCTGGCTCTGGGCGCCGAAATCTTCGGCGCCCAGGCCTGGGCGCTGAAAATACCTGGTACGTGTTTTTTCCTAATTCCTCGTGGATTAGAGTTCTGCAATTCTATCTTTCCACGAACTCTTTTCTATAAATAGGGCCTTAAGTTCGACGTGAAAAGAACACACAACAACACAATTATATTTCTGAGTATTGACTCTAAACCCCTAAGCCTAAGCCTCACGCTGCAAAACCGATCACGCGTTCTGTCGCAATCGATCCATAAATCGAACAGAACGTATCCCGTCCCATAATTTGAGATTCGTTAAATAAAAGGAGAAATAGCAAAGTCAAAGTGGTTAGTTTTCTGAGAACCGTGACGCACCTCTCAAGGGTGCGTCGTAATGTGTCTCTTTTCAATGGTTTAATTGCTTTCCTCGCCCTTTTATGAACTGTTAAATTAACTAAAATCTGATTGTTCGATCACGCTTAATAAATATGATATTTTTGGGAAATTGGATTATCATGCTAGATCCCTTAAAACAATCTAAATCAGATAATCGCGTTCGATCTAGTACTATATGTTGCATATTGATAAAATCAACTCAGATTAGTTTAATAGTTAACGCATGTCCCTTCAATTATTTATGCTGAGCTAGTAAGGATATCCTGCCTCTGGAGTTATCGAAGAGCGAGTACTCCTCTCGGTAGTTACAGTCCCCCGAACCCTCAATCTCTACCCTGCGGGTGTACGTTGAGCGATCCCCACCACCAGGGATCACAAGGGAACCTACGGCCGTCGTGGTCAAACATAATTGCACTCCCTTTATGTCACGTTAACCGGGTTTTGTTAGTTTTTCTCATTGTCGTTAAAAACTGAATGGCGACTCCTATATTACTAGTCAATTGGGTGTAAACTCACAGGAAATCCAATTACACTTGATTTGACAAAAAGAAGCGTCACACCCACGAGGGACGAGGTCACGTATTAGCCTCGTGCTTTTTCGACCCCCTCACACTCACTGCCGGAATTACTAATAGAATTCGACACAAAACCAATTCTGCACAGAATTGCGAATGAAATTTGGGCATTTATCAGAACAGATATGAACGCAATTGAGCAAAACAGAGTAAAGTTTGCCAGAATTCAGGTCCTACTAGACTTGGCAAAGCAGAGGAAGGAAGTTGTATGGCTAGGAGCCTTTAAACAACCCATACACTATGAAGATACACCACAATTCTGTCACCAATGCAGCACCATTGGCCATGGAAATGACAGATGCCCCCAGAATCGAAAAAACAGAGAGATAGTCATGAACGGCGGGAGTACAGGGGATGCTGATGATGATAAAAAATTAGGGCAAGACGTGTCACAAGCAGAAGGGGTTGATAGGGAGGAAGAAGGGGAAGGCCCTTGGATTCATGTTTCAAAAAAGGTGACAGCGGGAAATAAGAAAGGTGAAAGGAAAAAGGCTCCAAGAAACAAGAAAGCTGATTCGAAGTTTGCTGCAGAAGGTAATGTTGGAGAGAAAGGGGAGAAAAGACAAAATCACAACGGAAAAAAGAAGAAACCAAACGGTCCAGCAGGAAGGTATACGATTTTGGTTCAAAACGTCACTAGCAAACTATCAGCCCAACTGAGGAAAAAGGATCTCACCAAAGCCCAAAACCAGAAGCCCATCAATGAAGTGGATCCAACCTTCAAATCCATACGGGAAATCCCAACGGTTAGTATTGATATCTCAACTCCCAAAATTAAACCACCGCCATCTAATCCAATCAAAAACCGCCCTTCAAATCCAATCCAAGCCGTCCATTTATCACCACCCCCCCCCCCCCCCCAACAACTCACAGCCGTCCGATCCCAACCTTTCACCTTCTCATCAACAGTAAAACCTAATGAGGTAAATGCTCAAAAACTCACTCTCCCCACTATCTCCCCTACCAAAAACCCAACTTCTCCCGCTGAAACACCAAACCATCCAGAAAAACCTCAAACCAGGAAAAATGTCGAGCGAAGTGGATACGGAAATGTTCGATCTTGGAAGCGAGTCGGAGGAGGAAAAAGACTTCACCAAACCACCACCATACATACACAGTCACTTCAAGCGCCGCAACACACCAAACCCTAAATTCCTTCTTCCCTTCCAGCCTCTCCCACTGGATTACCCCGAACCCACCATAGATCTTTCTCTAACCCACTATGTCTGCAAGGAACCACCGATCCCGACTTTCCCGGAATTTCACATCAACAACATGAGGTTCACTCTCAGACTCTCGTCGCAATGGATAGACGCCAACCCATCGGCGATACGCCAATTCATGCTGGAACCACATTGGCTAGACTTCCCATACCAGGATATGGAAATGTAGCCAAAAAAGGAGGTATGATGATACCTGTCCATCTGCCGGATCTCAAAACGATCAAATCTCTATCCCCTGTTTTGGAGAAATTCTTGCGCTGGTGGATGCTAAGCAAGGAGGCACAGAAGGGGCAGTTCATAGTCCCACCAGAATTGGAATTTCTATGCGACCAAATTCCAGTACTACCTCAAGTCAGGAGGACTTGGCCATTGTCAGCAAGGAATCCGATCAAATGAACCTTTGGGGAGACAACAAATGCACTAATGGTACTTGCGACAACGGAGAAGTTCAACCAAGTGGAAATCAAAGCGATAATAGTAAAGGAGGTGGAAGAAGGGATTGCGAGATGGAACTGGAGTTCATGGCAAGGAAGGAGATCCTATGGAGCAGGAGGAACAAGGAGTTCATACACAAGATAGACCCTTTGACCAACAGGAAGTTCAAGGAGTTCTCTAGAACTCGAAAAACACCTGACCCCATGATAATAGTTGCTTGGAATTGCAGAGGAATTGCCCGCTGGGGATTCCAATCAAATACTCGCCATCTCTTCAAGGAACACCTCCCCCAAATCTTAATCCTAACTGAAACCAAAACCAACCCCAAAAACACTGAAAGAATTATGAAGAAAACCCCCCTCGAGAAGTATGTGCTAGCTGAACCTTATGGCCTCTCTGGTGGGATCATAGTTATGTGGAACCCTGACTTCATCAATTTCCAGATGATTGGAAGGGATCTACACACTATTCATGGTATTGTGGAAGTAAACACTTCCCCCCCTTTTAATTTTTGCTCGTCTGCTGTGTATGCTAGTACTAAATATAAAAGTAGGTTAGAAACTTGGCATGACCTAGTAGATATGTCTAAACAGATAACAATTCCCTGGGTAGTAATGAGGGATTTTAATGAAGTTACTTGTCAATAAGAGAAATTGGGTGGAAATTTGATCGAACAACATAGGGCAGATAGATTTTCTGATGCCATGAATGAATGTGGGTTAGTTGATGTTGGCTGTGTGGGTAGCAGGTTTACCTGGTTTAATAAACAGAAAGATAAACCCATTTACCAAAGACTTGGTAGGGCATGGATAAATATGCACTGGCTTAATCTGTTTCCTAACTCTACTGTAACAACATTGCCTAGAGAAGTTTCTGACCATAACCCAATCAAACTGGTAACTGAAAAAATTGGTTTTCAAAATCATGCTCATCAAAATGTTTTCAAAATGGAACCATTATGGTATTCTGAACGAGGTTTCTCAACCATGGTGGATGTTAATCTAAATGCTGATAAATCTGACTTGGTCAATAAACTCAATAATATCTCCAAAACCATGTCTTCTTGGGTTAAGGATAATATTGGAAACATTTTCAAAAAAAGGAAAGTCTTATGTGCTAGAATCATGGGTATCCAAAGAGCACTAGAACACAGGCCAACCAATAAGCACCTCTTGGACCTAAATGAGGATCTATCTCTCTAATGAGCTAAGCCTCATTTATGAGCAAGAGGAGGCTTTCTAGATGGCTAGAGCTAGAACTAGTTGGATTGAGAGTGGGGACAAAAACACTAGTTTCTTCCATAAGTCTGTCATTATAAGAAGAAGAAGGAATAAAATCTCTAGCCTTAAGTCAGAAGTGGGTCTGGAAATCCAAGGAGAAGACCTAGTGCCTCACATTGTTAGTTACTTTTCAATACTTTTCACCTCTGAACAGACCATTTGTGAAAACCACCATTACTCTAATGAGATTAGTATTGACCATGCCACTAATATTGAAGAAATTGGGAGAGCTGTGTTTGAGTTAGGACCTCTTAAGGCTCCAGGTATAGGTGGGCTACATGCACACTTCTACCAACAACACTGGGGTGCACTGTGGAAAGACCTGTATAACTATGTGGATAATGTGTTTCAGACAAAGTCTTTCCCTCAGTCCATTAATGATACCACTATCTGCATCATACCTAAGACTGCCCTCCCAGAAACCATCAAACAGTTTAGACCCATAAGCCTGTGTAATGTCAGCTATAAAATTGTGTCTAAAATCTTAGTCAACAGGATCAGACCCCACTTAAAAGACCTCATCTCCCCAAATCAGAACAGTTTCCTCCCTGGAAGGGGTTGTGAAGTTAACTACATTGCAGCTTCTGAAATCTTACACTCTATGAAAACTAAAAAAGGGAAATTTGGGTGGTTTGCTCTTAAGATAGATCTTGAAAAGGCTTATGATAGACTGGAGTGGAACTTCATTAGGTTTTGTTTAGCAAGGAAAGGTTTTGATAGGAATTCCACAGATCTTATCCTTAACTGTATTGCCTCTCCTGCCACCTCTGTCATTGTGAATGGAAAGCCTTCCCCCTCCTTCAAAACCTCTAGAGGAATCAGACAAGGAGACCCAATATCCCCATATATTTTCATTATTTGTATGGAGTATTTAGCTATGATTAGTGAGGCTGCCTCTAAGGATAATTGGAAACCCTTCTATTTGAAGAGAAATGGCATCCCCATCACCCACTTAATGTTTGCAGATGACCTGCTCTTGTTTGGAGATACCTCTGCCAAAACTCTCAATGGTATGAAGGATGTTCTTAGGAATTTTTGGGATTGCTCTGGCCAAAAGATGAATAACTCTAAGAGCAAGATCTACTTTTCCAAACACACTCCCCAGAACCAGAAAGAACTTTTGTGTAATACACTAGAGGTCCAACCAAGCCCTGACTTAGGAACATATCTAGGCTTTCCCTTGACAGAAAAAAGGCCAACCAAGAACCAAACTCTAGACATTTGCAGAAAAATTAAAAACAAGTTAGCTTCCTGGAAGGCTAAATGTCTTAGCAAAGCTGGTAGATTAGTCCTTATAAAGTCCACCTTGACTGCCATAGCTAATTACTTCATGCAAGTTCTGTATTTACCTAAGAAAACCCTCCAGAACGTTGACCAGACTTGTGCAAATTTCCTATAGGATTCAGAACCTCAGAAAAAGAAAACTCATCTTGTAGCTTGGCTCAAAGCCTGTGGACCTTTAGAAGTAGGAGGTCTTAGTGTTAGATCTGCTGTGATGATGAATAAAATGCTAATGACCAAACTCTGCTGGAAATTCAACACAGGCAAAAACTTAGCCAGTAGCCTAGTTAAGGAAAAGTATGTTAACAATAGGCCTTATCCTGCCCCCTTCTCAAAAGTGTCCCATGTCTAGCAAAATGTTGGAAAGGGTGGGACATGTACAAGAATCTCACTGCTTGGTGTATAGGGGATGGAACTCATATAAACCTTTGGTTAGATAACTGGACAGGAAAAGGTTCCCTTAGATCTATAATACAAGGACCTCTAACCAGAGAAGAAGATGCCCACACTGTAAGTGACATTAGGAGGGATGGCCACTGGAACTTAAGCTGTATCTCTTTCATCCTCCCTACTGACCTAATCCAATGGATTCAGGCTATTCCCATCCCTCAATTTGGTGAGGATGCCCCTTTCTGCTCCCTTTCAAAAGGACTTCACTTTGACTCAAAAACAACATATAACACCATTTGGAACACACAGTTCCCTTACACACACTCAAATGAAAAGTGGAGTTGCATTTGGAAAGCTAGATGTCCCCCTAAACTGAAAGTATTCCTTTGGCTTATTCTTTGGGGAAGACTCCCAACTGCATCCCATTTATTCAGTAGACAGATTATCCCTAATGGAAATTACCAGTTTTGTCCAACTACCCAAGAAGATATGGCACATGTGTTCTTGCACTGCCCTAGAGCTACTGAATTTTGGAATAATATTGAGTTTAAACTTTAGTCATCTTCATTCTGATTTTGAAAAATGGTTCTTAAATAATCTAAATAATAATGATTTATCCCTGATTTTGAACACCACATACCAAACAGTGTTCACTTTTTGTCTTTGGAGAATATGGAATAGAAGAAATTTATGGATTTTCCAAAAAGAAAACAAAAGCATTGAACCTTGGTGTCACTAAACAATATGGTTAGCTAAAGAGCATGGAAATATAGAGAGTAAAGGAACACAATAGATTAAACCAGTGCATTTGGACTCCCCTAGTCCTTCAAACTACTCTGTTAAATGCGATGCATCTTTCTGTTCCTCCACTCTCCTTGCCTCCTATGCAGTAATTTGCAAGAATGAAGAACACACATTCATGGCTGGAACAGCTGGCACCTTCACCACAACATCAGCTGCTGCTGCAGAAACTCAATCCATCCTTATAGCTAGCTCCTCGATCATCAACAAGACATGGCAAAATGTTACTATATTCACAGATTGCAAATCAACAGTAGAACACTTAAACAATGACAACCCTCCTATTTCTTGGCTGTCTAACCTGTATGCTAAATGTAGGGAGTTGCAAAGAATCCACGGGAGCCTCTGGGTGAAATTCAGAAGAAGGGAGCACATCATGGAAGCGGATTACGTGGCAAAGAAGGCCAAGGACCGGATGAGTCTGTTGGATCAAGGCATTGAATTAGAACCCCCCCCTGTTTAGCTACTGATATCTCAACAAACAATGATACTAATTTTTTGAAAGCATGCTTGCTTCGAAGTAATTGGGCGATATGTGCCTGTATTTTGACCTCCACAAGGAGTGGAGTTAGCTGAACAAACTTATTATGTATGCGCACTCTTTAAGTAATTAAGTCACTCATTTTCACCAAAAAAAAAAAGAGTAATTGAGTTTTAGAGTTCTGAAAATTTTATTTTAACCGCCCAAATATTTTGGGCAACTTTTCATATACTGTAGCGTTATGTTCCGTTAACTTTGGACAGTTAACGTTCCGTTAACGCTTTTATCTTTCCATCCATTCAATGTTACTTTTTTACCCTTATTTTTGCTTAAAATAACAGCGCTGCTCCCAGATTAAGGCTCTTGGTTAATCGGGTGGATTGTTTAGGAATTATTCCGCTTTCTATATACCAGGAGTTTTAATAATAGTATAGATTAAAACTTTAAGAGCACATAATTAATTATTTAATCATTAAAATTTTAATGAGGTAAGATAAATTATGGTTCGATTAATGATTATATTTAGTAGTGATATATTCTTCAAAGTCTTCTTATATTGGGGAAACAATATATTATACATAAACTCAAGAAAAGTACGGAGTATGTATTTTCTTTCAACGAAATTGTCAAAACACGTGCACATAAATGTCTAAAAATGTCTGTGTTTTTTCATACAAGTGTTAAACGTTAAAAAAGAAAAAAAAAAGATTACAATCAGCATGGCAATATAGTAATAATAAACAAAGTAAAGGGGGTATAATGGGCAACAAAAATGACGCGAAACCTAAAAGGCCGCAACAAAAATGACATAAAACCTAAGAGGACTTGCGGCCTTTTTAGTATAAGAAGATTTTTTTTAAAAAAATTTTTTTTAATCACTTCAAATCTTTTGAATATATATGCTTACATAACCTGTATTTTTGTTAATATTCTTAACGTTGTATATAAATCTAATACAGTTTCAGTTTGCCACGTTATTAATTTATGTATCGGTTTATGTAGACTAAATCTGAATACTTTTTTTTTTTTGGTGTTAACATCCGTTCATCCTAAGAGTTAATCCGAATTCGACATGAGTTTTGGGTAAATAGGTTCCAGTCTATTTCCAAATGTTGAGTCCGATATCTATTTTTATCAATTAAATTAATTGACAACCAATTACCCATTTAAACCGGGTAATAAATGGTGTAGTAATTTGTAATGTAAACAAATATTTATTTTTATGGTAATTTCAGTGCACTACCAAATTGTTTCATTTTCTTCTTACATTTTCAATACCATCCATTACGTAGGGCGTGTTCAGTGGTTGCGTTTGAGGTAGTGGATAGCAGCTTCGGCTGAAGCAATTATAGTAGCTCCTACACCTATTTGACTTAGTCAAGACGCTATCAGTAAAATCTGTAAGTGATGTGGCCTAAAAGAACGCCACCTGGCTGTACCATGAAAGCCTAGAAAGAAGGCCCAAAGGCCCATCAGCAGGCACACTCAAATTGTCTCATAAACCCGCATGCACACACAGGGCCAAGACCCATCAGTAGGTCATGAGACCCACTTGCTCAGGAGGAGCCCATTCCGCTATTTCCCAAGAAAGCCCAAAACGCTTAAGAGGCCCACCAGGTCTAAATCAAGTCCCCGAAACTTAGCGGGACACGTGTCCTGATCTTGCAGAACATCCAATCATGCAGGACCAGTTCCCAAGAAACTCTAGCACTATAAATAGTGCAGATCCCTAGGTAAAAGGGGCAATCAAATCATTCTCACCTACCTTAAACCATTTTTTGCTCTGCCTTCTCTCTATAATTACTTCTCTCTCTAGCCTATACTTACTTAGGCATCGGAGGGAATATTCCTACGGGAATATTCTTGTTTTGCAGGTTTCCAGAAGTTCGTGCCAGGTCATACTTGATACCTCCGAGGAACGCTTGACACGTCATCACCGTAAAAGATCCCACAATATTTGGCGCCGTCTGTGGGGAGGTATAGTATCATGGCCGAACCACACTCTGACAGAGAGTATACTGGTGAGGAAGAAGAGAGACGGCCTCTCGAGAGGAGTCAACGTCATATAGAAGAAGCCAATCGAATCGCAAATGCAGGAAGCACACCACGTCGGGTGCAGGAAGCTGAGGTGGTCGTAGAGGAAGAACCAATTGTGGAAGCGTCTCCGCCGGGTGGCCACCTAAGCCCCAGCGTCCGAGATGTCGTGCTGGATGAGAATTTGGACTTGCCAGTCTCGGTGGGGTCGCTGCGCGAGATCTTAGCAGGATTCCAACAGCAAATGAATCAAACCTTTCGACAGCAGATGAGCACCACATTACAAGATGAAATTCGGAAAAACATGCTAATCTACAGCACTGAGAGGACGGCTCCACAGAGGCCCCTCAACCTGGGCGTCAATCGGATAAACAGAATGCCACTTAGATCCAATGTATGGAGAGCTGGAGAAAGCTCCCGTCCGCAGGCTAGCCATGGAATCAGCCCTGTGCCTGAGTGCTCGGGGATTGACCGCGGCCTCCCAACTTCTCTACTTCGAAGGGACCAAGTCATACGACCACGATCTAGGGAAAACCCACCAGCCGTCTTACAGTCCGCCTCGAGGCGTCAAGAATATTATGAAGCTGAATCTGAACTATCGGACACTGGGTCCACCCCTGTGATGGAAGATCCGTCATTTTACCCCTCTACTCGAGGACAGACCCAGATAACGCCCAACAGGGTAAGCCTGCGTCCCCGCCTGCTCTCCTGCCGCCGTGAACCAACTTACCACATTCAGCAAGGGTTTAATAATCTGACGCTAAGGCACATGAGTACTCCCTTCTCCGAGGATATCATGAACGCCCCGAAAGAGCCCAAGGTAAAAACTCCTACCATTGAAGCCTACACTAGTAGAAAAAATCCCTGTTGCAGCGTACATGGATAAATACCCTGCAACAAGGAATCGGTCAAACCATTTAAAAGGTTGTTGCAGCGTACAATTATAATGTTCGCTGCGATACCTGTTTTTGCAGGGGGCTTTTTCGTGTTCGCTGCGATAGCCTATTACGTGTTGCAGCGTACATGTATTTGTTCGGTGCAACAGGTCTGGATAAATTTTTTGTTTGATTATAATTCATTAACACCAAGCCAGTCGCGTTTCACTTTGAAAAATTTTAGCAAGCTTTCACCTTCTTCCTCCCTTCTTCGATCTTCAATGGGATGCCAAAGAAAAATTTCGATCTTCGATCTTCTTCGATGGACTACCAGTAATCTTGTCCCGCTCCTCAGCTCTCTTCTTTATTCACCTTCCCCCTTCTTCTTCCCCTCTGTGTTTTGGAACCTGGTCCGACTACCAGCCTGCCGTAATTTTTGCAGACCTAGCTTGCCGGGATTTTACAAGCAGACCTAGCACGACGGCGCCGTTCCCTTCTCTTGTCAAGATTTTTAGAATTACGTTTAGGAAATTAGGGTTTGTGAATTTGAATTTGGGGATTTTGGAGTTAGGGCTTTTCGTATTGGCGGCAGAGCACCACTCGGAACCACTCCACAGCAGCGGCATGAGTGACTGACGACAGCCCGCAGTGGTGGTCGACGGAGCAAGCTAGGTCTATTACAGGTACGCCTTTCACGTTGATTAGATGTTATTTACTCTGCAGCTCTATTGTTGACTTGGTGATGAGGGACTATATTAAAATTGATTGCATTTACTAAATAAGTAATACACCGTCTGATTTAAAGTAGCACAGCCTAATTAGAAGTTTTCTTAAATTTCTCATAGCTTGTACGTTTCAGAGTGTAGGGTATACTAATTAAGTAATTGTTGGTCAGTTTTTAGATTCCTAAACCTTTCATTTAACTTTGAGAATCATTTGAGTAATACAATTGTTTGTGCAAATTGCATTTCAATATGATTTAAAGCAATGTAAAAACTATCATGGGTCCTATGCCTGATGTTTCGTATCTGTGTTAAGTTGAAAACTAGCGGTATATGATTGATACCCAGTGTTGGATGCCTTTAAGGAAAGACTTATGTTAAGAAGTGAAGCGAGCTCTAGACGAGGAGCTCTCATTCCTCTTTAATGTTGTTTTCCTAAAGAGGACTTATCAAGTTGTACTGTGCTGAGTGCAAAACAATATTTTCCTATTTCTAATCTTTCCTGGTCTAAAAGTATATCAGCAGGATTAGACATTAGAATAGCATGTATCTAATGTCAATGAAAAATGAAATCTATGTGGACTGTTTAGTTTAATCCTATCTCCATAGCTGCTTGAATATCTCTAGCAAGGACTTACTCCACCCACTTTGCAGCGATTACATCCTCAATTCGAAAACAAAAGCAAAATTAGTATTTAGCTGTTCTTGTCGTTAAAGATAAATTTGAGGATATGCTAGTATTCGGAGATAGATCAATCTCATACACATAAATAGTAAAATTGTTAGAGTTTGTGTTTTTAGTGTTTTTTTTACAAAACGTTTTGTTGTTAGTTTTCAATATTAACATGATTAGTATGCGTTTATGTACATTATACAAACTACATTATGTAAAAGAACGGAAAATTGGCAAATGGGCTGTGTGTGATTGAGTTATTCCATTTCCTATATGTGGTCTTAGATTTCACGCATGTGAGATTGATCAATCTTGGATATTAACATAGACTTTCACTGGAAATAATAGTCATATAAACTAATTGGGGTGTTTAGAAAAATCTGTCAATTTTTCTTAAGATGGTTTTGGTTTATGAATGATTTCCTGTAACACATTCCCCGTTTTGATTCTGAGCATGAAGCAAAGTGGTTGTGCGTCAAAGAGACCAGCTATAGTTTTCCTCCACAGCACGCACAAGTGCAAAGAATGGTTACGGCCTTTGCTTGAGGTGGCTATGACTATTAAATGGTGTATTTTACTTGAATTAATCTTGCATTGTTGAGCGCAAGCGTTTTGACTGTTCTCATATATTCCAGGCATACGCCTCACGCGGATATATTGTTGTTGCTATTGATTCACGTTATCATGGTGAACGCACATATAGTCTAACTATATATTCCCCCCCCCCCCTCCATGTTGCATTGCACATTGAGTACCACCACAATATGTTGACATCACACCAGAAAGGGAACCCAAAGGAAGTAATTGTTGGATGGTATGCTCTAACTCAACTCCTGTATTATCTCGGATCCTTCCATTAGGTTGTCATGTCATGTCATATATCTGAAGTAGGGTGGCTATCTATCTGAATATTGCTACATTGTACAGTTTCTAGTTTGCACACAGTGTAAAAGCTGCTTCTGCTGTTAAAGCATCCGATTACGCATATGCTTTTTATGTGGTTTTGACTGTTGGATGGATTTGGAGGATAAGCCTTGCACTTTAATTACTTTGCTGGATAGATTTGGAGGATATGCTTCTTAATCCTTTTGCGTTGGAACTTATACAATCTAAATATATCTTGTTACTTCATGAGTTCTGGTAAATTTTGAATCATAAAAACCTTCAAATTTTGGAATAAATAGTGCTGCCAAGGTCGTGATATTCACAAGCTGGTACATAGCTAATACACGCTTTCCTACCAATTTACTTTGATCTTGGTGTCTCATCTCCCCAATTTTTGTGCTGCAGGTATTCAACCGGATTTGGTGTTACGAGAGGTTCTGCTTTGATCCATGAATTCTACTCTAGAGAGGTTGCAAATCCTTTCCATGTACCAGTGGACACTACATTCAGAAATGGAGAGGCAACCATAAAAGCCTTTGTCTCTGTTAATTTATCTCTTGGAGACCAGTCACTTGCTGCTCAATTTCAGAAAATTCCTGCAGAACTTCGAATGTCAGAAGCAGAGAGGGTTGAATGTAGGCACTTAACCCTAGTTCTCTTGATTAATTAACCCTGCTACATTTGAAAAATACTCCAGTAGTCTTGTGGGTCCTATATTTTAAGCTCTCAATTGCTTCTTGCAGGTTAGATTGTTGCATCTACATGGGTCTTATCAACTTGATCAACTCATCATGTGTGAGGTAGGACTTTGGTCTGTTGCTCTTCTCTAATATCAGGCCCACTGATCTTATTAATGTTCTCTTATGCTGCTGTAGTGCTTTCCTCAGTTAATTCTTTGGCTCAATGTCTCTATAGTCTTCCTTAATTGTGTTCACTCGATTCAAACTCTTTTTTTTTTACTATTGTTGTTATGGCAATAGCTATTATTTGAGATTCATGGCTTGCTGGAAGGACTGATTCATATGATTAGTTTTAAGTTTCCAAGACTCAATCCAGTCTATTTATGCACATTTGAGACTTGTTTGGTCGTTATAGGTCATATTTAGGCTAAAATAAGGCATTTTCGCTCCCAACTTTGAAATAAAGAACCTAAGGACTCATTTTAAGCATTTTACATGATTAATATGATTAGTTTTAGTTAAAATACTCATTCCAATCTATCTTTGCACTTTTAAGGCTCATTAGGCCGTTATAGGTCATATTTAGGCTAAAATGACATTTTCGCTCCCAACTTTGAACTAATGAACCTAAAAACTCATTTAAAACTTTAATAAATGATTCATATCATTAGTTTTAACTTTCCAAGACTTAATCCAATCTATTTATGCACATTCGAGACTTCTTTGGCCGTTATAGGTCATATTTAGGCTAAAATGACATTTTCGCTCCCAACTTTGAACTAACGAAATTAACAACTCATTTCTAACTTATTAAATGATTCAAATGAATATTTTTAACTTTTCAAGACTCAATCCGATCTATTTATGCACATTTGAGACTTGTTTGGTCGTTATAGGTCGTATTTAGGCTAAAATATGGCATTTTCGCTCCAAACTTTGAACTAAAGAACCTAAGGACTCATTTTAAGCATTTTACATGATTAATATGATTAGTTTTAAGGTTAAAATACTCATTCCAATATGTCTTTGCACTTTTAAGGCTCATTAGGCCGTTATAGGTCATATTTAGGCTAAAATGACATTTTCGCTCCCAACTTTGAACTAACGAACCTAAACACTCATTTCAAACTTTAATACATGACATTCTTGGTGTTGGGGTCTGTTTATTAGAAAAGAGTAATATGCATAGTTTTAACTTTCTTAAACTAATATGCATAGTTTTAATATGCATAGGTTTAACTTTCTTAAACTAATTCAAATCTATTTATGCACATTTAAGGCTCATTAGATCGCTATTAGGTCATATTTAGAGCTTAAATGACATTTACGCTCCCAACTTTGAACTAAAGAACCTAAGGACTCATTTTATTCTTATTACATGATTAATATACATAGTATTAACTTTCTAAAACACATTCCAAACTATTTATGCACATTTAAGGCTCATTGGATCGTTATAGGTCATATTTAGAGCTAAAATGACATTTACGCTCCCAACTTTGAACTAAAAAACCTAAGGACTCATTTGATTCTTATTAAATGATTAATATGCATATTTTTAACTTTCTAAAACTCATTCCAATCTATGTATGCACATTTAAGGCTCATTGGGTCGTTATTGGTCATATTTAGAGCTAGAATGACATTTCCGCTCCCAACTTTGAACTAAAGAACCTAAGGACTCATTTGATTCTTATAAAATGATTAATATGCATTATTTAACTTTATAAAAATCATTCTAATCTGTGTATGTACATTTAAGGATCATTGGGTCGTTATAGGTCATATTTAGAGCAAAAATGATATTTACGCTCCCAACTTTGAACTAAAGAACCTATGGACTCATTTTATTCTTATTACATGATTAATATGCATAGTTTGAACTTTATTAAACTCATTCCAATATATTTATGCACATTTAAGGGTCATTGGATCGTTATAGGCCATATTTAGGCTAAAATGACATTTTCCTTACTCTTGACTCGTATTCTAGACTATTAGGACATTGTCAATAGTTGCTTGAATGTTAAAATGTTATATTTAATTTGCATTTAATCTGATGCTTGATTGAAATTTTTGTTTTTGTAAAGGTCTATACTCTCAGGAATGCGCCTTATGCTAGTGAGGAAATTGATGTGGTTCGTGAGCAATGGGCTAGTTTTTTACCAGCAAATATTTATTATTGGCCTGAGCGCGCTTGATCGAGTTGGTTTAGAAGTTATAGAACAATCTTTTATATTAAAATGTATGCGTACGTTGAAATTGGAACATATATTTAAATGTACGTGCACTTTGGTTTCATGTATACAAAACAACAATTATTGTTTTTATATTTGTTATACAGGTTGCGATATTCTATTATTGTTGTGACAGGTTTCTATATTTGGTGCAAGGCACTCTAGGTATCCCTAAACAAAATTAAAATTTTCCCGCCAAAAGTGCTTTATTGCAGCGTACATATATATGTGTACGCTGCAACAAGGGTGTAAAATTTGGCAAAATTTCAGACTTGTTGCAGCGTACAAATAAATGTACCCTGCAAAAAGTGTAGTTTTTTGCAGCGTACACGACTATGTACGCTGCAACAAGTCGAAAATTTTGCCAATTTTTTGACACTTGTTGCAGCGTACATATATATGTACGCTGCAAAAAACCACTTTTTGCAGCGAACATTGTACGCTGCAACAAGTTCAGACTTGTTGCAGGGCCCCCAGTTGCAGCATACAATGTACGCTGCAACAGGGGTCTAAAAGCCCGCTGCAAAAAGGGTTTTTTCTACTAGTGCTATGACGGTACCACCGATCCCGATATGCACTTAGTTGCATACCGCCATCATATGAATGTTCAAGGAACCAACGAAGCCACTTGGTGCAAATATTTCCCGGCCACTCTCAAAGGAGTAGCGTCTAAGTGGTTTGAGCGATTGCCCCCAGGGTCAATTGCCTCTTTCAACGAACTGCAAACTCTGTTCTCCACTAGGTTCATGGCACACAAGGAAGAAAGGAAAACAAGTATGCACTTGGGACGAATTCAACAGGGGAAAGATGAATCACTAAGAAGCTATGTGAAACGTTTCAACCTAGAGGCCAGACAGATCCCAGATTTGCCTGACGACGTCTCCTTCGATAATTTTATCAGGGGATTGAAGAAGGGATCCTTTAAGTTTGACCTAGTCAAGAAAATTTTGCGGACTATGGCCGAAGATTTGGACGAGGCCGAAGCATTTATCCATGCAACAGAAATATGCAGCTTGTCAAAAGATGGAAGGACTGGAGAAGCAACAGATTCCTCAGGGAAGAAAGACAAAATAGACCGAAAAGCCCCACGAGTAAATGGTACTTGGGCACTCTCAAAAGAGCATGATACCAATTCTCCTGGACACAAGAGAGAACGTCCACAAGAAAGGGAATACTTCGAGTATAACACAGATCTCCTCACGATACTGAAAGACGTCGGAACCAGGTTTGACCTTGAACGACCTTTCCCCATGAAGTCTCCTGCTGAGAGTCGAGACCCTAAGTTGTATTGCCACTTCCATGAAGACATAGGGTATGAAACCAAGAACTGTAGAATCTTGAAGAGAGCTCTAGACGGCCTAGCCTCTAAAGGACACCTCAAGAACTACTTACAGAGGAATGCTCACGGCTCTGGAAAAAACCAGTACAAAAAGAACAAGTCACTTGTCTCACCTACAGAGGGAAATCACAGCGAAGGAGGGTTTGTAGCCGTCATATCTGGGGGACCAGCCGCTGGAGGACCCACCATGAGGGGGCAGAAAGATTATGCTCGCCGCCTGGGGCAGGTAATGCTGTCAGGAAAGTCACCTCTTGACCCATTCCCAAGGATCGAGGTATGTGAGTCGGATGGTGGACGAATAGCCACTCCGCATGATGATCCTCTTGTGGTCGAGTTCAAAATATCCAATATGAGGGTGAAGCGCATCCTAATAGACACGGGGAGCTCGTCAGACATAATGAGCGCGGAATGCCTCAACCGCCTAGCACATGACCCCAAAACTATGGATAGAATACACTATCCCATCATTGGTTTTGGAGGAAGCATTATACATCCTGTAGGCGTCATCACTTTGCCGGTTCGAATTGGGGATAGAAAAAATGGACGAAAGATGGAAGTGAACTTCCTAATTGTTAAGGACTTGACAGCATACAACGTCATCTTGGGACGACCCACCCTGAACAAGATTAAAGCAGTAGTCGTTACTCATCTGATGCTTTTGAAGTTTGTATGTGATGATGGGGCAATAGGAACCATACATGGAGACCAACAACAAGCAAGAGACTGTTACCTCACCACCCTCAACCCGTCAGCGTGGAGCGTGGAAGAAAGATTCGACCGAAGCCAGAAGCAAAAGAAAGCATGAAGAAGAACTTCCAGCCGCCAATGAGAGTAAACCAGCCAAAGCTGAACCAGTCAAGATAGAGAAAAGTGGATGAAAATAGAATGTCATTAGGATAACTCATGTAACTTAAGCCTACAAAAAGGCCTAACTATCGTACTAGAGCCTACAAAACGGCCTAATTATCGTACTAGAGCCTACGAAACGGCCTGTAAATGCCCGCCTACAGAGCGGTGAATTTAGTTTTGCTACTTAGTAAATTAATGAATGTTTTCTTATCTGACGAATACAAGGCTCAATAAATCCCCTTAAGACGCTAAGAGGTGGAGAAATCCACAAAAAACAAACGGTGACGTCACTATTTACCAAATGAATGACGACCCTAAAAGTACCATGTACTAACAAAAACGCAAAAGTAAGACTCAACAAGAGCAGACACTCAATATGACGCCTCCTCCTTGGAAGGCGTCCCAAAAAGACTAATCGGTTGACGGCCTGAGAAGTGGCCTAGATTAGCGCCTCAAATTAGGCTGATCACCTAAAACACTGGGGTACCCGTCCATCAAATGGACCAAAAAGAAAGTTCCTAAGAAATCAGTAATAAACTGAAATGGAATAAAAAACAAGTGCACAGGAGGCACAAAATATTCATACATGCGCACAAGGTGCAAACAAACCAAAAAAATGAATGCCAAAAGGCACCAAAGTTAATACAAGCGCCCACGGCGCCATCCAAACTAATTAAACAAAGGCCACCTAGGGATGAGGGGCGGTGGAGCTCTCGTCCTGAACGTCTTGGCCTTCGGGGGAATTCACTTCTTCCTTCTCCACATCCTCATCTTCCCCCTCGCTAAAAAACTCAGGGGGATCCAGGCCAAGGCGTCTAGCTGTCGAGACGGCCATCTGGTAGGAGATACGACGTTTAAACCAGGAGAAGTCCTTCCCGTCCATAGACTGATCCCACGGCCGCCGAGAAATCTCCAAAATAGATTCTTCGCCAGACTTGAAAGAGCTAGCGGCCTCTCTGCGCACGGCCTCAATCTCGTCTTGGGTAGCCTTAAGCTGACCTTCCAAGGCGTCCACTTTGGAAGAGAAATTGGTCACCCGCTCCGAGACGGAGGAATACTCCTTTCTCAGCACGACCAACCTCTCCTCATGCTCCAGCAATTTCTTTTCATAGTTCTAGCATCCTCCTCAGCCTTCTTCAGAGCGTCTGTCTCGGACTTAATCTTCTTGTCCGTGTCCACATTGATCAATCTGGCTGTCCTCTCAGCATACTTCACATGATTCTCATCTGGTCCTTATGCTTGAGCATCTCTTTATGCATATCAAATCGGTAGTGCCTACTCTCGGCATAACGGATGAAGAGCTGCCGAGACCAAAATAGATTTAAAAAATATATATATATATATATATATAAATAAAAATAAAATAAAGTATCTCACATCAAGTACGAGGGACTTAATAGACCCAAAGTACCCCAGGTCAATCCCGGGAAGCGACCTCACATATTCCTCAGGAATGGCAGCATAGACGTCCGAAAGGATCTTATCCTTTTCCTCTGAGCTGAAACCGCCTGACGGGGGGATGTTCGCCACTTCAGTACGTCGCATCCGTTTGAACATATCAACTGCATCAATGTCAAAACATCAAATACCATAAAACAATACCAAGTTGTCATGACAACCTAAAGGTACAGAGACACTAACCACTTGACGGAGCCGGAGGAGGCATGGGAGCATCACCAGCAGGAGAATCTTCGGCCTCCTTGCCCTTACCCTTACTCTCCCTAGACGAAGTAGTAGCTCCAGCAGCATCAGCCTGGTCGGCCGCTACCTCGTCAACGGCCGCCCTGGCCGCGGAATCTCCTTCGGTGCCCACCTGGGGAGAGGCTTCCCTGTGCTCAGGAAGAGGAGTGGAGGCCTGAGAGAAGGGAACTTCTCCCCCAGTCAGAGGAGCAGACGGTTTCACCAGCGACGGCTTCGTTGCAGCGTTGGTGGTACTCAGCTTCTTGAAAAAGGGCCGTTTAGGCTTGGGAGCCACCGTCGAAGGCGCAGGACGCTTCTTCGTAGCTGACGAAGTGGGCTCCTGAAAAATGCAACAAGTAAGCAACCAAGCCTAGACCTTGGAAGAATACAGAAGCATATTAAACGTAAACAAGAGCATACCTTGGCAACATCACCAGAGGCACCCTCGTCGGACTTTTTGGAGGAGTCCTTTTTCTTGGCTTCCACGGCCTTAAGAATGTCCTCAGCGTACACCTCGGACAACCAAGTAGGTACATCCACTAAAACCTTGTCTTCAGGGGATAAACGATCCATGGCAGAATCTACACAAAACCGAGAGAGTTAGTAGAAGAAAAAAAGCAAGGCTTTGATAAAAGTCTATGAGAAACTACCTCTACTCAAATAGGGGCAGAGACCGACGGCCGCGAGGAAAACTATGTTGGTGAACTGACCCACATGGGGAAGCCAAGCATTTGGCACCCATGCATGACTCTTTGAAGACAGCCGATACATCTCGGCCTGAAATAAGGGCTTTATGAGCCTCCAATCTCTTGACAAAAGGCGGGGGATGGCGTCACCCCTAGACAAATAGCGGGGACGCTGGTTCCACCTAGAAAGACGCCTCGAAAGGGAGAGGTCCTCCATTCGAATAACAGACCACTTCTTCCTCCACCAAACCCAGCTAGAGGTCTTACCAACTACCGTCTTATATCCCCGACGGCTATAGAGGGTGAACCATCCCTGGGGAGAGCGAGAGGAAGGGGAAATATCTACAAGTCTGAGGAAAGCAGGAAAAGAAGGAGTGATGCCGCTCAAAGCACACTTGGCAAGAAACCCAAAGACATTTGCCCAAGAGTTTGGGGTCAGCTGAGCAAGGCCAATATCATATCCCTCCAAGACGTCCATCACAAAAGGATGCAAAGGAATCCTAAGACCCAATCTAAAAGGAGCCGTGTAGACAGCGACTTCTCCCAGAGAGAGTTGGTCTACAGAATTATGGGTCTAGGGTTCCTAAAACTAAAGCCTTGAGGCAGAAGTAAAAAACGCTCAAAGTCACGTCCCTGCTCCCTCGGATACCTCAGCCATTTCTGAAGGAAATAATGCCCTTGGTCCAAGTATGCATATAATGTTAAGTCTAATAAATGCGGTTCAGTATTAATTGACAAGTTAATAAATTCAGTGAGATCAAGTGAGCTGAATGCCTAGCTAGAGGCCGCTTCAGTTCAAGTGGAATTAATGATATTAATCCACAGCTTACTCTTGACTGAACCCGTAGGGTCACACAAATAGTACGTAAACGGATCAAGTATTTAATGGCATTAAGTACTCCATCTATGGATATTCAGAATCGACGGATCTTGGTTTCAGTGGGAGCTGAGATTGTCAAAGGCAAGCAAATGAATACTCCGGAAACGATGATATTGCTGGAAACGGAAATATGGATCGTATAGGAAATATAAATATTATCCAAGTCGTAGATGTTGCCGGAAACGGAAACATGGTACGTATCGGAAAATATCATTGGAAATGGAAATATTGCCGGAATCGGAAATATTGCTGGAAACAGAAATATTGTCAGAATCGGAAATATTATCGAAATCGGAAAATAATTCCGGAAACGGGAATATTAAATATTTGTTCGAAACGGAAATTAATTCCGGAATCGGAAATATTAAATATTGTTTGTATCGGAAATAAATTCCGGAATAGAGAATTTAATCGGAAGCGCGTCGTACGAATTAGCATCGGACGAGACTTGCTAGACGAAGGCCCAGCGCGAAGCCAGGCCTACGCCCAACAAGCCCAAGTGCCCAAACACACGCTGCCAAGCCACGCCAGGCCCAGCGCAAGGCCAGGCCCAACAATGGCCTTGGCGCGCGCGCCGGGCTGCGACGAGTGGGCTGCGAGCAGCGCCAGCTCGTGTGGGCCACAAGGCCTGCGCGGGTTTGTGCGATGCTCGTGCTCGTGCAAAGTTTGTGTTTCAATACAAATCCTAAAGCTAATGGAATTTGTTCTATGATTAAATCCTAATCCTAATAAAGATAGAATTTGTTTAATAGAGTTTTAATAAGATTCTAATTAAATAAATTAGTATCCTAATAGGATTCCAAGTCCTTTTCCATAACTCTATAAATAGGTGCCTAGGGTCACATATTTACATCGAGAATTGAAGTATTCAAAGGTAAGATTTTCAAGCAAAAATCAGCCACAAACACTTGCCCTATTTAGCCGAAATTTATAGTACCTTAAGGGCCCTCTTATCTCTTCCTTCTACGAGCTCATGTTATGGAAGAAGGAGAAGAAGGAACCGAGAATAAGGTATTAGGAACAACAGGTTTTATTATGGGACAGCTCATAATGTTCATATCGATCTATTATACGCCTCTGCATCTAGCATTGGGTAGACCTCATACAATAACTGTCCTAGCTCTACCCTATCTTTTGTTTCATTTCTTCTGGAACAATCACAAACACTTTTTTGATTATGGATCCACTAGCAGAAATTCAATGCGTAATCTCAGCATTAATGTGTATTCCTGAATAATCTCATTTTTCAATTATTCAACTATTTCATTTTACCAAGTTCAATGTTAGCCAGATTAGTGAACATTTATATGTTTCGATGCAACAACAAGATGTTATTTGTAACAAGTAGTTTTGTTGGTTGGTTAATTGGTCACATTTTATTCATGAAATGGGTTGGATTGGTATTAGTCTGGATACAGCAAAATAATTCTATTAGATCTAATAAGTACCTTGTGTCAGAATTGAGAAATTCTATGGCTCGAATCTTTAGTATTCTCTTCTTTATTACCTGTGTCTACTATTTAGGCAGAATTCCGTCACCTATTTTTACTAACAAACTGAAACAAATGCTAGAAACGAACGAAATTGAGGAAGAAACAAATTTAGAAATAGAAAAAACTTCCGAAACGAAGGAGACTAAACAGGAAGAAGAGGGATTCACCGAAGAAGATCCTTCTCCTTCCCTTTTTTCGGAAGAAAAGGAGGATCCGGACAAAATCGATGAAACGGAAAAGATCCGAGTGAATGGAAAGGACAAAACAAAGGATGAATTCCACTTAAAAGAAGCATGCTATAAAAATAGCCCAACTTCTTATTATGGGAATCAAGATATTTCGAAGTTAGAAATACTTAAAAAAGAAAAGAAAATCCTATTTTGGTTTCAAAAACCCCTTATTTTTCTTCTTTTCGACTATAAACGTTGGAATCGTCCAATGCGATATATAAAAAACAATCGGTTTGAAAATGCGGTAAGAAATGAAATGTCACAATATTTTTTTTATACATGTCAAAATGATGGAAAACAAAGAATTTCTTTTACATATCCACCTAGTTTATCAATTTTCTGGGAAATGATACAAAGAAAGATTTCTTTGGCTACAACAGAAAAATTCTTATATGATGATGAACTATACAATTATTGGATTTATACGAATGAATAAAAAAAAACAGCTTAAGCAATGAATTTGCTAATAGAATTACAGTTCTAGACAAAGGACTTTTTTATATAGATGTACTTGATAAAAAAAACTAGATTATGTAAAAGTAAAAATGAATATTTACAAAAAGACCATGATCCTTTATTAAATGGATCCTATCGTGGTATAATAAAAAAAACTCTTTTACCTTTTATAAATAATGATGAAACTACAGTAAAAAAATTCTTAAGGCGGATCCGGACGTGCTGTGGACTATCTACAGAGGGACGACACTTGGAGTCCTAAAGACTTGTTCTTGTTCGGTTCGGGCGCAGCTAGGGAGGGCACGCTACAAAATGTATGCATCTGAATTATGCTAAATGATTATGTGTAAATAATATGTTTCCTGGCTTTATGGTTTTTCCGCATGATTTATGTTTATTCATATGTATCATAACCTAACAGTGGTATCACGAGCCTCTTATTAATTTCATAATCTAAATTGCATGAACATGGTTAAATTTTACAAATTTGCAAGGAATTAAAGGGGTGATTAGTTTTTGTAATTAATTGCAAATTGCGTTTATTTAATTATATGTACACAGTTTTTCGGCAGAATATTCGTTACTCAACCAAATCGAGTGATTTTTGTGTCAATTTCGCATGTAAAAGGCATTCTAAAAATTTGACAAAAAGAGCCTTTTTTGGCCGAACCCAGAATTCCCAAATTCAAAGCCTAACTATGACTTTTCGGAGGTTTAAGTTTTTCGAACGCAAAAGTTTGTAAATTTAAGATATTAAATTAAGTATTTGCGATTCTTGTTGATAAATCTTGAGTTTTTGATTGACCTACAGTATATGTTTAACAATTATGAATGCCTAGACTTGTTAATTATACAACCTAATTTGTAATTATGATTAATTTGTTGAAATTCGAATAATTTAGAATTGATTTGTTTTTCATAATTAATTAATTATTTAATTAGGTATCCATGATTAAAATCCACCATAAAGATTGTTAATTTATGTTAAATTTTAAATTTTTATGACCTAGATCTGAATCCATGTTAATCGGAAATTAATTGAATAATAAATTTTCGATTTTTCGCCCTAAAATTATGAAATTAATATGATTTATTAATTTGTCGTTAATTTTAAATTAAAAATTTTAATTTTTTTTTTGAAAACGCCCATAAAAGTTGCACACACAAAGCAATGGAAGCTACGTGTTACCCTTAAAGCGGTGTTGTATAGTGCGGGCACGCGACGACGAGCAAGGGAGCTCGTCGCCCGTGCGGTACGAAGGCAGCGAGCAACCTAGCGCATGGCGCGCGCACGAGGCAAGGGAGCCTGTGCGTGTGTGCTGTGTGCTATGGGCGATGGCGTGGCACATGGAGAGGCGCGCGCGCGAGGCCTGAGATGGGTCGCTCAGCGATCGTTGTTCAGCGCACCAACATGCGATGCCTCGAGGGCTTGCTTGCGCGCGAGCGAGCGAGCGCTCCTACCGTAGCTGCTGCGATGCATGCGGGCAAGCAGGCTGCGCGCAAGCGTGGCTTGGCTTGCTGCGTTTGCGCATGGCTGCTGCTGCGATGTGCCATGGGCCAGCGATTGGTCGTGCGCATGATGGGGCTTGGGCGCAAGCCCAAGTGCTCGTCGTGTTACGACTGAATCGTTTTTGAATTTTAATTTGAGATTTTCAGTTCGGAAATAACTTTAATTAATTTTAAAATTAATAATTTAAATTTTTTTCTCGGATTTTAATTTTGAATATTATAATTATTATAAATTTTTTTTTTTACTAATTATTTTACTAAAATTAAACCTTGAATTAATTTAAATTCATTTAATTCAACTGAAAAATAAATTAAATAAAATGGATTCAATTATAAATTTATATGAGCTTTAAATTTTAATTAAATTTGTATGTTTCCAGTTAGACTAGAGATACATTTTTATGTTTAAAATTAGTAAAGCATATGAATTTATTGGTTTAAGTGGGAGCAATTTTAGTCATAAACTCTTGATTAGGTCTACAAATCCTTTAAGGTTAAACAACTTGATTAGAATTAATAAGGACTGAATAATTGGTAGATTATTGGTGCCCTTGATTAATTGCTGCAAATATTTATGTGATGCATACAATGTGTTTTTACTAACCAATTATGTGGGCCATTCATGATAATGAATGGGTGAATGGTACATATTGTATATGTACTATTTTGCAGGTTATGAAGTGACTAGTATGGCCCAAATAGGATAGAAAATATGGTCTGCGTACCATTAATTTGAATGTAATTGGTCTAATGCACCAAATTTGTTTTTCAATTCAAATATGGTCTGCGTACCATCAAATAGTTGTAATTAGTTTAATTATAGTTGATCCTGTTTGAAGAAAATGGAGCCTCCCACGGTGAAATTCAAGACGGAGTTTCCAATCCATTTTCAAGACGGACTTTGAAGTTGAAGCTTCAAGATGAAGTCGGGCCACACTAGATCACATTTATCTTATGCATGCTTTAAGTTATTTATTGCTTTTAAATATGTCTTAAATATGCATGAGATTGAAGCTTTGATTATGTTGCATGATTAAGGATTTTAGTTCACTTAAAATCTAACCAACATAGTAAGAGCCTTAAGTTCCAAACTTAAAAATTGAGTTAAAAGGTGCCATGCCAAAATAACACTTACTTGGATAACCTTTACATCAATCAAGTAATAGATTACGCTCAGCGAGGTATTACTTATTGATCCTAAAGGGGTAAGGTACACAAATAATTGTGAGTACATGTTAGTTTTGGTGAAACTCAACGATATAAGTAAGGAATCCTTTTATGTCGTGGCAAATTCGATAGGATTACCTAATAAGTTCTTAGACGTACCTATCAACCAAGAGTAGTTTCTAGACTATTAGCAAAAGACTTTTGCTTACCTAAAATATTTTAGAATTGAGTCTAAATACATAGTGTGCTTAATTCTTCAATGATTTAAGGATCTTGGAATCATTTTATTCACACTTGCCGGAACAATAAATTCGAATAAAATGCTAATAACTTGTTTAAATTGCATGAATGCTTTAATTTTCAAGTTATTACTCATGATAAATGTTTAGACTTGCCTGCTTCAATGTATGTTTTAATTATTGTTTATAATTAAATATCTTGCACTGCAGTAAACCCTTTTAGAAAGGTAACAGTAAATTTCCTCGATTGGTAGTGAATCCAAGAACGATTCACGGAAATGAGAGAAAATGAGCAATTTAAAATGTACGTTTCTTATATCGACTTTTATGGTTGTTTTCGAGTATCAAAGTCGAATGGCAAACCGATTGGTGCTTGTGAATTCAAAATACAATGTAGTTTTGAGATCATAAAGCATTGAGTTTAAACGCTAAGCTTTACCAATGGTTAACAACCTTATATCTTTGTCCATTTAATTCTCGAATGAGTCTAATCCCTAGACATTCGAATAGATCGATGCTTAGAGAACTTTAGAAGCTTCTGGTAAGATCATCTAGTTGAAACAAAACATTCAACATAAATTAAATGATAAGAACTTTCTTTGGAATGACATTGGACATGTCTAACAAAGTATAAAAGTCAACACTAGAGAATTCAATTCTTAAGACTATAAGAAAGGGTACAAGAAATAGGAAAACAAGGAACAAATTAAAGGAATTTACGATTTCGTTTCTACCTATAAGTTTATGTTTAAAGAGAAGTAACCTAACAATCAAACTTCCTTGGTATCATATACCGCTTGAGGTTCTTACTTCGGTAATAACTCAAACAATGGAATCTAGGATACACTAATGACCTACAAGTGGGAAATGAAGCATGGCAATGCTACATTAGTTGTAGGGTCATCTAGTTTGTTTTAAGTCCTTTCAAAGGCTGGAACTTAATGGCTATTTTGTTCCATAATCAGCATACCTAAATTTCTGTTTTCAAACACAGAAAGACTCACATTCAAGAAAAACCAAAACAATGTTTGTTTGTTTATTTGAATGAAATGGTCAATTACGGATTGAGTCAATATGCTTGATTAAAACAAACAACTCTTTAACAATAAGAACTTTACTAGGTTCAAATCAACCCCTTGATTTGAGTTCCACTAATCTTTGGCATTGTTGCTTAGACCATATCAACAAGTTAACATTCATAAGCTCTATTTCGATTGACTTTGAAAGTTGATTGATTTCAAGATCAATTCAAGACAAGCTAGTCTTACTTGTTGAAAGTAACAAAAGATATGAACTATTTTTAGAACACCTAGACAATAGAGTTCAAAGCTAAAGACAGATTTTATGACTTTATTATTTCACCTAAATTTGAGTGAATATTGGTTTATTTACTCAATGTGATATAAGTTTGAATCTGTTTGGCTAGTTCAAAGATTCAGAAGTATAAAATCCACTTGGCAAGAAATCATAAAGATCTAGGTTAGATCATGTTGATGATTACTTAAGACCAAGAATGATCATCAAAGATTGTGTGTTGTAATTTTACGATCTAGCTCCATAAGATATTACATATCTAAGTTGGAATGATCGAAGTCAATTAGTACTTGATTCGATCAATGATGAATCATAAAGACTTTTCCTATAATTTCTAAAACAAAATGCTAAGCTACCACAAAACTAAACCAAATTCGTCAAAGCTATTGAAAAGTAATTTCAGAATATCTTTTCATAATTATATATCTAAAGAGTTTCTAAACTCAGTGGGAGCTTAGTGTTTGTTATTCAACAAACTAAGGCCCAAGTATAGATATATGTTTCATTGTGATTTATTCAAATGAGACACAAGGGTATTGTTTCTACCACGAATGTTGAGAACATTATGTTTGTTTGCTCGAAATGATGTCCTTTTGGAGATTCGTTTCCAAAATGACAAGTGGGAGAAAATAGACCTCGAAAGTCTTCGAGGAGAACAACAAACATAAACGGACATTCCGGAGGCTTTTCGAAGTTCTTTAGAAAATACGAACACGTATTCTATAAGGACTTTAGAAATGGCTTTTAAAGAATAGACATATCTTAGAAGACTTTACAAGTGCTTCAAGGAGAACAGAATATTCAAAGGACTTTCAAGTGGCTGTTGATATTCTATTCTTTGATCCATGTTCTATACCCAAGTAGGCATAGAGTTCAAGTCACTGAAACTATGAGATTCTTCTATTAGATAGTGAAGAATCATGGAGTTTCAGGTCACTGAAGCTATGCGATTCTTCTATTAGATAGTGAAGAAACCTACAACTTGTAGTCAAACTATTATCATGTTGATTAATGAGTTTGTGACTTGTAAGAAAGGTATGACGAAACCCAGATTCCCTAAAATGGTTAGAGGCCATATATAGACTCAAATGTTTTAAATGGTTAAAGGCCATAAAACATACTCAATGTTTTGATGACAAAATTGAAATTTTGTTGATTTACAAGAATAGTTTCACACCTATTGGTTGCAAGTTTGGTTTAAGGATAAAAACCATCAAACATGAAATTGTGTTCACACACAAAGCTAGATTAGTTGCTAAAGGTTACAAGCAAATTCACGGTGTGGATTGTGTTGAAACCTCATGCAAAATCGTAATGCTTAAGTCTATAATTCAAGCAATGATTGCATACTGGTACATATGGCAGTTGGATGACAAAACATCTTCCTCAGTCAAATGTTGGAAGAAACTATGTACATGGTATGTCATAGGATTTGTGGATCCAAATAAATACTTGAAAAGGAAAGCTAGCTTATGAAATCTAAGTACAGATTTAAGCAAGCAATTGGGAATTAGAAATGTATTTTGGTGAAGCTAATAAGTAATTTAGTTTCATAAAATGTACATGACTCTTATAGATATATAAGAAGTTTAGTGGGAGTACATAAAAACTTAATTGGTCCTATGTGTATCACACACATATCTCTCTATTGTGAAATAACATTCAAATGCTAATAACTTAGGTTTGAAATTATTCATCAATGATGGACCAAGGCGAAACTTAGTACATACTGGGTATTAAGATCTATTTACAAAGATCTTATGATATTGTTTTGGATTAAGTAATGGCATTTACTAAATCAAACACGAAAGACTCCATTGGAGATATTCGATCCATATGAATAAATCTAAGTAATGAATGTTTGAACTATGTATAAGCATTTACTAAGTTAAACATCAAAGGATCTAAGTGAGATTCTTAACCTATATTATATGTCAAAGAATTTAGCTGGATTTAGTATCTACTGAAACTACAATAAGCCAAAGTTACATGAATAGAATTCAATTGGGAATTATTCTGCAAAAGAATTTATCATGTATGATATAATATGAGGATCGCCAAAAATGTATCGTATGACTTTAGGCATGACGAACATATACCAATCTCTATTGATCTAAGTAAAGATTAACTAGATTGAGATCAAGAAAAACTTATGGTACTTGAAAAGGTACATAGGAATAGTTCTTGATTCAAGGAAATAAAGATATGCTAAATATTGATGCTACACGCATAAACACTGGCAAAGGATCAAGCAAGGTTCCTTTGGAGTTAACCATTGACAAAGACGAGCTAAAGAGCATCGTGTTTTGAAATGGCAACATGGATTGGAGACCATGGGTTGTTGCGTGGGAAATTAAATATTAATTTCTATGTTCTAAGATATAGTTGGAAAGTCTTCCGCATATCTATGAACTACTTGGATAAGTAAATCCAAACAAAGAATCACTAGCAACCTAAACAGTTGAAGTAAAAGTACTTATTGCCTAAGAAGCAATAAAACAGAGTTGTTTATATTAATGAGTTCTTCATTGAACTTGGGAAGATCACATGTCTGTTGACTTAATGGTTCTTCATTGCAAAATGCGTAGAACCACTAATGTAGTAAGAAAGACTAGATCATATAATAAACAAACTCAAAAGATCTTATCATCCTATCTCGAAAAACATTCGATGAAAAGGATATTAAGATTGGCAAAGCATGATAACTAAACCTATGCAACAAGTGAGAAACAACACTCACATTGTGGCACTGGAAATCAAGCATAGCTTTGAATTCCATGAACTGTTTTAAAGATGGGTTTGAGGCCCATGGTTGTAAAACATTGGGGTTGAACATTTATCATATATGAAATGTATTTTCATATTCCATTTAATCTTGGTTTAGTATTAAATGATGAGTCCCTTCAATTTGACGATATATTCAAGATAGACTGTCAGGACTAGTCCTGTGACTAAGAAATGTCTATCAAGTGAACTTGAATGTCAAAAGTTGAAAATGGTCCCTGGTCGGAGTTTTCTATAAAGATGGACGCATAGAAAACGTTAGACGACTAGAATGCAAGATGACTAGTAGTTCTGTTTCTTGAACTATGTGGACATGGCAATGTCATAATCATTTGAATAGATACTTACTTTGGGAAGACTAGTATCGGACAGACCTATGAAACTTTACTGTAAGAGATGAAAATCTGTCATAAGTAAATTTCATTAAAATTATTAGACACTAAATCCTCAATACCTGAGTGATTTGAGATTACTTGTTTGAGAACTGCTTACTTTGACGTTGACCAACCGTCGCACCGTAAAAGGAGGCTATAAAAGCAACGCTCAGGTAATCACCTATCAAACGAAGTCTAATCTCAAGATCGCAAGATTGGGATTGTCCTCCCATAAATCGGGATGAGATGCTGAAAGTTGTACAAGGCCACTCGGAGAGCTAGAAACTGTAAAATGCATGGTCGTGCTCAGATGAATCATAGGTTATGATTATCTGTTTATTTGATCAGTTGAACTCTGAAATTGAGAAACACCTCTGGACGTAATAAGGATGACAACTCTTACCTTATGTTCAAGAGCAAGCATCGAGCGACAAAGGAATTAGGAAATGCACACTTGTCCCTAAGGACAAGTGGGAGACTGAAGGAAATAATGCCCTTGGTCCAAGTATGCATATAATGTTAAGTCTAATAAATGCGGTTCAGTATTAATTGACAAGTTAATAAATTCAGTGAGATCAAGTGAGCTGAATGCCTAGCTAGAGGCCGCTTCAGTTCAAGTGGAATTAATGATATTAATCCACAACTTACTCTTGACTGAACCCGTAGGGTCACACAAATAGTACGTAAACGGATCAAGTATTTAATGGCATTAAATACTCCATCTATGGATATTCGGAATCGACGGGTCTTGGTTTCAGTGGGAGCTGAGATCGTCAAAGGCAAGCAAATGAATACTCCGGAAACGATGATATTGCCGGAAACGGAAATATGGATCGTATCGGAAATATAAATATTATCCAAGTCGTAGATGTTGCCGGAAACGGAAACATGGTACGTATCAGAAAATATCATTGGAAATGGAAATATTGTCGGAATCGGAAATATTGCCGGAAACGGAAATATTGTCAGAATCAGAAATATTATCGAAATCGGAAAATAATTCCGGAAACGGAAATATTAAATATTTGTTCGAAACGGAAATTAATTCTGGAATCGGAAATATTAAATATTGTTCGTATCGGAAATAAATTCTGGAATCGGGAATTTAATCGGAAGCGCGTCGTACGAATTAGCATCGGACGAGACTTGCTAGACGAAGGCCCAGCACGAAGCCAGGCCTACGCCCAGCAAGCCCAAGCGCCCAAACACACGCTGCCAAGCCACGCCAGGCCCAGCGCAAGGCCAGGCCCAGCAATGGCCTAGGCGCGCGCGCGAGGCTGCGACGAGTGGGCTGCGAGCAACGCCAGCTCGTGTGGGCCGCAAGGCCTATGCGGGTTTGTGCGATGCTCGTGCTCGTGCAACGTTTGTGTTTCAATACAAATCCTAAAGCTAATGGAATTTGTTCTATGATTAAATCCTAATCCTAATAAAGATAGAATTTGTTTAATAGATTTTAATAAGATTCTAATTAAATAAATTAGTATCCTAATAGGATTCCAAGTCCTTTTCCATAACTCTATAAATAGGTGCCTATGGTCACATATTTACATCGAGAATTGAAGTATTCAAAGGTAATATTTTCAAGCAAAAATCAGCCACAAACACTTGCCCTATTTAGCCGAAATTTATAGTACCTTAAGGGCGATTCTAGTTGGTCAATCTTAAGGCGGATCCGGACGTGCTGTGGACTATCTACGGAGGAACGACACTTGGAGTCCTAAAGACTTGTTCTTGTTCGGTTCGGGCGCAGCTAGGGAGGGCACGCTACAAAATGTATGCATCTGAATTATGCTAAATGATTATGTGTAAATAATATGTTTCCTGGCTTTATGGTTTTTCCGCATGATTTATGTTTATTCATATGTATCATAACCTAACAATTTCATGCTGGGAAAGATGTCAGAAGGAACCAAATCGACATCTTCTCTCCCCCGAACCATAGGAGGAAGGTTTCTTGCAAACTCCTCGTCAGAGGAACTAGAGGAGTCATCCTCAAAATCCTCACGCGGAACGCGACGACGGCAAGCCACGCTTTTTCTTCTCCTTGAAGAATGTGCCGCCCTTACAGCCCCGTCTCCTGAATGACGAGAGGAGCTGACTCCACCCCTATTTCCCTGGGACGGGCTCGAAAAGGGAACCATGTTGTCCCTTTCTCGCGGCGTTGCCCATGCACCCACATTAGTTGTTTGCCTAATTCGAGCCATGCCGTCCTGCATAGGGAACAGGACGTCTGACTTTAGCAAAAAGAAAGAAAGAGCGTCGTATTAAACAAGACGCCTCCCTAAGATACTATAACAACAAGAAAAGAAAATCCATAAGCATGCAGAAAACAAGAGTTTGATAAAGAACTTACCAAAAAATGATCAATCTGATGCGAAGTCTAGGCAAATAGTCCAAAGCCTCAAGAACACTGAACAAGAATCCAAGAACACCGAATGCAAGCACAGACAGATCTTTGACAAACACAATTCGCTTTCTCTCTCTACAAAAAATCGCTCTAAAATAACAAAAGGAAAATGAGAGATTTTCTGAAGGTTTTAAAGGGGGAAACCAAGCTCTGAAAAGCAACCCCACGTGGCACTCCCTTCGATCAAGCAGCCTACCCCACAGGGGCGAGGGGCATCTTCCTTGAGGGGAAAATTATGTGGCCTAAAAGAACGCCACCTGGCTGTACCATGAAAGCCTAGAAAGAAGGCCCAAAGGCCCATCAGCAGGCACACCTCAAATTGTCTCATAAACCCGCATGCACACGCAGGGCCAAGACCCATCAGTAGGTCATGAGACCCACTTGCTCAGGAGGATCCCATTCCGCTATTTCCCAAGAAAGCCCAAAACGCTTAAGAGGCCCACCAGGTCTAAATCAAGTCCCCAAAACTTAGCGGGACACGTGTCCTGATCTTGCAGAACATCCAATCATGCAGGACCAGTTCCCAAGAAACCCTAGCACTATAAATAGTGCAGATCCCTAGGTAAAAGGGGCAATCAATTCATTCTCACCTACCTTAAACCATTTCTTGCTCTGCCTTCTCTCTAGAATTACTTCTCTCTCTAGCCTATACTTACTTAGGCATCGGAGGGAATATTTCTACGGGAATATTCTTGTTTTGCAGGTTGCCAGAAGTTCGTGCCAGGTCATACTTGATACCTTCGAGGAACGCGTGACACGTCATCACCGTAAAATATCCCACAACAGTAAGTATATGGCAAAGTAGCGATTTAGGTAGTGGTTAGCGTCAGAGGTAGCGGTTAGGTAACTTTTGTCAAATGTTAAAATTAGTAACGTTTAAGGTAGCGGGTAGCATTTGACAAATTTATAGTAAAGTTTTAAACAATATTTTAGCTTTTATTTTATTCTAAAATATTAGCTGCTACTTTTACCGAACACTTACGTTAGTTACCCGCTACTTTGACAGTTAATCGTTACCCGCTACTTTGACATTTAATCGTTACCCGCTATTCAACCGCTAAGAGCATCTCTAATGGTAAGCAAATTGGTAAGTTGCTTTCATATACCACATTAGATTTTCAAGCTACTATTTTTTCATGTGTATTTTGCTCCAATGGTAAGCAAGTTGCTTGAAATTTTTTAACAATTTTTTAAAATTTATTTTTATTATTCAATTCACATATTTATCAAATAAACATATTTTTCCGTTCTTTTTTTCCCAAGCTAATTAGCTTTGTAGAGCTAATTTGCTTAACTTGGCTAATTGTTCATATGTACTCCAATGGTTGGCTAGTAGCTAAAAATTTTATAAAAATTGCAAGCTAGTCCTTATATGTAACCATTGGAGATGCTCTAACCGCTATCCTCTACCGCTATTTTTCTCGAACGAGGCCTTAGATTACTATTGGGGTGGTGGTGGTGGTAAAGATATTTGAAGAAGAAAAACACAAGTTTCTAATAAGATTTTATTACTCCCTCCGTCCCAGATTAGTTGTTACAATTTGTTTTTTCGTCCGTCCCAGATTAATTGTTACACTTCTAATATATTGTCTCTCTCTTCCCATTATCTCTTTTTGTCCCTACACCCTCTCTCATTCGATTAAAAAAATATCTCACTAACTCTTATCACATCTACTTTTTCAATAAAATAACAATTGATAATCAAACAATCACTTATCACTAAAACTTTGTGCAAAGGCAAGTGTAACAACTAATTTGGGACGGAGGGAGTACTACGAAAATGATCCATTCATATTCCTACGATTTATTATCGACTATCAGTTGACGCTAGTGTTATAACTATAAGCGACGTATAAAATATAAATCGTATGCCGTACTAGTTCTATCTTACGAAGATGTGTGTTTCCAAAGTTGAAAGTTCTACGAAAATGCTTACATTACATGTCCCTACCCTTACTGGTTCAAAATAATAGTGGTTGTAGCCTGCAGGCGACCTTTCTTCGGAAAACGAAAATTGCCTTGTTTATTTACAACTATTACAAAGAGTTTTCCTTCTCAATCTATCCCAACTCTTTTTTGAGCAAAAAATTTACAAGATGTCAAGCTCAATCTATATGTTGTATTGTATGATTTTTTGTTTTCATCTTTCGGCATCACAGAACAACGAAACAGAGAGGTTGTCGTTGCTGGAAATCAAAGGCGAAATAAGGAATGATCCATTGGGTGTGATAAGGTCATGGAACGACAGCTACCACTTTTGTGAGTGGTATGGTGTTACTTGTGGCCGTACGTACGAGCAAGTGATGGAACTTGACCTAAATTCCTTAGAGCTAGCAGGTACACTCTCATCCCATGTTGGAAATTTAAGCTTCCTTAGGGTGTTACGCCTTGATAACAATAACTTTGTTGGGATGATCCCTAATAGTCTAGGTAAACTCAGGAGTCTTACCATTTTGTTCTTAGAAGACAATATGCTTTATGGAATAGTCCCACCTTCAATCTTTAACCTCTCATCATTGACACAATTATCTTTACGGCAAAATGATTTGGAAGGAAACCTTCCTTCAGACTTAGGTAATACACTTCCCGGTCTAACTTTTTTGTCGTTGGGATCCAATCGATTTACTGGTCTTATTCCAGCTTCGATATCGAATTTGTCAAACCTCCAAATCCTACAATTGGGTCGAAACCATCTTCGAGGACAAGTTCCTTCTCTGCACAACTTATTAAGGCTTATTCGCCTTTCCCTTTCTGATAACTCTCTTGGAAATGGCCAACGCGGAGACTTGAATTTTGTTTCTTCCATACCTAATGTCACTCATTTAGATTGGTTACAGATAGACCAAAATAACTTCAGAGGAATTTTTCCTACAGCCATTTGCAATTTCTCATCACTTACTAGATTGGTACTATACAGGAACAATATAGCAGGAGAAATTCCATCATGTATTGGAAACTTAGCCAGATTGCAAAATTTTGTGGCGAATGACAACGCACTCTCTGGTGTCATTCCCTCTAGCATAGGAAATCTTCGAGATCTATATTTACTATATTTGAATGGTAACCAATTATCCGGCAACATTCCATCCTCAATTGGCAACTTAACTAGATTGTCTATGTTTTCTCTGTCTCATAACAGAGTTACAGGCCAAATACCTTCATCTCTTGGAAGTTGTACATCGCTATCAGCAATATATTTTGCTAATAACAGCCTTACCGGTAGGATACCCTTACACCTTTTTAATCTCCCTGCCTTGTCAACCATGCTCGATTTATCTGAAAACCGACTAACAGGACCCCTCCCAGAACAAGTTGGGCGACTTAGTAATCTTCAAACCATTTTACTTAATGGTAATATGTTATCAGGTTCCATACCAAGCTCTCTTAGTAGTTGCATTTCACTAGAGTACTTGTACTTAGGGAACAATAGTTTTCAGAACTCTATTCCTGATTCATTGCGATTGTTAAGAGGTCTCATTGAGATTGATTTGTCATACAACAGTTTATCTGGTCAAATCCCACAATTCCTAGCGACCCTACAGTTAAGATTGCTAAATCTTTCACACAATAATCTTCAAGGTCAAGTACCCATTCATGGAGTTTTTGCTAATGAAACGGCTGTTTTAGTAGGCGGAAATACTAGGCTCTGCGGAGGCATAGTGGAATTAATGTTGCCTCCTTGCAATGTCAGCACTAACAGTAACACCCCGAACAGCAATCAGAGGAGATTGATTATTATAATTCTTTCTACCTTCGCCGGAGTTATTCTTCTGTTGGCTTTTGTATTTCTGTTACTACACATTTTCTGTAAGAAAAAAAAGTCTGAGGAACCAATGCCATTTGGCTATTCAGAAAACTTTCCAAGTTTGTCTTACCAAACTCTTCTGAAGGCCACCAATGGGTTTTCACCGGAAAATTTGATTGGCAGTGGTACATTTGGAGTTGTGTACAAAGGAATCCTTGAAGAAAATGGATCAACTGTTGCCATTAAGATATTTAACTTAGAGTATCATGGTGCTTTGAAGGGTTTTGTAGCTGAGTGTGAGGTTCTCCGAAGCATCAGACACCGAAATCTTCTCAAGGTTATTACAGCTTGCTCAAGTATTGATTACCAAGGGAAAGTTTCAAGGCACTGGTTTGTGAGTACATGGTTAATGGGAGTTTGGATAATTGGTTGCATTCACCACTTGAAATTACTGAAATTGAGGGTACATATGAAACCTCAAGGTACTTAAATCTTCGCCAAAGACTTGATATTGCAGTTGATATTGCATTTTCTTTGGATTATCTACACAATCAATATGGTGCCCCAATAGTTCATTGTGACCTGAAGCCCAGCAATATTCTCCTTGATCATGAATTGGTTGCACATGTAGGCGACTTTGGGCTAGCCAAGATACTCATACAAGGCATAAACAATAGCTATGCTGATCAATCTACTTCAATTGGAGTTAGAGGAACTATTGGTTACACTCCTCCAGGTAACTTCATCCACGTTTTCATCATAAAAATATTGATATTTTGATATTACATTTTAAGTTTCAGGTTTTTGTATTTTACTACTTTATAAATTTTAATTTCATATTTACGACCTTAATTTTATGAATTATTTTATATTCTCAATCTCTTAATGAATTTCATCTTAGAGAAGCTGGTTAAGGGAAGTCCATATGGACCGGAAATTAAATTGGATGTGTTAAAAAGTGGTGAATACAAAATGTTGCATAAATTAAACTTATAAATATAAAATTACATTTGATAAGGCGGTAACTACAAAAACCTGCAACTTAAAATGTGGTAATTATGAAAAAGCCTAAAAATAATAACATGATATGAATGCAGAATATGGTTTGGGAAATGAGGTGTCTACAACAGGCGATGTCTATAGTTTTGGAATCCTTTTACTAGAAATGTTTACCGGAAAGAGGCCGACTAATGACATGTTTAAGGGGAGCCTTAGCCTGCATAGCTTTGCGAAAAAAGCTATACCCAACGAGATCACGACAATTGTAGATAAAACTCTTATGGAAGACATAGACAAAGAGGACAAGACAACTAAGAATGTGATGTTGGAGGTCTTAATTTTAATACTTGGAGTAGCAATTTCCTGCTCAACAGATGTACCACAAGAAAGGTTAGACATGAGTGATGTTGCGGCTAATCTGTCATTAATCAGAAGCAAGTTTCTTGACAACGACGGAGATTTCAAGCAGGTAATAATGAATCAAAGACTGGTCATTTAAAAATAAAGTAGATGATTTTTATTTGAAGGTAAATGTGGTTTTTATTTTAATTCGGTTATAGGTGTAGGAACACATCAGGACAAGTTGAAACATCAAGTGGATAGATTTCGAAGATTTGTTGTTATAAGAATTAAGAGCATTTAGGATTTGGGCCCCCGCAAATGCAACACCTTGTCACTGATGAAATGTGGTACATGTTGTCACTATTTCCTCTACGATGCTTGAGTGACCGGGTTATGAGATAGATGAAGATGAGAGTATCACCTTCTGTTAGAAAAAATTAAGACATGATAGAAATCATAGAATACTTCTTCCTTCATGTTTATTTTTTTTTGTTTCTCAATGGATCTCAAAGACTCAAATGTAATGTAATTATATATGTAATGTGAAATCTTACTTTATCTTTCCTCAACAATTAAAACATTTTTCGTATATTGCTTATTACTCTTATCATTGCAACAACTAATAAAAGAACATTAATTTCTCTCTCTTAAAAAATGATAGAGAGAGAAGCTCTTAATAAAGGAGGATTTCTTCCTAAGTTCCTCCACCTTTATTCATGTCAAAAATGAACCTCCCTTCTATCTTTGTTTATGTGCCTCTTATGAGCTATTGTTCCTTTGAATAATCATGTCATATTGTTCCGAATTTAAGCAAGCTTGTTCTTGCTTTTTGGCCCTGCATTGCAAGATGCCTATGACAAATTTAAGCATTGTTCATAATTTTCATCATTATTTCATTGAACATTGTTTTTGGATTTGGTACTTCTTATTGTTTATGTCTCTGCCTATTGCTTGGATAATAATTTGAGTAAAGAAATAATTAATCTATATCATTGGATCTTTAATGTTTTGAAAGGATTTTATATCCCTGTCCATGGCTTTTGAGGCTTAAATGAAACTTTGTGGATATTTTGTCTATGTCATCTGAAAGGCTTTAGTTGATTTTTTTTCTCCAGGAAATTTGTTGTTTTGGATTTATGTTTGGATCGTTAAATCAGGGTTTTAGTCAAGCTTTTTACTTTGTGTTTTTTACTTGACCATTTAATTTTTGTGGGTGATGTTCAAAGTCCTTGGATCTTGGTCATCTTGCTCTATCTTTCTCGCCGATGGTGGGTCGTCACTCTACCCCTCCAGCTTCGCCGGCCAACCCCGTGCCTCTTCGACACAAGTCGTCGTTGATTTGTCTCCGCCGCGTCCTCGTCTCCAATTGTTGTGTGTGCTCTTTCAATTCGTTCTCGCCTGGTGGTTTTTGTCTAACAGAGATGAATAATTTTGGATGTCATATTTGTTATCAGTCGAAATTTTATAAGCTTCCTTTTCCTAGAAGTGACAACAAAGCCAAACATAATTTTCATTTAGTGCAGATTGAACTATGGAGACCTTTTAGAGTTGCTGCTCTCAATGGTGCTTCGTATTTTTTTACCATCCTAGATGATAATAGTAGAACCACATGACTTTTTTGTTACATAAAGAGTCAAGTATACTGGTGAGCTAATACAGTTTTGATGATGACAAACAAAAGTAATCAACTAACATGATTTTCAAGTTTATGTGTGCAAGGATCATTAATGAAAGGTTGTGCTAACATCATCAATAATAGATCTTATTGGAGGTTAATGATAGTGAGATGCTAATAGAAAAGAAGCATATAATCCCGAGCTGGATTTGCAGAGAAGTTCCTAATAATTATGAACTCTAGACAAACTAAAAATTACAAAGTTCATGCGGAGGAACTGGAACTCCAGACGAGGTAGAGGAACTCCTAAAGAGAAGGAGCTGTTCCCGAGAGAGAACTCAAAGAAAAGAAATCTGAATGTATGAGTTTACATTCCAGGCTTCAATGTGAGAAAACAAGAACTGAGTGTTGCAGAACTCGTGTCAGTGGAACTCGTGCTGCAGAACTCGTGCCAGTGGAACTCAATCTAGAAATTTAGTCTGCATCCTAAAATCTAAGAGTCAAAAACGTTAATATTTATTCATCTAGTTGTCAGTTAGTTTATGATATAAACATGCATTTTGGATTTATTTGAGAGTTTTACTTTGATTAAAAGTTTTATAATAAATAGTAATTGACTAAATCTAGGATTCTTTATAAGATAAAATTAGATTTAGATTTTAGAATAAATTCATTAAATTAATTAGTTAATTAGAGTCCTATAAATTTGGGAATTCTAGGTAGTCAAAGCTTAATATAGGTAATTAAGTAAATCAATCAGTTAGGTTCCTAATTGCTTGGGAATCCTATTGAGTCATTAATTAATTCATGTTGCACTTAACTGACATATTAGTGGGTTGGTTTTAGGAACATGGAGATCATGCTTAGAGATTTTCTTGTATCACATGTAGTGGTTAAAATCATGGAGTAATGACCAGTTTCATTCATTCCAAATTGTATGACGTCACAGTCATTCCACAAAGGGTATGATTCACGTGAAAGGTCTTTTAAAAAATATATGTGTTACACGAGTCACAACATTGAAAGTTTCACGTTCCACTGAAAGTTTCAGTTCCTTATGTTCTTGTGCGTTTCACATATTGTATCAAGTTTGGGGTGAGTGAGCTCCTGTTGTATTTGGAAAAACATGGAGATAAGTCTTGCGAGAGTTTTAGGTTCAACTGAGCGTGAAGGGTATAACTTAGGTTGATCGAGTTTCTATTAAGTTGTAACAAGGTCGTTAGCTTGATGAATGGAACTCATCGTTAAAATCTCATTTGGACGTGGTTTTATCTTCTTGATAATTTTCAAGAATATTTCCACGCTAAAATTTCTTTTGCATTACATTCCTTTGGAGATTTTTTTTTAACGGAGTATTATGCTTTTTTGGGGGAATTATTAATTAGGTTTAAAATATATTTATGACATCATCATCCGATTGTTTTAGCCGAAATACGATATCGGGTTGTAATTTAAAGTACAGGATTAAGTTTGAAGTTGTAATTCGTAAAAGTTTGAGGTTGTAATTCGTCAAGTAAAAACTTTATTAGGTTGTAATTGGCAAATTTTACTTTACTTATTGATAAATCAAATATATTAATGTTTGGAGATGGGGTTTGTCAAACGCAATAAAAGAAAATTGTGAATTACTAGTGTTGTTGTCTTGTATAGTTGTATGGTTGTATTGAAATAAATGATAAATAGTGTTGTTATCTTGTACGGTTGTAGTGATAATGTTGAAAACCTGTATTTCACTTCCTTTCATTTACTTTGTTTTGCATCAAATTTGAAGGAGTCAATTCTTATTGTGTGGTTGGAAATGCGAGATGTCATATCTAAATATGGCTCAGCTAGTCAAGTCGTCTCTAAGACTCAGCTAGTCAAGTCGTCTCTAAGACTCTACCTGCTCGAAACAACATCAGTTATTTGTAGGGTTTGTGCCGAGGTTGTCTAAATCGATACTGGGTATACCATAACAATGGTATACTAGGGACATGTTGGTAATTTTAAGTGGAGTAAAGGTGGGTGGCCCACCATTAAGTACAACTTCTGATTTTTTCAACTTCTCTCTCTAAAAATCTGTTCCAAAATTTGAATTTCAAATTTTTGTTAATTTCAGTTTTTCTTTTATTTCAATTTTATAATTTACTGATTATTAATTTAATGTAATGTAAAAAATCAGGTGGGTTTCATTTTTACAGTTTATTTCCAAAATACGGTTCTTTCGTCTTCTTCCTCCTTGCGTGCTCTCCCGCTCAATTGTTCTCCCTTCAAATTCTCCGGCAAGAACTTCCCAAATTGTCAGTCTCTCGTTAGAAGGTTAGCCACTTCGTGACCGGTTTCCAATTCATACCTTCCAAAAAGGGTGTTTGCCAGGGCGATTATAATCGGTGATATTTGTTAACTAACGAACTGCTCAACTTTTCCAGGTGAAGTTAATTTTTTTCTGTATGAATTGATGTTTAGTTCTTGTTTTGGTAATATTTTATGTTTTCACAGTTTTTTGGGGCTGATTTCAACTTGAGTTTTTCCATTTCCTTTTTCTTTTTCTAATGTTTCACCATTTTGTTTGACAATTGTGTTGCTGATGAATTGAAAGTGAATTTTTTTCACAATTATGTTCTAATTACTTGAAGTAGCTCTTGTTATGGAAATTTAAGTGTGTATCTTTAATTTAGTGATGAAGTAGCTATTTTTATGGACTTTTCATATTTTGGGGTTAATTAGTGGTTAATTTGTGGTTATTATGCGAATTTTATACTGTGATGTTTGTTGTTGAATTACTTTCCTAGTCGAATTAAGTAATTTGATAAGCCTTCGTTTAGGTAAAGTTAAACTGATATGAAGCGGTGCCTGATTAATGTTTAATTCGTGTGATGGCATGCTTTTAAAACTACCTTTGTTTGTTTTATTGTTGTTTGATACTTGATCTGGTACCAAATGGAAAATATTACATATTTTGGTACATTTAGGTAAAGGATATATGATTTGGTATTTTCTTTGGTACCAAACCTAAATTACCAATGTGTTTTCTACTGTTATATCGAAGGTATGCATGGTATAATGATTGGTTAAATTGTATTTGTAGGATGGTTATCAAGGGACAAAGTGGTAGCAGCAGCAAACCTAGGGTGAGTGTCACTGCTCATTTTATGAGTGTATCGTATTTGATGATAATTGATAGTATGTATATTGTTATACGTTTATTAACAAGATATGTATTTCAATATTGTTTTTAAGGAAAAACGCGTGGAAGTTGCTCGGAATAGTAAGCTAAAGGGCAAAGACCCTGTCGTCGATGAAGAAATGGAAGAAGATGAGGAAGGGCGATCGCTGTCTGGGGATGACAGTGAAGAATCTATTTTTGACGGGGATGCATATGAAGATGTTGAAGATGATGAATATGAGGATGAGATATATGAGGACGAAGAATTCGAGGATGAATTATGCCAGAGAACAGTGAAACGTGCGCCAAAGAAAAGGCAATTTGCTAAAAGTAGGAGGGTTATTGAAGTAGAGGAGGAAGAAGATATAGAAGACGAAGACGGTGAATATATGGATGGTGGGTATGAAGATGAAGGAGAGGATGTTGTTGTTCGCGTTCAGAAAAGAGGGAAGAGTTGGAAGGAGGTCGGGCAGAATGCTTTGAAGAAGAAGGCACATCTGCAGATGATGCGGAAGAGGCGTAGAGAGGATTATGATGATGTTGACGAGGGAAGGAGACCTGTGAAGAAGACGATACTTCCTGCGATGAAGCAGATGGGTAGGAAGTTTGATGAAACAGGGGTAGCAAAAGGAAAGCCCCCTACAAAACAGAAGGCAATCAGAGGGAATAACAGGAGGATGTTTGTGCGGGTATATAATTTTGAAATTTATTCATTGTTTTTAAGGATTTTTATGGTATAATAATGTTTTTTCTACGTAGTTGATGCTAATGTTTTTTTCATATTTAGGTATCAATTCCCAAACATCCTATGTCTAGGGGTGAGTATGTGAAGTTTCACGGCGTGGTAGTTGCTACTCAGCGGGCTAATTGTGGCCGGAAGGTACTATTGATCCTTTATTTAAAGATGAATTGTGTATTTTGATTAGGTTTTGTCAGTTGATAATTTCAATTTTTCACTTAAACTATTATGTGTAGCAACCAAGCGTTATCTGTCGCACGGATGCATTTTCTAAGATTATTGCTGCTTTTGATGAGTCAAGGAGAAGTTGCGTTAGGAAAATGGGTTTCGGGGGGATGTTGGATTTGAAAATATCCAAGCTACCTAGGCAGCTGTGCTACTGGCTGATGTCCCGGTTGGATGGGGGTAACAGTTACCTTGTTGGAGGGGACGGCCATGTGTTGCCGATAACTGCTTCCCATTGGGAATATGTATTCGGATTCCAGAACAGCGGTCTTCCGGTGCCAGTGAAGGAGTCTGATCTTCCTCCAGGCACCCTTAAAGCGATGGCCCTCAAGTATGGTGAAAAGAATACATCAACCTCAAAGAGCACAATAATCATAGCAAAATCTGTAAAGGAATTGGCAGGGCCGGTTGACGGTGAAGGAAAGATAAAGCCCCTGGCTAATCAGCGTGATAGGGCCTCGTTCATGGAAAATTTCATGATTGTGTTGCTGGGGCAGATTTTATGTCCTTCTACCGATGGGGGTAACATGTCTTTAAAATTGCTAGGTGCAGTTTCCGTGGCAAAGAATGCATCACTGTACAATTGGTGTGAGTTTTGTCACACATGGCTTTTAGACTACGGAGACGCTTGTCAGCGGAAGATAGACCATCAGGGGTATGCCGCTGGGACTGGTGGTTGTGTGTTGTTTTTGCTGGTGCGTCTATCTTACTGAAATATTTAATGTTTTAAATTATATAAAAGGTTAATACTGTTATTGTTGTGGTGTTAGTATCCTGTCTTATATTACAGTGCCTTACCTGAAAGTGGATTTGTTTTACAGATTTTCTACCTAGACCATTTATGCAGGCATCCTGTGAGATGGGATGAGTTTCCCAGGATCAAAGTCTGGACACAAGACGAAGTGGATGAGGCCAAGAATCGGGATAGGAAAGCGAGTGAAGATTATGGAAGGATTACGGTGGGTAACTGGTTGTTAGTCGGTCGTATTTGTCATATTAAATTTTGTATTATCTAATCTGACTGAAATCTATTCCTTTTATAATCTTTCCAGACTGTTGATGTTGTGTACGAGGATCCTCATCCCCTTTACGGCAGGGAGGGTAGACGGTCTCCCGCAGTAGAGGTTGCTGAGATGGTAGCACAGATGACTTCTTCAGAATGGAGACGCACCCTAGCTCAGGAGGTCACAGAGATGGTATGGGAAGTTAAACGCTTTCCTCAATTTTATGTTGATGTTAGTGATTAATAGCCATAAATGTTTTAGGGTTTCAAATAGTACTCATAAATGTCTTTAGGTGTACCATATGAATGATATTGATGTTGTTTGGTACTCTCTGTAGTGGGATAATTTTCAAATATTGAGTGTTAGTGATAAACAGGCATACATGTTTAACTAGTAAAAAATAGTACTCATGTCTGTGTGTATGAATTACTTTACCTTTTTTTCTGTTTAGGTTATGGGGCAGCTTGCTCCATTATTGCAAGATCGCCGGGGCGTATCCCGTGAAAGAGGAATGAGGTCATATCATGCTACCGATCATTTGACGATAGATGTTGATGGTGTGGCTATGCCGTTGGACAAGTCTGTCAATAAGGTGCTTACAGAGTTGGATGCCGATGACGATTTCGATGTGGAGTTGCAACCGTCTGATGGGGGACGTGTATTTGTGGGCCCTCATGGGAGTGTGCCAGTTATGAATCCCCTAGACCCGGTCAGCCACGGTGATGTACCTTTGGTCCACACTGCTGTCAGCCACGGTGATGTACCTTTGGTCCACACTGCTGTCAGCCACGGTGATGTACCTTTGGTCCACACTGCTGATGATGTTGGTGTAGTAGCAACTGAGCCAGAAACAAGCAAGCACCCGGTCGACCAAACACATCAGCACGGACAAGTTCAAGCTGGTGACGGGCCACCTTCAGATGGAATGTCATCGGAGAAGGTGGGACAGCTGGGTGTAGTTGAAGACAAAGAGGATGATGAAGACAAAGGTGAGGAGAATGTTGAGGAGCCGGAAGAGCAGGATGGTGGCGTCAAGGATGGGGGGCCGAATAACAGGGATGATGACGATGATGAGGGACCGGCTAATGGTCCTGTGCAAGGAACGGTTGCAGCATCGCCCTTGGAGAACATCGCTCAAGAGAACCCCTCTGAAGATAAGAACAGTGAAGAGAACACCAGTCAAGATAACCCCACTGAAGGGAAGACCACTGATGAGAATCTCCAAACTGATGACCAAGAACGACCACGGGAGAAATTGATCCTAAGGATTCCGAGAACAAACCCAAAAACACGCTATCGGCAGACGCGAGTACGAATGACAAAACTTGAGAGTGACGTAGTAGCTTATGTGGAGTCATACAATCCTAAAGGGAAAGAGCAGTACGTTCTACAACTTTTACTCATGTAACACTTCAGTACGTTGTATACACTAATGTACGTTGTACATTTATGTAATGATAATCACTTGTATCTGTATTTTATGTTTGCAGGGGGGCCATGCTTATCGAGTGTGATGGTAATGATGCAAATCGGATGATGTGCTACTCGGTTGTGCGTCCTAGGGAGTACGTGCATTCCCAGTACGTTCGGGCCGTTGCAAACATATACAACAGGGAATGGGCTCTGGAATACCCAACGAATTCTCGCAGAATCATGCTGGACTCCTCATTTGCGGTATGTTCTCCTAATATTCACCATTAATGAAATCAATAAAGTAAGCGTACGAGGTTTCTTAGTTTTTGGTTGTTGTGCTTTACAGTATCAGAAATTAAAGACGAGGGAAACATATGCTGGTCTGCTGAAGAAGTGGTTCACCCCTCTCCAGAAGATTGTGTCAGCTGATATATCCGTGGTAAGTCTAATTAGTCTTTTTACTCCATGTTTAGATGTCTGATTATACGCCAACAACATGTGTCTGACTATTTTCGGACTAATAACTGAGTGATGAGGCCGTATTTTAAGGATTTGGAAATAAGTTCCTACATGCCTTTTACGTTGAATGATTGCTCTCTATTTGGTCAGTTCGGGATTTGTCTTCTTTTTGAGGAACGTCCTTGTACAATTTGTTATTTTAGTTTTTGGTGTATTAATTGTCCGCGACACACAGGTATGCGATTTGTAAGAATTTGTAATTATCATGTCCAGGTCTATGTTCCAGTTGTGGACAACGGACATTGGTGGTGAGTTGCTTTTGCACTGAAAGAACAGAAGATATGGTTCATTGACAGCATGTATACTAATCCTGCTTCCGAGCATTCTGGGGATGTTAAAAAATTGGTATCTAATCATGTGATATGTAGTTTTTACTTAGTTTTTACTTAACCTGGTTTGGTGGGAGTTTAAGAACATTGACTTCACTCATTTTATTGTACTCACATAATACGGTCTCCTCATTCCAGATAGCAGCTGTGGAGTACGTTCTACATTGGAGGGACACGCAGTATAATACAGCTCCTGTTTGGAAGTTGAAGCAAATGCATACTTGGCCCTTGGACTCCATTAGCTTCCCTGACTACAACGACAAGTACTGTTTATGCTACCTTTTCATCGTCGAGTAACCACCTTAAGTCTTACTGATATGTTTTGTTTGGCTTTGTAGTCATGCGTGTGGAATAGTAATGCTTATGGCTATCCAGGAAAGTGCAAGGGCATTTACAAAGATGATGCAAGTGGTAAGTCCTCTACTACTGTAACTGTAAGTGCTATACCCCCACACTATAAACTTACAGTTGTCTTTTCAAACTTGTTTTGGGACAGGGGGACATCAATGTAGCTCGGAAGGCACTGTTTTTGTCTCACTTGAATTCAGATTTCAACTCCTGCCGCCCGCTTCTTCCCCAAATCGTTGCAACCCACTGCCCAGTTCGTTGATGTTTGGTCGTGCTTCATCTGCTAACGTTTAGGGTTTTTAACTGAGAAAACAATTGCACACTTATCTGGTCATTTTTTGAAATGTGATTAACGCGTGAACTAAATCATAGTTGTTGTCTTTTGATACTCACGTTATTCCTAGGAGATGGGATTCATTGCTTGCAGGTATGTTTTGTAAGTTTTGTGGTATGCTTTGTATCGTGCATTAAAGATTTACAATACGAGTTTGGTACGTGTTGTGGTACTTAATAGGTTGTTTGGTACCGTTATTAGAAAAGTTTGGGTACAATCTACGAGTTTGGTACAGCCTGAACTTTGTTCCGGCTTTGCATGGTACCAAGCATAAATTGAGTACCAAACAAGATCAGATATGTACCACACGAACATTAGTAATTGTTGCTACAAAAGTTGGATGATTAAGAGTTAGACAAAATAGTACGAAAACACGGTGACCTCAGTAATCAAAATTTGCGGTGTTTATGAATTTAGTCAATAACTATTTTTCATTTCAGCAGTGTTTATTGTTATAAAGGATAAAAATGTTATATCAGGTCCTAAGTCAGGTCCGATCCGTTCGACAGGCTGGTAATTTTGTATCGAAATACAATTTTGACACATTAGTTTTTTTAGATACATAAGTACTGGCACACGAGTTGAGATATTAAGAGTGAAATTAACGGTTGCTACAAAACATTAAGTACTGGCACACGAGTTGAGATACATAAGTACTGGCGCACGAATTTCTACATTTTGTATAATTCATCCTGAAATCCATCCAAAAAAACAAGAGCATTATATATATGTTTATGCAGATCGTGTGAAGTAGTTTCCATTATTAAGTAGTTTCCATTATTTAAAGCGAAGAGGGTAATACGAATCATGGATTACATTATCCCCCGTTACCATTGGGTAATATGATTCTGGACGGTTCTTTGTAAATGAACTATTTAATTTTCGGTAATATTAATCATATGTTATAAGGGTTACAGTTTGGTATACCTCTTCTATTTGATTCGGACTCATCTGATTACTAATATGAGATAAAAACGTACAATACCTTGGTTTGGTACATTATCAGCCGTAAATTATCACCCGTTTGGTATCAAGTTCGGTAGTTGGGTTTTTATTGTGGTTAATTCTCGTTAATTTGAATTTGAAAATTGAAAAATGTGATCTTTTGTATGGTTTGTAGAGTAATCTGGAATCAACACATAAACATATGTTTAAACTAACCAAATCACACTTTTACATTCACACTAACCAAATCAAAGGAAATATTATGCTGAAGGAGGATGTCAAACACACAGGGTAATTAAAAAAATAACTAAAGCAATACATTTGTGAAATATGAAACAATCACCCAGCTAACACTATGGCATTGAAATAATAGTATGCAAATGGCCAGACTTCCAGGACATTACATGCCACCACACTGAATCCTCCAACTGTAGTTTGCATTCCCCACACTTGTGTCGAAATTATTGAAATCAATGTCACTCGGTACATTAAGTAGTGGTTCCCTAGGGTTCAAGGTATTTGACCCTTCCCTCCACAGGTCACAGACGCACTTATATTTAAACCTTGTGTAAGTGCCATTTGTTTCTTTGTACTCTAGGGTTTCATAGTATCGAAAATTAAGGGTACGTACTCTTTCGGAGAATTTCCAATCAAAGTCGGGGCGGTAGTATTGATTGATCAATTCCATGGCCCACTTCTTGCATGCGAACACTGAATTAGCCCTAGTTGGCTTGTCCATCTTAGACCATATAACACCCATTATATTAGCATCTCCGGCAACAATTTCGACGCTCTTGGACTTCGCACATCCGTGTTGGTCTGGTTCAACATCCGCATAGCCATACTTTTCCGCGAGGTCGATCTCGAATTGTTGTATGAGGTCGTGTTTGCGAGCAGTTTTGTGTTGTTCCGTATAATCGAAACGGTAACGGTGGTTAGGACAGACTCTGGGGTAATAATTGGGCGGAATTTCCATTTTCTCGAATGAAATGGTTTGTGAAGACAATGAAGTTTATGGAAATGCTTTGTGAAGACAATGAAGTTTATGGAAATAACCCTCACATGAAGTGTTATTTATAAAGCGCCTGTTTTAACCGTCACATAACTGCCACCTTATCCATTTAATAACAAAAAACACCCATATTTCGTTATGCTAACCTTACACTATTCCTTTAATTTGAAAAAATTATACCGTTGGTACCTCTGTCGCAATATAAACAGTACCAAACATGTGTTGTTCATTGGTTTGGTACTACTTTACTCAATGGTACCATATGCCTACGGAATAAGGGTGATCGTAGACCATTCGACGAAATTATAACATGACCTTAGAAACTGTTAGTGTTATTTGTCGTTCGTTATTGAAAACCTAATTACCATTATACAAATTTTAAAAAAATACTTCATTTTAGCAATCATAGTTATTAAACCAAATCACACCTTTACATTACAATAACATAATCTAAAGGAGGATGACAAACACACCAAATCACACTTCACACTAGGGCATTTAAATAAAATTAAGCAAAACATAAGATGAAAAGAAAACAATCACACACCTAAAACTATGACATTAAATAACATAACGAAAATGGGTAGAGAATTCCAATTCCAAGACATTACATGGCACCACACTGAATCCTCCAATTGTAGTTTGCATTGTTCCCACTTTGATCGAAATTATTGAAATCAATGTCACTCGGTACATTGAGCAGCGTTTCCCTAGGGTTGAAGAGATTTGATGATTCCTTCCACAGGTCATAGACGCACTTATATTTAATCCTTGTGTAAGTGCCATTTGTTTCTTTGTACTCTAGGATCTCATAGTATCGAAAATTAACGGTACGTACTCTTTCGGAGAATCTGCAATCGAAGTTGGGGCGGTAGTATTGATTGATCAGTTCCATGGCCCACTTCTTGCATGCGAACACTGAATTAGCCCTAGTTGGCTTGTCCATCTTAGACCATATGATAGCCATTACATTATCATCTCCTGCAACAACATCGACGCTCGTGGGCTGTTCATCACCGTGTTGGTCTGGTGCAACCACCGCATGGCCGTACTTTTCCGCGAGGTCGATCTCGAATTCTTGTATGAGATCTGGTTTGCGAGCAGTTTTGTGTTGTGCGACATGATCATAACGGTAATGGTGGTTAGGGCAGACGTTGGGGTATGCATTTGGTGGAATTTCCATTTTGCAAATGAAATGCTTTGTTGTGAAGAGATGTGAAGAGAGAATAAAGTTTTTGAATATCTCCCTCATACTAAGTGTTATTTATAGAGGATTTGATGTAACGGTCACAAAACTGCCACCTCTTCGGTTTTATATTATTTAGATAATCAACCGTCACAATATACTCACACTTATTGACGCCAACATTTACACTTAAGAAACCTTATATCTTCTTCAAACTTTATATCTTCTTCAAACTGCTGACCTTTGTTGTCAGTTATGATATTCAATTCGCGCGATTTTCAACCTAATACGCTTTAATATTTCAGCTTTATTAAAGACCCCCAAAGAAATTACCAGACAGCGTCCCTTCGTTACACTAAATGTTGACGAAAAAATAGGATTGTCGAGTATTAAGTAGCCCGTATGAAAATTTAGCGTAGTCGAGTACAAAGGCGTTATCGAAAATTACAATAAAATTACCCACAAATGGTAATTACACAATATGGTTCATTAAATAGTTGCAAACACTTAACATACTTGCAATCACTTATCATAAGACACACTTACACACATATGCAAAGCCTAATTTCATAAACAAAAAGACGCACTAACATTACACAGTTGTACACAATGACATCAATTTTTAAAATAACATTTACAACTTACACTGCGTCACACTAACTTACTATTAATATGTACTACTTATAATGCTTCACACCTTACTTTAGCAAACATACGGAATTGCGTTAACGAAGGGAATAATCAGTCTCACGGAGCAAGCGTAGGGGACTTGATACGCTCAATTCCTATATTAAGATCAATCACCCTTTGTTCTGCGTCGTCATATTGCTCAATGATTTCTTTCATATGGTCACAAAGATCCCCATGACCACCGATACGCAACGCCTGGTGTAGCGATGTAAAGAAATGACGTTGCATGGATTTGAGTCGATGTATATGTTCTTTGCAATTTCGTATCCCATTCTCCATTACCTTGTTCATTTCATCAACGCCTTGCTCCACATCGTCATACCTCTGTAGCAAATCCTTGAAAAGGGTCTCAGCCCGATTATTCCCTTCCCACCTCATTCTTATCATTGTTGATTTTATGCAGTCACGTTGAGTTATTTTCGCTTCCTTGATTTGTTGCACCTTTGCATTAATTTCTTCCATGGCACGTTCTTCCGCCGTGGGTCTATGAGGGACGCCACACCATCTTGAGTTTGCGGACGATGCCATTTTATTATCGTATTTCTCCAATACATGCACTCTATAAACGTGAATGTGTTCTCCTTTTTATAGAAGACGATCCCTGGGTCCGTCCTTATCCAAATAATGTGGAAATGAATAACTACCTTTATTATTATAATGAAACTTCCTTTCTATATGTAACTACCCATCGGGGGTATGGTGCGCAATACCCGCCTACCAAACTTAAAAACTACCACGTCAAGTTTGTCATTGTTTTATCCCCATAAAGTACCATTCCCAAAGTTATGCTGTCTCAACCTCCTAAATACAGAGTCCCAAACAATCCACACTCTCAACGATTGTTTATTAACTAAACCTTTTGTATAACACATATATGTTTCATGTATTTATGGTCCAGGTGTGATACGGAGTATTTGTAAGTGTGTATATAAATAAGTTATACCGGTTTAAAAAGTATACGGGAATAAATCATCGTATAACAAACCTAGTTAATTGGTAGTTTGGGGTTCCAAACGTAAAGATTTGAAGTTCATTTACTAACTTATGTAAAAACGTTGGGAAATGTGAGTCACATTAATTACTTTCAACCACTGTAAGTAATGGCTATCAACTACCTGTTCTAGTATAACTTCATTTAATCTTCTCCCTTTATACAAACTTATAGCCATAAGTATTTTCCCCCTCACTCAAAAGCCAACTTGTCATTACTACCTTTTAGCATGAAGAAACTGAAGTCGATTTCCAGTAGGGTTGCGCAAAACCAGGTCTCTGGGACTTGCCAAAATTACCTTTCACATCCAAATTGTGTTTTTTATTTCCATCCACCAAAATCAACAAACGTCCCTGAGTTGGACTACAACAACACCTCGTACTACGTCGGCATAGAAGACTTAGAAATGCTTTTTCCGTTAGATGAAGCAATTAAGACGGACTTGAATTTTCAAGTTACTGCTGTCATGGACAAATTGTCGTACACCCATGAAAATTTCCCTTGTGCCATCATGGCAACAACTGAAGGGAATGCTGCTGCAGCTCACCGTCCTTTAATCAGAGACCAACCGCACATGCATTGAGGGAACAACTTGACTGGAAGTTGTACCCAACGGAGCTTCTTGCACTCGTTGACCACGTCCCATACATAGATGTCCAGGATCTACCAATTTATAACATCCCCGCCTTTGACGCACACATTTTCATTGCATCCTACTCAGACACTATTCACATTATGAGGGCGGAGGACTTTTTCTATAGCCTAAATGTCAGAGTGAGCCGGCGATTTTTTTGGGGCATGTCTCGTGCCTACACAGAAATTTCTGTTGAGGGACAAAAGAAATTTGAGGGGGTACCAAATACGATCCCGCGCGGTTTGATTGTGTCAATATGGAACGCTAAGTCCATGACAAGGCCATCATTCAAGGCGACATTCTTGGAACTGTTTGCAACCCACCACCCGGCTCTCTTGATTGTCACTTAAGCCAGGATAAGCGACGAACACTGTCAGGAACTGATAACTACCCTACCAGGAAAGTACGAGAGTGCAGTGTTCGATAACATAGATCAGTGTGGAGGGGTGGTTCTTATGTGGCGCGTTAACGATCTATTCGTATCTTACAAAGAAGATGATTCCACGGCAGAAAGCGGCTTGTTCAACTTCACATTTGAGGTAAAAAGCGTACAACACCCCTCTTTCTACATACTCTACTTAGATTAAATGCCCTTTGAAACGACATTGATTACTTTTACATGAAATTTGACCTTCATTTGAGAGTTTAGTACCGTAATAAGGTCGAAAAGGGTTCCATTCCCGTGCATGTAGTTGTACCTTTCTACTACTTTTCTTAATAACTTTTACGAATGTGGTACCAAACACAAACTACACTAGTATCATCTTTGCAATCCACCTTAATATTTCTGGACACTTTTAGATTGTGCGATGGCCTCTCCAAATTAATGTTGTGGGTAGGTAGCTAAGTAAGTACAAGAGTATATAAGTTCAAATGAGGACGCACCCAATTATATTCAATACGTTTCCTAATTCGACGTCTACTATGTAACTCATACTTACAATTTTGTGTACAGCCGGTGGTTTACGTGTCAAGAAAGAAAAAAGTAGCCCGTACGTCGGAGTTGGGTCTATGAAGATGGCAAGGATTGAGGGTGAGTCAACTACAACAATTATAAACAACTAGGGTTCATATTATATTGGTTTGTATTCGTAGTCGGCTATATTCTTATAATCAGTGTTGTGTAAGCTGAAGAAATAAATTCCTTAAGTGTTGTATTATGATATATAATGTTAGAATTTGTATTAAATTGAACATGGTTTATTTATTAGTAATGCTAGACTATCATGACAAATGTAATGTTAATAACATATTAATTGTGAACTCATATAAATTCACATAAAGTACGAATTGGCTATTTGGTACTACCGTGTGTACCAAATACCGATTACATAGTACAAATACAGTCCTAGGGCCTTACTGAAAACGACCAAAAAATACAAGCTTTTGGGAGAATTTTGCAAACCTCCTAGGGCTAAAATAATAACACTTTCAGAATAAAAAAAACATAAACTTACCGAGGACACACCGATTACGTAATGTTTGTGTATCCCAAACCGCATCATTTGGTACCCATATTAGCGAAGTGTAGGTACCAATTAGCATCAAATTTCTTCACTTGCGTCGCTGTTAGAACTATCGTACTCATCAGCTGAGTCAGGGTGAAAGTACACCATGTCCTCGTCGTGATAATATATCTTAGAACATCTCGAAGCGTAGGCCAGTTCCATCTGCTGATCGTAATGAGCAGGGTAGTTATGCGTAGAGTAAAAAGGGTTTTCAAGGAGTAAATCCAACTCACTCATCGTCTCCAACCCATTCAGATCTATCATTTCGTTCTTGAAATGGAGGTAGTTGTCTTCATCGTAAGAGATCGAGGTAGTAAAAAAGATCCTCGTTTCCGAAATTCATCCACTCGAACGTGGTCTCCCTTTCTTTGAAACCCATGTATTTCCGACCAAGCACTAGTAGGCCGAATGGACCCGACTCTGTCTCATGTACCTGTAACCTGTAATTGACCTCATCCAACCACCCTTTCAAGGGCTTGAACATCTCAAAGAATTTGACAAGATAGCGGTAGAAAAGATCATTTTCCATGCACTTAAGGATGATTTTTTTAAGTTTGTTCAGGTTAAAACTAAAAGCCATCTTATACGAATCTAGTAATTAATATAAAAAACAGTATGCCTCTTTCCTGAAGCGTCTTGCACTAACTATCTTGAGAGGTGTGAGGTACGGCCATTTAGGGTTGAAGTCTATTCCACCTATGGCTTCATCCCCGTTCCTGGACACAGCTGCCAGAAGGTGGGGGAAGACAAGGCTTTCAGCCCTTTTACGTACCGTGTGGATCCTGACGACGTCCTTTACGTCGCGTTGGCTGGAATCAGCCATGACCTTTAACACTTCGTCACTATCCATTACCTTGGCCTTTCCCTTCTCCCTGGCTGTATACCTCCTAGTCCTTGGTGTTTCTTCCTGTTCAGCTGCCTTGCCTTTTCCATGACTGCAAATATATTTACACAAATGTACCATACCAAGAGATTTAGTACACACTCCGTATTAGTAAAGTACGATCGACATTAATAAACTAAAATAAATAGATGTCAATGGTGTAATATAAACATAAACACACAAAAAAGCGGTATTTATCACATATTTGTCTTTAACAGAACAAGGTCATACATTAGCAGAAGTTACCTTTTATTTTCTTTCCGAGTAGGACCACCCGCCATGACTGGAAGTAGTTTCTTGTTAAATCTCTATAGAAAGTTGGATGCAAAATGAAATAAAACCTAGGAATGCCTCATTTTAATTATAGAAGTACAGGATAAGGAATGCAACAATGAATGATTACCTTTGTTGGTGGTTGGGGTTTAAGTCCAAGTACAACTTTAGTAAAGGGTAGTTGGCGTAACTATAGTATATTAATGAAAAGACATAAAATAAACTTACTTGTGTAATGTACTATTCACAAAAAATACGAGGAAAAAATACAAGGTCAAAGTATCTGAATTTGTATTGTTTATGTATTATAAAATTTTAAGGGGAAATGCAATAACTACAACGTACTTTAACACCAACGTCCGTAATTAAAGTTACCAGTTGCCCTATTTATCACTAACGACTGACTGACTTGAGGTCCTCCCCTACAATCAAACCCGAAGTCCCCCTATACTGTTAATCAAAGGAAGCCTAATGCCAAAATCACCAACACAAAACGTTTTAAAACAATGTGTAAGCAATGAAACGTCCCCAACCAGGAACCTCCTATACCATCCTCGCGAAGCAATGTACTTCTCCCCGGCTGCGGGTATGCGATATGAGTTGGATATAAATCGGACCTTTTACTTTCAGACCTATGACGAAATCATAGGGGAAGAGGAGTGGAACCCCGTTGATAGGGACACTATCGTACGGGCAATATTTTCAAAAACATCGGACAGAGAAGGATTTCTCGGTAGATTCATGGTAACGGAGAACAACCGTGTATTACCATTCCACCTCCCCACTCCCGAAGACTCGGGTGGTCGTATTCCAGCTGGTTTGTTAGCTTACATAGAGTGGGAAGCTAGGAGTAGGGCCGAGTTTGAGGCGTTTGAGGTAATCCCTTATAATTACTTACCTTTCATTGATCCCATTCCAGTACTACATATTGACCAAACACCGGTATACACTGTACCAATCAAAAAAACCCCTATATTTTTTGGTTCTTACACCGTTGGACTTCATGTCATGAAAAACTCTAACTACATTCACTCAATTGACGTTGATGTCTTCTACTGTGAAGGGAACCTGTATAAAAAGGGTTACAACCATATTCACCTGGGATCAACAGAACAATACGTCGGTCATACAACACCGACACTACTGGCAAAGGGAATGTTAGTGGTCATTTGGAATGCTAGAGGTGTAACCAGGCCTTCGTTCAAGGAACACTTCTATCGCATATTTTCCCAACTTACACCGTCCATTATCATCGTGACCGAGTCAAGAATAAATGAACCTCAACTACTGCTTATCGCACAAGCACTGCCTGGGACGTACCAACATGACTTATTCGGTCCCGAAGGACGAGCCGGGGGTGTTGTTATGTTTTGGTCTGTCAACCAAGTCCAGCCATCGATTACGTACCGGCATGATCCCGTTTGTCAAATGGGGGGAGCAAAACCTAAACACCTTGCGTCGTTACAATTTCATGTAAGTGTCTTCCGTTTTACATAGACATATAGTATGAGATAAGGTTCCAAACGACGGTTTGGTACACAAACAATAACTACATGGTGTACCAAACCATTCAGTTTCGGCCATGCATTTTCGATCCATATAAAACTGATTTGACCGAGAAAACACGTATTTTCGGGTATTACTATACCAAACGAGGGCATATAAAACACCAAATGTTTGATAGTGTACAAATGGGGGTTACAAGGGATGAATGAATGTATGTTTTTGGTTCATTGTAGCTCAATAATGTTTGATAAAACATATAACAATTTGTTCCTTTTATTCGTACGTAGGCTGTGATCCCGGGAACGACTTTCCGAGCAAAACGGCGTCTATTGATGTGCTAAGCGTTGCAGATGGACAGACCCAATGAAAGGTAATATTAGCTTTCCCTAATCCATAATAACTAAAAACAGCCCCCCAATTAACGCGAACAAAACTTACGGGAATACGACACACAGATGTAATTTACATACGAAAGATATTGATGAAATAGTCCAACTCTTAAAATACGCTTTTTATTGATTATTACGATCTATTACAAAGGAAACGTCGATTTACTTTGGGAGGAGAAAATACACAAAAACTATAAGACAAACGACGAATAATTTATACAACATCCAAATGCATGATTCAATCTTGTCGAGGCGGTGGAGGACGCGGTCCAGCCCAACATCAACAAGACGCGATGGCAGCATGTTTTCCTCTGTTATTAAATTGTGATCTTCAACCCACCGGAACCACCCACAAAATCGACATTTAAAATATAATTTATGTGGATTTGTGGTTGTTTGTGAAATCCTTAGTTCAGTTATGCAAGTGATGCATGTTGGACAACTAATCGTCTCGCACCAGAGCATCTTCCGGCCATCTACGCATCCCACGTTTGCCGGCGGTGACCTTAGGGAATTAGAACTATGAGACATTAGCCTGAGTTATTTGATTTTAAATTATTTAAAATGAGCTAGGAAGTGGCCAATTACTTGTGGCTTATATAGCTGTGGTGGTCAAAGTCAAAGATTCTTTGACAAGCTTCCAACACTTTTGAATTTTTACTGAGGGAGGCGGGAAAATTCCCGCTCAATGTTTCAAATTAAGTTTGGAATTCTCCTATTACTACGTTGTTTGGGATAGGCCATTTCGTACGTTTGGGACCTTAATTTAAATTTAGTTTTTAATGTATCGTATTTGTTATTGGTTAATTAATCGTATTGGTTAATTAATCGTATCGGTTAATTAATCGTATTGGTAAATTATTCGTATTGGTTAAGGGACTGAATGTGTACCCGGTCGAGAAGTCGCCCCAATCTCATTTGGGTCTAGGGTTGAAAATCTAACCAATGACGGTATAAATCCGACCACGCTCACAAACCTTAGTAGTGTTAAGAACCCGATAGTTGATTTCAAAAACCCATTCAATCCGATTACCTTAGATTTACCTAATTCATTCACGTAGGAGGTAATTATCATTTTATAACCACATATGTATATAATTATGTAGTAATAGTCTTACTAAGTGTAATGTATGGTCGTATGCGTACAGATCGTGGTCATCATGAAATCATAAAATTTCAATTTTCGTATTTGCATAAATTAATAACACTTGATATTTTGAATATAAATATCAGGATAACATCATCGAACATCATAACATACGTAAATTAAGACCACCATGTAATCTTACATTGTTATATTGTTACGTAAACACATTTTATTCTAAGACGTGAGAATTTTCAATTTTAAACACATATTGTAAGACATAAACACATTATATTGTAAGACGTAAACAACCTATTAATGAGGTACTAATACTAATAAAAGTTCACAAATGTAATCATTACATTTTATTACTAATATTGGGTTTGGAGTCATTTCAAATATGAGTTAACAATGATCGGACACCCTAGTGTCGAATAGGTCACGGCAAATTACAGACCTATAATATCCGACTTTTAACACATTAAAGTACCCTACACCCTTTACCTTCAAACATATCACTAACTATTACATAACCCTAAATTCCGATTCTTAGTAGTCTACTGTTCCATACCGACAATATGAGTGTGCCAAACTACTTATGATAACGAAACCACATTTCCCTAAAATCCAATTCTTAGTGGTCTACTTTTACATACCGACAATATTAGTGTCCTACAAGTCATAGTAACTAACCCTAAAATCCGATTCTTAGTAGTCTGTTGTTCCATACCGACAATATTAGTGTCCCAAACTACTTATGATAACGAAACCACATTTCCCTAAAATCCAATTCTTAGTGGTCTACTGTTACATACCGACAATAATAGTGTCCTATACAAGTCATAGTAACGACAACACATAACCCTAAAATCCGATTCTTAGTAGTCTGTTGTTCCATACCGACAATATTAGTGTCCCAAACTACTGAATCAAACGAAAACATCACCAAAGTCGGATAAATTGTGTTCAACATTCAACTATTGATTTCACTCAACAATAAGAACAATTATGCAGATAACGTTAAATTGCAGTAGTTTGCATTTACAGGAAAAGTACTCTGGAGCGGTACCAAGTAATAAGATCAGTAAACCTGGTGGTACCAAACGACGTAATAACTTTTTAACCCACCTAGGTTGTTAGGAATTTATTTCACTACGTTTTTCCACCTACAACTTTAGTGTAGTATTCACTTCCCTTTATAGTTGACAACCTCCTTCCAGTGGGGACTCCTCAAACCAACCTACTTGTTTCTCCTTCTAGCTGTTCAAACCCTAATTGTTTCCAAATTCTCCACCGGCAAACCTGCCAAAAATGGACAAAGGCAAATCTATCCTTGTTTGTGATAGCAGCCGAACACTACTCTGCCACCCAAAAGCCATAATGTACTTCGAGCAGCCAAAATCTTCAAACGGTCCTGAATTGAACTACAACACCACTTACTACTCCATCGACGTCGAAGACGCAGAAAAGGGTCTCCGTGTGCCGCACGCAATCAAAACTGACCTGAATATCCAGCTTTATTGTGCCGTTAGTAAGTTGCCTTACCACCCTGTTATGTTCCCTTGCTCTGTGATGGTCACCTCTGCAGGTAAAATCCTGCCTGCACACCACCCTTTAATTACGGACCACCCTAATATGCATCTAGGGTTTTGGGCCTACTTAGATTGGTGTTCCAACCGGCTTGCTGCACAAGGGTCGTGGTTGTTGTACCCGAACAACCTCCTCGCTGTGGTAGACCCTAGACCAGCTGTAGTTGTGGACGACCTCCCTGTGTACAATTTCCCTGATTCCAGGAGCCACGTTTTCATTGCATCCAACGCTCATGCTATTCATGTTATGAGTGTGGAACATACGTTTACTGGGGTGGAAATTACTGTTGTTCCAAGGTATTTTCAGACCAAACGACGGGCTTACACTGAGGTGTGCTTAGAGGGAAAGACTATGGTTGGGACGGAGGTTTCCGCCTTCATACCACGAGGTACGGTGGTCGTTGCATGGAACGCCTTATCCATGACCAGACCCTCATTCAGAGCCACCTTCTTTGAGATGTTTGCAAGGCACCATCCATCACTCATGGTCGTTACTGAAGCCCGAATAAGTAACAACGACTGCAGGGAGCTAATTAGCAACTTACCAGGAGAATATCAATCCAAATGGTTTGAGAATCAATGCGGAGGGGTAGTCCTTATGTGGCGGGGAAACGACTTGTTACCAAACTACAATGAATCTGATTTGGGTTCGGCCAACCTCCTGTTTACTGTCTTATTTGAGGTACTTCATTTAATTTCTTATTTCGGTTCCCAACGCTTTGTTTTACACCGTCTGGTACTTCCAATAGGGTACCAAACATGTATGCTTAGTGCATTGGGTTGACTCCATAGTACCAAACAGGTGTACATAGTACTGCATTACAATGCATACCGGTATTTTATGGGTGAGTATGGTACCGTTATGGGTGAGTATGGTACCGCTACCGCTATTATTATGTCTCATACGAACTATGTGATGTAGAGAATTAGAAAACATTTAAGTTGATTGTAATCGTTTATTTGATTTATGCAGTCGGTGAAGCTCCAGAAGCAACCACTTGCGCTTAAACTGGAACTGTAAGCGCCAGAGTCTGGAGCTATTATACACAATTTTCCCCATCAGTGTGTGTGTAGTACTTATTATGTAGGGTGGTTTTTACCTATAGTATAAGAACTTAGTTAGGTACTAGCTTAACTACGGCGTAGTATTTTTCGGCATAGTATTCATCACCATGACGTATTTAGTTATTAGGTTTGGGTAGATTTTTCTATCCTACTTCTATGGCGTAATAGTAACAGGTAAGTTATTTGTTGTTGTTCAGACATTGCCTACCTTTAGCTCGTCGAAAATGTAATAGGTGTATTTTATAGTTTCAACCTAGGCGGCGCTGCCTTCCATGTAATATTTTGCGGATGATGCTTTTCGTATTACTAGTCTTATTCTTATTCTTCATACGTATTATTCGTCTTTATTTTTTTAAAAAAAGTGTTGGTGTTACGACAAGATGTAGTACCCCTATAACTTTAACAAATAGTCGTTCTATAACAGATACCGCAAAAACACTAACACAAATACTGTAAAACATAGCAAACACGAAGTAGGGTACCAAATTACCGAATTATACATGGTTTAGTACATAGCAAACACGAAGTAATTCAGAGTTCTGTGTCAATTATGAAAATTCAGTTTACGATAGTATCTAAAGAAACCTTATTTAAGTTACGACATCCTGTAAACCCCAAATTGGGTTACAAATTGAATCATATGCTTACAGAGGAATGCACATATGGTAACACGCCATAATTCAAACTTATTGGATGAAAGTCAATCAACTTCAAATAACGTACCACAAAGGTAGATTTATTGGGTGGATTTCACCATGGAAATCAATTCTAATTCTTCGTAAGGTCATGACAACCGAGCAGGTCTTGAGTGAATACTGGATTACCACTGGCGCCATGTATAGAATGCGTTCCACACCCACCCTCATTGACTAAAAAACCCGGATTGGACTGCAACAAGTGTTTAGTAGTTGGTTGATAACTACGGTGATCCCCATGGGGGGTTTCGTTCACAACCTGGAAACTATGCCGGTGCTGGTTATGATTTGCAGGCATACAATGAGTCCCGGCCTCTTGATAATTTCCACCTCTGCTGCTGCTGTTACTGGTGAAGTAACGAATGGAACCAGCATTCTGGGACATTTGCGACATCTGAGATATTTGCACTACACTCAAGTTTTGCGACATTTGCACACCATTAATGTTCTGGGACATGTGTAAACCGGATATGTTTTGGGAAATTGGACCACCAGATATGTTTTGTGACATTGATATACCACAACGGTCTTGGGACAAAAGTACGTCACCACCCTCCGGGGTCATACGAATCCCACCCATAGACATGCGAATTTCTGTCTGTCCTGAGGGAAACAAATTTGTGGCAACAACTCCACTTACTCTTCCAGATGACTGTATACATGTCAAACGCTAATAAATACAAGCTAAATGTTGTTGACGGTTAATAAACATTTAATAACATGAGTGGTACAAAAGGACACGAAAAAAATCACCTGAAACTGTTGATCAGATACCCCATTGTTGTAGTTCTGCTGAGGGTATACCATAGTCCCCCTTACTTGCCCAGCCATTTGAGGCGGGTAATCAGCACTATACCCCTGGAAATATCACAAACTCAAATCAATATTTGTTTAAATAGAATATCACAAACTCACAAACTCACATCAATATTTGTTTAAGTTTAATTTGTAGCGTATGTGATTCACTCACATATTGATCGTGGGATCTCCAACCAGGATGGAAGGTGTTTGGCGGCTACACGTAGTTGTGTTGAGGAAGGCAAGTGTTCTGACAATTGCTGGTTTCTGGAAAGTCTTGTGGTACAACACTCTTGTTTTTCCAGACTTGCTTCCTTGCGGGGTTTTTATTCTCACCTGGTTGTAAAAATCTTTTTTCACGAGTCCTGTGAGCCTTTAAACCACCGCGCGGAACAGGATATTTAACCATAACAGGGGGTAAGTGTGGTAGTATCATCCCCAACGCTGTTTGGAGGTTTGTTAACGGAGCCTGGTGTCGTAGGACCAACAATCGCCATCCTGTTCCCCCCGGAAGTCAGTGCACCAGCTTCGTTATCACCAACTGCTGAAAGAGCATCACTCTCATCAAGACGTAACACAATATTCATAATACCTTCTATGACCAAATCCAACTTCTGCTCGGAAAGTGATCCACGGAGGGCAGCAGGTTCCACCGCATTCATAATCCGGTCATAGCGCTTAACTTCTTCTGATTTCTCGAGATCATGATAAGCAACCTTCACAAAAGTGTGCTTGCGTTGTATATCTTTCCTCCATCGGTCAACTATATATCCAGCAGGCACATTTTCCACATCCTCCACGTCCAACACCTTAATGATGTGCCTACACATAATGCCGTGGCACTCGAAATCTTTGCGGTCACACTTTACAAACGAGGTCTCCTTGTTGAACATCACGACGTATATACGCTTCCGGCCTGCCAAAGATATTTCCTTTCTCAAGAACTTGGACCATACCCATACTTTGTCAGACACCGTATGCTCAACCTCCACATCAGAAACTACTTTCGAAGTAATAGGTGTTACGTAACATACCCGCATACATTGGATCTGGACTTCAACGAACTTCGCATCCGTATATAGTTTCTGGAACTTCCTCTCCACAGCAAACTCTCCAACCAAGACCGAGTAAAACGACAGCAGTTCACATCAGCAGCTTTTTCATCATTGGCCCTACTTTCCATGGCCTTGCAGTACCTAGGAGCAAACTGATATAATCTCGTATTCTTCTTCAAGTACCCGTCGAAGAAACTGTTAATACTCTCAACCCTCTGAGTCGTCTGCATCCCCGCCCAAAAAATATGCTTCACATATGCAGATATCCACATTTCTCGCTGATTATACAACCCTATACATTTAAAATAGGTCATTAGGTAAATTAACAACAAAGGAATTGAACATGAAAGACATTCTCACCAAAGACAATGCCATATATGAAATACCTACCACATTGCACATGTAAATCAAATATTTATTGCAGTTTGGTACATAATTAAATGAAAACGTGTACCAATCCAAAATGTTATCGCGGTTTCGTATGATGTATACTTTACCATATCACGATTAGAATTAAAAGTAGTACCAAACCATGATAAATACCTACTAGCCACTTGTAGCTTTCCTTAGCCTCCTTCAGCTTGAAAGTTTCCACCACTTCAGCCCAACCTTCTTCGAATTCAACAGGGGTCAAACTGTTGTATATGACATTCTGTAGGGCAACTTTTATTTGGGGAAAATCAGTCATCGAACCCAATTTTCGGCTGAACTTCTGCATAATATGCCACATACACCAACGATGTCTGGTTTTAGGCATTGGCATTGCTATTCTAATTGCCTTCCTCATAGCCGCATCCTGGTCGGTCATAATAGCAGCGGGAGCTTTACCCCCCATACAAGACAACCATGCCCTAAAGAGCCAAACGAACGTTTCCGCGGTTTCATGAGACACTAATGCACATCCAAGCAAAATTGTTTGCCCATGGTGATTCACCCCAACAAAGTTCGAAAATGGCAACTCATACTTGTTTGTCAAGTACGTGGAGTTAAAACAAACCACATCCCCAAAATACTCATACGCGGTCTGCTACGAGCATCAACCCACATTACATCCTGCAACTTCCCTGTTTTATCAAGCCGGTGGAGATGGAAATTTTTTTTATTATCCTTTGTCATTTTATCTAAATAATTTATCATTGCAACAGCATCCCCATCTCGTAGCCTCAATCGCATCCTCCTATTCAAAATATTATGCACGTCTTTCTTCGTAAAACCAATATTTTCTACACCATTCCTTCTTCCCGCTAAGTTATTGAAAATCTGAGCCACAGGTGCACCTGAATCGTGATCATTTTCAATCTGTTTCAGGATTGTCTGAGTTATTTTCCTAACCCGGAACATGGAAATATGGTTGGACTTGGTAGGAGTGGAATGTGGTTCAAATGTTCAGTAACAACACTCTTCACAACCCATAAATTCTCTTTGGTCCGAGCCCCATATAGCATAACAGGGCAACTACACTTCTTCGTCTTCCTCTTAAGAATTGGTTCCTCTGCGCAGGTAACTACCCTGCCATTCACCATCCGCCGGTATTTTGGCCTTCCATGACACTCACACCTCCAAACATAGGTCCTCAGGGAATTCGATTTGCCCGTTTCACTGTCTTTCACCCCGCTCTTATTCCCTCCCATACACACTACACCAAAACCTTGTTGCTCCCCATAGGATCGAAAATAATTATTCAATGCTTCCCAATTAGCAAAAGACATTCCAATAGAAGGGGTCGGTAGAACGGGACCTTTGTTCCGCTTCGTAGGAGTTGTATACATATCTGCGTTAATGGTTGAAACCCCATCTCCATCACCAGGGCCGCCAATGTCTCCATCCTCCATACAAGTAGTGTTTCGCCCCACTCCCATTTCTCCGGATTCATCATAATTATCATCATTAACCTCATTCAGGTCATCATCATTTTCAATACACAATTCTTCATCTAATTCATCTCCTTCATCTAATGCTTCATCATAATCATCCACAACATCATCCTCGTCATCTTCCCAACGTTCTTCACCAACTTCTACCTCCCCAACTCCCCCATCTTCAGACTCTACACCATCACCTACTCCATCATCTTCGTCAAACCCATCATCACTACAATATTCCCCTACATAATCCAACAACTCTTCCTCCCCATCCAATTCAAGATCCTACATAATGAAATTTATTGTGTTTAATTTGGAGTATGGTACAGGCTTCCGATACCAAACCTTAAAAATGTTTACCAATGAGTTCGTGTTCCCCATTGCCTTTTCCTCTTTTAACAAAATGTTTTCCGTAATTTCACAATTTATCAATAACAATACCCTAAATTTTATTCCAATCATCGTTGAGATCCTAATTATTATCCCAATCATCTTTATCCTAATTTTTTCCCCCATATTTCGTAACCAAATTCAAACCGTAATTTCAACATTACTCAAATTTATAACATGGATAATAAAAAAATTCATACCATAACTAATTCTCAGTCTCTACTCACTGAATTGAATGACCTCGTTTTAATAAATATTTCGAAATTATTTTCCAACAATAATTGTTGAATGCATTTATTGTATGAAAAAATGAAATATTTGGTTTATTTACAACTAATTACGGAAACTTGGAAACATACCTGGTTTAATTGCAACCTACTTTTGCTTCCAACCACTCCTTCACCCTCCTTAGAAGTTCTCATTTCCGGCGCCTACCAATTTTTGGCCAACTTATCCACGCCTACTTCATGACAAACACCATACACAAGGTGAGCCCAGCTTCCACATTCGAGGGCTTCATTCAAACTGATTTCAAAAATTTAATCAAACAAACCAGATCTGAAAGATAATTATGAAATTGGGGGAAGAAATTGGGGGAAGAAATTAAACAGAATAGAAATTAAAGTTTACGGGAAAAAAATTATGCAAATAATTTCACCATTTTTGCCGCCTAAAATTTCAGCATTAACATTGGCGCAATTGGGGAAATTTTCACTCTCTCTCTACAATTTCACCAAAATTCCATGGCGCTAAGAATTAACCCCCATTTCCTTTTTCTTTTCTAACTAAAATGACCCCACTTCTGATTTTAGTATTATTCTATTGCTAGTATACCATTTAAATGGTATACCTAGTATACACAAAGACTTCCTCGTTTGTGCCATATTTATTTCAACTAGTGTTTCTGTAGCGTGCAGTTTTCCAGGTTAGTAAAAAAAATTTGTTGAAATGAATAAATTATTATTATTATAATTGTAATAGTCGGATAGTTTCCTAGGTCTGCTAGTTCAAAGGTTCAAAAGTTCGGTGGATCCGGAATCAGAGGCTAGCAAATCGGAGTTGGAAGAGTAGTCGGACTCTAATATTGGGTTCATTTATTGATTGGTTCGGATGCAGATCTTGTTAGGTCTGACCCGTTGTCATCCCCAGTGGCAAGGGAGGTGTCTAAACATAGGACTAAATTAGTAAATTGTACCCCGTACACTACAAGATTTTGATTCTTTAACGACAACCTAATTACGACGGGTCAAAAATCCCGCCGCAAAAGCCTTTTGCGACGGGGCTAACAACCAAACAATGACGAATTAACCGTCGCAAATGTCTTTTACAACGGGTTTACGACGGGATTTTCTATTAACGAAGGCCCCATTTTATGACGGGTTCGCGATAGGAAATCCCGTCGTTAATCAATGATTATTGGCCTTTCGCTACGGGATTTCCCGTCGTTAATAGTACAATTTCTTGTAGTGGTAATTGAAGTGTGTAAGGGGAAATCCGATAATACACTATTGTTCTTAAGAGAATTTTGAATCTTTCAAAGAAAGTTTTTTTTTTGGCAAATTTTTTCAGAGAAAGTTTTTAGGGGTAAGGCTGTCAATTCATTGTCGCAAAGAGCAACTTCTTTCTTTTTGAAGGGTTTATGATACATTCGCAAATCAACTTCCATATAAATTATTAGAAGCACTTTTCTAAACTATGGAGCATAAAATTGTATATAACAATGAGTACAGATGAAAATATTGAAATTACTATATTACTTATTTTCAAGAAAATTTTAAGTTGAAGTTATTATTAGATTGACCCGTTACTTTATTACAGTCTTACTCGAAAAGTAAATTTTGTATAAGACCGTAAGTTTGGGATGAAGAAAATTATATCACCTGAAATTTGATTTGTGATGTTATTGTGCACGTAAAAAAATGAAAATTGATTCTATTCAAATTCGAACAACTTTTAAGTTATTGGGCCGACGTCAATCCTTTTTTTTACCAGACCCATCTAAATACCGTGACTGCTATGAATAATTTGGTATGCAGTAAATATAATGAGAATTATTAAAATCTTAGCTTGTATCAGTTGTATACTTGAGGCATGAGAAAATTTAATTAGGTGGCAAGTGACAAGGAAAAAGGCGGGCAAACATACTTGGCATGGAAAAAAATAAATTTGGCAAGGAACGGGGGGTTAAAGTGTAATTGAAGTATGTACGGATAATTCAATAAAAATACTATTCTTAAGAGAAAATGGAATTTTTCAAAGTAGGATTTGAGGGGTTAAACGTAATTCCACTGTTACAAAACGTATGTCCTTGCTTTTAAAAGGATTAAGGATAAAGGGCCCGAAGTATATTTTAAATCAAAAAGAATTAACAATCGAGAAAAAATAATTCCCCTAGCTCGAATTAAAGGGCGATGAATGACTACCTTGGAAAAAAGGTAACCCTACCGCCTCCTGTGGTCGAATTTCCGATAAGTATGGCAGAGATATACTCTTGAAGACGAATACTCAAATTTGAACCTGAGGAGAATGACGTGGTGGATTTCGGAAGGCTGCATGTATCAAAAACTGTAGACACCTAAAAAATGCGTGTCTCCCCAAAAGTGTCCTATGATCGGACTTAATTTAAGATTGTTTACATGGTCTGACTTTAATCATGTGGGTCTGCACCCAAGAAAAGGGTTGAAATGTCATTTCACTTCTTCATTAATAATCAAACAATTTTCATAAAAAATTCAAAAAGCTTACGTGCTCGATATGTACCTAAAGCCCTAAACCCAACACTTTAGTAACCAGATATATTAAACCTAATTTCATCCACCGTTATTAATATTCTGCAAAATCTTCAAATTATTTCGAATAAGTTCTAGCGGCTTGCATTGGGTTCCAGCGAAAATCACTAGAATCCGACAGCTACCGCTGGACCCATCAGTCAGACAGTCACTGGCTCACTGCTGTGAGTCTTGAAGGAAAATTCATTTTAACCTAATTCTACTATTTTCCTATACTGAGAATTGACCCATCTCCAGCCCAGACTTGATATTTTTTATGGAATGTTGAATTAGAAGAAAAGAAAAAGGAGCAGAAGTAGGGAAGTTATGGAGTCATATGAAATTGAGAAGTTAGTTTTGTAAGATAATTGACAATTACTGAAAAGAACATTTTTATTTTTTCTGTAAAACAATAAGTTTAATAAAAGATTCTATATTTAATCCGTTGATCGGAAAATAGAAAAATTAACTTTAAGCTACCTTGAAGTAATTATGGAAACGTGAGACCACCTCTGTGTAATCTCTATTATATAAAGGAAGAGGGGAGGGACATTTTAGTAACACTACTTTTCGTGTCCCCCTAAGAATATACCACAATACCCCTATCCCTCATCTAAACCCCTACCTGTCATTCCAAACCCTAAAAATCACTGAGTTTGAGTGCACAAACCCTCTTCCTCTCAATTCAACCGCTCTTCATCCTCTCCCTTTCTCTCTCCTTTGTTCTGATTCATTTTTATTTCATTTTTCTCCCATTCTCCCTCATCAAATTATGATTTCATTAAAAAGCTCTCCCTCTATCTCCTATTTCTTCTCGCTCGAATTCTTCGTATCGATCTTGGCTATTGATTTCGATCTCAAATCCTAGCTATGGGCGACCGCATTTACGATTTCGATCTGAACTCACGAAGGTAAATCCTAGCATTTATCTCTTTTTTCGTCTTTAATCTTCATTTTCCTCCATTTTTATTTCCAAAACCCTAATTGTTGATTCTTTGTAACAGAATACGAGGTGTCTGCGGTGGTTTCGGTAGGAGAGATAAATCTGATGGTGGTTAGGCTCTCCCTCTCTTCGAAATCGTCGCCGCCGTCATGAATGAAGGGAAAAAATCTGCAATTTGAAGGAGCTGTAAATGAAGGAAATCGAGGGCAAAAAATCTCCAGACTCCCAGGTATTAATATTTTTAATTATTAGTAAGAATAATAATTAATTTGTTAATTTTAACGTTATTAGGATATTATGAATATAATTGCTTCATTAATTTGTTGATTTTGATTAAATTGAAGCATTAAGTAGTGTTCTTTTTTCGTTTGAGCGGTAGTATTTTAATTTCTTAATTTTGATTAAGTAGTATTATTATGTAGCACAGTTGATTAATCTGTTATTTTATTAAATTTAAGGGAGGATATTGGATTATAGCGATGCGGATGTAGCTGTTGATCAATACCATATATTCAGGGTAAATTTTGTCAAATTTGGGATTGTTTCGTTTTTTTATGTTTAAATTTAGTTTTCTTTGTTAAAAACAGAGTACCCCCATCGTAATGTTTCATTGTCGCCGCCATCCTTGAGTAAGTCCTGAATTGAAACCTAACATCAGTACTCGAAAGATAGTAGTAGCTATGGGGTCCTGAATTGAAACCTAACATTAGTACTCGAAAGATAGTAGTAGCTTTGTTTCTTTTTCTGCTTTATGGTAGCTTTGTTTACGATTTCTGATTTAATGGGTATAAACGACAGGTTTTGAATTCAAATGGGGTCGTTTTGGTGGAATTTTATGCGCCATGGTGTGGTCATTGTCAATCTTTAACACCAGTATGGGAGAAGGCGGCATCGATCTTGAAAGGCGTGGCTACGGTGTACGGTTGCAACACTTGATGCTGATGCCCACAAATCCCTGACTCATGTTTGTCTTTAGATAATTATCTCAAGTTATTGCCATTTGTGGTTGTTTCTGCGGCTGATAGTAATTCAGTGTCTAATAGTTCAACTGTGGAATTTGCTCTCCAACAGGTTATTAATTTTCCTTAGTAGTTGCTTTGTGTACATCCAGTTGTATGGCTCTTTAATTGTGTATTAAGTGCTAATGGAAATCAGACAAACAGTCAAACCAAAACCCTTTGTAATTGGATATATTTTGTGTGGGATGTGGATCAATTGTGGGATGGAAATATGGGAGCTATATTATGCAAGCTGAAATTCTATTATTTCTCATGTAAAGTACGGTTGGGCAAATTGTATGCCAGTTTAGTTACTGTTGTGGGATGTCATTCTTTTAGGAGAATGCCCATGAAAAGAGCCAGAAGTACAAAGAAGAGAAATCCGTTTTATTAATCATATTTGTATCATTCTTAGCAAATTGATTTTTTTTTTTTTTTTGTACTAAGATTTATATTTTTTCATGTAAAGGCACGATTACTCTGTTTCACTATTTAGATGTGTGATTGTATAGTATAACCTTGATTTTTTTAAAATATGAATTTTGTGAACAGTTTTTTTATCTAATATTTATATTTAGTGCTAATAGTACAATTTTAAGTTTTTATGTAATCGCTAAGACTAGTTTCTTAATATCTCAAGTCACCTAAGTGATTATTACCCTAAATAAATTATAATAAAATGATATTTGAAAATAATATACTATGTACATTGATATGAATCAAACAATATAACACATGACTACATTTTTCTTTGGAGTTTTGGTAAAAAAGAACCTTTAAAGTCCAAAAATTGTGACAAAGGACCTTATAAAAAAATTACTGTGAAATGGGAACTAAAGTTGATTTGTTGTTGTGAATTGAGACCTTTACCCAATTTTCGGTAGTTTACTCCAATTTTATTAGGAGTCACATGTTGACCGGCACGCGTATTAAGGAGGGAGAGTTGCATCTAATAAAAATAATAAGCAAGTGGGAGAGGGAGTAATAAACAAATAGAAAAAGATGATGAGAAATGTTACAAAGTAAAGAGAAACTTTATTGTAGTGGAGGTTCCTAGAGGAAATTAGATACTCATTAGAAGGTGATGTAAAAAAGTTAATAAAAATAGAAGGTGATGTAAAAAAGTTACTAAAAATAAAAGTATAACTCCTAATAAAATACAGCCAGGAATGATAAGTCATAAGTGTGACTCCTCAAAAAAGTATTTCCTCCGTTTCTTTTTGTTTGTTACGTTTGGACTTTTGCACGTTTATTAACGTATAATAAAACTTCTTTTTCTGTTTTATTTTAAATGCTTTAGATTCCATCATTAATCCTGATTTCATTTTCCCAAAATCTGACATTTATCATCTCTTTGAATATAGCTTTTATTTTTTATTAAAAAGAAATAAACCCAGGTAAAACTTGGGAAATTGTAAAGAAATTTAATGAGTTAAAAAAATTGGACCAATTAAAATTAAGAGTTGACACAAAAAATGACAGTATAATAAGTTTATAAAAGGAAAGATTTTCTCACGAAAAGAACATTGTGAAACACCCTTAAAGGAAAACGCAACAAACAAAAAGAAATTGAAGGAGTAATAGAGTAAAAATTCAAATGTTGCAATATTTGGCCGGAGAACAAGGAATGTATATCATTTCAACAAACTTTATTACTCCCTCCGTCCCGGAATACTTGAACTGGTTTGACCAGCACAGAGTTTAATACAAAATAATTGACTTATAACGGATTATTTAATTAGATCGTACGGAGTAGTTGATAGTGAGATTTTTTTTAATATATATAGGAATATGTGTCAACTTTTTAAATGAGGTAAGGGAGTAGGGGGAGGGGGCATGGGACCACAAAATGACATGTGAAGGGGATATTTGATATAATATTAATAAAAATTTACCATTTATAGAAACGTTGCAAGTAATTCGGGACGACTTTATAAGGAAATTGGTTCAAGTATTCCGGGTATGGGGGGAGTATTGTAATACGATAAGGGGAAAGACTCAATGACCCTGATTGTTTATTAGTCTTGTATTCGTGGTCCATAGATTTAAAAGCAGAGGGTGAAAGTTTAGAAAGATTCAAACATCAAACCTTTGAGATGTGCGATAAAAACATTACCATGTGGCGTTCTCTCTCAACCACACAGGAGGCTATAAGTATATGTTTGTCTCTTGGCATTCTCATCGAACTTAAAATCAAAATAAAAATACTTAAAGATGGCCTCTTCAAAAGCTTTAGTTCTTATTGGCATTATTTTTGCAATTACTCTTCTTATTTCCTCCGGTGTTTCAGGCTCAGCTAGATTCCTAGTTGACTCTAACTCAACTCAAACCACGGGTGAGTTATTTTTATACTTTTATTTTCTATAATATTACGGATTGCCCCGTTTCAAATAACTTTTACACTTTCTGTTTTAATCTGTTTCATAATTACACTCTCAATTCCTTTATGTTCTTCCCGATTGGAATCGAAGAGGGCATTAAGAAAAATGGAATTTTAATATTATTGAGTGTAAGAATAATGATTGTGTGTAAGATATTCTACTTTTTGGAATAAATGAAAGAGAGTGAAAATAATAAAGAAAGGAAAGAAAGATGTTTTATTACAATAATCATAAAATAAGAAGGGTGAATGAATTGGTGGTTGTGAATGAATTAAATAATGTGGGTCGAGAAATCAATGAGAATAATGAGAATAATTGGGTAGGTGGATGTAATAAAAGTAAGATATGGTAGAAAATTAAATAGTAGAACGAGGGTATTTTGGGAAAAAAATGTGGCCAAAAATAATATAGATTTCAACTGGTAACAACATTTAGGGAGAAACTTTTGTGTGAGACCGCCTCACAGGAAAGACCGCTTGTTGGCAGTCTTGCTGGCAGCCCCGTTGGCAGCCATGTTGGCGCATGTGCTGACGTCAGCATGTAAAATTTTCAAAAAAAAATAATTCAAAAATTTTTTTGAAATTTTTTTTTTCGAAATTTTTTTTTCGATTTTTGTTTTCAGGCTTAACTAATTGGATTTCAGACTTAACTAATTGGACTTCAAGCTTAACTAATTGGATTTCAGGCTTAACTAATTTGATTTCAGGCTTAAATTATTATTTTTTTATTCAAATTATTTTTTTTAAAAAAATTTGAATTTTTTTTTTCCAGGCTTAATTAATTGGATTCCAGGCTTAACTAATTGGACTTCAGGCTTAACTAATTGGACTTTAAGCTTAACTAATTGGACTTTAAGCTTAACTAATTGTATTTCAGGCTTAACTAATTGTATTTCAGGATTAATTTTTTTTTTCGATTCCAATTTTTTTTTTCAAAATTAAAATTTGCAATTTTTTTTGGGGTACTAACTAAACTAGTGTAAAACATAACTAAAAGTAATAAAATCATAACTAATTGAATAACAAAATAGTTAAGGTATAAAAACAAATAGTTAAACTTATGAGTCGAATAGTTATTAAGTTTAAACAAACTTATTATTAACTAAAACTCATAAAATCTTAACTAATTAGTTGCAATGCTTAACTAATTGATTTCATTGCTTAACTAATTGGTTTCAGTGCTTAACTAATTGGTTCATTGCTTAACTAATTGGTTTCAGTGCTTCACTAATTAGTTTCCTTACTTAACTAATTGAATCTTTAACTTAACTAATTAATTCCAGTGGTTAATTAACTTAATTAAATCTAGTGCATAACTAATTGCTTCCAGTGCTTCACTAATTGGTTTCAGTACTTCACTAATCAGTTGCATGGTTTAACTAATATGTTACATTACTTAACTAATTTATTACATGGTTTAACTAATTGGTTCCGAAGCTTAACTTATTAGTTTAATTTTTTAACTAATTAATTCAATTGCTTAACTAATTGGTTTCAATGCTTAAAATTTTGTATCTTAACTAAAACTCTGAAATTCGTTATCTGAAACTCAAAAATACATAACTAAAACTCAAAAAATCTTAACTAAAACCAAGAAAATCGTAACTTAAACTGGTAAAATAATAACTAAAACTCAAAAAATCATAACTAAAGCCCTGAATAGAAAGTCAAAAATACGTAACTAAAACTCAAAAAACCTTAACTAAAACCCAAAAAATCGTGACTAAAACTTAAAAAATCATAACTAAAACATAGAAAATCAGTCCAACAATTCCACTAAGAAGACCATTATTTCAGAATTATAACTAAAACTAAAACATAATTATTCTTAACTAAATACAAAAAAAGTGTAACTAAAACATTACGATTCTGAACTAAAACTAAAACGAAACTAAAACAACTAAAATCTGCAGTTTGCAGCGATTCTGTCGCAAGAGTTGACCTAATTTCTCCTCAAATCTTCACCGGCAGCAGCGAAGGCCTCCACTATCACCGCCATCGAATACTCCTCCTCCGCCTCCTCGTCCTTGACCTCCACTAGCTCATCTCCAACGAAGAAGCCTCGCCTACGCATATGTAACGACACAATCAAATTAAATCAAAACACAAAATCGAAACCAAAATCAAACCACAAAACATATTCGATTAACATTTGAATGATCAAACAAAATTGAAATCAAAGCAAAGCAAAACAATTTTATTCAAACCTGTATCAACTAGATCTGGCCTTCACCGACGGAATAAACGCCTTCGATTTGTTTCTCAATTAGAGCGGCGACAAGGCCTAAAAAGTCAAAAACCTAAATCGATTGAAAAAATCAATCGAACATCGACCATAAATCCAAGTCACACGATCTCCTTCCTTCGCCGCTGCATCTCCTTCGTTCGCCGGCTACCACCGTAGAATGTCATCTCCGCTCCCTTCGAACAAGGTCTTAGGCGTTTCACATCAATTCGCTTCATCGGAAAAAATTAAATTTAAATTCTAAAATCAACAAAATTAATTAAAAAAACTGAAAAATCTAAAACCTAAAACAATTAAAGAATAACGGAGGAGAGAGGACGGATAATGGAGGAGAGAGATGGAAGAGTTACCTATTCCGATGAAGAAGACGACAAGGTCGAGACGACGGCGACGAGGTATTAGCGGCGCCAAGGTACTAGCAGCAGCGCACGGTGTTCTGCAGATTGAAAGTGGAATAGAGATAAAGAGGAGAGAGAAAATAGAGGAAGTAGTCGGCGACGAGGAGGAAAAGGATGAAAGTTGTCGGCGACGCCATGAGAGGAGTTGATGGCTACGGCAGAGATGAGTACCAGAGGAGAGCAACGACGGTGGCGAGAAGTTGCTGGCGGCAAATGCTCAACGACGGCGGCGAGAAGTTGCTGGTGGTAGATGATAAACGACGGCGGCGAAGAGAGAGAATGAAAACCCTAATCAGCGCAAAACCCTAATCTAATGAAGGAGGAAGAGAGAGAAAATGTTTGAAAGAAATGAAAGTGAAAATGAAAATAAAACATAAAAATGTTATATATATTTTCTTTTATTGATGCTGACGTCAGCAATTTATGTGGCAGCTTGTGTGGCAGTCTAGTTGACAACAAGGCGGTCTTTCCTGTAAGACCGTCTTTTACAAAAGTTTGTAACATTTAGGAATGCCAAAAATAAAAATGGGAAGAAAATGTAGGAACAAAGAGAGTATCTTTTTTCTTTTTTTTTATTATATTTTTGAACATGGAAATTTATTACATACCCTTTTTCTTATCCACAATATTTAGAATTCTCCACTTACTATTTCTTACTTTTTTCATTTTTTCTTACACCCACCGCATTTTTACACATTTATCTTACTCTATCCATATTTTAATATTTTCAACCTAGACCTGATCAAAAGGCAGGCCGGGCCGAGGGCATAAAAATCTGGCCATTATGTCGGGCCGTGCCGAACCAGGCCAAACTTCGGGGCAATTTTTTGTGCCCAAAACCCGCTATTTTGGGCCAAATTATTGGGCTTTTCGGGCCATTTTCGGGCCGGGCAAAAATTATAAGTAAAATTGTTGTTTTAAGTTGGCCAAAGCCCGCAAAATTTATAAATAGTTGGGGTCGGGCCGTGCCCGAAAACCGACCCGAAAAGTCTGTCCAAAACCAGATAATTTTCGGGCCGGGCCGACATTGATCAACTCTATATTCTCAACCAACTTTTTTATTTTTGTCTAATATTTGTGCAAATAGTAATCGTAAATATCTTTGCGAAACAGAGGTAGTATGTGTTTTCTAACTAATTTAATATTGCCTAATTTTCCAATCATCTTTTAAAAGTTAGACATAGACATATACGAGCAGCAAACCTTGAATCAATGGTGGAGTCAAGATTTTTGAATCGGATGATCTACATGTTAATAAAAAAAATTATTTAATTCATATTAATTTACATTTTCTTATAAATATAAGGTATGAACGTTACTCTTTACAAAATTTGGTGGGCGGTGTCACTGTGGAATGGTTGTGTACATTAAGGTTACAGAGTACTTACATTTAAGCATAAACAATGATAATACATTTATTTAAATTCACAAGCAATATTTTTATAATCACATATGTGAAACGTAAAATTTAGTTTTGATGATGCGCATAGGGGCTGACCCATAATTTCATACCTCGCACTTGGTGGATCACCATTCTATACAACTTTAAAATCTGATTGCTTTTTTCTCAATTTTTTTACATGTACATGTAGTATAAAAATAACCTAAATTCATAATGATAATCGATAGATAAAAATGTATTGATATATAGTTGCGAAATAATTCAAACCATGCAATGCGATTAAGTTGAAGATGCAAATAAAAATTACCAAGAAAATAAGTTTATTAATCAAAGTCATTCACTTATTTTTAATTTTCGTATCACAAATCGAGGAAAGTTTTATAAAAATAGTGAGAGCAAACAAAGAAAATGTTGTATTTATATCAAAGTTAACAGGGTACTTTTTTGAAAACTGTTTGCAGCACAAATAGGGGGAAGTTTAATCAAAGAAGAAAAGTAGGAAAAAAAGCAAAGCAAATATGATTGGGCTGAGGATAAAACATGAGATCAATGGGCTTGAGTATATAAGTCATTGCCCAATTTTGTTTTTCTTATATACTCCGTAAATTATAGTTGGGCATAATGCCCCACCATGCCCAACGCTAGATCTGCCTACAGATGGACATACCTGATTTATCAAATACGGTATGGGCGCGTCCTTTATCAAAAGAAAAAGTACACGTAACAAGTCTAAAGGAGGTTTCACCTTAAAATCGATCATATGACAATGATAAAGATTAGGGGCGAAGCCAGAATTTTTGTACAAGGGGGGCCGAAATTTGTACAAGAATACTTGTTTAATTCTCTAAAAGAAAATACTAAAGTTTCAATATATCAAACCAACTTTTTTTTTTGTTGTTGTTTAGTACTGTAGAATGTAAATTGACCTAAAATTCTTAATATTTTAAAATACTAACACTAAAATAACTACACTTATTAAAAGAAAGTTTCAAGTGACACCTGCTTAGTACCGTTAAATATAAAATATCAGGTAATAACAGTTAAATAACATTAAATATTAAATATTTACTTTGTATATATTTTGTTGGACAACATAACTTATTCTCTACTTCCATACTATAACAATAAAAGTAATGAAAATTACTCAAAGACAATAAAACATGTTTGAAAAATGAATATAAGTCCATAATGGGTTTCGTAAACAAGGAACAATAGATGTATGAAATTAAAAATAAAAATGCTAGGATAAAAGAGCCTAGCTAGCAATCGAACCTGCAACTAGCAACATGACAGCTTTTTATCACTACCAACTCAGCTAAATGAAATGGATAGTTTATATTTGCAACTTTAATTATATATCTACAATTCCGGGGGGGGCCATGGCCTACCAAGGCCCCCATATAGCTTCGCCACTGATAAAGATAGTAGCATTTTAGTTTTATTAAGTGATTAACTATCTCATATCTTATTAATGTAAGACACCTACATGTGTTGCTTGCAAATTAAGGTTACACTTCAACACTCTCTTTCACTTGTGAGGTCCTTTTCTAGTTCGGTCACGTGTGTTGCTTGTTGGGTTCAGTGGCAGACCCACGTTGGGGCCGGGGGGGCACGTGCCACCCCCGGAAAAAAAAAAACTTAAAATGTTATAAAAACAATTAAGACAAAGAATATATACACACTCGCAAATAAGACTTATAAATAGGTCCTGTTGTAGTGGTCAGTATAGTGAGTTACAAATGAGAATCCCTAGATGCCGCGAGATCTGGGTTTCGATTCCCTGCAAATGCAATTTTTGTTTCTCATCCATTGCACATTTTATTTGTCTCTTTTCTAATTCTTTTAATCGTTTCTAATCAAATCATTGTTTGTATTTTCCAATTTTGTTTCTCCTCCATTTGCACATCGTATTTGTCTTTCTTTTCATTTTTTATTAATCGTATTTTTGGATCGATTCTTTTAATTGTTTCTAATAAATTCATTGTTTGTATCTTTAATTTTTTTATCTTCTTAAATTTCTACACAAATTAAAGCATTTTTTCAGTCCTTCATATTCAGTTGGACTACACTTAAAAGAAAATTTTGTTTCGACCAGAACAAAATAAAATATCTTCGACTTGTAGCTAAAAAAATTCTTTATGATTCTTTTACTTTTTTTGAACTTATAGCGAAATATTTTTAAAAAAAATTCTCAATTAACTTGAACTTTGAGCGATCTACCATCTATATATTGATACAAAATTAACATCGTAAAAAATATCTTCAACTTGTAGCTACAAGTTACCCTCTCTTCGTAACTACACTCTATTCCAAAACGTACAACAATATTTTTGTATATATTCTATAACTACGAAATACTTGTCTAGTTGTCTACTTTTGTGCCACCCCTTACCCAAAATCCTGATCCGCCACTGGTTGAGTTAGGACTTAGGACGCGTTTCTCGACATGAATGAAAACAAGTATTATCATTAAATTTTTTTGGTAAAGAGATTACATACAATAACCATAATGTTACGTTTTGTAGATTATGAAGAGGAGTCAAATTCTGGTGGTTTGCATAAACGATGGCCTCCAGAACAACCAGAATTTTCTCCTGTTGAGAGAGGCGCTCCAGCCGACGGGGGCGATTATCCCTAGAATCTATCCCCATTACTGAGAGAAGGAACATCGTAATTATATACTCCGTATTGGATGACCCGTATATGGTCTTTATACCTTATTTCCTGGCCTCTTTTATCATAAACCTTAGCTTCTACATGGTATTGTTAGTAAATATTTACTGTTGGGGCTTTCATCGGATTTAGTTATTTTCCAAATTAAAAAATTTATTTATAGTTTTTATTTTAATAATTTGTAACTCTATTATCTTTATTTTATTTTATGCAAAAGAGAGGCAACATCCGAGCGATTTCCTTCAATAATGCTTGAAGATGCATTCACGAGTAGAAAAAACATCAAAGGTGGCGCATAAAATAGCGGTATAAGTGACGCTTTTCAAGTGCATCACATGGCCATGTCACATTTGGGAAAATCACAAAGTGGCACTGAAAAGCGCATCAGTTGAAACACAAAGGTGGCACTTATTTCCAACAAGCGTCACCTTTGTGATTTAGAGGATATGCTTGTTGGAAACAAGCGCCACATTTGTGATTTACAAATGATGCGCTTGTTGGTAATAAGCGCCACCTTTTTTATTAACAAAGGATGCACTTATTACCAACAAACGCCTATGCAATATATATTAATTTGTAGGAGACCCTTTCACCAAACATCACCTTGACATAAATCAAATGTAATTAAATCAATAAATAACAAAGTAATTTTAGAGTCACGGATAACTACTAGCTTGTTCTATTTACAAAGAGGATATTCACAATCGGTGAAGTAAGTAACCCACTTGTCTCGAACTTCATGCATCTCCTCCTTGGTAATGAGCCTCTCTGTAAGAGTATTGAAAACCTTTAAAAGAACAACATGCAAACCAATAAAATTAAGTTAAATATAAGATTAGTTGAGAGTTGGGAGCGAAAATAACTTTTATAGTAAAAATATGTCATATAACGATCAAATGAGCCTCAAATAAGCATAACTTGACCAAAGTAGATGAGAATGAGTATTTACAACCTAATAATAAGTATATTAAATATGTAAAGGGTTAAGAATTCCTATTTTGGTTCATTAGATGAGAGTTGGGAGCGAAAACGGCTATTTTAGTCAAAATATGACATATAAAGATCAAACGAGCATAAATTGACCAATTAAAGTAGATGAGAATGAGGATTAACAACCTAATACTAAGTGTATTAAACATGCACATGGTTTAGAATTCCTATTTTGGTTCATTAGTTGAGAGTTGGGAGCGCAAACGACTATTTTAGTTAAAATATAAAATGTAACGATCAAACATGCCTCGAGCGAGCATAAATTGACCAAAGTAGATGCGCATGATGATTGGAATTAAACCTAATACTAAGTATTTTAAACATGTAAAGGGTTAATAATTTCGATTTTGGTTCATTAGTTGAGAGTTGGGAGCGAAAATGATTATTTTAGTCAAAATATGACACATAATGATCAAACGAGCCTTAAATGTGCATAAATTGACCAAAGTAGATGAGGAGGATTGAAAACATAATACAAAGTGTATTAAACAGGCACGTGGTTTAGAATTCCTATTTTGGTTCATCAGTTGAGAGTTGGGAACGAAAAAGGCTATTTAAGTCAAAATATGACATATAACGATCGAACGAGCCTTAAATGCGCATAAATTGACCAAAGTAGATGAGAATGAGGATCGGAAACCTAATACAAAGTATTTTAAAAATGTAAAGGGTTAAGAATTCTTATTTCGGTTCATTAGTTGGGAGTTGGGAACCAAAACGACTATTTTAGTCAAAATATGACACATAACGATCGAATCAGCCTTAAATGTGCATAAATTGACCAAAATAGATGAGAATGAGGATTGACAACCTAATACTAAGTGTATTAAACATGAAAAAGGTTTAGAATTCCTATTTTGATTCATTAGTTGAGAGTTGGGAGCGAAAACGACTATTGTAGTCAAAATATGACATATAACGATCGAACGAGCCTCGAACGAGCATAAATTGACCAAAGTAGATCCGAATGAGGATTGGATCCGTTGCATCCGTTGTGTAGGCGGGGAAATGGAACGTTGCTCATGCCCCACTGCTGCCACGCATGCTCTATGTGGCATACGTGCACCATGTCACCAGGAGGGTATTTCCCCCCTAATAGTAGGCATCAAAATTGAGGATTACATCTTCAAGAATCCCCAAAACACTGTGGCAAAGCCTCAATATGCGCCCAGAAACAACACGTACAAGAAAGGCGAATCATCCCAAGCGCAAGAAGTCCACGTTGTTGAGGGAAATCCTCCAAGGACTAAATGTTGGGTTAGAGACCGGAAATTCACCCCACGGATTGGAAAGAGTGGTCACATTATAATCTTTCTCAATGCATAGACTGGAAAGTGTTATTTAGTATAGCTATTTGGCATATTTGAATGTCTCGAAATAAAGTAGTCTTTGAACTAAAAATGTAAAGCTATTTTCAGTGCAGAATTCCTTCTTTGTGGATTATGGTTGTACTAAACAAATTTTACAAGGAAGAGAAAAGGAAGTTGTTAAGAAGCAGATTATAGCCTGGTCTCCTCCAGCTTTTTACTACCTTAAATTAAATATTTATGGTAGCTGGAAAGAACAGAATGATGCAGGAGGAGGGGGAGTTTTCATAGGTGTCTCTGGCAACTAGTACATGAGTTTTTCTAGAAAGTTCAACCCCATTAACCCCCTTGCAGCAGAGCTATATGCAGTGCGTGAAAGACTAATGGTGGAGGTAGACTGTGACATTAAGGATCTTGAATTGGAAACAAACGCTCAATCTCTGGTAACCATGTTGGGATCAGTGGATAACACCTATCACCACGAGCTTTCAGCTGTTAACAATGATGTTGACTGTCTAAGGACTAGGTTCAGTTCTTTAGTCATCAAACACATTCCCCGAGGTAGCAAAAAGGTGGTCCATTGCCTTGCTCAATATGCCATGAGTATGGCGGTTGGCCACAAGATGTTCATGAATCCACCCCATTTCACAAGAGTTGCTTACCAGGATGACATAGACAGATGACTGCAAGTGAAGATCCACTAGCTAGAGGAATCAATTCAGCAGCATGAAGAGACATCAGTGATAGATTTGGAAGCAAGTTCATCATCAACAACTTCAATCTCAAATAGTTACTACCAAAATCGTGTTCGGAACTATTCCCACCACATGTGAATATTTCAGTTTCTAACATTAAGAAGAAGGGCAGCTCAAGGAAGGAGTGCATGGATAACAATGCCCATGATCAAGCAGGTTAGACTAGCAAGAAGATTCCGTTCTCCAGCTTGGATGTTGAAGACCAAGATGAATCAAGTAAAGCTAGAAGACCCTTTTGATTTATATTGTGTATTTTTTTTTTTGAGGAAAAACGGACGGTACCGTTAACGATTATCATTAATAAGGCAAAAATCGGAAGCTATTACATCATCTAGAATACCCGGGCATCCACCAATCCACACTCTTGTAGAGTAATCGAGTGGGGTTAGATGAGCCATTGTATGGGCCGCCAAGTTGGCCTCTCTAAATACATGAGAAAATTTAATAAACTCAAAAGAACTAGCTATCGAAATAATTTCCTTCACCATCATACCCAGATGCGTACCATCGCAACGAACGCCATTGATGAGCTCAATTACCAGCTTATTGTCGCTTTCCACCTCCACCTTGTTCACGTTTCCCTGCAGCGCAAGCTTCAACCCCAGCGCAATTGCCTTTGCCTCCACTACCGCCACATCACATTGGTGTTTCACCTGTTGGCACGCCACCCGTAGCACTTCCCCTCCACTATCTCTCAGAACCACCCCCATACCAACCCCCTTCTCCTTGAACGTAGCCCCGTCAACGTTCACTTTAACCACCCCCTCGCACGGTGGCTTCCATATGGCCTCACCACGCAAATGGGCTCCGCCTCCCCTTCTACTTTCTTCGCCCCTATTCCCCTTCCAGCCCAATTCACCAGCCTCCTTTGCTTCCAGAAAGGCGTTTAACATCGAGATCGCCACCCCAACAACCTCCTCTGGCAGTTTAGCCTCACCACCGTGAATCACCCTATTTCTTTCGTTCCAACACATCCACGCCACCATGGCCACCCTACCTCTATCCGTTCGTGTCGTATGCAGTCTCTTACACTACCCACCCTAGGGCAATCTAAGACACAACTCACCTCATCCATCTCCCATATGCTCGCCACTTTCGTGCATAATCGAACTGCATGGAGTTCGTCCTCCTCCCTTCTCCCACACCGTTGGCACACAGCATCGATGCCCTCAACCCTCCGGTGAAGACCCATTGAAGTAGGCAACGCCCCTCTACATAATCTCCATATGAAAACTCGAACCTTCGGTGGCACCTCCAAGGACCAAATCTGGTTCCAGAACTTGGGCACGTCCGAACTACCCCCTGCACCCTCGACCGCCCCTTTATAGAAATTGATAAACCTATACCCTGTCCTCACAGTGTATTCCCCCGATTTATCGTAACTCCACACCCTTTCATCATCAACTGGGACCGATGGTATTGGTATGACAAGAATTTCATTTGCTTCAAAAGGTAGAAAGTTGCTAATGACAGCCTCCTCATTCCAACCACCCCCCTCCGTCGCGATGAGGTCTGACACCATCTCGCAGCAACTCCCCTCCTTTTTCTTCGAGATAACTCTAAAGGCAGGTGGTCTACTAACCCAAGGATCCTTCCATATGTTCACACTCCTCCCGTCCCCAATAACCCATTTGCAACCCTTTTCCAAGACCCACCTACTCCCCCATATACTCCTCCATACATAGCTTGGGCGGTTTCCCACTCCCGCCCCGAGGAAGGTCGATGACGGAAAGTATCTGGCTCGCAAGATTCGAGATGACAGAAGGTCCGGCATACTCATTATGCGCCACCCTTGTTTGGCTAAGAGGGCCTCGTTAAACTCCGTTATCCTCCTATATCACATTCCCCCATACGTCTTATGCGAACACATCTTTTCCCATGCAACCCATGAGATTTTTGTTGCTTCATCCTTGCCCCCCCACCAAAACCGTGCCATCATTCTTTGGATATCATGGCAAAGGCCCAAAGGTAACCGAAACAAGCTCATTATGTAGGTAGGAATCGCTTGGACAACCGCCTTTAAGAGAATTTCCCGACCCGCGAACGATAAGAGTTATTGATTCCACCTTTTATCCTTTTCCAGACCCTTTCTTTCAAGAACTCAAAAGCACGAGTTTTAGACCTTCCAATACCAGTCGGCATGCCTAAATATTTGCCGTGAGTATTAACCAACTTTACCTCTAGACCCTCCATTTTGGGTAGTTCTTAACGTAGGAAGTTATTTTGTAATTTTGGGGTGAGAAGCAAGTCTTTGGCAACAAGCTTGTTTAATATGTACTATAATCTTCGATTTTGCGTTAAAAAAATTAGTGTATACTCGACGTTTTGAAATGGTTGTGTTACGTTGTACGTCAACATTCTTTTTCAGCATTATTATAATATTATATCAAACTTACTTATTACTCCCTTAGTATTTTAATATGAGTTACAATTTCATATCGGCATGGAGTTTTAAGAGGGTAAATTGATTTTATTAAAATAAGATGGAAGTGGAGTAGTGGGGTTATTATTTATTGTAAGAAATTGATAGTTGGTGGAAAAAAAAAGATGTGAATAAGTACGAATAGGAGTGAGACAAAGATTAATATAATTAGGAGTTGGAACCATGACATACCAAAAATAAAAGTGTAACTCATATTAAAAATTTAAAATATGACCACTTTTAAAAAGTTTAACTCATATGGAGGGAATATTCATTTGTAGAAAGCTTGAAAATGAGTGAGAAGACCTGGTTGTATGATGGAAATTTTTGCAATAGGCGGATAAATTCAGAATGCCGAAACTATTGTATTTTAATTTAATTTTGTGGAATTCTTTGACTAATTAATTATGATGGCTAAAGCTAATTTGATATGGAGTAGTTAAGCACACGTAGTTACGGAGTACATAGAAAGCTTCTTCTCTATAAACTACCTACAAATAGAAAGTATATTGGCATTATTAAATGGTAGCCCAAAAACACAGTTTTACAGAGAACTTAGATGGCTTCTTCCAAGCGTATTTTTGTTGTTGGCATCCTTTTTGCGACTACTCTTCTCATTTCATTTGGTGTCTCAGCCTCAGCTCGATTCCTACTTGACTGTAACTCAACTGAACACTATGGTGAGTTTCTTAACATTATGCATTTTAATTAATATGATAAAGAGAAGAAAAAAATGCAATTTATATGGGACGTTTTGATTTTCGGCACAGATGTTATATTTACTTTTTTACATTTAGTTTAAAATAATTGTATTTATTTATTTTAAGCGAAACTAGCATTGACACGAAATATAGCATATGTACCAGTGTACCACCATTGACACAAACTTTCCATTATAACTACATTGACATCAACCGATCATTAAAAACGTTAATCCATGTCATTGTGGTGACATTTGTAAAGTTTAGTTACAAAGTTCATGTTACAATGTCTTAGTGACCAAATCAATGTCAATCTAATTAGACAGGGAAGGTAGGTTCCGTTAAGTAGGGTGTAAAACCTTTTAATGGAAAACGATTTTCCCCTTTTCAATCATATTATAGTGTTTGGTTTGGCAATGGATAAAAAAAAATCATAATTCCTTCAAAGGTGGAAAATCCTTTTCCATTTGAAAGGTAGGAAAATCACTTTCCAACTTTTCTCCTCACCTCCCTCTCCATCTTCTCTCATTTTCTTTCAAAGAACCAAACAAAGGAAAATCAGTTTGAAATTGTGTTTTCCTTTGACAATTGTTTTTCATGTAAATTATTTTGCACTGATAATGTTTTACACCAAATCAAACAGAGTCTTAATGAAATAATAATTGTTCTTGAGACATATTTCTTGAGAATTGGTATATTTTACATATATTTTATTTACGTTATTTTATTCTTCTGGTTGGCTGTACGAGAGTGATGTAGTAAAATTGAGTTAATTTCATGTTAGGTATAAAACTCAGTTATCATCATATAATATGAGAAATGTCAATTATCGACCTGAACCGTTGAACCCGCTGGGTTGGTCCGGTCGTTTAATTATAACCCGAACCGTTAATAACCCACGAGCTGGAACCTAAAACCCAATCCGATAATTTGAACCCAAACCGACCGGAAAATATTAACCCGATTAAGAAACTAAACCTGATAACAAACCATTCCACAGCAACCGACTCGTTTCAATCCGAACCGATCGATGGATCCAAAATTCGTTAATGACTCAATGTGTTTCAATCGAACCGTTTGAACCCGAGGAAAACCTCTTTACAACCCAAACTGTTTTAACTCGTAACCCGCTTAATCTGAATCGTTAAAAACGTGTAACCCGTTAAATTCAAATCCTTTATAAACCATAACCCTTTTAATCCCGCTATCGATCTTAAATTCTTAACACTTTTAAAAGTTAGTTATTTCCTTTGTCCCCTAATTAAGGCCTCAATATTATAATTATAAACGTATTGAAAATTGTGATTTTATTATTTGGAACCGAATTCACCTGACCTGAAGTACAATCCTCCACCCATTTCATCTCACTATTGATTTACCCATATTGTATGAATCTAAAACAATAAGAACCTTAACCGATATAAACTTGAACCTGATGTAATCCAGCTGTACGTACCTGTTCAACCCGACCCATAAAAACCTTAATCGATATTTAAAATTTTTACCGTGCAATGGCATGTGGTCAAAATTATAAATAAATAAGTAATTGATTGTAGTTTGAGGAGCATATATAAAAGAAAGAAATTGTGTTGGCTAAAACTCAAAACAATAACCAAAACCAATTAACCCACCACATCACCAGAGGAAACAACTTTATCTCTATAAATTAATGTCAATCACTCGTCGAATCACTACTTATATATTCATGTCTAAACAGGGTGGAGACATACAAATATTCATTGAACCCGCTTCACAGATTTTATTATTTTAATTGTTATTTAAAATATTTTATGGAGAAATTGAAGATAAAATATCATGGAATTGAGAATATTTCTTTATGTATGGGTTGTTAATAATCTCAACATATATATATATATATATATATATATATATATATATACAACAAAATGACCATTTAGCGACGGAAAAATCAGTCGCTAAACATCAAAATTCAGTCGCAAAACGTCTTTAGCGACGGATTTGTGACTGATTTGATCCGTCGCTAAAGACCTGGTCGCAAAATTTTAACTGTCACAATTTTGTGACCGAAAATATTATCAGTCACCATATGGTAATCACTAAATCTGTGTTTATTTGATGACTGATTAGTAATCATCGCTATTTTGTGACCGAATTTTCTAGTTACTATGTAGTGACCGACACTTTGTTAGTGCCTAACTTGTGATGGTTATTTCGCGACAATGTAGTGATCGTATTACTGCAGTCACAAATTAACGACCACCAATTTCGCGGCAATTTAGTGACCGTATCATGTGGTCACAAATTAACAACCAACGGTATCGTGACAATTTAGTAACTGTATCATATAGTGACAAATTAACAACAAACGTTTAAGTAGTCGCTAAATTGGTACTAATTGGTACTGGATAATTCTGTCGTAGTTTAGTGACTAAGTGATTTTAGTCGCTAAATTGGTACTAAATGTATTAGTTCCTATGTGGCAACTAAAAAAGTCAATTGCAAATTAGCCACTTTCTAAATTTATTGGTGACGAAGAATTTTTAAGATAATAATATTTGCAATATATATTACTCTATATAACCCAATGAGCTATTTTTTGTTGTAAAAAAATCATTGTATTAAACTCAAAGAAAATGGCGTTTGTACAAGCGAAAATAAACAAACACCTAGCGAACAACACTTTGAAAGCCATAAAGGTAATACAACTCTTAGCAAAGTTAACCATAGTCAACTATGGTAAAAAAAAATGTCTGAGCTCAAACAGAACAGATAAGGTCTTCAACTAAGGTCTTCAACTAAGGTCTTCAACTGCTGTGAAAACATATAAAGTCTTCAACAGCTACTATGAATTCCCTACTTCCCTGCAACTTTAATTTGGCTTACGTTCTCTATGGAGTTGCATCTCGGCTCCTGGCTAACTGAGTAAATTAAAAGATGTTAGCATAGAGCTTCACATTCTCCTTAACAGGGCAGCTACTGTACTTGTGCTTAGTTTGAATTAATTCAGGAAAGTAAATTGCCCACTCTTGGATGTTGTTTCTTCCGCCACCAGTTGCCTTCTTTTTTCAGCTGCAAAGTGCAAGAGTGGTTTCAGATTTCCTTGATAGAAAGAAATGCAAAAGTAAAAGAGGATCATCCGTATGAAAATATAAAATACATAAATGACCTAGTTATCACTATGTAGTTACTAGAACTATAACAAAAACATGCATCCCAGTAAACATAACTTTCAATTCCAGGAACAGCAGATATAAATGGCTTAGCAAGAAGAATGAAAATACCTATAGCCTATGGCCTATGGCCTATGGCCGATGAAGCAAACAACAGGTCTCAGATCACATTTTTATAAATATGAGTTCCAAGAAATCGAGGGCCTCGATTGCTTCCACCACCACCAGGTCTTAAGCTAATTGCGGGACTAAGATACAACTCAGAATCCCACATTTAAGTGAATTAAGGGTCATGATACAGATGATCAGCTACGCCGGGACTGAGATACAGCTCGGAATCCCACATTCCCACTGGGGGCAGCAGTGGGGAACTTTCGACGTATTATTACTGATCTAGAAAAGAGTGAACACACATTAAGAAAATTCAAAAACACCAGAACAACTAATTAGAACCATAAAACTTGAACCTAACTTCCCACCTTATAGGAAGGGTTGAGAGAAAGGAAACCTCGTGAGTAAAGCTAATTACAGAAATGTAACAATATTAAAGGAAATTTAGAGCTACGACAAGCCACTATAGAGTCTAAATATAATAATTCCGAAAACATCCCCAAGCCACTATAGAGTCTATGAAAACACATTCTACACTCGTTATTTTTTACTTTTCTCCTATAAGCTTTGGCATCTTGCTGCACTTCAAGATCATGAGGAAGGTAACCTCTTACAAGCTTAAGAACCTGCAAAATCTTAGGCCAGAAAAAGAACAACGAAGGAATATATCCTCTATATTCTCCATGAGTTTGAATACTCCACTACATCATTCTATCTTTGGTAGAAAAGTTGTGCAGGATAGTCAACGATTTGACAAAAATTCCTTTTGGGCTAGCCAGTTTATTACAGAAGATTTTTTGTATGGAACAAAAGTAACAGGAACATGCAACTTTTGTATAGCTTCCTGATGGAGAACTTGTCGTCCTGAACACAACCTTGGAAAATAAATCAAACCATTTGGTACAGCCATATTGGCATTGTCCAAATGTCATCAAACCTGATATTATAAGAATGATGTCACCCTATTCAAACCTGGTTTAATTGCCACAACCTATAGCTGCTTCATTCCAAACAGATAGATCTAACAGATCCCAACCTCCTGGACTTCTTTAGACTCAGGAAGACAATGTTGATCCTTAGCCACCAAAGCTCTCTTGGACTGATCAGTAGTGAGACAAGTCTGACAAAATCTCTGAACTTCTTTTAGCACCTTAATTAGGAGTAGAAAGATCTGGCTCTCATATCTAATGGTAGGCTTACAGTTTATAGAAGGCCACATATGTAAATACTGCTTTTGTCCGTCCAATTCAAGTCCCTTTTATGCTTTAGAGTTTAGAGAACTTCATGAAGCTGAAAATTACCTCATCACGGAAACATTATTACCACTACAGAAAATTATCCGATTATTCATAAACAAATAAATTAGTAATCTGCTTGAAAATAGTAATCTGCAGTTTTTCACGCATAGTATGAAAATAAAAAATCAGGATTCTCACTCATTTCAATCTTGAATCTGGATAGAAAATCAATTCCAAGAGCAAACAGAAAAGGGATCCCCATGTCTAAGACCCTTTTTGGCTTGAAAGAAAACACTAGGATTTTCATTCACCATTCAAAAGTATTCACCATAAAAATCCACCATTCAAAACACAAAAAGTTCAAAACTTTACCAACAAAAAACACAATAAAACAAAACCAGATCAATAACAACAAACCCAGATCCAAAAAACCAATACCCACTTAACAAAAGTGAAGAACAAACAAATCCCAGATCATAAAAACAGCTAAATCAATTAAAATCAACAGATCTAGACCCAAAAAGTTTACAGACCTTGACCGAGGCGGCGCCATGAGGACGAAGATTGTCAGAGGCAGCAACAGCATAAGTCGATGAAGAAGAAGAATCGAATCGGGGTCCGAGAAATCGAGGGCCTCGATTGCTTCCACCACCACCAGGTCTTAAGCTAATTGCGGTCTGGTCAGCCGGCCTAACAGCTAGCTACTCGAAACGCGAAACTGGGAGATAAAATTAGGGTTGGAAGAATGTCAAAAAATAAAAATCCGGACCATTATCATAAGATATGAATCACAGTGTTTGCATCCAATAAATTTGATTAAGAAAACCGCACTTCAAATCTGAAAGAGAAAGGGAGAAGTTTCTTCTGGTGATGAAGAGAGAAAACAAAGGAGGAGAGAGAAACCTATGAATGGTTTTGATTTTTGCTGAAACTATTTGGTTACTCAAATTTACTGATTTGGTTATGGCGCTCAAGTTTTTGGTGTTTTGGTTGATGGCGCAAAATGAAAATTTCAGTCTCTCTCTGACTTTTTGTTTGGCGCTCACATGAATATTCCTTTTCTTTTTTCACTGTTTTTGCCCAACTATAACAGATAATATTATTTTAATGCTAATATATTATTTTAATAATTTAATGTTATACCCAATATATAGATTTAGAAAACCTCCCATTTTGGTAAGAATATGTTGGAGTATGCAGTTTTTAAGGGGTTTGACTTGTAAATTTAGTATTAATTATTTGTTATTGTTACTTTATACTTTATAGTAATATTTTGTGTTAGCTATAGTCTTGATTTGACTCACGAATTCTACCCGAAAAATAATTTTCTTTTGAAATTTATACTTCCTTTGGGTTTTTTAGGTATCCAATTATTGTAGTCTCATGTTTATATGATCGATAAAAAGAGGTAGTAAAATAATGGACAATAGTGGGTAACGTAAGATATATGATAGAAATGTGTAATTATTATGATAAAAGGAGTAACACGGTGAAATATATATACAAAGTACTAAAAATAGAACAAAGTTTAAGTAGGTAGAACAAAGAAATCAAACCCCTTCTTAAAAGGTGATTAAATAGGAGGTGGTATTTATCCTCATTTCTTACTTTAATGAAATAAATTGATCACATGAATCAATTGTCATTTCACTTAAAAAATTAGGATAAACAATAATATATTAGGTTATTTAGCAAACGATATACTTTCCGCCGTTCATAAATACTCGCAATGTTTGTCACTTTCACGCATGTCAATGCACATTTTAGATCGTCAATATCTTAAATTTTCTTCAAACAAAAATTATAAAAAGTTGATCTTTTGAAAATATGTATTGAGACGAATCTAACCAGATCTCGCATGATCGACTAAGTTTCATACAATAGTCAAAGTGGAATATACGAATAGTGTCAAAATATCAAACGTTGCGAATATTTATGAACAGAGGAAATATTAGTTTAAGATATCTTCCTTAAGTATAAAAAATATTATCTTGGTCTTAGATATTAAACAAAGAGTTTACCGAATGGAGGAATTACTTGTGAATACTTACATATTAAAGAATTTAAAAAGAAACTAACTTATATATTCTGATGGTTTTATATATAAATCAACTTTTTTTACCAAGTAATATTTTCAAATTAATTACACATGCTGATTAAATAGTTATGTTCAATAATCATAATCAAACAACTAGTTATACTTTCTAATCAAATAATCTCTACATTGCATAATGTTCCTCACTTTTTTATAATATGTGGTCTCCAATGTACTACTTTGAACATTGATAGTTTTAATTTTACATTAGTAAAAATTATAAAAAAATTATTGAAAATTTAGAAAATTTACATTGATATAATTCCAATGAGTTCCCACAAATTAATTTTCTATTATTTATACTACTACCTCCGTTCCTTAATGTTCTTTACGGTTACTATTTGCACGGACTTCAATGCAATATTTAATGACTTATATATCCATTTTCGTGTGTGAAAAAATTATAAAAATTTGATATTTTGAAAATACATAACGAGACAAATCTAACAAGATCTTAAATTATAACATTTTGATGTATAAAATAGTGAGAATCCATGATCAAAGTTTTCATACTTTGGACACATATTCCAAAGCGTAAAGAACATTAAGGAACGGAGGTAGTAATAATTAAAAAAAATTAATTTGACCATATATGAATTAATAATAATTAAACATGAGAATCATTATATTATGGAATGGAGGTTACATTTTATCAATATATAGTCATGTTTCTTAATGATAATATGATTAGTACGTAGTCTTATGCACAAGCGATCTCATAGGAAAACTACTTTAAAGAATTTAATTAAGGAGTTAAATATGATATATATATATATATATATATATATATATATATATATATATATATATATATATATATATATATATATATATATATATATATATATATATATATATATATATATATATATATATATATAAAAGAGTGAGTATATATAGATGTTTGAAAATTACTCTCTCTGTATTTAATTAAAAGATACAGTTTGACCGACACGTAGTTATAGCTCGGAGAGCGAGTTGAATTTATTAAAATAAGATGAAATTGATATAGTAGGTACGTGAATTTCTTTTAATTTCTTTCCAACTAGTTTGTGCCCGTGCTATTGCACGGATACCTATAAAAATACCCCTTTACTGGATTCCTGGATCCGTCCCTCTTTTACAACTATTTTTGAATAACATGAATGAATCAAATGAATGGAGAATGAATTATAATCCTCCAAATGAATAACTTATTTGAAAATATTTGAAAAAACATATAGAAACTTATTTGGCCTAATAATACGCAAGTCCACCAGTTGGACCAACCAAACACTCAGGCAAAGGTGTGGTATACCTCTTCTTATCACTGCAATAGGAGTATGTCAGTTATTGCCTCCTAAACTCCTCATAGTCTCGTAATCCTTCAAGTGTTATTTCACCGCAACCTGATGGAATTTGTATTGGGTCGAATGCACACCCAAGAGTCACAACGCCGGTCAATTCGGCCACAAACGGATCATATCCGTGGTTGATATTATACCGGCCTCACCGGTAGCCCAATCCGATCCATCCCATATAGTACCAATCAACGACATGCATGGGCTTAGACGGTTAATCCCCAAACAACAAAATTTCATCTAAAATAAAAAAAAAGCAATTCGATTGATAGAGAACATATATGGTTCTGAACCTTCTGAAATCAAAACCCTAGAAACTGTATGGAAATGTCGAATGTGCACTCTTCTTGTGTTACCGTGAACCATGGTACAAAAGGGCAAATAAAGCTTTTACAAATTGAGGAGAGAGAGAGAGAGAGAGAGAGAGAGAAGTGTACTATAAATTTAGGTGGTTTTTGTTTTTACTTAAGTTTTATTTGGGAAGTTATTAAATGGGAGTTTGTTTCTTCAATTTTTAAATTTTGTGATGGTTGTTTCGGAGGGATTTAAGTACTTTTGGCGGAAGTGTATAGAATTGCTTCATTGGAGATTTGGAGGCCTCACATGAGCCAATGAATTTTTTATTATTATATAGGATATGTAAGAAAAAATGTAATCATGTGGGTATTGTTTATTTCGTCTCGGCCAGTATTTTAAAAATATCAAAAATGTATATTTTTTCCTAACATGTAATTAGAGATGTTAACGCTACAAAATGTGCATTGGCAAGTGTACGTGCCCAAAGAAATGAAAAACTTTCAGGAACGTAACAAAGGAAGTACAAGATTACATATATTTAACTTGTCGTGTCATACGTGAATATATAGTTTGGTTAAATTCGTGTTTGTATTGATTTTATACGTACGTACAAGCACACTCATGTCTTATTTCAATCGAAAAATTATAGTCAATATTATCTCCGTAGTGGAATAGGGACCATAAGTTATTCAGTGTTTAATTAGCTTAGTGACTGAAATTTAGTTGGTAATAAAATTGCGACTGGAATTTGTGACAGAGCATTAACTGTAACTAATAAGTGAAAGAAAATTAGCTAGTCCTTGTTTTGTGACTAACGCATTACGACTGAAATCGTGTCTGTCGCTATATGGGGATTGAAATTGTTTTATATCAAAATAGTGACTAAAAAGTATTTATGTAACTATTTAGTGACTGAAATTTGTGACTGAAATTTTGTTGGTAATTAAATAGTGACTAAAATTATTTCAGTAAATAATTAGTGACCAACGTATGCTTGGTAGGTAATTTGTTACAGATTGTTGTGACTAAATGATAATCCGAAGCTAAATAGGGACCGAAAATACTTCCGTACCAAAGTGGCGACTGACACTTGACTAGTAGTAATTTAGCAACCGAAATTTGTACGGTTACAAAAATCCGTCGCTAAATGGTCATTTTCTTGTAGTGTGTATATATATATATATATATATATATATATATATATATATATATATATATATATATATATATATATATATATATAATAAAATAAAAATTCCTATATAATGGATAATTTAAAAGTATTCAAGACTAAAGTAATGTAGTCAGTAGTCTGTTAATTAAACATTGATGGTTATGTCTTTTCCATATTATAGGCATTTGATTTTTACTACACTTTTTTTTGAAAAAAATATTATAAAAAATTTAAATCCATTCTTTATCATTTTGAAAAAAGAATTTTCGTAAAATATTCTATGATATTAAAATTAATGCATCTATTTAGTTAAGTTCTTGTCTTCAAGAGTTGTTATACTAAATCATACAGTGTGTACTTGTCATACAATATTATCATAATAATATTCTTTTTAGGATAATAAAATCTAGAATTTTACCATAACAAAAGATTGTTAATACAAATCCATACATAATTGGTAATTTCTCGGGTTGTGAGCGTCAGCAAAAGATATAGAATATTCGATTTGTTTATAAATTTTCTTAATTGACAATAAATTAATAAATTAATTTATTAGAATAAAAATAATAATAAAAAAAAAATACAGGAGCACTTATCACCCTCAAAATGAGTTGCATGTGTTTTAGTAGAGTATATAGATAGATAAATGATAGTATGTAGTACGCATAAAATCCTAGTATCCGCAAACTCTACTAATTTGCAATCTTAGTAGATAGATAGATAAATGATAGTATATATGGAATCAAATGATTTAGCATGCACGGTATATAGTAAACACAATACTCTACTAATTTGCAATCTTACATATTTGGAACCATAAGATCTTAATATTCTATAGTAGATCTTAATATTAAGAATTTAGGTTTTTAAAAAATAATATTTTTTTTTACACAGGGACACTTGTCAGCTCCAGACTGAGCGCCCTGTATTTTAGTAGAGTATATATAGATAGATAGATAGGATTATTCTTATTATATAGAGTAATTATTATTATATAATATAATAATGCATTTTTATTAGCTTTCTAATTTTAGAAATCATATGCACTAGCACAGACACATACTAGTGACATTAATTAATGAAAGCTAACCGTATTAATTGATGGTTTATTTCATTGGAGAAGTAATTAGTTTAGGTGTAGTATCAGCAATATAAATAAAAAATAGTTCTTCTAAAAAGAAATTAACAATTTGATACAAGTATCTATGTTGTTTTGCAGAGTCGGTAAAGGAGTCACATTCTCGTAGTTTAATACAATTGCCACCAGAACAACCAATTTATTCTCCGGGCGAGGAAGGCACTCCAAAACTACCTTATTCTCCTGTTAAGAAACGCCATCCAAAACCACCACCTCCGCATATTAAGAAAGACCCTCCAAAATCACCTTTTCCCGTTAAGAAAGGCAATTCGAAACCACATTCTTCTCATGTTAAGAAACGTCTTCCAAAACCACCTCTTTCTCATGCGAAGAAAGGCAAGAACAACCCTTCAAAACCACCTCGTTCTCATTTTAAGAAAGGCAAAAAAGACACTCTAAAACCACCTCGTTCTCCTGTTACGAAAGGCACTCTAAAACCCAAACGAAGAAAAACATAATAAATATCTCAATGGGTCTTCTATGATTTTATAAAAGATGAAAAAAATAATTTTATGTTACTCTATGTTCTTTTTTCATATATGTATAAGGTGTTTCGGTGTACAATTTTTATGATTTGGTGTGTTCTGAATATTTTTGTCTGGTCTTGTTTAATTTGATCTGATATTTTTATTTCACTTAACTTATATTGTTTTGTTGGTTAGTTTATAAGAAAACTTTATCAAGTGGGTCTTGTTAGATACTCCATCCGTCCCAATGTATAGTATTTTTCTTTACTAAAACATGAGTTTTAAGAAAATTGGAATATACTATGTAATACAATGATATTAATTTGTATGAAAAAAATGGAATATAGTACATGGAAAAAAGGAATATGGTACATAGGGAAGTGTAAAATATTACTCCCTCCGTCTCTTTTTGTTTTTTACGTTTGGTATTTTTCACGCATTTTAACGATTAATTAATATGCGTTGAGATTCCTCTACTTTTTAATTTAAACAAGATAAATTACGTTTATTTATAATGTTTTCACTTTTATCAAAATCCTGATATTGGGAATATGAGAAAAATTTAATGTCCCAATGAAAAAGTGTGAGAGTTTAAATGACTCAGTGAATTTAATTGGTTAAAATAATTATTGGACACGGATTTTGATTGAATGTTAAAGCATTTATGAGATAATATAAAAAGAAATGTAAATAACATTTTAAAACACCCAAAAAGGAAAATGTAAAGAACAAAAAGAGACGAGGGGAGTACATTATACTAAAGCAGACACCAAAAATAACACATGTCACTTCGTGGTACCAAAATTTTCCTGCCAAAATATTTTTTTTTTTAAAAATCTTTATTTTTTTTCCATCTTTTATAATAAATTGTTTATATATGGAAAAAATTATTTGTTTATAAATTATGAAAATAATATATCCCACATAATAATTTGCTAAAATAATTTTTGTTATGATTTTAGTAAATCGTTTTATTAATAATGGAAACTATATCTACTTAGTATGTGGTCAAATCAGCATATTAGTATATCAAATATTTTAGCGTGTCAAACATATAAAATACTGATTATGTAATACGTAGTAGGAAAAAATTACATACTCTGTAATATGATTAAATGAGCATGTTCAAGATTTGTTAATTATGCAATAATTTTAGAGAGAAAAATATTTCAGTCTAATATTATTATTCCCTCCGTTTCTAAAAGTTCTTCCTGTTTTCTTTTTTGGCGTTCCTAAAATTTCTTTTTGTTTCTATTTTTAGACATGATTTTTGTCAAAAATGCCTTTATATTTCAACTTAATTACACACAATACCTAAGAATCTTTTCATATTCTACAATCAACATCATCACTTATTTAATTCATTTACATTTCCCCATTCACCCACCCAACCCCATTTTTATGATTTTTTATTACTTTATTAAAAATATCTTCTCTCTCCTTCTTTTCTTTATTACTCTTTTCTTTATTACATTCTCTTACACCCAATCATTACAAGATTTTATTTTCTTAATTTTCACCCCCAAACCTCCAATAGGAAGAACTTAAAGGAACAGATGGAGTAGTATTAAATAAAACTGGTCAAATAATTTTAGAATATCCATGCATGCACGGGATCTAATCTAGTATTGTAAATGGGAAAGTTTTTTTGTGTTTTCAATGCATTTTTAATTAATACTCCCTCCGTTCCTAAATACATGTCCAGTTCCCATTTATAGTGTTCCCTTTTATGTGTCCACTTTCCATTTTTGGACATAAAAACTTTACCAATATACCCCTTAAATTCTAAACAATTACACACAATACCTAACTCTCCTAATTATTTATGCCCATAAAATATTAAAATAATGAAAAAAAAGATTTTTTTTTTAAAGGAGGGGAAGTCAGATTTGGGGAACCCAAACCCACGTTACTTCCCCTCTCTCTCCTTTAATTTTTTGTTTCATCTCCTCTCTCTCCCTCTCCTCCATTTCTCTGTTTCTTCTTCTTCATCTTCTTCATCTTCATCTTCTTCATCTCCTCTCGTCCCTCCCCGTTTCTTTCTTCCTCCATCTTCGGCCCTCTCTGATCTATCTCCCATCATCTCTTTCGTCTCCCTCTCTCTCCAATTTCACCCACAAAATTCTAGATTTTGTTTTAAGTGGTGAAATTTGACCATGAAAATTTCAGATCTGAAGTTTTCATGGTCAAATTTGACCTTTTAAAACTCGAATATGGCTTCGGATTACTAGGTATTTTGAAATTTTGAATTTTTTTTAGTTTATTTTGGTTTAATGACGATTTCTGGGTTTGTTGGTGATTTTTTGTGATTTAATGGGTATTTTTTTTTAAATTTTTCTGGATTTCTGGAAGGTCTAGGGTTTCTGGGTTATTTGGGTAACTTTTGTGATCTGAGTTTTCAAAAAAGTGTTTGCATGTGCGTTTTTTTGGGTTTTGATTGAGTTTCTGGGTTGAAGATCTTGATTCTTTGGTTGAGTTTCTGGGTTTTTCTAGGTTTTTTTCGACTCTTGTTGAGTTTCTGGGTTTCTGGGATTTCTGGGATTTTTTGGTTGGAGATCTGGAAGATCTAGGATTTCTGGGTTATTTGGGTAACTTTTGTGATCTGAGTTTTCAAAAAAGTGTTTGCATCTGCGTTTTTTTGGATTTTGATTGAGTTTCTGGGTTTTTCTGGGTTGAAGATCTTGATTCTTAAGGGTTTTTCTGGGTTTTTTTCGACTCTTGTTGAGTTTGGGTTTAGTTCCAATTTTTTGTTGTTCGAATTTTTTGATTATTTTAGTTTAGTTCGATTTTTTTTGATAATTAATCTTAGTTTTGTTCTATTTTTTGATGTTTTGTTTTGATAATTATGGGTTTGGTAATTTTCCTGGGGTTGATAATTATTTTTGATAATTTTTGTATGGATAATCCGTGAATCTATGTGATTGTAATTCTATTGGTTGATGGATTTTTTTGGTGTAATTTGATTGGTTGCTTTGGTTGGTAGTGGATTGATGATATGGTATTATGCTTGTTTTTCTGATTTTTCTCTCTTTTCTTTTTGTACTTTTAACATTAAACAATTATCTACTTTTTCCTTTCCCCAAAAAAACCATTCCCAATCATTACCTCTTTCACACCATTTAATTTAATTAATTACCGTGCAAATGTCTAAAGTTGACACATATTTAGGAACGGAGGGAGTATAGTATATGGGAAAGTGGAGAAATTAATGGTAAAAGTTAGAAACATAACTACAATTTTGGAACGCCTAATTAGAAAAACAGGACTACAAATATGGGATGGAGGAAGTAAGGCTTAATATTTACTTTTCAAATATTTGAATTTATAATTTTTAAATATCTAAATTTCATAATCTAATCTAATATAATATAGTAGTAATCTATCTATCTATCTATCTATCTATCTATCTATCTATCTATCTATCTATCTATCTATCTATCTATATATTAAAAGGGGTAGAGACAAATCGATGTGGAGCTGACAAATGTCGTTCTCTGATTTGCGTCTCATAATTAACCTATAATAAAATAATTAATGTACTTCTTATATTATTTTTTTAAAGCCAAAACCTTATAATTACTTATGGTAATATATTATACTATACCAATAAGGTCTTGGCATATTGGTTTAGACTGAGAGTCTGTGTACGATATATCTCAGGTTCGAATGCTCCATCCCTTATTTGTAATTCTACTGCCCTTCAATTCGTGGCTCATTCGAACCAAAAATAAATTAATTAATCTATGAAATACGAAGTACTTATTTAATAAGGAAAATTTATAAAAAATAATCCTACATTTGGCAGGTCTTCTAAAAACAGTACCACATTTGATTAATTCGGGAATAACTTAAGCTTTAGGGGGTATTTTTCCAAAACAATCATTTTTACCTATAATCTAAAGAGCAAGTCATGTTTTTTTTGGCAAGTAAGGTAAAAGTATATTGCTCAGAAAAAATGATTACAACCTTGAACTTTATAGGCAAGGGAAAACCTTCTAGGAAGGACTCCACTCAAACACCTAAAGCTTTCGAACAAACTAGGCACAAAACAAGCCTATAAAACAACAAATTTACACCGCTAGTTTTAACCTCGATTACAAAGAATCAAACCATTTCCTATCAATTCTACTCATATTCTTTCTAATTAAAAGTGTAGACCTGTGCTTAACTATGTATTTGATTTCCTGTAAAACTTTTTGCATATGAACAACCGTCTTCTCCCAAAGAGCAATATCCCTAACCTTCCATGTTGAGTAAATTGTACAAGCGATAGTAGCATAGAAAATTTTCTTCTTGAAGGCACCTTTACAACATCTCTTAATCCAACCCATCATGGTGTAAGTATCATTAGCATGACATTGAATTCCAAGCCAATGTTTGACCTTTATCAAAAGCTCATTACGTACTATAAGCACATTCAAAAAAGTGTGCTTCCTAGTTTCAACCTATGGTTCTCACAGATAGTGCACTTAGTTGTGTCTGAAACACCAATGTAGCAACGTCTTCTTCTAGTCTAGAGTCTATCGTTCATGGTTAACCATAGGATAAACATTTTCTTATGCACTATGTATCTACCCCAAACACCCATCCTCCAATGAACCTTTTTAGTAAGCCTGCAAAGCTTACTTTACACATCCTTGTGTTGATACTTTTGAATTAGGAAACATTGGTGACTTTGCAAGGTGTTGTTGTTCAGGTGTGTGACCATGGTTTGCAAACCCAACAAGCTGTGACATAAGGTGTATACTCGTGCCAGCTACTATATTTTATGCAAATTGTATGAACTCAATTAACCCACACATTATCTTGATTTTAAGCAATAGCCCAAACCTGTTTTCCTACAACTGCATTGTTCCACCTTTTAAGTTTCTAAAACCTAGACCTTTACAACTCTTAGGATGACACAATCTGTCCCATTCTACTGCACCATTCTTGGAGTCATCGTATGTTCCATTGATCTTTTTTATGATAATAGAAGGGATTATGAATATTTATGTCCAGTAAACACAAACACTCATAAGGACAGAGTTTATGAGTTTCATCCTCCCTGCATAAGAAATGTGTCTTGAGCTCCAATCCTTAATTCGTGCCACCATTTTTTCAACAAGTTTCTTACAATCCCTGACTGTTTTACGAGCACTAATAGGGACACATAGGTATCTGAAAGGCAATTGACCAATTATGAATCCAGACACTTGAATTATTCTTTCCTCTGCACTTTTTCCCATGCCACAACCATAGATGGATGGTTTTCCTTTGATTACCTTTAGGCAAGAAGTCTCAGAAACAACTGAAAACCCCTCAACATTGAATAAACAATAGGGAACTCTCCATTTCAAATAATAGTAAATCATCTGCAAAGAACAAATGATTTAACTTGAGTTTTTTGCACTTGGGATGGAACTTGAAGCCTTCCTAATCTCCAAAATAAGTCATGACTCTCGAAACATATTACATAGAAAGAGTAAAGAGATAGGAGGGTTAAGATCTCCATGCCTCAACTCCCTTTTTGGTTGAATGAAACCAATAGGGACACCATTTACCATCAGGTCGGGTGTATCTTGGAGTTGAGATACTTGTCATGATTAGTTAAATAAAGAAGACAGGGAAGCCCATGAAGGAAATAATGCCCTTGGTCCAAGTATGCATTCAATGTTAAGTCTAATAAGTGCGGTTCAGTATTAATTAACAAGTTAATAATTCAGTGAGATCAAGTGAGCTGAATGCCTAGCTAGAGGCCGCTTCAGTTCAAGTGGAATTAATGATATTAATCCACAGCTTACTCTTGACTGAACCCGTAGGGTCACACAAATAGTACGTAAACGGATCAAGTATTTAATGGCATTAAATACTCCATCTATGGATATTCGGAATCGACGGATCTTGGTTTCAGTGGGAGCTGAGATCGTCACAGGCAAGAAATGAATGCTCCGGAAACGATGATATTGCCGGAAACGGAAATATGGATCGTATCGGAAATATAAATATTATCCAAGTCGTAGATGTTGCCGGAAACGGAAACATGGTACGTATCGGAAAATATTATCGGAAATGGAAATATTGCCGGAATCGGAAATATTGCCGGAAACGGAAATATTGTCAGAATCGGAAATATTATCGGAATCGGAAAATAATTCCGGAAACGGAAATATTAAAAATTTGTTCGAAACGGAAATTAATTCCGGAATCAGAAATATTAAATATTGTTCGTATCGGAAATAAATTCCGGAATCGGAAATTTAATCGGAAGCGCGTCGTACGAATTAGCATCGGACGAGACTTGCTAGACGAAGGCCCAGCACGAAGCCAGGCCTACGCTCAGCAAGCCCAAGCGCCCAAAAACACGCTGCCAAGCCAGGCCCAGTCCAGCGCAAGGCCAGGCCCAGCAATGGCCTTGGCGCGCGCGCGGGGCTGCGACGAGTGGGCTGGCGCTGTGCGTGGGCCGCAAGGCCTGCGTGCGGTGCTAGCGTATTACTCGAAGTGTGTTACTCGAATCCTAAGGCTACCGGGATTTGTCATATGATTAAATCTAATCCTAAAAGATTTAGTTTATTTAATTAGAGTCCTAGTAGGATTATAATTAAATAAATTAGTATCCTAATAGGATTCCAAATCCTTTTCCGTAACTCTATAAATAGGTGCCTAGGGTCACATATTTAAAACGAGTAATTCAAGTATTCAAAGTGAGTTTTGAGAGAAAAATTCAGTCACACATTTGCCTATAAAGTGCCGAAAATAATAGTACCTTAAGGGCGATCCTAGTTGGTCAATCTTAAGGCGGATCCGGACGTGCTGTGGACTATCTACGGAGGGACGACACTTGGAGTCCTAAAGACTTGTTCTTGTTCGGTTCGGGCGCAGCTAGGGAAGGCACGCAACAAAGAGTATGCATCTAAACTATGCTAAATGATTATGTGTAAATAATATGTTTTCCTGGCTTATGGTTTTTCCGCATGATTTATGAATTGTCATATGTATCATAACCTAACAGTGGTATCACGAGCCTCTTATTATTTTCATAATCTAAATTGCATGAACATGGTTAAATATTACAAATTTGCAAGAATTAAAAGGGGTAATTAATTTTCGTAATTGTTAATTGATTGCAAATTGCGTTTATTTAATTATACGTACGCAGTTTTTCGGCAGTTTCTTCGTTACTCATCCAAATCGAGTGATTTTTGTGTCAATTCCGCATGTAAAAGGCATTCTAAAATTTTGACAAAACTAGTATTTTTCTGCCGAACCCAGAATTCCCAAATTCGAAGCCTAACTATGACTTTTCGGAGGTTTTAGTTTTTCGAATGCAAAATTTCGTAAATTGAAGATGTTAAATTAAATATTTGCGATTCTTGTTGATAAATCTTGAATTTTTGATTGACCTACTGTATATGTTTAACAAGTTTGAATGCCTAGCCTTGTTAATTATGCAATCTAATTTGTAATTATGATTAATTTGTTGAAAATTAGAATAATTTAGAATTAATTTGATTTTCATAATTAATTATAATTAATTAGATACCTATGATTAAAAACCACCATAAAAAATCGAAAAATCGAAAATTTATTATCCAATTGATTTCCTATGATTAAAAACCACCACAAAGCGAGCGCTGGCAAGCGCGCACAGCGAGTGCGCGCAGCGAGCGCTGGCTCGCATCAAGCGAGCGCTGGCGAGCGAGCGCAGCGAGCGATGGCTCGCGTGCATCGAGCGCTGGCGCGCGCGCAGCGTGCACCAGCTCGCGTGATGTCGTGCGAAGGAAAGCAGCAGCAGCTATGCGACGCAGCGCATGGGCTGCGCGCACATGGCCAGCGATGGTTGTGTGCGTGTGGCCCATGGGCGTACGTTGCGTGGGGTTGTTGCGTTACGATTAGATCGTTTTGAAATTTTAATTTGAAATTTTCAATTTACGTAATTTTAATTAATTTTAAAATTAATAATTTAAATTATTTTCTTGGATTTTAATTTTGAATATTGTAATTATAATAAATTTTATTTATTCTAATTATTTTACTAAAATTAAAATCATGAATTAATTTAAATACGACTGAAATTAAATTAAACTTTTTGGATTCAATTATAAATTTATATGAGCTTTAAATTTTAATTAAATTTGTATGTTTCCGGTTAGACTAGAAATACATTTTTATGTTTAAAATTAGTAAATCATATGAATTTATTGGTTTAAGTGGGAGCCCTTTTAGTCATAAACTCTTGATTAGGTCTACAAATCCTTAAGGTTAAAATAACTTGATTAGAATTAATAAGGACTGAATAATTGGTAGATTATTGGTGCCCTTGATTAATTGCTACAAATGTTTACGTGATGCATAATGTGTTTTACTAACCAGCTATGTGGGCCATTCATGATAATGAATGGGTGAATGGTATATATTGTATATGTACTGTTTTGCAGGTTATGAAGTGACTAGTATGGCCCAATTAGGATAGAAAATATGGTCTGCGTACCATTAATTTGAATGTAATTGGTCTAAAGTACCAAAGTTGTTTTTCAATTCAAATATGGTCTGCGTACCATCAAATAGTTGTAATTAGTTTTAATTATAGCTTATCCTATTTGAAGAAAATGGTGCCTCCCACGGAGATTTTCAAGATGGACTTTGAAGTTAAAGCTTCAAGATGAAGTCGGGCCATACTAGATCACATTTATCTTATGCATGTTTTAAGTTATTTATTGCTTTTAAATATGTCTTAAAATGCATGAGATCAAAAGCTTGATTATGTTGCATGATTAAGGATTTTAGTTCACTTAAAATCTAACCAACATAGTAAGAGCCTTAAGTTCCAAACTTAAAAATTGAGTTCAAAGGTGCCATGTCAAAATATACACTTGCTTGGATATCCTTTACATCAATCTAGTAATAGTTTTCGCTCAGCGAGGTGTTACTTATTGGTCCTAAAGGGGCAAGGTACACAAATAATTGTGAGTACATTTTAGTTTTGGTGAAACTCAACGATATAAGTAAGGAGTCCTTTTATGTCGTGGCAAAATCGATAGGTTTACCTAATAAGTTCTTAGACGTACCTATCAACCAAGAATAGTTTCTAGACTATTAGCAAAAGGCTTTTGCTTACCTAAGATGTTTTAGGATTAAGTCGACAAACAGTGCTTAGTTCTTCAATGATTTTAGGATCTTGGAATCATTTTATTCACACCTGCCGGAACACATAACTTGAATAAAATGCTTAATAAACATTGAATTATGCATGTATGCTAGAATTTAAGTTTATTAAGAGAAACTGTGAATGGTTATTTATTTGTTTATTCTTTTCAATTGTAGTTTTAAATATGGCAAACAACAATTCATTCAACATTCGATCAATTCTCGAAAAGGAGAAGTTTAACGGGAAAAACTTCCTTGACTGGCAAAGGAACTTGCAAATAGTTCTTATGCAGGAAGAAAAGGAGTATGTCCTAGAAGAGGCGATGCCCGAAGCCGCAGGCGACGGGGTCACTCAGGCAGCCCTTAATCGTTGGATTGATGCCAACAAGGATGTGAAATGTCTAATGCTCGCCACAATGAGTGCAGATCTGCAGAAAACGTTCATCAACTCAGATGCTTTCACAATCATCAGTGAGTTGAAGAACATGTTCCAAGATCTGGCTCGAGTCGAAAGATTCGAGACTCATAGGCAAATTCTTGAGACCAAGCTTAAGAAAGGCGAGCCCGTAAGTCCACATGTTCTCAAAATGATTGGACTCATTGAGAATATGAGTCGGCTGGATCAGCAATTTTCTCAGGAAATGGCTATAGACACCATCCTCCATTCTCTTCATAGCGGATATGATCAGTTCAAACTGAACTACAGTATGAATAGTCTGGACAAAACGCTCACTGAGCTTCACGGTATGCTGAAGACCGCTGAAAAGACGCTCAAAAGTGATAAGCAGGATGTGCTTATGGTGCGTGGGGGCAAGTTCAAGAAATCTGGAAAGAAGAGGAATGCTAAGAAAGGTGGCAACAAGGCCAGCCCAACTAAGCAAACTGGCGCCAAATCTGTAAAGAGGAAGGTCAGTCAACCCACTTCTGAATCCGAATGCTTCTACTGCAAGAAGAAGGGGCATTGGAAGAGAGATTGCTTGAAGCTAAAGGAAGATCAGAAGAACGGAACAGTCGTTCCATCTTCAGGTATTTTCGTTATAGACTATATACTTGCTAATTCAACTTCTTGGGTATTAGATACAGGTTGTGGCTCACACTTATGTTCCAATCCACAGGGACTAAGAAGAAGTAGAAAGTTAAGCAAGGGTGAAGTCGACCTACGAGTGGGAAATGGAGCACGGATTGCTGCATTAGCTGTAGGAACTTATTATTTGTCGTTGCCCTCCGGGCTAGTTTTGGAACTAGAAGAATGTTTCCATGTTCCAAGTCTTACCAAAAACATCATTTCAGTTTCTTGCTTAGATGCTAAGGGATTTTCCTTTTTAATAAAAGACAATAGTTGTTCGTTTTATTTTAAAGAGATGTTTTATGGATCTGCTAGATTAGTCAATGGACTTTATTTATTAGATCACGACAAACAAGTATATAACATAAATACCAAAAAGGCCAAAAAGGATGATTCAGATCTCACCTATCTGTGGCATTGTCGATTAGGCCATATAAACTTGAAACGCTTAGAAAGACTTCAAAAGGAAGGAATTCTAGAACCATTTGACTTAGAGGATTATGGTAAATGCGAATCATGTTATTTGGCAAAATGACAAAGCAACCTTTCTCTAAAGTTGGAGAAAGAGCAAATTAACTATTGGGTTTAATCCATACAGATGTATGTGGACCAATGAGTACAAATGCTAGAGGTGGTTTCAGCTACTTTATCACTTTCACTGATGACTTCAGTAGATATGGTTATGTCTCCCTAATGAAGCATAAGTCTGAATCCTTTGACAAATTCAAGGAATTTCAGAGTGAAGTAGAGAATCAATTAGGCAAGAAGATTAAGGCACTGCGGTCTGATAGAGGCGGTGAATATCTGAGCTATGAATTTGATGACCATCTGAAAGAATGTGGAATTCTATCAGAATTGACTCCTCCTGGAACACCACAATGGAACGGTGTGTCGGAACGGAGGAACAGAACCTTGCTAGACATGGTCAGGTCAATGATGGGTCAGGCCAAACTTCCATTAGAATTTTGGGGACATACACTAAGTACAGCTGCACTCACTATAAATAGAGCTCCGTCTAAAGCTGTCGAAAAGACTCCATATGAGTTATGGTTTGGAAAGCCTCCAAATGTGTCTTTTCTTAAGATTTGGGGATGTGAAGTATATGTCAAACGATTGATTTCAGACAAACTTCATCCAAAATCTGACAAATGTATCCTTGTGGGCTATCCAAAGGAAACAAAGGGGTATTACTTCTACAATACATCTGAGAACAAGGTGTTTGTTGCTCGAGATGATGTCTTTTTGGAGAAAGATCACATTTCCAAAATGACAAGTGGGAGAAAAGTAGACCTCGAAGAAATACGAGTCGAACAACAAACTCTAGAGAATGCTCAAGATGACATTCAGGGTGAAACTCAGAGATCTTTAGAAGAATCTGGTGAGAATCATGGTCAATCTAGAAATGTTACCCCGCATAGATCGCAAAGATATAGATCTCAACCGGAAAGGTACTTAGGTATTTTGACGAACGAGAGCTATGACGTTCTATTACTTGAAAGTGATGAACCTGCGACTTACAAACAAGCTATGACGAGCCCTAGCTCCAAGCAATGGCAAGAAGCCATGCAATCTGAATTAGACTCCATGTCTGAAAACCAAGTATGGGATTTGGTCGATTTGCCAGATGGCTACCAAGCCATTGGAAGCAAATGGGTTTTCAAACTGAAAAAGGACAAGGATGGGAAACTTGAAGTTTACAAAGCTAGATTGGTTGCAAAAGGTTACAGGCAAGTCCACGGTGTGGATTACGATGAAACCTTTTCACCAGTTGCAATGCTGAAGTCTATTCGGATAATGTTAGCAATCGCTGCATATTACGATTACGAAATATGGCAGATGGATGTCAAAACTGCTTTCTTAAACGGCGTTTTAACAGAAACTGTGTTTATGACACAGCCTGAAGGTTTTGAGGATCCAAAGAATGCTAAAAAGGTATGCAAGCTAAAGAAGTCAATCTACGGATTGAAGCAGGCATCCAGGAGCTGGAATATAAGTTTTGATGAAGGAGTCAGTGACTTTGGTTTCATCAAGAACGCAGACGAATCTTGTGTATACAAGAAGGTCAGTGGGAGCAAAATTGCTTTCCTAGTATTATATGTCGACGACATATTACTTATCGGAAATGACATTCCTATGTTGAACTCTGTCAAGATTTGGCTTGGGAAATGTTTTTCGATGAAAGATCTAGGAGAAGCACAGTACATATTGGGCATCAAGATTTACAGAGATAGATCTAAAAAGATGATTGGACTTAGTCAAAGCACTTATATCAATAAGGTGCTTGATAGGTTCAAGATGGCGGACTCCAAGCGAGGCTACCTACCCATGTCTCATGGAATGACTCTAAGCAAGAATCAGTGCCCAAAAACACTTGATGAGCGTAGACGAATGAATGGGATTCCATATGCATCATTGATTGGTTCAATAATGTATGCTATGATATGTACACGCTCGGATGTTGCGTATGCACTCAGTGCTACGAGCAGATACCAGTCAAACCCAGGAGAGGCGCATTGGACTGCTGCCAAGAATGTTCTGAAGTACCTGAAAAGGCACAAAGATGACTTCCTGGTCTATGGTGGAGATGATGAATTAATTGTTAAAGGCTATACGGACTCAAGTTTCCAAACCGACAAAGATGATTTCAGATCACAGTCTGGGTTTGTCTTCTGCCTCAACGGAGGTGCAGTAAGCTGGAAAAGTGCTAAGCAAAGCACCATTGCGGATTCTACAACTCAAGCGGAGTACATTGCTGCACATGAAGCAGCAAAGGAAGCTATATGGCTAAGGAAGTTCATAGGTGAACTTGGTGTAGTCCCCTCCATTAAAGGACCAATAGCCCTGTATTGTGATAATAACGGAGCTATTGCGCAGGCAAAAGAGCCTAGACACCACCAGAGAGTCAAGCATGTACTTCGTAGATTTCACCTTCTACGAGAGTTCGTTGAAAGAAAATAAGTCGAGATAAACAAGATTGGAACTGATGACAACATATCAGATCCATTGACTAAACCTCTGCCGCAGGCGAAGCACAACTCGCACACTGCAGCTATGGGAATCAAGCATATTGGAGAATGGCTTTGATGTCTCTGTTTAATGTTTTAAAGTTTTAGAGTTTAAATCTTTGTAAAACATTATTGGTTAATCATTCACAATAAATGAAAAGAATTCATTTTTCCATTTAATTTGTGGTTTATTAAATGATGAGTCCCTTCAATTTGACAATATATTCAAGATAGACTGTCAGGACCAGTCCTGTGACTAAGAAATGTCTATCAAGTGAACTTGAATGTCAAAGGTTGAAAATGGTCCCTAGTCGGAGTTTTCTATAAAATTGGACGCATAGAAAACGTTAGACGACTAGAATGCAAGATGACTAGTAGTTCTGTTTCTTGAACTATGTGGACATGGCAATGTCATAATCATTTACATAGATACTTACTTTGGGAAGACTAGTATCGGACAAGACCTATGAAACTTTACTGTAAGAGATGAAAATCTGTCATAAGTAAATTTCATTAAAATTATTAGACACTAAATCCTCAATACCTGAGTGATTTGAGATTACTGGTTTGAAAACTAGTTTCTTTGACGTTGACCAACCGTCGCACCGTAAAAGGAGGCTATAAAGGCAACGCTCAGGTAATCACCTATCAAACGAAGTCTAATCTCAAGATCGCAAGATTGGGATTGTCCTCCCATAAATCGGGATGAGATGCTTAAAAGTTGTACAAGGCCACTCGGAGAGCTAGAAACTGTGAAATGCATGGCCGTGCTCGGATGAATCATAGGCTATGATTATCTGTTTATTTGATCAGTTGAACTCTGAAACCGAGGAACACCTCTGGACATAATAAGGATGACAACTCTTACCTTATGTTCAAGAGGAAGCATCGAGCGACAAAGGAATTAGGAAATGCACACTTGTCCCTAAGGACAAGTGGGAGACTGAAGGAAATAATGCCCTTGGTCCAAGTATGCATTCAATGTTAAGTCTAATAAGTGCGGTTCAGTATTAATTAACAAGTTAATAATTCAGTGAGATCAAGTGAGCTGAATGCCTAGCTAGAGGCCGCTTCAGTTCAAGTGGAATTAATGATATTAATCCACAGCTTACTCTTGACTGAACCCGTAGGGTCACACAAATAGTACGTAAACGGATCAAGTATTTAATGGCATTAAATACTCCATCTATGGATATTCGGAATCGACGGATCTTGGTTTCAGTGGGAGCTGAGATCGTCACAGGCAAGAAATGAATGCTCCGGAAACGATGATATTGCCGGAAACGGAAATATGGATCGTATCGGAAATATAAATATTATCCAACTCGTAGATGTTGCCGGAAACGGAAACATGGTACGTATCGGAAAATATTATCGAAAATGGAAATATTGCCGGAATCGGAAATATTGCCGGAAACGGAAATATTGTCAGAATCGGAAATATTATCGGAATCGGAAAATAATTCCGGAAACGGAAATATTAAAAATTTGTTCGAAACGGAAATTAATTCCGGAATCGGAAATATTAAATATTGTTCGTATCGGAAATAAATTCCGAAATCGGGAATTTAATCGGAAGCGCGTCGTACGAATTAGCATCGGACGAGACTTGCTAGACGAAGGCCCAGCACGAAGCCAGGCCTACGCTCAGCAAGCCCAAGCGCCCAAAAACACGCTGCCATGCCACGCCCAGTCCAGCGCAAGGCCAGGCCCAGCAATGGCCTTGGCGCGCGCGCGGGGCTGCGACGAGTGGGTTGGCGCTGTGCGTGGGCCGCAAGGCCTGCGTGCGGTGCTAGCGTATTACTCGAAGTGTGTTACTCGAATCCTAAGGCTACCGGGATTTGTCATATGATTAAATCTAATCCTAAAAGATTTAGTTTATTTAATTAGAGTCCTAGTAGGATTATAATTAAATAAATTAGTATCCTAATAGGATTCCAAATCCTTTTCCATAACTCTATAAATAGGTGCCTAGGGTCACATATTTAAAACGAGTAATTCAAGTATTCAAAGTGAGTTTTGAGAGAAAAATTCAGTCACACATTTGCCTATAAAGTGCCGAAAATAATAGTACCTTAAGGGCGATCCTAGTTGGTCAATCTTAAGGCGGATCCGGATGTGCTGTGGACTATCTACGGAGGGACGACACTTGGAGTCCTAAAGACTTGTTCTTGTTCGGTTCGGGCGCAGCTAGGGAAGGCACGCAACAAAGAGTATGCATCTAAACTATGCTAAATGATTATGTGTAAATAATATGTTTTCCTGGCTTTATGGTTTTTCCGCATGATTTATGAATTGTCATATGTATCATAACCTAACAGCTCAAACCGCTCAAACTTTCTTTAATAAAATTACACTCCACTGTATCATAAGCCTTTCTTAGGTCGGTCAAGCTTCATAAGACAGCCAGAATGCGTCCAAGATTTATTATACATTTTCACAATATCTTAGAATAACAAGACATTATGTAGAATGTTTCTGCCTGGATAAATGCACCTTGATTTTGTGAACTGATTTATAGCAAGACTTAATTCAATATTTTACACAAAAGTTTAGTTATACATTTATAGATTGTACTAGAGCTGTCAAAACAGGTCATCGGGTCGGGTTTGGGTTGGGTCATCTCGGGTTTCGGGTCATGATCAGGTCGGGTCGTGTCGGGTCAATATTTCATTCGGGTTGAGTTCGGGTTCGGTCGGGTCGATTTCAGGTCGGGTCATATCGGGTTTTTTCCTATCCCGGGTTCAGGTCGGGTTCGAGTCGGGTCACATTTCGGTCAGGTTTGATTTCGGGTTCGGGTCTTATCGGGTCGGGTTTAAGTCGGTTTGTAGCAGATAATTTCGAGTTCGGGTTTTATCGAGTCGGGTTTAAGTCGGTTTGCAATACAGTTATTTTCGTGTTCGGGTCTTAGTTTGGATCGGATAATAATCCGATCAAATAGAATTCAGATCGGGTCACTCTCAGGGACGGGTCAAACTCGGGTCTGATAATTAACCTATACATTTTAAGGATTTTATATTCTAAAAAATTTTGTTTAACTTATTTTAGAGTTAAATTTTTCAATATTTAGCAATAAATAATTAAAATAGATATATCAATGAAGTTAATATTTGGTCGTGTCATTGATAACTCGGGTAAATCGAGTAGCGGGTTCTCACAGGTCGGGTCAATAGCAGGTTTCATCGAGTTACAATCGGTTTCCGGTTGACATCGGGTCGGGTATCAAATCGGGTTCGGGTCATTGTTCGGTCGGGTCAATTCGGTTATCGGTCATTTTCGGGTCGGGTGTCGGGTTCGGGTTCGGGTGTTACAACATCGGGTTCGGTTATCGGTTTTTTCGGGTCGGGTACAGGTCGGATTTCGGGTTACCTGTTTTACCGTAATTTCGGGTCATAGTCGGTTACGGGTTCGGTCGGTTCAGGTCGGGTTTTCGGGTCGGGTCAGTTTTTGACAGCTCTAGATTGTACTCCGTTGTACAACAAGAGATGGGCCTGTAATCTCCCACTAAAGCAGTTAGATGTACTTTAGGAACTAAAGTAACAACTGCCACGTTAATTTCTTTAAAATCATATAACTTTTTTTTTTCCTTTTAAAAGTTAATCACCATTCTCATCTCTTTCCTCTCCTCTACAACTTTTGTTTTCTCTTGCCAGCTTTCCTTCACCGCCCTAACAACCTCGTTTTTACCTTAATTTACCTTAATTTCCTCCTCCTTCATTCTCTATAGCATCACAATCTAACATCCCATTTACTTCATCATCCTCCACTACAAAACCGAACTAGAGAAAAAAGATACCACTTTCATGGTGGTAGGTGGGTTTTTGGTAGAGGTTGGGTGGTTTTTATGAGGGAGTTAGAGTAGGTTTTTGGTGGCTCTGTGATTGTCGGAGTGGTGCCAGCCGGGACGGTGGTCAGAATGGTGTTAGCCAACAAGTAGTTGGTGCGCGGATACTGTGGACCTGTGGTGCAATGAATAGTCAAGGGTTGTCAAAGTGGTTGCTAAGGTTAGTTGGGTGAAGAGTATTTTTGGGTAAGGATGATTCTTTGGGGGTGGTGCAAGGAATAATATGGGTAAAGGGAATTAATGTACTTGATTGTCTTTCCCTTTGACAAAAACCCAATCCAAACGCCCCCTAAAGTGTTTATTTCCCCTTTTCATATGTCCCAATATGGTTTTCCCATTTCGATCGACCCACTACTAAAAGGTAAGGTATCATACCTTCTCACATCTATTACATTATTATATTCATATTGTGTAGAGTTTAATATATTCATATTTTATAGAGGTTTTACTCCCATCCTATATGTACTTTTGTTGTCAATTGAGCAATTCAGAGCCTTTTTAATGCTAATATGTGTTGTGTAGTATGTATAGTTGCAGGACCACATTTTGGTGGAAATTGGTCTTTTGAGACCCGTTTCTCTTATTCCTGGATTACTACACGGATCTCGAGCATGTACAGGATATTCTAGCCAACTTCAAGGGGCCACAAACTGAAATTTTGGCCCAAAGGAGTTAGGCTTGGGCCTCAAGATTCGAAGCCTATGGAGTACGAAAAGCTGCAAGTTTGCCCGTTGGAACAAGGACATTCGCCTGACCAGGAGAGAATTTAAGAGGAATTTAACTTTATAGACGCGCCCGACCAGGCGCAGGAATCCGGTGGCACCGGCTAATGTGCATGAAGACCTTGGAGGAGTACGTACCACCGAAGCCCGACCAGGCATCCAAACCCGGCCGTGCGTCGTCGATTTCCTTGTTCTTAGATGGTTTTCGTTTTACTCTTTTAGGGAAAGCTTATAAATACTATACTTTGTTTTTAGGAAGAACTCTCTTAGTTTTGATCTTAGTTTTTATAGTGGAAAACTCCGTAGTTTTTAGTACCTTAGTTTTCTCTCAAATTTATGTTGATTATATTCGTGATTTCAATTCAATACTCAAACTTTATTTCTTCAGATTGGTATATTTCTACTCTATTTCAATTTCTTTTATTTATTAATTATGTTTTTCATGTTTTTCATAAATTTAATTCATTTAATTATTATCATGAGTGAGTAGTAAATTTATAGGGTTAGGGGATCTATGAATGTATGATTGGGATTAGATTGGTTTTATTATTGATTGATAATCATGATTTCTATAGTCTGCTTTAATTGTTCGTTAATTCAGCTCGGCTGGATTATCACTACAAGAAAATTTACATATAGAGGCAACACCTTGAGAAAATAATTTTTTATGGTCTCTAAAAGTGCTTTTTAACATTAGTTAATTATGGTAGCCTCTAAAAACTATTTTTAGCGTCGATAAAATTTAGGTTGCTCCTGAAAGTATCTTTTAACATTAATAAAATAATGGTTGTCTCTAAAACTTCTTTTTAGCATCAATAGAATTTAAGTTGCCTCTAAAAACTACTTTTTTTTATCATTAATAAAATATTGGTTGCCTCTAAAAACGTTTTTTTACCACCAATAGAATTTAGGTTGCCCCTAAAATAATAACTTTTAGCATTAATGAAATATTAGTTGCCTCTAAAACGTTTTTTTAGCATCACTTAAATTTAAGTTGCCTCTCAAACGCATTTTTTTACCATTAATGAAATAATGGTTGCCTCTAAAACTCTATTTTTTTTAGTACTAGTGAAATTCAAGTTGCCCCTAAAAAGTACTTTTTAGCATTAAAGAAATAATGGTTGCCTATAAAATATTTTTTAGAATCAATAGAATTTAACTTGCCCCTACAAAATACTGTTTAGCATTAATGAAATAATGGTTGCCTCTAAAACTTTTTTTTAGCATCAGTGAAATTTTGTTTGCTTTTAAAAATTACATTTTAGCATTAATGAAATAATGGTTATCTCCAAAACTCTTTTTTAGCATTCGTGAAATTTAAGTTGCCCCTAAAAGTACTTTTTAACATTAATGAAATAATTATAGCCTCTAAAAGTTTTTTTAGCATCTGTGGAATTTAAGTAGCCTTAAAAGTAATTTTAGCATTAATGAAATAATTGTTGCCTCTATTTTTTTTAATCGTACTGAAATTTAGATTACCCTAAATGTTCTCTTTTTCATTAGTGATGTTTAGATAGCCTATAAAAGTCTTTTCAGACGTTAATAAATTTAGACTTCCCTTAAAAGTTTGTATATATAACGTTGCTAATTTCTATATAAATCAAACCATGATATTGTTTTTGTCCCTCGTGTTCTAGCCTTGCAACAACTAATATAACTTACGATGGTCAGTATAAATATAAACTGAGCCGTGACCCATTATACTCAAAGCATTTACAACCATTGACCATATATAAATAGTATATCCTACTTCGTAGAAAAGGGTCGAGAATATCATTTTTTGTTAACAAATCTATCATTTTGCTATGTTTCTAGTTGCTTGTAGCGACTATATTCGTTTTTATATTGAATTATTTAAATAAAAAACAAGAATTTTTGTTTTGGCAAATAAAGATAGCGCGCATTTCATTTACCAAGGATAAAATTACACCAATTCACCCTAACACCAAAACAAAATAGATATCAACCTAGTGGTACACAGACCACTTACAACTCAAGAAGAACTATTGACTTTTACAAGCTACACAAAAACGAATTCTGCTAGCAACAGTATTAACATAATCCACTTTACTTGAGAACATCTGAGGATTCCTTTGAAGACAGATGCCAAAAATTGTTTCTATATATTAATGCCATGGCACACTTGATAACAAGCTTCCTGGAACTTCTGTTCTTCTTTATAGCCTAATGAACCTCTTCCTTCCAACTCTGAATGCTCTTGTTAGTACCAAGATTCTGCAGCACCATCATCCACACCTTATAAGAGAACTGACATGAGAAGAATAAATGAGGTTGATCTTCATTATGTTGTTGGCACAAACCACAAGTGATCATAATAGGCGGGTTCCATTTAAGCAACCTATCTTTAGTAGCTAATCAATTCTGCATAGCTAACCATATGATAAATGTACTCTTAGGGCTAGCCTTACTATTACAAACCAGTCTTCTCCATGCAACTTGTTCACCGTGCTGATGTAGAAACTTATACACTAAGAATCTTGAATTTCCCTGCAGCAACAAACTGATCAACACCACCAGATTGTAGGAAAATGTCCCTATGATGCCAAATTTTCCTCATTGACCAAGTCAATCCATTAGGAATTTTCATAGACCAGAAATCCCTATGATGTATGTAATAGGTATGCATCCATTTAACCCACAACATATCTTGCTGCACAGATAAGTTCCAACAGTGTTTAAGGACAACAATTTTTTTCCAAATAGTCACCTCCTTTAAGTTCCAGCCTCCACAAGTCTTAGGCAAATAAAGAGTCACCCAAGAGATTGGAGCTGAGCTTTCCTATAACCTGCATCAGATCTTGTCCACATGAAACACCTGCATATTTTCTGAATTTCCTTCATAACCTTCTTAGGCATTACAAAAATTTGGTACTAGTAG